>NC_090266.1:690773337-692060837 GCF_040414725.1 Anabrus simplex | reverse complement strand
CCTCACCAAATTAAATATGTAATTAGCAGAACAGAGTTTGTCTCGCGAAACTTACGGCAGACAACCGCGGAGTTCAACCCACACTGCAACAATCTACACGCGGAAACATAATCTTCTACACTTGCAAGTTAGTGTTCAACTTAAAAATGTTATTATTGTCATTCACTTGGTTATTCAATCCACGATAGGGCGGAGGCTAGTTTAGTGTTTAGGATAGTAGCTTCCCCCCAAGTAGCGGTCTAGCTCCGTACCTAACAGTTTAGCATGTTGGCCTTTGGTCTAAACGGACCCGGGGTTGATTCCCGGCCTGGTCGGGGATTTTAACTGTCATTGGTTCATTCGTGTGATCTCATCCTTACAGACGCGCAGTCACCCATGGGCGTCAAATCTAAAGACTTGCACTAGTCCTCTCGGGAGGCCCTATGTCATTATTACTATTTTTCTTTTTTCTCTCTTTCTTTTCGGCCAGCTATGGACCACGCTATTTCAAACGTTTTTTTGTCTTGAGTTTTAACACTCGCCCAGTACTCCCGCATCCTTCTTGGATGAGATTCCTTTCGTTCTTCGGTCCACGTCTTCCCTGTCTTCATTTCAGGTTTTGTTCGAAAGCTCCGAAGACCGAGTTTCTTCTTTAAAGGGTCACGTTGAAAGATGCCATCACGTATGATCCCCGAATATTGTAAATCCTTTTCCACCTCGGTGAACCAGACTGCTTTAATTTTCTTATTCAGAAAGTAGACAAAAGATTCGAGTGGGCAATCTTTCCGGTCACATTCGCGATCAGTGATCATAGAAATAAATACTTCTTTTCCTAGTAGTGTCTGTTATTTCCATTATTATTATTATTATTATTATTATTATTATTATTATTATTATTATTATTATTATTATTATTATTACGGAGTTACCCGTGAAAGGCAGAGGCGAAAGAAGGTGCGGGCTGGAATGGGTCTAACTACAAGGCCGAAAGATGAATTAAAATTTCAATAAAGGTTATATTTTTGGACATAGCAAGGTTTAACAATTTTTACATAGAATTTGAAAACTTAACAAGTACAGCAAGTCAACAGCTATCCAATAATCAGGTACAAGGTCTAATTTTACGAACGAAAGTACAAGTTTCGGGGTCTTAACAAGTTCTGGGCTTCGAGCCCCAATTCCACAATCCTTGAGCTACTAGCCCAAATTTACCAAGACACACATTTGTTCAAAGGGCAGAAAACCCCTTCATTCAAGGAGCATTAGCTCCAAAAAAAACATATCAGACCTCCCAGAGGCACGTTACCATCTCAGAAAGAGCTGACCCACTCTCAATTTTTCTGAGCCTACTGAAGGCCATAACCGATTTTACCAAAAATTGCCCTCAAGGCACAACTTACAAGAAAACAGGGGTATCTTGTACCCAGCCTACTGGGCCTTAATAGAAAAATAATAGGTTAATTTAAATGTCCCAAAATGCAAAAGGAATGGAGGCGTGAATTAGCACTCCTAAATGCACTTTTAAAACCTAAGAGGCACTAGGCCGATAACACAGGGGCTATTCCCTAACTAGGGAGGTGACTCGTATAAGAAAAATTTTAACACATTAAGGAAGAGTAGAAAATCGGTTACGAAAACGTAGTCACCTCAAATCACAATGAAGGGGAGCTCGAGAGGGTAAAGCACTCTCTAGCTCCGAATTACAGTTAAAGATATATGAAGTTTTACAAAGACTGAAAGAAATTTACATGTTTCAAGATATAGGTTACATATTAAAGGTTTCGGACCTGCCCCGCGGGTTAAACTGCAGAGATAGCAAGAAATAAAGATGTTAAACGGCCATTACCTTGTTGAAGAGCTGCTGCCCGAAGGAAGAGGCGCTACCCGCCCCCTGCTACACGGCCATACACAAAGCTAGATGTAGGAGAAGTGGCGAAGAGCCGTGAAAATCTGCAGTTTTTAAACCCTCGGGAAAGTTTCGAGACCTTTCATGAATAATTAAGACACACCCACCGTCTTTTATTGGCTAACATCAAAAGCTACACACAAAATCGGAGAAGAAACACATGATTGGTAGGAAATTAATTACAGAAATTCTTGATTGGTTAAAATCAAAACCGGCGGAAAGAAAAGATTAATACTGCCAACCTACACATGAAAGAACGAAATTTAGTAAAAAGAAAAACTTATGAATACAAAATTTCTTCAAATAAAGTTCCTTCACTTCGCACCAGGGTGCATGATCATAGTTTTTAGTAGAGACATCTATAAGAGAAAGTCCACATTTCTTGATCAATAGAAAACAAAACACGTTGAAATCCACACAGTATTGACAACTTGGTAAGCACGAAATTTTACTGTAGTAACGTCTTCTGAGAAACTTATAAATTGGTCAAGTTTTTAAGGTTCAGATTTTCTCCAGTAGAGAAAGATTTATTGGCGCAAGATTTAAAATTGCTGTGAAGGGGTGTACCGCCCGGTACAGCCCTCCCCCCCACCCCAAATGTCCTTCCAAGAGGTGACACAGAAGAAAGTTGAAGAAAATTATTTTCCATAACAAAAAAGTTAGTTGTTTAACCAAAATAAATCAAGACTTAAAGAAAATTTCTGCTTCCTTGTAAGTAGGTTTGTGGGAGAGTATGGATGAGACATTAAGAATTTTCAAAGTCTTGTACAGGAATTTTGAAGAACATTACAAAATATTTTTGTTTGAAGTATATAGGTAGGAGTTAGTTGAACTCCGGCTAGCGAGTGCCTTTGTTGTTGTATAATGCCAACTACATGTTGCTAACTTTGACGGCAAGTCCTGCCGCCGCTGCCAGTATCCAGTCGAGGTCGCCCGGACCCCTCAAGTACCCTGAGATACGCCTCTCCCGCTACTATGAGAGGGGTAGTCGTGGTGAAGGACGCCGCAGATGCGAAGTGTGTTTACAGCCCCCGGATAAGCTGGCGGTTGGTGCGCCGCACATCAGCCTTTGCTGGTTATTATTATTATTATTATTATTATTATTATTATTATTATTATTATTATTATTATTATTATTATTATTATTATTATTATTATTATTATTATTATTCCCCAAAAGCAAAGTGTTGGTCATTTAATGTTGCGCTATCTCAGATAGGTTTTCGGTGAAGATGGTTTAAGGAAGATCTAGGAGTGAGAATTAAGCGGCCCTGATCTTAATTAAGGTACAGCCCGGTGAGAAAAGAGAAATCTTGAACGGTGGGGGTTCAGCCCCACCCAATAGCCTTGGGATGATTAGATTTCAGACTGCCTTGGGGCAGTCGTATAGTCATTGACATGAAAGTAGGTTAGACTCTAGTTGTGGTCGGTGGCTTTTGAGGGTGTTTAAATGCGACAACTCCTGCCCTTTGCCTCCGGAACTCCTGCAAGTGAATATTCTGATAGCCTTCCCTCTCGTAAAATCTATAGTAGTTGAAGGAACATTGAACAAATAACATTATTATTCAAGTGTGGAAATGTTGAGCTCCATGGCAAAGTGATGGGAGTCTCGACCTTAGGAACTCGAGGACCCGGATTCGATCCTCAGATGGGTGATGGCATTTTATAATAAAAATATTATTGACTATTGAATTTTCATATCCGGCTCCATGGCTAAATGGTTAGCGTGCTGGCCTTTGGCCACAGGGGGCCCGGGTTCGATTCCCGGCAGGGTCGGGAATTTCAACCTTAATTGGTTCATTTCGCTGGCACGGGAGCTGGGTGTATGTGTCGTATTCATCATCACTTCATCCTCATCATGACGCGCAGGTCGCCTACGGACGTTAAAACAAAAGACCTGCATCTGGCGAGCCGAACTTGTCCTCGGACACTCCCAGCACTAAAAGCCATACGCCATTTCATTTCATTTCATTGAATTTTCACGACCGCATTGTAATCGTATAATTACATTTACAAGTACAATCAATGGCGGTGCGTGACTTTCGTCACTGGGGGTTCAACAGAAGGAAAATCCCCCCCCCCCCCCTCAATATCTTCCCTCTCCCCTGTCATCTGTGCCATGACGAAGTTCAGAGAATGGGCAAAACGCTGCACATAATGTGCATGCCTAAAATCTTCCCTGATTAGAACTTGCACCCTGAATGGTGACCATTCATTACATTTGCTCCATCGTAACCTTGTGAAATCAACTTATCTCTATGATCCACAACTTCGCTTAAAGAAAATTTTAAACACTCTGCTATTGTCTTAGCTTCATGACTAGAGGGTAGAGGAAACCCCAGAATCTTTCAACTGGCTTACCGTTGGGAAGAATGATAACAAATTGTGCTGTAGTTGATATAGCGGTGGTCTCATCTGCGATTACCGAAATGAAGCGCGCTGTGGTGATTTTTTTTCTCACGACAGATTTCATACATGCACGAAAGCAAATCATTCTGAATGTCTTTCGAGGTGCCCTTGAAAACAGTAGCTTTGAACAGATGGTCTCTTAATGCAACGTCAATTTCAGAACTAAAATTGACGAGGCCTCGAAATATGCCAGGATTCGATGATTCTCTTGTTTCGTCATGCCCACGTAATGCCATCTCAAACGCACCACAGAACTTTACACAGCACATAACGAATTTTCCGTACTTGGTCGTTGTCTCTTTCCACAGACTGCCTGTAAGCACAGTCAAATTACTGACGGTTATCGTGTCTTCCCAGGAGATCGAATTGTAACTGGGCAAGCATATGAGATTTAGAACTTCTGTGCTTCTTCATTATTATTTTTTTTTTGGACAAATATTATATATCTACCAATCCGACTTTGGTCCAAGTCCCTTCGCTTTCATCACCCATGAATCATAAAAAAGGAAAACAAATCAACATGTTAGTAATTTCGCACCCACAGATCCACTCGATTCTTTTATACGGTATAAATCAATTCTGAATTTACGCACGATTTAATTACTTTTACTTTTAGAATGCCTCGTTATATCAAGATCAGGCATTGGGCGTCCGGCATCCTTAATCTTAATCTTAAGTTTACGCTCAAGAGAGAGAGAGAGAGAGAGAGAGAGAGAGAGAGAGAGAGAGTTAGAGAGAGAGAGAGAGAGAAGAAAAGTTTGTCTTCTTAAGTATCGTATCACTGTTCAAAATCATTATGTAGCTCCTTACCTTTCCCGGGAACAAAAATTATGGACGCAACTACAGTGCACAAAAATACACACACGGAGAAAATATTGTAACTTCTTTATGTCCAAAAAGAGTAAGTTTCTGAACGGCACAACAGTGCAGAAAAACACTCACACGCTTGCACAGCGTACAATAATATTACGAATTATGATAACTATTGCAAACTGTTGTAAACACTAGCATCACACTTGAAAAACAGAGTAAACTTTAGGGATGTATGTTCGCAATGTTGGTAACTTAATTTTAAGAACTCCTGTGGCTAGGCAATTAGCGTTTTCTTTGGTATTACATTCCCGCTACTCTTTGCCTCGGTGATTTTTAAGTTAATTTTCTCTCAAAAAAGTAATTATTCCAAAGAACGCAAATGAACAGATGTTCAGTAAATATTGATGTATTTGGGAAAAGACATCAATTGGAATTTGGCAATTTAATGTGACTGCTGGCAGTAATGATGCTCTTCAACACTAGCGCTAATTATGTGCACTATTTTCTGCTACGTAGTTGAATTCCTGTAAGGGCAACAGATGGCAGACACATACTTACCCCAACACAAGGTCAGTCTAGACAGACCTTGCTCCAACACCCCCCGACAACACGACTAGAGAGAGAGTGACATTTTGCGCATGCGTAAACCACGGATATCTGTTTCTGCTATATCCTGGTCTTGTCTACGTGCCGGCCGATGTACCCCCGCACCTCGCCACTCCCTTTGCCCAGGTACGGACGGAGAGATTTCCTTCCAAGGGGGTTCATTCCAGACAAGTATCCAGCCACGGAACGTGCGCAGTTCACATGAATTGAAAGCTAGTACGAGTATATTACGGATAGATGGGCTAAGCAAGAGCTTCGTGATTGACAAGGGAGTTATGAATATTAAGTAGCTGAATAAAATTTGATATAAACTGGAGGTTCATTGCTCCATTGCGCTATACCAGAAACCGCCACTGAGTACAATTATGTACATATAGCACGAGCTGAAGATGTGTTAAGTAGAGAGGAAAAATGACCAACCGGACACCAGTGGTAGAGCAACCGACTAGAAATCGTGAAGTTGTGGGTTCGGATCTCACTGTTGCCCGGTTGGCCATTTTTGCTCTGTATTTTACATTTCTTCTTCACGTGCTATATGCACTTAACACGACCTAGTCGGTTGAAAGTCCAGTTTGATGATAATAAAGTTATTGCTTTTACGTTCCTTTAACTACTTTTGACGATTTTCGGAGATGGTGAGGTGCCGGAAATTTTGTCCCACAGGAATTCTTTTACGTGCCAGTAAATCTACCGACACGAGGCTGACGTATTTGAGCACCTTCAAATACCACCGGACTACGCCAGGATCAAACCTGACAAGTTGGGATCAGAAGACCAGCGCTCTTCCGTCTGAGCTATTCAGCCCGGCTGATGGAATTTTAATATGAAACGATTATGAAGCAGGCACTAAGTGTTTGTGCTATTCAAAAAATTCCTTAAACTCACATAAACTATGCTACACCACAATGACACGCAGTTTCCGGTACACGGTAGATGCCACCCACTCTCACTGGAGGGTCTGTGTTACAAGTACTGCACACAGTACGGCTGAAAGAGCCACAGGAATTGATGTTTTGAATGTACATGCTTCAGCATCTTGCACAAATCAAACACTCTGCCATTTCCCCGTACTTCATAAATAAGAATAAGTGTTCCCACACAAACATAACAGTCGTGGAATTTGATAATTTTTCACTACTACACTCTTGCATTTTTGCCATGCTTATTACCCGCTCTTCAGTACACTATCGAGGCTCTACATGACCGCCCCTCTTGTACTGCTGCACTGACCACTACTACGCCCGTGCGTATTTGGGACGCTCATTCTGCATGACTGGGTCTTACGTTATAACTGCAGCCTTCGCCGGGCGCTAATTTGGGGCTTTCGAAAGGGGACAGGGAAAAGATGCAGGAATTACGTACATTTAACAGATCTTTTGTCATATGAATTAGTAGAGAAGTCAACTCTTCAGCTCATGGAGTTTCGTTCGCTAGGGAAAACGCAGCCACGATTTAACACCAGGAAGTCTAGAAGTTTAAAAGTAGTATTTCCACTCCCCAAGAGACGCATTCCTCTGAGGTTCACTCAATCCTCAATCGAAATAAATAGGCCTACCTGATTAATTTCGGAGTTACATCACTACATCCCAATTAGTAGTGAAGTAGCCGTGCGGTTAGAGGCACGCAGCTGTGAGCTTGCATCCGGGAGATAGTAGGTTCGGATCCCACTGTCGGCAACCCTCAAAATGGTTTTCCGTGGTTTCTCATTTTCACACCAGGCGAATACTAGGGCTGCACCTTAATTAAGGGCACGGCCGCTTCCTTCCCATTCTTAGGCCTTTCCTATCCCATCGTCACCATAAGACCTATGTGTGTCAGTGCAACGTAAAGCAAATAGCAAAAAAGTAGGTAGTGATGCTACAATCCATATACCCTATGCAGGGTTGTTAATGACCTATGCGGCAATGACTATGCTTTTCATTTTTGACCTTTTCACCAGCGTAAAGGAAATACTGCGTGACTGCACTTACAGAATGCCTGTCCAACTTGATATTATATATGTGTTCCAGCGAAGAATGTGATGGTGTTTTCACCATAGGAATTGTGAATTTGTTATAAAAAAAGTGCTATGTTCTTTCAACTGCAGCCACCAATATGCCTAAATTTGGCCTCCAAAAACATTTGATAATGTGCCCGTAATTCTGACACCAATTTCTTGTAGAATATAAACATATCTAGATTTCGAGTGAGTGCATCAACAGTACTTGCGGTACAGAGGACGAATACCAAGACAAATTAGCTTCACAGTCCAGTTTTAAGTCTCGTTGCCCTTCCTGACGCCAACTCAGTGTGGAGAGGTGTGATGAACTGTTACGTGATTTGTGGTAATTGGTAGTGTGTTGTGTTGTGTTTTGTTGTGTGCACGTTTTATATAACACCCCCTTCTTTCTCCTTTGTCACCGATGTACTTCACTGATGACGACCCGGTTGTGGTGCTGCTGCCGTTGCTGCTGCTGACGTAGATCCTTCATAACCCATTTACACCAATTTATTATTGTATTATCTTTTATGATCATTTATTTCTGTTTTTTGACTGTTACAAAACCATACAATCTGAATTTTAGCCCTACAGAGATATTCAAGATCGTCAATACAGCACGTTTCCGCCTTAGAACGGTGCACAGATGACGTGGAAGTGGTTTACATACAGAGATTATAAATAGGATAAAGAGCTGGTGATTGTGAGAAAATTATCAATCTTTAATTACAGTGTAATGAACTACGTAGGTAAATGGTGAAAAATACGAACGAGTATTCTGCGTAGTTAGGGCCGCGTAGCTGTGAACTTCCGTTCGGGAGGTGGTGGGGTCGAACCCCGCTATCTATATCCCTGAAGTTTTCAGGCTAGGCAAATACTAGTGTTGTCCCTTAATTAAGGTCACGATCGCTTCCTTCCCAGACATAGCCCATTCCTATCCCATCACCACCATAAAATCTGTCTGAGACATTGGTGCAATTTGCGGCGGCGTAGAATTTTGGAAATTTAGGTGGGGGTGTCTCTATTTCTAATTAAGTTGAATATAGTTTATGTAAGTTAGCAAGGGTTTTGGGGCTAAAGATGAAATATAATGTTCCAATGTCCTTATGGTTTGTTGAGAAAAGTCATTTTTGCGGTAGGATGGCTGAGGTTATAGGCGGTAAACTGTAAATTTATTTAGAAGAATTTCCTCTTGGCCCGCCGTTAACAAAAGGAAAACAAAAACACTTGAAAAAATGGCAATTTATTATAAGGTTACTTTTTATGAATAGCACTTTTAGATCTACTAAACAAATTAAAATGTGTTATGATGTGAGATGCTGGCAATTAACAAGAATTACATAAGTAGATACATATTTGAACAGCATTAGACAGAAAGAAACTAACCTTCAAAATTATTTTTAAAAATGCGTTGGTTGCACTTTTTAGCGTCGTTTTCCATGGTCTTTTTTCGGATAATGAAACCAATCCTAAGTCCATTCATTATTAAGTATGTTCTTGCCAGAAAGTTTTCCCAACATGAAATGCATCATTTCCATTTTGTACGGCAGTCCCCACTTTCAAATTTACAGAAAGTTTATCCATTTCGTTTCAGTAGAAAAGAGCCATTGGTTTATCTATGACTTCAGTTTTCTCAGGACGTTTTCGATGATGACTGGGTACTTTCTGACTATTTATACTGCAAAGAACATGATGATGATGACGATGACCATTGTTTTACTGACCCTAATAGCTAGGTCATGTGCCTCTGACTGAAAAGAACAGATGTGAAAATATTGAAATATTTCTTACTGTATATTGATTTCTGATTGAGAGCTTGACGTCAGTTCCATTAACTCCTCTACCATTGAGTTCCAGATACGTATTGAGCCTGTGATGGAGTGGGATTGTCGTTTGGTGGTTTGTGAAGTAGCTGGAGTTATCTTTTCGGGAGAGCCGGTATTTAGTCGATGAGTCTCTGAGAGCTTGATAAGTTTGGAGTTTTGGAACTGAGGTGTAGGTTAGGCCTTGTCAATCTCCAAATTGATCAATGTCGAAGGTCGAATGCCCGGACTGCCAGCTTGAATAGTTTTATTTTGCCTTTCTTAAAGCCTGACTTGGCGTTTGGTCTAGGGCGTCCCGATTTCTATTCCCGGCCGGGTTGGGGATTTTAACTTTCAGTAGTTAATTCCGATGGCTCGGGGGCTTTGTGTACGTGCCGACTTCATCATTAGAATTCATCATAGATAGGGCCCCGTCCTAACAGACACGCAGGTCGCCTATAAGGAGTCAACTCGAAAGATATTCATCAGGTCCCTTCGGAGACCACACGCCATTAGCTTCAAATAGGATATTCAGTAGGACCAGCATATTATTCATGAGAGGCACCCGGTCTTAAATACCTTGCCGAGTCCCTAATTGAGCCAGCACATTCCCCGAGCCCACATAAACGTAAGACCCTGGATTTAATTCCCTATCAGTCCAAGGATTTTAATTCTGGACCGATTGTTGGAATACGGTTCAGTCAGCCGCTTGAAACAAATTGAGGACCTGTCATATACGAAAAGTAGTGAAACTGATCCGAAAGCCTAGTAATACTGTACGACTGTGGATGTCATCACAATAACCATGCCAGCTGCAATATCTACAAGCCATCTGCCTGAGTCACTGTCATCTTGGCAAGCTAAGAACCTTAATGCGCGGTTGTGCCACGAATTTTTTAAATGTTATTATTATTACCGAGTGGAGTGGCCGCGCGTGTTAACGACCTACGGCTATGGAGCCAAGCTCTGCATTCGGGAGAAGAGTGGGTTCGAACCCCGCCGTCGGCTATCCTCAGAATAGTTTTCTCTTGTTTCCCATTTTCACTTCCAGGAAAATGCCGGGGCAATTCCTAGTCACAGGCCATAGTCGATTCCTTCCCCCTCCTTATCCAGTTTCATTCACTATAATTCATTTCATTACTATTATTATTATTAAGAATTTATTATTATTATTATTATTATTATTATTATTATTATTATTATTATTATTATTATTATTATACCAGAGGTACACCTAATCCATTCATTTAAACTGAGCGCCTTTCAGAAGACCATCTGCAATTCGTACAGTGAACAAAGAAAATTTTGGTATTTATTAATTTTCTAAAGTGAATTGTTTGTAAAATTTGCATTTAATGGTTTTTAGTGTTCAAAGGTTACTAGCACTTCTATCTCTTCACTCCTTCTCAAAATGTTAGCCAATCACAAAATTTGGATATTTATTAAATTAACGCGTGGAAACTGGGAGTGTGTACAGGGCTTAGGCCCAGAGAGTTCTGGAACCTTCATCTCCGCTATAAAAGCTGGGACCTTTTGTTCCATGTTGTATTTTCCGTCCCTCCACTCACGAGGTTTTGAGTGTGTCGAAGGCAGGAGGCAAGCCTCGCCCATGGTCGGAAGGCCAACCAGCTCAAGGTACTGGCAGATATATTTTAAACATGTGATAGTCTCAGAAAGCTAACTTGAGAGGAAGGTTTCAAAATTCTTTCTTAATGTAAAAATCAATCTTCCATTGTAAATTTTGAAACAAATCTGAAGACATCATTCTAACTTAAGGAATAAAGAGTTTGAACCCTCTTTTAATTCCCATTCAACTTTTTATTGGGGTGATTATGATTTCGTAAACTTTATAATTTATCTCTTCCTTTTGTAATTTAAAATTTTCTCTCCATCTTATCACCTCTGAAGTATAGGCTTAGCCTCTGTAACAGAGCCATAAACCCACATAGGGTTTTTAAGAATTTTCATGTGAATTTCAAAGGAGTGCAAGTGTTCACCACCTAACATCTTGGGTTTACGGACAAAATGTTAAATCTTTTCCTTTTTCACTACGGCCGTGTAGAATGGGCTCTTGTTGCCTCTGTTAAATTTTAACTTTCCTATTTAAATATAACTTATTCTGCTGAGCGAGTAAGACAGTGAAAATTGTTTAAATTTAATCTAATGTAAACATTTATTTTGCGCCTTTGAGAGGCTGGAATGTTATAAATTTTGGAGCCTCGTCTTCTCCTAACTTGTAATTGATTGGATTAATTTGTAATAGTGCAATGCCTGAGCTACCAAACTCATCTCTTAAAAATCATTATGTCTATATTGTATCTGATTGTTCTTTATCAAATAACTATTGTTTCTAAAGCGGACGAGCTCGCCTTCTGTCTATCCAACTGTTACTTGGTGTTGTTCATTTAGATTTGAATCGAGGAAAAAAATAAGGAAAGAAATAACATTTCAAATTTTAGAGTATTAATTGAGATTTGATCTCTTCTCAGTCCACGCATTCACGCCCACACATTCTTACACCTGTCTGGTCCACAAAACATGGTAATAATAATAATAATAATAATAATAATAATAATAATAATAATAATAATAATAATGTAATTGGTTTTACGTCTCACTAAGTATTTTGACGGTTTTCGGAGACACCGAGGCGCCGGAAACAAGTCCCGGAGGGGTTCTTTCAAGAGTCGATAAATCCAACGACACGAGGCTGGCGTATTTTAGCACTTTCAAGTGCCACTGGACTGAGTGAGGATCGAATCAGTCAACTTTGCCTCAGAAGGTCTTCGCTCTACCGTGTTAGCTACTCAGTCCGAATGGGCTTACATTTAGCTGCTCATCGCGAAGATTGAACTGCGGTAGTCGAGTAACTCTCCATTTTAGAAGTAGCTTACCGTTGTGTTTTCACGTCATCCACTTTCGAATGCCGGAATGCTTTATAACATCTAGAACACGGCCGCTTTCTACCGAATCCTAGGCGCGGTTAATTACAAACACTTATTCAAGTGGTGACATCTTAGATACCTAAGTTGCCGAGCTCGATAGATGCAGTCGCTTAAGTGCGGCGAGTATCCAGTATTCGGGAGATAGTAGGTTCGAACCCCACTGTCGGCAGCCGTGAAAATGGTTTTCCGTGGTTTCCCATTTTCACACCAGGCAAATGCTGGGGCTGTACCTTAATTAAGGCCACGGCCGCTTCCTTCCCACTCCTAGCCCTTTCCTGTCCCATCGTCGCCATAAGACCTATCTGTGTCTGTGCGATGTAAAGCAACTAGCAAAAAAAAACAGATACCTAAGTTGCCGGACTGAACCCACACACATAGTAATACCACTGAACGTCTCTCTAACACAGGCCACACTAGAATGGGAACATACAGTAGGCGTCGTGGACTACATTTAAAATATAGCTTAGTACTTTTTTACAAGTTGCTTTACGTCGCACTGACAGAGATAGGTCTTATGGCAAAGAACGAATAGGAAATGGCTAGGAGTGGGAAAGAATAGGACGTTTCCTTAATTAAGGCAGAGCCCCATCTTTTGGGGTTCGAACCCACTATCTCCCGAATGCAAGCTCACAGTTGTGCGCCCCTAACCACACGGTTAACTCGCTCGGTGCTTCAGTATTCGGCTGATGTCGAAAGAAATCACGCCCCGCAGAGGATAGCCAAGTCCGCTGGTCAAACACAGTAAGTACACAAAGTTGTTGACTGAGATATTCCCATCACATATATGAGGGAGTAACAACAATAACGACAAAAACTCTCTACTATGATACTATGTACGGTTTAGCTTCAAATCTAACTCCTTAATGTGATGAAATGAAATGAAATGTCGTATGGCTTTTAGTGCCGGGATATCCCAGGACGGGTTCGGCTCGCCAGGTGCAGGTCTTTCTATTTGACACCCGTAGGTGACCTGCGCGTCGTGATGAGGATGAAATGATGATGAAGACAACACATACACCCAGCCCCGTGCCATTGGAATTAACCAATTAAGGTTAAAATCCCCGACCGGCCGGGAATCGAACCCAGGACCCTCTGAATAGAAGGCCAGTACGCTGATCGTTCAGCCAACGAGTCGGACTCCTTAATCTGATGCAATGTATCATTACATTAAATGCATTTCGGTGTTACTCCCATTTCAATTTTAATGAGCATTAAATACAATTGAAGAGCTCAGTATGAACATATCTAGTGCGACTTTTGGAAAAATTGAGCCTTTCGCGTAGAGGAAAAAAGGCTTGTTACTGTGGACAAATATGGTATGTACTTGACATGGCTAGGTGTTGTTTGTTAAAGGGGAAACGTGTCAAGGGCGCATGATATCTTCATCCACCATAAACGTGTCGAACTTGAGTAACTCTGCTATGTTACTCCTTTACCAGCATTCTATTTGAGATGGGACACTATTATTTAGATAGCTATCGAGATTTCAGAAGGAAACCTGTGATCATATTCCTTCCGCACCAATATCATGAAATAATACTGAACAGTAGTAGAAAGAATCAGGTTACCGATATGAATCTTTATTCCCTAAATTCCAAATATCTCTTAAATAAACTCCAACCCATCAATAGAAAGAGGAGCATTATCAAAAGGGAGTGCATGTTGTTGAAATGTCATATTTTTCCCTTTGATTTAGAACGTTGCTCAGTAATATAGAAATTCATTCTGCCAATTAACAAACGATAATAAGATATTTTTATTTTGCATTATTTAGCAATTTTTGCAGATTTAGGATGATCAGTCATTATTTCAAATTTAAGAAGGTTTTGGGTCAGTATACAGCATGTTGAAGAATGTTTGATCATTTTAAAATATTTTAGTGCATATCGTCTGTTAAGAAGCAGTACCTCGTATCCCACCATGCTCTTCCCGTCCATTATTTTCCTTAAGACTGGTCACGCCTCCCAGCCCCGTATGGATATGCTGTCCATCAGAACAATTTCCTTTGTGTTCATTTTGGTATGCCTGTGTATAAAGGAAAATGAACCATATGTACTGTAGGAGTGCGTAAATAATTCATGCAAATATACATCCCTACAGTACTGTATTGTAAGGTTCATTTTCCTTTACACATCTCCATACGAAAATGAACAGAATGAAAATTGTTCTGATGGACAGCATATCCACAAGTCGCTGGGAGGCGTGACCAGTCTTAAGGAATATAATGGAGGGGAGGAGCATTGTAGGCCTAATGCTTCTTGGGCGACAATATATTCTTTATTGTCAGGCTGATGAAAGTCCACAAGTGGCAATATTAAAAATTATATTTATTTCTTGCATATAGATAAATTTGCTAAATTGTTTTCATGACCAAGCAAACTAACCAGCAGTTGTTGGTGAATAGAAAGGGTAAGGAAAGGATGTATAAATCAGAGTCGTGTGTTTGCAAGATATGTGCACGATATGCGCACATCCGACTCGTTGGCTGAATGGTCAGCGTACTGCCCTTCGGTTCAGAGGGTCCCACGTTCGATTTCCGGCCGGGTCGGGGATTTCAATCGCTTCTTATGAATTCTTCTGGCTCGGGGACTGGGTATTTGTGTTCGTCCCAACACTCTCCACTTCATATTCAGACAACATACCACACTACCAACCACCACAGAAACACGCAATAGTGATTACATCCCTCCATATAGGGTTGGCGTCAGGAAGGGCATCCAGCCGTAAAACAAAGCCAAATCCACATGTGAAACTTAGTTCGCACCCGCAACCCCACAGCTGTGGGAAAAGAAAAGAAGAAGATAATACAGAACTCTTAAAAATTTGGAAAAAGTACTTCCTATTCCCAAAGTGTTTCAATCACAAGGAATGCACCAGCATTTGCAACCACCCCTACAGACAGAGGACCCGTCAAGACAAAGGACAAGTGGAAAAGAGAAGGAATTGGAAACAGCAATTGCCAGTATATAACTTTCCGCTTCAGTACAGAATTATGTTCCCAAGTAGTTCTGTCGAAGAAAAATGCTAAAAGTGAATCAAGCACAAAGTATATTTTTAATTCAGCTACTGAATGAATTTGAACAACAATGTTTACAAAAGATGGGAGTGTTTTGTTTTTTAAACTGTGCAATGTTATCGTGAGTGCGGAAAGAAAGTTTGTTGTATAACAGCACATTCAATGAGAAAAGTACCTGAATGGTCAGGCCTCCCAGTCACGTATAAAAATGCAGTCCATCAGAACAATGTTCGTTGTGTTCATGTTCCTATGCTAGGGTGTAAAGGAAAATGAACCTTAAATACATTATACTGTAGCAGTGCGAAAATTCGCTATGCAAACAACATCCCTACAATACGGTATGGTAAGATCCATTTTCCTTTACACATCACCATAGGAAAATTAACACAACGTCAATTATTCTAATGGACTGCATATAAATATGTGGCTGACAGGCGTGACCAGTCTTATGGAATATAATGGGTACGTAGAGCATCGGGACATACGAGGTTTTAGAAGTAGGCCGTCGATATAAAATAACATGTCCTGACTGACTGATTCATCATCGTCGAGGCAAAACTACTGGACATAAAGAAATGACGTTTTGGGGAGAATTTATATTAGAGTGTAGGTGTTTAGTAAGGAAGAATGTTTGGACATTCCGTCACTAAGGGGGTGGGAAGTTGGGTGAATTTTTAAATGATCATATCTATGTCTCAAAAACTTAAAAAATTACAGACGTAAAACTCGGTATTTAGAATCTCCTTTAAAAATAAAGAAACACATATGCTTTGTTTTTCGGAAAATCGCTTTAAGCAGAGTGAAAAAGGTGAAAAACGGGTTGGATACCATTTAGGAGGATACTTATATCTCAAAAAACATAAGACGTTACAGACATGAAAACTATCACTTGGAATCTCCTTTAAAAATAAATAAATCCTTTTTTTTCGTTTTTGGACAATCTAATTATGGGATGTGAACAGGAGTGAAAAATGGGGTGAATTTAAAAAGGACTATATCTACAGCATATCTCAGAAACGTAAATTGTTACAGTGGTGAAAACTGGTATTTGGAATTTCCTGTAAAAGTAAAGAAATATAGATAATTTATTTTCAGAAAATCCACTTAAGGGGAACTGAAAAACTGGGTGAATATTTAAAATGAGAATATCTACAGAAAAACTTAACATGTTACAGACCGGGCGAGTTGGCTGTGCGGTTATGAGCGAGCAGCTGTGAGCTTGCATCCGGGAGATAGTGGGTTCGAACCCCACTGTCGGCAGCCCTGAAGATGTTTTTTCATGGTTTCCCATCTTCACAACAGGAAAATGCTGGGGCTGTACCATATTTAAGGACACGGCCGCTTCCTTCCCATTCCTAGGCCTTTCCTCTCCTATCGTTGCCAAAAGACCTATCTGTGTCGGTGCGACGTTAAATAGCAAAGAAAAACATGTTACAGACATGAAAATCGGTATATTTAATCTCTTTTCAAAATAATCCAACACGTATTTTGTTTTGTTTTCGGAAAACCACGTAAGTGGGGATAAATAGGACTGAAATTGTGGTTGAATTATTTTAATTAGGATAGTGATATCTTCTAACTGAAGATGTTACAGAGGTGAACATTATTATTTGAATTCACCTTTAATATACAGAAATACGTGTTTGTTTGTTTTCGGAACATCCACTTATCGGGGGGTGGGGGGAGAAAGAATTGAAAAAGTTTAATTCATTATATGAGGATACTTATATCTCGAAAAGTAAGAATGTTGCACACGTGAAAATTGGTATTTCGCATCTCCTTTATAATAAAGAAATATGTATTCCTTTGTTTTCGTAAAATCCACTTAAGAGGTGAAAGAATTGAAAATCTGGTTGAATTATTTGTATGAGGATACTTACATCAAAAGAAACTCAAAGATGTTACAGACTTGAAAACTGGTAATTTGAATCTCCTTTAAAAATAATGAAACACTTACTTATTGTTTTCGGAAAGTCCACTTAAGTAGGGAGAGGGATAGAAAGAAGTGGAGAAGAGGTTGAATTATTTTTATGTCTCAAAAACTGAAGATGTTACAGACGTGAAAACTGGTATCTGGAATTTCCTTTTAAAATAAAGGAAACGATTTTTTTCGGAAAATCCACTTACGGGTGTGAAAAGAATTGAAAAATCGGATGAATTTTTAAAATGAGTACCGGTATATATGCACTATATGTCAAAAACGTGACATGTTACACACTAGAAACTCGGTATTTGGACTTTAAAATACAGGAACATGTATTTCTTTTGTTTTCGGAAAAGGTAATTAACGGTGGTGAAAAGAGGTGAAAGACAGTTGAATTATATTTCATGTGGATACTTATATATCAAAAACTCAAGATGTTACAGACGTAAAAATTGGTATTTGGAATCTCCTTTAAAAATAAAGAAACATGCATTGTATGTTTATCGGAAAATCCACTTAGTTGGGCGTGGGGGTGGGAAAAGGACTGATAAAAGGTTTGAATTATTTTTATGCGGATACTTATATCTCAAAAACTGATGATATTACAGGTTTGGAAATAGGTATTTAGAATCTCTTTTACAACTAAAGAAACATGTAGGGAGTTATTCCAACATTGGGTGAAGGCTGTTTCTCAAATATACACTTCTAAGTCACATGGTCAACTTAGCCCCAAAATTCAAGGTCACAAACGTGGTTTACAAAGAGTTTCTGGGCCAAATGGAACTCAATTTTTCGGCGAGTTTTTATATTTGAGGGATTTTCAGATAATGCCGTAGTACAGTACCGAGGATAGATTAATTTGAACAAATTACGAAATCTATGCGAGCGAAGCCACGGGTAACTGCTAGTTACTTATAAAAGCATTGTTACACAGTCAGTATTATAAATTCTCATTTTTAACTTATTATATCGAATATTTCCATACTTCTAAGAGCATTTTATTGAGCATTTTCAGTGATTTTAAGCCATCAGCATCCGCCCCCTAATTATCGATTAAAAAGAGGGGGGCTTTCCGTGGTGATATGGAGTGAATTAGGTTGGAGGAATTTGGCTTATACCTGTACGGTGATTGTCATATACACATTTCAAGTAAGTTGTTAAAGCAGAATCGCGCTGCCCGAAGGTCAATTCTGGTTGGAGAAGGTGGGTTGGAAAGGCCTACCGACACTGGTGCGCTGGAAATTGATGAAGAGGTGTGCCAATGGAAATTGGGACGTTATACGTTCACGCCAAATGGGGTATGATTAAACGTAGTTACTGAAAGAATATTCGATAAGAATCACACGTAAAAGTGCAGACTGACACATTAAAAATAATTTATGTAATGAATAAGAAAACGAACAAACAAAATACTCATGGCAGTACATCCCTGACGGACCTTGGCCTACCAAGCATCCATTACTCAGCGCGAAAGCCTGCTGATTATGAGGTGACTCACTGTCAGTGCTACGAATCCTCTTGACCGTTAAGGGGCCCATTCACCGTCGAGCCGGTCAGCGAACCGGTCCACCAATCTGTACCATATTCTGTGAAGTTCACAACGAATTGAATAATAATAATAATAACAATAATAATAATAATAATAATAATAATCATCATCATCATCATCTTGCGTGACACTACCTACTTTTGATGGTTTTAGGAGACGCCGAGGTGCTGGGATGTTGTCCCTCAGGAGTTCGTTTACATTCCAGTAAATCTGCCGGCACGAGTCTGACGTGTATGAGCAGCTTCAAATACCACCTGAGTGGGCCAGGATCGAACCTGCTAAGTTCATGGCAAAACAAATTCGAAATAATCTGTACTGTCAAATTTAATATTATTTTGCTTCATCCTTTGATTTTACCTCTCATAAGCAAGGATTCGCCTGGTACATTTCAATAAAATCTTCCCAGAACTGCTTATTCTTCTCAATAGTCATATTTGTTTCTAGGTAATTAACCTCACAAATTAAGTTACACATAAATACTTTTTAGAAAAATATACAGCTACAGACAAAGTACGGCGAGCCGGTCAGGTAGCTGGTCATACATACAGTGGTGGGTTGTCTTATCACTCGGGTTCGTCAGTTTATCCATCGAACCACCAACACGGACCGAACCTCGAACCCAACCACGAACAACCCCCATACACATTCGAGCAGGTCATTGTGAACAAGGAGAACCGGCTCGACTGTGAATGGGCCCCTTAATTCTTGGTTTTCCACACCGGGGTCGCCATCTCACCATCAGATATCTTCTCAATTGTAATTATGTAGGCTGAGTGGACATTGAACCAACTCTTAGGTCCAGGCAAAGCTCCCTGACCTGGCCGGGAATCGAACCCACGGCCTCCGGCTGGGAGGCAGTCACACCTACCCCTAGACCGCGGGATCGGCTCTTTAATAAATAGTGAAATATATTAGACATACATTTGTTATTGTGGGGCATGATAGCCAATTGGCATTGTCACTGGCTTCTCACTAAAATGGCTGCGGTCGAATCCTTGAAATGAATAGTCTCGAACATGTAGTTCGGATTCCACGTAAAACTGGGGTCCCGTGCCTATGATCACAATATGGGAAACTACAAACCTGTCAGTATTTGATAGTAACCAGTTTAACCTTTCCTGACCTTCAATAATAATAATGTTAGTTGATTAACGTCCAACTAACTTACTTTTAAGGTTCTGGGAGTTGTCGAGGGGCCGGAATTTTGTCCCGCAGGAGTTCCTTTACGTGCCAGTGAATCTACATATTTGAGCACCTTCAGATATCACTGCACTGAGCCAAGATCCAACCTGCCAAGTTGGGGTCAGAAGACCAGCGTCTCAACCATCTAAGCTACTCAGCCCGGCTCCTGATCTTCACATTCTACGGTAAGATGCTGTCTCAAATGGTTCATCTATTCACTGGAAACCTTCAAACTTTATTCATTTCAGTTTATCGTATTTTTCTTTAAAATTATTTAACAATATACATTTAACTTTGTTACGTCCAACGTACTTCGAAGTCTTGTACGATCGTACATTGAAGGTTGGGAATGCAGGTCACTTAAAAATACATCACTCTACTCCAGTCTTTGTGAACTAAGCCTCGGAGTGAGCTGAAAGCTGTAAAAGGAAAGCACATTGAAAAGGTAAAATTAATTTATAATTGTGTCTTATTGTGCGTTAGTCGCTAGGATCATTTATTAAGTTTCCTGAATATCACATTGAACTTCTAGCAGCGTCTACTGTTTTTGACATTTCTCATTGTCTGTACTTTTCTTACGAACTTAACACAGAAATGTCAAGCCTTCAATTTCCGTCCCAGCACCCCCGCGCCCCAATCCCCGGGCACTAAACCCGTCGCTTTGCCTCACGTCACATCCTTCTGTGTTATCGTCTACATCTCGCCTTGTTCGTCCTTCTTTTGTTCCCGTCCCATTTCTCTTGGCAACCTCCTCCTCCACCTACTTCTCCCCTACCAGCCCCATTCAAAATCTCCATTTCCTTTGTTCTGCTACTGGTGCCTGCGTTCTAATCTTGAAATAGCGAAACTTGGAGAAATTGCCAACAACTTCTATTGGACGGTAGTCTTGATTAAGTAAAGGCAATTCAAAATGGCGGAGGGTGAAAGAAAAGAAAGAAGACGTAATATAAGTGTGAGATGAGACAAAGGTACTTTATGGCGCCGCTACAAGACTCATCCCAGGGGAGACATTAGAAATAGGTTGCAACAAAGACAAGGAGACTCAGAATACGTTTATCTTCCCAGTGTAGGATACTACCTCAGAGTGAATTATGGCATATTCCCTTCGTCTCTAAGAAGTAAACCCTCATACCTTTATTTAGAATTCCTAGGGACGAATGTGAATTTTCATTTATTCTTCTTTTTTACTTCGGTCGAACGAGTGAGCCCAGTGCTCGATCCCAGCAAGTGATGAGGCACTTGCATTTCCCACAGAAATACCCGTGAGTAGTCGAAGTACAGTACCTCAACGAATGGAAAATAGAAACTAACGCTGTTGCTTATCTGATTACACGCCACTCACAAGAAAATCTCAAATATAGCATCATGTCATCTTCTCTTAAATCTTACCCTCTGGGGGAGTGATAGCTGAGTGACATTGTCACTATCTTATCGCCAAGGTGGGTGCAATTCGAATTCCCCCAATTCATGTGTACATTTGGAAATGATAATTAACTTCCCTTTGGTTCAGATTCGACGGATAACTGGAGGTCCCTTAGTCGTGATCACAATATGCAACCCGCTCTACAGTAAGCTAACATGCACTATAAGAACCTCGTTTATGCGGCCTCATTAATCCGGATCTCCGGTTAATCCGGATCGAAAATATTAAAAATGTGTTTTTACTTGTACAGTATTTCTGTTACGGGATCGACTCTTCTTGAAAGTCTTTTCTGCCAAGGATAGTTAAGGACAGGAATTGGAAGAAATTCGGCCACGGTCTATCAAAGATACCATCCCGGCATTCATATGGAATTGAGAATGGGAAACCGTGGAAAACCATTCCCACGACGGCCGAGGTGGGATTTGAACCCACGCTCTTCTGAATGCAACGCACTACTAATTCACTGATGGTGAATTCGAAAATGAAACCAGTGCTCCATCAGATGAAACAATGGCTCATGGAGAGGCAGCAATGCAGCTGGACAAACTGATGGCCAATTTAGAATCCTAGACCGAAACCACACCGGCGGAACTGATGTTAGTAAAACGTCTTCGTGATCGTGCTGCGCGCAAACGCTATACAAATGTAAAACAGAAAAATATTCACACTTTATTTTAGTGCATAAAGCAGAGTCGTAAATGTAAGAATGGTGTTCTTATACTTTTTTCTACAATTGTAAAAAGGGTATTACGGTACAGTCCAAATCATTGGCTGAATGGTTATCGTACTGGCCTTTGGTACAGAGGGTCTAGGGTTCGATTTCCGGCCGGGTCTGGGATTTTAACCTTCATTGATTAATTTCACTGGCTCGGGGGCTGAGTGTGTGTGCTGTCCCCAACATTCCTGCAACTCACACACCACACACAGCACTATCCTCCACCACAATAACACGCAGTTACCTACACATGGCAGATGCCGCACACCCTCATCGCAGTGTCTGCCTTACAAGGGCTGCACCGGGCTAGAAATAGCCACACGAAATTATTAATGTATAACTTATGTTAAAAGCTTATATGCCATGTACTGTATTTGTTTTTTGTTTTCCGGATTATTCTGATTTTTTATAATCCGGATTAGTTCCGGTCTCACCTAATCCGGATAAACGAGGTTGTAGTGTACTACTGTCAAACTCTTTGTTAAAATCTCCTTATCGAATCCCGCCAATTTAATGGTGTAATACGTCAAATATATCTTTATACAATGTGTTCTTTTTAATATGGCCTTGATCTCCTTATAGCCATTGCTTTCCGGCTATTGTTCCCACTAGTCATACCGACAATCATTCTCTCTAACACCTTAGCTTCTGCATTTAGTTTATAAATGGATAATCCTGCAAATTTGCCTTCTGTAGTGCAGAGTTGGTGTGCATGTTGCTGTAGTTTTGGTCATCAATCTATAGACTAATTTGATGCAGCTCGCCATGCCACCTTATCTTGAGTTAACCTTTTCATTTCTAAGTAACCACTACATCTGAGTTTTGATTTCAACTTATTTAAAACGTCGCACTAACACATTGAAGGATTTTGGCGACGGAAGAATGGGAAAAGGGCTAGGATTTGGAAGGCAGCGGCCGTGGCATTAAGGTACAGTTCCAGCATTTCTCTGGTGTGAAAGTGGGAAACCACGGAAAACGGGCTGCCGACGGTGGGATTCGAACCCACTATATCCCGAATGCAATTTCACAGCTGCGCGACCCTACCTGCACGGCCAACACGCTCGGTAACTACTACATCCTACTTCTACTCTAATATGTCTGTTATAATCATGTCTAGATCTTCCCCTATCGTTCTTACAGCCAAACTTTCCTCAAAAACTAACTGAACAAGTCATGGGTTTCTTAAGATATGTCCTACCATTTTGCCTCTTCTTCTGGTCAAATTTCGTCAAATCTTTATCCTCCAAACGGTTCGATTCGGTACCTGTTCCTTTGTGATTTGAGCTACACATTTCACCTTCAGCATTCTTCTGCAACACCACATTTCAAAAATCCTAATCTATTTTTTTGAGCTAGCTATTGTTCATGTTTCACTACCATACAATGCCATTCTACAGACGAAAACATTCAGGAAATATATTTCTAATTCCTATATGGATGATCGAAGTGAGCAAATTTCCTTTCTTCAGGAAAACCTTCTTTGTTTGTGCTAGACTTCATGTTGTGTCCTTACTTCTGAGATCGGTAGTTACTCTGCTACTCAAGTAAAAATATTCATCTACTTCCTTTCAGATTTCATTTCCTAAACTAGTATTTCCTTCATCACGTAACTTCGTTCGACTGTATTCCACTATTTTTGTTTCGGATTTATTTACTTTCATTATGTATTCCATCTCCAAGTCTGTGTTCGTAACATTGAGCAATTTCTCCAGATCTTCAGTAGACTCAGATAAATTACCACTGTCATCGGAAAATCTCAGAGTTTTGATATCCTCTGCTTAGATTGTTATTCCGTTTTCATATTCCTATTTCATTTCGTTTAGCACGTATTCTATATAAATATTTCAAAGGAAAGGGGACAAACTGCTTCCCTACCTCACAACATCCTGGATCGCGACTTCTTTTTCAAAGCCCTCGATTCTTATCGCTGCAGACTGATTTTTACACAGAATGTAGACAGATAATCTTGTTCTCTCGGTATCTGATAATGATCACATTCAGTATCTCAAATAGCTTTCTCCAATCAACATTATCGAATAACTTTTCTAGATCTATGGATGCCAGGTGCGACGGCTTGTCCTCCGAAATTTCATCCTCTGAGATAAAAATGAAATGGCGTATGGCTTTTAGTGCCGGGAGTGTCCGAGGACAAGTTCGGCTCGCCAGATGCAGGTCTTTCGATTTGACATCCGGAGGTGACCTGCACGTCGTGATGAGGATGAAATGATGATGAAGACGACACATACACCCAGCCCCCGTGCCAGCGAAATTAACCAATTAAGGTTAAAATTCCCGACCCTGCCGGGAATCGAACCCGGGACCCCTGTGACCAAAGGCCAGCACGCTAACCATTTAGCCATGGAGCCAGACATCCTCTGAGATTAGACGTAAAGATAGGATAGCTTCGCGTGTTCATACCTTTCTTCTGGAACCAAACTGATCTCTCAACTCAGCTACAAGTTGTTTTTTCCATTCTTCTGTAAATAATGCGAGTTCAAATTTTGCGAGCGTGAGATATTAAACTAATGGTGGGACAGTTTTTACACCTGTCAGCACCTGCTTTCTTGGAAATAATCCTAACAAAGTTCTGTGTAAAATCGTATGGTACTTCTCCTGTATCACCCATCTTACACACCAAGCGGGACATGCTCGCAATTCCGGATGTGTATGCTGAATGATATACGGAAACACACTTTTGGAAATCAGTATTCTTTCTGTCAAATGGAGCAGAATACAGGTTGCAATCTTTGCTGCGGTAGCGCTATTAGTCCTAATCCTGATGTCAGCTTTCAGGAAGATGCAGAAAAAGTGGGTTATTCCGAGCCGTCGTTCAGCAGGGCTAAAGGTAGTAAATCCAGGAGTAGAATGTAATTTAGTTCACCATAACTAGTATTTGGAGTACGATGCAACTAAAATTAAATTGGTATACTGAGTGAAATATACGAAACTACCACATTGTTTATTTCTTAAGAGACCAAGCAAGTGTACGTGCTGTTAGGGTCACGCAGCCGTGAGTTTGCATTCAGGAGATAGAGGGTTCGAATACCATTGTCGGCAGCTCTGAAGATGGTATTCCTTGCTTCCCCATTTTCACACCAAGCAAATGCTTGGGCTTTTCCTTAATTAAGGCCATGGCTGTTTCCTTCCCACGCCTAGACCTTTCCTATCCCATGGTCGCCATAAGATCTATCTGTGTCTGTGTGACATAAAGCAAATTGTAAAAAAAGGAAAAATGAGGTAAGGAATAATTTTTGCAGAATGTAAGTACAGACAGGGGCTTATAAGTGTATCGTACAGGCTACAGAGTTTCGAACAATGCTCAGAAAGTGGTGTTTGTAACACGAGGTACATGTTTTTAATTGAAGCAATGCCTAGCCTAAAGACACTAAGAAAATATACCTACAGTATATGAATTGAGAATAATTATTGCTGTTTTCTGCAATAATCTCCTGCTAATAGTAAATGAAGTACTGTATATTAATTTAGATCTCTGAGACTTTCTGTTGCACTTGAACTGGTATCAGCATGTCGTAGCGCAAGACGTAAAAGAGATTGTCTTGTTGACGTGTTTAAAGTTGGATTTTTTGGGCTGAGAAGACCAGCAAATTGGCTGACGCTTTTCCCCCATTTGGACCAGTCGATTTCTTGATCTGTGGAAAGCCAAATGATATTGCCTTCATCATTATACCACCTACACCGGAAACCATGAAATGCCGTATTGAAGTGACATTTTTTTTTTCTGAAATGCTACAAAATGTGCAGCGATTTTTGCGTGAATGAATGGAAGCGCGTATTGTAGATGAGGGCATCATTATGAACGAAACTGGTTGCCGAACACATGCAGCTGAGGTAGACATATATA
This sequence comes from Anabrus simplex, assembly GCF_040414725.1. Taxonomy (NCBI): domain Eukaryota; kingdom Metazoa; phylum Arthropoda; class Insecta; order Orthoptera; family Tettigoniidae; genus Anabrus; species Anabrus simplex. Next base: position 692,034,728 of record NC_090266.1, on the reverse strand, counting down.
CCCTAAAAGTGAGAGAAGTGTAGTAGAAGATAACCAGACATTCAAATAACGATATTTCACTATTTCATGCAAAATACACCATTGTAATTCTAATTTAATGTATTTTCATGTTCTTATTGCTGATATGCACTATTTAATTTAAGAATATAAAGACCATTTTTGTCAGTTGTTGAGAGTATGAGCTACATCAGCGAAAACTGGACTTCAATTACACACCCATTTCTGGAAATATTATTTGCAGTGATAGTCTTACGTGATTCAGCCGGTGATAACTTAAAGAGTTACATCAAACAGATATTCATTTGAATTGCATTCTTGGATTCCATCGGTGTTCATCAGATGAGTGCTTTAAATTCTTCATTGGGAGGTGTCTGTATACGCCTGCGAAAATATTAGACCATCTTGTAAAAATGGCATAGATTCGACAATTTCATATACATCTTGTCCAGAATTCGAATATTCTAGGCGGATCCCAACATGATTCGCATGTTTCCACATGGTTGGTCAGGGTTCCATACTCATTTATGTGTAGAATTGAAACTGGTTTAAGGATTTGAAAGAGGGTACATTCGCTCTCAGGAGAACTCCTGAGAATAAATATGGATAAGTATTCAGCTCATGGTTATTTTGCAAGGTTTCCATAACACCCCGACGAATGTGAGCATAGTAGCTAATGCACACACCACTGTGGATTTCCTCCCGGTAGTACTGGACACTACATATAAGTTAAAAATAAAATAATATTCTTTGTCTGCAAATCGGTAAGAATTTTTTAATATTGGTATTGTTGTGTCAGTCATGTCCAGAATAAGAAGGAAGTGAAATTTTCAATTTTCCATCATATCTGTCTGTGGAATGTATGTACGTACTGAATCCTTAGGTCCAAAAAGGTCATGGGTTCAGTATGTACTCACAACACAAGGAAACGACTGAACAGAGTGTAATGAAAAATCGGTATTTAATACCAAGGGAAAATCCAGCACAATCTAGACGATAAATAATTTCATTCGCGCAGAATGAAGTAGGCTAGTAGTTTAGGGGAATATCCAAAAATTCTTCTTTCTTTCTTTCTTTCTTAATCTGTTTACATTCCAGGGTTGGTTTTTCCCTCGGACTCAGCCAGGGATCCCACGTATACCGCCTCAAGGGCAGTGTCCTTGAGCGTGAAACATTGGGTCGGGGGATACAACTGGGTAAGATGACTAGTACCTTGACCAGGCGGCCTCACCTGACATGCTGAACAGGGGCCTTGGTGGGGGTGGGAAGTTTTGAATGGATAGACAAGGAAGAGGGAAGGAAGTGGCCGTGGCCTTGTTAGGTACCATCCCGGCATGTGACTGGAATAGAAGTGGGAAACCACGGAAAACCACTTCCAGGAAGGCTGAGGTGGGAATCGAATCCCCCTCTACTCAGCTGACCTCCCGCGGCTGAGTGGACCCCGTTCCAGCCCTCCGGAGGAGGGAAGCTAATCACACCACAGAGGCGGACTATATCCGAAAATTAATTCTGAAATATCTCCGCTAATACTGGTCTTATCGAAAAATGCTGCACAACAAACGTTGCAGAAAAAATCAGATCTTACGCGCAGTATGAATTTATCCTACGACGAATAGTAAGGGAAGTATTAAGGATCGAGTATTAATTAATTAATTAATTTATTTATTTATTTATTTATTTATTTATTTATTTATTTATTTATTTATTTATTTCCTGTGTCCTCTTGATGTTAATGTTCCCGAAGAATCCATCGCTACAGAGAGAGGAGGAAGAGTAATCCTAATCCTCCATGCGAGTTGGCCGTGCGGTTAGGGTCGCGCAGCTGTGAGCTTGCATTCGGGATACAGTGTGTTCGGACCGCAATGCTAGCAGCACTGCAAATGGTTTTCCGTCCTTTCCCCTTTTTCACAGCAGACAAATGCTGTACCCTAATGAAGGCCACGGCTGATTCCCTACCGCTAATAGGCCATCTGGCGATCTGTGTCCGTGTGGCGTAAAGCAAATTGTTTAAAGAAATTAAAAAGAACTTCTACAACTCGAACGCCTATGAATTGAATCTTTGATGTCTCTGAGGAATTTTTGTTTCTCTATAACTCGAAGTTCCATTACTCGAATTTTCCGATATTTCGAAGGATATTTCAAGCCCAGATGTAAAATATTTCTCTGTAACTCGAAGTTATTCAGTACGGTACCTTACATTTTTGTGTACTCGATTATCCCCTCATTATCCCATGTAGTAGGAGCCTGAATATAAATCGTCTCCTTATACTAGAATAAGTATTCTCCACATTTTAATCCAAGAGTTGTTTGTTTCCAATTTTGACCATCTAATGACAGCATAGAACTCAAATCGTCTTGTCCTTTCTCCTCTTCTCTTCTCAAAACCTCTTCATTCTTTTGGTTCTCATATTTCTATCCTCTTTGGAAATGATCCTTTCGGGCCTCCATTTCAGTGGTTTCTCTTCACACGATTTTAGACTGTCCGCTCTTCCGAACTCCCTTCTATTGTGGATCATCCACGGTGTAATTTCAACTTCTACCGCATCCCTCTTGACATCTTCTAACCACTTGGTGGTGGCCTTTAACCCCATGATGTATTTGAAGATCTTTCTGGTCAGTCTTTTGTTATCCATTCTTACTAGGTGTCTGTAGAATTTCAGCCATCGTTTCCGGATTGTGTCCGTGATCTTGCCAGCGTACTTGTAGACCTCATCACTTCTATTTTCCTTCCAAGCCCCATTAATTGTCTTCTGCTATCACTGAATTCTCCTCAGAATCTTCCTTTCCTTCTTCTCGAGTACCTGCACCTCCCCTTTTTAATTTAAGATAGGTCACTCTGAAGCGAACAATCCTTCCGTGTTTATTACTGAGTTATAATGTCGGATTTTTCCTTGTACGATATTGCCCGTCTGTTATACCCTACCTATTTTGTGTTAGCCTGTAGACCAGATCTAATTTTCTGGTTCTGGCCTTGTTTGCCTCTTTATCCAGTCCGTTGAGTTGGATCCATTTACCGAGGTATTTGATCTTGTCCCTCCCTTTAATCTTGCCATGTTCCATATCCATATAACTCTCGCTTTGGTGCTTATACACCATGTATTTAGACCTTTCATAAGAGTCTTTAAGACCCACTTTAGTCGGAGTATATTGTTTCACTAGCAAACGAAAATGATGAGCTTCTTTTCGAAAACATAAATTTGTACGTATCCTAAAATAAGGCATAATAAAACTCGTTTTCTTTTATAATTGTTTTTGTATTACGTCCCAATAACTAATCTTTTACGGTTTTCGGAGACGCCGAGGTGCCGGAATTTAGTCCCGCGGGAGTTCTTTTACGTGCCAATAAATCTACCGACACGAGGCTGACGTATTTGAGCACCTTCAAATACCACCGGACTGAGCCAGGATCGAACCTGCCAAGTTGGGGTCAGAAGGCCAGCGCCTTAACCGTCTGAGCCACTCAGCCCGGCGAAACTCGTTTTCAAACCTCTGGCTTTTAATACGATATCGAATAGTATTAAAAGTGTAGATCTAGAAAAATAATAGTGGCTTTGTTGGCAAAATTGAGGAAGTAAATAAAAATAGGGATGATATTCTAGCGGATCCGAAGCAGTACAGTATGCACTTTTCTCTGTACCTCGATTTTTTGATAAAGCGAAGTATTTTCAGCCTTCGAAAGCACTTCAAGATAATGAAGTTCGACTGCATTTTATCATAGCAGAAAAGTTACCGGCCCGATACCTGTGTGTATTCTGTCCCAGAGCGGGCCGTGAGCGTAAATCGAGATTTAGGTGGGAGTAGGGGAGTCAGATAACTTTCTCCTTTATCTTGCGATTCATCTGCACATTACATATTCTGCTTATACTGGTACGTGATACGCTGGTCCATGACAGTATTCGTTATTCGAGCTATTCAGTCCGTACTAAGGAGGCACTGACTGGAAAGGGGAGTTTACAACCTCGAACTAGAAGCTTTTCTCCGTTTACTTGAACCATCTACATGGCCGACCTGTTGAAGACATCCACAAATATTGACACCGCAGTTACACAGGTTATTTGATAGCCTTAACGCACACATATATGGTGTATGGAGAACTGCCGTCTAATAACAATAGGTCGTGATAAAGGGAATCAGAACAATTAAAATATGGATAGGAACCAACAATCTAACTCGCAATATTCATCCATATTCATAATAATATTATATGTTTTTACGCCTCGCTAACTAAGTTGACGGTTTATCGGAGACGCCGAGGTGCCTGAATTTAGTCCCGTAGGAGTTCTTTTACGTACCACTAAATCTACCGACACGTGGATGAATATTTGAGCACCTTCAAATACCAACGGACTGAGCCATAATAGAACCTGTCAAGTTGGGGTCAGAAGGCCAGCGTCTCAACCGTCTGAGCCACTCAGCCCGACTTCATCCAAATTCACCGGGGAAAAGATGAGGTCTGCGGCCTAAGTAGCCTACCTCAAAAGGATACCCTCATTACGCCTTGAATCACATATATAATACGAAATCCACTTTTTCCCTGGCTAGTTGCCATGAAACTTCAGCATCAGTCAAAACCTGAATGTGGGATTTTGCACGAATACAATACACTCTCAGTCTCGTTCGAAATTAAGAATCGAACTGAGATCAAACAGGACAACCGCGGAGACTTCCACCTCATAAATCGATTTTCTAAAATTAATTATCTTACTCCCCCCCCCCCCCCCCGCCATTTGACGTTGAATGTGGATTGAGAGAGGGTTCATTCCTATCCTCATTTTCTTTGTCCTGATCGTCTTTCTACCGGACGAGTTAGCCGTGCGGTTGGGGCGCGCAGCAGTGACACAGAGAGGTCTTACGGCGATAATGGGATAGGAAAGGGCTAGGAGTTGGAAGGAAGCGACCGTGAATCAATCAATCAATCAATCAATCAATCAATCAATCAATCAATCAATCAATCAATCAATCAATCAATCAATCAATCAATCAATCAATCAATCAATCAATCAATCAATCAATCAATCAATCAATCAATCAATCAATTAATCCTGATCTGCATTTAGGGCAGTCGCACAGGTGGCAGATTCCCTATCTGTTGTTTTCCTAGCCTTTTTTAATGATTTCAATGAGACTGGAAATTTATTGAACATCTCCCTTGGTAAGTTATTCCAATCCCTAATTCCCCTTCCTATAAATGAATATTTGCCCCAATTTGTCCTCTTGAATTCCAACTTTACCTTCATATTGTCATCTTTGCTACTTTTAACGACGCCACTCAAAATTATTCGTCTCCTAATGTCATTCCACGCCATGTCTCCGCTGACAGCTCGGAACGTACCACTTAGTCGAGCAACTCGTCTTCTTTCTCCCAGTTCTTCCCAGCCAAAACTTTGCAACATTTTTGTAACGCTACTCTTTTGTCGGATGTCACCCAGAACAAATCGAGCTGCTTTTCTATGGATTTTTTCCAGTTCTTGAATCAGGTAATCCTCGTGAGGGTCCCATACACTGGAACCATACTGTAGTTGGGGGTCGTACCAGAGATTTATATGCCCTCTCCTTTACATCCTTACTACAACCCTTAAACACCCGCATAACCATGTGCAGAGATCTGTATCCTTTATTTATGTGATTACCCCAATGAAAAGTTTTCCTTATATTAACACCTAGATAATTACAATGATCCCCAAAAGGAATTTTCACCCCATCAACGCAGTAATTAAAACTGAGTGGCCTTTTTCTATTTATGAAACTCACAACCGTGGCCTTAAATGAAGTACTGCCCCAGCATTTGCCTGGTGTGACAATAGGAAACCACGGAAAACCACCTTTAGCGCTGCCGACAGAGGGATTCGATTTTCGGTACTGACAGAATTTTAAGAATGCCAGGAGCACTAGTATGTGATTAAAAGAAGTGCATTAAGTTCACCTACATTTGAGGTGTGCCTGAAGAGAGCTGTAACACCTCAGGATGAGGGCCACTGGGCTGAGTGGTTCTGACAGTTGAGGCGCTGGCCTTCTGACCCCAACTTGGCAGGGTCAATCCTGGCTCAGTCCGGTGGTATTTGAAGTGCTCAATCACGTCATCATCGTGTCGGGAGACTTTTTTTTTTTGCTAGGGGCTTTACGTCGCACCGACACAGATACGTCTTATGGCGACGATGGGATGGGAAAGGCCTAGGAGTGGGAAGGAAGCGGCCGTGGCCTTAATTAAGGTACAGCACCAGCATTTGCCTGGTGTGAAAATGGGAAACCACGGAAAACCATTTTCAGGGCTGCCGATAGTGGGATTCGAACCTACTATCTCCCGGATGCAAGCTCAATCGGGAGATTTACTGGCACGTAGAGGCACTCCCGCGGGACAAAATCCTGGCACCTAGGCGTCTCTGAATACCTCCCAAAGTAGTAGTTCGTGGGAAGTTTAAACAATAACATTATTATCAGGACGAGGACCATGAATTACGTTTAGTCCGGCTCCATGGCTAACTGATTAACTTGAGGATTTCCAGCCAGGTGGGCGATTTTTTAACATTCAGTGTTTACTTTCTAAGGTTCGAATACTGGGTATGTGTGCCTTCTTCAAGATCCTATGTAGGGCCACATTCTTACAGACGTGCATGTCGCTCAATGGCATATGCACCAAACCTCTCTGGAGGCCATAATCCATAACTCAAGGACCTAACTTGACCTAATGTATGACTCTTACCCGAAACAACCACCAGATTTACTTTTCATTGGATCCTGAATTATGAAAACAAACAAGTCATATTTTAAGTTTCGATGATCCAGGTCATGAGTCAACCACATATATCCTTTTCGTATAGGGATTTATCACAATCTCAGCATAATGTTGAATAAGTCAATAACCGAATCATCCACTTGTAAAATCACGTAACTCACAGAGTGTAAATTTTGATGAAATATTAAAAAAATATCTATAGCAAAAGGATTTCTTGTTAGGTCTTCAATACCTCTTTCCAGGACCATTATGAAGTACTGTGTTGCATTGAAGGATTAGTATAAGCGTATTATTTCAATTAATGTTTTCCAAAATTTGCGAGGGCTGTTTCTTAAATAAGGGCCGTTTTGCAATAAAATAACAGTTACTAATTATATTTGGGAAAATTACATTTCATTCGATTCTAAACACAGTCAATTACTCTTCCACATTGTCTACCATTTTTTCAAACATTTACGGAATCGTGAGTAAACCCCCATCATTGAAGTATGTCGCCTGCGATGAGAGCCATGGGTTTCTCAACTCACAGGAGTTCAGGGACGAATGTGCTGTTCTGGGCATATGGGTGCAACACAAATATGGAATTCATTCATATTCGTATTACATTTGTTTGGATTTATATTTGCTCTTCGAATGCCTTGTGTGTAGTCACGCGATCGCTGGATTCCAGCTAACATATTTAGGGATTTGGTAATCGTTGAGATCTTCGGTTTAGAGGGTCCCGGGTTCGATTTCCAGCCGAGTCGGGGATTTTAATCTCGTCTGGTTATTTCTTCTAGCTTAGGGACTGGGTGTTTGTCTTCACCCCAAAACTCTCGACTTCATATTCAGACTAAACACCACACTACCAACCGCCACAGAAAACGCAGTAGTGATTACATCTCTCCATACAGGGTTGGTGTCATAAAGGGCATCCGGCCGTAGAACAGGGACAAATCTACATATGTGTGGTACAGTGGCACAGTTCACACTCGCAACCGTACAAGTGACAGAAGAAGATAAAGGTCGACAAATCGCAAGTGCTTGGCATACTCCGTGTTCTTCCTTCGTATAGCATTATAATGAAAAAAATCAAATGAAGGATTAGGAAAGTTAGTGTATCGAGTTAACGGTCGCAATCGGTGGAAGTTTATTGTTAAGGAGTGGACTAAAGTACCTGATTTTCTTTGCACGGCTCTGTTTTCCAGTCCAACTTGTTGTACGGATGGGAAGGTTGGTTCTAAACCATGTATATATTGCATACGGTAAGTTCAGGTTAACAAAAACAAAATTAATCTTAATGATTACTGTTAAGAATGCCAGGCTCCTTGGCCGAATGGTTAGTGTACTGAACTTCCATTGAGAGAGAACTGGGCTCGATTCTCGACAAGGCCGAATGTTTTCGCTGTGTGTGGTTACTTCCTCAGGTTCAAAGACTGGTGTTTGTGTTCATCTTAATACACTTCTCTTCATCTACATACAACACACTACTGGCCACGACAGAATACATCTCTCCACAGGGGATTGGCGTCGGTAAGGGCATCTTGGTGTAAAACTGGGCCAAATCTATACCAAGTGCTGACCCCAGTCCAAGAAGAAAAAGAAGATGAGAAAATTTCTGGTAAGGATATATGGTAACATTTGGCAGGAATGAGTACGCAATGAATGAAATAAATTGGATGAAAACGATGAATGACGCTGTGGATACGATTCGTGTTTGTGTTGGAATCATATAAGGAAAATGAAGGAAGTTAGGAAAGAAAGAAAAATGGAAAGAAATACAAAAAGGAGAATGTAAAGTGAACGCTGGGAGTCATTATCTTAAAGATCTATGTAAAGTACTTTTAGAACGTCAAGAGCATTGGCTAAACAGAAGACCCCCAAACCAAACCCGATGGTACTAGAGCCCGTGAAAGGCCTTGGCCTACCAAGCGACCGCTGCTCAGCCCAAAGGCCTGCAGGTTACGAGGTGTCGTGTGGTCAGCTCGACGAATCCTCTCGGCCGTTATTCTTGGCTTTCTAGAGCGGGGCCGCTACTTCACCTTCAGATAGCTTCTCAATTGTAATCCAGTAGGGCTGGGTGGACCTCGGACCATCCCTCACATCCACGTAAAAAAACTTGGCCTGGCCGGGAATCGATCCCGGTTCCTCACGGTACGAGACAGGCACTGTACCCCTACACCACGGGGCCGGCCTAACCAGACACTTTGAGAAAACCTGGCTCATTATGTTCATTCCTAAATACGTGAAATTCGTGTAGCCTACACCTCGCCCACTCTCCAAACGACAAGTAAGCTACTTTACATCATGCTTGGCACATATATCTAAAAGTTTTCGTTGTAAGAGCTGGAAAAACGATTTCCTCCTGAGCTTTTATTCCATGCCGTTACTATCCAGTGAATACAGTAAGTTCACCAAAGTCATTGTGGATGGAAGTTGAGCTGAGGGGGCAAACGACGTATTCCATAATGAAACAAGAGGTCTTAAGTGTCTGACTTCAAATGAAGACAGCTCTTTTATACCCCATGAGTTCAGTTCATTGATTGAGTGGGAATTGGTGGTTGTGTGCGAGGAGTGAAGATTTGACTTTGATTAACTACCATGTAAGTGTCCAGATGCTCTGATATCAACATTTACGGCGACACTCAAACGGCGTTTATGACGGTCATTCTGTGGCCCACACATCTTCAATTTTCGAGATTACTGCCACTTAACGTAAATTATCAACCGCACCCTCTATTCGCGCCTGCATTCGATATTTATTATTGCCTACTCCTTCTAGTTTGATCCCCCTATCCTTTCGTTTGCTTGTCCGACTTTTTGGTTGAATGGTCAGCGTTCAGGTCTTCGGTTCAGAGGGTTCCGGGTTCGATTCCTGACCAGGTCGGGGATTTTAATCGCGTATGATTAATTCTTCTGTCTCGGGGAATGGATGTTTGTGATTGTCCCAACACTATCCTCTTCAAATTCAGGCAACACACAACACTGCCAACCAACACAGAAATAAAATAGTAATCACATCCCTCCACATAAGGTTAACGTCAGGAAGGGCATCCGACCCTAAAACAGGGCCAAATCCACATGTGCGACACAGTTCGCACCCGCGACACCAAAGGTGTGAGAAAAGCGGTGAAAAAAGAAGCAGAATTATTTTGCTCATCCGTTCCTCTTTTAATTTCTCTCACTTTTCCTTACTTCACTCACTCTCTTATTCATTTATGTATTCATTCAGTTCATTATCGAGCAAGTGGCTGCGTGGTTTGGTTCACGTAGCTATCAACTTGCATTCGGGAAATAGTGGGTACGGAGCCCACTGTCGACAGCCCTCAAGGTGGTTTCCCGTGGTTTCCCATTTCCACACCAGCCTAATGCTGGAGTGTTCCTTATTTACTTTATTTTATTTTTATAATTTCCTTTCCCGTCTACATCATTATTCCTTCCATTTCATATACGATACTCACTTCTCATTTCTCTTTCATTTACGATGACTTTACTCTATTTCCTCATTTCCTTTCCCATCTTCATCATAGTTCCTTCAATTTCCTATACGACATTCACTTCTCATTTCTCTTTCATTTACGATGGCTTTCCCACTGAAGATCTCTGAGGAGAATTTAGAAGTCATTGATGATATGACCATTTCTAGACTGTTAATACAGTGACCATAGCCACTTACGAAGTCAGCTCTCATGCCATACAGGATATGGTCCTGGATAAGATATTGAAATTCATCTCTTTCTGCATACTTTCACATCCCGCTCTTCAAATCCTTCCATTTATTTCCATTATTTCATATTTCATGGTAGTAACATTCTTCTATACTTACATTAGTTTTACATCTCACTTCTCTCTTCTACTAACCGTTCCTCTTCTTCTGGTTCGCCGGGATGAGTAGCGCATATTGTCGATCACTGACCTTGTGATGTCAAATTAGCGAGTTCATCCCGGCCGGTCCTTTAGTAAAGGGCGATGTTTGCTAGTATATTGGGATCTTACGCACGATAACTGCCAGAAATCGCAAGCTCTGCGGTCGACACCAGCTCGTAGAAAAATCATTAACTGCTCTGGAATAATGAAATTTAAAACAGCATGACAAACTACTCATCACATTACAGAAAACGCTGAAAATTCTCTCCATTAGCCTGCAGACGTGCGTTGTAACGTGAAATGATACTCCTTTTTATCCTTCGCAATTCAGCCGCAGGAAGTTTGAGAACTTCACTACAGTTTGCGTCTTTGAGTTTTTCTATTGTCTATGGATTACTTTTCTGTGGCTTATCCTCAGGGCTTAAAAACGGGACTTCGGGCTGGCCACAAATCTGTCATAATTACTCGTACCCCGAAAACGTTAGTCACTGCTGTCATTATGTTACGAGCCGTTTGAGCTGTAGCCCCATCTTGTTGGAATTACCAAAGTGTTTTTTCCTATTCGGTCAGTTCTTTAAAGGAAACCATCCCGGTTAAACTCAACAAGACGGTCAGAACTTGTGGTCTCCTGAAAAATAATAATCGGACCTGTTATTCTCGTTACTTCAGTAGCTAACCAAACACCACTTTTGGGGGCGTGAAGTGGAGTGTCATGAATTAGTCTTGATTTTTCATTGGACCAATGCTGGTTATTTTGTGCATTTAACCTCCCGTTCAATTAAAACCACTCCACATCACAAAATACAACCACTGAAGGGTTTAAATCGCCACTGTTCACTGACTGAGGGATCCAATTGCGATAATTTGTTCTTACGGCAGGATCTCTCCGACTTAAACTTAGCACCTCCGTTACTTTATGTGGTCTAAATTTCAGTATCGTCGCTGCCCTCTGTGCAGTAAGATACGAAAATACTCGCTTCACAACTTTCCTTTGGGATTTTCTCGGGGGTTGCGGAGCTTTTCATCCGTTTGCACTGTCGTCTCCCTTATGATTTAACACAGAACCGACGTGTTTCAACTTATTCAAAGTTGTTCATATTCAATCACAAGTTGGAGCTCGTAAACCGGGACACTCATCATAAAATTCCCTTCTTACCTTTCAGCAGATTTATGTGTTAAGAATCTGGAACACACGAAGAAAGGCTCTTCAGAAGTTAGTTGATAAGCTATCGACAGAAAATCTACCACTCACGTAAAGAGCAGATACGCGCACACGATCATTACACATTACATCAGCTCAGACTGCTGGCAGGCAAGTTGGGTCAGCATGTTATCGGCCGTGCATGTTAACACCGTAGATCAGGGCCTCTCAGGGTGCATGCGCGTGGTGCATGCACTGTGCACGGTGCAAAAGACGACTTCGCTTGGTTGACCAGAGTGCAGACCCCCCACTCCTCGATTTGGAGCAATAGCGCTAACTCTCTCTTTCCTCACGCCTGTCTCGCTCGCTCCGTCTGTCTCCCTCTCCCCCACTTGCGCCGTAGCGCTCCAAATCCGGGCTGAGTTGAGCCGAGTATAGCCGAGTAGAGCCGAGCATAGCCGGGTAGCCCAGAGACGAAGCGTTGATCCGAGCCATACCGAGCGGCACCGAGCGGCACCGATGCACAGTGCACGGAGCTCTTGCGCCTAGCTCTGCACGCGTGAGATTTTGGGCGTTTGAGAGACCCTGCCGTAGGTCATCGGGATGTGCCCACTATCTCACATTACAACGCAACTGAAATCTCCGGATACGCTCAATTACGCCAGCCTTGTGTCATAGGTTTACTGTCACGTAAAAGAACTTACAGTAATAAATTCCGGAACCTCGCTGTCTCAGAAAATCGTAAAAGCTGTTATTGAGATATCATTTTTATTGTTACATGCCAGTCCTGTCTTAGCCTTCTTCGGACTTTGTTGGAAAGGATAATTACGCCACCTCCCAGCTGGCCCGAGGACATACTGTTCTTTTCGTCTGGTTTACAATAGTGCCATCTTGAAGATGCAACGGGAATGTGCCGTCTGTAACAGAGCCCCGAATGTTCTAGTACTCCATCATTAGGATATAAAAAGGACGGTAACCGCGAAGAGGCAGTCAGTGAAGGAGTCAATCAGTAATGGGAGTGGCACGGAAGTAGTGCTGGCTGTCTTCATTGTCTCACCGGAGTCAGAGTATCGTCATGTACCTAATGGGCGGAGGACAGTGTGTGTACTGCCTTGGAGTCAGTGTGTGGAACGGTTGATTTGTCAGTGTTTAGTAGTCACTGTGTGGAGCGACCACGTGAATAGACTGTGTTGAATATCTGTGTCGGTCTTTCTCTGGAATCGAGCCAAGGAAGAGTCGTCGTGTGTTGTGGTGGCCAGCAGCTGTGTGTTCAAATCTGACTGCGTGCAGCTTTTGTGCGAAGCAACTGGGTGAGGGAAAGTAAGGCAATGAGGATTATACCCTATTCGTGATAAAGACTCTCTAGCTGGATTCCTGCTGCGAGAGACTTGTAAATTGGCACCAATAGTGGAGTGTAGTGATTCATGGCTGAGTATAATTGTGTGTATGTGTGTATGTGTGTGTGTGTGTGTGTGTGTGTGCTAATAGCGCCAACCTGAATTAAGGTAATTATTAAAACAGACAGTGCTTTATTCGTAAAATTATGTTATATTGGTTCACATTCGCACATTTTACTAACACCTCGCTTCACGTTTGTTAATCATGAACTATTTTCAGCCCGTGGACAAACTATGACTTCGAGTCCACCATTATTTTCAGTAAAGTGAGGCATAATCATGGAACTCAATTGTTTTCACAACCTTGCCGTAACTAAGAGGTGACAAAAGTCAGAGGAAGACTTCCGATGGAGCTGGAACTTCCTCATATGAGCAGGTATTTAGTCACTGATAGCAATATGTAACAATCTTGGGTGAGATCGGTAAGAATGGAAAAAACTGCCAAGAAAACTTGGTTCATGAAAAAATATATAAGACTTGTCTTCCTCTATGATCCCAAGAAGTTTTAAAGGGTCGAGTATGTTGTTATTTTGTTCCATCAGTTTTGTAACTGCTGGAAGGCAACAACACGAAGCGGTTTACTGTAAATACACGTAAATGGAACCTACCTAGGGCCCTACCGAAAAACATTCTTGTGAACAGAAAGCCAGCTAATAATTGACTGCGCCAAGTAGGCCGGCTGTAATGTTCTTCTTGTAAGTATACTGTATATTATTCAGAATTAGCCGTTCAGCGTTTGCAATAGGCCCTACACAGTTAAAGCATTAGAATTATTTTATGCAAGCATTCGGTAGCCGGTCTAGAAACCCAAAAATAACGGCCGAGAGGATTCGTCGTGCTGACTACACGACACCCCGTAATCTGCAGGCCTTCGGGCTGAACAGCGGTTGCTTGGTAGGCCAAGGCCCTTCAAGAGCTGTAGTGCCATGGGGTTAGGTTAGGTTAAGCATTTAGTAGGGATATGCAGTTTGTTTGCAATTGGTCTGTTGGTGTAGAACTGAAAGAAAAACATGGACTTTGGTACCTCGTCAGCGCACACAGCCAGGTCATGGGGCCAATAATCAGGTATTTTCAGCTGGAGTTTACTTACGGTAGTGTGGCAGGTCACTATCTTCTTTTCCTCCAGCAAGCAGTACGTGGACTACCTCTCCAAGTGAATCCCATGCTTCACTTCGAAGATCACACCGGATCCGATCCATCAACTCGGCTACGGGATTGACTGTCTAGTATTAGATAACCGCAAATTCGTACTCATAAGGAATGAAAGAAGAGATCCAACAACCTTTGAATGACAGTAAGCTAAACCGTGCTGCACGATGCATTCATGAAACGACATTCCCCTGAGAATTCATCACCACACGTTCAAAGCTATAATTACCTAAGTTATCGGTACTTCTGCAGAAAATTGTTTCCGGATGCGAGAGTTCGGAGGTGGAAGGAGAGTTGTGCCAGAACAAAGACAGTCTACAATCTCGCAAAAATTTCAGAATTCAACAACAGTGATCAGAACAAGGAAGAAAGTAGTTTCACCCTTCTACGAGTTGGACAACAACAAGAATAGGTCTTTGCGTCAAGTAACATTGTTTGGGACTAGTCTAAAAGCAACAGAGCAATTCATCTGTGAGGAGAGCATTGCCCTCTCTTGCTTAGTTTGACAAGTTGAAGTTATATTAGCGAAATGCTGATAAAAGACTCAATATTTGGTGTTGACTTATATCTATGGACCTTATTGTCCAGCAATTAATATGTTGCCTAAAGAAAACATGCCATTGACCGAAAATTGAGCGTTCGCGTATCAAATAATCTGATATTATATTATATTATATTACTAGCAAGGTACCCGTGCTTCGCTACGGTATTATACTGAAATTTGTAATTGAATGCTTATTGTTTTAGATATATAATCCGCCGAAATTCGCGGTCTGACACGTTTTCAGCGAGAATCCACCAATATTCCCGATCTGACTCGTTTTCTATTAGATTGCGCCACGTTTCCTACCATTTTTCAATCTTCCTTTCCAGCAATCGATTTCGTACTTCCCGGGCTAGGCTCAGGTATTCTTCCCGGTCAGTTGGGTCCGTAAATCTTTGCCAGACCGTATTTTATTTTAATCATTTTTAATCTGGATAAAATCCTTCAGGAGATCCGGCGTGGTGTCATATTGGGTGCCTTAGCGGCACTGAACCCGCGGCCGGACTGCATTCTAAGTCATTACCCATCCAGGAGCCGTTTCTAGCGCGGTCCGCACATTTGACGACGGTCCGGAACATTATTATTATTATTATTATTATTATTATTATTATTATTATTATTATTATTATTATTAATAATGTTATTCTTCTTCTTCTTATTATTATTATTATTATTATTATTATTATTATTATTATTATTATTATTATTATGTGTTGCTGGGATGAATGATGACAGGGAAAACCGGAGTATCCGGAGAAAAACCTGTCCCGCATCCGTTTTGTCCAGCACGAATGTCACATGGAGTGACCGGGATTTGAACCACGGAACCCCAGCTGTGAGAGGCCGGCGCGCTGCCGCCTGAGCAACGGAGGATCCTTATAAGTACATTAAGAACAGTAAAATCAATTGGTATCACCTCCTTTTACACCCCACCGCCGTTAGTTTTTACTGCCACCCCCCCCCCCCCAAATTAAAAGAACGCGTGTTTCTTTATGTTTAAGGGAGATTACAAACACCAATGTTCACGTCTATTACCTTTAGTTTTGAGATATAAGTATCCCCATAAATATAATTTACTTTTGTCACTTCATTTCAAACTACTCCCCCCCCCCCTTAGTGAATTTTCCCGCAAAAAATACTTGTTTCTTTAATAGTGAAGGATCTTCTAAATACCAATTATCACGACTCTAACTTCTTCACTTTTTGATTTATGTGTCCTCATGAAAGGAATTCAACTCCTTTACACTCCCGCCCCCCAAGATGGTTTCTCCCCCAAAACGCGTTTTTCTTCGTTTTTAAAGGAGATCCAAATACGAATTTTCACGTCTGTAACAACTTTAGTTTTTATTAGATGTATATACTGTATTCTCATACAATTAAAGTCAATTAATTTTTCAATTCTTTCTCCCCCTCCCCCCCGCTTCATTGGATTTTCCGAGAATACGTGTTTCTTTACTTTTAAAGCAGATTGCAAATATCAAATTTCACGTCTGTAACATCTTCATTTTTAAGATATCAGTAGCCTAATTAAAAGAATTCAACACCATGTTCAGTCACTTTCACCCCCCTCCACCCAAGTGGTATTTCCGAAAATTAAAAATACACGTTTCTTTAGGTTTAATAGAGATAAAAATACCATTTTTCACTTCTGTAACATGTTAAGTTTTTTGAGATAAACTGTAAAAATTCTCATTTTAAAATTTCACCCCTTTTGAGTTCCCCTTAAGTGGAGTTTCCAAACACAAATCACCTATGTTTCTTTAGATTTACAGGAGATTACAAACACCTACTTTTTACGTCTGTAACATTTAACGTTTCCAAGATATTCTGTAGATATAGTCTTTCAAAAATTCACCCAATTTGTCACTCCTGTTTAACCGCCATTAATTGGATTTTCCAAAACTAAAAAATACGTGTTTCTTTATTTTTAAAGGAGATCCCATATACAAATTTTCAGTTCTGTAATATCTTTCGTTTCTGAGATATATGTATCCTCATTAAAGGCATTCAACCCATTTTTCACCCTTTTACACCCCTCCTATTAGGACTTACTGGAAACAAAAAAATACGTGTTCCTTTATTTTTAGAGGAGATTCTAACCACCAATTTTTACATCTGTAAATTTTAAAGTTTTAAGATGTAGACACACTCATTTTAAAAAATTCACCCCCGTTTTCACCCCCCAATATTTGGATTTTCCAAAAACGAAAAAATACCTGTTTCTTTACTTTTAAAGTAGATCCATAATACCAATTTTCAGGTCTGTAATATCTTCAGGTTCTGAAATATAAGTATCCTCATGAAAGGCATTCAACCCATTATTCACCCTTTTACACCCTTCCTATTGGGATTTTCCGAAAACAAAAGAATACGTGTTTCTTTATTTTTAAAGGAGATTCTAAATACCAATTTTTACATCTATAAACTTTAAATGTTCTGAGATATAGATATACTCATTTTAAAAAATCACCCCCTTTTCACCCCCCCCATTAATTGTATTTTCCACAAACAAAAAATACGTGTTTATTTATTTTTAAAGGAGATCCCAAACACCAATTTTCAGGTCTGTAATATCTTCCGGTTCTGAAATATAAGTAGACTCATGAAATGCATTCGATCCCTTTTTCAACCTTTTCCACCCTTCCTATTAGGATTTTCCGAAAACAAAATATACGTGTTTCTTTATCTTTAATGGAGATTCTAAATACCTATTTTTACACCTATAACCTTTAAAAGTTTTGAGATATAGATACACTCATTTTAAAATATTACCCCTTTTTACCCCCCTTAATTGGGTTTTCCAGAAACAAAAAAATACGTGTTTCTTTATTTTTAAAGGAGATCCCAAACACCAATTTTCAGGTGTATAATATCTTCAGTTTCTGAGATATAAGTAGCCTCATTAAAGGCATTCAACCCCTTTTTCACCCCTTTTCACACCTCCTATTGCGATTTTCTGAAAACAAAAAAATACGTGTTTCTTTATTTTTAATGAAGATTCTAAATACCAATTTTTACATCTGCAAACTTTAAAAGTTTGGAGATATAGATTCACTAATTTTAAAAATTCACCCCCTTTTCACCCTCCCATTAATTAGATTTTCCAAAAACAAAAAAATACGTGTTTCTTTATTTTTAAAAGAGATCAAAAGTACCAATTTTCAGGTCTGTAATATCTTCAGTTTCTGAGATATAAGTACCGGTATCCTGATTAAAGGCATTCAACACATTTTCCCCCATTTTCACCCTTTTTCACCTCTCCTATCGGGATTTTCTGAAAACAAAAAAATACGTGTTTCCTTATTTTCAAAGAAGATTCTAAATACCAATTTTTACATTTGTAAACTTTTAAAGTTTTGAGATATAGGTGCACTCATTTTAAAAATTCACCCCCCCTTTTCACCCCCTTAGCAACGGAATATCCAAAAATCCTCTCTTAGCGAGCGCCTACATCTTAATATGAATGTATCCCCAAAATTTCATTTCATTATGTCCAGTAGTTTTGGCTCGGCGATGATGAATCAGTCAGTCAGGACAAGCTATTTTATATATATATAGATTATATTATATTATATTATATTATATTATATTATATTATATTATATTATATTATATTATATAAGGTAATATAAGAAGGAGAAAAGTAAGAAGAAAGTTCTTATCTTTACATCCCTTTAACTACATCGACGGTTTTGCAAAGACGCCATGTGGCTGGAAATTTTGTCGCGCAGACAAATGGAAACACTATCTACAGTAGGTAGAAAAGAATGGTGGCAGAATTTAGCTGAATGAACACTAACGTTTTCATCAGGGGTCTTTTATACACAGACATGAACAGCATAGCATGCTATAGATTTTCCCGTCTTCAAGTGTCTACTGACTTCTGCTGGGAACAAACCCCTTTAGCACGATAATTCAGCACAGTACCACCTTGACTACTGGTTAAATTACAAATTTTAGACTGCAAAAAGAATAAGAAATCTCTTTTGGATGCTGATAATGTTACCTTATATCATGTAAATACCCCGCTTTACTTCATGGTTCCACCAGTAGTTTCACGTTCCTTTAGTAGATGCACATTATAGTGTGGACTTGAACAGTCCAGTGAAAACAGGTACCATACTCCTGAGATAAAAATAAGACTTATATAAGATGGATCAAGTGACTAGATAATCGTATTTGAGGATTGTTGCACACGTTTGCGCTTCTTCGACCTAGGGAACAGTGAACAAATTATAATCATATGATCACAGACTAATTTCGTGTGGCCAGTTTAGAACAGATATCCGCCAAGTTTGACGCGTTGTTAAGGCTCCCCGGGAGAACTGTGTGGTTTACATCAAGCAGATTGCCAGTGTGGCATCAGTTGTGTCAGCACGGACAATTGGAAATCTATTTCTCTCAGCACACTAAGGACACACATTCCTTTGACACACTTTCATTTATTCCATATCATCGTCTTGCGCCCTCCACAGGTATAGGGAGAGAATTTAACTGGAGGTTAAATGGACCTCAGAAGTGTTAAGTGAAGAGCGCATGTTGAAGCTTGTGATGGTCGTTTCCAAGTTCGATTTAGATATTCGTAGCATATAAGTGAGATGCCTTAAGTTACAGATGTCCTTGATTTTTGATTTTATTTTTTGGAGAAAACATCAGCAGTAGATATGACCAGAGCACTCTTCATTTCGTTATGCTCAATTCTTCCAGGTGGGAATTAAGAGAATTTGTCCGTACTAGTCAACTTTCTAAACAGGATGTTCCACTACTTCTTTAATCTACACTATTTCCGGATCTCTCCTTCGATGAACATGCTTGGAACATGACGACTGAACGTCGAACGCGTTCTTCAGATCGCCAATAAGACTTCCATTATTTCACTCACAGGTCCAAGGGATGCGAATAATGTATCGCTATGAAGAGTTCAGTAACACTATTTCGAATACATAGAGTAGTTTTGACAATGTCTGGTTTCTTGGCTGAATGGGTCAGCGTAGCGATCTGCAATTCAAATGGCCCCTGGTTCGATGCCGAGCCGGGCATGGGAATATCTCTGGGTATGGTTAATTCCTCTGGATGGGGGTCTGGACCTTTGATTCCGTCTTAATATACACATAATACTTTTAAGTACTTCAGAAATACACAATAGTGAATACATACCTCCACACAGGAAGGGAATCCGACCGTAAAACTGGGCTAAGTACACACAACTTGCCGATCCACAGAAATTGGGAAAAGCCCAGTAAGAAGAAGACGGTAGTTTTGACATTGTACCGCTCCCAAAGGAATGAACACTGCACCATGATGCAGTGTCTGTGTACCGATGGTGCACCGCTTACTTCAGAACCTGACCAACTGTGTCGAGTTATCGACTAGGCCAAAGTCTTCTTTGTTGAACGCAGTACTATAGAATCCTAGTAGTCTATTGGCTGTTTTGATACCAGGGACTCGTGCCAGGACCTTTACTGATTAGAACCCCTACTTAGGCCAAAAGTCGGGAAATCTAATGTTACATAAAATCTATAGAAACTTGAAGAGCATGGAATAAACAACATATCGTCGCTGCCGGGACAAATCCTCCTATGTGAAATATTTTAGCTTAGAACTTTGGCCGTAAGGTTCTGTCATCTAAGGTGCAATATTGTGTGAAAATTGTCAAGGCATTCTCGCTCTTCATAATGAATGTGTTGCGGGTCAGTATATCTCCAGAAATATTACCGCAATGGAGGTTTTATCCCGGCAACGACGATATACGACTTAGGAAACTGTTCCTGTTTTGAGCTTTGACTCTATTATTTTACTGTAACCAACCTATATTCGCTGAAAAAACTGGAACATATAACGGAATGTACCGAGCAAGTGACTGTGTGGTTTGGGTCACGAAGCTATCAGCCTTCATTCGGGAGATAGTTGGTTGGAACCCCACTGTCGGCAGACCTGAAGATGGTTTTCCATGTTTCCCATTTTCAAGCCAGGAAAATGCTGGGCCTGTGCCTTAATTAAGGGCACGGTCACTCTCTTCCCAATCCTATCCCTTTCCTGTCCCATCGTCGCCATACGACCTATCTGTGTCGGTGCGACGACGTAAAGCTGATTGTGAAAAAAGAAATACGGAATATCGTCGCTGCCGGAACAAAACCTCGTCTGTGAAAAATTTTAGCTTAGAACTTTGGCCGGTAAGGTTCTGTCATCTAAGGTGCAATATTGTGTGAATATTGTCAAGGCATTCTCGCTCTTCATAATGTATGTGCTGCGGGTCAGTATATCTCCAAAAATATTAACACATAGGAGGTTTTGTCCCGGCAACGACGAAACGAAATGTTACATTTTCCTCGATAATATAAATTAATAAATAATAAAATCAATTGGAAAAAAAGCAAAATTAAGTTTCTTATCGGTTGTTGGGACTTCGTTCAGATACGCACAACATACAGGCCAGTTTAAACCTTAGAAACAGGTTGGGAAATTTTCATACTGTTCATGAAATTCTACATCACTACATGAATTTTTTTTTATTTGAAGTAACTGCAGTAGTTGTAAGCCATGGAGTACTCAATTAATTGATAGCCATCAACCTTTTACTCGATCACCTACGTGTATGTGAGAGTGCGGAGAGTGAAATATGACCCTTCTCCCAACCATCACTAAGCCACATCCCCACTTGAGTTTCATGTTAACTCAGCAAGGAGTGTGTCTTCTTATCCGTTAAGACTTGCAACTGAGTCTACCCGTTTCGTGTAGTGGGGATATGTTTAATCTGTCGGTCCATTAAAGTTAATTTATTTTACATTGGTTTGGTGAGTGAGGGGCGTCACCCCAGCCCAATAATGACCTATTACCTTCAATTACGACCGATCGGCAATATCAGATACGTGTAACCATATGTAACAGCTAATCGACATACCTTTATATCACATGCCCGTGATGGTGGTGTTTAAACTTAAGTTGCAAGTGGTAAACAGTTAAGTCTTGGCATCACCTTAGTGTAACTTTGTTGGATGTAATGAATTTTAATTCCTAATATAGGACTGAAAAATGGGTATTAATTTAAATATTGACGAATATTTAATTACTACGGACACAGAATAGATATTTGTTTCATAGTTTTACCGCCCTTGGATAAAATTACCATTGTTTTGTGATAACCGTTACCAGGTATGTGGAAATTGTTGCATGTCCTCGACAGCGCCTGTTCAGTCGATCACCTGAATAGAACGGTTTCTTCCTAAATAATGATGTTTGGAATAGTTCTGAGTCGAGTGGTGTCCTCAGATAATTTGATGCCAGGGGAGTGAGCTGGATAATAGAACATTTCCAAGCACCATCGATTGAGTTTGTGCACCGTGGACTCGAGCGTTTGTTAAAGTATTATACTGAACTCTTGAAACACAATCTACGACTTGTTTTAAGAAAAAAACCGGACACACTTCCTTCACAAACCAACCTATCGTACTATATGACACTGCTGAAGCACATGTCGCAGAAACAGGCGGTAACCCTGCAGGGTTATTTTCTCTGGTGTCAGTCGAAAAGCTTGAAATCCCAGTACTGTGCAATTAAAGTTTAAATTATTCTCGTCATAGGGATTTACTACTGACATTTAAAACACTGATTTAAGGGAGTATATATGTGTTAAATTTCTTGGAAATTAATAACATCTATTAATCGAAAATGTTTCCCAAATATTCTGAATGTAATCAAACAAAGAAATTAAAATTATTATACATACAATCTCATATATTTATTACAGGTCGTTATGCCTTTCAGCCTTTAGTCCGGAAGCCTCTGTTAATTAACTATGCGTCTCCATATTTCTCCATTTAAATCTGGATCTGTGACTTCGTTCTGTTTCACACTTCTTATCTATTTTTTTTTTACAATTTGTTTTGGACCTTATGGCGACGATGGAATACGAAAGGGCTAGAAGTGGGAAGGAAGTGGCCGTGGCCCAATCATTTGCCTGGTGTGAAAGTGAGAAACAGCATAAAACCATCTTCGCGGCTACCGACAGAGGGGCCCGAATGCACTATCTCCCGAATACAAGCGACCCTAACCGCACGACCAACTTTCTCGGTCACCCTATCATTAAATCATTAACAACTGTGTCTAACCATCATCCACTTGGCCTCCCCTACACTCCTTACCCTGCATGGCCGAGTCCATTATTCTCCTATCCTCCTCCATTCGCCTCACAGGTTTATACGAGCAGTTCATTCCCATCTCAGTCCTCATCTTCTCATTCCCAGTACCTTCTTCCATTGTTCCCACCTGTTCGCAACTGTAATCATTCTCACTATACTCATGCCCATTACTTCAAATTTATGAATAAGATAACCTGAGTCAATCCAGTTTCCACTCTTGTATAGTAATGTCGGTCTGAAAACAGCAGGATAAAAGTATAGTTTCGTCCGTGAGCTCATTTCTTTGTTGCAAAATACCGTTGATCGCAGCTGCAAGCTTTCTGCATTATTTTTGCTGCATTTCAATTCAATTTCTGTTAGTACACTACAATCATGGTAGGATACATATCCTTGATACTTTGAAAACGATGTAGCCTACCTGTTACAGGCTCGTATTTCCTACGTGGCATTCATTCCTCTTCGCTTTCTTCTCTACTGACAACACTGTATACTTGGAAATACTAATTTTCACATCACACCCGCTGTAGGCCTATATCCTTTCAAGCTCCATGATATTTGATTGCAGTCTTTCAACACAGTCTGCCATAAAACAAAATTGTCAACATAGACCAAACTCTTTACTATATTTCTAACCAACTGAATCCCTCCCTGCCACTTCATTACATGACCTAGGTATAACAGGAACAACAGAGGTGGAAGGTTAGAGCCTCGTTTAACCCAGGTAACAACTTTGAACCAAGAACTCTTTCTACCAGGAATTCTCACTGCGACCCAACTGTCAGCATTAATGCCTTTGACTGCCTGTACTAATCTACCCCTAATCCGCAAATTTCGTAATCTTCCATTACGACTGACATCTTTTCCCTTGGTACTCTGTCATGTTCCTTCTCTGGATCTACGAAACATAAATATAAATGTAAATTCCTCTCGTAGTAATTTTCAGTTACTGAATATCTGATCCTAACAGCCCCACTGTGGCCTGAAACCAAAATGGCTTTTCTTCAACTTATTCTCTACCATTGTTTGCATCCTCCTTTCCAGAATGCTTGTGAACGCCTTAACTGGCATACTGATCAATGAGATACCTCGATATACCTTGATATTATTGAAAAGGCTATGTTTTGCTATTTGCTTTACGTCGCACCGACACAGATAGGTCTTATGGCGACGATTGGACAGGAAAGGCCTATGACTGGGAATGAACCGGCCGTGGCCTTAAGTAAGGTACAGCCCCAGCGTTTGTCTCGTGTGAAAATGGGAAACCACGGAAAGCCATATTCAGGGCTGCCGACAGTTGGACTCGATCCCACTATCTCCTGGCTGCAAACTCAAAGCTGTGCGCCCCTAACCGCACGACCAACTCACCCGGTTTATTGAAAAGGCAAAATATTTCTGTAAATGGTCCACCTTGCATTATTCATTGTAGTAAGAAAAAATTCTCATCTTGGCAAAGCCCTATGTTGCGAAGATAATTCGTTTTCAGGGAGAATAACACACAGTTGAGCGCCAAGGGGCTACGAAATTAGAGCTCAAGGAGATTGTATAAAGAAAGACTGTAGGCCGTACATCTTCAGAGCTTTTCTTCAGAAAGCAATTCATTATAAGTTTACTAAGTATCACTAATAATAACTTCGTGGGGCTATTCCTAGTGTGGTGCAGTCCTTGTAAGGCAGACCCTCCGACGAGGATAGGCGTTATCTGCCATGTATCTGCGTGTTACTGTGGAGGAGGATAGTATTGTGTGTGATGCAGGAGTTGCAGGAAGGTTGGAGACAGCACAAACGGCCAATCCCTCAGCTGGGGGAATTAAAGGTACAAAAAAAAAAAAACAATTCACTCAGCTGGAAATCGAACCCCGGACTCCGAGTAACGAAACACAAGGCGCTGGCCATTCAGCCATGGAACCAGACAGTACGTATCACTTAAACTCACTCAAATTCATTCAATCACTGCCTAACTAAACGTCGAATCTTTCGACCAGGCACTACAGAACAGCTACAGAGCAGTCGGAAGAGTCGAGAATATTTACCCTTAGCATTTGTTGGGTTAAATAATTGTTCTGTTTGTGGAGAAAAGAACTGTCGTATGAATCATCTTATTGCCCTTATTGAAACCCTTGTTTAGCGTGATTAGCTGCCACCCCCGGAGGCCCGGGTTCGATTCCCGGCTCTGCCACGAAATTTGAAAAGTGGTATGAGGGCTGGAACGGGGTCCACTCAGCCTCGGGAGGTCAACTGAGTAGAGGTGGGTTCGATTCCCACCTCAGCCATCCTGGAAGTGGTTTTCCGTGGTTTCCCACTTCTCCTCCAGGCGAATGCCGGGATGGTACCTAACTTAAGGCCACGGCCGCTTCCTTCCCTCTTCCTTGCCTATCCCTTCCAGTCATCCCATCCCTCCACAAGGCCCCTGTTCAGCATAGCAGGTGATGCCGCCTGGGCGAGGTACTGGTCATTCTCCCCAGTTGTATCCCCGACCAAGTGTCTAAAACTCCAGGACACTGCCCTTGAGGCGGTAGAGGTGGGATCCCTCTCTGAGTCCGAGGGAGAAGCCGAACCTGGAGGGTAAACAGATGATGCTGATGATGATGAAACCCTTGTGACATCGACAACATCGTTTTGATGAAGAGACACCTTGCTGTATTCGGTTTAAAACAATTGCAAACAGACATGGGTTCTCGATGCTTTCGATACCTCGATACACTCGATACTCAAGCGGTAGCTATATCGAACTATACTACTGCAGAAGAGCTCGATACTTTTTCGTTGCTATGTTAATATATTATTTAATGTTTAATAAATCGTCGCTGGAAAGGTAAAAGGTTGTATTCCACAAAGCTCTTCCTAATTATTCTCCTTAAGACTGGTGACGCCTCCCAGCCACGTATGGATATGCAGTCCATCAGAACAAATTTGTTGTGTTCATTTTCCTATGCCCATGTGTAAAGGAAAATGAACCTTACAGTACCGTACTGTAGGAATGTACGTTTGCATTACGTATTTACGCACTCCTAGTGTACAATGCATGTAAGGTTCATTTTCGTTTAATCGTCGACATAGGAAAACGAACACAACGGACATTGTTCTGATGGACTGCGTATCCATATGTGGCTGGGAGGCGTGACCAGTCTTAAGGAGAATAACTGATAGGAAGAGCTTTGTGGAATACAACCTTTTACCTTTCCAGCGACGAAATATTATCAACTTGCAAAAAGTAGCAGATTTTAAAGTGGACGCAAGGAACACATGTCTCCACTTATAAGTTTCAAAATAGCAGGTAGCAGGTATAGCAAGAAATTGATCCCGTAGCAAAAGAGACCTTCCTCCAAATTTCTGCAGATGTTCTGGTGCCAGTATGCCTGAAGTACAAATTTCTTTAGAATTTATGCACCAGCGCAATAAAACGTGCCGAATTTTAGCTTCAGGAATATACTTTCGAAACTGATATTGCTCTCATTTGTAGCATTATTTATTTTAATTTGGATGACTATGGGGAATAGACAAAATAGACATGCAAAATAACCTAGTTATGAGTGTAGTCAATAACAGAGACAGTCTGTAAACAAATCTTGTGGTCTATTTAAAGTACCAAATCACAAGCAAGGACGCAAATTATTTAAAAATATATAAGCACATGTACTGTACGCTGAAAGGCGTAACAGGAAGATATGTGTACACACATGTAGCATGAAACCTGATTTTGTTATTAGATTACTATTTTAAAATTTCAAGTTAGTTGTTATATTTATATGACGGAAACCGGATAATATGACTGAAGTATGGAACTATTTGCAATTGGATCCCGTCCGTGATAATCGTGCTGTTTGCCGAATCTGTAATAAGAGTTTCTCCCGAGGAGGAAATTCTCACAACACTGGCTTCCTGAAGAGGCATTTCACTTCCGTTCATACAGTTATTTTTACTGAACATGAATATCCGAAAAAAACAACTTCGGAATAGTGAAAGTGTAACAAGTGGAGAAGTTGAATTCCATTTTGAAGACATAAGGCTAGGAAAACAACAGATAGTGAATTTGCCGCCTGGCCGACTGCCCTAAATGCAGATCAGTATTGATTGATTGATTGATTGATTGATTGATTGATTGATTGATTGATTGATTGATTGATTGATTGATTGATTGATTGACATTTTCCTCGTTATCAACATCATCACAATACTCAAATACTAACCAGCCTACTCTCACATCTTTTCTGGACGGCAAATCCAAATGTAAACAAGGAGATAATCGATCGAATTTAATTACCAGGAAAATACCTTACATGTAAAGCAAAGACAATGAGCTATTTGACATTGTAGTAGATAAAGAATTTAAGCAGACGATTCAGCCGCTTGAACCTAGAAATGCTATGCCTACCCGCAAGCACATATCAAATGGCATCCTCCAAGAAGTCTATCAAGAAATAGAAACAAAAGTGAAAGATGATCTCCGAAATACAGATAGCATAGCTGTTACGATGGACTTGTGACATCAGCACCAGAAGACGACTACGTATCACCGTTCACTTTTGTAGACCAGGGCTACAAACTTCAGCATATCGTGTTGCCGGGACAAAACCTCCTATGTGATAATATTTTTGGAGATATACTGACCCACAGCACATACATAATGAAGACCGAGAATGCCTTGACAATATTCACGTAATATTGCACCCTAGATGACAGAACCTTACCGGCCAAAGTTCTAAGCTAAAATATTTCACATAGGAGGTTTTGTCCCGGCAGCGACGATATATAAGATATGCATATATGAAGAAGTGAGTCACACAAATGAGGATATAGCAAATTTCCTGAAGAAGGTATAAAAGACTTGAGGTCTAATGGATAAAATAGTGGCTGTGATTCATGACAACGGTCCTAATGTAGTAAGTGCTATGACTTTGGGAAAATTTCCCCATTTGCCGTGTGTAACTTGTTCTGAAAGAGGGACTTTTCAGTTCAAAGAATATTGAGAATCTCATTGTGTTATGCGGAAAATTAGTAGGAAGTTTCAAACATTCCTCAGCATCCACAAAGTTTCTCAAAGCTCCGCAGAAACATCTTTCTCAACCACAACACCGCCTCATTCAAGATGAACCTACGCGATGGAACTCAACCCTTCATATCATAAAACAGGCTTCAAAAAAAGAAGACCACGCGAGCTGGCCGTGCGGTTAGGGGCGCGCAGCTGTGAGCTTGACTCCAGGAGATAGTGGGTTCGAACCCCACTGTCGGCAGCCCTGAATATGGTTTTCCGTGGTTTCCCATTTTCACACCAGGCAAATGCCGGGGCTGTACCTTAATTAAGGCCACGGCCGCTTCCTTCCTACTCGCAGCCCTTTCCTCTCCCATCGTCGCCATAAGACCTATGTGTGTCGGTGCGACGTAAAGCCAATTGTAAAAAACAAACATATGAGAGCCGTTATATTCGTATGTGCCGATCTCACCCTTCCAGTAAATCTTACAGTATTACAATGGGAACATATTGAGTTACTGATCAATGAATTAAACATTGTTGATCAAGCAACACTTGCCCTAGGTTCTCCTACAGTGATAGTGTCCTAGAAAATCCCCATTGAGAATAATGCCGTATCTCATCTTCAGAAACCATCATACAGTGGATCAGGAATTGTGACAGTAAGTCAATCCTTGCTGGATGCAGTTAATATGCGGTACAAATTACTTTCAAGAGAACGAAATATATTGCACCGCAATGATGTTGGACCCTCCGCTTAAAAGGACATTTTTTTCGCAGTTCGAATGCTTGCACTGCTGCTCGAGACAAGCTGTTGAAACTTGCCCTTCAACAGAAATAGAAATATATTTATTTACAGTGAATTACAAATAGGACCAGATGTCCTTTTGGCTGTAACTCACTGCCACTTTCACTTAAATGTATCCATTAACATGCATATAGGAGGGTCCTGAACGTACAACTCAAGGTTGTAACTCCAATTTAATATTCTGTATATTCAGATCCTTGCCAAAATTATATATTGCACATACATACTCGCTAAAATAGTATATTAAAGATTTTTAATTCCTTTAAATTTCAGACGAACCATTCTTAGGAGATAGCAAAATTGCCTGGTATGTGGTGCTTGCACAGCAGCATTATAAAATAAATGACATTAAAAAATCCATTTTTAGTTAAAAATTCTCAAGATGAAATTACCATTTGCCAGGAAAAATCTGTTATCCCTCCCTTTCAAGTGTTTAGGATTAAAGGAAAACAAATAAAAAGTTTCCAAAACTTGCGAAGACTAGCTGTGAAATATTTGTGTATAACTTTAGCAACAATATTTTCTGATGGACTGTTTAGGACAGAAGCGTAACTAATTACCAATTAGAACTGCATACTACAATATATTATAATTTAATTTACAATTACACAGATATTTAAATGTTAACATAAAATGCGTATGTAATGAAAATATTGTATTTTAACTATTCTATTTCAAGAACGAAAGTATCGGAATATCGAGTATCGAGACAAAAATTGGTATCAACTATCGATAAAAAATGGTGACGACACATCTCTAATTACAAACATTCCTATCCAGCTTCTGTTCTGGAGATGGTGCGTTCGAACCCCACTGTCGGCAGCTCTGAAGGTGTTTTTTCCGTGATTTCAGAGTTTCATCCCAGGTAGACGCTGGAGCTGTACCTTAAATAAAGCTACGGTCACTTCCTTCAAACTTCTAGCTCCTTCCTATGCCATCGTCGCTATAAGACGTCAAAGAGCGTAAAAGAGAAAGAAATGCCATCCTTTACTTAGGTGGTAGATTGCCCTGTTCAAGCAATCAAACAACCAGACGCTATTAACGACATCCTATGACAACTGATATTTTTTTTTGCTAGGGGCTTTACGTCGCACCGACACAGATAGGTCTTATGGCGACGATGGGATAGGAAAGGCCTAGGAGTTAGAAGGAAGCGGCCGTGGCCTTAATTAAGGTACAGCCCCGGCATTTGCCTGGTGTGAAAATGGGAAACCACGGAAAACCATATTCAGGGCTGCCGACAGTGGGGTTCGAACCCACTATCTCCCGGATGCAAGCTCACAGCCGCGCGCCTCTACGCGCACGGCCAACTCGCCCGGTCACAACTGATATTAAACAGCAGTGTTGAGTCATCGAAGTGCAACAAAATCTTCAGACTGGCCTACACCTTCCGTATCCGTAGTAATTAAATAGTTGCCACCTTTCATATTTTAACCCAGGTGTATGTATTTTTTTTTTTTTTTTTGCTAGTTGCTTTACGTCGCACCGACTCAGATAGGTCTTATGGCGACGATGGGGCAGGATAGGGCTAGGAGTGGGAAGGAATCGGCCGTGGCCTTAATTAAGGTACAGCCCCGGCATTTGCCTGGTGTGAAAATGGGAAACCACGGAAAACCATTTTCAGGGCTGCCGATAGTGGGGTTCGAACCTACTATCTCCCGAATACTGGATACTGGCCGCAATTAAGCGACTGCAGCTATCGAGCTCGGTAAGATGTATGTATTAATGACCGAGAGGATTCGTCGTGCTGACCACACGACACCTCGTAATCTGCAGGGCTCCGTGCTGAGCAGCGGTCGCTTGGTAGGCCAAGGCCCTTCAAGGGCTGTAGTGCCATGGGGTTTGGTTTGGTTTGGTATGTATTAATGTAAATAATAAACTGTTTATCAAATCTTATCATTTTTGCGGAGATATTCAGAAAGTGGCACTTTACAGATATATTTTTTCCTTATTTCTAAAAAGAATTGGTAGCCTAATAATGATTGATAGTGCTGGCATTAAAATCCTTCTGAGAACAGTGTTTCTAAAAATACCACTACCGATCAATTACTAGCTACGTCCATTTCCAAATAAAAGTACATTTTTATACGCTTTCACGGATTTCTGACTTTGTCTGACTTATACTGGTAGATTTATGAACTTTTTTCTGTTGTTGTTTTTGTTATGTTTAACTATTCTTCCTTAAGCAGACATTTTCGTGTTAAAATTATATCGTCGCTCCACTGGTAAAACGTTGTATTCCACAAAGCTCTTCCTATCGATTAATCTCCTTAAGACTGGTCACGCCTCCCAGCCACGTATGGATATGCAGTCCATTAGAGCAAATTTTGTTGTGTTCATTTTCCTATGCCCATGTGTAAAGGAAAATTAACCTTACTGTACCGTACTGTAGGAATGTATGTTTGCATTACGTATTTACGCACTCCTAGTGTATAATGCATGTATCCATATGTGGCTGGGAGGCGTGACCACTCTTAAGGAGAATAATAGATAGGAAGAGCTTTGTGGAATACAACGTTTTACCGATGGAGCAACGATATGTATTTTTTTTAATTAATTCTGAGCTTCTGAGAAATTCATTTCATCTCTCTGCACGAAATGGCACACAAAATAATTATTTGGGGGACACGGAACAATGATGGCTGTTATCCCCAGTTAGTACTGATTTATAACTCCTTATGTATAACAAATAATAATAATAATAATAATAATAATAATAATAATAATTATTATTATTATTATTAGTAGTAGTAGTAGTAGTAGTTGAGCCTCCGTGGCTCAGGCGGCTGCGCGCCGGCCTCTCACCGCTGGGTTCCGTGGTTCAAATTCCGGTCTCTCCATGTGAGATTTGTGCTGGACAAAGCGGAGCCTGGACAGGTTTTTCTCCGGGTACTCCGGTTTTCCCTGTCATATTTCATTCCAGCGACACTCTCCAAATATAATTTCATTTCATCTGTCATTCACTAATCATTACCCCAGAGGAGTGCGACAGGTTTCGGCAGCCGGCACAATTCCTATCCTCGCCGCTAGATGGGGGCTTCATTCATTATTCCATTCCTGACCCGGTCGAATGACTGGAAACAGGCTGTTGATTTTCGTTCATTAGTAGTAGTAGTAGTAGTAGTAGTAGTAGTAGTAGTAGTAGTAGCAGTAGTTAAATGTATTAAAACTGGGGGATATCCCGGTGTTAATGTCTGCTTTCAGTAGTGTAGCAAGTTTTTTAAAGTAAAAAATAATATGATTACGTCCAGCAAACACAAAGAATAAGTTAATATTTGCCCGGTAACGCGAGGAGACATTAATTCCATAGAAACTGCATCAGTATTATGTAGTGGAAGTCCACAATACCCATGGTCAGTTTGTAAATTAACATAACAAAAATTTAACTCCCTATCGACTAAACAGCTTTGATCTCAACGGTATGAAGGAGAATGACTCAAATGACGAGAGTTCGAAGCACGATAGAGCCAGGAATTTTAAGAAATTATTCTCAACTCGGTCAGTACCTCTTCGTTTTCGTGTAACGAATGGACTTCTTTCTTCAATAGATTTATTCTAAAGCGAAGCGTTTACCCCCTCTGAAAACACGTCGTCCACCGGATGTCAGATTGGTATGCGGACTTAACATGCATTACCAAATAGTTACTTAATCTAAAGGGGCAGATAAGTGGTAAAACCTAAATCAGGGTATCTTAATTCTATCCTGAGTGAATAGTATTTGCGAAGTACTTCCCTCCCCTCTCCCCTTCTCGAAATTATATAACCATGAAATATCTGAACTTAATATTACTTCTCGTTGTGAGTGGCATATTTTGGTTTGCATTGCTGTCACTTAAAGTAAAGGGAACACACTGTACGCTGGAAATATTAGGAAGTTTCTGTTATAAGTTCATGAATAGACAGGACTCCTGTCACACACTTACCACACATGTTGTTAAAACACACCAAGTAATTGGTTGCTACATAGGAATAAGCTACTAAATCTTTCACTTTAAATGAAACTTCATTTCAATCTGTCGCTTTAGTTAATTTATTCTCTTCCATTGCACCGTGAAGTAGAGTGATATCACAGAAATTACTCTCTAAAATATTCCTTAATGTTAGTGTGTTACTTATGTTAGTATTTGATTTCTTATTCATATCTTTATCAAATTTGTTTCCATTGTTTCGCTTGGCACAGTTATGCTGATTAATTCTTGTCTTATTTAAAACAAAGTACAAAAATACCATGAAGTATCACTTAGCGTACAAGTCCGAAGCCATTTTCGTATAAAGCACGAAAGACCCTTCAGAGATAGAAGGTAAGAGTTTCCGCTCTTCGTAATCTCAGCACTAAATAGAATTGAGTGGTCAACTCTACGACTGTGAACTTTGACCGCTAAGGGCCTCATGTCTCTCCAGCAATCAGAGATTCATTTCTGTACCTCACTACTCCATAAATATCATACCCACATTCTTCTAGATGAAATCTCCACGCCTTTTCTACCTCGGCTAAGCAAGCATAATAATAATAATAATAATAATAATAATAATAATAATAATAATAATAATAACCGTATGGCCTCGGCTACCAGGGGGGCGTCTTCTGAAATGGTTCCATCCACACAGTCTGTGTACTAATTTCAACATTATTATTTGGTGCCATCTAACAGCAAAACGTTATTCTGCTGGATGGTTTCTGCAGTCGAGTTAATTTTGTTGGGTGGATGCAGAATGTGCCACCGCATACCCACAATATATCATATGGAGAGCCCAATTTTGTGCACGCTCTTGAGAAATCGTAAATCTCTGTCGAGATCAAACCTGCTAATTTAGGTTTATCTGCCATTAAAATGGATTAAAATATGATTTTGGCGGAACGGAAGATTTCTTTCTTTCTAAAAACAATTCATAGAACCTAAGAACGTCTGGTAGGCTTCAGATGCTACTCTTTACACACACGCGCGCGCGCGCGCGCGCGCGCGCTCGCGCCCTTAGTGTGAAGATAATAAACTCCCACAGAATCGAAGACACTCCCTGTCATATACGACATACATCTCTGCTTCTCCCCTCGCATACTTCTCATGTTGTCAAAAATACCTTCCCCCAGCATCCAACACATCTTCCACGTTGATAATGAATTCTTTCCTCAGTATAGATCTAACTCTCTTATATTGTTGATCTACCTTCCCTCAGCATGTATTATGCTCCTTCATATTATGGATCAAACCTTTCCTCAGTATAGAAAATACTCCCTCATCATAAGGATAATGCCCTCTCCCATTATCGAACAAACTTCCCCCCATATTGAGGATGAAATCCTCCCCAAGTAGTGAACACATCTCTTATGTTGATAATGAAAACCTCCCCCAATATCAAACATACCTCTCATGCTGATAATAAAACCCTCCTTCAGCATCAATACCACGCCTCATTTGAGGATAAAATCCTCCTCTAGTATCGAGCACAGTCCCTCATACATAGGATAAAACCGTCCCCTGGAATCGACCACACTACCATTCATACATCTGGTATACATCCCCCCACCCCTCCACCCAACATAACTTTTAGGTTGACGATGAAACACTCCTTTAGTATCGAACACAACCCTCATGTTGATAATAAAACCCTGCTCCATTGTCAAATACACATGTCACACTGATAATTAAACCGTCCCCTAGTAACGAACACTCTACGTTATTTTGTGGAAAAAGTCCCTTTCCTTGTACCCGGAACAATTC
Source organism: Anabrus simplex (assembly GCF_040414725.1). Taxonomy (NCBI): domain Eukaryota; kingdom Metazoa; phylum Arthropoda; class Insecta; order Orthoptera; family Tettigoniidae; genus Anabrus; species Anabrus simplex. The sequence continues at coordinate 692,000,287 of NC_090266.1, read as the reverse complement.
TCATGTAGATAATAAAAACCCTCCCCTACTTTCGAACACATTATCTTATACTCAGCAAAACCCCTTTCCTAGTATCCAATACACCTCTCATATTGATAATAAAAACCTCTTCCAATATCGAACATTTCTGTCATGTTGAAAATAAAACCCTCCACCAGTATCGAAACACACCCTTATATTTAGTATGAAACGCTCCACCATATCCACCCTAGTCCCGCATACTGAGGAAAGATCCTCACCCAGTATCGAATATACTCCCCTATAGTCAGGATAAAAACCTCCCCTAGAATCGAACATACACTCTCTCATACACCTCTCCCCTCACATACCTCCCATGTTGATAATAAATCGATCCCCCTCTTATAGAGTATAAAACCTTTCGCCAGTATCGACTCCACACAGACAATCTTTATTTCAAAAGGAGCGGAATGGACTGTATACGGCCCAGAATGTGCCACTTCCAGACTATTACTTGCATTTAATTCTCCTAATAATATAACTTAGACGCCCAGATACACAACACGTATATATATATGTACTGAAACTTCGTGCACTGCATCAGTTATATAGCACGGAACCCTTCTCTTCCCTCCCCAAACCATTCTACCAATTAGGCTTCCTTGACCAAACGAATGGTCCTATAAAGATTAAACCTCGGATTATCTGAAGATAAAGTCCTCTTAAGTTATACTAAATCTTGAGCATCACGAGTCTAGCCCATATATTGGGGGCGTAGAAGCGTACTTGCGGGGAGTGGTGTTTTTTTTAAACTACTGGTTCCTTTCATAATTATGACGCATGAGGATGTGCAAGAGGGGAAAGCAGAGTATTCCACAAACTGTACCCACCAACAACCATTCATTCTATCGTCCTGTTATTGCTTTTACATGATATAGTTAGACACAGCTATTAACAATACAGCACCGCGATGTGTCTTCAGTGATTGTCACTTGAGAGAGGAAACTTATTACTGACGTAAAAAGAGAGAAATAGGAATTTGAAGTAATTTATAACGAATAATAATAATACTACTACTACTACTAATAATAATAATAATAATAATAATAATAATAATAGTAATAATAATAATAATAATGCTGGGCTGAGTGGCTCAGACGGTTGAGGTGATGGCCTTCTCACTCCAACTTGGCAGGTTCGATCCTGGCTCATTTCGGTGGTATTTGAAGGTGCTCAAATAAGTCAGCCTCGTGCCGGTAGATTTACTGGCACTTAAAAGAACTCCTGCGGGACAAAATTCCGGCACCTCGGCGTCTCCGAAAACCGTAAAAGAGTAGTTAGTGGGACGTAAAACAAATATCATTAATAATAATAATAATAATAATAATAATAATAATAATAATAATAATGTTCTTCTATCGCTTTTTCTCACACTGGTGGGGTCCCGTGTGCGAACTTTGTCGCACAAGTGGATCTTGCCCGGTTTCGCGACCGGCTGTCCTTCTTGACGCAAGCCCTATGGGGAAGGGTGTATTCAATAGTGCATGTTTCTGTGATGGTTAGTAGTGTGATGTTTTGTGTGAATATGAAGAGGAGTGTGTTGGGACAAAAACAAATGCCCAGTCCTCGAACCATGGGAGATTACCGTAAGCAGTTAAAATTTCCAGCGCGGCCAGAAATCGAATCTGGGTCCTTTTGAACCGACGGCAAGTACGCTGACCATTCAACCAAGGCAATAAAAATAATAATAATAATAATAATAATAATAATAATAATAATAATAATAATAATAATAATAATAATAATAATAAATAATAATAATAATAATAATAATAATAAACGGACGTACAGTAAGTTTATTGTTATCAATCATATTGTCTATTTCTCAGCACTCAATTTTAGGAGGTCCCTTCGGAAAATTATGAGTACCTTATTATACACAACAGTAACAGCATTTCATGTCTAACATTCTGTACATATTTATAAATGTTGATTTGGCAAGTTATTTTACGACTAAGAATTAATTTCTCATACCGATAATAATAATAATAATAATAATAATAATAATAATAATAATAATAATAATAATAATGACGTGTGGCCTCCGGAGAGGCCTGATGCAGGTCTTTCGAGTTAACGCCGTATAGGCGACCTGAGTATCTGTGAGGATGGGGCTCTACCAAAGAAAAAGTCAAGTGCTGAAGAGGGGGCAAACCCCCCTGTCCTCGAGCCAGATCAATTAACTAAAGAAAGATGCGGTATGGAATCGAACCCGGTTACTCTTGGACCAAACGCCAGAATGCTAACCACATAGCCATGGAACCAGACATGACTATCCCATGCCAATCGAAGTATGGGAACTCATTTCACTTCTTAGCGTAAGTTTATTGAGTTATAAGTTTATTATTGTAACGGGTCAAATCCCGTTACAAGATGATATCTGTATTTTTATTATTATTACTAGCTGATGTACCCGTGTTTCGCTACGGAATTCTACATTGTATACAGAACTGTAGGATAGGTAGTGTACACGTTGTGAGCAAGATTGTATGAAATTGCATAGTTCTTAACGTTACGCTAGAAACGCGACGGGGAAGTCACCAAACATCTTTTCTCATAAGAAGGCTGAGTTAGCGAATTTTCACTGTAATGGTAGACGTGTTTGCATACCATCAGTCACAATCCGGTTGGGAAACTTTCATTATAATGGTAGACACTCACTCTCCACCTGCCTTTTTTCATCCTCAGAAAGACTGTTTTAGTGGTATTCCCAACTGAAATGAACGTACATTACAATGAAGTCAGTAGGAATAGCGCGATTAAAAGCAATGCTTTCATATAAAATACTCGGCCAATTGAAAATCCACACATTTTCTCACTTTTAACGAACAGTACTACGCTGTCGATCTAAGAGTCCTAAGTTCCAGAGCTGGAATGACCAAGCCGCAGACTGTTGTGAGCCTTGAACACTCTTAGTCCTTTTTTCGGCGGGGGAGGGGTCGAATAGTGGAGAGTCCCTGGGCAAAAACTGTGCCCTTTTACTAATCTGTTCCCTAGGAGTACCCGATGAGTCGGAAAGTATCAATTCACTACACTGGCGGCGGATAGATCTATCTGACTTGGAGGCAAATTTTTCCTCCAAGCCAGAGAATTTAATAAAAATGAAGAGGAAGAGGAAGGAGCTTTTCTTAAGAAACGGCTCTTTTCAGGGTTGTATTTTGAGTTATTTAGTGAATTGTGGTGTTATAATTTGGAATAGCCCTAATTGTTATTCTAAACCAGGCCATACTACTACTACTACTACTACTACTCTACTAAGTGAGTCTCTGCCTTGAGTGTGCCCACTGCTCATTCAAAACAGCGCATCAGAGTAAGAATTGAATAGCTGGAATACTATGATGAACCAATGTGTTACGTACCAGCTGTATCAGAAAATATATGAACCAGAGGAACGGCATGCGAAAGAATTTTTTCTAACTCCCCAGCTATTTCCCGCCAATATTCAGTCAGGCAATTACACTCGGTACGCAGCAGTAATCCAATCTATCGGAGTTGAGTGGTAGCATAAGGGTCAAAGAACATCACAACAAACAATGGTCAATGTAATGTTATTGTTGATCAATGTTATGCGCTTTCGATATTGTAGGCTTTTATACTCATTTAGTTTTCTTCCGACTCTGAAATACCACTCTTATCATAGTCGGTACGTTAAAACTGAATAAAACATAGATGACCGGAAATTGTATTCTCTATAACTTTTGTTATGTAGTACTTTACTATAGGACCAATAATATAGGTATTTAAAAATTACATTTTAGGCGCCTTCCCCTAAACTACAATTTCATCCAGGGTGAATAAAAATATTTATAGCTTAGACTGTAGTATCTTATTCCCCGACTCTATTGAACCCTTGAACTTACCATTCCATCGTTGGTCGGCCGCGGCTGCTACAGTAGAACAATATAGAACTCTTAAATCATGGGTCGTTGCGGGAATAAATTCGGTCACGATCTTAACCAAACGATGGGGTTCACAAGAGTGCCTAACTACTTGAAATGAGGAGCAAATATGTGTTTACTAACTTTTATTAAAATCGAAATGACACGACAACATTGTTATTTTAATATAAATCCTTGAGAGAAAAAAATTATAAATTATTTATCATTGAATGTTTCAAACGCAGTCACATTGCATAGCGTTGATTGATTTCTCACAATATCGAAGAGTTGCTTCGGTGAAATTAGTACATTAGTGGACAGCGAAACTGAAAAACTGAAAAAGGAAAGACCTGAAAACCGGGCACCTATTACTCCAAACGAGAACTGAGAATTAATCCACACGATCCGTGGAAAATCTGACTTTCAACAAGTAGAACGCCTGATTTCCTCTCAATTAAGGTTATCCACCAGTCGAATACCCTTTACGGATACGGAACACCCGCCGAATGGACCCTTAATCGAACCAAACTGACTATCAGTTGCTTTGGATAGGTTGCGAAATATTATGGGAAAGCATGGTGTTCACTACAAGTTAACAGCATCATTCACAATTGAAATAAAATTCCACCATGCATTTGTCATTCATGACACCCTTAAGTGATAAGGTAATCCCGATGCTAAATGTGCATCACCCAAACAGCTGTTCGGAAGGAACCAACAACAACATGATCCGCGAGGATCTTACGTTACGTCGTTCTAAAGGAACAAAACTGCGAAATGCAGGAAACACTTATTTAGAAGAAATGCCAAACACTGAAGTTAATTAAAAAGTAGTAAATCACTTGAAAAGTATTATTACCAAACCGATTTTCAGGTTAGAAATGGTTATGTTACGCTTAATGAAATTACCAGTCCACATTGAAAAATATTACAACATTAAGGAATTCTTTCCTAAAAAAATACAATGACTACTTTTACAGATCCGTCTACTTATTGTCTGTCCCAACACACTACCTATAAAATGATTACTTAATCGAATTCAACTACGAATAAAATGAAAGTACGACAAAGATTGAAAAATAAAATAATATTACTGGCTGACGAATCGAAACCGCATTCGCAACTCAAGTCTCACGCTGCTACACTGAGTGTCAATATGCACACTATCAAAACGAAACGGACGTCAGAACGACAAAACAATTAAGTCCGTAAAATAAAATAACATATCGAAGTCATTAAAACTCAACACGCATGGAGAATTACAGTAAAAATATTTAATCTCCATCAGGTCGATATCCAATATTTGGGCAACCCTCATTCACCGATAGCGGCCCCGTTATCTCAAGGAACACCCTTCAACTGTTGGAGCTACGCACTAGTTGGCCTCATTATTGTCGATCTAACCCTCTTCACATTTCATATTTTACTGTAGAGGCTACCTTCGCCCAAGTCACTTCGCGAAAACAAAAGAAACATCTAATCTGAGACTTGAGTATGTACAGCTGACATCCCAGACCTATCGTCGGGCTCACTTAAAATCTGTACATCCTAACACTAATCTCTATGTACATGACACCTTCCAAATTCTATCGTCGGGCGTGAACTAGGACATCTGATCAACAGTAACTCCAAGGATAACATGTGACGTCCTAAATCTATTGTCGGGCGTCAAAATGGATCGTACTACGTATCCCCTAGCATATCAGGCGAACTAACAATTTCAAACCAACTCTGACATTTCAATACACATGGGACCACGTCTCTTACTATTAAACGAATGCAAGTCGAAAAATGCAGTAAGTCTCCATCTCGTTACAATACGTGAACTCGAAAATAAATATACGTGACGAACCATTTTCCAACTCAAACACAATCTCAGCCTGTGCAATGAAGTTTTTAGGGAAGCAATGATAACTCCCAACACACGTCTACAATTTAGTGGATGTATTCAAAATAATAATCATCACTACCGCATTAGAAACTCTCAAATCGCCTACCGTCAATTCCAAATATTTATATCAATGACATATCCAGTGAAACTAAATTCAATACAACACCAACCATGTATTCGAAATGCTCTTTTATCCTTGAGGTCGCATTATCTTAATATTCATACGGGCTTTACGTAACTAGTCACTTGACTTTTACTACCAAGATTTTTAACCTTTTACTAGAGTCGTTTTCACTTGGGATCTTACTAGAAATCTACGATGCCTCACACAGTAGTCGTCTCAAATTTCGGATTGGTAGCGGAATACTCTACAGCCTGTCACAATACAGTCTGTTTCACAAATACTTCCTCGGCAAACATAGCCTGACTCAAACTCATTCTCCTCGCCTTATCCCAGCGGTATCACTTAAAATCCAGGCTTCATTTCATCTTCAATATTCTTATCCCTCTCATCTCCACATATATAAATTCTTCGCTCTCAACCCATTTTTCTTATATTTCCAAGACCCCTTTCATTTTTCAATCCTCTAGTGGAAACAACAACCATTATGAAATACACCTCTTTATTTTACTATTACTACGACTTTAGGACCTTGAGAATCCAAGAACACACCGCGACTTTCCGTATCACTGATATACACGATGTCCCAAAATTTTTACTTCCCATGAATAAATATAACTCTATCGAATTTCACTGAAATATTCTAAGTGCCTGTGATCCTTGTAAAATATGCAGGTTAAATGCACTTTTAACATAGACAAATTTCTTTATCCCGCAGTAGACATTATTATTATTATTATCGACAAACATTTCTGAATTCAACTTATATTTGAAATTAAGACACTCGCTACGACTATTTTACAATTATAGCTTTCCTAAACTTTCTCGCTTTGGACAATATCTCATAGAACATTAACACCAGATTTAAACGTCGCATTTTACAGTGTCTTGACGTGAAATTTTCAAACTAAAATTTTCACACGCTGACCAAAATTATAACACTTTTCGCCTGATAATTACAAATATCAACCCGACAATCATCGTGAAAAGTATGTTGGGACAGAACAAAAAAAAATCTAACTACAACATAATACAAATATAGACAGACCTGCAAAATGGCGCCATCCTCAGTATTCTGGCTACATTGTCGCCAGATGACCTCGTGCCTTTAGCCGTACATTTGCACAACTAACATCATCATTTCCAACATATCACTCTTACAAACACTGCCTTTTCACACCATATATAAAATTACAACACAAATCACGCACTTTCCTCGTTATAATGTGTATCACGAACTTCTCTCATTCTGCAGTCAACTGCTACTGTCTGCTTTCGTCCCAGAGTTGTCTCTCTCTGTCACCCACAAACACACCAGGTGTTCAACAGATAACGAAATCAAAACTACTCTGACCAGCTTCCCAATTCTCTTACCACTTTCAAGCGCACATAAGGTGATACAGTAACATTTGCTGTGTACTTTAACAGACGCCTATACTTTCACAATTTGTCGGCAATAGTTCAGAAATTTTCTGTCACCTTCCCTTTCTAACCGACTGGGTGGACCTCAGCCACGAACATGTACTAAGTCGTTTGTAGATCAATCTGGTACAATTTTCTGCTGACGACGGGCGTAAGCTACCGCCGCTTCAAAAACCAGATCGACACTGAAAAATATGCAATGAGGGGTTCCTCTTATAGTCTATAGGAGGGACGCTACACACACTACTAAGCTTGATTGCGTAATCTGCTAATTTCGCGTCCAATAGACCGATTTTTATGAGACTTGTCCCAGAGTTCCGGACAGACTTGTAATTATTTTAGATGTTAATCTCATAAATTTACCACACTCACAACAGGTGAAATAAATTATTTATGCCCGGACGTTTCGCGCGTTTTCTTCATCCCTTGACCTTGGCACGTGGAGCTAGTTCACTGATCTGACGCTGACTTGTACTTAGGCTTAACTGCATTTATAATTTACCCTGGGGGCTCTGTCTTCACGTAGGGTTTAAGAATAATTTACATGATTTATTTCTTTATTTACTGTATTGCCAAAATCCCTCGTTACGCAGAATTCCGTGAATTTAAAGAATTATCGGGCACTCGAAGACCGCCGAGGTGTCACGGTGTTTCACGAGCCTGCCGCGAGTGAGATCTTTCCCACGCGACATCGAGGCTCTTAGGAGCGCAACATGGCTGCCCTCAAAAATAAAATTAGCTTGTTGATTTGAAATAAATATTGAGAAAAAAATTTTCTCATCGTGGAATTATGGGTTCACTATATACCGATTTTCATAAAATTCTGTTAACCAATTTTCTCGTGGCTGGCGTTGATATGGACTTAGCAACAAAAATACAAATTCATGAATATCTGTGTTATCATAGCCGGTACGGTAAAAATGTATAAGACATAAATGGTCGGAAATTTAATTCTATATAACTTTGGTTATGTAGCATTTATCGATACGACCACTAATAATATAAATATTTGAGAATTACATTTTTTTTTGCTAGTTGCTTTACGTCGCACCGACACAGATAGGTCTTATGGCGACGATGGGACATGAAATGGCTAGGAGTGCGAGGGAAGCGGCCGTGGCCTTAACTAAAGTACAGCCCCAGCATTTGCCTGGTGTGAAAATGGGGAACCACGGAAAACCATTTTCAGGGCTGCTGACAGTGGGGTTCGAACCTACTATCTTCCGAATACTGGATACTGGCCGCACTTAAGCGACTGCAGCTATCGAGCTCGGTAGAATTACATTTTAGGCCTTCCACCAAACTACCATTTCACTCAGCGTGAATTGAATGATTTATAGCCTAGATTGTAGTGGCTCATTCTTCTACTTCGCATACCAATTTTAAGAAGATAGGACCACTATAATGTAAATATGTAAGAATTACATTATAGGCCTTCCCCTTAAACTACCATTTCAATGAGCGTGAATAAAATTATTAATGGCCTAGATTGTAGCGACTTCTTTACCATCTTTGTCTACCGATTGCCATTAAGTTACGACCACTAATAATATAAATATTTGAAAATAAAATTTTTTTGGCATTCCCCTAAACTGCCATTTCACTCAGCGTGAATATAATTATTTATGACCTAGATTATATCGACTTTTTACCCCGACTTTGCATATCGATTTTCATTAAGACACGACCACTAATAATATAAATATTTGAGAATTAAATCTCAGGCCTTCCCCTAAACTACCATTTCACTCAGCGTGAATAAAATAATTTATAGCCTAGATTATAGCGGTTTATCACCCGACTTTACATTCCGATTTTCATTAAATTCTCTTCAGCCGTTTTCTCGTGATGCGTGTACAGACAGACAGACAGACAGACAGACAGACAGACAGACAGACAGACAGAAATTACGGAAAAGCAAAAACTGCACTTCCTTGTTACTGTGGACATGGCCGATACAGAAATACCATTCATTTCAAATTCTGAGCAATGTACACACAAAACTCTTATTTTATATATATAGATTATTATTTCATCTGTGATATTATTATTATTATTATTGTTATTATTATTATTATTATTATTATTATTATTCTCGTTATGTCTGTATTAATTTTACTATTATTGTAATTATTATTATTGTTCAATTCAATTATGCAATGATGATCGCCTGCGTGATTGTAGTTAAATATATGTATATATACGTGTGTGTAGATTAACACTAAAAACATATAAAGTAAGACTTGCTACATAATATCATATATGCATATGCTTTGTATTAAATTTTGACATTGCAACGCACATGTTGCAATACTGTTAGCGTAATTGCCGAGTCATCGCTCCGTCATTGTGTGCATTTAGCGGTGAGCTCACTTTGTAGAGATACCTACCGAGTGCCCCAGGCAATTTCACCATAGTGTGTAACATTTGTCGCCCGGTGGGAGTATATCATAATTATTCGTGGAGATTGCGTAGGTGTGTCAACTAATGTCCGTATAAGCTGGCTGTATATTGTAGCGTTAGTCAGTGGTCATGGGGAGAGTGAGGCCACAGTTGGTCGGTCAGACAAATGGATAGTGAACAGTGAGTGAGTCACTTGGCAGAAGAAACCACAGCCGGTCAGTTAGTTGAAGATACGGAAGAAAAGGCTTGCCATGAAGTCATAGAAGGATAGACTTGCCGTGAAGTCATAGGGATGGAGACACTTGCCAAGAAGTGTTGTACTGAGATGACAGTAGTCAGTCATCTGGATGGAGAAGTAACAGTTACATGGATACTTAGTCGTCAGTGAAACAAAAAATATACATCACCAAATTAGGCTTGATACATCTACAGCAAACACCATCTCAAAGGAATTCGTCGTAATTACACTCAAAGTGTTGAAGGTACAGTCAAGTGAACCAGCGAGGGATAAATTTCATATATATTTGTTAAATGTCCGGTCAAGAGGAATTCAAATTAATGCCTAGTTTCTTTCAGTTGTAATGTCATACTTTTACAGTATATTCTCATCTGTTTTATCGCAGCAGTTCTTACTATTTTGTGAAATAATTTAAAGAATATATTTTGTTCTATCAAATTAATTTATCGTTTTATTTCAAAGGGTAGAATTAGATAACCTCAAATTTAATGGGGAAACAAAACGACAATTTCTTTTTCCCAGAACTTATGTGATATGTTGTCAAAAGTAAGCTTATTACCCCACACCCTAGAGATATTCAAGACTCTCATTCTATTATTGCCGCACTGGCGCCCATCAAATATTGTATGTGTAAGTAATCAGGTAAGAACTAAGTGTGAGTGCAAGATCCGACGATTGAGTATTTTATGTATTTAATATTAATTTTCATATTTTTTATTTGAATGCTATTTGATATTATTTTATTTTAGTGAGAATAGTCGAAATTTCATTATGTAATAATAATAATAATAATAATAATAATAATAATAATAATAATAATAATAATAATAATAATAATAATAATAATGCATCTTTCTCATCCCCGAGCTTGCCATTTTTTAGTTATTTTTCCTTCTCTCAATAGTACTGCATGTATTTCATTTCATTTCATTTCAGTTCTTTGTCAGTTATTTAAACAATTGATGTTCTGTACGAGGGCTGTTTAAAAGAAAGTAGTGGCAACGTAGTCCAGACACTCGCAGGAGATCGGGCATGCGCAAATAAGATATGGGAGCGGTCAGGTGGCGCTGTTGTCGATGTGTAGTGTGCATTTGACGGGCATCCAGTTGAGAGTGTTGTTGTGTGGCAGTGAAGAAAAGAGTGTCGATTTCACCGTACTAAGGCATATTTTCAAAAGGTGATCGGCGTTCGTGGGTCAAAATCGCGCTTGCCCTTGACAAAAATTGCATCCGAATATTTTCTAGTATTTCGTGAAGCCTGTGATGAAAATGCATCATCGTATTGGACGTTTGCACGACAGGTAAAGGCATTTCGTTCGTTCGGAATGAGACTGCGGATTTGAATCGCACAGTTCCGCCGTCCATTCCTCAAACTCAGATTGACGTCGTGAGTGGTCTCGTTTCCACAGACGATTGATGGACTGTCCGGGATTTATCCGTAGAGGTTGGTCTCAGTCATCAAACGGTGTGGCACATACCGACGAAATGTCCCAACATGAGAAAAACTGCGTCCCGTTGGGTTTCACATCAACACACCGACGTACAGTAATGGCACTTGTATGCACTGGCTGGTATCCACCTGGACAGATACCTGAACGAAGGAGACCCATTTCTGCAGCGTATTGTCGCCATTGATGAGAAGCGGGCACAAGCCTTGAGCCTGAATTAAAGCGTCAATCGAATGAATGGCATCACCCAGGTTCGCCAGAACCACGGAAATTTCGACAGGAACCCAGTCGGGTGAAGCTTATGCTGATTGTGGCATACGACTATGAAGGTGTTATTCATACGTATGCTGTGCTTGAGGGACAAACCCTCAACAGTGACTACTATTGCTGATTTGTAGACCGACACCAGCGTCCGGCTATGCGGCACAAACATCCAAGTTTATTTGGAGACGATCGCCCTATCGCGTTGCACGTTGTCATGTCACAAACAAAGACAAGCTCTTGTTGCATCGATGCCATTGGGATGTTTTGGAACATTCTCCATACTCACCAGACATGAGTCCTTGTGACTTCGACCTGTTTCCGAAGTTGTTGGAACCCCACCGAGGCCACCCATTTCCTAACCTCGCATCCGTACTACGCTCCGTCACTGTCATCAACAGAGAACGGCTTGCCAACGGTCCCCAACGGCTTGTCGGCATTTGGAGAAACTTCATAGACTTTGCGGATGCCTATATTGAAGCAATGTAATGTAATTTTACTTGTCAGTACATTAAATATTGCGTATTATCCACATTGCCACTATTTTATTTACAGCCCTCACCTCTCGGATTCGATTATTTTAACGAGCATATTTTACCGTTACACTATTTAAGTTGATTATCGCCGGACAGAGTAACTCAGACCGAAGAGCGCAGAGCTCCTGTGTCCAAGTCGGCGGTTTCAATCTCGACTCAGTCAAGTGCTTTATGAAGATGCACAAATACGTCAACCTCGTGTAACGTGAAAGAACCTCTGTAGCAACAAATTTCGGCCTCTCTGAAAACCGTAAAAGGAGATAGTGGGACGTAAAACCAATACCATCAATTAACTGTTTAATAGATCACTCACCTAGTTCATTTTGAAATGTTTCACTTGTTGACCAACTAAGGCCCCTGTTACACTATATGACATTTCACGAGAGTTTAATCCTGATGTAAACATGGTATGTCCACGCCTCCGCCAAAGAAAGAGTTGTGATTAGCTGAGCGTGTAATACCGACCTCCACCCCGTCAACGTCTCGTGTTCGGACGTACAGGGCTACGCATCACATACGACAACAGTGCGAAGATCTGATCTTCTGAATAAACGACTAAACCTGGATTCTGTTCACTTAGTTTATTGAACACATTCACAATGCACTGCCTATGGTCAGTTCTGAGCGGTTTTCCTATTTTGTGCTTCACTACACTCGATGATCCTACCTCTTGCTCCATTTCTCTCAGTATGAATACTAACACTGAATGCTGCTGCTACATGCAACACCTTATCTCCACTGTGTACAACTTGGGACATTCCCTCGCTACGAGAAGACTTCCTGTATTACACCACGCCTTGTGCCTTCATTTCTCGTTATTTAATCACTATTTTATATATTAAAAACATATATATATACCGATATATATGACAACCATATCTAATTTGATTACGTACTCTTCCAAACACTCTAAATGTAATAAACTATAATGAAATAAATTAATGCCACGCACTACTTTTCTTCGAGCTCACATACAGTCCAGTGAGTGCGACAGTTGCTTCTCCAATCAACTACGTCTATGTTCACGTGCAAAGGCAAGGTGCTCTGCCTATTTGTTTACATCAGGATTAAACTCTCGTGAAAAGACATATAGGATACTGACGTTGGGTTATATGGAGCTTATTATATTAGGGACACTGGTTGCACCACACACCGGGCATTGCTTCATATATACCCTATCATACTAGGACACTAGTTGTGACCCATTCCCCTTCCATACCCGCCTTTTCTTCAATCCGTTCCACTCAAGCTGTTCTCTTTTCAATATTGTGCTCATGATAGCCGAGGGAAAATTTACGAAGAAGAGTAGTGCTTGGGATAAGATGAAAGAGTTTACTAATTTAAGGGATAAGCAAGTGAATACAGGGGACTTAATAGCCCAAGTTGAAAAATACCCAGTTATCTGGAGCAATGCAGCCGACGAGTACAGTGATAGAAATGACAAATTAAATGCGTGGAAAGAAATTATGGTATATTTCTTACCCGATTTTGATGACAAGGAATTTGCTGTCAAGAATATTTTAGGTACCGGTATATTCAATGTTTTTCATAATAATTAAACAACTTCGCAAACAGCACCCTTGCTTGAGGGAAGCGAATTTCAATTCTCAATACATTTCTGTATATTTTTATTTATGGTGTTTCATTTAGAAATGTAATAAATATGACATACATTTTAATGACAAAAAATATTAACATCAAATAAGAACTAAAACGTGCATAAGTAAATAAATACCACATTACAACATCATAGGTTTGATAAACAAACATTTATAGAATATGTACTCAAAAGCAATATAATCAGTTAATTGAATACTCATTTTATTAATTCACGAATATTTTAAACTTGTAGTGTTGTAAACAAGGTTGGGTTTACAAAAAGCACAACTTCTTTATTTGCTTCACATGTAAAATTACAATATTTACACTAACAAAACTGAAAGTTATCTCGAAGCAAATTGAACTATGAATTTGGAGAAAGAGTCTGTCTTTGTACACTATATACATGTTGGAGTATTCACGTTCACTACTATTTCGGAAAGATAGTCCTTGTGACATGAAAAGTTCTTGATAGTCGAAAACTATCAGAAGCACTGACGTAAATATCTCAGAGTGTCCTTCCTTGTTGAAGTGTCTGAGTTCATTAACGTAAGTTCAATGACTGAAGAGTTCCTACTTAGCAAAACTAAGTTGATAATGGGAGCTTGCATTAGCTAGGGAATGATAGTGGCATATAATGGTAAGACTGGGCATGGACAGCGGAATAGGCAAGAGGAGCGGTGACCCGAGGTGAGACCTCTTACTGCCAGAAATTCAGTCCACCTGGCCGAAGCACATTTTCAAGAGGAGTAGCCTCCGTGCTCGACGTAGGGTGTATTCTGGAGCTGGACACCGGGGTCAGTGGGCGTCTGGACAGAGTAGGAGCTCCTTTTTATAGCACACACGACGTTCCAGGCACGCGCACTGAGAGCTGCGCGTCGAGGCTCGAAGAATAACACACTGGCACGCATGTAGCTGGCTGGCGGATCGAGAAGGGAGCCACGGACATACAACATGTAGTACCAGTTTGCAGCTATAAATCCCCAACTTTACAATTTCCACTTTAAAAACGATCCATTTGCCAAGGGAGAGCCCCTTCTTCACTGACAATGTAATCACTGAATTGTTTCTCATGTTAGAGGCCTCTTTGGTGTGGGGTACTGATGCTGGATCCAAATCAAATAAATCTTCAGCCGTAATTTCGGTATCTAATATTCAGTTAGTTTTCAGATATCTCACCATAACTGATTAAAAAGTTGACACGTACATCGTACTGACGTAGAGTCTTCGAAACCCCTACGCTGCTTCAGATATTACTAATTCTGTTCCACATTATTGGTCAATAATGGCCAGCTGCGTGAGGAGACAGAATACAGTAAATAAGGTGACCCTGAGATTCTATAGGATGAAGGCCAATCTTAGACTAATATAAATAGTAACCTGCTGGCCAGCATTTCTTCGTTATCCATTGCATCTACCTTTTCAGTAGATCCCTCATATGGATAAACTTACGTATGGTCCTAAATGCAAGGAAATTTACTCCTGTTTTTTCAAACGATTTTTCCTTTGGTTATTGGGAAGAAACCAAAGATAATTCAGTGTCACATGAAAAACAACCTACAACCTGTTTTCCAGTCATTGACCGGGTCAGGGATGTGATGAATGAAGCAGATATAGGCTGTTAGTACGATGGGGTCGCCACTCCCAAAGTGATTTATTAATGAATGATAGATGCTATGAAATGTTAATGGAGAGTGTTGCTGGAATGAAAGATGAAAGGGAAAACCGGAGTACCCGGAGAAAAACCTGTCTCGCCTCCGCGTTGTCCAGCACAAATCTCACATAGAGTGACCGGGATTTGAACCACGGTGTCCAGCGGTGAGAGGCCGACGCGCTGCCGTCTGAGCCACGGAGGCTCCCTCCGTGTCACATAAAGAATATAAAACTGGAGAAGGTCGATTACTTCAAGTAGTTCAGATGTTGTTTCTCCAAAAATGGTAGTGTATAATTTCTGAAATCGAATAATGAAGGTATATGAGGTCCGGCCCCGCGGTATAGGGGGCAACGCGTCCGCCTGTCACCCGGCGGCCCCGGCCTCGATTCCCAGTCGGGTCAGGGATTTTTAATTGTAAATGATTAATATCCCTGGCCTGGGGACTGGGTGTTTGTGCCGTCCTTAACGTTCCTTTCCTCATATTCAACACTCTACACTTCCGCAATTCCAGTTACACGCAGTTTCATATCATATCGTCGCTCCACCGGTAAAACGTTGTATTCCACAAAGCTCTTCCTATCCATTATTCTCCTTAAGATTGGTCACGCCACATATGGATACGAAGTCCATCGGAACAATGTCCTTTGTGTTCGATTTCCTATGCCGACGAGTGTACACTAGGAGTGCCTAAATACGTAAGGCAAACATACGTTCCTACAGTACGGTACACTAAGTTCGACTCCCCGAACAAATAACTTTTTTTAAAGGTATAGCAGTGAGCTCAGCTCGCATTTGCCATCGTTGGTGTCCTTTAAGAAGGAAACGAGCTCTCCGACCAAATTATCTGTACATCGTTCCGTCTTCTGACCAACTTCGCTATACGGGAGTGAAAACTTGGTGGACTCATGGTACACTATTCATAAACTTGAATTAAGAGACATAACAGTAGCGAGAATTAGGTATTGCTGGAACAAAACAGTGTGAACAATGGCTGGAAGGTGCTCGCAATGACGAGATAAAGGCTAAATTTAAAATGATCTCTCTGCATGAAACGTACGTATGAATCTTTACCGTGTGTGCGGTCATGTGGGGGAGAAGGATACTTTGCCTGGGAGAACTACAGTCTCAGTCACGGAGGGTCAAAGAAGCCGGGATAGACCTTGGTGACAATAGTTAGACACAATTTTTAGCGATTTACAGTAAAACCAAGAGGTGTGGAACTAAACGAGTCCACATAGCTAGTTGCAAATGGAGAAATGTGGAGGCGCTTAGTTCATTCACGAAGAATTACACAAACGACGAAAAACCCTTAGAGTATATAATGTAGATTCATTTATGTATGCGTGAAAAGTGCCCGGATTAAGGAGGTGATACCATTCTCGCTTTTCGAATATTGTAGGAATCTCTTTAAAATTCCGGCAGTAGATGCATTCTCATGGTAATAAGTGACTGGTCAGATAGAACCCAAATTTGAACTTGCTTCCCGTTATTTAAAGTTCTTCTCATCATTTCATTATAGCTGTTTCAGAAAAAGGAATTATCTTCAGGGCTGCCTTATAGGACTTCGTTTCTGAATGCAGACAACTGATCTTGCTAGTCAGACTAACCACGTTTATACAGACGTAATTCCTTCTACAGTTTCAGCGTTATATTCACTACATCACTCTCAGCATGTTTAATCGTGACATTTGGCATTTTATTTTTAAAATATATCTACCGTGGAATTCCTTTACTTTAAGATTTGCCTCAACCTGAGTAACCGGTGGCATCACATCCGTACATCACGTGTCCTTCGTTGAAAATCGTTTTGAACTTTTCCATACGGGTTACGGAAACTTTCCTCACGGTATATGTACACCTTTATTTCATAAAGAATGCGTAGTTGTGATAAAACGTTCGTTATAATTTTCGGAAAATAGTTTCCTATAATGTTAATGAAAATGAAAACCTACAGCCTGTTTTCCAGTCATTGACCGGGTCAGGGATGGAATGAATGAAGCAGATATAGGCTATTAGTACGATGGGGTCGCCACTCCCAAAGTGACTTATTAATGACTGATAGATGCTATGAAATGATATGATATTGGAGAGTGTTTCTGGAAAGAAATATGACAGGGAAAATCGGAGTACCCGGAGAAAAACCTGTCCCGCCTCCGCTTTGTCCAGCACATATCTCACATGGAGTGACCGGGATTTGAACCACGGTATCCAGCGGTGAGAGGCCGACGAGCTGCCGTCTGAGCCTGTATTATTAATAATGCCTTAAAATCATGTAAGCCTACATTTTGTTTAGTTGCAGTCCATTAAAATTAAATAACTGTACTTCCTAACTTTTCATTTCCCTTTGATGTTTATATAAAAAATATCATATTCTATAATTTTGCTGCAAGACACTCATTATGCAAGGTCACATTCACATTTTATACGCTCTGTTTAATTTCACTTTACTGGGATTTTAAAATATGAACTCAACATCGAACAGAGTAAAAGTAACTTATTACAAGGATTAGTTTACGAATGTATAAAATGTGATTTTTACATCTACGTAATTTTGACTCAATACGAAAATAGTTCCTTCAAAGTCATTGTTATTTTAGACTGTGGGTAAAACTTTTTTTTCCCTATCCGTTGCCTACAGCACTGTAGTGGCGTCATCACAGCCATTGCAATCAATCATCACCTTCACTGGTACTTGACCTTCCTTCTAGCTGAAGGGAGTACAAATTTAACTGCATAAGTCTCACTTGTTCTATTTTTTAGTACCAGGAGAAATGCTCCAAATTTGACTACAATTAAATTAATGTATCAATTGCTACTATAATTGCCACTGCAAATTAATAATGGCACTTTATACATCAGTTGATAGAAACGTAACTATGATACATTTCTTGGAATGAGTGCAGTTTCTAAAAATACGTGTGACGAAACAAAGAGGTTAAGAAAGGAAAAAGCAATTTTGAATAAATTATGCATTTTCCTTTATTTGTCCACAGTCGTCAGAAATGTTTACGCTCTTGGAAGTAGTCATATATGTTGCGAAGATCATCCGTCTCCTAGGAAAGTAACACAGCCTTGAGAGCCAAAGTATTGAGGAATGAAAAGTCAGAGAAATTAGAAAGAAAAGGAGATCTCCAGATCTTATCTCTAGAACGTAGTTCAGTAACATTCCACTATGTGTCATTGTTAATCATAAACGTGCTCTCTAAGTTGACGTAGAATTTTTCGAGACTGACTCTACAAAGCATGCGAGACTGTCGAAAATATCAACCCTAGGCACTTCTGTGGTTAAACGAAACTCTTGTCCATGTTGTCATGTGTACTTTACAGTATTACTAAACGCTCCCATATCCTTCAACATCACTTGCCGTCTAGCTGAAAATGGGGTACGTGGGATACTGAAGGAGTCACGTAGCGAGGAATTACTGCGACCAAAATGCGATGGAGCTCATTACCGGTCCATATAGGGTGTGATCGGGAGTTATTGATCTACGGCATTGCACGGGGGGAGGTGAAGGAATACACAGTCTCTTACATTGTATGTCTTAGATCAATGATTTTCAGTCTGTGTAATACGTGTCAAATCATGTTTGGTTGCAGGAAATTTGCCGGATGGCTTGTAACATAGTTAAGTAATTTCTACTCTCCTTTCTTTATATTACAGATCTACTGAACTGTGCTTGATAAAAATAAATATGTTGTAATTTTTTAACTGAGAAACCGCGTGATTGTCACGCTTAGACCTCACTGAATGTTTTAGAAAGGTATGTGCACACATAAGTCTTTCTGAGCTGGCACCAGAACCCTAACAACTTGAAAACATTCTTAAACGTTCCGCCAAATTCCGAGCTCTGAATAAAGCTAAAGTTTTGAAACTTTTCTTCAAATAATCCATTAATTTTAAAATAAGGTCGATAATCATATTACTCCTCATTCATTGTGAATAATAAGTAACATCAAAAAATATAATAATAATAATAATAATAATAATAATAATAATAATAATAATAATAACCCCAGTGGGTGGGGAACACAGACAAAGAACACCCACGGTATCCCCTGTCTGTCGTAAGAGGCGACTAAAATGGGCGACTAAGGGATGATTGTATTAGAACCATGAAACTACTTGTGATTAGTACCACCACGCGGGGAACACCATGGTTCGCTTTTACTTGCGCGTAGTACCACTATGTTAGGTACCAAATAGGTTTGTGATTAGTAGCACGCAGGGGCACCGTGCGATCAGCCCCCCCCCCCCTTAGAGTGCACTGTCGGCTTTTACAGTACCTCTGATTAGTACTACTACATGAGCGACACCATGGTTCTGGCTAGCCTATGATTAGTATCCACTATATGAGGAACACCATGGGATAGTACGAGTCTCTGTGGTTAGTATACTTATGTGATGAACACCATGGGTTTGCGTTGCCTGTAAATGGCGCCGCATTGTGCGAAATACCATAAGTCTGTATTACATGTGCGAATTTCATTACTTGTGAGTAGTACCATAATGTGTGGAATACCCCGCGTCTACGTTACTTTTGATTAGTACCGCACTATGAAAAATACCATGGTTCTACTTTCATAGCGATAAGTACCATTATGAGGAACCGATGACTTGAATTTTGGACCCCTTTAGATTACAAGCATCATCGATTCAGTATTGTGCTATAGAAGCAGTCCCTTGGTCAGTAATACTATTGTTTTACGCCAGCTTCTGTGAATGTGAGGCACTGCGGGTCGGATCCACTGATTGTTTTAAATTCATATCCATCCATTCATTCATCGTCCTCACGTTTTGAATTCTGTCAGTGGAGGATTTGGGACTTTTAATTTGTCATTACATTTCATCTCATTTCGTACCATTAGGGGCCGATGACCTACATGTTAGGCCCCTTTAAACAACAAGAATCATTGTCACCAAGAATAATAATAATAATAATAATAATAATAGACTGATTTTAATAATAATAATAATAATAATAATAATAATAATAATAATAATAATAATAATAATTGACGGCATCTGACGCGTCCGGGAATAGTGGAGTAGGATAATGTTGTGGTTGGTTTATGAATTGCAGGGATGTTAGGGAATGCACAAACATCCGGTCCCCCTGCCAAGGGAATTAATCATTTAAGATTTAGATTTCTGACCCGGCGGGGAATTGAACCCGGGGCTCTCTGAACCGAAGATCGCTACACTGACCACACAGCCAAGGACCCAGACAGGAGTCATGTAAAACTGTAAGCATGCTCCCTTTCAAAATAAGAAGAATTCCAAAATAGGATTACAATAATATTAGTTATTTACATTCCAAGAGCCAAAAATGATGATGTACGCACGATCTAATATGTATTTCCAAAGGAATAGCCTACGCAGAATATTTTCATACTATCTTTATGTTTATTTAAATAACGCTAAGATGAACATATGGCTACTTTAGGGTGTTCCTTTCAAACAGTCGACGCCAGCCACGAAATAATTAATATAATTCAAGAATTAATCTATAGATGGATTAACTCGCCCACAGGACGCAGTATAATCATCTGGCAAGTGTCTAAGTAACTAATCTCCAAGCATTGAAAAAATGCTATCTTTTTATGTTGGTAGGATTTCTGCTTTTGCTGGCGAGACGTAGTGTTTACAGTCCACTATATATTCTGGTACGGGCTAGAGTAAATTTGTTACCTTCGTTGACCTGACTCAGCCTCAGCCTTGATTTTGAAAATATGAAAGTGACAGAGGTACGCGCGATGCTAGTAATACCATTGCCGGGCGAGTTTGCCGTGCGGTTCGGGGCGCGCAGCTGTGAGTTTGCATCCGGGAGATTGTGGGTTCGAACCCCACTGTCGGCAGCCCTGAAGATGTTTTCACACCAGGCAAATGCTGGGTCTGCACCTTAATTAAGGCAACGGCCGCTTCTTTCCCACTCCTAGGCCCATCCGAACGATGTAAAGCAAATAATAATACCATTCCTTATGCAGTCAGTCCCTGCTATGAAAGGTGTGAAAATATCGCTCATAGGATCGGTTGGTGCATGCATTTCGGTGGGCTTGGTAGACTGTTATGTAATAGCAACTTCTGGCCCGGTGAGGAAAGAAACGGAAAACTACATCACTCCTCATTTCCTTAGTATGCCTCTTCAGTGGCACCTAGGCCATCTATAACAGCTGTTGGTGGAGCTGCGGAGGATCCAACCAGCCTTCGGTCTGAATACCCAACATACATAGAATTTGAGTGCGGTGACTACAATATTGTAAGTTCCACTCTGCACATTATTTTTAAGAACGTAAAAATGTGAAGTTTTACATTCATACAGTACATAGATACATAGGCTTACATACAGATTCTTATGCCTTTTAGCGTTCAGTCAGCAAGCCTCTGTGAATTTACTGAACGTCTCCACAATGCTCTATTTTTTAACAAAACCGGGTGAGTTGGCCGTGCGATTAGGAGCGCGCGGCTGTGAGCTCGCATCCGGGAGATGGTAGCTTCGAAACCCACTGTCGGCAGCCCTGAAGATGGTTTTCCGTGGTTTCCTATTTTCACACCAGGCAATAGCTGAGGCTGTACCTTAATTAAGGCCACGGCCGCTTCCTTCCCATTCCTAGGCCCTTACTGTCCTATTGTCGCCGTAAGACCTATCTGCGACGTAAAGCAACTAGCAAAAAATATTGTAAGAAGCCCTATGGTCTCGTTTAATTCTACACCCCTTATTCATAAATCGTTAGAAACTGAGTCTAAATATCGACGTCTTTGTCCCACTCTACTTCACTTACCCTCCATGACGTAGTCCATTATTTTTCCTGAGTAACTTAGCCTCCTCCATTCGCCTCACATCACCCCTCCACCGAAACATTTTTATATGTATAGCTTCATCATTCGAGTTCATTCCTGTGTTAGCCCTTATCTCCTAATTCCGAGTATCCCATTCCCATTGTTCTCACCTGATTGTATCATTAATCTTTCTCGCTACTTGTATGTACCTTACTTCTAACTTATGAAAAAGATATCATGAATCCGCCCAGCTTTCACTCCCGTACAGAAAAGTTGGCCTGAATACAGACAGGTGTTAAGGTAGTTTCGTTCGAGAGCTGACTTCTTTCTTACAGAATGCTCTTGATTACAATAGCGAGCTCACTGCATTAGCTTTGCTGAACGTTGATTAAGTCTAACTATATTACAATACTGTGAAAACACAACCTGAATACTTACAAAGATCAACCTGTTCCAGGTTTGAATTCTCAACCTGATATTCATTTCTCTTAGGTTTCTTCCCCTGTGGCATCACTTTAGTCCTGAAAATGGTAATTTTCATGTCATAGCCTACTCATTGCGCCTATCTCCAAGTTCCAAGATATTAGTGCACCGGGAGGTACACCTCAACTCCGCTTATTCAAAAGAAGCGCCTCAATGAACTCTATCTATCCAACAAATGTGAAACTGCTACCACATGAAGTTGCGACTTTAGATCAGAAGATGCCTCTACAGAAGTATTGCGTAATTGTGTTATTGTGAAGTTGCCTAAACTGACTGGATTTAGTTGCTTGGTGTTTGTCTACTTCAAGAAGTAGGGACATTTCTCCATAGATGTCACTTCCAAAAACTGTGGTCATGCACACTGGTGCAATGTAAAAGAAGTTGTTATTAAAAGAAGTTTTGTGTTCATGTTTTTTTTCTAGTAAATCATCTTTCATTTGATTTTCTTATATTTTCAATGTTTGCAACACTTCTTTCTCATTCCGCCAGTTTTGAATCTGGCCAATGGGAATTTTCTGTAATTATTTTTCGGCCTATCACAGGCTTCTTTTTGTTTCTTTGGGTGTAACTTTTGAATTTGCCAATAAAATTGAGAGGGTGTGTCCGTATTAGTCCAGAATCCTCTTGAACCTTCCCTTCGGGTATATAAACTGCGGCTGCTGTGGCTACCTTGTCTCATTGATCGTCGTCTTTCTGAATGTGTGTGTTAAGACGGAAGGCAGAACATCAGTCAGGTAATGGCCACCAATATTCTATATTTCTAGCTGTCTCCGCAAACGTATCCGAGGGGAAGGTCCGAATTTCTGACTATCTAACCGTTTGATGTAAACTTCTTCCTTTCCATGTAAAATTTCATAAAGTCTTTAACTGTAAATCGGGGATAGAGAGTGCGTTTCCCTCTCGAGTTCCCCTCCATCTTGGTTTGAGGTGACTATGTTTTCGTAACTGTTTTCTTTCCTGCAATGTATTAAATTAGCTTTAATTCGAGTCACCTCAGTAGCTTGGGATTAGCTTCTGTATCATCGGGTCGAGAGCCCTGTTAGGATTTTAATACCATTAGCTAGGAGCGCAAGAGTACGCCTCCATTCAGTTTGGATTTGGGCCATTTATTTAACCTGTTCTTTTTCCACAAAGGCCCAGTAGGTTGGGTACTAGATACCCCTGTGTACTGACTTTTGTTGAGTGTAAATTACACCTACAGAGGCCAGAGATTGTAAGGTTTTGTAATGTTGCCTTAAGCGGGCTGGAAGAAATTTGGTCAATGTAAGCTCTTTCCTAAATTTCTGTAATATTGAGGAGTGCCTCTCTGGAAGGCTGTAAATTTGTTGGAGCAAAGTGACCTTAAAGTGTGATATTCCCGTCCTTGCCTAAACATTGATATTTCGCAAGTTTTGTAAACTGCATCCGGTATCTCAGAATTTGTAAATTAAGGGCTTGAAGCCTCGAATCTGTAAAAATTCACTAATCTTGGATTTTCCAAGTCTTGTTTCAAGATTGCTATCTGTACCTGTCATGTTGTTATGTTCACTCAGTGGAAAAGATTGTTAAGTTTGTTTTTGAAAAGAAATATAACCTTTAAAAGTTTTAACTCAAATTTTGATATCGTGGTTAGACCCATTCAAGCCCACACCTTCTTTCACCTCTCTGCGATCCACCAGAACACGGTAACAATTAGATTTCAAGTTTTCAGCACGGTCTGCCTTTAAGACCAAGTCGGCAGCATAGGCCAATCTGCTTACTACATTAACACCTAACTGAATCCCTGCTGTCTGCTATGATTTCATCTGATTTACCCATATCAGTATTTATTTCATTTTTCTCTCTCTTGCTAAGATTATTTATACTTTGTCCAGAAAGGTTTCCTTTCACTTGAACTAGCCCTTCTTGGTTATTACCGAAATATTCCCATGATTTCATCTTGGACTCAACAATTCTTTGTTTTGCTCTGTTTATTTAATCTTTGTCTGCATTAGTCCTTGTTTGGAGCCATTCCCAGTACACCTTCGTTTTACGTCTTGGCGAGGCTGAGTGGCTCAGAATTGACACATTCGATCCCGGATCTTACCGTCGGTATTTGAAGGTACTAAAATAAGTCAGATCCGTGTCGGTAGATTTACCTTCACATTAATGAAATTATGCGGGGCGAAATTTCGGTATCTCAGCTGCTCGGAAAACCGCAAAAGTAGTTAGTGGATTTTAAAATTAATAACGTTATTATTGCCATCATCTTTAGGTATATTATCTGCCCTTACTCCATCAACCCACTAAGGTGTCCGCTCTTTTCTAGCTTTTCACATACCCGTTGTTCCTAGTTAGGAGCTGCCTGGCCGAGGCGGTAAAGGCGTGCTCGGTTCGCCTCAAAGGACGTGGGTTCGAATCCCCGTCAGAAAGCGGTAAAATTTGAGAACGAGATTTCCACTTCCGGAGGTGCATATGGCCCTGAGGTTCACTCGGCCTACACCAACAATGAGTACCAGGTTAATTCCTGGGGGCAAAGGCGCCCGGGCTTACAGCTAACCACTCTACTCCATCATGTACCGCGGTTAACAATGGTGGAAGCCTTTACCTTCCACTCCTCCAAGGGCCTTCATGGCCTGTACGGAGGTGTCTTTGTCTTTGTTTTTCCTAGTTATCTTCGAGAATGGCTGGGGAGGGAATCGAACCCTCCTCTACTCTGTTGACCTCCAGAGGCTGAGTGGACCCCGTTCCAACCCTCGTATACCGAGCTCGATAGCTGCAGTCGCTTAAGTGCGGCCAGTGTCCAGTATTCGGGAGATAGTAGGTTCGAACCCCACTGTCGGCAGCCCTGAACATGGTGTTCCATGGTTTCCCATTTTCATACCAGGCAAATGCTGGGGCTGTACCTTAATTAAGGCCACGGCCGCTTCCTTCCCTGTACCGATCGTCGCCATAAGACTTATCTGTGTCGGTGCGACGTAAAGCAACTAGAAAAAAACCCTCGTACCACTTTTCTAATTTCGTGGCAGAGCCGGGAATCGAACGCGGGCCTCCGGGGGTGACAGCTGATCACACTAACCACTACACCAAAGAGGCTGACAACATGTTTATACAACGTTGAATACTGCAGAAGCTTACCGCCACGCTGCTCGATCTTGTTCCTGTCACGTACATGGGGCGCACTTGTCAATAGTTCAGATCTAACATAAGCCAAAAATTCATCTTCCCAATTCCAATGTTCAGGAACAGACTAATAGTGTTCGGCTGCAGCTTATGCATTCGCTAGTTTGTAGGCTCAGCGATAGACTACCCACAGGTTTACATGTCGATAAAACGGAACAGTGGTGTAGCGACAGTAGTTGGAAAATATCGAAGGTACAGAAAGAGCGGTAACGTGGGGAGATGCGCGCGATAGTTCACTTTTTTTGACAGAACGCTCAGAACTTGTCAACATTCTGAAGAGGTTTGTATCTGTATACGGAGAGAAAGTGTCTTCTGCCCCAAAATTGTGGAAATTGTGCCTTAAATCTGCTGAGGATAGAACGTCGTAAATCCTTAATAGAATGGTGTTAGAGAGGGAACGTGTAACGCTGAATTAGTTGGAGGTAATCAGGGGATGAATCGATTCAACGAGATATGTCACTCGTTATTGCCAGGGAATAGAAGTTCTCATTTGATTCTTGAGAAAATGCTTGGATTACTTCACGGATTATTTCGAGACATTAAAGGAATATTGCAATATTCACCAACGAAACATGGAGACACTTACGTTTTGACATAAACTCTCGTGTATGTACTGTATGCGGTAAAACAAACGTGTTATAAACATCGGGATGCGTCATTTCAACAAGCAAGATAGCGACGATAACACGTATCCGACTGCGTCAGTACACCATGTGTTCAAAATATGCACCGTCATATCTCACGCTTGGTCCTGTAGATTGTCGAACATGTTGATGAACACCTTTTGCCGCAAGGATAAAGAAATGTTATAATCCCTCGTATTTCCTAGGTGGGTCGTCTGAACGGAAACGGATTCTTTCAGCAAGTGACATCTGGGGGCTTGAGATCAGGGGAGTGGGAATTTAAGCATTGTTGCAGAAAGGGAAGTGACTCCCTCGTGGTTTTGGCTGTAGCTCCAAATTGCTGCATCCTTTGACGTTGCAGTGGCAGAATTCTGATGACATTTAGTACTGTTTGATGTTCAGAACATGTTTGTAAATCAATTACTGTTCCTTGTGCAGCATACTGTATGAATTTATATACAGGCTGGTCAGAAACAACGGGAACCGGGCATATGAGCGTTAGAGGTTTGGTCATGCTAATAAATAATTTGACGAATATAATTCGATATCCCGCGCCGTTATTTCATCAAAAGGAATTTGCGAAGTGGTGCTACTAAATCTGCTTGTGGCTGAAGTCAGCCACCAGAGCACCAGTTGAAGAATAAAGCTTTGCCAGAGGAGGTATTTGAATATAAACCTCCGAACTGACAGGATCACGGTGTCACTGGCTAAAATCAACGGTGTATTTGTACTTGATGGTGATTTCTCGGGATGACTCTCAGGCCGATCTTAAGTCACGTGCACATCTAGCTGCAGTGCCGCACGAAGCCTATTTCAATTCGCCCGCGAAGCTATCTGATTGGCTATGTTCAATAGCTGAAAAAATGACAACGGTGTTAAATATCGGATTATTTTTACGAGCCGTTTATCAGTACGACCAATCCTCTAACGCTCATATACCCGGTCCACGTTGTTTCCGACCACCCCGCATGTATGTATGTATGTATGTATGTATTGTGCCCTTTTCAAGTCACCTTATGGGTGCAGTATGTATGTATTTACGAGGGTGGATCAGAAGTGAAAACGCAGCATTTCTTTTACGAAATATTTAATCAGTGGGGGAAACAAAAATACATGCACTAAAAGCTACAGTTTTTGCCTACTTTGCAAAATAAGAAACAAGTCTCTCGAGACATTCCTCCGGTCCTGACACCAAGGTGAATAAAACTCGTTCATAGAATTCCGTTCCCTAAGAGTACATCCACCTGTGCACGACCGAATTCGCTCCTCCATCTGAACCGGAGCGTTGACCTACTAGGAATTTCTTTCGTGATAAGAAGAGGTGAAAGTCAGTCGCTGCAAGATCTGGATTTTGTAGTGCAGAAATTGAGAAATATGACTGGGAGGTACTTAATTATCACTCGACTGTCTGTCGGAGAAATGAACCCGCAGACTTCCAGGTAAACTGACAACGTCTTTACAGCTTTGGCAATACTGTCCAAAAATTGAAGTTTAAAACTATTAATTATTTTACAAATGCATTCTCTTCCAAATATTGTTCTCCAGTGTAGAGAATGACGGGATATTATCAATTTCCACTACATTCCTCCTGTGTTCCGTAATGACATATTGCGGTACCTAAATGATATTTGGTTTTAAGGTGGTTTCACTGAATTGAACCGTAGACTACTATCCTTTTTCCTAATTATAATATCACCACAGTCTGTTCCTCTTTTTCATTCATATCCCTTTTCCCCTCTGGTACATAAATAATCCCTTGTGACTTCCACCTTCATGTAATATTTACAGCCCCTTTTTAGCACGTTTACCAGCCTCCACATGTTTTTAGGACCGTCTGTATCGCCATAATTACAAAAACATTCATTTTGTCGCACAACGAGGATCGCAACCCGATTGTAGAACCACGGTCTCTCTCTCTCTCTCTCTCTCACCTCCCTTCCCCAACCTCAGCCAACTTCTCTTTATTTCATACTCTTGCACATTCAGCACGTTAATCCAAGCTCATTTTTTTTCCCTTTTCAGCTCCCAAAAGGAGGATTAAAAGTAAATAATTGAAATAAAACTGCTCTTGTGAAAAATGGAACATTAATATCACCCAGGCGAATAATTCTGGTGGAAGAGAAGCAGTATTAAATAGAATATGATACTCGGTGTGTGCGTTTCCTTTTATGTTAAAAATGAACTGCGCCGGAAAACATACGTCTGGGAAACAAAATAAGATGGCTAAATAAATAAATTAAAGTTATGTTTTCATGTTTATCTGGACATTTAAAACGCAACAAATATACACTGCTGGTGTTGTACAAAGCTTTGTTTTCCATTACGTAGCCTGTTACTGTAACAAAGCAGAACAAATAAACATTTCTTCTCTGCAGCAAGTCACCAGGAAGAGCATATTAATTCTCACCAAATTTTTATCTTCTTTCCTAACCGATGTTGCCTTTTGTCGACGCAATTTATCACGTGTGGAGGAAACATGGTCTAAAATTAACTGAATAAGAATTGTTTCTCTGTCTACACAGTGTGTAACAAAAGTACGGTATTGCAAAATAACCTGATTGTGTAAAGCTAAGTATTTCTATCCTCTTATTGGCAGCCGCTAAAGGGGCGCAGTATATTAGGCTCTGGCTCCCAATGTTGAAGGTTCCAAGGTCAACTCTCGACTCAGTAAACATTTAAGTAAACTTACGTGAGAGAGATCAGAGTCAGTTGATGCCTGGCTCCGTGGCTGAGTGTTCTGAATCTTGGTATCCTAGGTTAGACTCCTGACCGGGTCGTGAGACTTTAATCGTAAGCGAATAATTCCATTGGCTCGGGGACTTGCTACTTGTGCACTTCCCAACATTCCAACAAGTCACACAGATCACCAAATTAACACGTAATTTCCAATAATCAGTAGGGTATACGCCGCCCTCACTCATCGGAGGGGTCTAGCATATAAGGATTTAACCCAGTCGAATAATAGCAACACGAAATGATTTTAGTTCTTTAATGTGTTAAAGTCCCTCCTTTGAAGATGAATTTTAAGTATTTCTCGGGTCGCATGAAACCGATAGCAGTTGAAGGGAAGTTAAAGAACAATTATTATTATTATTATTATTATTATTATTATTATTATTATTATTATTATTATTATGTCCGACTCGTTGGCTGAATGGTCAGCGTACTGGCCTTCGGTACAGAGGGTCCCGGGTTCGATTCCCGGCCGGGTCGGGGATTTTAACCTTAATTAGTTAATTCCAATGGCCCGGGGTCTGGGTGTTTGTGCTGTCCCCAACATCCCTGAAACTCACACACCACACATAACACTATCCTCCACCACAATGACACGCAGTTACCTACAGATGGCAGATGCCGCCCACCCTCATCGGAGGGTCTGCCTTACAAGTGTTGCACTCGGCTAGAAATAGCCACACGAAATTATATTATTATTATTATTATTATTATTATTATTATTATTATTATTATTATTATTATTATCAGCTATCGAATTGTATTCGGGACATGGTAAGTTCGAACTCCACTGTCGGCAGCCCTGACGATGGTTTTCCGTGGATTCCCATTTTCACACCAGGCTGTACCTTAATTAAGGCCACGGTTGCTTCATTCCCACTCCTACCCCTTTCCTATCCCATTTTCGGAATAAGATCAATCTTTGTCGATGCGGTTTAAAGCAAATTGAGGTCTATGTATATAAAACTAGCAAGATACCCACGCTTCGCTACGGTTATAAACTGAAAGTTATTATTCAAAGTTTTATATTTTGCAGAGTCCACTGTCAGCCGATCCTGTAAAATACGCCCTCAGTTTTGGGAAATGATTATTTATTTTCTGATCTAACACTCCTTTGAACACCACGAAAGAATTTGAATATTGTAAACCCCATCTTATTTAACATCTAGGATGTAAAGGCGACCAACCTGTGAAATTTTGATTTTGTACGTCAAACAGTACCGGAGGAATGAATACGTTTCTAAGGGGTGAATGTTTTTAAATATTTATTAACAACTAAGATATAGAAGACCGACCTTCATAAAAAATTAAGTTCGTGCGCGAAACGGATTCGAAGGAATGGATATTGAGTTTTTGTAGTCAACCACCATCTAAACCCCACAGGGAAGAAATATTTTGAAGTATACGATGTTTTACACCTAGTACATAAAAGCAGACCCTTCTCGTAAAATTACAACTTTGGACGTTAAATGATTTTGGAGGGATGAATAATTTCGTTTATGGAACAAACCTCATTTAACAATTTAGTGGGGGGGGGGGCGGGAATGTTAAAAAGTATTTCCTACTTCACACCTAGGATTTAAAATATTATCGCTATTTTTAAATTTGTCTTCATCCGTTAAACCGTTTCGGAGGAAGGAATGAATATGTTTTCGGGTCTTAACCCGCATTTAACTGTCTGAGTGGATAAATTTCTCTCAAACCTTCTGTTATTTATCACCTACGACATCATTTCAAACTTTAACTTCATAATTCAAAAGTTTTCATCGGAATGCATATTTCTGTCATCATTCCTCACCCCTCCAGTCAAACCTCCTTAGGGGTGTATTGTTTTAAGCCCACCGTTTATTTTTATCGTCTTAAAATAATTCAGCTCCTTTTACACCACCTTAAGTAGATTGCAACACCTCCTCCGCCACAAAATACGCGTGCCTTATTTTTCAAGAAGATTCTAAATACAAATTTTCTCGTCCGTAACATCCTTCGTTTTCGAGATATAAGTATCCTCAAACAAAGAATTCAAATCATTTTTCAATTTATTTATCCCCCCTTAATTGAATTTTCCGAAAACAAAAAATACGTGTTTCCTTATTATTAAGGGAGAATCGAAGTGCAAATTTTCATGTATGTAACATGTTGAGTTTTTGAGATATAAATATCCTCATGAAAGGAATTTAACCCCTTTTTAGGCCATTTTATAACCCTCACCACTTAAATGTTTTTCCGGGACAAAACATACATGCCCTCACCATTAAATATTTTTCCGGGACAAAAAACACATGGTACTTTGTGTTTAAAAGAGAATAAAAACACCAATTTTCATGTCTGTAATATATAACGTTTATGAGATATACTGTTGATATTCTCAGTTTAAAAATACCCCCCCCTTAGACACACCCCCTTAAGGGGATTTACAGAAAACAAATTAAGCGTGTTCCTTTACTTTTACAGAAGATACCAAATACCAATCTTATCGTCCGTAACATCTTCAGTATTTGATATATAACGTTCCTAATGAAAATAATTCATCACTTTTTTGACTTTTCACCCACACGACTCCCTTAGGTGGAATTTCCGAGAACAAGTAATACGTTCTTCTTTATTTGTAAATAATATTCCAAATACAAATTTTCATGTATGTAATATCTTCACTTCTTAAGATATAAGTATCCTCATAAAAAGAATTCAACCCCATTTTCAGTCCTTTTTACAACCCACTTAAGTGAATTTTCCGAAAACAAAAAATTAGTGTTTATTTCTAAAGGAGGTTCGAAATACCAATTTTCACGTCTGTAATATCTTCAGTTTTGGAGATACCAGTATGCAAATAAAAGTAATTCAACCCCCGTTTTCAGTCATTTTTTCACACACTTAACTGCTTTTTTCGGAAAACAAAAATACGTGTTATTTTATTTTTTAAAAGAGTAAAAAACCAAATTTTACGTCTGTAGTGCGTTAAGTTTTTGAGTTACACTGTAGATATACTCGTTTTAAAAATTCAGCCCCCTTAACATTTCCCCTTAAGTGGATTTTCAGAAAACAAATTATGCTAGTTCTTCACTTTTGCAGGAGATTCCAAATACCACTTCTCATGTCTGTAACATGTTACTATCTTGAGATATATTGTAGACATCCTTATTTTCAAAATCACACCATTTGTGACTCCTGTTTACCCCCTGTAAAGTAGAATTTCCAAAAACAAAAATGTACGTGTTTCTTTTTAGACTAGATTACAAATACCAATGTTAATTACTATAACATATTCGGTTTTTGAAATATAAGTATCCTCATAAAAAGTACCTATTCAACCATTTTTAACCTTTTTCACACCCCTTAAGAGGATATTTCGAAAACAAAAAAATCGTGTTTCCTTATTTTTGAAAAAGATTAGAAATACCAATTTTCAAGTCATTAAACTGTCAAGTTTTTGAGATATAGATACACTCATTTTAAAAATCCAACACCCTTTCCTCTCCTTAGCGACTGAATATCGAAAAATCCTCCCCCAGTTAGCACCTACATTGTAATATAAATGTATCCTCAAAATGTCATTACTTGTTGTCAATTAATTTTGGCTCG
This sequence comes from Anabrus simplex, assembly GCF_040414725.1. NCBI lineage: Eukaryota > Metazoa > Arthropoda > Insecta > Orthoptera > Tettigoniidae > Anabrus > Anabrus simplex. Next base: position 691,967,482 of record NC_090266.1, on the reverse strand, counting down.
GCGAAGATGAATCAGTTAGTCAGTCAGTAAGTTAGTGGTCAGGACATGTTATTTTAATGAGCGTATACTGTATGTATACATATGTATATCTCAAAATCTTAAAAGTTTACAGACTTAAAAATTTATAATCTCCTTTAACAATAAAGAAACGTGGATTTTTTCGAAAAGTCCCCTTAACGTAGGTGAAAAAATGTAAAAAAAAGTGGTTGAATACCGTTTATGAGGATACTTATATCTCAAACACTGAATATGTTACAGACATGAAAATTGATATTTGGAATATCCTTTAAAAGTAAATAAACACGCATTTTTTCTTTTTCGATAATCCATTTAACAGAGGGGATGAACAGGAATAAGGGGTGAATTTATGATCTACAGTATATCTCAGAAACGTAAATTGTTACAGACGTGAAAATTGGTATTTTCCTGTAACAGTCAGGAACGTAGACAATTTATTTTCGGAAAATCTACTTAAGGGGAACTGAAAATGGGGGTGAATTTTTAAAATGATAATAGCTAGATAACATCTCATAAACTTAACATGTTACAACCTGAAAATTGGTATTTTAAACCTCTTTTAAAAATAAAGAAACATGCATTTTTTGTATCCGGAAAGAATTAGAGGGGTAAAAATGACTGAAAAGGGGTTTGGAATCCTTCTATTAGGATAGTGATATCTCAAAAACCGAAGATGTTACAGAGGGGAAAATTGATATTTGGTGTCTCCTTTTTAAATAAAGAAATACTTATTCCTTTTCTTTTTTATTTCAGAAAATCCACTTAAAGTGGGGTTGGTCCTGCATTGGTTAATTTCGGTGGGACGGGGGCTGGATGTATGTGTTGTCTTCATCATCATTTCATCCTCATCACGACGCGCAGGTCGCCTACGAGCGAAAAAATCTGAAGACCTGGACCTGGCGAGCCGAACATATCCTCGGACACTCCCGGCACTAAAAGACATACGCCATTTCATTGCAAAGGGGGTTGGTGTGCGAAAGAATTGAAAAATTAGTTGAATTCCTTGTATGAGGATACTCATATCTCAAAAACTAAAGCTGCTGCTGCTATTTGGAATGTATTTTAAAAATAATGAAATACGTATACTTTTGTTTTCGGAAAATCTACTTAAAGGGGTGAAAGAATTGATAAATTAGTCGAATTATTTGATGTGGATACTTACATCTAAAGGAAACTAAGGATGTTACAGACGGAAAACTGGTATAAAGAAACACGTATTTTTGGGAGAAAGTGAACTTGGGGTGGGGTGAAGAAGGAGTTTAATTATTTTTATGAGGATACATATATCTCAAAAACTGAAGATGTTACAGTCATGATAATTGGTATTTGTAAGCTCATTTATAAATAAAGAAACACGCATTTTGCGTGCGGTGGGTTGGGCATCAACGTAACGGGGGTGAGGGGTGAAAAAGAGTTGAATTCTTTTCATGAGCATACTTATATCTCAAAAGAGGAAGATGTTACAGACATGAAAATGTGTATTTGGAATCTTCTTTCAAAGTAAAGAAACACGTATTATTTTATTTTTGTAAAACCCACTTAAGGGGGGTGAATGTATTGAAAAATTAGTTGAATTCTTTGTATGAGGATACTTATATCTCAAAAACTAAAGATGTTACAGACGTGAAAGTTGGTGTTTGGAATCTCCTTTAAAAGTAAAGGAACACGTTTTTTGTTGGGTTTTTTTTCGGAAAATTGACTTAAGGTGGAGGTGAAAATAAGTAAAGAAGGAACTGAATTCTGTTTATGAGGATACTTATATCTCAGAAACTGAATATGTTACAGACGTGAAAGTTGGTACTTTGAATCTCCTTGAAAAGTAAAGAAACACGTATTTATTGTTTTCGGAAAGTCTACTTAAGGGGGGAGCGTGGTGGAAGGAAGTGAAGAAGAAGTGAATTCTTTTTACGAGGATACTAACATCTCAAAAAATGAAGATGTTACGGACGTGAAAAGTGTTATTTGGAATATTCTTCAAAAATAAAGGAACATGTTTGAATTTTGTTTTCGGAAAATACACTTAACGCGCGTGAAAAGAAGTGAAAAAAGAGTTGAAATTTTGTGAAGATACTTACAACTAAAAAAGTGAAGATGTCACAGGCGTGAAAATCAGTATTTGGAATCTCCTTTAAAAATAAACCTGTATTTTTTATTTTCAAAAAAATCCTCCTAGGTGGGGGTGGGGAAGGACTGATGATTGGGTTGATTTCTTTTTATGGAGATACTTATACCTCAAAAACTCAAGATGTTACAGACGTGGAAATAGATATTTGGAATCTCTTTTAAAAATAAAGAAACATGTTGATTTCTTTTTTTCGACTTGAGAGAAGGCTGTTTCTCACATGTACAGTGTCCGGCTCCATGGCTAAATGGTTAGCTTGCTGGTCTTTGGTCACAGGTGTCCCGGGTTCGATTCCCGACAGGGTCGGAGATTTTAACCTTAAATGGTTAACTCCCTTGGCTCGGGGACTGGGTATTTGTGCTGTCCCCAACATCCCTGCAACTCGCACGCCACACATAACACTATCCTCCACCACAACAACACACAGTTACCTATATATTGCAGATGCCGCCCACCCTCACCGAAGGGTCTGCCTTACAAGGGCTGCACGCGTCTAGAAATAGCCAAACGAAATTATTAAACATGTACAGTTCTATGTCGCATGCTCATCACAAATACCACAAACGTGGCTTACAAAGAGTTTCTGGGGTAAATTAAATTCAATTTTTCGGCGAGTTTTTATACTTTAGGGATTTTGAGATAATGTTTTAGTACAGCACCGAGGAACAATTACTTTTAAAAAATACGAAATCCACGCGAGCAAAGCCACGGCTAACTGCTGGTATATGTATTACAAGCTGCTTTACGTCGCACCGAAACACATACTGTAGGTCTTATGGCGACTATGGTATAGGAAATAACTAGGAATAGGAAGGAATCGTCCGTGGCCATAATTGAGGAAAAGACCTAACATTTGCCTGATGTAAAAATTGGAAACCACTGAGAACCATCTTCAGGGCTGCCGACAGTGGGGTTCGAACCCACTATCTCCCCGATGCAAGCTCACATATGCGGCCCCTAACGGCACGGCCAGCTCGCCCGGTAAAAGACTTCTTGTTTTTATTTTTATTATTATTATTATTATTATTATTATTATTGTCTTCATCCTCATCCCGTGCATAAGATGGAGGCTTCTTAACAAAAATAATTGCGTTTTCACCAGTCTTTATAAAGAAATAAAAAACAAGCTTTTATTATTAGGTGACTGACGATATCGTGATCAAAGCCACGGTACCTCAAGTTTTACGTGGAATCCGAACCAGAAAGACGTGATTTTTTATTTCGAAAATGCCATATATACTGACCAAGATTTGGACAGCCGCTGGCTTAGCGAGACTCGATTGACTATGCCACTCCAGTATTACGCTCGCATAAAAAGTAATCCATCCTAGAGAAAACTCATTTGGTAATTTTTTGTACTGCTGGTTAAATACGCTGAAAACCTTCAATTTTAAAACAATTGAAACAATTGTGCATCTAATCCTGATCTTTCTAAACTCCTGGATTCAATAAGAATGTAATCTAGCCAGGTTTTTCCAGCTTGAGTGCCAGCGGACTAATCACACCTACCTGCAGCACGCAATACACCTCTGCACGGGGGGAAGCTGTCCATGGCGGCCCAGTAGACAGTGGCGGAGACCCGTGACGGCGAATACCGTCCAAAGCGGTTTCTATGAGTGGAGAATTGGGACTAAAGCAGATATCTAACCTTTTGACCTACAATATACAGCAGGAGTCCCTCCTTTTCAGTGAACAGAAGTCCGGCTTCATGGCTAAATGGTTAACGTGCTGGCCATTGGTTCAGTGAGTCCCGGGTTCGATTCCAGGTCGTTCTGGAGATTTTAACATTCAGTACTCGCACTCAGTCGAGCGGAAATGGAACAGGCTGAGTAGCCTCTGTTGCTGGGCACACGAGTCAAAGCCTCCTGATGCAAGGCAGCCTTCTTTGGGAAGAGACATTTGGGCGCTAATTTGTGGACTCTAAAATATTCTGAATCGTCCGTCTCAATAGCTGAATGGTTAGCATGCTGACTTTTGGTCCAAAAGATGTCCGGTTCGATTTTCGGCAGGGTCTAAGATTTGAATCTTTATTGGTTCGTTCCAATAGCTCAGCGGCCGGTTATGTATGAAGTCTTCAGCATTAGAAGTCATCACAGGTACAGCCCAATCCTCACAGATGCACAGGTTGCCTGTAAGCGCTAACTAGTCATACGTAATTATTGTTATTAGGTTATACTGTCTAATTTGTGGAAAGACGTTACCTTCATAAATAGGAAAAACAGGCAAGCAAGCTTCCGTGATTACAGCCACAGGACCCTCAGGAATACGAACCACATGGATGTAAACTTTTATTTTTTTAAATTCCATATGCTTTGGCCGGGTTTCCAACTATAGTCTACATAAAAACTCAATTTCGTAGACAACCTTAATACACTACCAAAGCAAACCATAGAATTGTTTTCTCAATGTCTAATTAGAACAATTTTACAAATCACGTGCCCTATAGGACTAAAGGCACTATCACGCTAGAATTACCCACCGGAACGATTGGCACTGACTGCCAGGGTATTATCCCGTTGAATCTCCCACTGAACCCACTGCCTGCTCTCCAAACGAAGGAAAACGGTCAGTCATTGTTAAAATCATTGGTAGAGTACGTACACCGCGACATTTTGAAAGATCGATTGAGATACGGTTACAGCATTCCCAGCTAAGTGGAAAGAAGGTAACGATGAAATTCTATGTCCATCATCAACAGCGGTGAAAAAAATGAAAATCCACAACGTGTTTCCAGTCATTAGACCGGGTCAGGGATGTAATGAATGGAAACCCATCTAGCGGTGAGGATAGGAGTTGTACCGGTTGCCGAGACCTGTGGCACTCCACCGGGGATATGATTAATGACTGACAGATGATATGAATTTATATTGGAGAGTGTTTCTGGAATAAAATGTGACAGGGGAAACTCGAATGCCCGGAGCAAAACCTGTCCCGCCTCCGCTTTGTCCGGCACAACCTCACATGGTGTGACCGGGATTTGAACAACTCAACCGAGCGGTGAAAGGCCAGCGCGCTACCGCCTGATTCGCAGAGGCTTTACCAAAAGCGATGTCAAACAATTTTTTAAACATTTAAACATGGAAAACTGATTTTTAATTAATTTATTAAAATATCAGTTGTGAAACGAAATTTTCAGAAGATTATCTGGGTTCAACCAATCAATAAAAGGAAGAGAGAAAAGAAAACGTGGCACGTACAGCCTGAGGTTCACTCAATCTAAACCAAAAATGAGTCGTACTACGTTAATTCCTGGGGACAAAGACTGTTGGGCACTGAGATAATCCGCGTATCGCACTTAGTACTTAGGTTACGTATAGTGGAATGCTTTCCCTTCCACTCCTCCAAAGGCTTTCCTGACCTTTACGGAGATGGCACTTTATATACATCACGTCAAGAATTTTGCCTGCGAATACGATTGCTGCAAAGTCAGGTGGCCTGCAAATATTGCAGGATTTCTTCTAGCAGTTTAACGTCGCACCAACTCAGGTTTTCGGCGACGATGGGACAGGAAATGGCCAGGAGTGGGAAGGAAGCTGCCGAGATCTTAATTAAGGTACAGCCTCAGCATTTGCCTACTGTGAAAATGAGAAACCACAGAAAACAATCTTCAGGGTTGCCGACAGTGGGGTTCGAACCCACAATTTCTCGCATGCAAGCTGACAGTTGCACTCCCCTAATCGCACGGCCTACTCGATCGGTACCTGATCTTTGTCTTTACTTGAGCAGTCAAAGCAGATAGCTGGGTGATATTAGACATACTGCAAAGATTTACATATTAACTTAAATACCGATAAAATACAAACAGTTACATTCAAATTTGAATATCGGTTTCTTTAACGTAGTCCATCGCAACAGTGTGCACATTGTTATTATTAGGTTGCTATTAGCCGAGGGCGAATAGTGGCGCAACTTGTGAATAATTTCTCACTTCACATCGCAGGGATAGTCACTAGAGAGAGAGAATGGTGTCCTATGATGAACTTCTCCTTGTTCTTCTATTAAAAATGAAAACACTTGAAGGTTTAGGAAAATTCGAAAACATCCTATGCCTGGGACTAGAGGATTATATAACACATTGGTTAACGATCTAATTGCGGGCTAGAGTAAATTTTTCATTTGTCGTCGCATGCCGAAATCGTCATTTTACTAATTGATAGGCTACATAAAATAAGATACAACAAGAAACGGCACAGGACTAAACAAGCGTTTCCCAGCAGAAGAAAATTGGTCCTCACAGTGAGGTAAGTCACTTTGTTTCTCATAAGAAATATTTTACAAATGTCTGTTATTTTGAAAAATCTTGTTATTCGAATCCATCACAAATTATGTTAGTTAATCATTAGTAACTGACTCATTAACACCTTTGATAAGGTTGACGTCTGGAAGGGTACCCGGTCATGAAACCTAGCTGCGATGATTCATCTCACTTCATCACCGACCCGCAGAGAAACGGGACAAGGGGTGGACATACATACTATACATACACACATACTTACATACATTAGTTACTGATGGCGTCATAGTTGTTGCGCGCTAGCTAACTCTTCCAAACGAAATATATTTTAAATAATTCTAATTAGAAGAACATGAATGTTACGTAATATTCAAATTTTTCACTAAAAATATTTACTTTGCGATGAAAATAATTTTAATAACTAGTAATGGTAGTAACTAGTAGTAAATAATGTAGGTAGAAACAAGCAACTACCGAGCTCGATAGCTGCAGTCGCTTAAGTGTGGTCAGTATCCGGTAATCGAGAGATAGTGGGTTCGAGCCCCACTGCCGGCAGCACTGAAGATGGTTTTCCGTGGTTTCCCATTTTAACACCAGGCAAATGCCGGAGCTGTACCTTAAATAAGGCCACGGCCCCTTCCTTCCAATTCCTAGGCCTTTACTAACGCATCGTCGCCATAAGACCTATCTGTGTCGGTGCGACGTAAAGCAAATAGTAAAAAAACAAGCAACTTATATTTATTGTACAACTTCAATTAATATTAAGTATTCTCTCTTATAAAATACTGAAAAAACTGGTTTCAATAATAATTAAGATGATTCTAAATAAAACCTCAGGTCTACAAAACGTTATTCGCTCTTCAATTTACCCAATCCACCTGAGCCATAATTCAGCTATAATTCACTAATATAGTGTAAACTTATCGGTCAAGCTACCATAATTAATTGAAAATTGGTTTAGGCAGCGAAACTTTTGTCAAGCTCCTTTGTCCATGTTGAAGTCAAGTTGCATCAGTTTGCACAACACCTCCGACTTGGTGGTGCAAACACGAGTCCGTCATAGCTGGAGAAATCCCCAGAAAGAGAGCGACTTATGAAAAATGACAAGAAAGGAAAATATATAGCAATAACTCCGTCATTAAAGATGGCGGAAACACGGTAATGCCAACGTGCAAGCTTGATTTGAATTGTAAGATTTCGAAATAAGCGTATTCATAAGTAAGGGAAACCTCTGCATGTCATATGTTTTTATAGTAGACCTCTTCCAAAATTATAATTGTTTTTAAAGTTTCAACGTGTGGGTTGTATGTTTGCATTTGGCGTCCAACGTTTTTGGCATTTCCGGCATTTGCAATGTTAAGCATTTTCGACATTTTCGGCATTTTCAATGGATAGCTTCAGGTGATGATTTTTGCGAAAATGGGTGCAAGACATGTAATGCCATATTTAAAATTATAGGACTGGCCAATTATATGAAGGAACCCTATTGTAGTTCATGTTATAGGATGCTGATAATTGAACCAGTATGTGAAATGAATGACAGATTAAAGTTAATGTTATATGTCTGAGGCAAATGAAAATATATTCGTGGTTATAATCAAGGTGACGATTACGATGACAGTCTTTCATAGTAATTGACGTATCCAAAGTCAATTAGGCATTTAATTAAATCCCGGGAAACAATAACATGTTTTTCCCAAATCTGAGGAAAAACGAATATCGATACCCTTCAGGTAATCGTATTCATGGGTACCAGTCAGGAGGTACTGGTTGCCACAGGCCTCATAAATTATAGTGGATCATTTATTAAATTTTTGATAGTTTTGCGTTAGATAGAGGTGACCTCAGGCCTTCAAAGTTTGTTATGAAATGGCAGTAAGTTAGGATTCAGACGGAAAGTTTTGGGACGGTATTACCCATTGTATAAGGTGTATCTGTCTCAATCCTGGAAGGATGGCCTAATTTATTGGCATACGTATACCACTTGTGTTGGTATTTAACTCGCGATATTATTATTACTTTATGAACCTATTCGAAATTTTAATGTGGTGATTATAGGCTACCAACTGTATTTGAATATTTCTTTATTGATAAAAGGTGTATGTTGTATGTTGGGTATTCAGCCCGAAGGCTGGTTTGATCCTCCACAGCTCCGCCAAAAGCTGCCATAAACAGCCTAGGCGTCACTGAAGAGGCATACTAGGGAAATGAGGAGTGAGGTAGTTTCCCGTTGCTTTCCTCACTGAGCCAGAAGTTGCTATTATATATCAGTCTGCCAAGCCCACTGAAATGCATGCACCAACTGACCCTATGAGCGATTTCACACCATTCATAACAGGGACTGGCTGCAAAGGGAATGGTATTACTAGCATTGCTCATACCTCAGTCACTTTCATATTGTCAAAGCCAAGGATGAGACTGAGACAGGGCAATGAAAGTAACAAATTTATTCTAGCCCGTACCGGAAGACATAGTGAACTGTAAACACTACATCTCGCCAGCAAAGGCATAAAAGGTACCCTTTATAAAATGCACTGCTAGCCAACTTCGAGATAGCTGTGTTTAGGCTACATTTTTGGATTTAAGTCAGATTGTTGTGAAATTTTTTATCAAGTTGGATTAATATAACCCTGAATACATTTCATTTTCGAGTTGATCGTTCTTAATCTGAGGTTCGAGTCAAGGGGGGGCTCACTTCAATGAAAGATTGTGTAAGATGGATGTGGAAGCGGTGATATTTTTAATGGAGGAGATAATGGAGCTCAAGATGGCACAGATTAGTGAGGACTTTCAGTAGAATTTAGGTCAGGTTAGTGAGGACGTAAAAGTGATTGATCAGAAGATAGATCAGGGTAGTGAAAACATTAGGAAAGAACTGAAGGATGAGAGTGAAAACATTCAGGAAAACATTCAGGAAAGAATTGATCAGAAAATAGGTCAGAGTATTGAAAACATAATGGACATGATTGATCAGAAGATAGGTCAGGTTAACGAAAATACGGAAAGAATCCAGAAGGAGTGTAGAAAGGGAGAGACGAGATTAGTAAACAGATGGGTAAATTTAATGTACGGTTAGAGGAAACGATGAAACGTTATGACGAACTGGTGGGACAGATAACGGTGTGTCAGGAAAGATGTGAAAGGAGTACCGCTCAGTTAGAAAAACGACTGGATAATACCCTCGGAAAACAGGAACGGCTCGAAAACTCGTTAGGCACGGTGATTGAGCGCGTCGAACGTGTTTAGTCTGAGATATTAAGTATGGCGGGGAAAAAATGTTCATATCCAAACGGTGGAGGCTCACCAGGAAACCACAGACAGCATAATAAAGGACGTTAAGAAGGAGGTCCATTAGACTCAGGTCGATATGCATGAAATTCGGAACCAAACCAGCGCGTTGAAACAGGAAATTGTTACCAACGTGGATAAGCGAATATCTGAGGTCAGAAAGCAGGCATTCGATGAAATAGTCGTGATCCAAGAGGAGGTGCGGAAGAATAGGATAAGACTTCAGATAGGATAGAGGACTGGTCGCACAAGATGCAAAAGGCGAAGATTAAAATAGATATACATGACGGCCTTATACATGAGTTGAAGCAAGAAATTGACAAATTGAAATTACAAGATGACTTTCAAGAACCGGGAAAGAAACAAGTCCGGCAAAAAGGAGCTACATTAATCCTTATGATCTTAAGGTAGACGGTGAAGGAATGGGTCTTTTCGAAGATTTGAATAACAGTGCAGACCAGATATCGGCGGCACAGGGGCATAACTCTACGACTATTCCAATCGAATCCATACCGTTTTATAACTTAATTCGGATGAATGAAGATAGATCAAATCGATGCAAACCGAGAGGTAACGTGACACCAAAGAAACTTTTGGATGAGATGGACGGTTACATGGTTGACCATCGGGTAGCTCCAGAACGTAGACAAAGGGTCGTGGAGAAATTCTTAGAGGACCAGGCCCTGGTATTGTTTCAGGCTTTCAGGTATTGTTTTGATGGCTACGACACCTTTAAGAGACTGTTTCTAGATAAATTCTGGGGAATGGAAATGCAACAAGGATTGCGTTTGGAACTATATTCACGTCGTTATTCCATGACAGGCCCAACGCGATTTTGTGAATATTTTACCGGGCAATTAGTGAAAATGAGAGGGCTTGATAACCCTCCAGCTGAAACAGAACTCATATCGGCAATCAGTAAACAGTTCCCAGTTGAAGTTCAACGGATGTTGATAACAGCGAATGTAAAGACGGCTGTGGAGGCCGAACATGTCTTACGACACCTCGACCAAACATCGAGCGGACATCACCCTAGGGCCAGACAAACCGAAATGATTAATACGTTGGATTGTCAAGGGAAAAACGTAATATCGCAGTTAAAAATCAAGGCACAAATACCATTGAGACATATTTTGGAAACCGAAATGTAAGGGACTCCCAATGGAGTTCTCATTCTTGGGGAGAACCTAGACGACAATATGGCGGACAGCAGTACAGGCAAAAGGAGTATAACGGAGATCGTCGACCCTATACTAGGTGGCCACGTCGGAACAACCAGAATTTCAAGCAGCAGAAAGTATACTACCGAGGGGATCTCGAAGATAGAAAGAGGGAGTAGCAGCAATACGTTAGAGATGTAAATGGATCGAGACCATGGAAAGACATATGGGAACAACCCATACGGTGGAATGCCATGAAGCCGAGAGCTTCGCGTTACAGAATCATTTAGCCAATCAGAATAAATTAAATCCTCGTGCCGCTTAATATGAGGCTAACGAGAAAATTTATCCTAAAAATAGTGCGGCTGCTAAGTGAGGAGATAGCCGGAATTTAGGAGGCCATCAATCCTTAGACTTATCCATGGCCAATAGTAACGATCGACATGTGGACGGTACAGCCGGACCAGAATTCCGAAGGAGAAGTGGAGGAGCAAGATAAAGAACATTGCGACAATCCACAAGACGAAGAAGATGAGAATATTGACGAAGCGGAGGTCCAGATGATAAGAACTGAACACGAGGAAACGAGGGCATCCAATGGTGTGAAGATTGTGAAGAGTTTAAACAACGACGGGAAATTTTGGGTCAACTATGTTTTATTCTCGAACGGGATAATCAGAGACTGAGAATAGAAAACCGTGACCTCATTAAAACAATGGACGGCCAAAGAGTGCAGAAACTATAGTTTGAATGAGATTGTCTTTCAATAAATTAAGTAATAGGTCAACAAATTCGTAACCCATTCCAAATTTCTTTGAGTCCAATGGAAAGGCAGATGTAACCGTATCGGTCACGCTACCATAATTAATTGAAAATTGGTTTAGGCAGTGGAAACTTTTGTCAGGCTCCTTTGTCCATGTTGAAGTCAAGTTGCATCAATTTGCACAATGCCTCCGACTTGGTGGTGCAAACACGCGTCCGCCATAGCTGGAGAAATCCCCAGGAAGAGAGCGAGCTATGAAAAATTACATGGAAGGAAAATATATAGCAGTAACTCCGCCCATTAATAATGGCCGAAACACGGTAACGCCAACGCGCAAGCTTGAATTGTATCGTAAGATTTCGGAATAAGCGTATTAATTAGTAAGGGAAACCTCGGCATGTCATATGATTTTATAGCAAACCTCTGCCAAAATTATAATCGTTTGTAACATTTCAACGTGTGGGTGGTATGGTTGCAATAGCAAGACAAAGAAACGATGGTACAGATTTAAATGCTATAGAATTTTTTTGTTACACATGTCTACATTGAACAGTATAAGTAGTATAAAAATACCTAGTACACTCTTCTCGCCCAGGGGTTTTTCTTGGAATTCTGGAATGAAGTTCTTTCAAATGCTCTTCCATGAATTCACTTTTTCTACTTTGTCTGCATAAGTTTCAATGCTGGAATCTCATATAGCCGGTTTTCTCTCAACCTCAAAAATTAATTCTTCAGAATTTATTCGACTTCCTTATTTTTTCTTTCTTTCCTTCCTTCTCTTTTTTCAATCTGCTTTACGTCGTAACTGGCACAAATAGGTCGTATGGCGACGATGGAATAGGAAAAGGCTAGGCGTGGGAAGAAAGCGACAGTGCCAGGTACAGCCCCAGCATTTGCCTTGTGTGAAAATGGAAAACCACGGGAAACCATCTTTAGGGCTGCCGACAGTGGAGTCGAAACCACAATCTCCCGAATGCAAGCGAATGGCTACCTGATCCAAACAGCACAGTCACTTTCTCGATCAGTATTCGACTTTCGAACAGTTGTATTAAAAGAACTATCTCAATATGATAATGCACATGAAGGAGTAAAATATTCACTCTACCACAGCATGACACCAACAAGCTAATGAAATATGTGGGTGGAGAGCACAAGCTCGAGTGATGTTCCATATGCACGCGCAGGTACAGCGGGCGACTAGTTGCGCCACTAGTCGCCCGCGGCTAATGCATGTATATATATAATAAGAGTTTTGTCTGTACATTGCTCAGAATTCGAAAAGAATGGTACTTCTGTATCGGTCATGTCCACAGCAACAAGGAAATGCACTTTTTACTTTTCCGTAATTTCTGTCTGTCTGTCCGTCTGTCTGTATGTATGTACATACACGCATCACGAGAGAACTGTTGAAGAGAATTTAATGACAATCGGTATGTAAAGTCGGAGGATGAACCACTAAAATCTTGGCTATAAATAATTTTATTCAAGAGGAGTGAAATGGTAGTTCAGGGGAAGGCATAGAATTTAATTCTCAAATATTTATATTATTAGTAGTCCTATCGATAAATACTACATAATTAAGTTATATGTAATTCAATTTCCGATCATTTATGTCATAGATGTGTACCGTACCGGCTGTGATAACACAGATAATCATGAATTTGTATTTTTGTTGCTAAGTCCAAATCAATGCCGAGCCTCGAGAAAATGGGTTAAAAGAATTGAATGAAAATCGGTATATAGTCGGGGAATAAGAAATTACAGTTTAAGCTATAAACAATTTTATTCATCCTGGAAGAAATTGTAGTTTAGGGGAAGGCGCTTAAAATTATGTACCTATGTTGTTGGTCGTATCGAGAAGTACTACATAACAAAAGCTATAGAGAATACAATTTCCGCTCACTTATGTTTTATTCAGTTTTACAGTACCGACTATAAGAGTGGTATTTCAGAGCCGGAAGAAAACTAAATGTGAAGGCCTACAATATCGAAAGCGCATAACATTGATCAACAATGACGTGCCATCGATCATTGTTTCTTGTGATGTACTTTGTCTCTTATGTTGCCACTTAACTCCGATAGATGGGATTACTGCAGTGTACCGAGTATAATAGTCTGACTGAATATTGGCGGGAAATAGCTGGGGAGATAGAAAACTTTCTTCTTTAGCATGCCTTTCCTCTGGTTCATACATTCTCTGATACTGCTGGTACGTAATACACTGGTTCATCATAGTATTCCATCTATTCGATCCCTACTCTGACGGGCTGTTTTGAATGAGCAGTGTGCACACTTAAGGCAGAGGCTCACTTAATAGTAGCCAAATTAGCAGTGAAGAGGGTCTTTCTCCTCTGGCTTGGAGGAAAAATTTGCCTCCAAGTCAGATAGATTTTTCAGTCGCCACTGTAGTGAATTGAGATTTTCCGACTCATCGGGTACTCCTAGGAAACAGATTAGTAAAAGGGAATAGCTTTTGCCCTGGGACTCTCCACTATTCGACCCCCTCCCCACGCCGAAGAAAAGAAGTGTGTTCACGAATCACGCCTGTCTGCGGCTTGGTCATTCCAGCTCTGGAAATTTGGACTGTTAGATCGGCAGCGTAGTATTGTTCGTTAAAAGTGAGGATGTGCGGTTCTTCATTTGATCGAGTATTTCACATGAAAGAATTGCTTTAATCGCGCCATTCCTACTGGCGTCATTGTAATGACCTACGTTCATTTCATTTGGGAAAACCACTAAGTCAGTCTTTCTGAGGATGTAAAGAGAGTGAGTGTCTGTCATTATAATGAAAACCCAACCTGATTGTGACTGATGGCAGGCAAGTGGGCCTACCATTACAATGAATATCCCCTAATCCAGTCTTCATATGAGAAAAGACGTTTGGTGACTTACCCGTCGCATTTCTAGGGTAACGTTAATAGCTATGCAATTTAATACAATCTTGCTCACAACGTGTACACTACCTAACCTAGAATTCTGTATACAATGTAGAATTCCGTAGCGAAGCGCGGGTACATCAGCTAGTAGGTTATTTTTACTGCCATGCCCCATCACGCTTATCAGCCAGAGCAGTTGCCGGCTCAGATGACGGCTGGTGACTAGTTGCTCAATTGCGCCACTAGCCCACGGCTTATAGGAACCATTTGATTCAATGGTCCGTGACTCCCCAGAGCAACTAGATGGGCCACTAGTCGCCCACGGCTAATAGCAGGGCCATAGAGGCAGTAAGTAAAATGATGTTGCATGATAACTGCTGTTAGGTGCGAGATGTTCAAGAATATTTTTTATGTGAGGGACAATTTGTTCATTTGAAAATTGGATGATTTAAGTCCTTTGCTGATTACCCACCACATGCACAGTAAAACAGAATCTTCACGGATACGATACATCAAATGTTCTGGACAACACGGTGATATTATTATTGTCAAAATCAACACAAATTACATTATCATTCTTGTTCTGTTCAATCATTGTCGCATATTCGACAAGAAGACTGGAGAACAAAAATCCAAGAATAATACTATGCTATACTGTAACTGGCCATTTCGCTCTCTCCTCTTCACTTTACATTTGATCAAGCTCTCCCTTTCTGGTTTGGAAAGGGTTTGGGCCGGGCCGGATCCAACTGTACAGTTAAGGGTTACATTGTCTTGCAGGAAGCAGGCCATTTGTGATGATACTGGTGTGCGTGGACAGAGTGGCAAGCTCAGTTCGAAAACATGCTGACAAAACTGGTCCAAAAGGAGGCATTAAATGTTAAATTCTGACCGTAAATTGAAGACGTAATAAATTATGCCGAGAAGGAAATAAAATACAGTAGCCTAGGGTATCTCCAAAATCACCCTAAAGATTTAGTCAGAAATAGGTGAAACAGGATTAATTCGTACACAATTCAGAACATAAATTTTGACCGGTGGAAAACTCAAGGCCATGGTCTGATCTGACCTAGAATATTTCATTATCAATGGCTGCCTGATGCTTGATAGGGTACTGTACATCCAACTTCTAATGGATATATGCTAGTGGCTTAACGTCGCACTAACACATCGAAGTTTCCGCCGACGCAAGGAGAGGAAAGGTGCATTTCCAGTATTTACCTGGTCTGATAACGGGAAACAACGGAAAACCATCTTCAGAACTACCCACAGTGGGCTTCAAACCTACCATCTCCCGAATGCAAACTCACAACTACGCGACCCTAACCGCAGTGCCAACTCGCTCGGTCTAATGAATATTATGGTAAGAAACTCGCTGTTTACATTTAGGGATATTTTTATATTTGCTTACATCGCACCGACACAGATAGGTGTTATGGCGACGATGGGATAGGAAAGGCCTAGGAATGTGAAGGAAGCGGTCGTTGCATTAATTAAGGTACAGCCCCAGCATTCCCCTGGTATGAAAATGTAAAACCACGGAAAACCATCTTCAGGGCTGAGGACAGTAGGAGTCGAACCCACTATCTTCCGGATGCAAGCTCACAGCAGCGCAGTCCTGACCGCACGGCCAACTCGCCCGGTAGGGATATTTAAGCAGTTGTGTAAATTCTCATTGAACGTACGGCATTACACATCAATATTAGGCCTATATATTGCTGTTACATGGATAAATGGTTAGCGTGCTGGCCTTTGGTCCCAGAGGCCCGGGTTCAACTCCCGGCAGGGTCGTGAATTTCAAACCATAATTGGTTGATTCCGCTGGCAAGGGGGCTGGATGTAGGGCCTATGTGTCGTCTTCAGAATCATTTCATCCTCATCATGACGCGCAGGTACCCTACAGGCGTCAAAAGACCTGCATCTGGCGAGCCGAAATTGTCCTCTGACACTCGCGACACTAAAAGCCATACGCCATTTCATTTACATATATTAAAAATGTACACATATGTACAGTGCAGATAATTTACTTTCTCTATCGTACCTGGTGTTGCGTTCAAGAAATCTCTGGGTTTTCTGGCACAGAAATCTCTGAGGACAGTCTTCAACAATTTGTTAGACTGTAAGATGAAGCTGCATACACTCTGAGCAAGGCACATTTCACCATTTCTGAAGTAGATCAGCACATCGGCCATTGTTTATACGTATTCTATTGAGTGTCGGTCATACCCTACCAGGTAGCCTACTTCAAGTTCCTTTGGTTTTGTGCTGACGCAGAGAGAGAGTTGTAGTGATGTACAAATACACCCATGTCTGATGAAGGTAGAAATCCTGGTATACCAAAGAGTAAGCTGGTTTGAGTGGAGGAAGCTATTGTTGGTTTTACGTCACACTAACTGCATACTTTCAACGTAGGCTTACGTTCCTCGAAAACGGGTATATGGAAGGAAAAATTTAAGTCGCTTAATATTTGGGTGGAACGCGTAGTCTATATCGCCGAGAGTACCTTACGATTGTGTCTAATGTTTCAATTGACAGATAAAAAGGGGAGGCTATCTGTTGCAAAAGAAAAATGAAAATCTAAAACGTAGTTTTGATGAAATGGCGCTTCAAAGTAAGGCAAACTTTGTGCTAAATATGTAACGTCACACGCATACTCGGTTGTAAGATGGCGCTGCGTTTACCCGCGAGCTCAGTTGTAGGTTAACTGTCGTAAATGCATAGTGATCAGTTGTATAGAATAACACATTTATTCGTGGAAAAGAGAGATCTGATTAGCATTACGTGCAAAAGAAAGATTTGAAAGGAGAAAAGTGAATGAAGAAAGAATAAAAGAAATGAAACCGAAAGAGCGTAATGGGCGTTATTGCGAGAAATTGAAGCAGCGAAAACTATTTCCAATAAGTAAGCCTATGAAACCCTGTAAACCCTGCGGCCGTTAGTGACAGCCTACTCTAACCGTTCAACACTATGCTAAGAGACATGTTATGATGCCCAACCAGTCAGATATGCCGTTTTTCGCGCCATTCTAGGGCATATTTTGTCGTAATAAGCATTTTACGCTCGGTTCGGGATACGAGCTGCACTGCGCTACCTCGAAGGGTGAAGCTCTAATTACGCGTACCGACTGAGAAAGCTCCCAGTGCAGCGAAACCTTGAAATTAAGTGCCCCAGTTGATCGCAATCGTCGTTCAAGGTTTCAGAACATACTGGTAGTCAGTAGTCTTCTGCCAGGAAACTACTCGTGATATTCACATGCATTCCGTCATGTTTCTCCATAAATTTAAGAACATATCAACGTACTCTTCTCTGGAATACGTCCTGCATGAATGAGTAAGTGTTCTGATGTGGCCTGGTATGTGTGGATAAACATTATGTCTCCGTTAAAATGGGACACGATCTATCGTTCAAAAAATGCAGAAGGTTGGATTCAACTCACTACAGATAGCACAAATGGCCGACACATTGCCAGTTCAGCCACGAAAATAAAATACATAATAGTCGCTAGAAATGTAGTACCAAACTACTTGTCCGCCTCTCTCGACAGTTAACATCCGTGCCAAAGATGTAAATCAATGAAAGGTTGAAAACCGCTGGTTTTGATCATCCACAATTTCCACCGACACTCCCAGATCTCATTAGATTTTCCCAGATGGTATGGGATCTTCTTTCTCACGTCAATACATAGGTGGCATAACCTAAACATTTAATCGTATTACGGGTGCATTTGTTATTTAAAGGAGCAATAAATCGTATGCTTCTACAACGGTCTGTAGGATTGAACGGGGAGATTGCGTATAGTCGTTTGTCCTTGGCAAGTTCCATGGCTCATTTACATTGCTAACATGAGGCAGAATGCAGAGCAATATCGACCCTAATAAGAAATGTAATATTCCAAGAAAAATTTAGTATAATGTGTATACACATAAGTAATTCAATTTCTTGTTTACAATAAAGCAGATGTCGCTGCCTACGATCTGTATTGAGCATGGAGTGAACTATGCCGTTTCAGGTGTAGACTGGTAGTAGGGTTAACAGTGCAGTACGATCTTCATGTAGTATTTATGTTTCATATGCAAAGCGTATTTTCCAGTTTTATCGAGGCCGAATTGTGGCGTTGATTCAGGTTGGACATACAAAATCATAAAAATCACGAGTTGTATGGATTATTAAAGTGCAGTGCCAAAAACGTGGGAAATGTACCGCGAGACAAATGATACGACTGGTAGACCGAGAGTTTACAATGTCGCGTCAATATCCGTAGGCCTATATCCGTGTAACTTCGACTGCTCAGTGATTACGGGATGAATTCTTGAGGGTAACTGGGGTCTATGTACTTGCACAAACTGTACGCAATCAGCTGATCTGTGTCCAAATACGGCCGTTTCGACCGATTGGACGTATCCCACTTGAGAATCGTCATTGTGTTGAGAAGAGAAGATGGACCATCTAACATTTTAATTTGGGGGTTTGATGACTGGCATAATTTCATGTTTGCAGATGAAACATGGATATCGCTTAGGCCAGATATACAATGACAAAGGGTGTGGAGATATAAAGGACGCGGTGGAAAATACCAGCATGTTCAAGAGGTACATGCATTTTGAGATGGTCGTATAATGTTTCGGGCTAGGATTATGCATGGCCGTCATACAACTTTGATACAACTTAGAGGGACGTTAACTACCCAGCGGATTACCGATGGAATTATTCGACCAGTTCTACAACTCTTTAGGGATGAATATAATGCTGAATACATCTTCATCGACGACAAGGTGCATCATTGAAGAATTTTATGAGAGAGGCGGATATCAACAATATTAAATGGCCAACTAATTCACCGGAGATGAACTGCATTGAGCATGCGCGGGAAAGTTTGAAAACCGCTGGTTTCGATGATCCACAATATCCACCGACACTCCCAAATCTGATTAGATTTGCCCAGACGGAATGGGATCTTCTTTCTCAAGATCACGTCAATACATTGGTCGCAAGCATGCCACAGCGTGTCAGAAAACTGAACAATGCCAGAGGAGGCCATGCACGGTACCTTCACTAGAAAAAAGAAGCATAAATAAACTTCCTATTATTGTTGCTTGTTTGCGGTAGGTCTATCTTTCTTAATTCGTTTACTTCCCGGGTTGGTTTTCCCCCCGGACTAAGCGAGGGATAGCACCCCTACCGCTTCAGGGGCAGTGTTCCGGAGCGTGAGAGTTTGGGTTGGGGATAGAACTGGGGTGGAGGACCACTACCTCGCCCAGGCAGCCTAATCTGCTATGCTGAACAAGGGCCTTGTGGAGCGATGGGATGTTTGATAGGGATAGACAAGGCAGAGGGAAGGAAGTGGCCCTGGCCTTAAATTTGGTACAGTCCCGGCATTTACGTGGAGAATATGTGGGGAAAACCCGGAAAACCACTTCGAGGATGGCTGAGGAGAGAATTGAAACTCACTCTACTCAGTTGACATCCCGAGTGTGAGTGGACCCCGTTCCAATCCTCGTACCACTTTTCAAATTTCGTGGCAGAGCCGAGAATCGAAACCGGTCCACGGGGGTGGCAGATAATCACACTAACTACTACACTACAGAGGCGGCTTGCCTTAATATTGGAAGAAAAACATTTGAGTTTGTTAAATTTTACATTTCCAGGTTGCGTGTCTCTGCCACACAATAAACACATTCTATAACTTTACTGCTGCAATGCATTCTTGATATTTCAAACTTGTGGTGAAGCCTAAATGAATCAATAGAATAAAACCATTCTGACGTCAAATTGTTTCCTTGAAATTATTTTAAAAGCTCGTCCTGAGTATTATCCCTACTACAATTTCAACAATACTGTTACGAATAAAACTCCATCTCTTTCATTACTCTCATTTATTTCAGGAGGACCTAATAAATGCACACACGTATAATTAAACACAAACAATTCTAACCAGTTATGATTGGCCACACTAATTACCAGTCTATTTACAAATCTCTCTACCTTATGGCGCAGCAAGGGTCCAGCCCGTTCCTTTACCTGATACACTAATCCTTACTTTCACTTTCCCCCAAGTCCAGTCACTTCCTACAGCCACTGTGCGTAGACAGCTGGATTTGAACACAGTGCCCCATGGCTATACAACACACGTCGACTGTTTGTCGGTTCGATTCCAATGATAGTTCAGTACTTCACACAGTCCCATGCAGTGAACAACTGAACCGCTCAACAGTATTCAATAGCAGGACGATACTCAAAACAGCGAACATTAACACAGGTACATTTATCCTCGCACTCACGATAGCGGGTTTCCTCGCTGGCTCACGGCGATCATCAGTCCACAGAATTACACGAATTACATGTTCTGTCGTCTTCATCTACACACTGGTCTCTCCGTCACCACAACAACAGTACCTCGTTCAGACCTCGGTGGGATACTGGCGACAGCCAACACCTCTGTCGCCCTCAGCCCACCCACCCAATCCCAACTCACTGAGTGTCACACTGACTCCCCCACGGAGTCCAACTCTGAATGCCTGTCCGCGACTAGCCTCCCTTTTTATAGCTCGCGTGATTTGATCCAGGAATTTCACGATGTCACTACAGGCAGAACATTCCCGTTGAATCTCCAAGGAAGTCACACGTAAACCAGCCACCGTGAAAAATACACGGAAATTTCGGCCCCACCCCACACGCCGGCTGGTATATTCCAGGTTGTCTGAGTCACTAGCCCCTTCCTGGAAATACCGAAAGGAGCTACCACAGGACTGGCACGTAACAATACAGTACTATATTTTCAATATTGCGTTCGAAATGTTGTAACATTGTTCAAGTAAAGAGAAACGTAACATGTTTAAATTGCAAACAAAGGAAATTAAGAAAAATAATCATAGTTGTGTAGTTGTTTTATATTAGGAGTTTACGAGATACAGATCATCAGCCCTATGCGCTTCGAGATAGTGAAGTTCGATCTGACATCCTGTTGCAAATGAAATTACCCAGCGAGTTGGCTGTGCGGATAGGGTCACGCAGCTGTGAGCTTGCACTCGGGAGATAGTGGGCTCGAACCCCACTGTCGTCAGCCCTGAAGATGGTTTACCGTCGTTTCCCATTTTCACACCAGCCAAATGCTGGGGCTTTACCTTATTTAAGGCCACGGCCGCTTCCTTCCCACTCCGTCATTTTCTATCCCATCGTCGCCATAATACCTTTGGTGCGACGTAGAGCAACTTTTTTTAATACACTTTATAGACCCAAGTCAGAAACAATTATTCTTTAATACTAGTTCCTCTTTTCAAGTATTCACTTGTTCTCAAGAGATTATTTTTTGATTTTAATACATTTAAAATCCAAATTTCAACTAATAATCTTGTTATTTTTGCGTCCCACTGACCACTTTTGATGGTTTTCGGAGACTCCGAGGTGTAGAAATTTTGTCCCACAGGGGTTCCCTTACGTGCCAGTAAATCTACCGACACAAGGCTGACATATTTGAGCACCTTCAAATACCACCGGACTGAGCCAGAATCGAACATGCCAAGCTGAGATCAGAAGGCCAGCGCCTCATCCGTCTCAGCCACTCAGTCCGTCTCCAAATTTCACACTTTTATGCAACTTTAAAATAATGTCTTAAACAATTAAAATGGTCAAAACCTCACTTCAATTGAACTATGCATATTATTTCATAATGGTGCTTCTGTACTATTTTCAGAATTTTACGAAAATTGGCCTATTCAATTGCTGCCCGCGAACATGACTAAAGTTTCCAAAATGGCCCTCGGGTCCTTACAAATTGGAAATCCTATTCTAGACCATGATGGCGGAAATGGATTTCCTACGTGAAGAAAGTCCAACTAAGTAATGTCACGATTAGAGCAATTAGATACCATTCTTAGAAGCCCAAATTCCCAGATTTTATATTTGCAGAAGGGCAGTTATTTGGTCGCTTTTTAACAAAACGTGATTCACTATAACGGCTAAATCTCTGAGTGAAAACACGATAGAGATTTCTTGACTGGTTGATATTGGAGATTTATCTACACTTAGCAAATAAAAGAGAGAAATGGTATGTTTTCAGAGTGAGATTAAATTACAACATTCACTACAAATTGCCCAAAGCGCTGCTTGACACGACATAACAGAACTACGCAAGTGTATTGGTGAAGAGTGTATTGGAAAAATAGGCTATATATTATCGAGTAAGAAAAGAAATATTGTATTACAAAAGACCATATCACGGAATGAAGCGTAGAAATTTTGTAATAATAATAATAATAATAATAATAATAATAATAATAATAATAATAATAATAATAATAATAATAATAATAATAATAATAATAATAATAATGTCATTTACTTTTCGTCCCACTAATTACATTTACGGTTTTCGGAGACGCCGACGTGCCGGAATTTTGTCCCGCAGGTGTTCTTTTACGTGCCAGTAAATCTACAGGCACGAGGCTGACGTATTTGAGCACCTCCAAATACCACCGGACTGAGCCAGGATCGAACCTGCCAAGTGGGGGTCAGAAGGCCAGTGCCTCAACCGTCTGAGTCACTCAGCCCGGCTACAAATTTTGACGCCGATTCGTGTTCATTCATTGTAGGTATCAGGAAGAATGCTGTACCCTTGAAGTATGAAGAAAACTGGTATTGTAAAGTCATAGAAATTATCTTCATCTGTGTCCGGCTCCAGGGCTAAAGGGTTAGAGTGCTGGCCTTTGGTTCAGGGGTCCCGGGTTCGATTCCAGGCAGGGCCGGGAATTTTAACCATCATTGGTCTTCATCATCACTTAATCGCCATCACGACGCGCAGGTCGCCTATGGGAGTCAAATCAAAAGAGCTGCATCTGGCGTGCCGAACATGTCCTCGGACACTCCCGGCACTAAAAGCCATACGCCATGTCATTTCATTTCTTCATCTCTCTCTGTGTCTAAATTCAATCAACCTTATGTCATAGGATCTCGAAAACTCGTCATTCGTTGAATTTTATGACTTCAATGTATTTGTACGAACAAAACGGATTTTTTGGAGTTCGAATTCTCAACATAAGAACTGAAATACGACATGTATATTTATCTTAGGAAGTTAATAGTTGCCGTAGAGAAACAGTCCCTAAACGACGCATACCCATATACAGAATGGGAATGGGATATGCTGGGTTAAAGAGATTCTGAATGAAGAAAATACGCCGAGTAAGAAGGTAACTGCAATAGTGAGAGAAACTGAGAAACATATGATCATGTCAGAATGCAGTACCAAAAAAGGTCACCAGAAAATACTGCGAAACCAAAAAAAAAAAATGTGACAATAAAGGAAGAGAGACGTACGAGGAGTCTGTGGTGTGATGGTTAATGGACATATACAAAAATCAAGGTTAGAGTACAAGGATCACTGTATGATGTGTGGAGAAAAGATGAAAAAGGCACATCTGCTAAGAGTTTGTAGGGAGATAGAATCACTTAGAATAATATGTTGACAGGGCGAGTTGGCCATGCGGTTAGGAGAGCGCTGCTGTGAGTTTGCATCTGGGAGATAGTGGGTTCGAATCCCGCTGTCGGCAGTTCTGAAGAGGGTTTTCCGTAGCTTCCCCATTTTCACACCAGGCAAATGCTGGGACTGTACCTTAATTAAGGCCACTGCCGCTTCCATCCAACTCCTGGGCCTTTCTTATCCCATCGTCGCCATAAGACCTATCTGTGTCGGTACTACGTAGAGCCACTAGCAAAAAAATAATATGTTGTGATTGTGAATTTAAGGTAAAAATGAAAAGAGGGAAAGATTATCAAGCAATAGTCAAATTATTAGAAAAATAAGTGGATCACATAGGGAAAGGCAACACAATTATTTTGTATAATAAAAATATATGTCAAAGGCAAATAACCAATAATGTAAATAAAGAAGTGTAGGACATGTTAGTTCTAGAAATTATAATACTAACATCTAGGTCTTAAACATTGTTATAAGTTTTAAAAGTGGTATACCAACACTCCGTTCGTTCGTTCGTTCGTTCGTTCGTTCGTTCGTTCGTTCGTTCGTTCGTTCGTTCATTCGTTCGTTCCTTCCTTCCCCATGGTGCAACAGCCCTCAGAAGCTATGGCCTACGAAGCGACCGCTGCTCAGCCCGAAGGCCGGCACATTATGATGTGTCATGTGGTTAGCACGACGAATCATTTCGGCCGTTATTCTTGGCTTTCTATACTGGATAGCTACACTACTGAGACCTAATCATAATTTGTGTACCAGTTATAGTCACGAGTAATAATAATGAGAATTATAAACTACATAATAATGTGAATTATATACTACATGAATCAAAACAATTTGGGTCACAATAAACTAATACTATCTCCTGAGATTCTAGGGGAAAGAATTCTTCTATTCATTCGCATGAATTTTCACACATATCTCGAAGAATAACCTCCAAAATACTTCCCATAAAACCTCTTGAATCCAACCACCACACTTTTCTTTAAGGAATATTGGCATATTCTTCAGTTGCAGTTGTTATAATAATAATTTCATGTGGCTATTTCTAGCCGAGTGCAGCCCTTGTAAGGCAGACCCTCCGATGAGGGTAGGCGGCATCTGCCATATGTAGGTAACTACGTGTTATTGTGGTGGAGGATAGTGGTATGTGTGGTGTGTGAGTTTCAGGGATGTTGGGGACAGCGAAAACACCCAGCCCCCGGGCCATTGGACGTAACCAAAGAAGGTTAAAATCCCCGACCCGGCCGGGAATCGAACCCGAGACCCTCTGAACCGAAGGCCAGTACGTTGACCATTCAGCCAACGAGTCGGACAGGTGCAGTTGTTAAAGGAGCTGCACGGTCATAGATCGATTCTCACATCACTACGACTCTCATGAGGCGTTAACATCTACTTGGCAAATAGCTATTCTCCACACATAAGATTCTCCAAATTTCTAGAACTCAGTGATGCTTTTAAGTCAAGCTAATTGCGCATGCTCTTCTTCTACTTTTCTCCTCCTTCTGCTGACCTTAAGACTGTAAAGCGAGAGAAGGAAGAGGAAGATGAAGAAGGAGAAGAAGCGAAGGCAACAGCAGCATGAGTTAGAAAAGTGGTGTTCGTGTAATTAGGCAGCTTGGTTTTAATTACTGTGCGTTATTGCTATGGTAGCACTCCTCCCTCTCCCCGTTCCTCTCGCCCCACCATCACCGGCACTCTAATATCCCCCTTGAATCCGTCCCTCGAAACCTTCCCTCTTAAGGATTTCCACGAATTCAACGTTGCTAGAAATGTTCTTTCGTGTACCTTACAACTCCGCTCCTTCATTTTCCACTCTAATCAAAGAAACAGAATAGGATAAAAATGAAAATTGACGAATTCCTACCTGTATATATCGACTGATGGAGTTGCGCAGTTGACATTTAAGAATACTAATGTTAGTCAGGTTATTAAAACCTTAATGAACCACCTATTGCGATTTATTTTTATTTTTAACTTTGCACCGACGCACATATTTATTATGGTATAGGAAAGGGCTACGACTGGAGAGAATACGACCGTAGACTCTTAAGGTGTAGCCCCAGCATTTGTCTGGTGCGAAAGTGGAAAACCACAGAAAACTATATTCAGGGCTCCCGATATTTGAGTTCGAACCCACTATCTCCCGAATGCAAGCTGTGAACCGCGTGACACAAAACGCGTAGCCAGCTTGCTTGGTAGTGAACAACCTTTCAAAGCAAAGTTTGGGCATTCCAGCGTCTCTCAAGTCCGATAGAAGTGAAAGGGAACTTAAATACAAAGCGTTCATTCATATCATGTTTGTGTTCGGCTCCTTCGATGGACAGAATTCTGGGCATCGATTCCCTGGATACGTGTTCGATTCCGGGAAGAATCGAGAATATTAACGGCGTATGGTTAATTTTAATTCTTCTGGCTTGGGGACTGGATGTTTGTGTTTGCCACAGTACACACTTCACCATACACACACAAGAAGCCACTCCACTAACCATCAGAAAAAGACGCATTAGTGAATACACCCATCTATATAGCCTAGCGTCAGAAAGGGCTTCCGGTCGTAAAACCGGGCCAAATATACATCAGATGGCCATCTTAATATTTTGAGAAAAAAGGCCAGGAGGAACATTCATTCTACCTGTTACCCTGAAATTCCGAATTAGATTAACAGCCATTCTCAGCTAGGTTAAAATAATAATAATAGTAATAATAATAATAATAATAATAATAATAATAATAATAATAATACTAATAATAATAATAATAATAATAATAATTAAATAATAAATAAAATAATAAAAATAATAAAATAATAAAAATAATAAATAATAAAGTCCGCCTCTGTGGTGTAGTGGTTAGCGTGATTAGCTGCCACCCCCGGAGGTCCGGGTTCGATTCCCGGCTCTGCCACGAAATTTGAAAAGTGGTACGAGGGCTGGAACGGGGTCCACTCAGCAACCGAAATGGAATGGAATCCGATCAAATCGACTGCAATCAGTTGTTGAAGATAATAATAATAATATAATAATAATAATTTTTCTTATTTTTTATTTATTTTTATTCATCATCATCATCATCATCTGTTTACCATCCAGGTTCGGTTTTTCCCTCGGACTCAGCGAGGGATCCCACCTCTACCGCCTCAAGGGCAGTGTCCTCGAGCTTCAGACTCTTGGTCGGGGGATACAACTGGGGAGAATGACCAGTACCTCGCCCAGGCGACCTCACCTGCTATGCTGAACAGGGGCCTTGTGGAGGGATGGAAAGATCGGATGGGATAGGCAAGCAAGAGGGAAGGAAGCGGCCGTGGCCTTAAGTTAGGTACCATCCCGGCGTTCGCCTTGAGGAGAAGTGGGAAACCACGCAAAACCACTGCCAGGATGGCTGAGGTGGGAATCAAACCCACCTCTACTCAGTTGACCTCCCGAGGCTGAGTGGACCCCGTTCCAGCCTTCATACCACTTTTCAAATTTCGTGGCAGAGCCGGGAATCGAACCCGGGCCTCCGGGGGTGGCAGCTAATCACGTTAACCACTACACCACAGAGGCGGACTATTATTATTATTATTATTATTATTATTATTATTATTATTATTATTATTATTATTATTATTCATGCCAAACTCCTCACTTGATTCGTTCCCGTAAGACCTTTCGCGTTTTTGTCTCTTTATTGTGCTGAAGGATATATAAATTATATTAATCATATTTTTATTTCTCAGTAATTCACTATGTTTGAGTTTTAAGCTGACCTTGTTATGTAGGGGTAGCGAACTGCCTCCAACCTAGATGCCTTGACTTCGATTACCGGCAGGCCAGGGATTTTGACGTTGATTCGAGGTATGGTTTGATGTCCATTTAGCCTACGTGGGAGCAATCGTGGAGTAATCTGACGGTAAGATAGCGGCCCCGGTATAAAGAACCAAGAACAACGGCCAAGAGAATCCTTCGTGCTAACTACGGCTCACCTTGTAATCAGCAGGCCTATGCGTAGATTATTGATTGCTTGGAAGACCAAGGTCCATCAGGGATGTAGCACAGTGGTGTTTGTTTGTTTGTTTGTTTGTTTGTTTATTTGTTTGTTTGAGGTTTAATGAACATTCAGTTTCAGAAATAAATCAAAAGTACACTTACATAAAAAGTTCAAAGCCTGATTTTCAGTTTCATTTATACAATCCAAATGACGTCTCTAGGAATAAAATGTACTTCGCTCAGAGTTGTTAACCTATATTTGTAATTAAAAGTGTACCGGGCGAGTTGGCCGTGCGCGTAGAGGCGTTCGGCTGTGAGTTTGCATCCGGGAGATAGTAGGTTCGAATCCCACTATCGGCAGCCCTGAAAATGGTTTTCCGTGGTTTCCCATTTTCACACCAGGCAAATGCTGGGGCTGTACCTTAATTAAGGCCACGGCCGCTTCCTTCCAACTCCTAGGTCTTTCCTATCCCATCGTCGCCATAAGACCTATGTGTCGGTGCGACGTAAAGCCCCTAGCAAAAAAAAAAAAATTAAAAGTGTATTTGCCAAAAATTACAGAATTGCATTAAATCTCGAAGACATTTCCTGTTCTTCAAGAAAATGAGATCCTACCAAATACAGTACTACTGTTTTCAGAGACATCGAGATGCTACAGGAGTTCTTCTATGTGGTAGTAAAGCTACCGATACGAGGTTTCCGTATCGCAGCAACTTCGAGTACCACTGGTCACGTTTGGGATGGAAACCATGAACGTGGGCTCAGAAAACCGACGCTTTATCCTTTGAGACATTAAACCCATCGATATGTGTTAATAGGGGACAATAATTGTTTGGTTGTTCTGTGCCATCAAAGTTATATCATCAGCGTATATGAACTTTCAGGATGTTATAATTGCGAGATCTGCACTGTAGATATGTAACAGAAGTGGAGCAAAACTGAACCCTGCGGCAATCAATCATTCAGTCTCTAAGATTTACTTACGTTGCCTCTTAAATATACTTCAATTGTTTTGTTGCAAAGCATGTTGTCCAACATAAAGGTAATGTTCTCTAAGGAGTCATTTCCAGAAATTTCGGAATCATATTCTAGCGTTAGACTGTCATTTGCAGATGACAGATCCTCGAATACAACAGTTCTCTTGAAATCCCACTTATTTCACACAAAAGTCCAATTGTGTTGTCTTTTGAGAAACCTAAAATCTTCCAGACTGGATATTTTATAAAAAAAATAGGCCAACTGCTCACTAAAAGTTGCATTTCATTTAAATCTATTACAATACACAGGACAACCATTATAATTAATTTAATTAATTTTCAAAATAATTTCATACATTTGCCTCTTTTGTTGATTACTCTTAGTGGTTTTCAATTTCATGGTCATTAGTCTCCTGTAGTCAATGGAAACGTTATTCATGTGCGATAAGCTAACCACTTATAACAAACAAATTATACTGTTACAAAGGAAGCGCTTGAGGTTCTAAGAAACATACCAGAAGTTAATAAGGGAATCTACTTAATAATGTCCGACATTGATATTCGAACCAGCTTTCTCTCGATTTCAGGGTTGATAAGGGACCGTATTCGTATTTTAATGGGTTTATATGTGGCTATTTACTCTAATCGACAATATTTATAAAGGAAACTATCTTTGAATTGCCAATTAAAGATACAAACAGTAGAATTGAAATATATATAATAATAAAAGCACGAACACAAATATCAAGTAATGATACAAAAATTATTCTTAAGAAATTTGATTTTAACGTAAGTTCTGATTAGACTGACTCCAACATCGCTTTCCTTAACTGACTAATCATAGACTTTCCAAAAGTTCTTAAATAACTCAAGGTTATTTTATTTTCTTGCTAGTGGTTTAACGTCGCACTAACACATTGACCGGGCGAGTTGGCCGTGCGGTTAGGAGCGCGCAGCTGTGAGCTCGCATCCGGGAAATAGTGGGTTCAAATCCCACTGTCGGCAGCCCTGAAAATGGTTTTCCGTGGTTTCCCATATTCACATCAGGCAAATGCTGGGGCTCTACGTTAATTAAGGCCACGGCTGCTTCCTTCCCATTCCTAGGTCTTTCCTGTCCCATCGTCGCCATAAGACCTATCTGTGTCCGTGCGACGTAAAGCAAAATTGCAAGAAAATAAAACTAACACATTGCAGGTTTTCGGCAACACAAGGATGGCAAAGGATTGGGAAGGGAGCGGCCTTGGCCTTAATTAAGTTACAGCCCCAGCATTTTCCGGGTGTGAAAATGGAAAACATGGAAAACCATCTTCAGGTCTCCGGCAGTTGGATTCGAGCCCACCATATCCCGAATGCAAGCTCACAGCTACACGAACCTAACCGCGTGACCAACATGCTCATCCAGGGTTAATATAATGGGCCCACACATTTTTCACTTACCACATTCGTTGTCTGGTTGGATGCTCGTAACCTACGCTAAAGCTAGCGAGATGTACGCTTGGCATAGATTTGTATCAATATAATTATTGTCACGTTAGAGAACTCCTCTTTAGCGTAACAGTCTGGTACTCTGATATCTCTTAACGCCTCTGATAGTTGAAGAGACTTTAAACACATAGGTATACTAAAATTATTTAAACGACTAATTTTCGAACATAACGTGATTTAATTAACAACACGAGAATTCTCTAGTCTAAGCTGAGCACTTAACTCTGAGCATGTGACAGATCAGCAATCAAAAAATTACCACACCTAAATAATAATAATAATAATAATAATAATAATAATAATAATAATAATAATAATAATAATAATAATAATAATAATGTCTGTTAGGTCATCAGCCCAGAGGTCGGTTGGATCCTCAAATAGCACCACCAAAGGGAAACTGCAAAAACCAATCGCAGAGCCCAAATGAGGCGTACTAGGCAAGATGAGGAGTGAGGTAGTTTGCCATTGCTTTCCTCACTGGACCAGAAGGTGCTACTGCAGCACGACTGATCCTATGAGCAACACCTTTCATAACACTCAGACACTAGTTGTGCCCCAAATGTCATTACTCTGCACCACCCAAACCCCAGCAGCTTCCATATTGTCACAGCCATGGATGAGACTGAGACTTCAGTGAAAGCTTCACTTTGCTCTGGCCTGTGCCAAGAGACGGATACAAAAATACTGCGCCCATCAAGAAATGGCAACAGGTGGGAATAATAATAATAATAATAATAATAATAATAATAATAATAATAATAATAATAATAATAATAATAAAAGTTCTGAATCTCATAAAATACTCTCAATGTTTTCAGGGATGGAGGAATTTGGTTCTGCTAGTGATCTACGTGCTGGTTATTTCAAGTGAGGCATTTGAGTAGCCTACCTTCAAATACCACAGGACTGAGTCAGGATCGATCCCGCCAACTTGGGCTCAGAACACGGGAAGTTTAGGACCTACTTAACTAGAAAGTTAGATCGTACCCTTACAATTGTTCCGTAAGTCCACATTCATATCTGGTCACCAGGTCAGAATGTCTTCTGGTATGGTCTCGAACGAGTCTGTTATTTTCATCGATCTGTCTCAGTCACACGTTCGACTTACATATTGGGAATGTGACTAAAGTATGAACAATGCTAGTATCGCTATCCCTCATCCCTTTATAAGGCGGCGGGAATTATTTTCCCACCTCGGTTTTTTGCCATTTCTGGGCGCTGGGAGTTTATTCCCCATGTATTGAGGTGTGCTGCACTCTTGGGAATATGTGTAGAACTATTCTGATTTCCTTGGAATCTTTAGCTTCTTCGGAAAACATCTGAAAAGCGACATTGTGCCAGCGCAACACCTGTTGTGAATAAGATTTATGAAGTGAAAATAGGGTAAGAAATCAACATTTTATAAGTCAATATACTATTTACATGAATTTTCTTTGTTTATTGTGCATTTTTCTCATTTGTTCTGAGATTATTTACTTCCTTTTACAAATTGAAGAGTTATGAGATATGAAATATACTTCCCATAGCCCACATAGGTGTCCGAAATATTTCTCCTAAATAAAAAGTGAACTAACTGAACTGAAATTGCGTCCGTAGTTGGGCCATGGGAAATATGTTCCCACTTCTGAATGGCAGACAGCAGGCGGTGGGAAGTAAATTCCCATCTTATTACTGACCTCCTGAGCACTGGATTGCCTCTTTTCTGTTAAATAGTATTATTTAGTACTTATAGAGCCTGTAAATAAAGTTAGTTTGAAAAGAAAATGTTATATTGAATACTGCCTTATAAAGGGTTATGCAGCCAGTCTCGGTTTGAGAAAGCATAGCTTGTAGGACTGGTTGGTATATTCTGTACGTTTCAGTGGGAATGACGAAATGATAAGTGATAGTACTTTTTGACTCAGTGAGGAAAGCACTCCTAGTACACCTGCTCAGTGACACCTGGGCTTTCTGTGATTGATAACTGACGGTGGAACTGTTACGGATCTAAAGTAGCTAGTCTTCACCAACTGAACTGGTTACGTGGTAGCTGTGAACTTATATCTCAAATATTATTATAATATTTATAGGTCCACCTGTTCAATACAATACAATATAATCCCCTATGTCATGTGGTTAAAATTTATCATCATCATCATCATCATCATCATCATCTGTTTACCCTCCAGGGTCGGCTTTCCCCTCGGACACAGCGAGGGATCCCACCTCTACCGCCTCAAGGACAGTGTCCTGGAGCTTCAGAATCTTGGTCGGGGATACAACTGGGGAGAATGTCCAGTACCTCGCCCAGGCGGCCTCACCTGCTATGCTGAACAGGGGCCTTGTGGAGGGATGGGAAGATTGGACGGGATAGGCAAGGAAGAGGGAAGGAAGCGGCCGTGGCCTTATGTTAGGTACCATCCCGGCATTCGCCTGGAGGAGAAGTGGGAAACCACGGAAAACCACTTCCAGGATGGCTGAGGTGGGAATCGAACCCACCTCTACTCAGTTGACCTCCCGAGGCTGAGTGGATCCCGTTCCAGCCCTCATACCACTTTTCAAAATTTCGTGGCAGAGCCGGGAATCGAACCCGGGCCTCCGGGGGTGGCAGCTAATCACGCTAACCACTACACCACAGAGGCGGACTAAAATTTATACATAATACATAAAAATCAATGGTACATGTTTCACCCTTTTTTTACGGGCATCATCAGCCTATATCAATCTTAAAAATTAATGGATATGGAATCTTTCCAGTCTTATGAACTATAGAGTAAAATGTTGGACAATTATTTCATAAAATATTATACTATAACGTCTAAAATAACGATATTGCACCAAAGTATGTTAAAAAACCCAGTGAATTAACAGTTTTTGAAGATTAAAACATGGTTAATCATGAATATTTGAGAGTTTAAAACCAAAACGGATCCTCTTCTTATAAATCACTAAGACTGTGACGGCCTTGAGTGTAAGCACAATCATCAAAGGGGGATGTTTGTTCCATTCCCATAGCATGAGTCCAAGATAGTAAAATCACTGTCAGTTATTTAAAACAGAAGTGTGAACGTAACAAATATGTTAAAATGTGTACGGTTGATATATCTGAAAGTCGTAGAAAAGAAAATGGAACTTCTTGTAGCTGTGAACTTGTCCTACAGTGCGGTGCAAGGGGCGTTCGCCTATTACACGGGGGTGCCGGGTTCGATTCGCGGCCTAGGCAGGGGTTTTTAATTGTAATGATTAATTCCCCAGGCCAGGGGACTGGGTGTCTGTGTCGTCCTTAACATTCCTTTTCTCACATTCAACACACTACACTTCCTCCATTACATAATACACGCAGATTCCTCGCATATGGTGCCAGTACGGGCAAAAGATCACATAGGTCGACGCCCCGAATAAATAAATATTTAATAAAAGGACGCTTTTAGTGTTTGGGTAGTAAGCGTATATCGGTAGGAGTATTTAACCTACCATTATATTGAATGTCTCAATTGACAGATAACAGAGCCGGCTACCTGTTGGTAATAAGAAAATTGAAAATATGAAACGTAGTTTTCATGGTAAGGCAAAATGTGTGACGTCACACGCATACTCTTTTATAAGATGGCGCTGTGTTGACTCGCGCACTCAGATGGAGATTAACTGTCTTGTTTAATACATCGTGGTCAGTTGTATAGAATAACAAGATTAATAATGGAAAAGAAAGTTTGACGTCACGCGCATAGACCTTTGTTATTTCTCATATCACAGACCCATACTACAGAGTTTTTACCCACATTCCAAGTGTACCACGTTTTTAGTTATTAGACAGAACTTATTATCCACATAATATTTGTCTTTTACTTTGAATAAGTAAGTCTACGAAACCCGGCACCTGGCGAGTTGGCCGTGCGGTTAGGGTTGCGCAGTTGTGAGCTTGCATTCGGGAGATAGTGGGTTCGAGCCGCACGGTCAGCATCCCTGAAGATAGTTTTCCGTGGTTTCCCATTTTTTCACCAGGCTGTACCATAATTAAGGCCACGGCCGGTTTCTTCCCACTCCTAGCCCTTTTACTCTCCCATCGTCGCCATAAGACCAATCTGTGTCGTGCGACGTGAAGCAAGTTGTAAATAAAAACCCTGCGGCCGTTCACACTACGTAGCTCAAATACGGCCACAGTCACTGCCTCCCCAGTCGCAGCCCTACCATCCGAGTGTCAGAGAGAAACTGTGTTAGTAAGACATTAAACCCCACCAACCACAAATTGACCTCGAGATGAGAACTCAGTATAGGCTATATTCAACCCCCCAAACCCCATGGCACTACACCCCTTTAAGGGCCTTGGCCTACCAAGTGACCGCTGCTCAGCCCGAAGGCCTGCAGATTACGAGGTGTCGTGTGGTCAGCACAACGAATCCTCTCAGTCGTTATTCTTGGCTTTCTAGACCGGAGCCACTATCTCACCGCCAGATAGCTCCTCAATTCTAATCACGTAGGCTGAGTAGACTTCGAACCAGCTCCCAGGTCCAGGTAAAAATCCCTGACCTGGCCGTGAATCGAACCCGGGGCCTCCGGGTAAGAAGCAGACACGCCACCCCTACACCACGGAGCCGGCTATAGGCTACATACAACTGTCCTAACTCTCCAACTAAGATTTCTCGTACAAAATGTTGCATGAACATTAGATACACAATTTCTTAGATCTCCTATCTACTGTTTATGAAATTTCCCCTAGAGAGCCATGTTGCGGGTTAGGAAATCCCTCAGAACTTAATCCAATAACATTGCAATCTAATCTATTACTACATTAAAAAATCCGCTTCCTAGGTGTAACGACCAAGGCAATCGCTTCAGTATCGTATCACTCTTGCGAATCTGTTCCAGTTCTAAGAAATGCCAATTGGTGCGCAAAAATAAGAGCAGTAATATAGCTAACTGGCGTCTAGAAGCATCTCATGGGTAGATTACGAAAATAAATAAATAAATAAAATTGAGCAGTTGTAATCTGGAAGTGAGTGATTAC
Organism: Anabrus simplex; assembly: GCF_040414725.1. Lineage (NCBI taxonomy): Eukaryota > Metazoa > Arthropoda > Insecta > Orthoptera > Tettigoniidae > Anabrus > Anabrus simplex. The sequence goes on along the minus strand of NC_090266.1, from coordinate 691,932,135 downwards.
ACTGTAACCTGCTACTAAGCAGACAAGAGTGCAATAACACGGTGGTGCTGGAGACGAATTTTAATTTCCATCAAGTGTGGACCTTGATGTCACTCCGGAGCATGCTACACTCCTTGATGTTGTTACTGTTGGGATTTACACTTCTCTTGGGTACGTTCTCTTGCTTATCTCAGCATTTTCCTTCCCTGCAGCAGGTACACGGTCTTAACGTGGATTCCTACCCTCCCTTGTTTCTCCTTCTCTCTCACACTCATGCATTCCAAAACCAACACATTTAATTTATTTTATGATTCTACTTATTGCTGCCTCCGTCCCCTACACCCACCCCCGATTGTTACCCCTAACCCGACACATACACACACACACACACATAGATATATAAATATAGCCTATGGCTCTAGTGTTGTGTACCGAAAATCTCAACTTTAAACATTAAACGTTAGACGGAGATTCGACTATAATAACCACGGAACGGATTTTGCATGGAAATTAGAAATGGCGGCCGTTGAAAAGAGATGATGTGCTGGAGTAAGAAGAGAAGTGTGTAAGAGGGGAGACGCAAGGGGAGTATAGTGTGGGAGAAGCGAAGGAAAAGGAAGGATTTCAAGGAAAACTAGAGTGAAAGGAGAAGGAGGTAGCGGGGGAGGAGCGCCACCGTACTCGAATACAGCTCTCGAAATGACAGCATGCTCGGGAAGAATAAGGTGAAACGACGTAGAAGAAGATGGAAAGAAGAAGAAGAGGAAGAAGCTATTAAAATCGTAAGCCCACCATTGGCTGAAACACTTCAGTACGGGGGCCTGCCAACTTAATTTTAACAGCCAACTCTGAAGAAGAATTGAAGTTAGCATTAGGCGTCCAATGTGGGATGGTGTTCAAAGCCATAGTAATTTTCCAGAGACTCGCTACCGCACTTACTGGAGCGACAGAATAAAATAATGTGCGTCATTAACTGCGACGGTATTACTCTTTGATCGATCTCATCATACTCGAGTTCTTCCCAGTCTCCTTGCTTCCTTTGATGCGTTGCGTCCATGAGTAGAACTACTCTTTATTCTCGTTGAACATTAACAGATATCTTGAAGCTTGATTTAAAATCTATAAGGAAATATATTTTCGTAATGTTATTCATATAGCATCCATTCTGACTGATAACGTTCTTTAAGAGAATAGCCTTGGTCTAAACATATCCTTCTACCGAGCTCGATAGCTGCAGTCGCTTAAGAGCGGCCAGTATCCATTATTCGGGAGATAGTGGGTTCGAACCCGACTGTCGGCAGCCCTGAAGATGGTTTTCCGTGGTTTCCCATTTTCACACCAGGCAAATGCTGGCGCTGTACCTTAATTAAGGCCACGGCCGCTTCCTTCCCACTCCTGGCCCTTTCCTGTTCCATCGTCGCCATAAGACCTTGCCTATCTGTGTCGGTGCGACGTAAAGCAACTAGCAAAAAAAAACATCTACTTCTACCGAGCTCGATAGTTGCAGTTGCTTAAGTGCGGCCAGTATCCAGTATTCGGGAGATATTGGGTTCGAACCCCACCGTCGGCAGCCCTGAAGATGGTTTTCCGTGGTTTCCCATTTTCACACCAGGCAAATGCTGGGGCTGTACCTTAATTAAGGCCACGGCCGCTTCCTTCCCACTCCTACCCCTTTTCTGTCCCATCGTCGCCATAAGACCTATTTGTGTCGATGCGACGTAAAGCAACTAGAAAAAAAATAAAAAATATACATATTCTGTCGTCAAAAATTCCATTCAAATACTATGAAAATGTTGTAAAATTAAACAGAATACAGCGAGAGAAGCTTCTGATTCAATGTGTAACATTGGAAATTTGAGGAAAAACGTAAACACAATTAGCTGTATATTTTTTTGTGCTGAAACATTACCTACACATTTCCAGAACCATGTTTTCATCTCCAGACTATCCCTTCAGAGATGCTGCAGTGTTATAACTCTATCAAACAAGAGTTCCTTTATGTGCGAGAAGGAAATGACGCTAAGTTGTCACATTTAAACATCCGTAAATGCCACCGACATTAGTCAGGATCGAAGCCACTAACAGTAGGATATCGTAAACCCTCCTCTACTGAAGTCGGCTTTGAATTTAGAGGTACTGTGGTTATCAGTATTTCTGTTTGTACTTATCATAATCATGATTATGTAATTGTTGTTTAAATGGGCCTAACATCTACATCAACGGTACACTTACACTGATCAGTCCAGCTCCTTAGGAGAATGGTCAGAAACACGCAATCGTGAATACTTCCCTCCGCACATGATTGGCGTCAGGAAAGGCTGTAAAATATGAGATTAATCCACAGTTAGTGCCAACACCAAGTTACTGGAAAAAGGCCATGAAGCAGCAGAAGAAGAAGAAGAAGAAGATGAAGGACTTACGTTGATCAAGTACTCTGTCCCGTGATCTCAGTGCAATGTCTGCTTTGATGTATGTATGCAACTGGCAATTTGAAAAACTACCCGACGAAAATCGAAAGACTGCGGACAAGGTTGCTGGAAAGCTTGGAAAAAAAGGGAAGACCTAAGCCGATAATTGTAGCCGACCGTCATATTGAGGGCGTGACATCTGAGAGGCATAGTTACTGGATTCTCACCCAGGAGGCAACGGTTCGAAACCCGGCCGATGCATATGGTATTTTTGAAATGAAAAGTCCCTCTGGTTCGGATTTCTCGCAAAATAACTGGGACCGGGCGAGTTGGCCGTGCGGTTAGGGTCGTGTAGCTGTGAGCTTGCATCCAGGGGATAGTGGATTCGAACCCAACTGCCAGCAGCCCTGAAAATCGTTTTCCGTGGTTTCCTATTTTCACACCAGGTAAATGCTAGAGCTGTACCTTAATTAAGGCCACGGTCACTTCCTTCCGACTCCTAGGCCTTTCCTATCCCATCGTCACCGTAAGACCTAACCTTGTCGATGCGACATAAAGAATTGTAAAAATAATTTAACTGGAAGTCCCGTCGCTTTGATCACAATATGCTGTAAATCGTATTTTTGAACGTACTTATAGTTCCCACGACTGAGAATGGCAGCAATATTCTTGCACAGGAATTCTCTGACCTGACATGAAAGTCTCCGTTATGAAAGTTTCGTACATTTTCCCTTGGAGCACTATTGATCTGAATAGTTCTAGCGACATTGAGATTTTGATCAATGAACGGGAGCTTTATTTATTTTTATTTTATTTTACAATTTGTTTTACGTCGCACCGACACAGATATATGTCTTATTGTGAGTATGGGATAGGGAAGGGCTAGGAGTGGGAAGGAAGCGGCCGTGGCCTTGGTTAAGGGAGAGGCCCAGCATTTGCCTGGAATGAAAATGGGAGACCACGAAAAATTGTCTTAAGGGCTGCCGTCTTCAGGGTTTCAACACACTTATCTCCCGAATACAAACTTACAGCTTCGTTACGAGAGCTCTAAATCGTCTGAGACAGTACTGGGGTAGTGCAAGATTTTTTATCTCAGTATTCCATGGACCTTCTTATATGACTGTAAATTTCCCAGGCAAATAAAATATCGACATCGACGGAAGTAACACCAATTGAATTAAACAAGAAGCTCTTAGAGTACTTGATGTGGATGCTATAGCTTGATCCAATGGTATTTTTCTCTCATTAATTGAAATATCTTTTGACTCTCTTGAATTCTTAATTAGTGAGTCCGAAATGAGAGATTGAGTTGTCCCGCGGCTATGATCACATGAAGAGTCGCTTAAAACTAAAAGCTTGCTTGCTTTTGCGAAAACCAAGCAATAAGGGTACGAAAAACGTCATGCCCGACACGTGACACTCCAGTATTTACAGGCCAGCTGACTGGACTGTAGTCATGTTGGCAGGCCAAAAGTCAAATTGGCTGTACGTGCCACGGGTTATTGTAGTAACTTGTTGCTTAATCAAATACTGAATAAAACACATCTCATTCCGTATATACATACATACATTATCATTATAGACCGTTATGCCTTTCAGCGTTCAGTATGCAAGCTTTTGTGAATTTACTAAACGTCGCCACAATTCTCTATTTGTAACTGGTACTGTGGCCTCATTGAGTTCTATACCTCTTAAATCGTTAGAAAGTGAGTCGAGCCATCGTCGTCTTGGTCTCCCTCTACTCCTCTTACCCTCCGTAACAGAGTCCATTATTCTCCTAGGTAACATATTCGTCCCACATGACCCCACCACCGAAGCCGGTTTATGCGTACAGCTTCATCCATCGAATTCATTCGTAACTTAGCCTTTATCTCGCTATTTGCTTTACGTCACACCAACACAGATATGTCTTATGGCGACGATGGGAGAAGAAAGGCCTAGGAATGGGAAGGAAGCGGTCGTGGCCTTTATTATGGTACAGCTCCAGGATTTGCCTGGTGTGAAAATGGGAAACCACGGAAAACCATCTTCAGGGCTGCCGACAGTCGGGTTCGAACCCACTATCTCCCGATTACTGGATACTGGCCGTACTTAAGTGACTGCAGAACCTTTATCTCTTCATAGCGAGTACGCTCCTGCCATTGTTCCCACCTGTTTGTACCAGCAATCATTCTCGCTACTTTCATGTCTGTTGCTTCTAACTTATGAATAAGATATCCTCAGTTCACCCAGGTTTCGCTCCCGTTAAGCAAAGTTGGTCTGAAAACAGACCGATATAAAGATAGTTTCGTCCGGGAGCTGATTACCTTCTTGCAGAACACTGTTGATCGCAACTGCGAGCTCACTCCATTAGCTTTACAACACATTGATTCAATCTCACTTAATATATTACTGTCCTAGGATAAAACACAACCTAAATACTTAACATTATCTACCTGTTCCAGCTTTTTATCACCAATCGACATTCAATTCTGTTGAATTTCTTACCTACTGACATCAATTTAGTAGTTTTCGAGAGGCTAATTTTCATACAGTACTCATTGTACCTATTTTCAAGTTCCAAGATATTAGACTGCAGGCTTTTGGCACAGTCTGTCATTAAAACCAAGTCGTCAGCATAGGCCGGACTGCTTACTACATTTCCACCTAAGTGAATCCCTCACTGCCACTTTATACCTTTCAGCAGATGTTCCATGTAAACTACGAAGAGCAAAGGTGAAAGATGACAGCCTTGTCCAACCCCTGTAAGTACCCTGAACCAAGAACTCATTCTCATTGTTAACATAAATGCCTTGATTCCATAATTCCCCAGTATGGCGAACAACCTTTCCCTCGATACCCTGCCATATTCATGTAGGATATAAAAATACCATGTGGCATGTCTTATTCGGTAACTCGACGCTTCATGCCGGAGGGTTCAGGTGGGGATAGGTCTTAGGACGTGACCTGTTTCTTTGAGGAAAATGAGACTATCTGTCTATGGATGGATCAAGAAGATGAACCCAGAAAGGCTGTCCCGCAAGATACTGACTCAGCAAGAAAGCTTAACCGAGGAAGTTACATAAAAATGTAGAAGTGAGTACTGAATAGGGAGATATATTGCACAGATTGGTTTTTAGGAGGAAAATTGCAAGGATGGTGAGTGCAACTGATAAACAACTTGCCATGCCACGAAACATATCGATATTTTATCGATTGCAAATGTTAAAACATTCAAGTACTTTGGGCCTTTCCTATTGTGAATAAGTTACTTTTTAAACATGAAAGCCAAAGGCAGATTTACACGAGTGAAGGATCATACTTCCCCGAGTGCACGGGTTCGATTTCCGGCTCTGCCACGAAATTTGGAAAGTGATACGATGGATGGAACTGGGTTCACTCAGCCACGGGAGGTCAACTGAGTAGAATGGGGTTCAATTTCCACCTCAGCCATGCTCGAAGTGGTTTTCTGTGGTTTCCCACTTCTCCTCCAAGTAAATGCTGGGATTGTGCCTAACTTAATGCCACAGCCACTTCCTTACCTCTGCCATGTCTATCCCTACCAAACATCCAATGCCACCCACAAGGATCGTGTTCAGTATAGCAGGTGAGGTCGCCCGGGCGAGGTGCTATTACTCCTCCCCTGTTGTATCCCCTCGACCCAAAGTCTCACGCTCCAGGACACTGCCCATGAGATGGTGGAGTCCGAGTCCGAGGAAAACACAAACCCTGGAGGGTAAAAGGATTAGGAAAGAAAGAAAGAAGGAAAGAAAGCTATGCCCTTATTATTATTTCGTTACGATGCGATTTCTTGTTTCGATATAGTTTCTTGTAACAATTTGTTTCCATGTAGCCTAATTGCTTCTTTATTTTTTTGTTATTATCGAATGTTCATGTGACTTTTTTCCCTTAAATTTTGTTTTCATGCTGTTGTAATCCCCGGTCACAAAGGCCAAGAATAACGGCCGAGAAGATCCGACATGCCAATCACACGACACCTCATAATCTGCAGGCCCTCCGACTCACTTGCGGTCGCTTGGTAGGCCATGGCCCTTCGGAGTTGTTACGCCATGGGGTTTGGTTTGGTTTGGTCTTCTGACCCCAACCTGGAAGGTTCGATCCTGGCTCAGTCCGGCGGTATTTTAAGATGCTCAAATATGTCAGCCTCATATCGGTAGATTTACTGGCATGTAAAAGAACTCCTGCGGGACCAAATTCCGGCACCTCGACGTTTCCGAAAACCGCAAAATTAGTTAGTGGGACGTAAAGCCAATAATAAACACACTGGGTGCAGTTAAGAATGGCAGATTGCATTCTAAACTCCAACTAATATTTTTATATTTCAATACATCCTTGCTTCCGTCTTGCGAGACAAAGACTACCAAAAATGTGGAATTACATGGACTGATTCATAACAAGGAAATAGAGAAAAAGCTCTGTAGAATTTCTACTACGTTATAATGTCTGTAAAAGTGGCTTCACAAAACCGCGATTAATCCTTAAAGGGCTGCCGTAGAAATCTTTTCAAGTCGGACTGAATGGCACAGTCTGTTAGGGTCCAGTCCCTAATTAGCAGGTTTGATCCTGGCTCAGTCCGGTGTTATTTGAAGGTGCTCAAGTACATCAGCCCCGTGCCGGTAAATCTGCTCCTGTGGGACACAATAACGGCACATTGGCGTCTCCAAAAACCGTAGAAAGTAGTTAGTGGGACGTAAACCCAATAAGATTATTATTGTTATTTTCAAACATCAGCCCTTAAATGGCTGTCATAGAAATTTTCTTTATCGTACGATTAGTCCTTACAGGGAAAAGTTATTTACCAAGGTGCTGGAGATCCCAAAATCATGATAGATGTTGAAGGATTCCCATGTGTTAATAATGGGTGCACCAATCATCAGTCCGATAACCTTTATACATTCCAGATCATTTCCAATGGGTTGTGATAATGTACAGTACAGCTTACTGTAATGACTTACTCATTAATCAAAAATATCTTATATGATTCACTAATGTCTCATCCCTAAGAAAATGTTTTTATCGGATTTCTAAAGATGAAATATTCGTGGTAGGCCTAAGTTCATTATTTAGTGACAGGAAATAAGGAAGGGGACGCCACCACATTTGAATTAGGTAGTGTACATGGGTGAAGAAATCTCCGAGTGGAATGAAGCCCTAGACAGGTCTCAGTTGAGTAGCTGACACAGAACAGCCAGTTACAAATCAAATTTTCTTCCTTCACAATGTCAAAGTGATCCTGCATAACGAAGGAAATGGAGGGAATGTTTCAGGGTTGCTGAGAATCGTACAAGGGGTGGCAGTGAAGCAGTAGACGGCAGATAGGCTACATGTTTAGACCATGAAGTACAAGACAAAACGGAAGAAATATAATTCCAGGTTATTTCACTGTTAGTGAAGTTTCCATGAAGAACAAACTTAACTCTTGAGAATGAATATAAGATACGGCAAATAAAATTAATTACATTAACATATAAATTGTATTATTAATACGGGAGTGGACTGACATATTTTTAAATATTCGACTTCATCTAACTGCGTGTAGATTTTATTACATCCCCCTGTTCTTCTCCTCATTTGTCTTCCAGTAGTTTCAGCTGAGTACAAACGACCTTCTACTTACACGACATGGATTGTCAATCCTATCCTCTTAAGTTGCTTTTTTCGTGTGGCTATTTCTAGCCGAGTGCAGCCCTTGTAAGGCAGACCCTCCGATGAGGGTGAGCAGCATCTGCCATGTGTAGGTAACTGCGTGTTATTGTGGTGGAGGGTAGTGTTATGTGTGGTGTGTGAGTTGCAGGGATGTTGGGGATAGCACTAACACCCAGCCCCCGGGCCATTGTAATTAACCAATGAAGGTTAAAATGCCCGACCCGGCTGGGAATCGAATCCGGGACCCTGTGAACTGAAAGTCAGTACGCTGACCATTTAGCCAACGAGTTCTTAACACACTCTATCGTAGATAGATTTTAACTCAGTGTGAACAGCGCTGCCGGCCCCTGTGGTGTAGGGGTAGCGTGCCTGCCTCTTACGCGGAGGCCCCGAGTTCGATTCCCGGCCAGGTCAGGGATTTTTATCTGGACCTGAGGGCTGGTTCGAGGTCCACTCAGCCTACGTGATTAGAATTGAGGAGCTATCTGACGGTGAGATAGCGACCCCGGTCCAGAAATCCAAGAATAACGGCCGAGAGGATTCGTCGTACTGACCACATGACACCTCGTAATCTGCAGGCCTTCGGGCTGAGCAGCGGTCGCTCGGTAGGCCAAGGCCCTTCAAGGGCTGTGGTGCCATGGGGTTTGGTTTGGTTTTTGTGGACAGCGCTAAACACGAGGTGAAGTTTTTTCCGAAGAAATGAAGTGCCACGAAGACCTAAATTTTCACTTTATTTCATTATAGAACTGTTCTCTCAGAAAATTAGCAATAGTCTACTTATAATTATATATCGGCAATAGTTAGATATGAGCATATGCTATAACCTAACTCGCCTAACACAGCGTCCGACAAACAAACTTTTATGCGTGCGCTGCACTAATACACTGAATTTTGGATTAATTCAAGAAGTATTTGAATTATTCAGTCATGAGTTTACCAGTAACAAAACTTTCCATTTGGTTATTAAATAGGCTATTACAATTTGCTTCACTTCGGCCCGGCAGAGATAGGTCTTAAAGCGACGAAGGATAGGGAAAGGCTAGGAGCGGGAAGGAAGTGACCGTGGCCGTAATTGGTGTGCAGATGAAAAACCACGGAAAACCATCTTCAGCGCTGCCGACAGTGGGTTTCGAACTCACTATCTCCCGAATGCAAACTGATAGCTCAGTTACACAAACCACACATTATTATTATTATTATTATTATTATTATTATTATTATTATTATTATTATTGACATGTCCGTGGTATAGGGAGCTCCGAGTTCGATTCCTAGCCAAGCTAGAGATTTTAGTTACGGATTAAGTGCAGGAACGGGGATTTCAGGGTCGTGGGATCAACTGAGGAGCTGTCTGATACGAAAAGCAGCAGACCCGATTGCGAAAGACACGTAACATCGTCAAGGAGTTGTTACGCAGACCACGTAACACTCAAATGCCTTCAGGCTATCTAACTGCGCAGCAGTCCTTCCTAGGTCTAGTCTCTTACTGGGCTATTGCACCATCTGATTATTATTATTATTATTATTATTATTATTATTATTATTATTATTATTATTATTATTATTATTATTGAAAAATGTCTCTTTCACGTTCTGGTAAATATAGGCCTACTGATTGGGGTTTCTCACATTTAAGCGCTTTAATATGCCAACCTACTGTACTTGAATAGTGTATTGCAACCTTGGCATGGAAAACACGAGTGTCTAACCAAGAAACTCCACAAAAGATCAGCCACGCTGAGTGGCTCAGACGGTTCAGACGCTGGCCTTCTGACCCCAACTTGTCAGGTTCGATCCTGGCTCAATCCGGTGGCATTTGAAGGTGCTCAAATACCCGAGCCTCTTGTTTGTAGATTTGCTGGCACGTTAAAGTACTCCTGCGGGACTAAATTGCGGCGCCTCGGCATCTCCGAAAACAGTACAAAGTAGTTAGTGGGACGTAAAGCCTATAATATTTATTATTACACAATAGGTCAAAACTACGCAGAATTCTAACAACGCGAGGTAAAGCAAACTGTTAAAAAAATCAGCATTTTAAACACTAACGATAAATGAGAATGTAGATATTTTCTTATTTCATATATTCACCTTCTTCATATGTATATAGCAGCATTTGCTACGTCACGAGCACGTGCGTTCCGTACTACTACTGCAACTGCAAGCGAGGACACATGCAGTACCGTTCCTCCGTCCTCCGCTCGCCGACTGGTTCATGAGCAGGAGAATACCGGATATAGCGCTTCACTCGCACTACCGATTACTATCGTAGGAGCAACTGCTCCGTTCCCATCTCTAGTTCTAGTCATTCCTCCAGGAAGGAGGTACACTGCTCGTGTTGACTGTAGTTCTGCCATGTCAATAAGGTCAATAACGCAGTTTGATTGTATCCGCATTGTTATAATCTATCAGGAGGAATTCTCATTGAGGGAGGTTTCCAGACGTCTATGAGTGAACAAAAGCGATGTTTTCCGGATATGGAGGAGGTACAGAGATACAGGAACTGTCGATGTCATGCACCGCTCAGACTGCCCTAGGGCCAAGACTGCAGTGGGTGACAGCTACTTACGGATTTTAGCTCGGAGGAACCCTGAAAGCAACACCACCATGCAGAATGCTGCGTTTCGTGCAGCCACAGGACGTCGCGTTTCGACTCAAACTGTACGCAATAGGCAGCATGGTGTGCACCTTCACACCCAACGTCCATAGCGAGGTTCACCTTTGCAACCTAGACACCATGCAGCGCGGCACAAATGGGCCCAACAACATGCTGAATGGATCTGTCAGAACTGGCATCACATTCTCTTCACAGATGAACCAGAAAATCGTCGGAGACGTGTTTGGAGGCAGTCTGGTCAGACTGAACTTCTTAGACACACTGTCCAGCAAGTGCAGCAAGGTGGTGGTGGTTCCGTAATATTTTGGGGTTGGCATCATGTGGGGCCCACGTATTCCACTTGTGGTCATGGAAGGCGTCGAAACGGCTATATGATACAGAAATGACATCCTCTGACCAATAGTACAACCATATCGGTAGCATTTCGGAGAGGCATTCGTCTTCTTGGACGACAATTCTCACCCTCATCGTGTACATCTTGTGAATGAGTTCCTTCATGATAATGACATCGCTCGACTAGAGTGGCCAGCATGTTCTCCACATATGAACCCTATCGAACATGCCTGGAATACGTTGAAAAGGGATTTTTTAGACGAGATGACCCACCAACCAATCTGAGAGATCTACTCCGAATCGCCGTTGAGGAGTGGGACAGTCTGGACCAAAAGTGCCTTGATAAACTAGCGGATAGTATGCCACGACGAATACAGGCATCCATCAGTGCAAGAGGGCGTGCTACTGGGTATTAGAGATACTGGTGTATGCTGCAGTCCGGACCACAACTTCAGAAATGTTAGCTGGATGATCGTACAGCTTGCAATGTGTGTTTGCATGAGCAATAAAGAGAGATGAAATGTTGTTTGTGTATATCACATTCGTATGAAATAATCAGGACCTCTTAGGACCAAGGTGATGCGAAACTTTTTTGATGTGTGTGTGTATTCTTCCCTGTTAGCTTTGGTAGTACCGTGAGTCGGCCAGTCTAACCAGTAGCAGAGGATGCACACTGTGTGACTCACGTGACTCTATTACGACATCTAAATCAACCACCCGGGCTGCTTAGTACTAACCAACGTGTAATACTCACCTAATATGAAGTTAGAACCCAGGACACGACGAAGCCTATGGCTCAGCATAGCAATGATGCTAGTTAGGTTCATAGAATGACTCGAAGTTGGACAAGGTTAAAGCTTCTTCTCTTCAATGTACGTAATGAAAGAAGATAAAACTTATTCGCACTAAGTCAAAAATTTTCAAACAAGTTATATCTCATTGTTATGTAATAGATCACTTGCTGACATTCACCGCTGTTCGTTGGGGTTACTCTACTTTTAGCAAGGGCAGGGGAGGAAGGGAGAAGTTAAATGGTAAAGCGAGTTTAAATGGATATTGGAAGCATGAGGGAGGGCCCAGTGATTAATATCGGACAAAATTGAGAAACTTGATTCGAAGGAACTAAATATACAGCAGCACTATAACTGACGACCTCGTGGTTATAAATTTCTATTTCTTAAAGCATGAACAAATTTAATGTGAACATTAATTTTCTTTTATCTGGAGTAAAATAACAATGAATTTTTACGTACACCAGTGGCGTTGTAAGAAACAGGGAGATAATCTACATATCGGAAGTAATTTTTACAATATTCCCTTCCATTCTTAAATGTGACACAAGCTAGTATAGCACTAACTACTATATCACCTACTGACTTGTTTTAATAATCTCCAGCATCAAAAAATCATAAAATTATTTCACTACCAACGATTTACTTTTTAATATAATCATGTAATTGTTTACCCTTTTAGTCCCTTTTCTTGATACGGGGTAGTGGTTAAGTTACATGAATTTATATGATATGCGATTACGGCCAGATGCCCTTTCTGACACCGATCTCAGTTGATGAGCTAATGGAGATTAAATGAATGATAGTTAATGCAATTGGGTAAGGAGGTGAAAGGAATTGGGGCCTATGAATAACAACTGCCCCAGCATTTGCCTGGAAGTGAAAAAGGGAAATCACAGAAAACCATTCTCAGGACTGGCGACGGTCTTCCAAATAACTCCATAGAAGTAGCGTGCTAACAAACGCAGTCCCCCCGCTAGGTTTCACTAACCATCGTTTAGTACAAACATAGACTACTGGCAGTCACCCGCGGCTTCGCTGGCGAGGATTTCGTAACTTGAGAAAAGTAATCATTCCTCGGTACTGTACTAAGTCATTATCTGAAATTCCCTAAAGTATAAAAACTCACCGAAAATTTTAATTTTATTTATCCCAGAAACTCTTTGTAAACCACGTTTGTGATATTGTCCTTTGGGGCGACCATGCGACATAGAACTGTACATGTGAGAAACAGCCATCTCTCAAGTCGGAAAAAACATGATTCCTTATTTTTAAAGGAGATTCCAAATTCCACGTTTGAAACGTCTTCAGATTTTGAGATATAAGTATCATCATAAGAAGAATTTAACCCCTTTATCAGTCCTTCCCCCACAGCCCGGTAAGTGGATTTTCCGCAAAAAAATAATATGTTTCTTCTTTTTTAAAGGGATTCCAAATACCAATTTTCACGTCTGTAAAAACTTCAGTTATTGAGATATGAGTATACACAAAAAAATTAATTCGACTCTTTTTTCACTTCCTTTCACTGCCATAAAGTGCATTTTCCGAAAACAAAACAAAGAACCTGTTCCTGTATTTTTAAAGTACTTTCCAAATACCAAGTTTCTTATCTGTAACAAGTAAGATATTGACATATAATGTAGATATACCGGTACTCATTTTAAACATTCGCCCGCTTTTTTATTTCTGATCAGCCCCTTAAATGTATTTTCCGAAAACAAAAATACCTGTTTCTTTATTTTTAAGGGACATTCAAAATACCAACTTTCACGTCTGTAACCCCTTTAGTTTTTGAGGCATAAGTATCCCCATAAAAATAATTCAATTTTTTCACTTCCCTCTTAATTAAATTTTCGGAAAACAAAAAATACGTGTTTCTTTATATATAAAGGAACTTCCTAATACCAATTATCACGGCTGTAACATCTTCAGTTTTCGAGATATATATATATATATATATATCCTCATAAAAATAAGTTAACTCCATTTTCATCCCCCACCCCCACCCCACAAGTTGATTTCCCCCAAAAAAGCGTGTTTCTTTATTTTTAAAGAAGATTCCAAATACCAATCTTCACTCCTGTAACATATTTAGTTTTTTTAGTTATAAGTATCCTCATACAAATGATTCAACTAATTTTTCAATTATTTCACCCTCCCTTAAGTGGATTTTCCCAAAACAAAAGAATGCGCGTTTCTACCTTTTAAAAGGAGATTACAAATACCGATTTTCACGCCTGTAATATCTTCGGGTTTTTGAGATACAAGTATCCTCATAAAAGAATTCAACTCCTTTTAACCCCCCCCTTCCTCCCGTTAAGTTGATTTCTCACACAAAAAAGCGTGTTTCTTTATTTTTAAAGGAGATTCCAAGTACCAATTTTTATGTCTGTAACCTTCAGTTTCGAGACATAAGTATCCCCATAAAAATAATTCATTTTTTCCCTTCCTTTCACCCTCCCACTTAAGTGAATTTCTGGAAAACAAAAAATACGTGTTTCTTTATTTGTAAAGGAACTTCCAAATACCAATTATCACTTCTTTAACATCACCAGTTTTTGAGATATACATCCTCATACAAATAATTTTAACTCCTTTTTCATCCCCCCCTACCCCAAATTGATTTCCCCCAAAAATGCATGTTTCATTCCATTTAAAGGAGATTCCAAATACCAATTTCCACGCCTGTAAGATGTTCAGTTTGCTTTCAGATATAAGTATCCTCATACAAATAATTTTTTTTTCTTTCACCTCCCTACCCCCACCAAGTGGATTTTTCGGGAACAAAAAGTACGTATTTTTTATTTTAAAGGGGACTCCAAATACCAACTTACACATATGTGACATCTTCAGCTTTTGAGATATCAATATTCTGATAAAAAGACTTCATCCCCATTTTCAGTCCGTTTTACCCATCTCCCTTAAGTGTTTTCTTCCGAAAACAAAAATACATGTTTCTTTATTTTCAAAAGATTAAAAATATCAATTTTCACGTCTGTAATTTGTTACGTTCTTGAGATATACTCTACACATCCTCATTTTTTAAATTCACCCCCTTTTCAGTTCCCCTGCAGTGGAATTTCCAAAAATAAATTATCATCATCATCATCATCATCATCATCTGTTTACCCTCCAGGTTCGGTTTTTCGCTCGGACTTAGCGAGGGATCCCACCTCTACCGCCTCAAGGGCAGTGTCCTGGAGCTTCAGACTCTTGGTCGGGGGATACAACTGGGGAGTATGACCAGTACCTCGCCCAGGCGGCCTCACCTGCTATGCTGAACAGGGGCCTTGTGGAGGGATGGGAAGATTGGAAGGGATAGGCAAGGAAGAGGGAAGGAAGCGGCCGTGGCCTTAAGTTAGGTACCATCCCGGCATTCGCCTGGAGGAGAAGTGGGAAACCACGGAAAACCACTTCCAGGATGGCTGAGGTGGGAATCGAACCCACCTCTACTCAATTGACCTCCCGAGGCTGAGTGGACCCCGTTCCAGCCCTCGTACCGCTTTTCAAATTTCGTGGCAGAGCCGGGAATCGAACCCGGGCCTCCAGGGGTGGCAGCTAATCACGCTAACCACTACACCACAGAGGCGGACAATAAATTATCTATTTTCCTTTACTTTTACAGGAGATTCCAAACACCAAGTCTGTAACCTGTTACGTTTCTGAGATATACTGTAAATATAATCTCTTTACAAATTCACCGCCTCTGTCACTCCTGTTCAAACCCCATTAATTGCATATTTCAAAAACAAAAGAGTGTTTCTTTATTTTTAAAGGAGATTCAGAAAAAAACAATTTTTGTATCTGTAACATCTTCAGTTTCTGAGACATAAGTATCCACAAAAAAGGCACTCAACCACATTTTCACTTTTTTCACCCCCTTAGGGGGATTTTCGGAAAACAAAAAACACATATTGCTTTATTTTTAAAGGTAATTTTAAATAGCACTTTTTACGTCTGTAAACTTTTAGGTTTTTGAGATATAGATTTGCTCATTTAAACAATTCACGTCCCCCCCCCTTTTCACCCCCTCTGCGAAGGAATATCCAGAAGTCCTCCCTTAGTGAGTACCTACGCTCTAACATAAATTTATCCCCAAAATTTCATTTCTTTATGTCCAGTAGTGTTGTCTCGCCGATGAAGAATCAGTCAGTCAGTCAGTCAGTCAGTCAGTCAGTCAGTCAGTCAGTCAGTCAGTCAGTCGGTATATATAGATTGGAAATCATTTGAGGCTTACATACAACAGGGTACGTAGTGCAGTCGGTTGGGGAGCACGCATTCGATACTCAAGGGCTGCGAGATTAATTGACTTTTGAAAAAGGCGTAAATGTGATATAATCGTCTCGTAGATTTATTGGAATTTTAGAACAAATTTAAAGACAAAATTTCGGCACTCTGGTGCCTATTTGAAGGGTCATTAAACCCATATTAATTATTGTTTTAAAAATCCTATGTCTTATATAGGATAGTCGGAAACAACGTTAACCGTCTATAAGTTATGAGCATTAGAGATTTGGTCATACTGTCAAAACCGGGTTAGTTTGCCGTGCGGTTAGGAGCGCGCAGCTGTGAGCTCACATCCGGGAGATCGTGGGTTCGAACCCGACTGTCGGTATCCCTGAAGATGGTTTTCCGTGGTTTCCCATTTTCACACCAAACAAATGCTGGGCTGTACCTTAATTAAGGCCACGGCCGCTTCCTTCCCATTCCTAGGCCTCTCCTGTCCCATTGTCGCCATAAGACCTATCTGTGTCGGTGCGACGTAAAGCAACTAGCAAAAAACATACTGACAAATAATTTTAAGAACATGATTCTGTATCTCGCAACTTTGTTATTTATCAGCTGCTAAAGTTAGCCAATCAGATCGGTTTTTTTCTTGTTTCATTCCCCACTCTGAGGGAGTGGGGCGGGCCACCTAAAGGGTAACGCCCTCTCTCTGGCCAGGTGGCCAATCAGATCACTTCACGGGCGAATTTAAATGGCTCGGTGTTGCCAAATCAGCACGTGTCTTAAGACTGGCTTGAGAGCACCAGTCCAAGGAAAACTTCGCCAGGAGATGCATTTGAACACGGACCACCGAGCTGACAAGTACGCTACGGTCACACCACCCGAAACCCGCGGTGTGTTCGTATTTGAAGTTGATTTCTCGGCATCGGTAGCTGCTAGGCGATCGGTCATGTACGGAAATGTTCTTTAAGCAGCCATGTGGCATGCGTACAGCGGACTTGGACTCAAATTGCGATGCAAGCCGGTGTCAAGCCATGTGCAGATTTTACATCACCATCTCACAAAGTCCATTAAATTCGCCCACGAAGCGATCTGATTGGCTAAATTCAGCAGCTTATGAAATGACAACGGCGCGAGATACCGAATTGTACTTTTAAAATTATTTATCGGTATAACCTAAATTCTAACGCCCATGTGGCAGGTTCGCGTTGTTTCCGACCTACATGTACAATCAATTTTGGGCTTAGGCTTGCCAATAACCAGCACAGATTTGCAATGCCGGTGCCATGTAGTAGGGGCTGCCTGGCCGAGGCGGTAAGGGCGTGCTCGGTTCGCCCGAAAGGACGTGGGTTCGAATCCCCGTCAGGAAGTCGTAAAATTTAAGAAGCGAGATTTCCACTTCCGGAGGTGCATATGGCCCTGAGTTTCACTCAGCCTACACCAAAAATGAGCACCAGGTTCATTCCTGGAGGCAGAGGCGGCCGGGCGTAAAGATAGCCACTCTACCCCATCACGTGCCGAGGTTAACAATGGTGGAAGTCCTTACCTTCCACTTCTCCAAGGGCCTTCATGGCCTGTACGGAGGTGACTTTGCTTTGCTTTGCTTTGCTTTTGTTTTTGGTGCCATGTAGTGCACATGACGAATTTACAGTGCTCAACATTAGCATGTTCTGGCTTAGCGCACATCTTATTTTCCTATGGGTATGTACATACATTATACCTTACGAAAGCATATAAGAAGAAAAACATACTCTCAGCTAAACAAACCAAAGAAACACGACAGAATCCATGAAGGTGGTGTTGTTGTATTTTGAACAAAATTTCTCGTTCACTGTGTGGCAAATAAATACCTTGCATAGCCACGTCAGGCCCTAAGGCGTACTTGAGTACGACGAAGCATACTCATCACCAAAAAAGCCAACTTATGCTGGGGCAGATTATCCCACACTTGGATAGAGTCTTCGATCAGTTGCTGAATGTTAGCAGGTGGATTAGGACGGTCATATCACTCCTTGTTTGCTCAATACAGTTCACGTTCTCAGAATTGCCGGCCGAACAATTTGCTGTATGTGACGCGTCTCAAGGAACTGATTAACCACTCTGACTCAATGGGCACTGCTATTACTATCCACTGCTGTGCAACTCTCACCCAAAGCGGCAGCAAATACTGTAACTACAGGCTGGATGATTTTACCTTTGTATACCAAACCAGTCTTGTTACCCTGGATAGGAATTAGAGGCGTACGTCGATCAAACATGACCCCACCCAAAAATATGACGGAACCCCTTTGTTGCTGATGACGCTCCGTGATGAAGGGCTTGTTCCATCTCGCACCGCATCGTCTCCAGACACTAATGTGCTCGTTTAAGGGCGCAAGTTTATGATCTCATTAGAAAAGAGCACACGCATTCACTCTTGATGCCGTGGGTATGAGTTGTTGTCCACCTGAGGCGAGCTGCCCTATGGTATGGTTTAAGATGATGTTTTTGTACAGGCTTCCTTGATACCACTCGTCCATCGTGCAGCCGATTTTTCACTGTCTAATTCGACACATTCGCTACGGTAGGTTTCCCAATGTCCTGGTAGAAAGAGGTGACAGTAGCAGTAAGCCTACGATGTGCTGAAAGCATCAAATGCCGATCCTTCCTGAGAGTTGTTTTCCGTGGGCATCCGTGCACTGCCGAACGGCAACCTTTCTTGCCTCCCTAAACTTCTTCCCAATTCTGGAAACTTCATTCTAACTCACTCCAAAACGAATGGCGAGATCCACTTGTCACCATCCTTCTTTCATCATCATCATCATCATCATCATCTGTTTACCCTCCAGATTCGGTTTTTCCCTCAGACTTAGCGAGGGATCCCACCTCTACCGCCTCAAGGGCAGTGTCCTGGAGCTTCAGACTCTTGGTCGTGGAATACAACTGGGGAGTATGACCAGTACCTCGCCCAGGAGGCCTCACCTGCTATGCTGAACAGGGGCCTTGTGGAGGGATGGGAAGATTGGAAGGGATAGGCAAGGAAGAGGGAAGGAAGCGGCCGTGGCCTTAAGTTAGGTACCATCCCGGCATTCGCCTGGAGGAGAAGTGGGAAACCACGGAAAACCACTTCGAGGATGGCTGAGGTGGGAATCGAACCCACCTCTACTCAGTTGACCTCCCGAGGCTGAGTGGACCCGTTCCAGCCCTCGTACCACTTTTCAAATTTTCGTGGCAGAGCCGGGAATCGAACCCGGGCCTCCGGGGGTGGCAGCTAATCACGCTAACCACTACACCACAGAGGTGGACCCTTCTTTCATCATTGTCACAATTCGAATGCGTTCAGTAGCAGAAATGAGTACTCATGGCATGTTTGACTGAGTCGTACACATACTGTCTGAGCACCACCGATCTCACAAGAGGCGTTGTTAAACTGACTGACATGACAAATGCATTCTCGAACCTGATCTGGGTTTAGCGTTGCGATGTGTCTCACATTGGCTTACATTGCATACCACAGTGACGTTGGGCCACGTCACAGGCCCTGAAGAATAGGCGAAGTTCTCCCGGTCACCCTCGATCACTGCAGCGATATCCGAGTTTGAAATGGAGACAGAAAGTAATAAAATAAAGATGGAAAATAATCCACGTCATTTTCAATTTACGTTGTAAGAAATAAGTTTTATGTTCATTGCAGTTTATATATTTTGTCAGGATTCAATAAATGGTTAGGCCTATAGCCTCAAATATTTCTGTAATCTACGTAATAAATTATAATTTTCACTGTTACGTTATGAGAGGTGCTTTAGGAACAGTTCTAATACAATACGGAATTAAGGTGGATAAGTTGTGGGTTGTGGTTGTTCGGGTTTAAATTATCTGATAAACTCTTAGGTAGTAAATGTCGATGTCCACACTCCCTCTCGACATTTAGAGGCTAGCTATTATCACCGGACGCCTATTAAATTTGAAATACTATTTTGAGAAATTCAGTGAACAGGGAAACATTACAACACTGTGCATTATGTAATTTTATTACTTTTTGTTTAATGAATAACTGGAATTTTACTTTTTTAATGGAAATACTGCATTCCCATCCAAGGAATGGTAAATCGTAGCTTGTACACTTAAACCCTCTTCCTTTGTAGACTGCAGCAGAAAATTATAACGTGTCAGTTGTCTTTGAATGAATAAATATAAGGAAATAAAACTGACTGTTTATGTCGAAGGCAGGATAAATCAAACCGGATTTCTTGAAAAGGTCAGCTTTTTGTTGCTGTTATAAAGTTTTATTTTAAACAATGTGGAGGAGAGGTTTCTAGTCACAATCGAACGTCGCCGCTCAACATTTCTCTTAAGTATGTTCGCTCTCTCGCTTCACAGTGATGTATGCTTGCTGCATAAGCTGCCCGCATTTACGTCACGACAGCCCGGCCGCACTGGGCTAGCCTCAACGGGTGCCCACCTGAGCACCTCTGTGTTAGCATATTCCGTGCGAAACAGTAATATGCAAAATTATTTTTGAGCACTGTATTATTGTTACTGATGAATTGTGTCTGCGTCTGGCTCCTTGGCTGAATGGTCGGCGTAGTGACCTTCGGTTCAGAAGGTCCCGGGCTCGATTTCCGACGGGGTCGAAGATTTTAACCGCGTCTGGTTAATTCTTCAAGCGCAAGGACTCTGTGTTATTGTTCATCTTAATACACATCTTCATTAACGTACAATACATCGCACTACAAACCACCACAGAAGCAGACAGTAGTGAATACAGTACAACACTTTACGTAGGGTTGTAGTGAGGAAGGGCACCTGGCCGTAAAACTGGGCCAAATTAACAAGTACTGCTGATCTCAAAATAACTGGGAAAAGTTGAGGAAAAGCTATAATAAAAAAGGAAGAACATAATAGAGTATAGGAATATGCTTCAGAAGTTTCCATGGTGAATTTCAAAACTAAACATCTTGTCTCTAGTTCTGTAGGGCCGTGGTCGACTAACTTGCAGCCGTCACGCCAAAATTCAAACTACGCGTTCGAATAGTAACTTTACAAACAAATTCGTCTAAGTGGAAGCAGTTCGCAAGAAATTAGCATTATTGATTGTCTAGGAAATTCTTCTTCTTTTTCTACCGCTATTCCCACACCTGTGGAGTCGCGGGCGCGAACTGTGTCGCACATGTGGATTTGGCCTTGTTTTACGGCCGGATGCCCTTCTTGACGCCAACCATATATGGAGGGATGAAATCACTATTGCGTGTTTCTGCGATGGTTCGTAGTGTAGTGTGTTGTGTGAATATGAAGAGAAAACTGTTGGGACAAACACAAACACCCAGTCCCCGGGCCAGAAGAATTAATTAGAGGCAATTAAAATCCCCGACCCGGCCGGGAATCGAACCCGGGACCCTCTGAACAGAAGGCCTCAACGCTGACCATTCAGCCAATGAGTCGGACTGTTGATTGTCCAGAACATTATATTAAATAAATCCGCATTTATTAACAAATTCAATTGCAATTTCCCATACACTCTTCATATGAGATTCCTTATGTAAGTAATGATAGAAATGCTTCATATATGTGCTCAAAGCGCCGGGTTGAATGGTTCAGACTGTTGAGGAGCTAGCCTTCTGACCCCAAGTTGGCAGATTCTCTCCTGGCTCAGTCCGGTGGTATTTGAAGGTGCTCAAATACGTCACCCTTGTGTCGGTACATTTACGGACTAAATGAAGAACTCCTGTGGGACTAAATTCCGGCATCTCGGTGACTCCGAAAACCGTAAAGAAGTAGTTAGTGGGACGTTTTTTTGCTAGGGGCTTTACGTCGCACCGACACAGATAGGTCTTATGGCGACGATGGGATACGAAAGGCTTAGGAGTTGGAAGGAAGCGGCCGTGGCCTTAGTTAAGGTACAGCCCCAGCATTTGCCTGGTGTGAAAATGGGAAACCACGGAAAACCATTTTCAGGGCTGCCGATAGTGGGATTCGAACCTACTATCTCCCGAATGCAAGCTCACAGCCGAGCGCCTCTACGCGCACGGCCAACTCGCCCGGTTTAGTGGGACGTAAAGCCAATAAAAGTATTATTATTATTATTATTATTATTATTATTATTATTATTATTATTATTATTATTTCGTGTGGCTATATCTAGCCGGGTGCAGCCCTTGTAAGGCAGACCCTCCGATGAGGGTGGGCGGCATCTGCCGTGTGTAGGTAAATGCGTGTTATTGTTGTGGAGGATAGTGTTATGTGTGGTGTGTGAATTGCAGGGGTGTTGGGGCAGCAAAACACCCAGTCCGCGAGCCAAGGGAATTAACCATTTAAGATTAAAATCTCCGACTCGGCTTGGAATAGAACCTGGGACCCTCTGGGCCAAGGGGAAGCACGCTAACCATTCTGCCATGGAGCCGGACATTATTATTATTATTATTATTATTATTATTATTATTATTATTATTATTATTACACTGGAGCACCACAATCGCCAACACGAGGATATAATCTACAAGTGCAAGTACGAACTAAAAGAAACAGAAGTATTCGTCTTAATTATAATATGTTCACGTGGAAATATAATCAGGATGTTTACACTTTCTGGAACAGATTAAATTATTATTATTATTATTATTATTATTATTATTATTATTATTATTATTATTATTATTATTATTACACTGGAGCACCACAATCGCCAACACGAGGATATAATCTACAAGTGCAAGTACGAACTAAAAGAAACAGAAGTATTCGTCTTAATTATAATATGATCACGTGGAAATATAATCAGGATGTTTACACTTTCTGGAACAGATTAAAATTGCCAATTATAATGTAAACATTTTTGTCGTAGGTACGTGGATTATCAGACATTTTTTAACCACAATTATATTTTAAAATTATTAACGAGTGCATGTGTACGTATGATAGTTGTTATACGTGTTCTTTAGAAAGTCAAACCCTTTGGCTGAATGGTCAGCGTTGTGACCTTCGATTCAGAGGGTCCTGGGTTCGATTCCTAGACGGTTCGGGGATTTTAATCGCGTTTGATTAATTCTTCTGACCCAGGGCTCTCCCAACACTTCCTTATACTCAGACAACACACTACACTACCAACCACCACAGAAACATGCAATTACATCCCTCCATATAGGGTTGGCGTCAGGAAAGGCATCTGGCAGAAAACAGGGCCAAATCCACATGTGCTACACAGTTCGCACCCACGACCCCACAGATATGTGAAAAGCCGTGGAGGAAGAAGAAGAAGATACACGTTCTTTAGAAGCCCCGTACCGAGCTCGATAGCTGCATTCGCTTAAGTGCGTCCAGTATCCAGTATTCGGGAGATAGTAGGTTCGAACCCCACTGTCGGCAGCCCTGAAAATGGTTTTCCGTGGTTTCCCATTTTCACACCAGGCAAATGCTGGGGCTGTATCTTAATTAAGGCCACGGCCGCTTCCTTCCCACTCCTAGCCCTTCCCTGTCCCATCGTCGCCATAAGACCTATCTGTGTCGGTGCGACGCAAAGCAACTAGCAAAAAGAAGCCCCGTATAGTCTTATTTGATTATTTTAATATTTTACGAGTTTTTAGTGGATTCAATTTATTTGAAGGAATGTTTTGCTTTCGAATACTTCCATTTAATTTTGAGATAGTGTGTTATGGCTAATATTATCCTCAGGGAAACTCAAATTGTCTTGGAAGCAGTGTCACGTTTAATTCATAAAGGATCTTAACGGGGAACTGTTGGAAGGGAGATAGATCAGTAAAGTCTTTACGCTGAATATAAACGGTTGACCACTTCGCCATGATGTACTGGACCAATCGGGTATCGACAGTTTGCTATGGTCTTGCAACAGGTAGCATTTTTACCACCTGTGGCTATGGTAGCACAATCGAAATTTGCTATCGAGTACGACAACTTAGTTTTGCTGCGTTGGGACGGTAACAGTTTCTTCTAGACGGTTGCCCACGTTTAACGTTGTGTAGACCGTATATATACAAATGTTTGAACACCTTGTAATAAGATCATTTGAACTACAAACAGACTTTCTTCCTACCTGTAGGTCGCAACTGGTAATGCATAAAAGTAACACTAAACAGTGAAATAAAGATAGCATTCCAATCTTAATTTTATTCTTGTTGACTGGGCGCAATACAGATAAAATATCATGTAGGCCTACAGTAAATTATTTACATCATTACATTCTTATGCTATTCGAACTGTGGCGTGAATGCTTATTACCGTACTTGACAGCCCATCATCTCCTATCAACGTATTCTTTGTGTCCCACGCGTTTCATCTCTAACAACTGATATAAAACCAGTATTTGTGCCTCTCTTGCATGAAATATGAGTGTTACTAATTCAGTGATGAATGTGCGCTGTTGCGAGGAATGGCCAGAAGCTGTTAGCCGCCAAATAGCAGCGTAAAGACCTTTTTATATAGGCTGTGAGAAACCGCGCTGGCTGACCCTAATGCTGCACACCCTCCTCTGCATGGAGGTAAATAAAATCCCTCCTCTTATTTGCCCCGGAGAAGCCAAAAACCAGAAACTCGGTTTTAAATATGACACCGATTTGTGTGCATTCCAGATTTAACAAGGAGGCAAAAAATGAACGGACTGTGTTGGTATTCGAATAAATGGGGTTGTAGCACGACTAAATTAATATCGAAAGTGAGGGATAGAAACGGATGAAGAAAAAACATATAGGATGAGGTGAACGTATTAGGTTTTGAAGAATGAATATATTTTTACCCACGCTGTTTCTTAATTAGGCATTTATTTTAAACGTATGTTAAGAAATAGTGTATCGTTGTTACGAAAAGAAGAGTGGAAACTTGACGTAAAAAATTAAATTTCGTGTCGCTATTTCTAGCCAGGTGCAGCCCTCGTAAGGCAGACCCTCCGATGAGGGTGGGCGCCACCTGCCATGTGTAGGTAACGGCGTGTTATTGTGGTGGAGGATAGTGTTATGCGTGGTGTGTGAGTTGAAGGGATGTTAGGGTCAGCACAAACCCCCAGCCTCCGAGCCACTGGAATTAACCAATGAAGGTTAAAATCCCCGACCAGGCCGGGAATCGAACCTGGGACCCTCTGAACCGAAGGCCAGTACGATGACCATTCAGCCAACGAGTCAGACTACTTGACGTAAGAGTTGGCTATATAGGACGTGTATCTGTCTGGATTAATTCATTATCCTGGAGCCTGATTTCTTCCTCAAATAGCACCTTTAAATTTATGCGGTTACACGGATAAAGCAAATGACACCATCAGTGACGTGTACTAGGCTAGATAAGGGGTGAGATGGTTTACGTTTCATACAATTCAGAACCATGCTCCGAATGTCGTTACTCAGCATCACCCATACCTCAGCAGTGTGTGTAGATCTACTGCCACAACCATGACTGAGAATTCCACAATATATCAAAATATGCTCACAGCGAATGTTTACCAACCCGGTTTACAGCCTGCGGCCTGGGAATACGATTACTGATCAGCGAGATGACCTAACAATAGGTCCAATCACGTGGTCAGTATGGGTTTCTTCCGTCATAGGCTATCACTTGATTTTCTTGACAAGATTCGCTCTCATTCATGTCATATAACTCCCCAGATGACTTCAAAGGCCTACACTTCGTTCCAACCCCCGTAAAAGAGCCGGAAATCGAACCCGTGATCTTCAGGTATGAGGCTGAAACGCCACCCCTACACTACATATAGCCCTATGTGTGATGCGTTTATTAAAAATATAGCTTGCTTGTTGGTTTGGTCCCTTTTAAATGCGAGAGCAATGTTTCAATAGATTTACTGGCATATCAAAGGAAGACTCGCATTTCAGGGCAACGCTATGACACTCCGGCAACTTTTGAAGGCTATATAAGTTGAAGGAAAGTTGAGCACTTATTATTATTATTATTATTATTATTATTATTATTATTATTATTATTATTATTATTATTATTATTATTATTAATGTGTGGGGGTATTCTTTATAAAGTCGCCGTTTAGCACGTCCGCCACTGGTTAAGAGTGTTGTTAAGTTTGATATTTTCGTACCGTATTAAACACACCATACAGCAGCGAGAGCAAGTAGTGGGAGCTGTGGGAATTGGCAATTTCCTGGCCAGGTAACTGTTAGGACGCTCCAGAGAGTTTGAACGCTCCATGACTCATTATGTTTCTCATCCTTCCATGATGCTTCTTAATCAAGCACTAAATAAATCTCTGGCAAGCCTCCAAGAAGATCTCTGGAAGTGTTTCTGCTAAGAGTATTAGACATTAACTGAAATGAGGAACCACCACTTACAACATTCGGTATCTGAAGCGTTGGAACGAGGAAAATAAAAACAATCACATGCTTCGCATCCTCATTAAGAAACATGAACATCAATTAATCAGAACAGAAGTGAATACTACTACTACTACTACTACTACTAATAATAATAATAATAATAATAATAATAATAATAATAATAATATCTGGTCTGTGGCTGAATAGTGAGGCTACTATTCTGTGTTTCTAAGGGGTGTGGGCTGTACATATGCGCGACACTGTTCGTACCGTCGGCCCCACCAGGACGTGCGATAACAGAAGAAGAAGATTCCATTATATGAATGAACTGCTGTTCAGATATTTCCTAGCCATTACTTAATCTGGAGAAACCATTATTGAGCAATATTGGTAAGCTGTGCTAAATTCAGTAAAATCTTAAGGTTATGCCGAACTAACAGAACCCATGAAGCATCCGTTGTGGCAAGAATATTTTTTAGCTGATAACGTAATCAGCAGAGGACTGTCAGTTAACAATCAGATATTAAGGTGTGGTACGAAGGCATTATGTGCAAGCTAGCTTTTACAAGGTTTTTTATTAATCAGGGAATATAAATGTAGTGTCTACTACCATAGTTTTGGGGTTAGTATAGTATAGTCTCGTCTGGTTAAATGGGTTCCATTTTTCTCTCTATTATAAGTTTAAGACGAATTTGGTGATGGGTGACATAATTATTGAGTACAGACAAGTGGGTTTAAGTCCATTATTGATATCGTAGGGGTAGTTTCCCGTGTCTCCTCACTTCCGCTTCCAGTGGCACCTAAAGTACAGGTCGCAGACACTTTATTTCCTATCCCAATTCCAAGTTATTAAATATATCATAGGTTGTCTGTATACCCTATAAATCACTAAGCACCTGCACAAGGAACTCAACTTACATGGAGCACAGCAACTAGAAAATAACAAAAAGAAAATAGAATCCAGGAGCCACCAACTTAGTTCACGATCATGCAAGCTCGGTTTATTCGCCTGCACGGGTCTGTCATTCAAGCACTGTGTATGCAGCATGGGAATTAGGGGGGTGGGGGAATCAGGTGATAACAGAGGCATCTTGCCAGGCAGTCAACCACTGCAGCGTAACAGTAATTTTAACACGTCATGCAATTAAAGCAAATAAAGGTTTTGTATTAGACATAAAGAATTTGTTTTTCATTTTGGGACAGGAATCACAACACGCTACTAGGTATAGTATATTCTTCTTCATGGCCTCTTTCCCACTTTATTGGGGTCAACACTTGATGTAGATTTGGCTCAGGTGTTATAGTCGGATGCCTTTCCTGATGCCAAACTTACTGTAAATAAAAGGAAGTGTTCACTATTCCATGTTTCTGTGGTTATTCGTAGTGCGGTATGTTGTACGTAATTGAAGAGGAGTGTATTAAGATGAGCATAGTGAGATGAAACCAATTGCATTTAACATCTTTGCCTTGACTGGAAGCAGAACCCTGGCCCTACGCTGACTATTTAGCCAAGGAGCTAGATTATACTAAATCTTACTAAAATAGTTCAAACGAAACAGCTGTTTTAATTTGTTTAAATTAATGTTATTGGTTTTGGGTACCACTAACTACTTATACGGTTTTCGAAGACGCCGACGTACCGGAATTTTGTTCTGCAAAATTTCTTTAACAAGTCAGTAAATCTACCAACACGGGGCGGACATATTTGAAAACCTTCAAATACCTCCGGACTGAGCCAAGATCGAACCCGCCAAGTTGGGCTCAGAAGGCCGGTGCTATGACGTCTGAGCGATTCAGCCCGGAATAGCTGCTTTTGTTTTGAAGTACTTGTGAACATGAAAATACTGACCTTTTCTGTGGCTTAATATATTTAAAATATTGGGCCCAAAACCATGTCTGGATCACAGCCTATTTTTCCTGTGCACAATCCAAGTCAAATTATAGCCTAAATGAAATTATGAATGTTATATTTTGTACCTGAAACTACACAAAACAAAATTCATTCCTCGCCTTGATAGCACGGGAAAGTAGTATTTCTGACAACAACAGGAAACTTAATTTTTTGTATGTCCAGCCCTTATTACCCTTTTCCTGATACGGGGTCGAAGATGAGGTGAGATGAATTAGAGTATATGGCATGTTTTTAAAGCCGCATGCCCTTCCTGTCACCAACCTCAGTAGAGGAGCTGATGAAGATGAAACGAAAGGAGGTGAATGAAATTGCGTAAGTAGGTGGGAGGAATCGGCTGTGGCCAATGAATAGGAACTGTCCCGGCATTTACCTGTAAGTCAAAAATGGAGAACCACAGAACCCAATTCTCAGGACAGCGGACGGTGGGATTCGAACCCACCCGAACTACGAATGTAGATCTTGGCTTATATCTGTAGCGCTTTAACATGCGCGGCCGCTCCACTCGGTAACAAGAATTCAAATTAGCCTACTGTATTGAAATTCAGACAAAAACTACAAAACTGATAAAAATGAATAAATTGTCATTTAGGCTATCAAAAATTATAATTGTCGTCCCAGCCACACAATTATTCATCATTTGCTTTACTTATTGAAACATTCGGTCAACCAACCCACTACTGTAGATTGTAATGAATGTCTGCGACCACATGCATGCACACCGCTGTTCAGGCGTCGACGAAACTACAGGCCAGTTATAGACAAGCCGATCATAATGAAATGAAATGGCGTATGGCTATATATCCGAGGACTTCGGCTCGCCATGTGCAAGTTTTTGATTTGACTCCCGTAGGCGACCTGCGCGTCGTAATGAGGATACATACACCCAGTCCCCGTGCCAGGAGAATTACCCAATACGGTTAAAATTCCCTACCCTGCTGGGAATCGAACTCGGGACCCCTGTGACCAAAGGCCAGCACGCTAACCATTTAGCCGTGGAGCCGGACAGCGATGATAATCATTCTTTATCTCTAAACCCATTAACGGAGGTATGGCATATTACACAATCACAGTGTAAAGATATTAACTTTGCAGGACCCGTGTTTATAGCTCACCAGGAACCTGTGGCATCCTTCTTTAATACTAGAAACAAACGCTGCTATGGAAAAAATATTTCAGACCTTGTTTTCAAACCTCAGCCACAAAGTAATTGAATTTAAACACACAAGGCCTGGGCTCGTTATCTGCCTTATCCAAGGATTTCAATCCTAGACTGAGTTCTGGACCAGAGTTTACGCAAGCTCGTGAGCACATTTTGAGGAGCTAGCAGTATCAGAGGTAGCAAATTTGATGAAGGAAGCCAAAGAATACAGCTGAGGAAATCGTTACGCTGACCATGTGTTACAGCTATATTTGCAGCCCTAATGGCTGAATAGCATCATCATGCCATAGCAAGTGGAGTAGGAGACATATTTTTATAACATACCTAGTAATTTCAACTGCTTAACTGTTTTTGGAATACCGAAATCCTTGATATTTAAGAAACGAGATTTTCACTTCTGGAGCAGCTCACGGCCCTGATGTTCACTCAGCCTACACCCAAATAGAGTGCCAGGTTAATTCCAGGGGGCAAAGGCAGCCGGGCAGAGAACTATTCGCATTATCCCACTTAGTATCGAGGTTACGTTCCACCACCTTTCACTCTCCAGTGGCCTTTATGGCCTGCAAGGAGATGGCTTGACTTTGCTTTTAGAATTCCTCGATATATCCCAACATAAACAACAATTATCTTCGTGTGTAAAAATAGTCCGATGCCATTACCCACTGCAAATAAAAGAAGAGGGTGGTTGGGGGCAGGATAGCTGATTGACATTCTACTGTATTCTCATAAAGGTGGCCGCGGTTCGATCTGAGCTAGCGCTTAGTGAATTTTGGAAATTAAATGCTACATCCACGTTAAAGTTTATATCCCGTAGCCAAGATCACGATATCAAGTCATGTAAAACACCGAGCTTTCTTATTCACAGGAGAGGTATTACCAACCCCACGGAATATGTGTCCACCTCAAATCACCTCGCCGGCCGTGGAGTCTATGAGAGCTAACCTGCCCCTTAGTCGGACACCCCGGGTTCGATTCCCGTTCAAGTTAGGGGTTTTACCTAGATCTGAGAGCTATTCGAGGTCCACTCAGTCTACTTGATTACGACAGGAGCTACCTTACTGTGAGAAAACCATGAATAACGTCCGAGGGGATTCATTACGCTGACCACGTGTCACTCTCTAATCTGCAGGCCTTCGGGCTGAGTAGAATTCGTTCAGGGCTATAGATCGAAGATTTTTTCAACTCACCTCTTCAGTGGCACTTCCCCACTTCGAAGAGTTCTAGGGAACCAATACGTCCCGAATATAATCAAATGGACGAGACATTTATACGGATTACAACAGACAGTATTGAGCCACATTAAATTAGATGAACACCACATAACGAAGGATAGTTTACTAGCCGATGCAGAATGAAAGCTCCAATCCGATGTGTTGCAGAGTGATGGAGTAAATAATTACCAGTAGGACTACTTCGTTCCTTATGGTTCAAAAGCCTATACCCATGAATAGATATAAAATATTTACTTTTTTAAAAAAAATTCCGAATTGAGCTGCGAGGAAATCCGTAGGTAGAATGAAGACGTACACTTCTGATTTGATGTTGCACGAGTCAAGTCTAGAAAAAAATGTAACTGTATTGGTCTCAACTCATCCGCAATGTACCTTAAGAAGGAAATCTCTCAGTCATTCCTGGGATCCCGCCTCTAAAACAGGTTTTTAATCCTTCAACTTTAATAATCACATCACATTGCATTGATATGAAAGAAATTCGACTCTTTTTATTATTCGAGCATTAGGCCTATACGTAAACTTTTGCATGAGATAAGCTACTGTTTCTATTCAAGAGAATCGTATTTTACACCCACTGATAAAATACAATAAGTTAGGTTCCCAGAGGTAACGATTTGGTAACGATGCTTGTGTAAATATTGAAAGTTTGCAAGGATCGGTAACACATAAAACTGTTACCAAAGTGTATTAGTTCACCAGCACTTATAGCAATAGTGTCAACAGGTACGTGCAGAGCGCCAGTGAAAACAGTAAGCGAAGTACACAATATCACATACAGCAAAATCTACGGTATTATCACTTATACACATACCAAGCAAAATCATTATACTCGTTGCAACCGCTGTGTTCCATGGCATTTAAAACTATCTTGAACGAGCAGAATTTCAAATTTCAGTAAGCGTGTGTAAGTTTAACCAATTGACCATTAAATTACTGTAGTCTATGTAGTGAACAAAGGACTGCCGGATTAATATACCTACGCAGTGCTTAAATAGTGAAACGCTTTCATAACTTAACACCTTTCTTTTTGCTACGGTTTTTTTTTGGCTAGGGGCTTTACGCCGCACCTACACAGATAGGACTTATGGCGACGATGGGATGGGAAAGGCCTAGGAGTTGGAAGGAAGCGGCCGTGGCCTTAATTAAGGTACAGCCCCAGCATTTGCCTGGTGTGAAAATGGGAAACCACGGAAAACCATCTTCAGGGCTGCCGATAGTGGGATTCGAACCTACTATCTCCCGGATGCAAGCTCACAGCCGCGCGCCTCTACGCGCACGGCCAGCTCGCCCGGTTTGCTAGGGTTTGAGGTAGCACTCGGACTTTGGACGACTGTGAGACTAGGACTGGGAAGGAATCATTTTTTAAAGTTGCTTTACGTCGCAGGGACACAGATGGGTATTACGGCGACGATGGGATAGGCCTTCTGTTCAGAGGGTGCCCGGTTCGTTTCCTGGCTGGGTTGGGGATTTTAATTGCGTCTGATTAATTCTTCTGGCTCGGAGGCTGGGTATTTGTGTGTGTTCCAACACATTCCTCGTTATACAGACAATACATTACGCTAACAATAACCACCACAGAAACACGCAATTTTGATTACATCTCTTCATACAGGTTGGCGTCAGTAAGGGCAACCGGCCGTAAAACAGGGCCAAGTCCACATACGAGACACAGTTGGCACCCACAATCCCACAGATGTGGAACAAGCGGTAGAAGAAGAAGAAGAAGAAGAAGAAGAAGAAAGTAATCATACTGTGCGGTACGGGTCGTGTAGCAGTACAAGTTATCGTTCGGGAGGTGATGGCTTCGAATCTCACTGATAACAGCCCTCAATATTGTTTTCCTGACTTCCCACCCAATTATCAGGGCTGTACCATGCCAGCGTAACCTTCTTATTCGCAACTCTATCCTATCCTATCCTATCCTATCCTATCCTATCCTATCCTATCCTATCCTATCCTATCCTATCCTATCCTATTCCAGGGTACCCAGAAACCTAAATGTTGTGGACGATTTACATAGCACACTCTATAGTACACTGTAGGCAATAGGACACACTGCTTATTTGGTCTCTACTCACACAAGTCCATTCGTACACATTTTCCTGTAAAGTGTTTAATATTTCCTGTTGATTTAAGGTATGTAGGAGTTCAGTTATAAGTTAGATAGACATTAAGTCAGTAGTTATAAAATATGAGGCAACATTTCTCTTTTTTTGCAATTTGTTTAACGTCGTACTGTCACATATACTACTGGTTTTCGGCGACAATAGGATAGGTAAGGGCTAGAATTGGGAAAGAGTGGCCGTAACCTTAATTAAGGTACGGCCCTGGCATTTGTCTGGTGTGAAACAGCTATATGAACCATACCACGTAGCCAGCTAGCTCAGTAAAGCTACATTTAAGGAAGATTAAGTTAACTTCGAAAGCAGAACGACAATGTCCATTGACAGGTTGTATGTAGCCTACTGCGTTATTATTATTATTATTATTATTATTATTATTATTATTATTATTATTATTATTATTATTATTAATCGAAAGAGTAAATCCCACTTTCGGGCATCCTGGAAGTAGATTTCCGAGGATTCTCTCTTCAACTGCAGTAGAAAATCAGGATGCTACCTAGCATATAAACCATAGTCCCTTCTTTCTCGTTATCGTCGCGCTCAGACGGTCGAGCCCTGGCTTTCTGAGTCCTAGTTGATGGGTTCGATGGCGGCTGAGTCTGGTGGGATTTGAATGTGCTCCAATACGCCAACCCTGTGTTGATGCCTGCAAGTAAATTAACTCCTGTAGAGCAAAATTTCCGATATCCCTGCGTCTCCGAAAACCATAAAATTACTAAGTGGGACGCAAAGCCTACTCCGTTAATCCCTTCCTAATTCTAGTTCTGATTAATAAAATCTGCAATAGTTAGCTTCCTGACACAGACTTTACTTCCACACGGACTAAGTAGGCCTACTCGAAAAGTGCAAGTTATAGGCCTATCAAACAGCAGCAACACAAATAAAGCCCATAGTTAAATCTCGGGATACATCCCGTCTAGAGGATAGGATATCTTCCACCATACTTTGCCTGGGATGATTCCCTGACTGTGTCTAGTTTAACAAAATATGTTGCTGTAGAACTATTTCCATTTGACTCGAGAAATAATTCGAGGTAGGTCCCCGCCTCGAAATAACATAATATTACAAAGTCAATAATCAACTAAATGCAAGATAAACAATCTTCAGTCCAATTCCTTAGCTCAATGATCAGTGTGGTGGCCTTCGGTCCAGAGGATCCCAGATTCAATTCCCTGTCGGGCTGGGAATCTTAGCCTCATTTGACTAACTTCTCTGGCTCGGGGACTGACGTTTGCCTTAGTCTTAAAACACACCTCTTCAAATGCGCACAAAACGTCACCCTATTAATCAGAGACACACAACAGTGAATAGACCTACAGTATATTCTTCACGTAGAATGGCGTCAGGAAGGGCATCTGGCAGTAAAACCGTGACAAATCAACACATAATGCTAGTCCCTAATAACTGAGAATAGACCATTAAGAGGTAAGGTAAGGGTTATTCTGCCCGAAGGCAGGTCAGAACCTCCGCAGAGGTGTTCCTGAGCCGGAGTTTACGTGCGGTAGGGTGGCCAGTTCCTTTCCGCTCCTCCATTCCCTTACCCCAAACCAACAGCGCCTGGCAACCCATCCAACTCCTGACCACGCCCAATGTTGCTTAACTTCGGAGATCTCACGGGATCCGGTGTTTCAACACGGCTACGGCCGTTGGCAGACCATTAAGAGGAAGATGTAAATTCAGCTCCTCAGTTTGGACTTCCGATTTTTTATTATTTTTTGTTTCTTGTTTAACATGGAACTAACACATGGAAGATTTTCGGCGGCAGAAGGATAGGAAAGGGCTAGGGTTTGGAAGGTAGTGGCCATGGCCTTAATTAAGGTACATCCCCAGCATTTGCCTGGTGTGAAAATGGTAAACCACGGAGAACCATCTTCAGGACTGCCGACGGTGGGATTCGTACCCACTATCACACAGCTGCGCGACCCTAACCGCACGGCCAACTCACTCTGTAGTTGAGAATGAATAGTGCTCCAATACGCCAACCCTGTGGTGATACCTGAAAGTAAATGAACTCCCGTAGAACAAAATTTCCGACATCCCGGCGTCACCGAAAGCCATAAAATTACTAAGTGCGACGTAAAACCTATAGGGTCATTATTCTCTTCCTAATTCTAGCTCTAATTAATAAAAACTGCAATAGTTAGTTTTTCAGACACAAAGTTTACTTCCACACGGAGTATGTAGTTAAATAACATTGGGCATGATCAGTACGGTATTCTGATATGTTCTCTGGCCATTCTACTGCAAGTTAATGTAGGCTCCTAATATCATATCAATATCAGTGATTCTCAGGCATAGCTGGGGGCACTGACCAGGTTGTCGTTTGACAAATAGCTAATCAGAGGTACAAATGCAAGATTTGTTCTTACACATATTTTTACTAGGCCTATACCGTATTTAGCTTATGCATCATCATCATCTGTTTACCCTCCAGGTTCGGTTTTTCCCTCGGACTCAGCGAGGGATCCCACCTCTACCGCCTCAAGGGCAGTGTCCTGGAGCTTCAGACTCTTGGTCGGGGGATACAACTGGGGAGAATGACCAGTACCTCGCCCAGGCGGCCTCACCTGCTATGCTGAACAGGGGCATTGTGGAGGGATGGGAAGATTGGAAGGGATAGGCAAGGAAGAGGGAAGGAAGCGGCCGTGGTCTGAGGTTAGGTACCATCCCGGCATTCGCCTGGAGGAGAAGTGGGAAACCACGGAAAACCACTTCCAGGATGGCTGAGGTGGGAATCGAACCCATCTCTACTCAGTTGACCTCCCGAGGCTGAGTGGACCCCGTTCCAGCCCTCGTACCACTTTTCAAATTTCGTGGCAGAGCCGGGAATCGAACCCGGGCCTCCGGGGGTGGCAGCTAATCACGCTAACCACTACAGCACAGAGGCTGACTTAGCATATGCATACTTTAAAATATTCTTCACTCCTGGGAGTGAGTAGGTCTATTGCCCGCATGGATTAGACTTTATTTCTGCAAAGTGGAGGCTCGGCTCACAGCTACTTTCCGAGCCAGATGAAAAGAGTTCTACAAGTTTCATTAGAGCTCAGAGACTCTTCCGAGACACGCTGTTGTTCACCTTGTTTTATTTGACAGACTCCTCGTTTGATGTGCGGAATATGCGAAGATATCGACCCTAGTCTCATCGATCATTCCGCAGCTCCGTCCTAGGCTGTTTGACATAATTTCCCCTTCCCTCTTCTCGTCCCCCCTTCCCCCCGCCACACGACGCTCCATCCTCTTCCTTCGTCTTCCCTCTCACAGGGTGGGGTCACCCCAGCTAAGACAAAATGGCGTTTCCAAACCTTACCGGGGCGAAATTATGCTTTACTGGAATATTGGTGGCTCCGACTACATTAACGCTTACGTTAGTGAAAATATATTGCAGTACCGTAGTTAAAGAACAAATTTATTTTTAGAACTTGTTCGCTGATGACATTAGAATAAAATGTTACATTACATCTTTATTAAATTTATAGTGAAAGCAGGACGAGCTATGCGATACCAATGCAGTACCGTGTGTGTTCCCAAAGCTGGGAACAATAGAACATGGCTAAAATTACTGTCACTAATTGGAATTTGAAGACATTGGAGGTAAATTGCATTCATCATTCTGTAATGACTCCATTCAGTAGTATAGATGGTAACTAACTATAATATTTATGTTTCACTCAACTGTATGCTGTTGCATGAAGGCTTTTCCGGGCTTATCAAATGTGCAGTAATATTATAAATGTCTTTTAGATAATTACCAAGTCTCTCTAAACCCCAAATAATAATAATAATAATAATAATAATAATAATAATAATAATAATAATAATAATAATGTAGATCAATAGCCTATGTATATCCTACTGATGTAGTTATGTATGTACCGTATGCTTCATGTCCCTTCAAATGCAATATTTTATTTCTAATGAAATAACGTAGACTACCACAATAATAAATTTTGTTAAATCAACTGTGATCGAGAGTAAAAATGTATTTTTTTTTAATAGAAAAAGTGATGTGCGAGTGACTGGTGCTGTTCGAGTGAAGACCTAGTCCGAATGTAGCGTATTAAAAAGTGCGCTAGCCACTGGAAGAGATGCGGCGCGTGCGACTGCGCACTCTAACATACCTTACGCGTCGCAGGTGAAAGAATACGGCGTTCTTTCTTTTCGTACATTCGAAATTCGGATAATCCGTAGACTACAGTAGAATTAATCAGTGACATACGTGTGTGTAACTCATTACACATTATTAATATTTTCATCATATCGAGAATTTTTTCCAATAGCCTATTCAAATGTGTCAGATAAACATATTAATATATCGATATCAAAGCAACTACAGAATTCTATCAATATACCTTTTGAGAAATAACATGGAACAGATAGACAGGTCTACTGTAACATATTTCGAGCGAAAATAATTGTTAGTTTCATACTTTTTAGCTATTAGAATGAGCCTTCTCATGACTATTTCCACGCAATAGGGCTTGTGAAGTCTTTACATTCTGTTAGTGAAAATGAAATAAACAGAACTATATCCTATTATTCATAGGATTCAATGTTTCCTGTACATTATAGTCAAGAACAGGATATTTATCATTTATGTTTACCTATCTTAATTACTAAACGTTTCAATCAACGCATGGTTAAAGAGAATTATCTCGAAGAATTTGCTTTACGTTCTGTAAGTCTATCAAATTTCCAAAACCTTCATTGTCAAGGAATATCTTGTCAAGGAATGTCTTAAAATGTTTTAAAAACTTACCATTTTATAACAACATTCACCATCGTCGTGGTTTACTGAGTGCATGAAAACGGGTGAGCATTTCGAAAGCATGTAATCAGATTTGCATACGTGGTTAGTACCTAGGGCCTATATAATCATTTCCTTGGTACAGAGTTTGAAAAATATCAAATATTGGAAGCATTATAATAGATCATTCACAAAATGAAGTATAAATCATAAAAATGGATTATTTCAAGGCACGAAATAGGTCCTACCTTGAAACAATTATTTAAGAAATGATTTAAAAGAGTTCTTCTTTTCCATTCCCAGCACAAAGGCAACAATGGTTACTTTATAACTGTTAGAAATTTAAAACCCTACCATTTTCTCGCGATAGAGAACAAAATCTCAATTTTCACAGTCGTGGATTTTTCCAGAAATACAACGTCGTTGTTACTGTTAATAAAGTATTAAAGTCAAAAAGTCAATCGAACACATATTTAACCTAAGTTAGCATTTTGTGTGAAACTGTGCACCAATCATATTTGTGCGAATCAATTAGGCAAAATCATCTGAAAATGTGACAAAACAAGTGAACACTTTCACACGGATCATTTCAACATTAAAAATTAAATATTCTTCGTATTATTGTATTCGAAATACACAAATTTAGAGAAGAAATAACCTTTAACATACAATAGTTTATGTGCATTGTACTGAAAAATGAATTCAAGAATTAATTTATAGAATGATATCGGGAGTACAGCCTATTCTGTAACTTCTTCTACTTCAACTTTTAGCTGACCAGCGTCGCACATGGTTACTTGCCCCGGTTTTACGGCTGGATGTCCTTCCTGACACCAAACCTATGTGTAGGGTGCGTGTCTGTGTGGTGGTTGATAGTGTAGTGTGTTGTCTGAATATGAGGAGTGTGTTGGGACAAACACAAACAACCAGTCCCCAAGCCAGAAGACTTAATCAGACGCGATTACAATCCCCGACCCGGCCGGGAATCGTATCCGGGACCCTCCGAATCGGAGACCTCAACTCTGACCATTCAGCCAAGGAGTCGGACGGAAATATATTCCGTATAAACTATAAACAGGGTATTAATTTGTGATATATCACAAGCAAGTTGATCACTCTTTCATTTGCAGGAAGTCTGTAGGGCATAAAAAATTATAAGTCATAATTGTTCAAAATTATAAAACGTGATTTTTTAGAATACAACATGATGAATATTTCCTTAACAATAAATATATGAGTAAATTGACCTCGAGTTGATTCATATTGCTCGCAGCATCAGATAGGCCTACCTCTTGTAAAAGCAATATTCCTCTTTATTTTCTCTCCTCTTTCTTGTCTTGTACCACTCTACTCTTGTGTCTAGGTTAATATAAGTATTATGTTAAATAACAAATAATTATGATTACACATATTGAGCTATTTTACATGTTGATAAGTGTAACAACTGACGATGTTATACTAAAAAATCCTATAGGTCTTATGGCGACGATGGGATAGGAAAGGCCTAGGAATGGGAAGGAAGCGGCCATGGCCTTAATTAAGGTACAGTCCCAGCATTTGCCTGGTGTGAAATTGGGAAATCACGGAAAACCATCTACAGGGCTGCCGACAGTGGGATTCGAACCCACTATGTCCCGGATGCAAGCTCACAGCCGCGTGCCACTGACCGCACGGCCAACTCGCCCGGTCGATACAACTTCTAACGTGGTACACTTTAGAATATACCTACTTAGTTACAGAATGGAGTCAGCATTCGTCTTGCATAAATTTTTGTGATAATTGTGGTTTACCGGATGACATAAGTAGACTAACAGAAGCCTCCTTGTTGTTGGATCTTTACCAAATAGTTGTCCGACTCGTTGGCTGAATGGTCAGCGTACTGGCCTTCAGTTCGGAGGGTCCCGGGCTCGATTCCCGGCCGAGTCTGGGATTTTAACCTTCATAGGCTAATTCGAATGGCTCGGGGGCGGGACCTTTGTACTTTCCCCAACATCCCTGCAACACACACACCACACATAACACACCACAAAAACACGCAGTTACCTACACATGGCAGATGCCGCCCACACTCATCGGAGGGTCTGCCTTATAAGGGCTGCACTCGGCTATAAATAGCCACACGAAATTAATTATACCAAATAGTCTAAGAAAATTTTGTTGTTGAAAGAGCTGAGAATAGTGGTGACTGTAGCCTAAATCAATCAGACGGTAAGGTAGGTAAGGGTTATTCTGCCCGAAGGCAGGTCCGAACCTCCGCAGAGGTGTTCCTGAGCCGGAGTTTACGTGCGGTAGGGTGGCCAGTTCCTTTCCGCTCCTCCATTCCCTTACCCCCCACCAACAGCACGTGACAACCCATCCAACTTCTGACCACGCCCAATGTTGCTTAACTTCGGAGATCTCACGGGATCCGGTGTTTCAACACGGCTACGGGCGTTGGTATCAATCAGATATTTTACGTAATAAGTTTTGCACCATATTTATGAAAGTACCGAAGCGTGGTTTGTCCACTATTATATGTTCAACTTTAATTTATGTGCAGAGTGCTAAGTACTATGACACCATAAGGTTACGTAATATTTTGTTATTTCTGTGCCCTCCACATTTGAGAAAATTATCTGCTTCTTTTGAATTACCCTATCTCCATCTTCAAAAGTGGAAATACAGTACATATTTCCTGTTCAACCTTCTGAGAGCTAAAACATCGTTAAAGATAAGATTGAAGAAAGCTATATGACAGGAATTGTAGTCTATAAAAAATGACGATTCTTTGGAGTTGTCGAGATTAAAACAGCAATTTTAGTTCCGTCTGCCTTTGGTCATCTCAAGGAGGTTAAACATTTTACAGTCTAAGATTTTGCAGCAGTGTGTAAGGATGTCCTACGAGAAATACGTTTATGTGGACTGAAAACATTGCGTGTCATTAATTACGATTATATGGTGAATCGTGTCATATTTCATGGAGTAACTAAAGATTCAGGAAGTAGCTAGGTAGGCCTACTCCTTCCAAATTGAAAATTGTTCCATAACATGCTTTGTTCTCTATAACGCCGTGCACGTACTTAAAAACATTTTGTAGGGTATAATTCGTAGGCAAGTGTAAAAACAAAAGGCAATAACAGTTAGTGTCATCGTCATAAGGTAAACAGGCAAACGAAGACTGTATGTTATAAAAGTAAAGAAATATTTAATGACGTTGGATGTAGGCCTATTTGTTTTGTTGATTGACTTCTTAAATATTCAGTTTAGGCTTACGAGAGAATGTTGACTGATGTAGTTCAACAATCATTCACCATCGTGTTGAAATACAAGTACGAGTACCTGGGTGTTGATTTTACTCCCGGCTGAGCCTAGTTAAAGGACGACAACCACCTCCCTCTAAGACTTTGCTACATAGCGTAGGCCAGGCCATGGTCAGAGACAGCCGTGGTAAAATTCATCGCCCAATGGGGAAAATACTGATAGGCCTGTTTTAAAACTGCGATATATTGTTCGAAATAACAGACATTTTGAAAAATCTGGGTGATGTGGTCACGAAATTGGCTGAAGAAATCTTGTTATGAGGTGTAGTCTAATCCGTCTCAAGTTGCTCTTTAGAAATAAGTTATTTTAATCCTTTAAGAAGGAACCTGCGTCTTTCTCGTTTGCGATAAAACCGAATCATTAAAGAAATTCCAAAATGCTTAGGACACGGTTTTCCGCCACCATACTTCAATAATTAACACTTCTTATGAAGAAGACTAGGGCCTCCATGGCTCAGGCGGCAGCGCACCGGCCTCTCACCTCTGGGTGCCGTGGTTCAAATCCCGGTCAATCCATGTGAGATTTGTGCTGGACAAAGAGGAGGTTGGACAGGTTTTATTCCGGGTACTTCGGTTTACCCTGTCATATTTCATTCCAGCAACATTCTCCAATATAATTTCATTTCATCTATCATTCATTAATCATTGCCCCAGAGGAGTGCGACAGGCTTCGGCAGCCGGCACAATTCCTATCCTCGCCGCTAGATGGGGGCTTCCTTCATTCCATTCCTGACCCGGTCGAATGACTGGAAACAGGCTGTGGATGTTCATATTCATGAAGAAGACTACCCCGTTTGATTGCTGTCAATTTAGTCTCTCAGTCCACTTACGGTACTTTACCCAAGCATTGTTCTGAGCTTCTGACGTGAACTACAAAGTGAGTAACATAGCAGCCGGTAAGCGGGCACGTTTTCCTCAATGTTTTGGTTAAAGCCAGTTGTTACGAAGATGTTCAATTGACAGTCATTGTGAGGTCTTTAGTCACTATGGTATCCGCGTGCCAGTGTTGACTGTGAACGTTTCTTTTCTTCCTACCGAGGAATCTTGAGCGACCTGCGTTGCAACATGAAACGAACACCATGGCAATGTTCTCCCTTGACATTAAGTAAGCCTCCGTGGCTCAGATGGCAGCGCGTCGGCTTCTCACAGCTTCCGTAGTTCAAATTCCAGCCACTCCATGTGATATTTGTGCTGGACGAAGCGGAGCCGGAACAGGTTTTTCTCCGGGTACTCCGGTCATCTTTCATTCCAGCAACACTCTCCACTATCATTTCATTTCATCGTCCGACTCGTTGGCTGAACGGGCAGCGTACTGGCCTTCGGTTCAGAGGGTCCCGGGTTCGATTCCCGGCCGGGTCGGGGATTTTAACCTTAATTGGTTAATTCCAATGGCGCGGGGGCTGGGTGTATGTGTTGTCTTCATCATCATTTCATCCTCATCACGACGCGCAGGTCGCCTACGGGAGGCAAATAGAAAGACCTGCATCTGGCGAGCCGAACCCGTCCTGGGATATCCCGGCACTAAAAGCCATACGACATTTCATTTTTTTCATTTCATTTCATCTGTCAGTCTTTAATCATTGCCCTAGAGGAGTGCGACAGGCTTCGGCAGCCGGCACAATTACTATCCTCGCCGCAAGATGGGTTCTTCATTCATTTCATCCCTGATCCGTTCATTGACTGGAAAACAGGTTGTAGGTTTTCATTTTCAGTTTCACTAAGTGAGCGAATCTTTGACTGAATGGTCAGCGTAGTGGCCTTCGGTTCAGAGGGCCTGGGTTCCATTCCCGACCGGTTCAGCGCTTTTAATCGTCAATGGTTAATTCTCTTGGCTCCAGGATGGTGTACAACGGATACATAATTATAACCTCTACCACAATAACACTCTGTTTCTCATAACTTCCCCACTTCGGGGGGGTCTGCCTTAAAAGGGCTGTACCAGACTAGCAAAGCCGTACGAAATTATTATTATTTGTAAATTTGGCATTATAAAATTGCTTTTCTTTAATAATAACTCAATATTATCATTCAATTTGTTTTACGTCGCACCGACACAGATACGTCTTATGGCGACGATAGGTTAGGAAGGGCCAGGAGTGGGACGGAAGTGGCCGTAGTCTTCATTAAGGTACAGACCCAGCATTTGCCTGGTGTGAAAATGGGAAACCACGGAAAACCACCTTCATTTCTGCCCACAGTGGAGTTCCGAATACAAGCTCACAGCTGCGCAACCCTCCCGCGTGGGAGTCCAACTGAGTAGAAGGTGGGGTTGATTCCCACCTCAAGCATCTTGGAAGTGGTTTTCCGTGGTTTCTCACTTCTCCTCCGGCAAATGCCGGGATGGTATCGAACTTAAGGCCACGGCCATTTCTTTCCCTATTTCCTTGTCTATCCCTTCCAATAAACCCATCCTCCCCACAAGGCCCCTGTTCAGCATAGCATGTTAGGCCACATGGGGCGAGGCACTGTCCTCCTCCCCAGTTGTATACCGCGACGCAAAGTCTCACGCTCCAGGACACTGCCCTTGAAGTGGTAGAAGTGGGATCCCTCGCTGAGTCCGAGGGAAAAGCCAACCCTGGACGGTAAACAGTTTAAGAAAGAAATACCTTTTAATTGTGCCATATCACCGAAAACCTATCAAAATCATACAAACCATCTTCAAATTTCAGTTACAGGAAATGTTTTAAAATAACATCGATTTCCATCAAGAAAAAAAGACTAAGAATGCAGGTCCCTGTTTGTAAGTCACCAAAAGAAATAACAGAACCTGTTAAAATTTATCTACGAACCCAGGTAGGTACTGCGAACAATACTCTGCGCAGTAATGGTTTCGACACAGATTGAAATCAGTAGGATTTGACGAGTCCAGACGTGACGTGATATTCACTTCAAGGACAATGATCAAGCACATACGAACCTCGCCTTTTTTCCCGTGCTTTATTATATCTTTCCTATTTGCTATTCATGGTCAGCCACCAAACATGAAATAAGAACCAAACTAGGCACCATGGCCTGTCCGGAAATAAAAATTCTTCATTTTTCTGAATAGTAGTTCGGCCTATGTTTCCCCTTTCGCAGTACTCCCCCAGGGTTTTAATGTTCGCTGGATTTCTTTCTCTAGAGCCTCAAACTTCTTGCGAGAATAATTTCCTTAATTCTCATGTTTGTGG
The DNA here is from genome assembly GCF_040414725.1 of Anabrus simplex. Taxonomy (NCBI): domain Eukaryota; kingdom Metazoa; phylum Arthropoda; class Insecta; order Orthoptera; family Tettigoniidae; genus Anabrus; species Anabrus simplex. The sequence goes on along the minus strand of NC_090266.1, from coordinate 691,888,233 downwards.
GTTACTGTAGTCACGTCCTAGTTCGTGAACCATGGGCAACGGCTGAGTGGCCTAGTAAGTGGTCCTGAGAGTCGGGATACCAGTTGCTATGGAATGGGAGTGGGCATCTCGGACATATTCTGAGTCGTGGCCCTCCTTGTGCTCAGGCGGCCGGGACTACACAATTCACCGGTGGTCCATAACCCGTTAGAGGAGAGATCCTCACTTGGACTATGTGCAAGTAGGGCAGCATCCTGCTTCATGAATTTACCGAGCTCAGAACACTTTAAGCAAGCCTCGGACCTATGGGAGTAATGGAGTCCCACTCCCATTTGACAGGCGAGGAACTCCTTGGAAACAACTTGGCGAACGAAATGGAATTCGATGGGGAGCTATCAATATTAATGGGGCTTATGGAAGAAAGAAGGTAGAACTTGCTGAGTCAGCAAAGAGGATGCATCTGGATGTGCTAGGAGTAAGTGATATTCGGGTAAGGGGAGATAAGGAGGAAGAGATAGGAGATTATAAAGTGTACTTGACGGGTGTTAGAAAGGGAAGGGCAGAGTCTGGGGTAGGGCTCTTTATCAGGAATACCATTGCACGCAACATAGTTTCTGTTAGGCACGTAAGTGAGCGAATGATGTGGGTAGATTTGTCAGTGGGAGGAATTAGGACAAGAATTGTGTCCGTGTATTCACCATGTGAGGGTGCAGATGAGGATGAAGTTGACAAGTTTTATGAAGCATTGAGTGACATCGTGGTCAGGGTCAACAGCAAGGATAGAATAGTGCTAATGGGCGATTTCAATGCGAGAGTTGGGAATAGAACTGAAGGATACGAAAGGGTGATTGGTAAATGTGGGGAAGATATGGAAGCTAATGGGAATGGGAAGCGTTTGCTGGACTTCTGTGCTAGTATGGGTTTAGCTGTTACAAATACATTCTTCAAGCATAAGGCTATTCACCGCTACACATGGGAGGCTAGGGGTACCAGATCCATAATAGACTATATCTTAACAGACTTTGAATTCAGGAAATCTTTTAGGAATGTACGAGTTTTTCGGGGATTTTTCGATGATACAGACCATTATCTGATCTGTAGTGAACTAAGTATCTCTAGGCCTAGGGTAGAGAAAGTGAAATCTGTCTGCAAACGAATAAGGGTAGAAAATCTCCAGGATGAGGAAATTAGACAGAAGTACATGGATATGATTAGTGAGAAGTTTCGAACAGTAGACAGTAAGCAGGTTCAGGATATAGAAAGTGAATGGGTGGCATACAGGGATGCTGTAGTAGAAACAGCAAGGGAATGCCTAGGAACAACTGTGTGTAAAGATGGGAAAAGGCGAACATCTTGGTGGAATGAAGAAGTGAGAGCAGCCTGTAAACGTAAAAAGAAGGCTTATCAGAAATGGCTCCAAACAAGGGCCGAGGCAGACAGGGATTTGTGCGTAGATGAAAGAAACAGAGCGAAACAAATAGTTGTTGAATCCAAAAAGAAGTCATGGGAAGATTTTGGTAATAACCTGGAAAGGCTAGGTCAAGCAGCAGGGAAACCATTCTGGACAGTAATAAAGAATCTTAGGAAGGGAGGGAAAAAGGAAATGAACAGTGTTTTGAGTAATTCAGGTGAACTCATAACAGATCCCAGGGAATCACTGGAGAGGTGGAGGGAATATTTTGAACATCTTCTCAATGTAAAAGGAAATCATCATGGTGGTGTTGCAAACAGTCAAGGTCATGGGGAGGAGGAAAATGATGTTGGTGAAATTATGCTTGAGGAAGTGGAAAGGGTAGTAAATAAACTCCATTGTCATAAGGCAGCAGGAATAGATGAAATTAGACCTGAAATGGTGAAGTATAGTGGGAAGGCAGGGATGAAATGGCTTCATAGAGTAGTCAAATTAGCGTGGAGTGTTGGTAAGGTACCTTCAGATTGGACAAAAGCAGTAATTGCACCTATCTATAAGCAAGGGAACAGGAAGGATTGCAACAACTATCGAGGTATTTCATTGATTAGTATACCAGGCAAAGTATTCACAGGCATCTTGGAAGGGAGGGTGCGATCAGTCGTTGAGAGGAAGTTGGATGAAAACCAGTGTGGTTTCAGACCACAGAGAGGCTGTCAGGATCAGATTTTCAGTATGCGCCAGGTAATTGAAAAATGCTACGAGAGGAATAGGCAGTTGTGTTTATGTTTCGTAGATCTAGAGAAAGCATATGACAGGGTACCGAGGGAAAAGATGTTCGCTATACTGGGGGACTATGGAATTAAAGGTAGATTATTAAAATCAATCAAAGGCATTTATGTTGACAATTGGGCTTCAGTGAGAATTGATGGTAGAATGAGTTCGTGGTTCAGGGTACTCACAGGAGTTAGACAAGGCTGTAATCTTTCACCTTTGCTGTTCGTAGTTTACATGGATCATATGCTGAAAGGTATAAAATGGCAGGGAGGGATTCAGTTAGGTGGAAATGTAGTAAGCAGCCTGGCCTATGCTGACGACTTGGTCTTAATGGCAGACTGTGCCGAAAGCCTGCAGTCTAACATCTTAGAACTTGAAAATAGGTGCAATGAGTATGGTATGAAAATTAGCCTCTCGAAGACTAAATTGATGTCAGTAGGTAAGAAATTCAACAGAATTGAATGTCAGATTGGTGATACAAAGCTAGAACAGGTCGATAATTTCAAGTATTTAGGTTGTGTGTTTTCCCAGGATGGTAATATAGTAAGTGAGATTGAATCAAGGTGTAGTAAAGCTAATGCAGTGAGCTCGCAGTTGCGATCAGCAGTATTCTGTAAGAAGGAAGTCAGCTCCCAGACGAAACTATCTTTACATCGGTCTGTTTTCAGACCAACTTTGCTTTATGGGAGCGAAAGCTGGTTGGACTCAGGATATCTTATTCATAAGTTAGAAGTAACAGACATGAAAGTAGCAAGAATGATTGCTGGTACAAACAGGTGGGAACAATGGAAGGAGGGAACTCGGAATGAGGCGATAAAGGCTAATTTAGGAATGAACTCGATAGATGAAGCTGTACGCATAAACCGGCTTCGGTGGTGGGGTCATGTGAGGCGAATGGAGGAGGGTAGGTTACCTAGGAGAATAATGGACTCTGTTATGGAGGGTAAGAGAAGTAGAGGTAGACCAAGACGACGATGGTTAGACTCGGTTTATAACGATTTAAAGATAAGAGATATAGAACTAAATGAGGCCACAACACTAGTTGCAAATCGAGGATTGTGGCGACGTTTAGTAAATTCTCAGAGGCTTGCAGACTGAACGCTGAAAGGCATAACAGTCTATAATGATAATGTATGTATGTATGTATGTATGTATGTTGTAATGAATATTATTCCGCCCGAGGAAAGCCGAATAATACTTGTGGCAAAGGAAACAAAATTAAACATCTTCGGCTGAATCCTATCTTTTATTAAAAGTCTCCCCTTTGCCACCTGGTCTTTTCCGTATTCGTGGATAGCATTATGAGACTCAAAGTAATTACACCTTACAAGGCTTTAGAGAATGCGTTACTTTGATCTTTCAGTCACGAACAAGGCAGCTTGCAAGCAAAAGGAAACGAAAACAAGACAAGGGAGAGAGAAATTAGTGAAAAAGTAGTTGCTGACGAGAAGCAAGGCGTAGATTCTCTCTCGCTCCCGGGTTCCCTTTGGCTCCAGCTCACTTTTACCACGAGAGGGGGCTTCAGGCTGGAAATGATCGAACATAACACTCAGCTATTGTGCTACTTAGATGATCAATGTAATGCGAACGTGAGCGACATTTTCCAGGCAATATTCGATTGTTCTCTTCGATTATTTCCTGTCGTCATCGTTAACGTCAGATGTGCACTTGACACACACTTCTATTGTGCCCCGGCTATACTCAATTTCGAAGATTTAAAAATGACTTATTTTTTGCTATTTGCTTTACGCCGCACCGACACAGATATGTCTTATGGCGACGATGGGAGAGGAAAGGCCTATGAATGGGAAGGAAGCGGCCGTGGCCTTAATTAAGGTACTGCCCCAGCATTTGCCTGGTGTGAAAATGCGAAACCACGGAAAACCGTCTTTAGGGCTGCCAACAGTGGAGTTCGAACCCACTATCTCCCGATTACTGGATACTGGCCGCACTTAAGCGACTGAAGCTATCGAGCTCAGTTAAAATGACTTAAAAGCCACATTCTCTCATAAAAATCGTCAGTTTTGCAAATAACAAGGTCTTATTTGAATATTCGTATTACTATCGAGATACATTGTGCAGATTGTACTAGGACTTCTGGTATGGACTAGGCCTATATCAAGTTTGTTATATTAAATTTTTCCTCAGTCTCGTCCTTGGCTTTGACGACATGAACGTGACTGAGGTTTAATCGATGCTGGTAATGCCATTCCTTATGCAGTCATTCCTTGTGATAAATGGTGTGAAAGTGTTACACATAAAGTCGGCCTATGCATTTCAGTGGGATTGGCGGACTAATATGTAATATCACCTCCTAGCTCAGCGTGGAAAGCAACGGGAAACAGTCGTACTCATACCCCGCCTTTTCGGTGACATATAGGCTACTAATGACAGCTAATCAATCCGTTGACGTTCCATTTAGCCTTCCGACTGAGTACCTCATCATGCATACAGTATAGTACAGACAATGTGCTAACCTCGAATCTGTGGCCCAGTTGGGTAGTCGTTGTCTTTGCAATAATATTATTGGTTTTTACTCATACTGAATATATTTTGTGGTTAACGGGGAAGTTTAAGAGACGGCATTTTTTCCATTCTTTCCAAGTATCTTTACGTCGCACCGACACAGATATAGTCGCTCCTACGTCAAAACCGCAAATGTGACAATGCTTATCCTATCCATGAAATGAAATGGCGTATGGCTTTTAGTGTTAGGAGTGACCGAGGAGAATTTCGGCTCGCCAGATGCAGGTCCTTAATTTGCCTCCCGTAGGTGACCTGCGCATCGTAATGAGGATGAAATGATGATGGAGACGACACATAAACTGGAATTAACCAACTATGGTTAAAATTTACGACCCTGCCGGGAATAGAACCCGGGACCCTGTGACCAAAGGCCAGCACGCTAACGATTTAGCTATGGAGCCGGACTCCTATCCATTATTGTCCTTAAGACTGGTCACGCTTCCCAGCCACACATTTATATACAGTCCATCACAACAAATTTCTTTGAGTTCATTTTCCTATGCTAAACTGCAGCGGAAAATGAACCTTCCTGTACCGTACGTTAGGAATGTATGTTTGCATGACATATTTACCCGCTCGTAGAGTATGATGTATAGTATTTAAGGTGCATTTTCCTTTACACACGCGCATAGGAAAATTAACTCAATGGAAATTGTTCTGATGGACTGCATATCAACATGTGGGTGGGAGGCATGACCAGTCTTAAGGGAAATAATGGATAGGAAGAGAATTGCCACATTCGTGGTTTTGGTATAGGAGCGAATATATGTCTTATGGCGACAATTGAATAGGAAAGGGGTAGGGGTGGGAAGGAATTGGCCGTGGCCTTCATTAAGATACAGCCCCAGAATTTACTTGGTATGAAAATGGGAAATTAAGGAAAACCATCTTCAGGGTTACAGAACCCACTACCTCCCGAATACTGTGTAGGCTACCGGCCGCACTTAAGTGACTGCAACTATACGAACACCTGCAAACACCACCGGACTGAGCCGGGATCGAACCTGCCAACTTAGCCAGAGAAGGCACGTCAAATGTCTACTGCGGAATGGTCACAATATATTGAAGAGACTTTACACATATATTTTATTGTTAGTAGTAAGCCTAGTATAAAATATGTATCAAGCGGAAATATCAAAGTTCTGACAGATGATATTGTTGATCATATCAAGAGAAATGCATAAACAAGATTGCAATTTTATATAACTACTGACATTGTAACTGTAGCCACCTCAGCTTTTCGTGGAATCTGAAGCGCAAGGATGAAATTTTTCGTTTAAGAAATCTTACATGAATTGCCTAGGATTCAAATCGGTTGTGCATTGGTGGGAAGTTAGTGCCAATGCCACTCGGTTTTCACGTCACCCACCAAAAAATTTAATTAGCACATGGATCCCTTTCCGGTGTTTATTATTTTGTTTCCTTCCTCTTCTCCTTCTTCTCCTTTATCTGTTTACCTTCAAGGATCGGGTTTTCCCTCGGGCTCAGCGAGGGATCCCACCTCTGCCGCCTCAAGGGCAGTGTCCTGGAGCATCAGACTCTGGGTCTGGGATACAACTGGGGGATGACCAGTACCTCGCCCAGGCGGCCTCCCCTGCTATGCTGAACAGGGGCCTTGCGGGGATGGGAAGATTTGAAGGGATGTATAAGGAAGAGGGAAGGAAGTGGCCGTGGCATTAAGTTAGGTATCATCCCGGCATTTGCCTGGAGGAGAAGTGGGAAACCACGCAAAACCACTTCCAGGATGGCTGAGGTGGGAATAGAACCCCCCTCTACTCAGTTGACATCCCGAGGCTGAGTGTACCCCATTCCAGCCCTCGTACCACTTTTCAAATTTCGTGGCTGAGCCGGGAATCGAACCCGGGCCTCAGTGGTTGGCAGCTAATCGCACTAACCACTACACCACAGAGGCGGACCTATTTTGTTTCCAAAATTTATAAAAAATATGTATACTCTGCGAAATACTCATATTTCATACCAAAGAGCAGCATAGTTCGTATTTAAGCACTTGAGGCTCTAGACGTCTAGAGGGTGGTAATAGAAGAGAATTAGCGAAAATATGGAAGTCAATAAATAAGTAAAGTCTTCTTCTTCCTCCTTTCCTACCGCTGTGGGGTACACCTGTGGGGTGGCGGGTGTGAACTGAGTCGCACATATCGATTTGGCCCTATTTTACGGGAGGATGCCCTTCCTGACGCCAACCCTATATGGTGGGATGTAATCAATATTGCGTATTTCTGTAATGGTTGGTAGTGTGGTATGTTGTTTGAATATGATGAGGAGAGTGTTGGGACGGATACATACACCCAGTCCCCGAGCCAGAAGAATTAATCAAAAGCGATTAAAATCCCCGACCCACCCGGGAATCGAACCCGGGACCCTCTGAACCGACTCCAGTACGCTGACCATTCAGCCAAAGAGTCGTACTCAGTAAATAAGTATCAAGCTAATATTCTTGCATTTAGACCGTTCTTAATAAAGCCTACGCATGTAGGCTATAGAGTAAAATCTGATGATTGATGCATTTAATTTTCCTCATGAATTATTATTATTATTATTATTATTATTATTATTATTATTATTATTATTATTATTATTATTAATATGCGTATAAATACCCCTCAATTGTTACAGACGTTAAGAGACACCAGAGTCACGTAAAAATCCGACTCCATGGCTAAATGCTTAGCGGACTGGCCTATGGCCACAGGGGTCCCGGGTTCGACTCCCGGCAGTGTCGGAAATTTTAATCATCATTGGTTAATTTCGCTGGCACGGAGGCTGGGTGTATGTGTCGTCTTCATCATCATTTCATCCTCATCACGACGCGCAGGTCGCCTACGGGAGTCTAATTAAAAGACCTGCTCCGGTGAGCCGAATATTTACTGGGACACTCCCGGCACTAAAAGCCATACGCCATTTTATTAATATGAACAAAAATATTTTACGTTCCCGTAAATCTAATGACACGGGCTCCCCCAGTGCAGCATGATACACATACTAATCCTACTGTGAGTCTTAAAGTTCTAACAGCACCGGGAATCGAATCCGGGCTCCCGTGGGCGGCAGCTAATGGCGTTAACTGTTACACTACGGAGGTGGTCAAAGTAAATTCGTGTACTCGTGCCGAGATAGTGGAGCTCTTTCAGGCACACCCCCAATGCAGGTGACCTTCTACAGTTTAAACACCATTCCAGCCCTCCTTCCATTCTCAAATTTCTGGCAGTACAGCGAATCGAAACCCGGGCCACCAAGAACGGCAGCTAATAATGCTAACCATTAGACCTACGCTACGGAAGGGGCACACATAGCTGTGAGGTAGGCTATATGACTCGTACTCTTGTGAAACTGATGGACCTCTTGAATAATATATCACGCTTTCTGAAACAGTCCATATTAATTTTGCAGATACGGAATCGAATTAAATGTTGAATCATTATTTTGTTCTATTTTTTGAACAAAATATCCTCTCCAATATTTTCATAAACCAATGAGACTGACGTCTATATTTCTTTCCTATCTATTTTATATCACGCTAGAAGTTTACACTGACACTGAGATAAGAAGGGTCTAGGACAAATAAGGTAGTGGCTTTAATTAATTAATTGCTTGGGGTGGCGAGCCATAGAAAACCACCCAGGGTTCCGACATCACCATCTCCCGTACGCAAGTTTTACAGTTACAGGACTCGGTAAGGCGTAACCAAGTGGATCGGTGCCACCGTTATTAATAGTAATGTAGTGATTTTGATTATTATTCCCTTGACGATATTCTTTAATTTCTTGTACGAAACAAAGTATGTTGTATTCTTGAGGGAAGCAATCTCTTATTGAGTACGGAACGTTTTACAATTTAGCTACAAAGTACGAATGAAGAGAAATTAAGTTCAGAAAGTACGTTTTAATTCTTGTCAGGTCATCTGGATATTCAAAGCAATAGAGAACGTTCCCAGGCCAACTGCTTCAAGTCAACTACGGCCTTTGCACCATGGAATCGGATTTCCTGCTGCCCCTTAACCAATTTGATTGAAAACCGGATTGTAACGATTATATACATATACTTTAGTCTCCAAACAAGTTTAACAAGCGAAAGACAAGTTGGCCCTTGGACCGGACTACTAGCCGCTGGTCTTCCTAACTGACCTTCATGTGAAGGGTCATGAGAATTTAGGCGTCTGAAATGGCAACCTTTTGGTTTGTTGTAGCGTGCATCAAGTTCTCAGCGACAACATATCATGCAGCGGGCGAGTTCCAGGCCGACCCACCACCTCGACAAGTCCAGTTCTCGCCCAAGACGGCTCTCTTTAGTTCAGATAGACACAAGTGGATCCTGGACAGTGGTGGACAGCCAGCAGTGATGAGCGCAACGGAACGGTAAGACTTCAGTACATATTATAACAAATTCAGAAATCACCTTTAATAAGGCTTGAAGATAATATGGCAACAACTTTTACACTGCCCGTAGCTGAATCTTGTTTTCTAAACAAGGAATTACTGGAAGAAAGATTCAGAGACAATTTTATAATTAATATCTGACGATGAGAGCCTCCGTGGCTCAGACGGCAGCGCACCGGCCTCTCACCGCTGAGTTCCGTGGTTCAAATCCCGGTCACATTATGTGAGATTTGTGCTGGACAAAGCGGAGGCGGGACAGACTTTTCTCCGGGTATTCCGGTTTTCCCTGTCATATTTCATTCCAGCAACACTCTCCAATTTCATCTGTCATTCAGAGGAGTGCGACAGACTTCGGCAGCCGGCACAATTCCTATCCTCGCCGCTAGTTGGGGGCTTCATTCATTCCATTCCTGACCCGGTCGAATGACTGGAAACAGGCTGTGGATTTTCATTTTTATCTCACGATGAAAAAGAGTTTTTAATTTTTGTGCGGCTAATTGCTTAACAGGTGTAGCCCTCGTATGGCAGACCCTCGGACGAGGGTGGGCGGCATCTGCTGGGTATGGGAAATAGCGTGTTATTGCGACAGAGGATGGTGTTTTTTGGACTAAGTACTCCTGTAGCCTGTAAATTAACTCCTTCACCTTATTTCCTAGTCGTGAAAGTCAAGCAATACAGCTAAAGATGCCACGCAGACTGCGTGGCACTCCAATATCTCTCTGGTCTTGGTAGGTCAAGGCCCTATATCGGTTCTCTGTCCCACGTTTTCTCAGTTTACCTTATTACGTAAGCCTATTTTAATAATTCTGGTTGCTCTATGGCACAGATTATGAGATACTGCCGTGATGACAATAGATCTGATGGTTGAGCGCTGGTTTCCTGCGCTCAAGTTGGCGGGGACGATCAGTCTGATGGTAATTGAATGTGCTCAAATACGCCGACCTCGTGTCGGTAGTTTACTGGCTCATCAAACCTTGTAGGACAAATTGCCGGCAAACCGCTGTCTCTAAAAATGGAAAAATTAGTTTTGGGTAACAAAAATTTTAATGCATTATTATTATTATTATTATTATTATTATTATTATTATTATTATTATTATTATTATTATTATTATTATTATTATTATTATATTGGCGTGTAATCGCTGCATATCCAGTTTTTATTTTTTTATTTGCTTTACGTCGTACCGACACAGATAGGTTTTATGGTGAGGATGGGATAGGAAAGGGCTAGAAGTGGGAAGGAAGCGGCCGTGGCCTTAATTATGCTACACCCAGAGCATTTGCCTGGTGTGAAGTGGGGAACCACGGAAAACCATCTTCAACACTGCCGATACTGGGACTCGAACCCACTATCTCCCGAATGCAAGCTCACAGCTGCGCGACCCTAACCCCACGGCCAACTCGCTCGGTGCATATGAAGTCTAAAATCTCTTTAAATTCATGTAAAGTTGAATCAGAAAAATTGGACGTGGAGTGAACTCTCCGGATTTCCCCATCAGTTAGGTAAGTTCCAAAAATATTTCGTGAACATTCATTGCCTCTATCGCTCAGATTGATGACATGCTTTGTCAGTCGATATTTTTCATCACCTCGTAGTCCGGCTGCATGGTTAAATGGTTAGCGTGCTAGCCTTTGGTCTCAGGGGTCCCGGGTTCGATTCCCGGCAGGGTCGGGAACTTTAACCTTAATTGGTTAATTCCCCTGGCACGGGGACTGGGTGTATGTGTCGTCTTCATCATCATTTAATCCTCATCACGACGCGTAGGTCGCCTACGGGTGTCAAATCAAAAGACCTGCACCTGGCGAGCCAAAGTCCTCGGACACCTCCCGGCACTAAAAGCCATACGCCATTTCATTTTTCATTACCTCGTCGTAAGTTAAGGCACTCTACTTATAAACTAACACATCACTGGTTTCGGATTAAGTCGGCTACATTGTTATGATGTCTATTATAATGTTCAAATCAAGCGTTGTAAATGTAGAGACATTCGTCTATTTAATCAAGTTCAGAGTTACATTTCTCTGCAAAGTAGTGGTTGGAAATGTTCAGCATTCAATGGGGATGTGAATGGCGGTGTATGTGAAATTCCAACTGTACGCAGTGAATGCGAGACACATTCTTCAAGGTATTACCAATTTCGATTTTATTCCTTTTTCATAGGGGCTTTACGTCCCATTAACTGAAATAGGTGTTAGGCGACTGTGGAATAGTAAAGGAGTCTATCAGAGAAGGAAGTTTTTCTTGTTCTTTTCATATTTTTTTAAATTCCATATTGGTTCTATATTAAATCGACATAGACAAGGTTTGTGGCGACGATGGAGTCGGACAGGATTAGGATGGGAAGGAAGCGAACGTAGCCTTAATTGTGGTATAGTCTAAGCATTTGCCTGGTGAGAAAATGGGAAACCACCGGGTGAGTTGGCCATGCGGTTAGGAGCGCGCGTCTGTGAGCTTGCATCCGGGAGATAATGGGTCGGAATCCCACTGTCGGCAGCCCTGAAGATGGTTTTCCGTGGTTTCCCATTTTCACATCAGGCAAATGCTGGGGCTGTACCTTAATTAAGGGCACGGCCGCTTCCTTCCAACTCCTAGGCCTTTCCAATCCCATCGTTGCCATAAGACCTATCTGCGTCGGTGCGACGTAAAGCAACTACCAAAAAAAAAAAAAAATGATTCACTCAACCTACATCAGAAATTAGTACCCTGGAGGAAAGTGGCCGGGTATAGAGCTAATCACTCTATCATACTTAGTGCTTATACATGGTTAGTGTGCTGGCCTTTGGTCACTGGGGTCCCGGGTTCGATTCCCGGCGGGGTCGGGACTTTAAGTTCGTCTGGTTAATTTCTCCGGCTCGGGGCTGGGTGTTTGTGTTCGTCTTAAATGTATAAGTTCAACTCATCAAACTCGATTCATAATTAGTAATCAGAAACACACAAAAAGTGAATTAATAATTAATAATGAGAAACATACAAATTTGTAGCTGGCTGAATGGTCGTTAAGACCGAAACCAAAATTTATAATAAAAAGGAATACTTAAGTGCTTAGGTTACGGATAGTGAATATCTTTACCTTACAGTCCTCCGAGTACGTACCCACATGATTTTGCTTTTAAATGCTTGAAGGAGATCCAGATCGTTTGTTTTACAAGGAGGCCTACTCTGAATATCACATGAAGTTTTCTTCTTATACTTCTCCTCAAGTCGATTTCCACCTAAAAAGTAGGATTGGGCTAAGAACATTAATTGAGCGGTTCATCGAAGTCTTAGAACTCTTAGAAAAATTTTATACGATGTAGGCATTGAACTAATAGTCTTTGAAGTAATCGACGATATAGCATTGTAGTGCTATTGTTGAGAATGCAGAAGACCCAGAATTACTTCGTCACTGTTCGGGAAAAAGGTTATATCTCAAAATGCTCTTCCTATCCATTATTTTCCTTAAGACTAGTCACGCCTCCCAGCTACATAATTATTAGTATTTAATCCATCAGAACAACTTTACACGCCAGCATAGGAAAATGAACCTTACCGTACCACACTCTAGGTATGTATGTTTGCATGACTTATTTACGCACTCCTACAGTAAAATGTACTTAAGTTTAATTTTCCTTTACAGGTTATCATACGAAAATAAACACAACTAAAATTGTTCTGATGGACTGCGTGATCACCCAGTCAAACTAAGAGTAGTGCGATATGAGAGGCAGAGGACCTGGTGGAGAAAGCCAAGCAATACGGCAGAGGAAGTCATCGCGCTGACCCTGTGGACTCCAGGATATACAGGCTGTACTGATGGGCAGCAATTTTCTGGGGCATTGGTTATTAAGAATGATCCTGTAAAATTATGCTTCCTTTTAAAGTCAGGGATCAGCAAATCAATTGTAAGCAGTCAGGTATGTTATAATTGTGACTTTGATCGTTGCTAGATAACGTTCCCAGTCGTCTCTAATTAATACAATTAATCCAATTATTTTATAACTCATAATTTTTTATTAAGTTCGGCTCCATGGCTAAGTGGTTAGCGAGCTGGCCTTTAGCAACAGGGGTCCCGGGTTCGATTCCCGGGAGGGTCGGGAATTTTAACCATCATTGGTTAATTTCGCTGGCAGGTCGCCTACGGGCGTCAACTCAAAAGACCTGCACCTATGGAGCCGAACATGCCCTCGGACATTCCCGGCACTAAAAGCCATACGCCATTTCATTACTGATTAAAGGAAACGGAGGGAGATCAGGAAGATGACAGCAAGTCTCGATTTACGTTTCTTTAGGGTGTGTTAGTAAATGACGCTAGTGCCAGTTGTAAATAGTGGACTACAGTGATGCTGAATTCATTAATACAGGCTTGGATAGTTTCGTTGATCTAAAAAAATCTATAATAGGCCTACTGCATGTATATTGTGGTCAGAGCGGAACCTCTATTTAGACAGCACCGCCGAATCCAACCAGAAAATGTTTCATGGTCCTTACACATAAATAGTTAATTTTGAATGCAATATACTGACTTATGATTGGCGAACATCTACTAGCGTTCATAGTTAACTTCCTAAATAATAATAATAATAATAATAATAATAATAATGAAGTGCCTAATCCATACCGGGAGGTTGGTGACCTGTTCAGAACACCCAACTAGGCCAGGAGGCCACTGATCAAACATTCTGTGCCGGAGTTCACTTGCGTTGTTAGGATGAACAGTTTCTTCCCGCTCCTCCAACTAAAGCCACAGTTCCTTCAGCCTCTTGAGACCAATGGAAAAGCTGTCGGAACGATATAAGAGGCAGTACACCCGGTCAAGATAGTGAAACGGCACATCTGAGGGTTCATCTTACGCTGACCATGTCCCACTCCAATATCTGCTGGCCATCTGGCTGATCAGCAGTCGTCTTAGCTGGCTGGTGATATTAGAAGGCTGCGTGTGTCAAGGATTTGTTTTCTTTAACGCTTTTCTTACTATAATCCGTGAGAGATGTCAAAGAAAAATGCTTGATCGACGCCATAAGACCTATCTGTGCTGGTGCGACGTAACGCCAATTAAAAAAAAAAGAGAGAAAGAAAATCCTATCATAAATGACTTCATCTAAACCACATAACAAATTGTATAAACAAACATGACATCTTTTGTTTTTCAATTGCTGCTGTGTTGAGCTGTTTCGTTTTTAATACTTAGGCTACTCCATTGATTTTTAGGTCGTGTTAAGGTTTTCTGAAAGTATATGATCTAAGATACTCTTCTGCGGAGATGTCGCGTAGTCTTAAACGTATTTCTCAAGATACTGGCTAATGCAGTTGTTAAGTTCTAACACAGTAAGAATGTTAACTCTGAAATCAATGAGCCTCTTTTCCGTTACACTTGAGTGTCTGACTGTCGAATAGACTTCAGATATATAACATTAGTTTCATCAAAAAATTTCGTCTTGCTAAGTTTTTTGTACATTGTTAACAATATCGTGTGAAAGTACTTGTTCGTACGACACTCAGTTCTTTAGATCTAAATAATTAAACATTTGTTTATTAGCTAATGTTTGTAGGTACGCTATACAACACGTTTTTTATTTGACAATTAAAGTGTGATTTGTCAATAAAATACTTCAAGGGCTATTAGACATCCCATCCGAAAGAAGAAATTACGTTTTCAAACTTCAATCAACAATCTTCATACCCCTTCAGCGAAACGTTGCACATGAATGCATGTAGATTAAAAGTAATTTCAGTTCGTAATGTGCAGTACAGTTCGTCAGGGAGGTAGAAATATTAAAATCCAGATTGTGGGTTCGAATATTACTGTCGGGAGCCCTGCAAATAATTTTCTGTAGTTTTCCACTTTCACACCATGCAAATGCTGGAGGCTGTACCTTAATTGAGGCCATGGTCACTCACTACCTTCTCAATCTTAGCCTTTTCCCATCCTATTATTACCGAAAGCCTTCGATGTGTTAGTGCGACGTTAAAACACTATTTACAAAAAGTGATTGGCATTTCTACTGTTTCTTTGTTTTCCTGTTCGTCATCGTTTAATGTGCTCTCTTCTTGCCGACCTCAATTCGACAAGTCATTATCCTGTTTCCAAGTTATCTAGACTGGTATCTGGCGAGGTCTGTTGCCTTTGAGAGTGTTTAAATGTGACAAATCCGTGTCGTTGGCTTCCAGTACGTTGAAGCCCAGATCTATAGCCATTGAAGTAAGGATAAAATTACACTAGAGTCCCGTTAATCCGAAAGTCCGGTTAATCCGAACTGAAATATTCAATTTTTTTTTAAAAAAAGTTCTCCTTATTGAAATTAAAGAACATATTATAGAATGAAGACTTACTTGCACTTTATTAGTCATATTTTACTAGAATAACTTAATGTAAACATAATTACACACCAATCACTGCGCGTTCATCTTTACAAAGACTTAGTTTCTTTTGCCGTAGTGATTGGGACCTGCCCCTGTTCAGCATAGCAGGTGAGGCCGCCTGGGCGAGGTACTGGTCATTCTCCCCAGTTGTATCCCCGACCCAAAGTCTGAAGCTTCAGGACACTGCCCTTGAGGCGGTAGAGGTGGGATCCCTCGCTGAGTCCGAGGGAAAAACCAACCCTAAAGGGTAAACAGATTAAGAAGAAGAAGAAGAAGAAGATTGGGACCTACTCGAAGATGCAGTGTTAAACCAGAATCTCATGAACATCACATCAATGGGCGTAGTAGCGGAGTGTTGCTCGACGTAGCGTACGGCAAGTTCTAGGCGGACGTAGCATCTGAATATGAGACTAGTGTAACCCGTTACCGTATTTTAGCAGTTATAGGAGACAAGTTTTAACCTAGTTTTACTCGTTCTTAACTACCCTACTGTAATGTTATACAGTATTTTATTAATGTAACTGCTAAATAATGGGCTTTTAAAATTACAGTATGTACTCTACTGTATTATAGAAGCTATTTTCCTCAGACGGTTGAGGTGCTGACCTTCTGACCCCAACTTGGCAGGTTCGATCCTGGCTCAGTTTTGTGGCATTCGAATGTGCTCAAATACGTCAGCCTCGTGTAAGTAGATTTACTGACACGTAAAAGAACACCTGCGGTAGAAAATCCCGGCACCTAGGCGTCTCTGGAAACCGTAAGACTAGTTAGTGGGACGTAAAAACAATAACATTATTATTAGAAAATATTTACCGGTTAATCCGAAAATTTCGTAATCCGAACAGATTGTGGTCCCAATTAGTTCGGATTAACTAGACTCTACTGTATTATTATTATTATTATTATTATTATTATTATTATTATTATTATTATTAGGAGCTTCCTTACCGAGGTGACAAAAGAGAGCTTGGTTCACCCGGAAGGACGTGGATCCGATTCCCCGTCAGGAAGTCGAAAAATTTAAGAAATACTGCACCAAAAATGAGTGACACGTTAATTCCTGCCGGTTGTGTTTGTCTATTTTAATGTGGTTTTTTTCATATAGTCATGTGCATGACCTAGTATATATTATTGAATTTTAAGGCAATGTCTTATTCTACCATGACCTAGCATCTTTCATTTTACCGATAATAAAGTATTGTGAATTAGATCCACTGATTATTTTAAATGCACCATCATTATTCATCTTCATTTGTTTTAAATTCTAGTCAGTGGATACATTTTAACATTTTAATTATATCATGTCATCTTTTTTGTACCATTAGTCAGCGATGACCTTAGATGTTAGGCCCCATTAAATAACAAGCATCATCATCATCATCATCATCAATTCCTGCTGGCAAAGGCGGGCCCACAAAGCGCCGAGGTTACGGATAGTGGAAGATCTTACCTTCCACAACTCCAAGGGTCTTCATGGCCTGTACGGATATGACTTTGTTTTCGATTTTCTTTTCATACATAACATCACTTAGTATTTATGTAAATTTAAATTCTACGATTCCTTTTATATCGTTTTAATTATATTTCGTGTAATATTGTTGGAAATCTGATCTTTTTTTTGCTAGTTGCTTTACGTCGCACCGACACAGATAGGTCTTATGGCGACGATGGGATAGGAAAGGGCTATGAATGGGAAGGAAGCAGCCGTGGCCTTAATTAAGGTACAGCCCCAGCATTTGCCTGGTGTGAAAATGGGAAACCACGGAAAACCATTTTCAGAGCTGCCGTCAGTGGGGTTGGAACCTACTATCTCCCGAATACTGGATACTGGCCGCACTTATGCGACTGCAGCTATCGAGCTCGGTATTCTGATCTTTTACCTACACTCATGGGCCTTTCTGAATTCAATGATTGTTCCTAGCCATCGGCCTAATTGATTAATATAATGTTTCCATTGATGAAACGAAGATATAAAGCGAAATGCACATGAATAAACACGAATAAATAAATAAAAAATATGGAATAATTGCTTCTTTCATTTTTAACCTTATGTTAACTTGTCAGTACCATGGTCTTGTCTTGCTTTTTTCTTTCTTTCTTAATTTCTTTCTTTTCTTTCGTTTCTTTTTTCTTTCTTCCTTTCTTTCTCTTTTTTTACAGTTTACTCTGCGTCGCACCGACACAGATAGGTGTTATGGCGACAATGGGTACAGCCCAAACATTTGCCTGGTGTTAAAATGGGAAACCACGGTAAACAGGCCTGCTGACAGTGGGGTTCGAACCCACTATATCCCGAACGCAAACCTACTTTCTTCTTTATGGTAACCTGCCGTGAACACGGCAACATTCACGAGGTATAGTTGTTCAGTCTTAATGAGCAGGATGGTTAAATTGTGCACTGACAGGTTTCGTCGTCTGCTATTTCAATTAGAGGCTGACGCTGAAAGAGATGGTGAATTTCAAAGTAGGGTTTGCATATTCTGTTACAGCGCAAGGTGTGCTTCTTATCGTTTACGTTGTGAGCAATCATTGGCATCTTATTCTCGCAATGAAGTAAATGGTTTAATGTAACGTACTCGAGAATAATGTTCAGACTCTCAAAATACTGCGAGAAATTTGTTTCACAGTGGTGTGCAGTATAGAGCCTAGTTTTCATTATATTACTATATCCTACTGCTGATAAGAAGTGACTAACTTACTACTCTCTGTGAATCAGGTGTGAAGAAGTAATTGCATTCCTGAAAGGGATTAGCAATAATATCATGTTTCAAACGGTTATAGTTTCTGAAACCATAACTAGGCACTTTAAAAATGACAATTCTGAAATTAATACATATTGGTAGATATTCTGAACAAAACAGTCTGCAATTTACAGTTACGGTGACATGTCGATGAATTACTTTCAGAAATTATTATTATTATTATTATTATTATTATTATCATTATTATTATTATTATTATTATTATTATTATTAATATTAAAAATCCGAAAGGAAAGATTAAATTTTCTAGCTTAAAACTTCAGGAGATTCTCAAATGGTACTTTTAATTTGATACCCATATTTGTGATACTTTCCTCACTCACCATGAGCACACTCACATAGTTTGGGACATCAATCAATACCTCCCCATCTCTATTACATCCTCATACACATGCACAAGTAGGCGCTATTCTTGGGTATTAGGACCTTTGCAGCAATAGCAACTTCACTGATGTCAATATTTAATTTTCCATTACAAGTTAAATTTTAAATTAATTTCATGGAAAAAGAAATTCCATTTTGCTGCCTTCTGCGTCCAGGAGGGACTTTCTTCCACTTGTTTAGGGATCATACAGAAATGATTAGGTTGCTGAACTATCAAAACCACGAATGTTACAAGGCTCTTCCTGTCCATTATTTCCCTTAAGACTGGTCACGCTTCCCAGCCACATATTGATATGCAGTCCATCAGAACAATTTTCGTTGAGTTCATTTTCCTATGATCCTGTGTAAATGAAAATGAACCTTACTGTACCATAATGTATACTTGCATGACATATTTACCCGCTTCTACAGAATTATAATATTAAAGTTTCATTTTCCATTGGCACCGCAGCGATGCTATTTGTTCAACGAGTTTCAAAATTACAGTTTAAGTGAAATGCTCACGATTGAAAAATCGGTTAGTTTTCCGGTTTAAAATCAATTGGCCTTAGTACTTCGATCGAATTTCTAGCGGTTAATCATTGAAGTTTATCAATGAGAGTTGAAAGAACGTTATACAATCAGTTCACAGTTTTAGTCTTCATGCTTGGGTGTGATTGAAGATGGCTTGTGAGGAACGAAAGAGAATCACTTATCATACCACAAGTTCACAAAAGACATCTCTTTTGGAAAGGCTTTTCAAGTGTATCGAAAATAATGACAAACATATTTTTTTACTGAAACAAAGTTAAATTGTGTTCGTCATTCTAGGAAACTAGTTATCGAGTGGAGTGGCCAAGCTCTGCTTTCGGGAGACGAGTGAGCTCCAATCCCATTGTCGGCTGTCCTGATTAAGTTTTATGCGTTTTTCTATTTTCCCTTCCAGGCAAATGCCGGGGCAGTTCCTACTCATAAAACACAGCAGATTCCTTCCACCTCTCCATCGAATTTCAATTATCATCTTTCATTTCATCTCCATTAGCTCCCCAACAGACATTGGCGCCAGGAAGAGCATCCGGCCGTAAAATCATCCCATATAATTTCATCTCACCTTATCCCCGACCCCACATCATAAACATGACTAAGGTATGGACATATATACGTTCTAGAGTAGCCTACTAGTCACGACCCTTTCAGAAGTATTAACTTATGCCAAATTCTACTTTATATCATAAGTTATGAATCGAAAATAAACCAGGCACAATAGGTGGACTACATACAGATTTCTTACGGACTCACAGAGCCGGTGGACTGGAGAAAAGTATTCCTGCATATAAGTCATTATTATAAAAATTGTACTTCTTTAGAGACAGACACCTTAGCAATAAGACGATGCTGATTGCTTGGGTCAGTATACTCAGTATGCTTATCCCGAATGCCTACGTACCGAATCCTTATATTTCATATAAGTATTAGTTGCGCCAATCAATGTTATTCTAAATTGGCCAGGTACGTCAAGGAACGTAAATCACTTTTTAAATTCGAAAAATAATTTCCATTTTAAATTTGAACGATATATAATTATAATTACATCACAAGATTGGAACTGTTTTAGTTCCCTAGGTAAGATGAAACAGTTGAAATTAGTTATCTTCGTTTTTCAAAACAGGCTCTTGTATTTCTAACTTACTCGTTTACTTAACAAAATATTTAACTGATTCTTAAAGGAAAATCTCTTTGTATTCCAATTGTATTATAAATGCCTAGATGCTTTAATATTCAAAAAAATTAAATATAAAGGATATTTAAAGAAAAGTCAATAAATTTGATCAACGAGAAAACACTGAGGACTGGCATGCCCAATGTCCACACCTTTGTTTTGGAATGTAAACATGGTGGTCAGCGTACGTGTTCTGTATTCCATAATGAACTTCGTGAAGTACAATTCATTACTCCTGAATATGCTAACAACAATTCAAGATTTGTTACAAGTAGATTTCATTTGCCACTGAGATCAGTGCAATTTCAGATATAATTTAGCTCTTTTCACAGGATACCCAGAGGGCTGTAACATAACAAAGAACTGAAGTATCAAGTGACTTATCAAAATTTTAATTAAATTTATAAATATTAACTGATGTTTCAGTATATTCGGGCTGTAGAGTAAATATTCAAGCATACTTACCGTAGAAGTGTGTGTTCTCAAGGAGAGGAATATGTGATTTTGCAAGTAAATCTTGAGATAGGCGCCTATTTTCCAGAATAAATATTTGCTAGAACTTGTCGCTTTCTTCTGCCATATTCTCATCATCTGCTGAGGAACTAAGCGTACGTCGCTGGAAGCAAGGTTAAGTAACACAGCGATCGAATATTTAATCTGCTCAAGTTATTCGGAATGGTATAGCTTGGCTTGGCAGCTGGGTTGAACGGAACGGGGGTTGGGTGGGTGTTTAGCAACCTAGGGCGAAGGATGAAGAGGGAGGGAGATACATAAGCTTTTGCTGTGTTCACAAAATGGCGCGTAGAAACGAAGAGGCTGAAGCGCAGAGAGTAGACGGGAAGGCAGACGGACCTAAGAACAACATCAAGTTTTAATTGAACCACACTAGGACATACAAACACACCCACACACACACTCACAACCAGTAGAAAATACGTTGGCTGACTTAGAAAGCTAACAACGCAATTATGTTTTCTTGATCTGTGGTGCAGGGCTCGATGCCATCACGAAACTTTGTGCTCACTGTTGGTAAAGACGTTCCTGGTTCCTGAAATTTACATATCATACCAAGCCAATATTCACTTGCTTACAAACGATTGCAAATAACTTGTGACTCGAAATTACCCTCTGTCGTGTTTGATCCGTTCTTCGATGGGTTGTAACTTTCAACTGATGGCCTTCAAGCGTAGACATTCATAAGATGGTTGTCCAGCTTCATGGCTAAATGGTTATCGTGCTGGCCTTTGGTCACAGGCGTCCCGGGTTCGATTCCCGGCAGGGTCGGGAATTTTAACCATCATTGGTTAATTTCTCTGGCAGGGGGACTGAGTGTAGTATGTGTGTCGTCTTCATCATCATTTCATACTCATCATGTCGCGCAGGTCGCCTACGGGTGTCAAATCCGAAGACCTGCATCTGGCGAGCCGAACATGTCCTGGGACACTCGCGGCACTAAAAACCATACGACATTTCATTTCATCACATTAATAATACGACCTATCTAGGGAACAGATGGGCAACGACAAATCTACTGCGCTGCTGAACTCGACACCAACAATGATATCTACTTAAGTAATGTGTAGAGTAACAATAATAAAATAATAATAATCTGTTGTTTTTATGCCCCACTGATTACATTTATGGCTTTTTGGAATCACTGAGATAGCAGAATGTTGTCCTCTTGGAGTTCTTTCACGAGTCCCACGTATTCAAGCACCTACAAAACTGAGCCTGGATCTAACCCAGGAACTGAGTGTGGCTATCCTCTTTTGTCTGTTTCACTATACGTCTCAATTGGTTTACACAGCCTCATTACAAGACCAGAGCACAGACACGTTAGAGATGCTTCAGAACATTTTTAAGTTATTATATGATGTCCTTCTCCTAGACATACAAGAATGTATGTCTATAATCAAATACCATAGTAGGCTATATCGAACTCAGATTGTTTACTTTGCACTCAAAGACACTGACCTCTGTGGAATGCTAATTTCACTAAGAAGATGAGAATTATTTGTAGTAGAACCCCCGGACCTTCTAAGCGAAAATACCTTGAAATTCTTCAACACTTGGTCGTGATTGACAATATATGGTATTTTTTTTAACTGAAGTGAATAGGCTAGCCTATATAATCATGATCGTGCGAAGCAGAGTATCAGTCTATATCTGTTCCAAAAGAAATATTAAGCGTAATCATAAATCTATTTTAAATAACTCTTTTATTTCCGCATAACTACCTTACCAACAGTATATTAATGGTTTCTTAATATTAATTTTGCCGGGTATCTCATACACCAAAAATAAATTTATGGAGAAGAGTTACTATTCGATGTTTAGCTAAGCAAATGGCGTCTGATGAAAGCAGCCTCAAAGAGACCTCCTCCTGATTGCTCTGTGAAGTATAAAGTGCGTGTGACGGTGAGGTTTAAGACGGAAAGCGCTCACTTTATTGCTCGCCATCGAGGAAAACATCTCAATGGAGCTTATATTTCAAACCTTCGATACACCCATCTTACAGCATGTATGCTAGCATATAACTTTAGCAAAGTAATACAAAAAATCCGCGGGCTGCTAACGTTTTTTTTTGGGTAGTTGCTTTACGTCGCACCGACACAGACAGGACTTATGGCGACGATGGGACGGGGAAGGGCTAGAAGTGGGAAGGAAGCGGCCGTGGCCTTAATTAAGGTACAGCCCCAGCATTTGCCTGGTGTGAAAATGGGAAACCACGGAAAACCATCTTCAGGGCTGCCGACAGTGGGATTCGAACCTACTATCTTCCGAATACTGGATACTGGCCGCGCTTTGGCTGCTAACGTTTGACGGATATTAGTGTATTTTCATTTGTCGGCCGACTAGACTTTTCACATTATGTAATGCGCTCAGGGTGCTGTGGAATTTATGAGATTCTCTCTAACTACGAAATATTCCTTGATGTTCTCTAGGGATTCAATCAGCCCAAGGAATGATGGCTTATCACTCAGTACTAAAACCACCGAGCTCGATAGCTGCAGTCGCTTAAGTGCGGCCAGTATCCAGTATTCGGGAGATAGTAGGTTCGAACCCCACTGTCAGCTGTCCTGAAAATGGTTTTCCGTGGTTTCCCATTTTCACACCAGGCAAATGCTGGGGCTGTACCTTAATTAAGGCCACGGCCGCTTCCTTCCCACTCCTAGCCCTTTCGTGTCCCATCGTCGCCGTAATACCTATCTGTGTCGGTGCGACGTAAAACAACTAGCAAAAAAAGTACTAAAACCATTGATATAAAGAGAGAACGAAAAATCTTCCAGAATGCTTAACGCCGGCACTAAGTGAGACAGAGTGGATGCTTCTATGCCTGGCATTCAGGAATTAAACTGGTACTCATTTTATGGTGGAGGCTATGTGAACCCAGGACCATAGGGTAAAGTGGTACAATTTCGATATATATTCAATTCCGATCAGTCTTAGAAAATCCTCTATATACCACTTTCGTTGTGACCGGCTGTGAAAGAGTGAAGCAGCTCCTTTGTGAATGTGAAAAATAATACATTTGTTTTTATTAGCTTGCAAGGAACTGCCAATTTTACATTGCAAGGTGATCGAAGTTTCATTGTATTTCACGTTGTTGTAAGTTGGAAGTGTTCTTATCTAAGCTCTGAGATCTTTTCTTGAAGTGTAAAGTGCTCTTTATAATAACGCCATATCTCTGCGAACATCAAGACGAGAGTGTGATACTGGAAGCATTATCTGTTGTATTTATCTGTAAGTAGTTTAGGAATCCATTGTTGAAGTACATGCGGTACATTTTCGATCGGATGGAATGATACAATTTCGATCATAGATGTTTGCATTTTTCTCATTGCGGATGCCGCACATGTCAGAGAAGAAAGTTTATAAGAAAAGGTCAATTATGCACCTTCATTGACATTCAGTAATTTGGTTATCGAAGAAATAATACCTTTGCTTACAATTTCTGAGACTCCTTCAAACAGACAACCCAAAATGAGTCGCCATCCTGTCGCCGAATGTAATAAATGACTACAATTCAGATAATTAAACCATTGTGGAACATGCTTCAACTTCAACTTTTAACTTTAAAAGTTCTGTATCACCCGACGATTCTATGAAAAAGTATCGTATCGTCACCTGAAAAGAAATCAACGCCAAAAAAGTGAAAGGCAATATCTTCATCCAATCTGAGATCAGATTAGTATTTTCAGATTGTTAAGTTCAAAGAAACCTCTCTTTAAGAACGACAGTAGCGTAAACATAAATGAAAAGATAACCGGCATGTCAAGCACAACAAATCTTCAAGATGATAAATCTCAATGAGAGCATTCGAAAGTCAACCGGTTCGGATTTTTTCATTTATAACTGTGTGAATTATGTGATTAAAGGACCATGGATTCAATGTCAGGACTACAATACATGCATGCTCCTCTGTTTCGTACAATTTTTATAATTTTATAATGTTCATCTATATTATAACTGTGTGAATTACGTGATTAAAGGACCATGGATTCAATGTCAAGACTGCAATACATACATGCTTCTCTGTTTCGTACACTTTTTATAATGAGGGTTTATTTAAATTCTATGATTAATAATGTGTGCCATTGTTTAAGGTGGCTACTTCATGTAATGTAAAATAATGTTGATAGTACTGCAAATTAAGTGTGATTAATTAAATTTTGATCGAAAATGTACCACCTTTTATATCTCTTAGTTGAATTACATCAGCATTGATTGTGACTCTTTCGGCTGTAGCCTACGGGTGATGGGTATTCAGCCTGAAGGCTGGTTTGTTCCTCAACAGCTCCACCATCAGCTGTCATAGATGGACTAGGCGTCACTGAAGAGGCATTCTATGGAAATGAGGAGTACTGTAGTTTCCCGTTGCTTTCCTCACCGAGCCAGAAGTTGCTGTCACATAACAGACTGCCGAGCCCACTGAAATGGACGCACCAGCCGATCTTATGAGTGGTTTCTTCACACCATTCATAACCAGAAATTGCTGTATGAGGAATGGTGTTGCTAGCATCGCTCATACCTCAGTCACGTTCATACTGTATCGTCAAAGCAAAGGGTGAGATAGAGACAGGTCAGTGAAGGTTACAAATTTGTTCTAGCCCATAACAGAATACAGTGTTCGCCATACACTGGGCATCGCTAGCAAAGGCACGGTAGACTCTATGCGGATGAACTAGCCTATAAACTTTACGTTTTAAATGTGTTCCAGACACAGAGTAGGCCCTCGCTAGATAATACCTACAAAATGCGTAGTGCAGGACACTTAACACAATAGTTAAAAAAACAATTTCATTCCACAAATAGAGTGTGAATTTAATTATTATGGTCAGTTTTTTATGATGGAAGATACTGTGGTATAGAGGCCTACCATATTTGCAAAAATAAGCCAATAAAAAATAAGTAAGTCGTTTAAACTATATTTACGCCTATTATTGCTTGAAAAAATGATCAGGAATCGAGAATTTTACTAAACAACTCATTTTTTTTTTACCAAGAGCTAGATCTTTCTATAAATATAAGAAGCTACACCCTGGGATCCAATTGTGTGAATGGGCAGAATGGCTCATACTGTAGAACACTGACTTTCGGAGTCCAAGATGAGAGGTTCGATCCCGACTCTATCTGGTGGCATTTGAAGTTCCTCAACTACGTCAGCCTCTCATCGGTAGATTTACCAGCAAGTAGAATAATTCCTCCGGGACAAAATTCCGACACCTTAGCATCTCTGAAAGCCGTAAAAGTAGTTAGGCATAGCGGGACGTAGAGCAAATATTACTATTAGCCTATTGTTTTTATTAAATTGTGCATCGTATAAAAAGCGATGAAGGATCAGGTTTTTATTTATCTAGGTGTAATGATAAAAACCTCCTCAGGGTCAACTGATGAAGATCAAAACCCAGTATTCCTCTAGGGTTGCCTGTGAGTGTGCTTGTACTTTATGTGTGTGAATGCGTCTGCTCGGGATATAGGAGGAGAGGAGATAGGGAGAGAGAGAGAGAGAGAGAGCGAGAGAGAGAGAGAGAGAGAGTAATAAAGGACAAAGATTGAAGATTGTGGATGAATGTGAGAGAATGATTCGGTGGGTGAAGATGGAGGGATTAATGTAAGTGAGAAAGCAATTCAATTCGTGCATGTACGGGTAAGAATGCGTTATAAATTCATGAATGAATGAATGAATTCAGTGAATGGGGCAGTGACTGTAGGAGCAACCGCTAGACTTCTTTTCAAGCATGATCTGTTTCAAATATTTTATATAAATACTTCCATGTATCATAAAAAAAGATTTATGTATCACTTTATAGCCGACATTCTAAAGTTAATTTTATATTAAAAAATAAGAAAATTGATTTAATAATGATAATGTTATTCGTTTTCACGTTCCACTAACTACTGTTACGGTATTTGGAGACGCCGAGGTGGCGGAATTTAGTCCCACAGGTGTTCTCTTACGCGCCAGTAAGTCTACGGATACGAGATTGGCGTCTCTGAATACATTCAAATGCTATCGGACTGAACAGGGATCGAACACGCCAACTTCAGTTCAGAAAACCAGCAGTCTACGATCTGCTCTACTCAGCACGGAGAAAACGAGAGGAAATCAATAACGTTATTAACAATGATATGTGTTTACTACTTTAAAATGAAAACCTACAACCTGCTTTCCAGTCATGGACCGGTCTGGGATGGAATGAATGAAGCAGATAGGCCTATAGGCTATTAGTACGATGGGGTTGCCACTCCCAAAGTGATTTATCAATGACAGATAGATGCTATGAAATGAAACTGGAGAGTGTTGGGGGAATGAAAGATGACAGGGAAAACCGGAATACCCGGAGAACAACCTGCGCCGCCTCCGCTTTGTCCAGCACAAATCTCACATGGAGTGATCGGGATTTGAACCACGGTCTCCAGCGGTGAGAGGCCGACGCGCTGCCGTCTAAGCCACGGAGGCTCTTTACTACTTTAAATGCAACTAATTTTAAGAGACGCTGGAGTGCACGAATTTTGCCTTGAAAAAGCACCTTTTAACGTCACAGTAAGTTTACTGGCAACCATCTGTAAATATTTAAGCACTCTTAATATGCAAGCGATCGTGCCCTGTGATTCGACCGCACAATCTTAAGCAGAGAAAATAAGTGTTTTAAAGAACCACGCTCTGTAGCTCGCCAAAAATATTTATTATTATTATTATTTTATTGTTATTATTATTATTATTATTATTATTATTATTATTATTATTATTATTATTATTGGGGACATGATTACCGCAGTGGCTTAGTAGCTGGCTTTCCGCCCAGACGGCCGAAGTTCAAATCCCGGTCGGTCGTGGGTCGGAATTTTCATCTGAAACGTCGCTTGACGTTAGGAATAGCATCCGGCCTTAAACCTACAGCCAAAACCAGAATGAATCTTAGTGGCCCCAGTGACCCTAGAAATATCTGGAATAAGCTGAGGAAAGGAGAGTAAAGTTATGACGACGACGACGACGACGATGATGATGATGATGATGATTATTATTATTATTATTATTATTATTATTATTATTATTATTATTATTATTATTATCGCAGGTCGCCTACGGGCATCAAATCAAAAAGATCTGCACCTGGCGAACCGAAGTCCTCGGACACATCCAGGCTCAGAATGTTTGATCAGTGGCCTCCTGGCCTAGTTGGGTGTTCTGAACAGGTCACCAACCTCCCGGTTTGGATTAGGCACTTCATTATTATTCGCGTATTATTATTATTATTATTATTATTATTATTATTATTATTATTATTATTATTATTATTATTATTATTATTATTATAAATCGTAGGTGCATAATTCTTTCCTTGGTCATACCTCTCATATTTATTTGATTATCTAGTTTTCTCTTGTTGCTTCATTCTGTTGGATAGAAAGAATGGTCGCCAGTCAGGTCTGCTCTACTTATTGCGTGTACAATATATTGTCTCATAATTTGTGTTATTGAGTTTCTTACAGGCACAGGAAGAAGTGAATTGGTAGGTAATTTTTCGTAACTGCGAGCTGCTGGGCTGCGGTAGTAATGTCATGCTCGTTTTATTCGGAATGGTCTGATGGAAGTTGAGAAACTTAGAAACGAAACTTGCTCTTGTAAGGCATGGCTCTGAGGTTCACTCATCCTACAACAGTAATGAAGATCAGGGAAATTTCTTTACGTCGCACCGACACAGATAGGTTTTTGGTGACGATGGGACAGGAAAATGGTAGTAGTGGAAGGAAGCAGCCGTGGCCTTAATTAATGTTAAGTATCTATCTGGTGAGAAAATGGGGAACCACGGATAACCTTATTCAGGGCTGCCGACAGTGGGGTTCGAACGCACTATCTCAGGTTAATTCCTGAGGGCAAGGACAGAGGGGCCTAGGACTAACTCTATTCCACTTAGCACAGAGGGATGGGTTCGAACCATCATCCTCCCAACGTGAACTTCCAGCTACACGTTTCGTACATCGTAGTCAATACGATCGACTGAAACTCATTTAGTACCTTGTTCCGGCATTTCGTCTTCTTCTTCTTTTTCCGCTTCCTCGCCTCTTTCCCAGTTAACTGGGATCGGCCGTGCATGGGAATTCGCCCTAGTGTTACGAATGAATGCCAACCTTGCGTCGAGGGATGGATTCACTATTGGCTGTTACATTGGCTGATAGTGTGATGTGTTTTGTGTAACCTATATGAAGATGTGTATATTAAGACGAACACTAATGCCCCTCCCTGAGCCATGGAAATTAATCGGACGCGGTTAAAATCCTTGGTCATACCGAGAATAGAACCCCGGCCCTCTGAAGCGAAGGCCACTAAGTTGACCGTTCATTCAAGGAGTCTCTAGGCCTATTGTCCCAGCATTTGTCTGAATTAAATGTGGACTATTCTTCTGAAAAGTATTACACAAGGTCTTGTATTGAATCAGTTTAACTTGGCTGTGTAGAAGTCCAACGGCACATTTCTTAAAATGCAAGGTTGTACCGGTACGTACCTTATTATGAGACGGCAAGGGACGGAAGTCAGAAGTGGAAACCACCAGCTGTCAGACGAGTTATGCGGGAGACTTCAATGTTTCCCCTTCCTCAAATCCTCTATTTCCTATTCACGGTGATATGCAGTATGATACGCCGTCCAGGTTCGTACCTGCGGTCAAGACTCTGGCGGCTCATTTCCCCCTTCCCTCTACGAACCAGTACTTGTCGCTACCGAACCATGCCCTACCGCAATATTGTAAATGGATCATGACCATACTTAACCTCATTGTTCCTGAACGGACATTCAAAACTTGTTCCCGTGTCTTGTTGTAAAACCGGAATTCATTGATTGTGTACAGTAACTTATTGTAAATTGTACGCGCATCTACAAATGCATGTGCTAGTTGAATATAAACAGGCTCCTTCTTGGGAACTAGTTACAACTTCGATAGATCAAGCAAGTTCATAGAGGGTAATGAAATTCGGGTGCTATGGAAGTTCTGTTCAGAGACGTCCACTAAAATACAACAGACAATCTTCTAACTAACGGATGTTAACAAGATGAATTTTTAAAAAGTATGCAGTATGCATCAGTCCCGTAGCAAGTAGGCCTATTTTTTCGAGGGGGTCCAAAGTAGATTATTATTGTTTGGTTTGTTTTCAACATTCGACTTTCGTAGTCTCAGCCTGTTTCGGAACCAAATTGGAATTTGAAAGTTACTTTATATACAAGTCCGACTCCTTGGCTGGATGTTCAGCATTGAGGCCTTCGGGTCATAGGGTCTAGAGTTCGATTCCCTGTTGAGTCGGAGATTTCAATTCTTTTCTCTCGGGGACTGGCTGTTTGTGTTTGTTCCAACACTCTCCTTTTCGTATTCAGGCAACGCCACACTGCCAACCACTACGGACACACGCAATAGTGATTATATCCCTACACATGAAGTAGGAGTCAGGAAGGGCATCCGGACGTAAAACTGGGTCAAATCTACATGTGCGACACAATTCGCATCCATGACCCCATAAGTGTGGGAAAAGCGGTAGGAGAAGAGGAAGAAACGAAGATAGCTAGTTTATATAAAAAGTAATACATTGGAAAAAGTTTAGGCCTATATCGTTTCGAATCCTATTATTTATATAATTTTAAAACTTTTTTTTTTTGCTATTTGCTTTACGTCGCACCGACACAGAAGGGTGTTATGGCGACGATGGGAGAGGAAAGGCCTAGGAATGGGAAGGAAACGGCCGTGGCCTTAATTAAGGTACAGCCCAAGCATTTGCCTGGTGTGAAAATGGGAAACCACGGAAAACCATTTTCAGGGCTGCCGACAGTGGGGTTCGAACCCACTATCTCCCGAATACTGGATACTGACCGCAATTAAGCGACTGCAGCTAGGAGTGGGAAAGAAGCATTATTGAAGGTACAGCCCTAACATTTGCATGGTGTGAAAATGGGAAACCACGGAAAAACATCCTCAGGTCTGCCGAGAGTGGGGTTCGAACCAACTATCTCCCGAATACTGGGTACTGGCCGCACTTAAGCGACTGCAGCTATCGAGCTCGGTAACTAGCTGTAATAAATAAGCTAGTCATAATAGCAAAACTTAATAATAAGTTAAAAGAGAACTTATAGCCTATACTACTATGGTTTAAATATATTGCATTATTGTGCCTAAAACTGAGAAATATACGATCAAAATTGACAGGCCGCCAAACTGCGCGTGCGAAGAGTTGGCTCACCATCAACTGCAGTCGAATACACGACAGTAACGTGTCCCCAAACGTAGGGGACTTAAGTAATTCAGTAGAGCGTGTTGGCCAAGTTAAGTTTGGATAACTCTGCAATTATGTATCCCCGGACCCATGTTATCATACACATGTTTTCTTCTCCTTGTATGAGGAATCCATCCCTGAACTTTTTTTGCTGAGTTTTGATACGCCCTGTAACTTTATATCCACTAGCCGGGCTTAATGGCTCAGATGTTTGAGGCGGTGGCCTTCTGACCCCAACTTGGCAGGATCAATCCTGGCTCAGTCCGGTGTTATTTGAAGGTGTTCAAATACGCCAGATTCGTGTCGGTAGATTTACTGGAGCGTAAAAGAACTCCCGAGGGACTCAATTCCTGCACCTCGGCTTATCCGAAAACCATAAAAGGGTACATAGTGGAACGTAAAACCAAGAACATTATTTTTAATGTTATTGTATATCCAATATGAAAAAAAGTGTGATTAATGTATTGTGTGTAGCCTACTTTCCCAATGAATTCATTTTGACTACATTACATCACCGGGCGAGTTGGCCGTACGGTTAGAGGCGCGCGGCTGTGAGCTTGCATCCGGGACATAGTGGGTTTAAATCCCACTGTCGGCAGCCCTGAAGATGGTTTTTTGTGGTTTCCCATTTTCACACCAGGCAAATGCTGGGGCTGTACCTTAATTAAGGCCACGACCGCTTCCTTCCAACTCCTAGGCCTTTCCTATCCCATCGTCGCCATAAAACCTTTCTGTGTCGGTGCGACGTAAAGCCACTAGCAAAAAAAGAAGCATTGCGACACCAAATGAACGGCAAATAATACGTGCTAAGCACTGAAAAGAAGAAACTAGGATTAATATCACTCTGAGGAAAAGTTCCGCAGTGTGTTTTCTATCGTGTTTTTGAGAACGAAGGCACTGTGTATATATTCCACTGTTTTGGAGACTAACACTATGCTCTGTGAATTCGCACGAGGGAAAATAACGCGTAAATTTGTGACTCCACAGCTTTTTGACTTTTGGTCCAAAACGACTGTCAGCCGTCTTTCGTATTGTTGGAATTCACGATGATTGCAACGACATTCTCGGCCACATCTGGGCTTCCTGGCCTGAATAATGTACAGTACGTTAATAATGTTCCTATCTTTTAGGAAAAAATAAAGATCCTTCACTTAGAGATATTTCTTTACATAAACGAATAACAGATATATTATTTTCTTAACCGTCATATATAACAGAAGCAAAGCCACGGAGATTCATGGAGGAGTGGAAGGTAAAGGCTTCCACTTCTCGTAATCTCGGGATAAAATGAAATAGAGCTACCTTTGTCACCTGAAATTAATTTGGTACACATTCTGCCTGAGGAAGAATGAACCTCTCCAAAATTGGAAATCTCGTTTCGAAATATCATTATTCCTCGCAGGAATCGAACCCATGTCTTAATGGGTGAATTGTATATAACTAAATCTCCATGATTAAAGTGCTTGATATTAATAAATTAACTCCTTCGGTGAAGATTAAGGTGATGAAATTCGTTTTTTTACGCATGGATTTTATGTACTGCCGGGAGTGTCCGCCAATGTTTGTCTCGCCATTTCTGTAGTTGCTTTTCCCGGTACGCCGCATGGGGATGAGCTACATGTACCGCTTTGTGAGGGTGTTCCCTCCGGGTGTGGAGCTGATATGGGAAACCACTGAAGACCATTTCGAGGATGACCACCGATGATTCGAACACATCTGTCCCCCAGGTACAGAATTAACAACCAAAACTGGCCGTACCGCAGAGTACTGAGCTAATCTGTTCGGTAATACCGTCTGAATTAAAGGGTGAAGGAAAATACACTTTGAATTAGGCATCCATGAAATATTCCACACATTCCAAAATTGAGAGGAGTGGAATAAGAGGAATTACAAACTCCATTGTGTAATGAGTTATAATGGAGAGGATACGTTGTAAACAATTCAATACTCATCAAGTCCTCCAGAAACAATAATGTGTAAGTTTGTCAACTTTACGCAGAGAAACAGAGCTCTCTAAATATTTCACACTGAATACAACGTTAAATAATACTTACGAAGTGCTTCCCTCTCAAGAAGTTAGCGAGGAATAAATACTGCAAATGGGCTCCACTTGTAATGAGTTATAGTCATAGAGATCCTCGTAAATCTCCTTTTAACAAGCGAGGGGAACACTCGTAAAACGATCCACTGTAAAATATACTGGTAAAGAAGTGCTCGTGAATTATGTGCTCATTGCAAATTATGTGAAAAAGTAACACCTCGCATTCCTATACTCCAATAGGTAAACATTTTCCAACTATGCCAAGTAATTGCTATCTCCCCTGATTAGGGGTACTGAGTTCATCTCGTCTCTCCAGCAGCTGCAGTTATCAACGTTATCAAAATCATCCCCAATAAACTTGAGACCAACTTACCTCAGGACTTTTCATTATACATAAATAGTTGTTTGTTACTGATTGGTATTACCTACTCATCTCCATTACAAGCTATGGAGGTCTATAGAGCGGGGAAATTTCAAAGCTCCCACAATAATTTGAAACCTCAACCCTAAGTGAGATACTGTAGATTGGTTATCTGTATGCTCGGTCGCCTTTCCTCCCGGGGAATTAACTTGGTACTCATTGTACAACGAGTGAACCAAAAGCTCATTAACTGCCCGAGAATTCGAACCCGTTCACTTCTAGATGAACCAAATGCTCCTCTACCAGGTTGGCTGAGACAACACTCAATTCTCATTGAGGGTTCCCAGTACTTGAAGTTGTAGACTGCTTAAACTTAATAATTAGAGTTTAGGATCACGAAAAAGTTCTAGGAGGTACTAATCAAACATGACCATTTAGTGAATGTAAGAAAGCAGGGGAAAGTCGCAGCCTGAATTGAGGAAGCTAGCGCAGGATTGTAACCTCTGAACTTCGAACAGTGCGGTTACCCAGGCTAATCGCGGATCACCAATCAGCGGCTTACAAAGCGATAGGTTATAGCTTAACCTTGTTGCAAGCATGTTCTGCTATTCTGAAGAAAATATCTGAATAATAATAATAATAATAATAATAATAATAATAATAATAATAATAATAATAATAATAATAATAATAATAATTGTTCCGGGGTTGCCCGTGGAGCAGAAAGAGGTTAAAGAAGGTGCGGGCTTGAATGGGTCTAACTACAAAATCATATTTAATTTAAAACTTAAACTGAAGGTTATATTTTCAGAATGTCAAACATAACAATTTTTTTCATGACAATATTCCAAGTATAAGTAGCAATCATTAAACAGGATGTGGAAAATCCAAGTTTAGTGTTTTAACAGATCCTGGGCTTCAAGCCCTTGCTTTACTTTTCCTGAGCTCCTAGCTCAATTTTACAAAAGAGCACAAATTTATACAAGGGCAGAAATCCCCTAATTCAAAGAGCACTTGCTCCCAAAATTACAACATCTAGCCTTCAAGAGGCATTCATTAATCTTACAAAAACTTTGAAATTGCTCTCAGTTTTCCAAGCCTACTCAAGGCAACATCAACTTACAATTCCTAGCCTCTCAAAGCACAACTTACAATTGGAAAAGGATTATACAGGGGTATTTAATACCCAACCTACTGGGCCTTCATGGAGAAAGAGCAATGGTTAAATAAATGGCCCCAACACAAAATGAATGGAGGCGAAAACTTTCACTCCTAGATGTGAACACTTAAAACCTAAAGGTCACTAGGCCGATGAAACAGGGGCTATTCCCAAACTACTGAGGTGGCTCGTATAAGGGTAAATTAATGCATTACGGAAAGGAAGAAAAACAGTTACAAAGCATAGTCAACTCGAACCAAGATGAAGGGGACCTCGAGAGGGTACATCACTCTCTATCCCCGATTTGCAGTTAAAGATTTATGAAGTTCTTACATTTGCCGGCAGAAGTTACATTTTTAGAAAAGAAGGTTACTTAGTTAACGATTCGGAACTTTCCCTCAGGTTAACCTGCGGAGTTTGCAAGAATGAAAGATGTAATTATGTGGCCATACCTTGTAGTAGTTCTAGTTGCCGACGAAAAGGCCGCCCGCCTCCTGCTTAACACACACACTCAGATAGATGTCGATCAATTGGGCAAGAGACGAGAAAAACCGCAGTTTATAAATCCTCAGGGAAGGTTCGAGATCATTCACGATTAATCAAGACACACCCCCTGAATTTTATTGGTAGATTTCAAAAGTAACACTCAGAATCGGAGAAGAAGCCTGTGATAGGTGGAAAATTAATTACAGAAATTAGTGATTGGTTGGATTCAGAACTGGCGGAAAGAAAAGGTAAATATTGCCAACCCAAAAATAAAAGAACATCAATTAGTTTAAAAAACCTAGAAATACAAAACTTCTTTAAATTATAGGTTCTTTCACTTCGCACCAGGGTGCATGATCATAGTTTTTAGTTGTGTCATCTGTGGAAGAATGTCCAAACTTCTTGATGAATGCCAAACAAAACAAATAGAAATTAACTCAGGTTAGGAAACTGCAAAAAAACAAAATTAGCCTACATCATATTTCTGTGGTGACATCGTCAGAGTAAAGTTCTAAGTTCGTCTAGTTTCAATTTCAATGTTTTTCCACTAGAGGAGTACGTTTAGGCGCTGAATTTAAATGCGCGGTGTTGGGGTGTATCTCCCGGTACAATAATAATAATAGTAATAATAATAATAATAATAATAATAATAATAATAATAATAATAATAATAATAATAATAATAAAGACGGTAAGCAGCTGACAGTTAGTTAAACCATGATTAAGGAAATTATTATAATAATGTTTTCCAGGTTGCTGTGTTGGCCCGGATTAGAGCCGTGGTGACTCCTTTGACAGCAGAGTGACTCCAGCCACAACGAAGACACAAGTATTGTACATTACTGGTGCCAACACAATGTGCTGAACTTTTGGCTGTCTCTTCTATATTTATAATTCGTGAAGTTATTGTAACAATTTCATATGAAGTTCCATGCGAGTAAAAATAATTGTTTATGAATATTTTCTTTTCTTATTGAATAACAAGATTTTAACAAATTCGTGACAAATTACTTCCTTAAAGAGTTACGTACGAATGCAGGAAACTTCAATATATATTCAATCACAGTTCTATTCTTTTTATGTAGGCCTATTGATATTCGCATGTCAGTGCATCGACAATACGTTCCAATTACTATTGCTTAATTTATGGTTTGAAGTTATCATCAGCCCGGTCCGACTCGTTGGCTGAACGGTCAGCGTACTGGCCTTCGTTTCAGAGGGTCCCGGGTTCGATTCCCGGCCGGGTCGGGGATTTTAACCTTAATTGGTTAATTCCAATGGCACGGGGGCTGGGTGTATGTGTTGTCTTCATCATCATTTCATCCTCATCACGACGCGCAGGTCGCGTACGGGAGTCAAACAGAAAGACCTGCACCTGGCGAGCCGAACCCGTCCTGGGATATCCCGGCACTAAAAGCCATACGACATTTCATTTCATTTTCATCAGCCCGAATTTCTTCTGTAACTCTTATCCTTATGGCACCAGAATTGGTGTGTGTTTTTTCTAATTAAATGGCCACTAGAGTTCTGGCCTGGAGACTTGAATTTCGCCAGCATCTCAGCATTTGCATGCAGACAGTGTAAGGGAACCACAATCAGGACAGTCACAAGTCACCGTGGACCAGGTTCTTTTTTTTTTTTTGCTAGGGGCTTTACGTCGCACCGACACAGATAGGTCTTATGGCGACGATGGGATAGGAAAGGCCTAGGAGTTGGAAGGAAGCGGCCGTGGTCTTAATTAAGGTACAGCCCCAGCATTTGCCTGGTGTGAAAATGGGGAAACCACGGAAAACCATCTTCAGGGCTGCCGATAGTGGGATTCGAACCTACTATCTCCCGGATGCAAGCTCACAGCCGCGCGCCTCTACGCGCACGGCCAACTCGCCCGGTAGGACCAGGTTCAAACCACTCAGGATTGTCTTTATTGTCTTCTAGTAATACTAACAGTTACTGTCCTAGGTATGGAGGTTTATTACTACAACTGTTCAAATAGGTGTAGGAGATACATGTTTAGCTCCATTTCTTGACCTGTCTACCTCGCAAAGACCTTCACAGGATAAGACCTTAGCGGGATAACTTAGGCTCAAATAGATGCTTCTCTGCAATATGTCTTTTAACGTCGTACTAACTCATCTAGGTCTCCAGTGATAATGGGACAGGAGAAGGCTAAGACTAGGAAGGTAGGGACCGTAGCCTTAAAAAAAGTACAGCCCCGATAATTATGTGGTGTGAAAAGGATAAACAACTGAGCAAGTGGTTGTGCGGTTTGGGTCACGTAGCTATCAGCTTGCATTCGGGAGGTAGTGGGTTCGAACCCCATTGTCGGCAGCCCTGAAGATGGTTTTCCGTGGTTTCCCAGTTCCACACCAGGCAAATGCTGGGGGCTGTACATTCCTTCCCACTCCTAACCCTTTACTATCCCATTGTTGCCTTAAGACCTATCTGTGTCGGTGCGACTTAGAGCAGATTGTTAAAAAAAGTACTATGTGAAAATCATCTTCAGGGCTGCCAACGTGACGGTGGGTTTCGCATGCTCACTTGTTAAACCGGGAAGAAGATAAAATACTTCTACTAATTCTAATACTACCGGGCGAGTTGGCCGTGCGGTTAGGAGCGCGCAGCTGTGAGCTCGCATCCGAGAGATAGTGGGTGCGAACCCCACTGTCGGCAGCCTGAAAATGTTTTCCGTGGTTTCCCATTTTCACACCAGGCAAATGCTGGGGCTGTACCTTAATTAAGGCCACGGCCGCTTCCTTCCCATTCCTAGGCCTTTCCTGTCCCATCGTCGCAATAAGACCTATCTGTGTCGGTGCGACGTAAAACAAATAGAAAAAATATACTAATATTGCTGCTATTACTACCAAGAACTTAGCTGCGGTCAATGCTAGTTTTATGCCTTGCGAGAATGACATGAGGAGTCATTTGTTAGGCAGTTTCCTCCCTTAGTCCGTCGATAAATGATCGATTAATTTTCCAACAACACTTTGTTTTAGTGTATGACATTTCCTGCCGGAAGTATCCGAGGATATGCTCGGCTTGCCTGTTCTGCAGTTGCTTTCTCGGTATACTCCATGTGTGTGAACTACATGTACTACTGTGTGAGGGTGTTGTGTGTGAGTCTAGATGTAATTGGACGGGCTAGGAATGGGAAGGAAGTGATAGCCGTGGTCTTGAGAAAGGTACCGTCCCGGCGTTTGCCTTGGGTTGAAATGGGAAATCACGAATATCCGTTTCGAGGACGGTCGACGGGAGATTCGAACCCACCTGTCTCACGAGTACAGAGCTAGCAGCCATAACTGGCCTTGCCAGTAACGTGCTTCCATAACTTCTTTCGCGTTATAAGACGTACGCATTATAGGCGTTTCATCTCATATAGAAGAAATACGTAAGCTGCTGGAGG
Organism: Anabrus simplex; assembly: GCF_040414725.1. NCBI lineage: Eukaryota > Metazoa > Arthropoda > Insecta > Orthoptera > Tettigoniidae > Anabrus > Anabrus simplex. Next base: position 691,849,750 of record NC_090266.1, on the reverse strand, counting down.
GCACCATATGTTTAACAGTACAAACTATGTACTGTTCCACCGTTCGATGTGGGCTGAATCGGAACTCTGTTCTTATCACTAAACGATCTTGTAAACAGATCTGCACTAGTTTGTGGAAATATGTATGACCTCATCGTGGTGACTTTCCGTGGTATTTTCCTCAAAACAGCTAGCGTTCCAAATTATTTGGAGACGGGCTGAGTAGCTCAGGCGCTTGAGGCGCTGGCCTTCTAACCCCAACTTGGCAGGTTCGATCCTGGCTCAGTCCCATCATCTGATGGGTGCAGTATATTTATTGGCACGTAAAAGAACTCCTGCGGGAAAAAATTCCGGCACATCCGCGTCTCTGAAAACCATAAGAGTAGTAAGTGGGACGTAAAGCAAATACCATTATTATTATTATTATTATTATTATTATTATTATTATTATTATTATTATTATTATTATTATTATTACAACATTTAGCCGGCCTGAGTGGCTCAAACGGTTAAGGCCTTCTGACCCCAACTTGGCAGAGTGATCCTGACTCAGACCGGTGGTATTTGAAGGTTCTCAAGTACGTAATCTTCATGTCCTTAGATTTACTGGCACCTAAGAGATTTCCTGCGGGATAAAATTCCGGCACCTCGGAGTCTCCTGAAACCTTAGAAACGTAATTAGTGGGATATAAAATAAATAAAATAATTCAAAACATTTAAAAGCCGGGCTGAGTGGCTTAGACGGTCGAGGTGGTGCCCTTCTGATTCCAGCTTGGCAGGTTCGAACCTGGCTCAGTCCGGTGGTATTTCAAAGTGGTCAAATACGTCAGCCTCGTGTCGGTAGATTTTCTGGCACTTGAAAAAACTCCTGCGAGGCTGAATTCCGACACCTCGGCGTCTCCAAAAACTGTAAAAGATGTCAGTGAGACGTAAATCATTTACTATTATTATTATTATTATTATTATTATTATTATTATTATTATTATTATTATTATTATTATTATTATTTATAACATTTAAAAGACGTTTCCTGGGCTAGACCACAAATCCTTTCTTTCTAATATTGATAAACTGGTATTATGTACAATGAAAAAATATTTATTTTTCAACTCTTGTGATTTCTTTTGCAGTGACACATGTAGCTACGGCATGTAGCCACGACGGAGAAGCTTAAGATAACCCATCAACGTGTCCTGAAGGAAGAGAGTCCATTTATCCAGTCGTCAGCTCCAGGGAAGAGAGCAATCTCTCTGTTGCTTGCTGGTGTATAGGTCTCAACTTAATTTTAGTGATAGATGGTGACTGCAACTCGATATAAAATGGTGTAGATGTACTTTAGTCCAATAAGTGGTAATGACTGATGTAATTTCCTCTCTATGTACCGTAACTCCTTAATTATTATTAGAATATTACGTATGTTCAAGATTCTTTTACTTTCAAACCCCAGGTGATTACTGACATTGTTTAGCGGTTAATGAGTGTTATGTAACTTTGTTTGTAACACTTTTGATCTGAGAAGTTTATTCGAGACGAAAGGATATAATTGAAATATTTACAAATGTTATTTCATATAACTATCCATGAAATAAATAGCCACCGAGTAAGTTGGCTACGTGGTACGAACTGTTTAGCTGTTTCTTTTCATTCGGAATATGGGTGTTTCGAACCGTCTTCAGCCCCGAAGATGGTTCTCCGTGGCTTTCCGTTTTCACACCAGGCAAATATTGGGGCTGTACCTTAATTAAGGCTGCGGCCACTTCTTTCATTTTTTATCCTTTTCCTGCTTTGGGTCGCCAAAAACTCTTCGATGAGTTAAGGCAGCGTTAAACAACCAGCAGAAACCAACCAAATAAGAAAGAAAAGGAGATAGCTATTACCAATCCAAGTTCATCGTTGTTAAATTCCTTAATGTATTCATGCTCTATTTTTCGCATGACCACTCATTAAATGCATTATTAATATTATTATTATTATTCCCTTGAAATAAAAAGGATGAATATTGAGGTGTTGGTTATAGGACGCCCCATTTGAATTCTTGTTGAGTTTCGAATTTGAAGCTGTTTTGAAAAACGAGGTATCAAAGCAAAAGCCACTCCGTTACAGGCCATTAAGACTGAAATTGGAAAGTAAGGTAAATGCTTCTACTACTTGCAACCTCGGCACTGAAGTGTGCTAGAGTGGCTAACCTTATGCATAGCCATATTCCCTCCCACACCCAGGAATTAACCTCTTATTCATTTCTGTTGTAGGGTGAATGAACCTGAGATTCATGAGCCCCGTTTCTGAATTTCTAGAATTCCTGATGGAAAATCGAACCCATATCCTTCCAGGTGAACTGAGCACACCTTTTCTTAATTTTAGTTGACATTGTGTGGGACCTGTATTAAACGCTCATTCATATCTCTTTCAGTTGGTCCACTGCTGTGCATTCTGTGAAATTTGCAGTGTTTTCCGCTAGTGCTGTTCTGTATGTTAAGTAGGCCTATACACATACGTTTATCCAGTTATTAACAGTCTTCTTGATATATTTTTCTCCCAAAGAACAACATTTCCCCAATGTTCCCCTTTCGCTCTTCTTCTCATTTTTCGAAGACAAAGAAAGAAAGGAAGGAAGATTCAGAGGAAAATTAACCTGTTCACGTAACTGTGCTATATTTTATTTTCACAGTTGCATTTCTCTGGCACAAAAGACCAACTGCTATCAGCCTCACGTCACGGGTGTTCGCCAGAATGCTCACGTCACGTTACCTCCAGCTGTTTACTATCGCTCTATATGATTGTCTGGATGTCCGGCTAGATGGCTAAATGGTTAGCGTGCTGGTCTTTAGCCACATGAGTTCCGGGTTCGATTCCCGGTAAGGTCGGGAATTTTAACCATCATTGGTTAATTTCGCTGGCACGGGGGCTGGATGTATGTGTCGTCTTCATCATCATTTCATCTTCATCTCTACGCGCAGGTTGCCTACGGGTGTCAAATCAAAAGACCTGCACCTGGCGATCCGAACATGTCATCGGACACTCCAGGCACTAAAAGACATACGCCATTTCATTTCATTGTCTGGATGTAACTCATGACTCTAAACTGTCCTTAAAGAGCCTTAGGACTTGGAATGGTACGTGGTCAACGTGTTGACTCCCTCAGTAGTGTGGCTTGGTTTTCACAATACGCATCTCTACTTCCCATACATGACATTCATTATCCACACAATATTTTAATGGGCTTTAAGAAGACACTCAAAAAACAATTTTAAATCCTCAGTTGGGCCAGAAACCGAACACTTTTACGCCAACATAAGGGACGTAGAGGCTATCCCTACGTTATGGGGCTTACTCCCGAGGTGTACTGAACTCCCTGAAGTACTTTTCACCCAATAGTAGAATTTGATTAAGCCCAAAGACTGGCTGGATCCTCTGTATCTCCAATATCAACCAGTACATGGCCCAGGCGTAGTAAATAATGCGTCACAAAACTGGCTCTATCACGAAAAGAACCTCTGGGCTAATGGAGACCCCAGATTCGTGAAGCGCAAACTGAACAAGACAAAACAAAATAAATCTTTAATTCAGTTTTAAACTTCATTTCAGTGAGAACGTTGTTGTTTGGCACGAATAAGATTACGAAAATGTGGAATGCCCTGTGACATTCAATCTATTTTAACCATTTTCGCGGTAAACTTTCCGCGTTGCCAGACTCACATTTCAGGCATTTCTGAACAGCTGGCAGCAAGTTGGAGTCAGAAGGCCAGCGCCTCAACCGTCTGAGCCACTTATCCCGGTGACAACATATTAATTAAACCCCTTAAAGTAAGAGTTCACCCTTCATCATCATTATCATCATCATAGTTATATATTTCTCATTCATTGTCATGGGAGATGATTTGGTTACTGGAACAGTCGTTCGTAACATTTGAGTTCAACCGTTTCCTTTATAATTTTTTCAGAAAATATTTTCCCTGTTTGCCAAATGTTCTCTTATGATGATGTAGATGACAATAGTGATTACATATGCTGTAGATCAAGCGATCTGGCTACACGGTACGAGTCGAGTAGCTGTTAAGCTTGCATTTAGGACATTACGGTTACCCACAACAAAGGAAACAGGAAGTATTCTTCCTCCTTGAAATATTACCTAGATTGCACCTAGTAAATCAAGCATCAGTTTGGCAGGTTGGATCCTGGCTCATTCCGGTGGTGTTTGCAAGTGTTCAAATACGTCAGCCCTGTGTCGGAAGATTTACTGGCACGTAAAGGAATTCCTGCGGGACTAAACTCCGACACCTCGGTGTCTCCGAAAACAGTAAAAATTGTTAGTGGGACATAAATACATTATTGAAATAATAATAATAATAATAATAATAATAATAATAATAATAATAATAATAATAATAATAATAATAATTACTATCAATATTATTATTATTATTATTATTATTATTATTATTATTATTATTATTATTATTATTATTATTATTATTATTATTATTATTATTATTATTGCATGTTGTCGATCCAAGTATCATGGTTCATATATGTACACGTAAATGAAGGTAGCTTCCCTTCCTTCTCAATTGATAGGTTGATTTCTGCAGTGTGACCCTCACGTCAGTCCACAGTTGTCAGCTGATGGTCTGTTTTGTAACAGGAGTTGAATAATGTTCCCCGTTTATTATTTTATAGGAATATATATATATTTGATTTGATTACTTATTCATTTGATTATTTAGATAGTTCGTTCGTTTATTCGTTTGTTTATTAAAAGAAACTCGTAATTTGACATTACTGTTGATACCATGATCAGAGACACGAGATATCTAGATTTAAGCGGAATCCGAATCACGAGAGTATGATTTTCACTTGAAAAATCCCACAAGCAAGGGCCGGGAATGGAACCGCGGTCACCTTAGTGAAAAATCTGTGACGACATCCCCCAGCTCTAACGCACCAGTTAATTAGTTAGATAGTTATTAAATTTAATTAGCACTTATCTATTCGTATACAGTGTAAATTCTGTGTTACGATTCAAGGAAAGCATAGGTGTGTGTGTTACTGAGGAAAGTCTTTATTCCTGTATGATTAACTGAATTTTATTCCTACTTACGGAAACTGATGGAACTTTTAATTTTTTCTTTATTTTGGTACAGGCTTTTTGTGAGTGTGCTTAGTAGCACTTATTGCCGTGGGTCTTCACCTGGGGCCCACGGAACTTCTCAGATCAAGCAGCTTCAACTGAAGGGAAAGCGGGCAGAGGGCGAGGTTGGCACGTTCTGTGTTAGCGTGCCGACATCGAAGGACAGTTATTTATTAGAGTGCAGCAGTAGCAGACACGTACAACTAGAGTATGGTGTCGGCTTGTGTATTATAATGTAAATGAATGCGATGGAATTTTAAATATATTACTACACTATATTCAGTTTTCTTTTCCCCTTAATTTTAAGAACAAAAGACAAATACCTAGTATTAATGTAAGAATAAGAGTTGGGTAATTATAAGGTTTAGTAAGAGGTAAGGATGTTGAATTGTTGATGATGAAAATATTTATTTATTATTATAATTTATTATTATTAATAATAATCAAGCACCGAAACATTCAGGTACAAAATTAAAATGTCAAGCGGAAAGAAATGTTACGAACCGTAATTTGGACCATCTAGGGAATGCACATTTTTTGACATATAAAATTAACATCTGCTAAAATTCTGGTCTTCAACACGCTTAAAAAACTGTTATTATATTGGTTACTTCTCTGGGAATGTAACAAATAATCCAAGCAATAAAAGAGAACTGAAAGGGCACGGCTGATTGGCTTGGACGGTAAAGCGATGGCTTTCCAAGTGCAAGATCTCGGATCAATGCGGTGGTATTTGAAGGTGCTCAGATACTCCAGCCTCGTGCTGACATATTTACCAGCACGTGAAAGAACTCCTACGGATTAAGATTCCGGCACCTCAATGTTTCCTCAATCGAAACTGTAGTTAGTGGAACTTAAAATCAATAATACTTTTAAACAGAATTGAAATGACGTGATTAGGAAATTCATCTTTCCGAAGAAAGCCTATTGTTGAGAACCTCAGGGCTATGTTAGCACATTCATTGCACTGAATTTCTATCAACATTTGAATATAAAACACATGTTGTTAACTTTGTCAGTGAAGTAGCAATATCTGTTTCGACGTTATGTAAACATCTGCACATTCTGAAGATTTAGGAAGGCTGGAAGTGACTTACTCAAGTTTGTTACAAAATAATGTGAGCAAGGTATTTTTAATTTTCACTAACAAGGAAAGGAAAGGAAGACTCTCGCAAGACACACAGTATTACAACGATTTTCTACCATGATCAATAAAGTAATTTTATGTCCTCCCACGTATACACCAACACGAATTAGGTTATAAGAGATCCAGCCTTGTGCAGCTACAGGTGTTCTAAAGATCAGAGTCTGGGTTATGAGCACTGACTGTACCAATTCCCCGTGTGGATTCCCTGAGGTTTTCCTACGCTCACTCTTGGTAAATGCGACGACAGCTCAAATTAAGTTTTAGTCCAAATAATAATCTGCCCAAACACTGCGACAGTCACCGAAGAACCATAGATTATCAGAAATTATTTAGACACTCACAATGATATGGAGGACTGTTGTGTTTGTTTCTTTTTGTTAAGAAGGAATCCAAGAAGAATTCAAACGCCCCATCTTCCGAATTCAAACTCACAGCTACTCGACCCTAACCGCACGGCTGACTCATTCGGCAGGTATAACAACTTTCAGTGTAATATCGAATATCACTTCTCTTGTATCATACTTAATAGAATAACCTCGCCTTTCTAAGGGTATGTCATCAATTTCGGGTGCCTTATTCCTATTTATGTCTCCCAAAGTTCTGTGGAATTATGACTTCAAATTGGGTCTCTTATTTCATCAGCAACAACAGACTCTTCTTATTTTAGAACCTTATCATGTACATCTTTCCTTCCCCTCATACAATTTTTGGAATATATTCCTGCCGTTTTTCTGTCTTGCCTTATTTCACTAGAAGTGGTCTTCCATCTGAACTCCGAATATTCATACACCTTGTTTTCCTCTCTCCAAAGGTTTCCTTGATTTTCCTGTATACCTTTCCTACAACCATACACCCTTCAACATCCTTGCACGTCTCTTTCAGCTATTCTTCCCTAGCTGCCCTGCGCTTTCTATCTACATCATTCTTTAATCACCCGTATTCTTGTCTTCCCTGCTCATTTCCTGCATTCCTGTGTTTTCAACGTTCATCAAGTTATTCATTGATTGTAACTTGATGTTACCTTTCTTCCTAACCTGCCTTCAGCAGCCTTCCTGATCTCATTCTTCACGACTCTCCACTCTTCATCTATTGAGTTTCCTTCAGCCTTTTCTTTCAGAACTTGTGCAACATGTTTCTTGAATCAATCCCTCACACTCTTTTCTTTCAACTTATATAGATCCAATTTTCTTGCATTCCCCCCTTTCTTCAATGTCTTGAACTTCAGATGGCATTTCATGGCCACCAAGTTGTGTTCATAGTCAACGTCTGTTCCTGGGAAAGTCTTGCAATCCAACGCCTGGTTTCTGAATTTCTGCCTAATCATAATGAAGTCTATTTGATAACTCCCATTCTCCAGTTTCCAGGTCTCATCCATGTATACAGCCGTTGTTTGTGGTGTTTGATTCAGGTATTAGCAAGGACTAAATTATGATCGGTGCAGAATTCAACCAGCCGACTTCCTCTTTCATTTCTTTGTCTCAGTCTGAATTCTCCTACTGAATTACCTTCTCTTCCTTGGTCTACCACTGCATTCCATCACAATTAGGTTCTCGTAACCTTTTACATATTGCATAAAATCTTCTATCCCTTCATACGTTCTTTCGACTTCTTCATCATCCGCTGAACTAGTAGGCATATAGACCTGCGCTATTGTCGTAGGCATTGTCTTGGTGACTATTTTGACAACAATAATTCGTTCACTATGCTGGTCGTAGTAGCTTACAAGCTGCCCTCTTTTCTTATTCGTTATTAAACCAACACCTGCATTTCCAGTGTTTGAGTTTATGTTGGTAACTCTGTACTTGCCTGACCAAAAATCCCGCTCTTCCTGCCAACTTAGACTACTTCACTTATACCAACATCTATTTAGTCTATCCATTTCGCTCTTTAGATTGTCTAACCTACCACAACCATTCAAACTTCTAACATTCCACGCCCCGACTCGTAGAATGTCAGTAATCATCTTCGTGATTATTGCCCGCCCCCTTTCGAGTAGTCGCGACCCGGAGATCTGGGAGGGGGGAATGGCTATTTTACCTCGTCATATTTTAATCGGGAGGAAGCCACCATCAGGATTTATTCATACAAAAAGGAACTATGTCCTCGGGAGTTAGTTATGGATGTAGTTTTCCGTTGCTTTCAGTTGTGTACTAGTTTCAACATAGCTAAGCCTAATATCACAAAGCCACACCAGTTAATCATCCAGACTGGCGTCCTTGCAGGTTCCGAAAGGCTGATACCGCCCCTTCTTCCCTTCGATGAACCATTCGTTTGCGTGGTCTCTCGACAGAAATCCCGCCGATATGGTTCCTCCTATGGCTCGGCTGCCCGCTTCACAGGAACGCACAAGCCTCTCCACAGCGGCGAGATCACATGGTTAACAGGGGAGATCTATCGACGGCCTAGTTCTAATAACACGTATACGACAATGTTCTTCTCCTCTATTATTCTCCTTAAGACTGGCCACGCCTCGCAGCCACGTATGGAAATGGAGTCCATCAGAACAATTTTCGTTGTGTTCATTTTCCTTTGCGAATGTGTCAAGGAAAATGAACCTCAAATACATTATACTGCAGGAGTGCGTAAATACTCCACGCAAACACACATTCCTACAGTACGGCAACATTAGTCTTTGCAAACTGTTGTTTCAACACCTCGCAGTACATGCCCACACCAGCGAAGAATGCCTTACCTTGTCTTTTCAGTGAATGGTGATACTCCATATCGCTTGCGAACTTGATTGTTGCTGACACGATCATGAAGTCTCAAGACAGAGAGCATCTTTGTTTCCAACACTCCAAGGCGCTGTTCCATCTCCTTAGTGGAAGGCCAGCATTCTGCACCGTACAGAGCAACTGGACGCACCACAGATCGATAAACTTTAGACTTTAGCCGGGCTGAAATCTTCTTATCTCATAAGACAACAGCCACTGAGTGCCACTTCAGCCACGCGCTGCTCACGCGGTTTGATATTTCAGGATAGAGGGTTCCATCTCCAGTAACTGTCGAGCTAAGATATTTAAATGACATTGTTTTTGGAAGGTCAGCACCATTAATTTGAATCGTATTCAGATCATTTAGATCTGCTATCAAATATTCAGTTTCCTTGAGGATGAGCCGTAGTCCAAATCCTGCGAGGCGGTTGGTCGATGCCTGGGCTTGTAGTTTATATCAATTATTAAACTCCAGTCCGGCTCCATGGCTAAATGGTTAGCGTGTTGGCCTTTGGTCACAGGTGTCCCGGGTTCGATTCCTGGCAGGGTCGGGAATTTTAACCATCATTGGTTAATTTCGCTGGCACGGGGGCTGGGTGTATGTGTTGTCTTCATCATCATTTCATCCTCATCACGACGCGCAGGTCCCCTACCGGCGGCAAATAGAAAGACCTGCACCTGGCGAGCCGAACTTGTCCTCGGACACTCCCGGCACTAAAAGCCATACGCCATTTCATTTCATTGAAGTCCAGGCAGATATAAGCTTATGATTCTGAACCACGGAGAAAACTATTTCAAATCATTACAATGAGAAAATAATTCCACGAAACATCAAATTGTCAAGAAAACCTTAGCATCAGTATTCTAAAAGGATGCTATTAAATTGTATCTAACAATTGAAGCATGTATATATTTTAACATTTTATCAAAAAAGTAAACAAGAGGAATTTTAAATTTTTAACAATTATTTTTGACACTAGAAATTTATTATCCTTTGAAATCAAGGAAATGTGCTTTAATACGGAGAGTGAGAAGAACAGGTACTCTCATATGGACAAGGCACTCCGTATTAATGTTATACTAGCACTCATATGGAAATTTTCTCCTTTATTGTGTCATCAGAATGGAATCCTAACACTCCCTTCATGAATTTACAACATGGTACAACTGGAAAACATCTACACTCCTTAAGATGTCCTATGCATTTATGCTCAAAGAAACAGACTCTGTTATTAAGACGTTCCTCAATTAGAAATGAGGTTGAAAGTAATAAATACACGTAAACTAGGTTTTGTTATCTGTTTACATAGCAAAAATTCTTTTTGGTTTGTTAACACACCCCTAGTTCTCTGGAGAAAAAGCACAAGTACAAAGCTGAAGCTGCATTTTTGGTAGTTATCATTTATAATTTTAAAACTACAGTATATTAGTGTTGTACACCTACTGTGAACCAGAATACTGTCTGTGTCAGTGACACGATTATTACATTTCAAAGAAAAAAAATGAACGTTCAGAAGTTCTTCTCACCTGGTTATTTTGGTTTGAAATGTAAGTTCTTCCGTTCGCTGCGTAGTATCAAATAATAAAGCTAGAGCTTTACGGTGGAGGCTTCCCGGCTGCCGTTACTGTGCGACAACCGGCTTTGTGAAGCCTGCTTCCCGCCAGACATTTAGCCGCTCTTCGCTGGTTCTTTGGAAGTATGATATCAAACAATTTCCTTAACAGATGCAAAAATACATTCTCATTAAAATATATTCAGAGGTACAGAATAATGTACTATAATAATAATAATAATAATAATAATAATAATAATAATAATAATAATAATAATAATAATAATAATAATAATAATAATAATAATAATAATAATATCTGAGTGAGTTGTCTCTGCGGTATGGGTCGCGTAACTATGAGCTAGCATTCGAGAGTTGGTGGGTTCAAATTCTACCGTCGGCAGCCCTGAAATGGTCTTCAGTGGTCTCCTATTTTCGTACGAAGCAAAATCTGGGTTGCACCTTACTTAAGGCGACGGCCGCTACCTTCCCAGTCCTAGTCATTTCCCATCCTCGAGTTGCCGAAAACCATCTATGTGTTACCGCGACGTTAAACTACTAGCAAAAACAATAAACAATAGAATGATAATAATAATAATAATAATAATAATAATAATAATAATAATAATAATAATAATAATGTTATTGGATTTACGTCTCCCTAACTACTTTTACGGTTTTCGAAGACGCCGAGGTGCTGGAATTTAGTCCCACAGGAGTTCATTTAAATGCCAGTGAATCTACAGACATGAAGCTGACGTATTTGAGCACCTTCAAATAACACCGGGGTGAGCCAGGATCGAACCTGCCCAGTTGGGGTCAGAAGGCCAGCACCTCAACCGTCTGAGCCACTCAACCCGGCATATAAACAATAGAATTATCGGAAGGTATACATATTTATCTTGAAATTGTATCTTTCATTTTCATGCTGTAGATGTTTCCTAAAACATCCTCAGTGAATCTATCCAAGCGTATGGACACTGCTATGTGGACTGGTAATACAGGACATTCAGTTTCACCCTTTCCGAGCCCATCTTCCCAATACGCTCTAAATATATTCGAAATTTTTCTCTTTGAAATTTTACTTGTGAGTCTTTAAAGCTGTGTTGCCGAGAGGGGTGGACACGCGTATTTACGCGCTACGGCTATGGAGCCAAGCTCTGCATTCGGTAGGCGAGTGGGTTCGAACCCCACAGTCAGCTTTCCTGAGAATAGTTTTCTGTAGTTTACCATATTCACTTCCTGTCAAATGCCGGGATAGTTCCTTTTAATAGGCTGCAGCTGATTCCTTCCATCACCTTACCCAAATTCAGTCACCGTGATTCATTTCGTCTTCCATAGTTCAACTGAGGTTGACGTCAGGAGGCGTATCCGGCCGTGAAACATGACCTAGGCCGATACTTTCTTTTGACCTCATCTCTATCCCCGTATCAGGAAACGGGACTAAGATGTAATCATATCCGGCCCCGCGGGGAAGGGGAATGTCTCCACCTGTCACCCGGCGGCTCCGAGTTCTATTCCTGGCCGGGTCAGGGTTTTTTTTTGTAAATGATTAATATCCGTGGCCTGGGGACTGAGAGTTTGTGTCGTCCATAACGTTCCTTTCTTCACATTCAACACTTTACACTTCCACCATTTACATAATACACGCAGGTTCCTCACATATGGTGCAAGTAGGGGCAAAAGATCTTCATAGACGTAATCCTACGCACAATACATGCACTCATTGAAGGTCTGCTATTCCTGTTGCTTTGAACCTTCAATCAACAACTGCCACCCCCTATGTCCAAAACCAACAATACATTCTGAGAATATTACTCTTATAAACCTGCGTATACGTGTTCATGCACCATGGTGCCAATAGCTAATGTATGTGGGAAGCTTTCTCAGTTAAATGAGAGAATGACAAGCTCGATAGCTGCAGTTGCTTAAGTGCGGCTAGTATCCAGTATTCGGGAGATAGTAGGTTCGAACCCCCCTGTCGGCAGTCCTGAAGATGGTTTTCCGTGTTTCCCTATTTTCACACCAGGAAAATGCTGGGACTGTACCATAATTAATGCAAGTCCTATTACTTCTTACTCCTAGACCTTTCCTGTCCCATCGTCGCCATAAGACCTATCTGTGTCGGTGCGACGTAAAGCAAAATAATTGTAAAACGAAATGAGAGGATGAATGCTATTTTTAAGATTATTAACAATAATAGGTAAGTAAACTGTCAAACATCATTTATTGTTTGTATTTACAAAATTTGTGATTTTTTCATGTAATAAAGTTCTGTGACAAAACCGAGTGTTTCTTACTTTCTTCCCCTTCTTCCTTACATCTAACTGAACCATGGCCTCAAAAAGCAACTTTTAACACTTCTTCACAAGTAGCAGAGGAGGGTAAGCCTCAAGAGTTTGGCCGTACTTCACATGTAGAGGTAAGGCACCTTTGTCATTGATAAGAATTGGTTGTACTGAGTGAGTTGGCTGCGCGGTACGCGCCGCGTAGCTGTGAGCTTGTATTCAAGAGAGAGTAGGTACAAATCTCGATGTCGATATCCCTGAATATGTTTTTTCATTGTTTCTCATTTTCACACCTTAATTACGACCATGTTCGCTATCTTTCCTATCCTAGAACTTTCCCTTCCTTTCGTCTCCGTTTTAGTGCGACGCGAAACTACTAGTAGGCTACATAAAAGAACTGGTTGCGGGAAATGGAATTTAACTTTCCTTTCTTCTTCTTTTCAGTCTGTTTCCTCCCCAGGGTAGGTTTTTCGGACCTCTACCGCCTCAAGACCAGTGTCCTGAAGTGTGTGATTCTGGGTCAGGGATACAACTGGGGAAGAGGACCAATACATCGCCCAGGCGGCCTCACATGCTATGCTGAACAGGGGTCTTGTGAGGATGTGAATATTCGAAGGGATAGACAAGAAAGAGGGAAGGAAGCGGCCGTGGCCTTCAGTTAGGTACCATCCCGGCATTTGCCTGGAGGAGAAGTGGGAGACCACGGAAAACCACTTCGAGGATGGCTGAGGAGGAAAACGAATCCCTCTCTACTCAGTTCACCTCACGAGGCTGAGTGGACCCCGTTCCAGCCCTTGTACTACTTTTCAAATTTCGTGGCAGAGCGGGGAATTGAACCCGGGCCTCTGGGTGTGGCAGCTAATCACACTAACCACTATACCACAGAAGCGGATATAATTTAACTTTGCCGATTGTTATGTTACGATGAAGAGTTCTGAAATCATACTTACCCTAAGTTTGCGAAGGAGTAAAGGAGAACATATTTAGTCCATGGTAAATTATGACGTAAAAACATAGAAAAATGAGAAAGTCTGAAGGGAGGCTTTGTTCAGTTATACTAGAAATACAGAGTCGAGAAACTTCGGGAAGGCCATCTTCTAATCCTGATTGCAATGAAATCCTACACAGATGGCTTTTGTTGGCCGACGTAAAAGCGAATGAATGAAGCAACAAATGGGTTGTTCAAACAAATACCTCTGATACAGTCATTAAGTACGCTATCCTTTTCTCCTGTCCTTGGTTCACCCAGATTAATGAGTGTAGGATTTCTCGTCAAGAATTCGTGATATTTAGAAACATGCCACCTTAGAAATGAGTACGTGTTTAAATCCTGTTTACAGTAGGGTCATGTTCCTCTGCAGTAGTCGAGGTCTCGTTCCTTCTTCGACTTCCTGACGGGAAATAGAACGCATATATTTCAGGCTGCACCACACTCGTCTTTAGCGCCTCACCGTTGGCAAATATGAGATGTTTAAAAATCACAAATCCATGTTTTAGTTGTTGGGATTCCGCATAATTCTTTATGTCCCACGGATCATGATCACAAGGTTAACAGTCACGGGAAACTGAAAGGATCAACTGTGCTCACAAGACTTAGAACACCCAGCTCTAACCTGCATACCAAGAAAGAAGACATGCATGCCAGACATGTGAACAGAACTCGGACCAGCTAAGCAAGAAGTACTATGATACATTTTAGTCTACGATGGAATCACTGGACTACTGATGGTTCATGATGGAGGTGATTTTTTTAAAATCCGGGCTAAGCCAGTGACAATCCTTAGAGTCGTTTTTATCAAGATTTGACCACACTCCCGCCAAGAAAATATTTAGATTATCCAATAAATCAGGTTGTGCGATCACAGAGCTGAAAACTCAAATATTTATTTACGATTAAGAACAGTAGTGTGAAGAACAGCACAGGGCATTAATAGGTCGTAAATATGAGACCGTTGAGTATCTTGCACATAAAATTATAATTTATTCAATGTTGGTTGCGTTTGATATCGTCATGTTCCAATAAAAAATCGGATTACCCGGAATAAAAGCAGAAGTATTACATTGATATAAGACTTCTACTTTCAAATAAATTGCCTCGGAGTAAGTACGTTATGGTGCCTTTCGGGATGACTGAAGTAATATTGCTCTATACCACCTCCATACACTAGGCTATTTGTTAAAACAGACGGGAAAGCACTTGTTTTTATTTCCAAGATCCGAAAATGTATAACATATCTTTCCTTGGTCTGAGAGCCGTCAGTTCAGAGGGTTCCGGGTTCCGTTCCTGGTCAGGGCGGGGAATTTAACTCCGTTTGATTGATTTCCCCGTCTCGGGGTTTGGTGTCTTCAAATACAATACCCAACTACCAACCACCACAAAGACACACAATTGTAAATACATCACTCCACGTACAGCTGGTGTCAGGAAGGGCATCCGGCTGAAAATCTGGACCAAGACCATGAACTGTATATGCGAGGCAATTCACATCCGTGCCCACACCAAGGTGTTCACGAGAATTTCTTATTTTGAACGATGATACATATTACGAGATGCTAATAATGTTAGATGGCACTGTTATATGTGGAGCTGGTGGTGTTTGAGCTGGACAGGTGTGCCGCATGTTTGCTGCACAAGCTACAGGATCACTTACCAAGCAGTCACATAGCACAGAACATTTGAAGCATGGAAGTAAGATGAAAGGATAATCGGAGAGCAGTGAACGTCCAGTCTACCAACATTCTCAGCACCCCATTCCTCATCTGTCCTGAGCAAGCTATTCTCAGCCGACTCTGCAAATTATGCTCCTATCCAATCTACCATTACATCGATATTACTATTTTTCCTTCATGCAGACACTAGGGATAACATTGCCCTGAAATCCGATTATTTTCTACAAGTACTGTATATGTGTATTAAGATTAATGTTGTTATTATTATTTCCGGCTCGTTTAAAAAAAATGCTATTTGTTCGGGGTGTCGACCTATAGAGATCGTTTGCCCCTGCTTGCACCATGTGATAGGCCTATGAACCTGCGTGTAATTCGAATGGAGGAAGTGTAGAGTGTTGAATGTGAGGAAAGGAACGTTAAGGACGACACAAACACCCAGTCCCCAGGCCAGGGATATTAATCATTTTACAATTAAAAGCCCCTGACCCAGCCGGGAATCCAACCCGGGGCCGCAGGGTGATAGGCGGATGCATTGCCCCCTACACCGCGGGTTACGGCTCAGGTTCAATTCCAAGCTGGGTCGGAGATTTTAACCTTAAATGGTTAATATAGGTATATTCCTTTGGCTCGGAGACTACTGTAGGTGTTAGTACTGTCTCCAAACATCCCTGCAACTCACACACTGCACCTAACACTATCCTCCACCACAATAACACGCAGTTACCTACATATGGCAGATGCCGCCCACCCTCATCGGAGGGTCTGCCTTACAAAGGCTGCACTCAGCTAGAAATAGCAACACGAAATAATAATAATAATTATAATTATAATTTATTTTTATATTATTATTATTATTATTATTATTATTATTATTATTATTATTATTATTATTATTATTATTGCCGCTGCACATTAATAAGAACAAATGTAAACTAGATGATGGTTATAGTTTCTAAATGCTTGTTCTAATCTTGGATGAAATTCTTCCCCGTAATAACGCACATTTACAATTACTCGTTGACAACTCCCATTGCCTATTTCCATCAAAGCTGAAGCATGCATCTGTTCATCCCGTTCCTAAAGTCACAAACAACGTCACTTTTTCGGATTATCGACCCATTGATATCATATCAGATCTCTACAAAGATCTTGAACGAATAATCTATGCTCAAATGTCAGAATTTATTCTCAAGCTTTTCTTAAAGACATAGAAGACACTAGAAGTGCTCTGGACAAGAGGAAGGTAACTCTAACGTCTCTAATCGATTTCAGTCAAGCAGTTGATAGCGTAGATCATTTCAAAGCTCAGAAACTTCAATAGGGCCAATTGCACGGTGCAGTGGTTCAGCTGTTACCACCGAAATAGTCACTTGTTGACTTCCTCAAGGTTCTGTGCTGGGCCCATTACTATTTTCGACCTTTATCAATGACATTTCTAAGTCACTAACAACCTCTAGTTACCATATTTATACCGATGATCTGCAGGTTTACAAACATCCTGACCCATGTAACATCTCGGAAACCGTAATAGAACTCAATTGCCTTGTAATGGGACTGTACAAAAAGGACGCAGAATCAACCCTGAAAATACCCAGATCATTATAATAGGTGTCCACCTAAGTAGTGTAACTGTTAGTGTTATTAGCTGTCGTCCTCGGGGGCCCAAGTTCGGATCCCGGTACTGCCAGGAATTTAAGAATGGCCGCAGGCCTAGTATTTGGTTGAAATGGCACATGCGACTCACCTCCGTTGGGACTGGGTCTGAAAAGAGCTGCACCACCTCGGAATCAGGACACGAGTTAAATTTTTACTATTATAACAGATTAGCAAAAAATTGCAACTGTTATTAAAAGTGGAAACCTACCTGAGGTCAACATTGTACTGAGTAAAACTGCAAAAAAAATCTTGGAGTTATTTTTGATGAAGGCCTCTCGAGGAAAGAGCATGTAAAATATACTTGTCCAAGAGTGTACCGATCCCTCCATCCATTGCAAAAATAAAAGAATATCTACCTCTAGCAACAAAAATTAACCTAGTCGAAACTCTAATAACGCCCTTATGTGATTGCTCTGATGTTGTATGTAGTGAGCTTAACTCACAGTTAGCCAGTAGACTACAGAAAGCTCAAAATTCCTGTATTAGACTCATCTTCAACGTAAAACCGCGTCAACATATCACTGCATATCTTAATCAACTGTCAGTGCTAAACCTGCAAACGAGAAGACAACTTCACACCCAGTGTCAGTTACACAATATTGCAAGGACGTCTACAACTCAGTACCTAGCATCCAGGTTTACCAAGCTCTCAGAGACTCATCAACTCAACACTCGCTCCCACAACAGGAACATCCTGTCCATCCTCGCACACACCACTCCTTCACAGTAGGTGCTGCGCGTGTCTGGACTCCATACCAGCCTCACGTCGGGCTCGTCATTCACAAACTAATATAAGGAATATTTACTTTCCATTTAAACAGTGACAAATATTACTGTTAAATTGTTATTACATTTATTGTATAATTGTGAGCCTCCGTGGCTCAGGCGGCAGCATGCCGGCCTCTCACCGCTGGGTCCCGTGTCTCAAATCCCGGTCAATCCATGTGAGATTTGTGCTTGACAAAACGGAGGAGGGTGAGATTTTTCTCCGGGTAATCCGCTTTTCCCTGTCATGTTTATTTCCAGTAACACTCTCCGATATCATTTCATTTCATCTGTCATTCATTAACCATCGCTCCAGAGGAGTGCGACAGGCTTCGGCAGCCGGCACAATTCCTATCCTTGCCGCTAGATGGGGCTTCATTCTTTCCATTCCTGACCCGTTCGAAGGTCTGGAAACAGGGCGTGGAATTTCATTTTCATTTTCATTTTCATTATTATTATTGTTATTATTATTATTATTATTATTATTATTATTATTATTATTATTATTATTATTATTATTATTATTATTATTATTATTATTATTATTATTATTGTTACCGTGTTTTGCGGTAGTTATGGGTGAAAGAAGGTGCGGGGTGGTGAACAGGTCTCAAGCTACGAAAGTAAAATTAATTTAAAATTTAACAAGGTTATATTTTCTTTTCAAATTTAAGAAATAACAAGTACGGCAGGTACAGAGTAGCAAGGCAACAAAAGGTGCAATTACAGTATTTACAGTATTTGGGCTTCGAGCCCCGAATTCACACTTCTAGGGCAATTAGCCCAACTTTACTCCAAAATAAGTTTTACCAGAGGGGCAGAAAACCCCATTCATGTTCAAGAGCACTTGCTCCAAATTACACAGAAAAGCCTCCTCGAGGCATACAACACTTAATTTTCAAGAAAGAGCCACACGCTCTCAAACTTTAAGCCTCTCAAAGGCCACACCAAACTCCACCTTCAAGTTGTCCTCTTAGGACATAGACACAGGGGTAACATACCCAACCTACTGAGGTCTATTAAATGAAAAAGGGTAATTACATGACCTCTAAAATAACAATTTGAGAGGAGGCGATCTGCACTCCTAATGTATTTGTTTCAAAACCTAATTTGGCTCTAGGCCACTAATACAAGGGCTAATCCCATACTACAGAGGTGACTTAAGAAGGAAACAATTTACATTACGTTGAAGAAGAATAGGTAGAGAAAAAAAATAAGTTCACCTCAAAACAATATGAGTGGGAGCTCGAGAGGGTTAAGCACTCTCTATCCCAATATGTAGTTTAAAAGATAGAATAGATACAAGTTTCTTTACATTTTAAGGAAGGTTACATAATGGAAAAACTTCGGACCCGCCCCGAGAGTTAAACTGCTGAGCTAGCAAAGAAAGAAGTTATTAATCGGCCATTACCTTGTTGTTGACCGCTGCCGACGAAAGAGGCGCTTCCCGCCCCCTGCTATGTACTTTACACACTGAAAGATGGAACAGAAGTGGCGCAGAGACCCAAAAATCAGCAGTTTATATACTCTCGCGGAAAGTTCGAGGCGTTTTAGGGAAGAAAACACCCGCCCACAATCACGTTATTGGGTAGGATACAGCAACATATTCAAGTTGGGGGAAGATACATCAGATTGGTCAGAAATTAATAAAAGAAATTCGGGATTGGCTAAATACAAAACAAGGGGAAAGAGAGGGGTATACAGCCAACTTAAACAATGACTGAAAGAAATTTAACAAAGAACAAACTTATGAATTCAAAATTTCTCCAAAAAAACAGTTCTTTCACTCCGCACTAGGGTGCACTATTGCTGATCTTCAGTAGTGTCCTCTAGAAGAGAAAGTTCACACTTCTTAATACGTCGAAAATGACACAGTTCAAAAACTCCAAAATTTCCAGGTAGTGACATCTTCTGAGAAAGTAGAAAATTAATACCGTAGATAAAGTTCAGACTTCCTCCAGCAGAGGAGTTTCAATTGGCGCACATTTTAAATTAGCGGCGTGGAGGTGTACCGCCCGGTACAATTATTATTATTATTATTATTATTATTATTATTATCATCATCATCATCATCATCTGTTTACCTTCCGGGGTCGGCTTTTCCCTCGGACACAGCGAGGGATCCCACCTCTACCGCCTCAAGGGCAGTGTCCTGGAGCTTCAGACTCTTGGTCGGGGATACAAGTTGGGAGAATGACCAGTACCTCGCCCAGGCGGCCTCACCTGCTATGCTGAACAGGGTCCTTGTGGAGGGATGGGAAGATTGGAAGGGATAGACGAGGAAGAGGGAAGGAAGCGGCCGTGGCCTTATGTTAGGTACCATCTCGGCATTCGCCTGGAGGAGAAGTGGGAAACCACGGAAAACCACTTCTAGGATGGCTGAGGTGGGAATCGAACCCACCTCTACTCAGTTGACCTCCCGAGGCTGAGCGGACCCCGTTCCAGCCCTCATACCACTTTTCAAATTTCGTGGCAGAGCCGGGAATCGAACCCGGGCCTCCGGGGGTGGCAGCTAATCACGCTAACCACTACACCACAGAGGCGGACATTATTATTATTATTATTATTATTATTATTATTATTATTATTATTATTATTATTATTATTATTATTATTATTATTATTAACATCAGCACATTCGTACTACAGTTACCTTTAAGTTATGTGCCAATTCTTAAAATTATGTCCTAGTTACTTAAATTGAATTATTTTGATGCAGTTGTTAATCTTGTTTTTCTGTAACTGTACTGTACTGCAAAGCTAAACAAAGCAAATAAATAAAATAAAAATGCTATTGTTATGGTATGTTAAGAGTTTGAAAAGTAACTGAAGTGAGATCGGTCGTCGATTTGAGAGTCAAATTCTTCGAGGCATTTGTCTAGAATAGAAATTAGGAAGGCATTTTGAAGTGTACCGCAGCGATATTCATTTCTATGGCTAGGCCTGACGAATAGTTTTAGGCACGTCGAGAGTTCTTTCAAATTGTTCTATTCTTCCTGGTACTGATGGACTGAAATTTTGTCATTTTGTGTTTTCTTAAGGTTCGGCTTCAGTAGAGGTGGTTCGCCCAGAAGGGTGTAGCTTCGATTCCACGGCAGGAAGCCAACAGATTTAGAAACTAAACTTCAATTTCCGGAGACGCATAGCCCTGAGATTTACTCAGTCCATAATAAACTTGAGTGCCGGGCGACAAAGGCAGCCGCGCATAGAACTAACTACTCCATTCCATTTACAGCTGAGTTTAAGGATAGTGGAAGCTTTTACCTTTCTACTCTTCCATGTGAATTCATGAACTGTACGGAGATGGAGGAATTTTTCTTCCATCAGCATCAATGGGGACATCCTTACTATGCATAGTATGTGATGTCTGACGAACCCTGGGATGTACTGAACAATGCCTAATGTGCTTGGGAGCTATTATTGCTTTGCAAAAACAAGTTCCCTGACTGATATACAAATCGTACCATAAGAATTATCCTAGTCGCTGCGTAAATCAAATAGCAAACAAGCAAAACAAAAATTATTTACACAGCACAGATCGAAGACGATAGTGTGATACAGTTGGTTTTTAGGTTGTCTGCCAGCTGTTTGACGTATTACATGTAGGTTTTCGGCTACGCTGGGATAGGAAAGGGAAGGTCTTACTTAAGGAACAGTCCCAGAATTTTCCAGATGAGACAAGGGGAAATCATTTTCTAGACTGCTGACAGTCAAATTTGAACCCACCGTCTTCCGAGTGCAGGTTCTTACTTACACGCAGAATGCACACTAGGTTAAAAGGAGCATCTGTACGTTTCTCTGTCTGAACTAAGGCGAGGAATAACGGCTTATGTTGTGCAGGAAATGACTGTAGAAACCATCGCAATAAAGTCGCAAGAAATGCTCGTTAAGTCACAAGACGCCACCGTGTTTATGTTTCGTCGATCCTACTAATGATATGAAGGTATGGCAGGATATTGCTTTTCCTGAATGGTCAGGTAATGTGCACTTCGCATAACTTGAAAGTGTGAACACAGCATCGAAGTTACACTCTGCATTTCATTCATCCTCTGCCCACGTTTACCACTTTCCATGTATACAAAAAGCAGGTATTCCAGTTAATGATATCCTTTCTATCCTCGACATATTTTTCTTTTCCGTATTCATTCAGTTCTTTTCTTTTGCTAGTTGCTTTAAGTCGCACTGACACAGATAGGTCTTATGGCGACCAGGGGATAGGAATGGCCTAGGAGAGTGGGAAGGAAGCGGCCGTGGCCTTAATTACGGTACAGCCCCAGCATTTGTCTTGGGTGTGAAAATTGGAAACCACGGAAAACCATCTTCAGGGCTGCCGACAGTGGGGTTCGAACCCACTATCTCTCGGATGAAACCTCACAGCTGCGCGCTCCTAACCGCACGGCCAACTCTCCCGGTACCATTCAGTTCTAGGCAAGTAGAGGGGCGCTAATGATCGCATACGCTACCACCATTATTTACAGTACACTTTGATCTTCTCTAGAACATATCACATTCCCCTTATATGGACTTACATATTAACTCGAAGATCTCACTCCCTCTCTATGCACTGTACTTTTCAAGTGACCTCTAGTGGATATGGTTGTCTTTCCACTGATCTATCGATCTCAATGGCACGATTGGTTAATCATTGCCCTTCTGTTCCTAAGACAATGAGATCTATCTCGGCCGAATAATATAACAACGTGTAGCGTCCGGAGAGTTCTGATGTCTGTCTTTCAAGTTGACACCCGTAGGAAACCTACGCCACTTTGAGCTTCAGCTTTCTATGATTATATCTAATGTTGAAAACGGGACATGTATGCAGTCCCCAAGCCGGAGGAATTAACCAAAGAAGGTTAAAATCCCCGACTCAGCCGGGAATCGAATTCGGGGCCCATTGGGCCAAAGGCCAGCATGCTGATCTGTTAGCCACGGAGGAATCCCGCTGAAGTCGGTGACATTTGAGGCCGGTTAAATGCAATGTGGCTACTCCTACCACTACTCTTATACTTACATCTCCTTCACACAATATTAATAACATTTGTTTGAGCGCCAGTTGCTTTTTTAAGAAAAACAACAAAATTCGGTAGAGCATACCTCTTATATCAATTATCTCAAGGCGTGAGGTGATAAACTCACATATTTGGCAATATACAGGGATATGGATCAGGAAAAGATTAAGTTACTGTTGCATTTCCACAATTGAGGATTGTACATGGAACTGGAATCACTTATTATAATTAAAATAAAACTGAGTTTATGACTATAATTTACGTCACAATGAACAATCATTGACGTCTTTTAATTTAACAAAAGAAATATATCGTGAGATTTGCGGTACTAAATAAAAGGAAAATTTAATCTAAACAAAAAAAGCTATTGGCCTGAACTTGAAGTGAGATGTGATATCGCCGCTGATTACACTCTTCTTCATGTTATGAATGCATAACATGTCTGATGCTTTAATTACCTGTTGTCTGCATACACCGCTGTTGAACTTGAAAATTCTTGGGAAAACCTGTGAGCTGAAGTCGGGAGCCGTCTGCTGTTATCTTATATAACAAGGAGTTGGCCTACATACCATGTACGCGTGTAGGGAGCTCCAATGTAATTACGTCCACTCAATATATTTTAAATAATTGGAAAATATTATTGAAACATCTTGTGAAGTCCATCCTCACAAGAAGATGATGTTTCTTTATCAGCATATTACCCGTCTCTGCTCGGATACAAGCACCACTTGTAGACTTCCTCGATGATTACCTCTTCAAACACAACTCTTAGCTCTGACCATCACACTAAGACCACTTCTTCCTTTGATACATCTGACTGTTACATATGATCTGCACGATATCAACTGCTTATGAACTGAGTACCATCAACTGAATAGATATGATGAACTGAGTAAGAACAGAATACCTCTCCCCACCGTCGCCTTGACTTTATATAACCTCGCGATGACGACTCATCTCCCCACTCACTGTTCATCCCTTCCACTTCAACATACAGTAGCTGGCGAATACTGACACTTGGTCGCAATCACGTGTCCACGCACTGATGTCATCAGTCAAGCGTTGTCTAAGCGTACCCAAGCGGTCCGAAAATGACTATGCCGAATGCGTCACTGGGAAATCTCCTTGTACACAACATTCCCAGTTAAACATAGCCTCGATTGCAAAATACTATGCCAGCTCATCTAGCCAAAGTTACAAGCCACAGCATGACAATATGAAACCAACAAATCTCACTTACTACAATACAGAATAATTACAAATTAATTTCACTTACCTATGATTAAATACAATAATATACGCGATACCTAATTATTACAGTCTAAATGATGAGAAACAGAATATATAAAATCTAATGAATCTGGTTAATAATAATAATAATAATAATAATAATAATAATAATAATAATAATAATAAGTACAGAATGGAGTCTGTAACCCTGTTGTACGGTTACAGAACGCCTCCCTCATGAAATAATCGATTAAATGAATCGATTGATTCATGAAATATCTACACAATCACCTGAAATCGAGTACACCATAGATACATGTATAAAAATGCCCTTTACAAATTTGGTACATAGTATCATCCATCTGGATGTTCGTTGTTACACATATAAAACATTTATCAATTATCATTTTCACTTTGATTATACAGTATTATTTACATACAGATTACATTTCTTTCTCACTTCTGTCGTTTCAAACGTTCATTGAGTGTTCAAAAGTAATTCTCGAAGACATTTCATTAGATACACTGTCTCCAAGCACTGGAGTTTATTGCACTGCCGTGCCTCACTTATTATCACAACACACGCTAATTTCACTGAAGTCCTGTTCGCAATGCCAGCTTCATAAAACCTGGTGAATTAACATAATAATGAGAATTAATCAACAAACTCACATGATATATTTCTTAAGATTTCTTATATTGTATGTGCCTACGATATTTCCTTCCTTGTCTTCTAATGAATAAGCACATTTCCCAATCCGTTTCACTACGGTGAAGTATCCCTGATATAACAAGAAAAACTTAGAAAATTGACCAGCTTCTGCTGATGACGGGAGTGGCACTCTGAGTAAAACCTTGTCACCAAGCTCAAATTCATCCAATGTAGTCTTTCTCTGCTGGCGAATACGTTTATCTCCTGCTTTCTTTAAATTCTCCCTAGCCAGCTGGATATAAAAATCCTTAGTTTTCTCCTCTCCCAAGTCCAAGCCTAACATACTCGCAATTTCATCAGTAGGCTTCCTGCCGTGATGAATTTCATAGGGCGTAAATCCAGTGGACTCGTGCAACGTGATGTTACACCAACGTTCGACATTACTCAACTGTGAAAACCACGAGTTGTGTTTGTCATGCACATATGCCCTAAATATACGTCCTATTTCACGCATCGTTCTTTCAACCATATTGCTTTGCGGGCAACGTACCGATGAAAATATAGTTTTGATCCCCAGTTCATTTAGTTTGGTATTCCAGATCTTCGAAATAAACTGGCTGCCATGATCAGATAATATTCTGAGGGGACATCCGAACTCAGGAATATATCTGTCCACGACCTGTTTGAGACAACCCCTCCCTGTAGCTTTCCTCAATGGGTACATCTTGACATATTTGCTGAAGGCATCAATCAAGACAAAAACAAATTGGTAACCATATCTGGATTTAACTAACGGTCCAAACAGATCAACACTAATAAGCTTCCCGGGTCTGTCAACAATAACAGCCTGCCTGGGCCCCTCTAGAAGTCTAGTCGGGTGCTTAGAGCGTTGGCAGAGATCACACGTAGCGAGTATTTTCCTCACGTGCCTTCCCATATTCCTCCACACAAAGTTACCCTGAATAGCATATAAGACCTTATTTGCTCCAAAATGACCCAGCTCCTTATGATAAAACCAAATCATATCCTCTTGCAGGGCTTTAGGTACACATACATTGAACTTCCCAGAATAACATTTCCGAGTGAGAAAACCATTACATAACTTATACGTAAATTTACCGTTCACTAGAACAGTACCTGGTTCCTTATCTCTAAGCGAGGTCAACAGTCCCGCCAACTCTTCTTCTCTTTCCTGCTCGGACAACAGATAACGAAGTCTATCTCTTTCTGCAGTATTATCAGTCATCGAGCCAACACAAATCAAAATACCTTCTTTCACCTCTAAAGAGGCAGTATTTTCCTCCTTAGGGAGATACCTGCTGAGAAAGTCAGCCATAACATTATCTTTCCCTTTAATATGACGTATCTTAAAATCATATTCACTTATGGCTAAAATCCAACGAGTCATACGATTACTAGTTAATTTATAAGTATTTAAGAATACCAAAGCCTGATGGTCAGTCCATATCTCGAATTTATTACCTAAAACATACATTCTAAACTTACTTAATGAATACATGATTGCAAGAAATTCAATCTCAGTGATCGTATATCTCTTTTCTGCCATACTGAGCCCACGACTTGCCAATGAAACTATGCCTAAATTGCCGTTATCATCTCTCTGACATAAACATCCAGCAACTCCCTTCTCTGAACCATCAGTCATGAGAATAAATTCACGATCTGACATAGGATATCTCAACATAACAGCTTCATTAAATCCATCCTTCAACTTCTGGAAAGCCTCATCATGTTCTTTCCTCCACTTCCACTTCGCACCTCCTTTCAATAGCTCACGAAACGGCTCTAACAGCGTAGAATATTTACCCACAAAACGTCGAAAGTAATTACACATTCCCAGAAAAGATTTCAATTGCTTAACATTACGTGGAGTAGGAGTGTTGTTTATCTTGTCTAATCTCGTCTGTTCCGGTTTTACCCCCTGTTCAGATACAGTGTGTCCCAAAAATGTGATCTGTTGTGAACACAATGTCGATTTACTCAGTTTTAATGTAAATCCCCCTTCCCTGATTTTATGTAGAACAATCTGTAAGTGTTTCAGGTGTTCCTTAAACGTGTGGGATGCTATAACAATGTCATCGATGTACATGGTCACAAAACTATCCGTATCTCTCCCTAATACTTTATTCATGGCTCTAACTAATGCTGCAGAAGAAGTACGGGTCCCGAAGGGCACCCTGGCGAACTGATACAAGCAATTCTTGTATGCAAAGGCCGTAAGTGGACGGTCACTTTCTCTAAGTGGAATCTGCCAGAAAGATGACGACAAATCAAAAGTAGAAAACCATTTTCTACCTTCAAAACGTTGAATAAGTTCCTCTACCGTCTCCGCCCTTTGCTGATCGGCTTCTATCCTCATATTCATTAATCTGCCATCAATGCACAGTCTTACCGTGTTATCCTTCTTAGGTATAATAACAAGTGGATTTAAATTAGGACTACATGATGGTTCAATTATATTATAATCTAGCATAATGTCAATCTGCTCTTCAACAGCGCTAGCGTATTTTAACGGAATGGGATATTTCGGTCCTACAAAAGTTGAGTTATCAATAACATTAAATTTGTGTTCGTAAAGATGTGTTCTACCAGGCCGATCGCTAAAAACATCACTATGTGATATCAATAATTCACACAATTCGTCCTTCTGACTTTCCGCTAAATTACATTTCTCCACTGTCTCATACAATTCATCTCTAGAATCTCTCTGTATAGACACATGGCAGACATCAATATTTTTCCTCATATTAGGAATTTCACAAGATCCTTCCGTACTAGAACACACTTTATTCGCACTAATTTCTGACAAAACATCATATGGTAAACTGACTTCCCTGCTACTCTTTCCCCAAATAAGATTGACATTACACAGATCAAAATTTAATTTAGCCTTGTGACACGTTAACCAGTCGGTACCTAAAATAACGGCATAAACTAAATTAGGCACAACTAAGCATGGTTGGAAAATACATTCTCCACTTATTTTAATGGGGACAGCTATTTGTTTATTCACTCTTTGAGACTTGTTTCCAACAGCTGTTACGATGAACGTATTCCTCACTGGAATTTCCGCTACCTCATACTTCTCTCTCAAAACTTCCTCATACAGCTTGGAATTTACACATGACTTCTCACTACCAGAGTCCAACAAAATCTTAACTTTTCTGCCCCATATCAGCAGTTCAATCGTCGGGGTAACAGTAACACTACTTAAATTATCCTCATTACATAATATAAGATCACTTAACAAATCTTGCCTTATATCTAAATTTAAATTACACTGATAAAATTTATTGTTTACGATTAAGTCGTTACTTAAAATATTTGAATTATTGCTACTTAGGTCACAATCATGTTCACTTACCACTATAGGCTGGTCGACATTGTCATACTTATCTACCTTATACGTGAACTCACCATTTACGGACTGTCTCAGTGACCTGTTTATACAGTCCGTTGCTCGTTTAAAGTACTTGGTTCGGTTACGACTTGTTGGTTACACACCTCAGTCGGCCTCCCCTGTTGCCTATTTCCTCTAGCGTCATTATTATTATTATTATGGCCTGTATTCTCCCGCCTCCCAGCTTCTGGTTGATTACCATAATCACGCCTCCCAGTCCTGAAATTTTCCGAACTATTCTGATAATTTCTCTCCCTGTGGAAATTATTATTAGGTCTCTCCTGATATTCTCTTCTGTAGTTACGATTATTCATAGTCCTGTCCTGATTATTAGATTGGTTACCCCTTCCTTCTACATTCCTATTAGGTGTCCTACTATTATTCAAGCTACTACTTAAAGCATCAAAACTTTCCAACAAAATCTCCATTTCCTTAATAGTCTCCACTCTTTGCATACAAACAGCTTCTCTTATTCTATCGGGATAGTGCTTAGCCATAAGTCTAACTATATCAGCCTCAGGTCCAATACATTCTAAATTTCTCCACACCAAAACATGAGCCAAAAAGTATTCAGTCATTCTAACACCCTCGTTAGAATTATACCTGCCAAACATTACTCTCTCTCTCTCTCTACTCTGAACACCTTCACTCCAAAATTTAGCCATGAATTTCTCCTTAAATTCAGTTAGACTAGACATCGAGCTTTTATATACTTGAAACCAAGACTTAGTCTCTCCTACGAAAGCATTAGATAAGATCTCCAATACAGTTTCCCAGCTAATAATATTGTCTCTTAATTGAACAGCAAATTTCTTCTCTACTACTCTCATAAATTCCATCGGGTTAAATTCTTTCCCAGAAAACTTAGGTAAATCATGATCTCTAGTGATTAAACCATTATTTACAATTATTTCACGTACATTCTTACTATCACGCACTTCTTGCTGGAGTACTCTCTGGCAACTCAGAAATTTTTCTTCCACTGTTTCCTCAGCCCTTTCTTGAATTTTTCTTAATTCCTCTTGCAACTTTTCTTCCGATTCTCTCACCTTCTGTGATAATGATTTTTGTTCACTCTCTAGATCACCTACTTCTCCAAGTTTTCTTTCCACCTGTTCTACCCTACTAATACATTTCCTAGTTTCTTGCCCCACTGTATTGGTTATCTTTTCAAACCTTTCTTCTACTAACTCATTGATTTCTGCTTTATTAGACTCAATCTTGGCGCCTAATTCATCAA
Organism: Anabrus simplex; assembly: GCF_040414725.1. NCBI lineage: Eukaryota > Metazoa > Arthropoda > Insecta > Orthoptera > Tettigoniidae > Anabrus > Anabrus simplex. The sequence goes on along the minus strand of NC_090266.1, from coordinate 691,820,297 downwards.
TCTGTTTGATGCATGTCTCACTAATTTGCTCTATTTCCGCATGGAGATTGCTCCGACCCAATTCCATCTCAGCTCTGATATCACTACACTCCTTATTTACTTTACTTTCTAAATTATTAATTTGCTTACTTATTTCTAACACCTTATGATCTATCTTATTACTAACATCATCAATCTTCTTATTAATACTAATACCCTGAGCTTCAATTTTCTCACTAATGACCGCTTCAATTTTCTTACTCATAATATTATTCTGAGATTCAATTTTCTCACTCATAATATTATTCTGAGATTCAATTTTCTCACTAATGACCGTTTCAATTTTCTCACTCATAGCATTATTCTGCTCAGTCATTTTGGACATCAGCAAATTAAATAAACCAAGGTCAATCATCCCTTTACTTTGATCTTGCATGACAGCGTTTTCCTCAGTTTCTACTATTTTCTGACTTTCAGCAGGTCCCACCTTAGTCACCAACTTCCTATTTATGTTACCACCTTGGATTTCCTTGGACACAATAACCTCAGCCTCATCACCTGACTGCATATTGCTATCCTTGTCCATCTTCGGTTTCCTACTAATTTTTCGCGATCTCAAAGCTATTTCCCCTTGCAATTCCTCTGACATTACCCCTTAAATACAAACTTCAACAAAATGACCTTCCTAACATTATTCGGTGAATTTAACATGTGCGTAATCCTTAAAAGAACTGATCCATGTATATTGCCATTCAGAAACACTTTTTCTGAACCTTTCGAGTCCCACGTTGCTGGCGACACGTTGTGGCTACTCCTACCACTACTCTTATACTTACATCTCCTTCACACAATATTAATAACATTTGTTTGAGCGCCAGTTGCTTTTTTAAGAAAAACAACAAAATTCGGTAGAGCATACCTCTTATATCAATTATCTCAAGGCGTGAGGTGATAAACTCACATATTTGGCAATATACAGGGATATGGATCAGGAAAAGATTAAGTTACTGTTGCATTTCCACAATTGAGGATTGTACATGGAACTGGAATCACTTATTATAATTAAAATAAAACTGAGTTTATGACTATAATTTACGTCACAATGAACAATCATTGACGTCTTTTAATTTAACAAAAGAAATATATCGTGAGATTTGCGGTACTAAATAAAAGGAAAATTTAATCTAAACAAAAAAAGCTATTGGCCTGAACTTGAAGTGAGATGTGATATCGCCGCTGATTACACTCTTCTTCATGTTATGAATGCATAACATGTCTGATGCTTTAATTACCTGTTGTCTGCATACACCGCTGTTGAACTTGAAAATTCTTGGGAAAACCTGTGAGCTGAAGTCGGGAGCCGTCTGCTGTTATCTTATATAACAAGGAGTTGGCCTACATACCATGTACGCGTGTAGGGAGCTCCAATGTAATTACGTCCACTCAATATATTTTAAATAATTGGAAAATATTATTGAAACATCTTGTGAAGTCCATCCTCACAAGAAGATGATGTTTCTTTATCAGCATATTACCCGTCTCTGCTCGGATACAAGCACCACTTGTAGACTTCCTCGATGATTACCTCTTCAAACACAACTCTTAGCTCTGACCATCACACTAAGACCACTTCTTCCTTTGATACATCTGACTGTTACATATGATCTGCACGATATCAACTGCTTATGAACTGAGTACCATCAACTGAATAGATATGATGAACTGAGTAAGAACAGAATACCTCTCCCCACCGTCGCCTTGACTTTATATAACCTCGCGATGACGACTCATCTCCCCACTCACTGTTCATCCCTTCCACTTCAACATACAGTAGCTGGCGAATACTGACACTTGGTCGCAATCACGTGTCCACGCACTGATGTCATCAGTCAAGCGTTGTCTAAGCGTACCCAAGCGGTCCGAAAATGACTATGCCGAATGCGTCACTGGGAAATCTCCTTGTACACAACATTCCCAGTTAAACATAGCCTCGATTGCAAAATACTATGCCAGCTCATCTAGCCAAAGTTACAAGCCACAGCATGACAATATGAAACCAACAAATCTCACTTACTACAATACAGAATAATTACAAATTAATTTCACTTACCTATGATTAAATACAATAATATACGCGATACCTAATTATTACAGTCTAAATGATGAGAAACAGAATATATAAAATCTAATGAATCTGGTTAATAATAATAATAATAATAATAATAATAATAATAATAATAATAATAATAATAAGTACAGAATGGAGTCTGTAACCCTGTTGTACGGTTACAGCAATATCACTGTGTCATTTACCCCCAGCACTTTAAAGAAATCTCCTCGGAACATAATTCGAAAATCCCATTGACTCGTAAATCTATAGCAATTGATAGGCCTTTAAGTAAGTAATACCATCTTCCAATCATCATCTTATATGAATAGACAATTGCCGTCCCTTTGTGTACCAGTCTCTTGAAACCTTCTAGTACTGATAACAGAGATTTTATTATATTACTAATGTTATTGGTTTTACGTTCCACTAGGTACTATTCATAATTGAATCATATATCTTAATGCTACTATTCTCAACAACCGAACTGAAGGAAGTGTTTTCGATAAATTTGTGGATTTGAAAAAATCGTGAATTCAGTATTTCTTATTTTAAAAAATATCACTCATTAAAAAAAAAACATAATATATACTAAATGACTCCTTTAATAACATACATTTTCGGGACTGACATGAAAGTGACCCATAGCAAACTGAGCATTCCACCGATCCGCATGCGTAATTAGAACTCGCTAAATTATTGCAACCGTGCTTAAAACTGCCAGTTTCAGCAGAGCCAGAGATAGGATTATGGAAGTCACCTGAAAAACCGAAAACAAATTTTGCAAACGTAAATTAAATTTTCAAGAATTCATCGTATCCATTCACCTTATCTAAAGGACTACATCTATGCTGCAGAGGTTAATAGATCATCACACAAATCTTTAAATAGCACATGCTCATTAAAACTAAATGTTTCATTCCCCAAACTGCGCATCCTATATTTCCTTCATATTTTACCCTCTCATCTCGAACGATATTGCATAGTAAGCAACAGCTTTGCAGCATAAGAGACTATATATCAACATTAACCAACCCTTAATAATGATAAAAAGCCATAAATATAACGCGAGCAAACTTCACGCTCTCTGATATCTTACGTTATAAACAGCGAACTTAAGACTATATGACACAGCATCAATTAATATTATTATATTTTCGACATTGCTGTTGTCTTCCTTAAGTTACACCATTATTCAAAGAAGCAGGGGGAGGAGACGCACAGCGTGCCTTGCTTCGCTCCTTGTATATAATATGAGCATATATAAGAGCAACGTGCAGAATATACGACCAGCGGCAATTAAATTTTCGTTTATTCTTCTTCCTTATCCCTCCTCTTATATATCTCATGCATTTTGTATCTCTTTTCTCCTCTCGCCCTCACTCCCATTTCCTTTCCTTCCCCTTATTCTGTCCTTCTTCGTCTTCTTCTGCCTCGCCGCCGCCGTCTTTTGAGGCTTCGATCGAAAAGCAAGCCCCGCCTTTGTTTACTTTAACGAATAAGGGTGAAGTTTTCCTTGCAGCGAGGGTTCTGAGAAGGCATGTCTTTTTCGTTTATATTAGAGATGAAGATATGATAACGTTTCCCTCTACGGCCTGCAAGGGGAAGAGAAAAGAGGGGAAAGCTAGACTGGGGGAAACAGTGGCATATATTACTTTCAATTCGTTCTCTATTTTTCGTGCCACAGAGTTTGTGTACTTAGTTGAATACATCCTTATCCTATTAGGAGTGTAGATGAGTTTGTTGTGTTTCTAGAGATATATTTTTAAGCTGGTAAGATAATGCGGTAGTTTATACAACTGTTAGAGTAACAGTGCAAAAACAGTGACTTAAGTTTTTGAAGTTATGCAGCATCTAACTTTGAAAGGCCTGTAAGAACAATATTCCACCCCACCGTGCTATCATTACTACCAATGAAAGAACGGCAAATACATTTGAGGGACGTTATAAAGATCACAAGTTGGCGATTTAGAAGCCTGAAGTTCTGTGGTCGATCTCTGATCAAGGCAAGACATTTTTACAGATAAACCAATAAATATTCAGCAAATGTTAACTCAACTTTCCTTACTTGTACAAATTTCTTCGAAGATACCGTACAGTGAAGATCTTTTGAAGACAACCTATGCTAGAAGTATCCGTTGCTTCGTGACGTCTAAGATACTCTGACCGTACGACAGTTCTCCCATAGTCTGTATAAGACGTCCAAGACCCCATGACCTAAAGATAGATTTTTGTCTAGCATATATTATCAGTGATATCAAGGATTCTGTTACCTAAAGACAGTTCTTCTATAGATTTTAGGCCTATTGTATTAGCAAGGGAAGGAACTTCGAAGATCTAATGATCTCAAAGGAGTTCTTCTATAGTCATTAGCAACACCAGTGACTTCGAAGATCTAATGACCTTAAGACAGCCCCTATATAGTACTCATTATAATGCCAGTAACTTCCATGATCTAATAACCTGAGGACACCTCAAGGCAGTTCTACTATAGACTTCATTAACAATGCCGGAGACTTCGAAGATCTAATGCCTCATGACAATTTTCCTATAAGTTAGTCTTCATTAGAAAAATCAATGGCTTCGAAGACTCCATGACCTCAAGACATTCTTCTTAGAGTCTTCATTAAGAATAGCAGTGACTTCAAGGAGCCGGGGTGAGTGGCCCAGACGGTATAGCGCAATCCCTCTGAGCTTAAGCTGGCGAGCTGGTGGTATTTAAAGGTGCAAAAATACGCCAGTCTCATGTCAGTAGATTTACTGGTACGTTAAAGACTCCTGAGGAACAAAATTCCAGCCCCTCGATGTCTCTGAAAACAGTCAAAATTGTTAGGAGGACGTAAAACTAATAAAGTTATTATTGACTTCAACGATCATATAAACTCAAGATATTCTTCTTGTAGCTTATATTAGAAGTGTGAGTTACTTCAAACATGCTATGACTTCATGAATGCTTTCTGAAGTCTTCTTTAGAAGTACCAGTGACTTCGAAAATCTTATGAAGTCAAGACATTCTTTCCATAGCCTTCATTAGAAGTACCAGCGATTCGGAGATTCTACGACCTCACACCAACTTTCCGGGTCTTCATTGGTACTGACAGCGGCTTGCAAGATACACTGACCTCAAAGCTTTATTTACATAATATTCATTCGAAGTGTCACTGACTTCGAAGATCCTATGACCTCAAGGTATTCTTATCCTTCATTATAAGTACCAGCGATTCGGAAATCCTATGACTTCACACCATCTTTCCTAGTTTTCATTAGTATTACCAGCGCTTTCTAGACGCGCTGAACTCAAGACTTTCTTTCTATGCCCTTCATTAGAAGTGTCACTGACTTTCAAGATCATATGACCTCAGCCATTCTTTTCATTGCTTTAATTGGCAAATGCCAACGATTTCGTAGGCCATATGACCTCACATCATCTTTTCTAGTCTTCATTATTACTGCCAGCGGCTTACAAGCTACACTGAACTCAACATGCTTTAATGAATGGCTGACCACGCCTTGTGTGATATTTTTTTTTTGCTAGGGGCTTTACGTCGCACCGACACAGATAGGTCTTCTAGCGGCGATGGGACAGGAAAGGCCTAGCAGTTGGAAGGAAGCGGCCGTGGCCTTAATTAAGGTACAGTCCCAGCATTTGCCTGGTGTGAAAATGGGAAACCACGGAAAACCATTTTCAGGGCTGTGTGTGATATTTAGTTATATTAATAAAATAACTGTCCCCTCATTCCAACCTGGACGTTAGTCATTGCCCCCAACTCGGCCAGAGACCACTGATCGGGCATCATGAACCGACGTGTACTTGCGGTAGGGTGGCCAGTTTGTTTCTGCACCAGGTCTGGGCCAACAGCGTGTGATCTACCATCCAGATGGTGAACAAGCCTAATATTATCCAGTTTTGGAGATCTCACGGGATCCGGTGTTTCGGCATAGCTACACCGCTGGCCTATTTAGGACTATGTAATTCTTTTGTACTAAATGTGTAAGTGAATTAAAATAACATGTCTTGACTATGGTTCATAAACCAAGCCATCATACTAATCCAAATGCAGATAGAAATTTTACCACATAAATTCCCAATTATTTAATTAATTGAATAATTAAATAATGAAGATGTACAACGTCATTGCCCACTATCCCTGAACTAAATGGACCTGTTGTAAAATCCATGGTGGCTTCTATACAGATTTTTCAATTCTCACACCAGAAATATTTTTGTATTTATTTCGAGCGAGTGAACCATTCCTACAAGGAGACTGCTGTCCGCACCATTATCTCAATGTGCGATTTCCCGAATAATTGCAGGTTCTCAAATTTGATAATTTCACTATCAAAGCTACGCTTAAGAACTCACGTTTGAAAATAATGCTAAAGAATATCTGTAATATTCCCAATATCTCTAAAATCATTTTTCTTCAACTTGAGGACACACTTTTGTCATTTGCGGAAACATTCTAGTTCTTGCGAATTATTGTCCGTATTTATCTCCACACCAAGTTTGCTGTTATTTGTAATCGTCATTGTGTTGCTGTTGCTTCATGTAAGGAACTTCGGACATCGTCGTCAAAAGCTGAAAGAAAAAGAAATCATTAACTACCAATTCCCGATGTACATTATATTCACCTACATTGTTTCGCGAATTTAAATTATATAACTTAATTATCATTGAGAGTATTTTATTCTATTTTTATGGAGAGGGGGTTTCTACTTTTCCTTCTATTTTTATTTAGGTATGTGTTTATTTATTTATTTATTTACTTATTTTAACGCATATGCATGCAGAGTAAACATATACTCTTACTGAACTCAGGATGAGATTATCAGAGTGGTTACAAGGCAACAAATAAATTAGATTCGTTTTCGTAGTTTGTTCATTCATCTTTGATCCTCAGCCGTGCGAGTTGAAACAATCTGACAATGTTCGTTACATGAAGCCTGCAGCAACATGCATAAATGTAATTATTTGGTTGTAGATTTAATTAGTTAAACTACGACTTGAAACTACATACTCTTCCAGCATTTGTTTGACGTTAATGTAGGGAAACAATGAGCAAAATTAACCTCGGGGATGTAAGTTAATGCATTGGGCTACAAAGATGGGTACTGACATTTCTACTTGGTTGATGCGATGGTCCATTTCCCATGCTCTTCACTAGTTATGTATTGCATCATGTAAGTACAGGTTATCCAATGACAGTTAATGATTCAAAAGTCATAATTAAACATCAAATGTGAGTGTGTCTGTCCATCTGTTTGTCTGTTTCCCCCCAGCATTACTGAACAGTTTTACCAACTTGAGTTAATAATAATGGCTCATTGCCTCCGGAGAGGAATGGTGCATTTCGAACTGACTCCTATAAGCGACCTGCTCGTCTGTGAGAATGGAGTCCTACCTATGATGAGTGCTAATGTTAAAGATGGCACACATACACAATCCCCCAGCCAGAAGGATTAACCTATGAAGGTTAAAATCCCTGACCTGGCCGGGAAGCGAACCTGGCACCCCGTGAATCAAAGGGCAACACAATACATTAAGCCGCAGAACCAGGCGCCGAATTGAATTAAACATGGTGTAGAAGAACATCTCCAATGGGATACCTCAATGTCACAATTTATATTGATGCAATAAAGGGAAAGGGCGTATGGCTTTTAGTGCCAGGAGTGTCCGAAGACACATTCGGCTCGCCAGGTGCAAGTCTTTCGAGTTGACTCCCGTAGGCGACCTGCGCGTCGTGATGAGGATGAAATGATGATGAAGACAACACATACACCCAGCCCCCGTGCCATTGGAATTAACCAATTAAGATTAAAATCCCCGACCTGGCCGGGAATTGAACCCGGGACCTTCTGAACCGAAGGCCAGTACGCTGACCGTTCAGCCAACGAGCCGGACATTGATGCAATATTTGAGGAGTGTCTGTTCAAACGGTGCAATTTCCACCGTAAGAAAGTTGTTTGGTACAACATTTAAAGAATTACATCTTTCTGGTTTGGATTGCTCATGGCATTCGATAATATTTAACTACTGTAATGCATGTGTCTGAAATACTGATATAGGTGCTCTATATATTTTTTAAAGTGAAAATAGCACCTTTTGAGCAGATACGTAGTACTCCTCAGTTGTGAACAAAATTTTATCATCATCATCATCATCATCATCTGTTTACCCTCCAGGTTCGGTTTTTCCCTCGGACTTAGCGAGGGATCCCACCTCTACCGCCTCAAGGGCAGTGTCCTGGAGCTTCAGACTCTTGGTCGGGGGATACAACTGGGGAGTATGACCAGTACCTCGCCCAGGCGGCCTCACCTGCTATGCTGAACAGGGGCTTTGTGGAGGGATGGGAAGAGTGGAATGGATAGGCAAGGAAGAGGGAAGGAAGCGGCCGTGGCCGTATGTTAGGTACCATCCCGGCATTCGCCTGGAGGAGAAGTGGGAAACCACGCAAAAACCACTTCGAGGATGGCTGAGGTGGGAATCGAACCCACCTCTACTCAGTTGACCTCACGAGGCTGAGTGAACCCCGTTCCAGCCCTCGTACCACTTTTCAAATTTCGTGGCAGAGCCGGGAATCGAACCCGGGCCTCCGGGGGTGGCAGCTAATCACGCTAACCACTACACCACAGAGGCGGACACAAAATTTTATCAACGCATAATATTGCTACTGACTACATCATTCATATATCAGTTCATAATATAGCAGTTTTTAATTATTTTCTAGTTGCTCTACGTCGCACCGACACAGATACGTCTTATGGCGACGAAGCAAAAATTTACTGCTTTATGTTATTTGTTTCACGTCGCACCAACACAGATAGGTCTTATGGCGACGAAGAGACGGAAAGGGCCTAGGAGTGGAAGGAATCGGCCGTGGCCTTAATTAAGGTACAGTCCCAGCATTTGCCTGGTGTGAAAACGGGAAACCACGGAAAACCATTTTCAGGGCTGCCGAGGGGGTTCGAACCCACTATCTCCCGGATGCAAGCTCACAGCTGCGCGCCTCTAACCGCACGGCCAACTCGCCTGGTACTATTTTATGAGGAAGTTATACAATCTAAATATTATGTTCCCAGCAGTGGTCTATACATAGAAGTTGGCGACCACACACAATGTTCGAACAATGAAACAAATAACTAATAAGACAACCGCCTATTTCATTCAAGAATATTGAAGGAGATTTTGTTCAATACCTTCAGTGTTCGACATTGAACCCGTTTTAGCATTAATGACTATGAATTTAGAGCTCAGAACTGAATGTAGTTATAATTTAAAAAGTCGCCAAAACCTTGGCTGAATGGTCAGCTTAGTGTACTTCGGTTCAGAGGGTCCCAGGTTCGATTCCCGGCCGGGTCGGGGATTTTAATCTTAAGAGGTTAATTCCCTTGGCGCGGGGACTGGGGTTTTGTGCTGTCCTCAACGTCCTTGCAACTCATTCAACACTATCCTACACCACAATAACACTCAGTTTCCTATACACGACCGATGCCGCCCACCCTCGTCGGAGGGTCTGCCTTTAAGGGCTGCAACAGGCTAGCAATAACCACACGAAATTATTATTATTTGAAACTTCGATGGGTTCGTGGTGTTCCGTGGTTTCTCATTTTCACGCCAGGCAAATGCTGGGGCTGTACCTTAGCTAAGGCCACGGACGCTTCCTACCCAATCCTAGTCCTTTCCTATCCCACAGTCGCCATAAGACTTATTTGTGTCAGTGCGACGTAAAAGCAACTAGCAAAATATTTGAAGGTGCTCCAGTACGACATTCCGGGTGAGATGGCCGTGCGGTTAGGAGGCGTGGAGCTGTGAGCTTGCATCCGGGAGATAGTGGGTTCGAATCACACTGTCGGCATCCCTGAAGATGGTTTTCAGTGGTTTCCATTTTTCCCACCAGGCAAGTACTGGGGTCGTGCTTTAATTAAGGCCACGGCCACTTCCTTCCAACTGCTAGACCTTTCCTATCCCATCGTCGAATTCTCCCGGTCGTTATTCTCGGCCGTCTTTTCACCGTCAGATAGCTCCTGAATTGTACTCACGTAGGCTTGGTAATCCTTTAAACAGCCCTGAGATTCAGGTATGAATCGTTGACCTGGCCGGGAATCGAACCCCGGGCATTCGTCTAAGAGGCATGCGTGCAACCCCTACACCGTGAGGGCCTGCTGCTGACTCTACCTTAATTCTATTATCCTTCATTCCAGCTAATAACTAAAACAAGCGTAGCTCGTAAACGATCGACCGTAGGGCATATGTTCATAAGAACTTTTATTATGTTTTTAGGTGTACTCTTTACCTCGTCCGCCTCTGTGGTGTCTTGGTTAGGGTGATAAGCTGCCAATCCCGGAGGGGTCGGTCTCGGCTCTGCCACGAAATTTGAAAAGTGGTATGAGGGCTTGAACGGGGTTCACTCAGCCTCGGGAGGTCAACTGCGTAGAGGGTGGGGAGGGGGTTTGGTTCCCTTCTCAGCCATCATTGGAAGTAGTTTTCCGTGGTTTCCCACTTCTATTCCAGCAAATGCGAGGATGTTGCTTAATTTAAAGCCACGGCCGCTTCCTTCCCTCTTAATTATCTATCCCTTCGAATCTTCCCCCCTCCCACAAGGTCCCTGTTCAGCATAGCGTGTAAGGCCGCCTGGGTGAGGTACTGGTCATCCTCCACAGTTGTATCATCCCGACCCACAAAGTTTCACGCTTCAGCACACTGCCCTCTAGGCGGTAGAGATGGGATCCCTCGCTGAATGCGAGGGAAGAACCAACCCTGGAGGGTAAGCAGATTAAGAAAGAAAGAAAACTATCCACCTCGCGATTACATCCCACATATTTGGGAACACTCTGTATTTTCAGACGATTGCAAATCTTTCAGTTCAAATTCTCCCTATGAGAAGGGAGCCTAGATTCAAAATGCATTTAGAATAGAAATGAAAATGTAAGTTTTTACAGTTCATGGTGTTACTCGTATAATGTCCATGCTCTATAAATTGATTGTTGTGATAGCGGGTCCACAATTGATTATACTGAGATTGGGAAAAAATGGTAGGAAATGTATATTTCTTGTGTTGCGGACATACACATCGCACAACAACGTAGATCATAGCAATTGTTCAAATAATTGACGACCACCAGTCTCACTGCACGCATGGCAACGGCGCATGAACCTCAGCACAGGGCTAATCAAGCTATCCCTCTAAGTGAAGGTTACGTATAGCGGAAGTGTCAATTAAGGCTTCCCCAGCCTCAGATAAAAAGGATCACAGCAATAAGAACGTTTTTGTTATTAAACCGTGTGTGAGTGCAGTGTTTCGCCCATAGCGTCCCATTCATTCGTTAGTTGTAGCCTACTGGCCCGCCTTTCCAAGACACTGCAAATTCTACGCTGTGGGCGCAACACTGCACTCACACAGGGGCTATTCTTATTATTTTTTTTCACAAATAAATCTCGAATGGAAATACGTAGGATGAAAACTTCGGAGATCATTCCAGAGCATCGAAATCCCATCTTCCCTACTTTCACTGTCTCAACGGCTAAGCTCAAGAGCATACGGGCAGTGGACTGTAGGAAAAAAGTGGGCAATACATTTTTATATATTGAAAGTAGGGTGTTATATAACATGAGAGGAATACACTATACTGTACCGTACCCAAGGGTGAATACCCTCTAGGACGATGCCTCCATTCCTGTATAAACATCCGACTAACTCAGGGTTCGGCAGAGAGTGGGTTGGTTGTCGGTTGGGTCAGGATAAAAGTCGAAGTTCTGCTCTAAAATATCAGTCAATGACAGGAAATGGAGATATAACACGAATGAGAAACAGTCATAGGGGGTAAGATGAATTTATTGATAAATATCCCCGATCATATTACGAGTAAACAATTAAAATCAAGGAGTAATAATACGTCAAAATGAACTCAAACATATAGAAAATAAATGGAAGTTAGAACGTTACTTGAATGATAAGACAAATTTTGAAATAAAAAATCAAGTTCAACAAAGAACACTTATATACATCAAAACTGAGCTTCTTCTTATAGTCCATTGTTTATATTGTATGGCAACAAGTGTACGCAAACACTGACATGTGGTATTTCCGTATGGAGTTACACACTATCGCATCACCACGATACGGTTTCCAAAATTAAGTTAAAACGAGAGTCGCCGAAATGCTACCGTTAAATAAAAGTTACATTATAAAGAAAAGTTACGACGAAAAGAAAAATAATTAAGACGCAATGGGACGCTATGTAAGTTATGCAAAATACTAGGGGCATATCCTATACTATATTTACAACAATTTAAATCATCAAACTAGAAACATCTATATACATCGGATATCGAGTAAAGTCTTAAATGCTACACAGATTTTAATGTGAATCACGGTTCACTACAAAGATCTAGACAGAACTAGATAAACCACCAATACTTCAGCACTCGAGACAAGGTATAAAACCAAAAATAACAATGTAAAACATCATCCTGTAAGGGAAAACATATTAATAACCCTTGATATCATGAAGAAAGCAATGGGCAACATTGCTTCCTTCTGCTGCATTTGAGCGCTCAACAGCGCGGTCATCCGTCATGTACTTCCGGGTAGATTACGAGCTGAAAAGAAATGTTGAACTCAACACTATGCTAAAGTTTGGATTCTGTCCCCCGAGGCTCTCACAAGGAAATATCGTCTCATTCGCGCCTACTAATAAACACAAGGCCAGTAATCAGCTTGCCATGAGATAACGTCTTTCGCCGGCTACACGGAAACTCACGTATATTCATTCCTTCTTAGCATGCATTTAACATTGAACAACATCAGACTCAATAGTCTGGAATTAATACTGTCCATTCTGGTCACAATATACACTCAGAAGACACTTGGCAGGCACACACATCTGCACAATATTCATTCTCTTGTCAGGCATGCAATCAGCCTGCACCAATATATTATAATTCAGCATGCAAACTTTATCTCATATTTCTCATAAATCCCATTGGCCTTCCACATTATGCGACTGAGTTCGTGTCCTTTCCAGACCATTAGGCAAAACAGAGTCCAACTTAACTTCAAAGATGTTATTCTAACAACGACGTTCTGCAGCTTCTTCAGTCAGCTTCCGTAAAATCATGCGTCATGCCGATTAGCTATACCTGTCTCTCTGAATAACCGAAATAAAATGAAATAATACGTATTTAACGTTGTATTACGATGAACCTGTCAATCTAGCCCTTCTAGCATATATATAAGGAAAACTCGGAATATCCTACACTAAGTAACAGGCATAAATGAACAACAACTAATCCTATCAATCCCTCATTTTCCCAATCATCTAATCATAAAGCAAAATGAAAATAAAATAAACACGCATTATTCTCGTATCCGAATCTATCACAGTAACAAAATTAAACAAACACATGCCGTCAGGCTTACTTTACATGAAATTAAAAATCCTATCTACACTGCCCTAGTACCTTAACATAATTTACATATCATGCCATAAATAACACATGCGTCTTAACTGAATTTCACATGACGAGTCTCGGGATACCAGGATAGCAGCTTACATCCCCGCTGATTGAGGGATTTACACCATGTTAATCACAGCATTAACACGTGGGAATGCACTTCCTTCTTCTGCATGCATAGCCATCATCTTGCTGGAAATGATTCACTGGAACACAGAAGACTATGGTTGACAATATCTTCGCTGCTCAATGCTACGAGTCGGAATACCCTTTCTCTTTACAAGATCAGCTAAACACATTGATACATTTATAATAAACACTTCACTTAAAGGGTGAGAATACAGTTTTAAGAGCAGCACACGGTTCGCTACGAAAGTTCCTCGTGAAACGCGCCCGTCCCGAAGTAGTAAAACAATAGCACGTCTCCTCTACACTTGCTACACAGCGATCAATTAACACCGTCTTTAAATATTGAAAGTAAACTCTGCCAGAATATACGTTTCCATTTACTCAGGAACAGTAATATCTTCCAACTGCACAATTTAAAATATTATTTAGAACCAGTTACTGTTACTGGAATAACACTACGTTAATCACGATCACCAATCAGAGTTTGTGCTTCCGCACTATCCAAGCATTTAACACAGAGTGACGCTCTCCAGAGCTTGGGTTTCTGAGGAGGCTTCGGTGACGCCATTTCAATACTGGGGTTCCCGGGTGTCTGAACCAACCACCAATCAGAAAATTAGTCGTATATCATGACACAATATTAATTGTGATATATTTACAAAACACAGCTCAAACACTAGCAAATCTCTTCCACCAATTTTCATATTACAGTTCCAAATATATCGGACTTCTGAAACTGTGGAAAACCGATGAACGACAGAAACTGACTTTAGCAACTGAGCACGTTGGTCATTCTGGAATTAAGATTTGGCGCGGTTTAGCCTCCATGTTTGCCAAATCCTGAAGTTCCCATTGGCTGAAATATATTGCTTGGTCATTATCTAATACACGTGTCAATCCTTGCCAACGCTTGGTTACGCCACCCTTTCTCACGGTCACACGGAAATATGAAGCAATGTCCAGCGACTAACTGTCTTGCTCAACATCCGGTATCAACTATCTTAGGATACGATACTTTAACATATTAGACTGTAACTTGTATGAATAAAATTTACATATTGGGTCAAATAATATTCTAATTATTATTATGGGCCGGCAGGATACGGCTCAACACTACAGCCTGCCTCAATACAGCCTGTCTCACAAATCCTTCCTCGGCAAACATAGCCTGTCTCAAACTCATTCTCCTCGCCTTATCCTAGCGGTATTACTTAAAATCCAGGCTCCCTTTCACCTTCAGTATTCCTATCACTCTCATCTCCACATATATAAATTCTTCGCTCTCAATCCATTTTTCTTACATTTCCAAGACACTTTTCACCTTTCGATCCTCTTGTGAAAAAAAAACCATTATAAAATACACCTCTTTATTTTACTGTTACTACAACTTTCGGACCAGGAATAAAGTATCTAAATTATTAATAAACCTTAGGTAATAATAGAATCCACAGGGTAAATATAAATGCAATTAAGCCTTGAGGAAAGTTGGTGTCACACTCGCGGATTTGCGACACGTGTCGAGGTCATTTTCTGAAGAAAGACCGCGAAACGACATGTCAGTAATAAATTCATTAAGCCCGTTGCAAGTATGGGAAAAATATAAAATTAACACCATAATAAATTATGCGACTGTCTGAATTTATGGCATAAATTTCAAGAAAATTGGTCTAGGCGATATGGAATTAGCAGATTGCACCACTGAGCTTTATGGCGTGGGTTGTGTCCTCTCAGAAGGTATAAAAGAAATCCCCTACAGCAACTTTTTCCATTCTATCTAAAGGTCTGGATGGTGAAACTCATGTCGTTCGTCTGCAAGAAAGTGCGGGGTTTAGTTCTCAAAATAACTTGTTATATATTCGTGTCAATGGTTCAAGTAGAGTGGAAGAAATTTTGCTGAGCTTCCGACGATGAAAACTGTGAAGGCTTAGATATATGTTTAAAATACGTAGCTGAGTTTCTCTCTGTATTACAATGTTGTGTGTTTGATATTGTAAAAGGGAGTCTGGAAGCTAGCCAGTGAGGTCTGATTTTTGTTATCTATTGAAACACCTGGCCAGCACTAGGTTGGACGAAAGCAGAGTCCTGGGAAAACAGTGGCAGTCGCCAGTTGAGAAGGATGCTCGTCGCATGTTAAAACGCGAAGAAAGTGCGTCATTTGCGGTGTTTATCGACAACGAGTGTAAAATCTGTGTATTTTATGTTTTATATATATATATATATATATATATATAAGAAGATGATGTCTATTGTAGCCATGAACGACTAAACACGGGAGCAGCTGACTAAATGTGGCCGGAATATACAGGATGACTATTATTACAGGTCTGTGTCTACATTTTGTATTAATTATAGAATTTGTTTTTCCCAATAACAATTTTCAGTGCATGTGTCGAATTAATATTTAACAATGTTCAGAAGAATGTGTTATATTGCTGGTCGTCCTGTGAAACTCTTCTAAGCAGTAAAATTCATGTCGAGAAAGTGTGAAATGGGAAGTTTAAATAATGTGTTAAAATTATTTCAGATGTTGTTCAAACTGAGTAAAGTTAGAAAGGTGACAACGATAATGTAGTCGTGGTGAATAAAATAATCTGGAATATCGTATGAGTTCAGATTTATTTTGTCAAAATAATAATAATAATAATAATAATATTTACAGCAGGATAAAATTTTCCAATTTAACTGATATGTTCAGTAAGATATGTCTCGAAATCCAGTGAAGTCTGATAAAGTTATATTTATACGTGGGAAGGTAATTTTTGTGACACCATGTATGTCGGTGATATAGGAAATCACGGTGTGTTATTGTATTCTTGAGGTCCGAAAGTTGTAGTAAAAATTGAATGAATATATCATTATAAAATTGTTCGGAACGGGAGTATTGAGGTTTGAAAGGTGTGAAACAGGAAGAAATGGATTGTGCCGGAATGATATATTGAGATCATAGTTGTGTAGATGTTGAAGGCATAGCAAGCCTGTATTTCATGTATGATGCCGCTGTGATAGGCGATGAAGATGCATTTTTGAGACAGGCTATATTTTTCGATGGTGTAGAATTTTTGAGACAGGCTGTATATAAATGCGATATTTATGGGGCAGGCTGTATTGAGATTCCGCTAACAATCCGGAACAGCTGACCGGGTGAAAGTTGGTTCGAAATGAGTGCTTTGTGACGCTCATTGTGATTTCAAGTCAAGATCTCCCATTAAAAAACAATTTCTGTAGAAGATTGTAGCTCTTCGCAGTTAAGTCCAAATGACGATTCGTGTAAAGTCACCATATTATACGACCTCAAGGATAGAAGAGCATTCTGAATACACGGTTGGTGTTATTTGACTGTTACAACAAATTTCCATTCAAAATTTCATAAATTACGAGACGATAATTTATCATTAAATCGGAAACATTGTAGGATGAGATATTGGACGTTATTAAAGCGATAGTTTGGCTGTGTAGATTCATTGAATTTCGCTTCTCTGGATAGTTTATGGATAGGAATGTTTGGGATAGTGTGATGGTAGGCGATTTTGGGCTTCACCCTAGAATTACAGTGTGAATGTTTGCGGTGGTGATGATGACTTTTTTTTGGCGATATTCACGTAAAGTTAGACGTGTGCTGAATTTCATGATTATTTTCCAAACTTCATTGCGTATGTCGAGATCGTGTTTGTGTTCTGGATTATTTGCCACGCGTTATTTATTTTCAATTTCACGTTCTATTGACAAGATAGGGACTTAGTTGCATTTTGAGACATGCGTTCATTCCGTGGAAAGATTCGATTCATTGTGTGCTATAGTTTCGACAAGGTTTCCAGCTAAATATCAAAGAGTGTGTTTGAAGTTACGATTTCGCCTGACATTCTACAGGTTGGGTAGACGTCCCAGTTTCCGCTCGACAATAGATTTAGGACATCACACGTTATCATAGGAGTGTACTGATCACAAGACATCCCCATTTACGCTCAAGGATAGGTTTATTAAGGTGTGTGAGTACATAGATACTAGTGTTAGGGTGTGTAGACACTAGATATGCCCGACGATAGGTTTAGGGTGTCGTCTGTATATATTCAAGTCTTAGGTTAGGTGTTTTTCGAAGGGATTTGAACGATGGTGGTGTCTGTAGTGGTGTATGCAATGCGAAGAGTGTTAGCAAAATGATATTGAGGCCATGTTCCGGAACAACCCTTACCAGCTGGAAGGTGTTTACATAAGATTATGGAACCACTAGTGGCCTGAACGTGAGGGTTGTCCAACATTAGATACTGAGCTAATGGTGATTGACTATTTACTGCTGTTTGCCATGCGCGTTTGAGTTCATTGATCATTGGCATTTTAATTTACGGACTTAATTGTTTGGTCGTTCGGACGTCCGATTGCTTTGTTAGTGTGCGTGTTGACAGTTAGATTATCTACGTAAGACTTGAGTTGCGAATGCGGGTTCGATTCGTCAGCCGGGAATATAGATTTTATTTTCAATTATTCGTTATTTCATTTTTATAATAGTTGATGGTGGTCGATCAATAGCTTGTAGATTGTTGGGACAAACGATAAGCATATGGATCTGTAATGGTAGTCACAGTTGTAAAGGAAAAAATTCCCTATATTGTTTTGGTATTTTTGATTTTATTTTACCATGTGGACTTGTAATTTTATTAAACTTAACGTAACCGTTTATAACCTGAAAGTTGGTTTTATAAGAATATTTTTCAAGTGTTTTACCACTTTTTCTTTAACTTCAGTGTTCGGCATTTCTTCTAAACGCATGATGAATAAGTGTTTCCTGCATTTCGCAGTTTTGTTCCTTCAGAACGACGTAACGTAAGATCCTCTCGGATCGAGTTGTTGTTGGTTCCTTCTGAACAGCTGTTTGGGTGATGCACGTTTCAGGATAGAGATTATTCTGTAACTTAAGGGTGTCACGAAATGACAATACATGGTGGAATTTTAATTTTTATTATGACTACTGCTGTTAACTTGTAGTGAGCACCATGCTTTCCAGTAGTATTTCGCAACCTATCCAAAGCAACTGATAGTCAATTTGGTTCGATTAAGGGTCCATTCAGCGGGTGTTCCCATATCCAACAGGCTATTTGACTGGTGGATAACCTTATTTAAATGTAAATCTGGAATTCTACTTGTTGAAGGTCAGATTTTCCACGGATCGTGTAGGTCATTTTGATCAATAAGTGCCCGATTTTAAGGTTTTATTTCATTTTTCTAGTTTCGCTGTCCACTAATATGTGATATTTCTACTTTTCTCCGAAGAAAGTTCTTCGATAAATGTAACTAATAAAACTCACGCATGCAATGTGACTGCGTTTGAAACGTTAAATAATTAATTATTTTGATGAATGATTTTATAAAAATAATTTTTTGCATTTAATTAATTCAATAAAAGTTAGTAAGCACCTATTTGCTCCTCATTTCAAGTAGTTAGACTGTCTTCTGAACCCCATCGTTTGGTTAAGAGCGTGATCGAAATATTCCCGCTACGACGCCAAGATTTAAGAGTTCGATATTGCTCTACTGCAGCAGCTGTGGACAACTAACGATGGATGGTAAGTTAAGGGGTTCAACATAATTACACGTAATAAATCAACTATCGGGAGGGTGCCACCTTGTCCATGTCAGTCTATTTTATATCTGACTATCATCTGACATCTCCAATCATCTTGTAAACACGCACTTAGTTATTAACACTTTACACTGAATAAGGGCGTCCCCTTATTTTATTATCGACACCTGCTGGTATCTGTTATATTACTTAACAACATACATATGATTAAATATATACACTGGGATGGCACCGCTCGGGAAACGAACACAAGTATTCGGTATCTTTCATGGTGGTGAAGTATTTAATGAAATACGGTTACGCACATTCCCATGATCATGAAAATCATATCGCCGTATTTTGCCTACAAAATTTACTTGAGTACCTTAATGAATTATTACAGTATTCATATGCATGTTTCTCCAGGATTATCTTACCATACTTTATCACAAAGCGGACGCAAGCAACGTTGGTTTCCCGTAAGACACCATAAACATCATCGAATAATATAACACATGAACATAAAAAGAGTAATCACCTGAAAGTACAAACGACGTATAATACACTTCACACACAAGAATGCATATTGAAATTGTGACCCTTCCAGGTTTACTGGTATTGATCCAAGGTTGTCAATATCACATGGTATCGAACTCATGTTCCTCGGGTCTGGGGTGCATATCTGAAAACTCTTCCTTCGATCTAATTTAATAAGAAAAATGGGTGGAATCACTTCATGTAATGAGACATCGAATGTACAACGTTGGTGGGAATAAATAATAATTTAAATGCGACTCGTTAGCACTATGTGCAGGTGGAGTGGACTTCTCGTATGAATGTCTCGAGCTGTTGACAGCCGAGCGAACTCATATCTTGGCTCAGCATTCTTTCGCACTAAAGGTTCGTAAATCTATCTTTGAACGGTACCCTGCATTCATAAGCTGGGAGAACGCTTTCCCTGTCGCTCCCAGCCTATGCACTGAATTCGTTTCACACGTCTATCGCCTTGTCCAGGCACATCATCATTTATTGCTAACACATATCATTTTATCAATGACCCGGCTCTAGTCATCCTTACTATGATTCAAATATTCATATTATTCTTTCATTTTTCCGGTCTGTCATCTCAAACACTGCCGCACGAGCCATCTCTCCTCCCCGCATACACTAGTATCTCAAACCATATTGTTCATTCATTTAGAAGATCCTATTTCACCAGGTAATATATCTAACACCACATCACTCGTGTACTATATAAATCATGGGTCGCACACCGAATTATGTCTTCACCTTCATCTGGTTGCAGTCTTAAGATTAAGAGGGGGGTAATACCTGCCTTTCTCGTGAAGCATTGAAATAAATTATAACTGAAATATTATGACGACTCATAACGACTAATAGAAATGTAGTGACTTAGAACATCTGTTGAAGTATTAATCCCATCTTTAACATGCTTCACACACAACAAACACTAAGGGCTGTATAACTAATTCATGCAAGAAATTTCACGGGATAAATCGTGATTACACCAATCACAGAAGAAACCCATATAAAGACCTATTAATAAAGAGCTTCACTCCCTTCGAAACACGCCTATGGTGCTCACCTATCCTCGAGATATTTACATGCTAGAGAATATTATATACACCAGTTTTAATATTTTAAGCGCGATATGACACTCATACTTTGAACAATGGAATGTGCTTAACACATCTGCTTGTAGTCGGCTGTCATCGGAAGGTACAGCTGGGGGATTTAAGCTGCCATCACGGAAGCCTAGTTACTGGAGAGTCCTCGGTTTATCTTCTTCTTTTGGGTCCAGTACATGATGGCTTGATCTGCAGACTGTCGTTGAACGTTCTAGTCGGTCCCTGGTGAGATGAATGCAGGCACAAGGCGCGGATCTCGTGGATTCCTCTCTTGGATCCGACATCACTCTCGTACGTGTTGGCAAATGGGAAACTTATTATTGATGTAATGTTTAATGAATCATCGAATAACCTCCTATGGCTAGACACACTCATGGATTCAAGTGAACTAATCGAGTAACGATTTTGAGTTCCTGTAGCTCGCCACTCATTTCCCGTTTTGCACCACGTCACAGTTATGTATTTCCGTTGTTTTATATGAGCGTCACACTTTTTATTCAAACATTATACTGTGGCTATATTAGCACTTCCTATCATTTCCATTAGCGCCTTCCGACTCTACACTTGCTTTACTCACTGCAATTAATCATTTTCAGAACATATCGGCATCTCACTACGTTCGCACAATCAACAGAATCTACCCGCTCCTTAAATATTCTACATATGGGCCGCTACTGACTCTAATAGTATGTCTTCCCTTAATATGTGAATCTGTTAATATAAGAAGTACCAGCACCTACACTCACACACAAAATCCTTCCTTCATCCTGTACTATTGGGTTATATATTCAAAAGGAATTGTCTGATATAACACAAACATAATTTGAGCACAATAATTGAAAGTGAATAGCGCACAATACTTTTCAGTCACACTGAGTTAGAATAACTGAGCACACTGGCTCACACTGACCAATGAAGTTTCACAGCTAACACGTAACAACTGCGGTAGATTGCATTAGAATGGAATACTATGGACTAGCTGCAGTTTCTTATATAGTGAAATGAGCTTGTCGCCTATAGTGGTGGTAAGCCACGCACTCTTGCAAAATTCGGTCCGTTAATAATGATTTCTCAGAGTCGTGTGAGAAGACAAATTGTAGCCCAAAAAATCCACTTTCCACTGATTGAGTTTCATTAAAATCGCATCGTTGGATCTCTTGTAATCTTCTAAGCGTTCTCTTGAAAATTTTCTGCTCATTTATTACATCCTGGGATTCACTCATTTCTTTCCAGCGGCGCGACCCTAACATCTGTTTCTTATTTAGGCACATATGTCTAAAGTGCGTCATTACCGATACTCTCGTTATGTAGTACATTTTCTAACGTCGTTACTTTGTATAAAATACGCCGATTCAAATGAGTCCTTACTCATAAGTTTCCATAGCGTGTATCAAAACTTTTATTATTATTATTATTAACAAGTGGCACCAGTGGATATACAGGAAAATCACTGAGAATATCCAGCTCTTGTGTTAATATACTGTAATAGACTCCGCCTTCTGACATAAATGCTCTCCTGCGCTTGGCGTGGCTCTTCTCATCTCTGTCTGCAAATAGAGAGCGTAATTCCAACGTCTCGCTGTACATAGCTCTCTTTTCCTCTGTGCGCGTGACTAGACCTTCACCCTCCTAGCTGGCGCAGTGCTACTCGTATCCAGGTCAGAGCGAAAAATACTCATTACGACCAAATATGTCGCAGAATGTCGCGGAAAACGGCATATATTATCTGTTGGACCTCATGACATGCCTATGGGCATGGTGGTGAACGGTTACAGTACGCCAAGGCCCTTCGAGTCTGATGCGCCATGGGGATTGGGTTTGGAGTCAGGCATGTTCTTACGGACATTGCAGTACTTCGCCTGCATGTGGAACAGGGTTGCCATCGATACATGGAATGTTCGAACGTGTCCGTGCCCGACATCAATGGGGTGGCGTGTTCAGGCGTGCATCCAAGCGGATGGTGAACATTATGAGCACTTCTTGTATTAGAATACAGTATCCCTGCTGGTACACCAACATTGAAGACAGCTACTCGACATGGGATGAGAAAGGCAAGGCTGTTACCAATACTTGCTGTACAAAGTTGGAACGTCTGTAACTCGTAAATGATCGAGCGTAGAGCATGTGTTCATGGGGACACTTTGTGTTGTTCTAGGGTGTACTAACCACCCCCGCATAGAGAACACCCTGTTTGCACAAATCTCTCTAAAATATTTATGGATGTGATAACTAGTCCAAGAATGTCATTTATTGAATGAGAGCTCAGCCTCAGTTGACCTATGGGTGAATGAAGTATGAACCGCCCCTCGCAAAGGAATTGAAATAATTTAACGAGCCAGAGGTTACGTGAACGAATCGTATCCAGAATCATTTCACTGAAATTTTGTGCCAAACGGAAGATAATTATTGCTTTTACTCAAATAATGTGTACAATCTGCGGTAAATTAAGAAATACCGTCGTTACTAGAGAAATATCTATACGTACTTACGGGGTGTTGATAGGACTCCCTGATGTTGCATTCCGCTGCTCGGGCCGTCTTTTGTTTCTTTCTTGAGGTCCAGGACTAGCACCGATGAATGGGAGTGCTATGACTGTGAATACCCATTATCTTTGTCCATGTGACCAGCGCGGACAGTTCAAACAGAAAAATAGCAATAAATATATTACATTTTTGCTGAAAGGAAAATAGCATGATCCATGGACCAATAAATATATCACTTAATCAATGAGTTAGGGCACAGAACGAATGAGCAACATGAAGAAAACAACGCCTAATTAATTCAAACAATTTCGGTGAGCAATGACATCACCACACGAAAGTGTTAGACAAACAAAACACATACTGAAGCACTGCGACGTAGCAGAAGAAATAGTTGTAAGGTAGTTAAGTATGTAAAGTATGTATATATTATTATTATTATTATTATTATTATTATTATTATTATTATTATTATTATTATTATTATTATTATTATCATCTCTTTTTTGCTAGTTGCTTTACGTCGCACCGACAGGTCTTATGGCGACGATGGGAGAGGAAAGACCTAGGAGTTGGAAGGAAGCGGCCGTGGCCTTAATTAAGGTGTAGCCCCAGCATTTGCCTGGTGTGAAAATGGGAAACCACGGCAAACCATCTTCAGGGCTGCCGACAGTGGGATTCGAACCCACTATCTCCCGGATGCAAGCTCACATCCGCGTGCCTCTAGCCGCATGGCCAACTCGCCAGGTATTATTATTATTATTATTATTATTATTATTATTATTATTATTATTATTATTATTATTATTATCATTTCTATCAATTTAGGTAGGCTCGGCTTCTGTCGGTAACATAATGGGCTGACTCGGCCTAAGCAAGGAGTCACCCTCATGATTATGATACTACAGTTACATATATGTACAAATATTTACAACAAAAATAATTACAACATTTACATTTATACAATAAATACAAACAACTTCAGACTTCTTATGTCCCTGTTTTGGGAATCTGTTCTTCAGTATTACTGGAATTGCGGCCTGGAACTTCATGCTGTTTGGCGTGAGTCAGAGGAAAAGTCGTTCCTAGGAACTTTCTCACAATGTGGCAACTGCACAGGAGGGTGGCTTTCTGTAATTCTACGTAGCTACGTGTGATGATGCCGGTTTAATGCGGCCAGAGAGCTGTGCAAGCATTTTGGAATAACACCGGTACATGATATTACTATTGGAACTGTGGTGACTGATTCTAGTTTCTTCTTCTTCTTCTTCTTCTTCTTCTTCTTCTTATACCAAACCATTAGACATGGTAGACTGACGTACCATAAATGATTGGAAGAATGTAATATTTTTCGAACCGTCCACTGTCACATGGTGGGAAAGATAATAGTGTTCAGAATTGTTTGAATGATGTGCTTATAGTCATTAGTACCATAGGGGATGGTAGGAGAGAAATATCAACCTCGCGACTATATCACACGTTTGTTGGACTGCAGAACAAAATATTGGTAGGGGCAGCTGATTTACCTGATATACAGTGGCTCAAAAAAGTATTGGTCTGTCGAGATATGCTACATGTGAGGAGGAGGAATTGAAGGGAATGATGATAAAAATTGACATATACTAGAATCCTTGATTATTTATCATCTTGTGTAACATGTACTTTGTAAAAACAACATAATTCTTCCACGTCCATATAACTATAAAACATAACTTAAAACAATCTTTTTCACTTGTCACCAAAAAAGTATTGGTCTGAATTAACACAATGCAGTTTCTTGATCCTTCGTGACCGTTTCAGTACCTGGTAGGTCCTCCTCTCCTCTATATAATCTCATCTAACCTATTTTGCATCGATCGTACCAAGGATTCCGTAGTTTCCTTTGGTATGTTATTCCATTCGGTAAGTAAGGCTTCTTTCAGGTCAGCTTTGTTTGATATTGCAAGTTTTCTCACGTTTTTCTCTAAATAGTGCTACAAATTCTCGATGGGGTTGATGTCGAGAGATTGTTGTGGATTTTCCATCCAACACGGTGTATTATACAGCAGCCATAACTTCATGTTCATGGCTGTGTGTTTGGGGTCGTAATCTTGCGTAAACGTATACTTCGCTGAGAGTCCTATTTTTTGTACACCTGATGGGAGATGTGTCTTGAGGATGTTAATATATGCTTTGTGATCCATAGTCCCTTCAATAAAGGCTAATTCACCTACACTTTCACACTCATGCAACCACAGACCATCAGAGAACCGCCTTCATGTTTCACAGTAGCTGCAGGTTCTTCTCTTCAAGTTCAGAATTCGTCTTTCTCCACACAGCCACTCGTCTGTCTGACCTGAAGAGGATAAATTTACTCTCATCGATAAAAACTACTCTCTTCCCATCCTCATAGTTGTCATTTCTGTGCTCTTTAGCGTACGCAAGTCTCTTCTTCCTGATAGCCTTACTGATGTACGTCTTTCTACGGGCTGTTCTGCCCGCATACCCTCTTTAGCGTAGCACATTTCGGATGATTTCAGATGACACTTGCACTCCTACATCTTGTTGTAACGCAGCTGCTATCTTCGGCGCACTTAGATTTTGGGCCACTTTACGCACAATCTTCCGTTTGTGTTGTACTGATAACTTTGAGGGGCGGCCACTTCTTGGTCTATTTTCTATTATCTTTGTTCTTTTGTACCTGTACACAATATTTTTAACAGTGGTAACAGCTCTTCCAATAATTCCACTTATGTCCTTGTAAGTTTACCACTTTGAAATAGTCGCACTGCAATCCTTCTTTCTTCTACGATTGTTTCTTTCATTTTCCTTCCGATTGCTAGCGGAGCACGGAAACAGTGTTGAATATTACCTTCCAAGGTGTCAGCACAGGCACAATGAGCCCGAGTTGTGGCAGACAGCACGATGTCACGATGCTATTTTTTACTAGACCAATACTTGTTTGGCGTGTAATGACGCACGCCGTTGCATTACTGGTCCGTTTACAAACAACATGAATCCCCTTGGCTCCATATTCAATCTGCCTATGTACTTGACTGTCCTGCATATCTACATGCGTGTAATTCCATTATATGGACCATTATTTGTACTATTTTTTTGAGCCACTGTATGTACACGAGTTATTTACGAACAGCCACGGAGGAAATATGAACTAAATTTCTCACTACTACTGTATACTAAAATTCTCGTTCTGAATTGTATTGTGGGTTGCATACATCTTTACACATGATCGGTGTCTGTAGAGTAATTTTGTGCCCACATATTACATGAAAAATGAAATGAAATGGCATATGGCTTTTAGTGCCGGGAGATCCCAGGACGTGTTCGGCTCGCCAGGTGCAGATCTTTTGATTTGATGCCCGTAGGCAACCTGCGCGTCGTAATGAGGATGAAATGATGATGAAAACAACACATACACCC
This sequence comes from Anabrus simplex, assembly GCF_040414725.1. Lineage (NCBI taxonomy): Eukaryota > Metazoa > Arthropoda > Insecta > Orthoptera > Tettigoniidae > Anabrus > Anabrus simplex. Next base: position 691,793,524 of record NC_090266.1, on the reverse strand, counting down.
AGCCCCCGTGCCAAAAAAATGAACTAATGATGGTTAAAATTCCTGACCCTGCCGGAAATCGAACCCGGGATCCCTGTGGCCAATGGCCAGCACGCTAACCTTTTAGCCATGGAGCCGGAGCACAGATTACATAACAAAAGCTTATGAAACAAAAGTTATTTGAGGACAACGAAGCGAATTCCGTCATACCTGAAGCTCGCCAGAGAAGACCTGAGGTGCAATTTGGTTCATGTGGGTCCATGGAGGAATGTCAAAGAGGAAGGTGCTGCTGGTTATAACCGTATACCACGAGCAGGTCACGGAACAGATTCCGACTGGTGTCTCTCGATGAAAAAACATCTCAAAACGTGGGGCTGTGCTACCACCGATGAGGTTTGTGTGCGTGGAAAACTGCAGGAATCAGAACATCTTTTCGTTTGCAGATAACCAGATACAGTTGCACACTGGATTATCTATTTTCAAAAGTTGACAAGACTATCCGACTGCTAAATTTTGGACTTCGTGAAACATTCATTTTGCATTCGATAATGTGTCTACATCTGTCATTGTCTTATATGCACTTTATTAGTGCAACTTGCTAATTTGTTTAATGTATGATCCTAAATTAGTAATGCCATGTCTTGGACAGGTTAATAAATAAATAAATAAATAAATAAATAAATAAATAAATAAATAAATAAATAAATAAATAAATAAATAAATAAATAAATAAATAAATAAATAAATAAATAAATAAATAAATAAATAAATAAAGTTCAGCTTTCGAACTCGTTCAGAAGAGATTGTAAATAATTATTTCTCTGAATTATCAGGATTCTTCATAGAAGTACGCCATTGCCTTGTTTTAGTGCACTAACAATAATTGTTGTTAAGTGACACTGCACTTGGTTCACGATTATTTATGTGGTGCTGAAGGAAGTATTCCTTTTGTTCGTCGAGAGAAAAAGCATTCTTTTTAACATTCTGTAGAGGATTAAGTGTTACAATAAATTGGCTGGAGGGTCTCGGTAATTAGGAAGAGATTTTTAATGGAAAACGTTTTTAAAAACATCACTTCTTTCCGCAAGTGGGAAAGAGGTTTACAAAGCGGAGGGGATAAAAAGGCTGGCAAAAAAGGAAGGTTTCCTCTGGAGTTAATCTCTTTTGCGAAGGTAAATGAGCTGCTCGTTCCCACGCAGTGCACTGCTTTTAATTTAACGCGTTATTTAAACCACTTAGAGCTGACTGTTCTACCATTTTATGCATGATAAAAATTTAAAACACACACTCTTCTTAAATGTTTTATTTTCCACCCGCTATTTTTTCCCTCCCTGCTTTCTGCAGCACTCCAAGTGGATCTCGTACAGAAGTGCTGAAAATGTGTTAAATGGAGTTTAAAAATGGTCTACGTGTCAACAGGAGAGAGAGGACGACACAGAGTACAGAGGGGGAGAAAGTGGACAAAACGCGGAAGGTCAATCATAGGAGGGGAGAGGCTCGGACAGACACAATGGTATGAGACTAAGCCAGACGAGGTGAAGTGAATTTGCATTTTTTATAAAGGCTATATTACAGTGGACCTTTTAACAAGGTCACACAGATTACGGAAACAACGAGCCGGCCGAAATAAAGAGCTGGGAGACAAGTTAATGGACTTACTGTGGTAGGGTAATTGACCGACATCCCACTAAACTCCCTTCCTCTGTTTACCTAAAGCATTTCCGGCTCTGGATCACGTACAGAGCTAGAATTCTGAACAGCACCAGTTGACTCAGTTTTTTAAGTGTCTGTACAGTGAGGGTTAATAGTAGTCTCCTTCATCGCCGTCACGCCTCCACCGTGCTAAAGCTTGTAGCCAGAAATATACATTTTCTGCACGAATTTTTGAGACATACACTCATATATTGGGCATTTACAAGCTACTACCACTACTACTACTACTACTACTATTTGCAGGAATACAAAATGTTATTGATTTTACATTCCATTAACTACTTTTAAGGTTTTTAGAGACGCTGAGGTGCCGAAATTTTATCCCGGAGGAGTTCCTCTAAGTGCCAGTAAATTTACGGACATGATCTTGATTTATTTGAGCACTTTCAAATACCACCGGACTGAGTCAGGATTGAATCCGTCATCTTGAGTACTGCTATCATAAACGTAAATGTAAACTCATCTCCAGACCATGAGAAACCTAGGCTACACCCAAAAGAGTGGAAGGTGAAATGCTCTCGCGTCCATAAAGCTAAAGCAAGGCTATAAAGATATGTCGAGGATCGGAGGGAAAATGATTCCACTCTCCGTAACGTCCGCTGTACGCTCGTCTGCCATTGTCACCAGGAATTAATCTAGTGTTTAACTTGTTTATAACATTTTTTGACTTTGTGATTGAAAATCGAGCTTACGTCCTTGGCCTCGGCTAGGCAAACATTCTACTCTCCATAATCTGGACACTAACAGGGATGAAGTGGATAGGTCTAAACGCGACAAACTTATCTCCGGAAATTAATCAGGTACTAATTTCTATTCAAAGTTGAGTGAACTCCAGGGCATGCGCCTCTCCATAAGTGAATGTTTGGTTTATAAATATTTTTGACATTTTAACAAGGAGCACCTGGAACTTTCGGGTAAATAAAGCATTCATTCAGAGTTTTAATTAGGAACCTGTAATATACTATCACACTACCTCTTTCACAATGGATTAACATGCATCAATTATGGCAATAATTAGCTCCAGTTATTTCATCAAGGTCAGAGGAAAGAATTAAAGGTAAAATTCGAAGTATTAGTTGTTTATAAGAGTATTTTCAGATATCCTCGTCTTGTTGTTTTTGTCTTTTTAGGTTTAAGGTTCTGGACTATCTATTACAATTCACTCCTGTCTTCCTAGGTGACACCGAAGCTACCAAATCGCATGCGGTGCTTGGGAATGAAGTGACCATAGTTTTAATTCAAGTACAGTAACGTATGTCTAGTGTCAAAATGGGAAATCACAGAAAAACCACATGCAGGGCTACCAACTGTCTTCCTGATGCAAGCTGACAGCTACTTGACACAAACCACGTAGCCAACTCACTCGGTAATTAACTCTGAGTAATGATACTCGTGTTATTGCTTGTTCATGTTAGAGTCTTTGATCATTTCGTTCCATTCCATTCGGATACTTAGATTTTCTCTGCTATCTTTCATTCTAGTAACACCCTCCAATATAATTTCATCTATCAGTTATTAATCATTGCCCCAGGGCAGGGCGATAGGCTTCGGCAGCCGGCACAATTCCTATCCTCGCCGCTTCATTCATTCCATTCTCAAAGTGGAAAATTACATAAAACCATTCTCAGGACAGCGGACGGTGGGTTTCGAAGCTACGCTAACACACACATGATGAAATTCAATTAAATTTGAACAATGAAAATTTGATGTATCTTAAACCTATAATTTACAGACTAATTATTCTCATATATGGGCCTAATTAAAATTACTTTCTATAATGTCAAATAATTTTCTCTTAAAAAATTTATCACCGTCCAGTTGTTTCAACTCTTCATTTTTTACATTTGTGTAATGTTGCGTAGTAAGGAGAAGAATTAATTTATTCAAAAGTAACTTTCATTCACATCTTCTCAGCCAGAAAAATATAGGACCTACAATTCAATACATCGTTGACAATTTAGCTTCAGGCTAACTTTTGTAAGTATCCAGAAGTAATTATGAAATACTCAAATAAAAGTTGTGAGCACGTGATTTGCTAACGAAATATATATATATATATATATATACGTATAGCTCAATTTCCTACCTTAAGTCTCCTCAGTTATCTATGTAGGTCTATACAAGAAAGTTGGAACATATCGTCGCTGCCGGGACAAAACCTCCTATGTGAAATATATATTTTATTTTTTGCTAGGGGCTTTACGTCGCACCGACACAGATAGGTCTTATGGCGACGATGGGATAAGAAATGCCTAGGAGTTGGAAGGAAGCGGCCGTGGCCTTAATTAAGGTACAGCCCCGGCATTTGCCTGGTGTGAAAATGGGAAACCACGGAAAACCATCTTCATGGCTGCCGATAGTGGGATTCGAACCTACTATCTCCCGAATGCAAGCTCACAGCCGCGCGCCTCTACGCGCACGGCCAACTCGCCCGGTGAAATATTTTAGCTTAGAACTTTGGCCGGTAAGGTTCTGTCATCTAAGGTGCAATGTTGTGTGAATATTGTCAAAGCATTCTCGCTCTTCATAATGTATGCGCTGCGGGTCAGTATATCTCCAAAATATTATCACATAGGAGGTTTTGTCCTGGCAACGACGATATACTACATTTTCTTCTCGAATGCGGAATCTGTCAGACAAATGGAAGTACACAGATGGGAGTGGAGAGTGTAAGGTGCTGTGGAATGTATAAATAATGGCTTTCTTCCATCTTCTTACAGCTTTCTTCCAACTTCTCCATCGTCACTTTCTGGTCTTCTTTCATCTTCTTTCGCATCATCTTCTGATCATCTCTCATCTGCTTTCGATTTTCTTCCGTCTTTTCTTCCATATTATTCTTCATCATATCGAATAACGCTTGTAACTGTGCCTCCATTTTTGTGTGGCCTCTGGTCACAACTGGCAAGCAGTAATTAACACACGATGAAAGCTTAAATATGTATGTGTGAGTGTACGTATTCACTATACACCGATGTTCTGAAATGTTCCCGACGGCGGTCGAAACCTGCAGTATCTGGTCCGCTGATTCACGCTGATTACAATACTCCGACGTAACAACAACCACAACTTCTCGTTCAGACTTAGGTGGTACACTAGCAACAGCCAAAACCTCTGTCTCCCTCAGCCAGCCACCGAACCCCAACGTATTGTCTCCAACACTAACCCCACCACAGAGTCCAACGTTGACTAAATGTCCGAGGCTAGCCTCCCATTTTATAGCTTGGGTGACGTGTGCCAGGGGTCTACTCCAACTTTGGATACCAGTTCGTTACGAATAAAACAGTATCGGTTTTATTGCTCTAACTTATTTCAGGATGGCCCAATAAATATATACACACAAAATTCTATTCAACCATGAATGGTTACACTTATAAATTGCCGTCTATTTACAAATCTCTAAGACTAGAACTCCAGCCGGACAGTCTTTACCTGAAGGAAGCCCTAATCCTCTTTGATAGACCTTTCACTTGTGCTTCACTAGGTCCCGTCATTCCATACACCAGCTACGTTCAGACCACTGGGTTTGAACACAGTGTTATTGGCTACACAACACGCAATGGTTCGACTTCCGAGAGAGTCCAGTAATTCACACAGTCAAACACTGTGAATAAGTAAACAGAAACAGCTCAAGAGTGCTAAACAGCAGGGCAGTACTCACAAAACGATTAATAACACAGTTCCAATTACACTGTACGGCTCCATGGCTAAATGGTTAGGGTGTTGACCATTGGTCTCAGAGGTCCCGGGTTCGATTCCCCGCAGGGTCGAGAATTTTAACCGTAACTTCCCTAATTTCGCTGGGACGGGGGCTGGGTGTATGTGCCGTCTTCATCATAATTTCATCCTCATCACGACCCACTGGTCACTTACAAGCGTCAAATCGAAAGACCTGCATCTGGCGAGCCGAACTTGTCCTCGGACACTCCGGGCACTCAGATGATTAAGAAATATTGTATTTTTAGTCCAAGTCCCGTGGGACATGTGCCTGTCACTTCAAAGTGGGAAATGGGAAAAACTAAATAGCAATTTTACTCTTTTCGATAGGACAGACATTAGGGGAGGATCATCAATGTCGATGCGCCACGCCATTGGTCAGAGGTACAATATGCAACCTGAGAACCACGGAGAATTCCGCACATCTTTGGACAGGGAACTCTACCGTACAACAAATGGGGAAATCGTCATCATTCTCTCTCAACTTTGTTCAGCTTCATCATATTCCACGTTACTGCCACGCGCTCTCGTACGAAAATATCATGTTAACATGTCGCATTATACGTGTGAGTAGAGCCATGCTACTTCGCATAAATTCCTGAAGGTAACATGTAATGTACTGCAAATTCCCGTGCGAAGAACGGGTACAAATGCTAATTTGTGTATCGTTATGTAGGGTTATGGCCAAAAACATATCATAGACACTAATATTTTCGTTTGTGATGTTTTTAGCTGCAGGCAACAGTGTTTTACGAAAATACCTCAACCAGATAGAAGAGCCATTGTCGACAAAATTTCGTCCTTTCAAAACATAAATGAGCAAGGCTGTACTTTTAAGCACTTATAAAACTGCATGATATAAAGGAGAGATGCTATATAAAAGAGGCCCCCAAGCAAAAAAACAACAAGTTTGTTTATTTTGTTGTTGTTCATAACAAACGGATTAATATTTTTAAAAGAGTTTTCATCAATCTGCAGTGTTAAGTTCCAGCAGTGGCAAGTTGCGGTAGTGAATATTTATCGTACACAGTGTCAGTTGTAGAGAAGAAGTTTTCTTACACCGCAGCATTTAAATTAAACGTTGTGGATTTCGCAAACTTACATGGTAATAAGGCAGCAGAAAGACAATACCTACTTGTGATTTTCAACAGTGATAGTATTGCCCTACCTACCGGTAATTTATGTTTGTATAAAAATTCAATTATTTCTGTAGAATTTTGTTTGAAAATACAGTGAAATTATATTTTTGCTTAAATGTTCATCAGAATATCAGGGTGTTTCTTATGGTCCGAAAAATATGGTAGGTTGTGAGAATGAAACGAACTGTTCTGATCTAAAGAAAAATATATAAATTGATGGAAAACTGTAAATTAAAGTATTTCATGCTTAAATAATCAATATAAATTGAATGAAAACTGTATCGTAATACTTTACATAATATTGAATTAGTTTTATAGTGTTGTTATTGTTAAAACAACATGAGTCCAGGAAATTAAAACGAAATGAGACAACTAACTTACACTACTTTGGTAATGCAACAAACTCATTTATTGACCTCCCAGCAACATTTCACAGAGCTTACTTAAAATTCATTGGCTATAGAGAGTTTTCTCAAAACTTACTTTCTGTGACTCATGTAGTTTTATTACCGATTCACTTTAAACTTATACCGGAAGCAGAATAACGCTGGATATGAGTCATGCTTTGAATGAACAAGTACACAAGATTGGTGACCGAATACGTTACCAGACAAAATGAAGCAGTGAAAACCTGCGTCCCTCTTGAAGTCCAGTAAACAGACTGAGATCTGTGGATGGGACTAGAGAGAAACGAAGTTGGCAATCCTGTCCCTCGTTCTCTCCAAACAGGAGTGTACTGATTGTGTGTGTGATTAATGTGAATCCAAGTGAGTTATATACAAATAGACAATTTAGGGAATATTTAATTCAGGCATAGGCTCCCGCAAACGATATTGACAGGCATACTGCGTGTACGATATGTATGTTTATACGAAAGGGCAATACTGAATAACACTGGTAATACCACAATATTCTAGTAAACAAAAAAGCATGCTAGTTTGTAGTTGTACGCTACAGGGGGAGAACGCTAGCCTACTGAGCTCAAGCTGGCACGTTCGATCCCGGCCAAGTCCGGTGGTGTATGAAGTTGCACAAATACGTCAGTTTCTTTACCAGGACATAAAATAACTCCTATGGAACAACATTTCTGGCTTCTTGGCGTCTCTCAAACGCATAAAAGTTATTAGTGGTACATAAAACCAATAACATTATTAGTACTTTTACATGTGATAAGAATGTGAAATATAATCACGAATAACAGGGAAAAATTGCAAAAAAGCAAACCTGTATACTGTATTTGTTGCTTACCAATAAACTTCATTCCGGAATCCGGGACCACTATAGTCCAAACAACCTAAACGAAACGTTTAACGCGTGTGTTTGTGTGTGTGTTGGTGCGTGTGAGTGTGTGTGAGGGAGAGAGAGAAAGAGAGAGAGAGAGAGTGTGTGTGAGGGAAGCAGAATACCATCTCGTGTAACTTTTCGTGTTCCCTCGAAGACATATTATTTTAACAATGAAGAGGAAGGAGTTTTTTTATGAGAATCCAAACAGCTATTTTGCAGTTTCCACGTCTGATAACGGCGTCACTAAACACCTACACTCAAAGTTCCTCTCAAACATGCATCGGATATCAACTGACATTGAGGTTTCCATCTCTCCTCCTAACCCCCGTTGATATAATGTTTAGGTGACTTGGCTACCTTCGCTGCATGGCGGGTTGCAACCAACTCAAGAGAACCTAAGTCTTCGCATAATTTGGAGCAAGGCTTATTACTTTCTTACTAATGTATTTAATGCAGCATTAACACAAGTAAATTTTCGGTGACTCTGAGATAGGGCCCCTCGACTGCCATAATATAATATATTGTTTCTGCACTACAATGTGTAAAGTAAGCAGGGATCCGTTATTCCTGGTGAAAAGGTCTTAATATAAAAGCAAATAAAAACTGCGTGACTTGCATTAGCTGCTGGAATACATCAGGAGGACACGAACAATATTGTACAGTGAGATATTCAAGTGGTCGACTACTGAAGCTGACTGTCACAATGTAGACTCAGAGGCTGAATATGAATGGGCTTCAGGAGTTCTAAGTATACAATATAGTAATGCAAGTTCCAAATTACTGTATTTTCATTATAGTTATTGCATTTGTAAGCTCTTTTTACCCAGCAAGTTAAAATATGAAGCTGCCTTATGTTTCATTATTAAGTTTTGTGAGTTTATTTTCTACATTTGTTTGCATTTGTAAGTCCTCTGTTTGCGATCAAGCTTTCTGCCAAAAATAATTCGGTATTGTGTTTCCTTTAAGTTCCGGTTAGTTTTTTAATTTTGTTTCGATATGTACGTTCCTTACACGAAACAAGCTATTTCTTATTCACGTATAAACGTGTTCATCTGCAAAATACACAGAAAAAGAGACATTCAATTTGTTCAATAATTATTTTGTCCTATATTTCATTTAAAAGTTTAAAAGTTTTAATATGTCTGGGATTTCATATGCGTCATTTTGTGCTTGTTAAGAAGCTCTCCTGAGGACGAACTGGCATTCCTCATTCATCTTCCAGAATCATCTCATCACGTCGACACTCTGGTCTCGTGAAGGCATATTGAGGACCCAGTTTTAATTTACTCGTTTGAAGTACAATCCAGTAACCTATTACGTCTTTTCTATAAAACACGCAAAAATGGGTCAAAAGATCTTCTGCTGCCAGAAAGATCAGTTCTGTTCTCATTTGAAGTGAAAAGTATTTCTACAACTTCTGGTGTGCTGTATTAAAGAGAAAAAATGCGCCCATGTACAAGTTGTACATGAGCTATAATTATGTGTTTTGAAAGTATCATTCAACATCTTTGAGCAGATAGATCATCATGTGGAATAATGACATTCAGCCTGTAGGTCATGATCAGAGTATATTAGAACTCTTAATGTCATATCATAAAGGATATTTCACATCCATGCTCTAAAAACTCACCAAGATTACTCTATTGACAATAAATATGTTGTGTTATTTTTGATCCGGAGTTATACAAGTGATATGTTATTTATTGTAATGAGAATGTTTTTGTTGTGCTATTTTGTTGTGTAAACTGTAAATTTGATATTTCCATTTTCTTGATTTGCGTCGTTACCAATTTACTTATCGTCGAAAGCATGTTTCAGGCAGAGGTGAATTAAGGGTTACCATCGGAGTTGTATTTCGAGATCACTGGACACTATCTGAGATCTATTAACTTCAACTCTGATGATTTTCTTTTTTTACTTATATGTATTTGTAAACCAAGCGGAGAGCACACGGTTAGCACACAGACAACTCGCCGACTCCGAGTAACGAAATCTGCAAGGCTAATGGCTATTCACTGCAATGTTCACAGAAAATATACGAAACATGTCATGTCATCAGTTACATCAATTTCTTGCGAGCAACACTTATGCGAGTTTTGTTTTCCTGAGCGGTACGATACGGTTCACGCTCAAGGAGTACAATGTAGCTAGGTGGAAAGTTTGAAATGTGTCTCTCCTGCAGTCACTTACAAAAATTTGTGCTGTTCGTTTCATCATGGTAATCCTTAGTTGCAACTTCGAATCATAAATCAATTGTGAACCTTGAATAAACCCGCTTGAACCACAATAGCTCTTTGTCCTGCACATTGGTTCGCCATAACTCCTGGAACGTCTTCGGTCCTACCTGTACTACTTTACCATGTATGGATATGAACCAATATCTCATCTATGAATACGGTATGCTCGTTAGATCCATTTTCATTCTGTATTAATGCACGGAGAAAAGCTGCTCGTTGTGCAACAATATCGCTATGTTTCATCCGTATATTATGGCTCACATATACCTTTTAAATTTAAAACCATACTTTTTATGAGTCTGCAGCATGTAAGCTATATTTTTCTTTTCACACCATTAAGAAAATGACGTAAAGTGGGGCTTCATTTGCGAACTTTACAACATTCCAGATATTTTAGCGCACAACACCCTTATCGAGTTCGTCAAGCTCTGCCTTCTTCTGACGAGGACGAATTTTACTTGGGGAACAATTGGCAGTTCTATAATCTGTGGCTTTTTCACATTGTCTAGTAATATTACGCAGAGTTCTATCACTTCTACCGACAGCTTTAGCAGTCTTTTTACACATTTCTGGAGAGGGATTACGAGGCATCTCCTCTTTTCCTCTTTACGAAACTGTAGTCCAGAAAAATGCAGACACTCTTTGATAGTCAATATTAATGGAACAAAATGCACGGGGGAAGATTATTTTACGTGTTCAAAGTGACCCCCATTAGCAGCCAAAACAACGTCGATGCCGCTGACCGAACTACAGCTGTCAGCGCTGCCGGAGTGATAGCCGCACAGGACGCCTCGATGGTTTCTCGTAGCTCGTTCAGTACAACTGGTTTCTGTCGATAAATGTCATTTTTCAAGGTCCTCCATTGATATAAGTCAAAAGGTGTAAGGTCTGGAGACTGTGGTGGGTACTCAACGGCTACTCTTCGACCTATCCATCGTTGAGGTAGATTTTCATCCAAGTAGGCTCTGATATATCTGTGGTAGTGAGGCGGAGCGCCATATTGTTATAGGTAAAATCTTTCATTTCCAAAGACCTCTGGGATGGCAGATAACAATCGATGTTTCCAGAATATGAAGATACACCTCACCAGTTACGATACCCTCAAAGAAGAATGGGCCAATCAAACCGCGCGATGACAGACACACCACACACTAACACCGGGTAGATTAACATGTTGCTCCATGTGAATGCGAGGATTTCCAGGAGCCCAGTACACGCAGTTGGCAGTTTACAGAACCTCTCAGTTTGAATTGTGCCTCGTCAGACCAGATAACCATCCCTGCAAACCGTTCATCTTCGCGAAGCATGCCTTGAAACCAATCGCAGTACTCCATCCTTCGATCCGCGCAGCGACCTTGGATTGTACACTTTTCACTTTACAGCCTTCAGAATTCGTCGTTCGTGCACTCTGATTCGCAGATTCTTCGGGTGACCTAGCAAAATGATGTAACACAGCACGGCTGAAAGTTGGACTTGTTGATGTTTTTGGTCGGCCAGAACTTTCCTTATGTACACACTGAATAGAACCGTCGGCATCAAATTTATCCTGAATAAGATAAATTGCTGTGCGTGTTGGTGGCTGTGTTCCGTACACATTACCCCGTTGCCGTTTTACATTCAGCATGTCTTTGTTCTTCCAGCACCACTTCAATACGGCTTTACGTTGCTCAAACGACATTCATTCATTCATTCATTCATTCATTCATTGCTGCACTCTTATCTACTGGAACACGTGCGCCAAGATTGTCGCACCATTCACGTCATATGTCATTTCGTTCCAAGGATATTAACTATCAAAGAGTGTCTACATTTTTCTGGACCCTTCTGTATACAGCATTAATTTCCTTCACTGAGATCGCAGCACATCGCACGATTTCATTTAGACCGTCTGCATTCTAAATACAATGCAATGACATATCAGATTCCTTATAATTTCCCAGAATGTTCACAAGCATTTTTTACAAGTTGCTTTACGTCGCACTGACACAAATAAGACGATGGGACAGGAAAGCGCTACGAGTGAAAAGAAAACGGCCATGGCCTTAAATTAATGTACAGCCCCTGCATTTGCTTGGTGTGAAATTGGGAAACGACGGAAAACTATCTTCAGGGCTACCGACAGTGAGGTTCGAACCTACTGTCTTCCGAATACTGGATACTGGCCGCACATAAAGCTACTACAACTATCGAGCTCGGTCACAAGTTCTCTCATACGGAACAGCAACACTGCACCCCATATGAAACCGAGCTTATTGCTATTGGCACAACGATATGCGTGTGTAGCCTGCACCGCGTGCTCTGATTCAACCTACTGCGCCACACACAACTGTTAGGTTGCTTGAATCCCGCCGACAGAGACTCGTGCAAAGGGTAGTAGTCATATAAACGTGCCAAACATGATTTCGAATCATAAATGCGTCTACATGCCATATTGTAATGCAGTGGAAACGTTGTCTAGTGTTTCGAAAGCAGTGGAGTAGTGACGTTGATTCTGAAATCTATGGCTTAGAATTCTAATTTAAGGAATTCTGCTTCAAACTGATGAAGAAATGTGGAGATAATTTCTACTGGCAAATACTTTGTAAGTATACGCAGCAGTTTCTTACGCTGAGATAATGACAAAAGGTGCAGGATCCTTTCTCTCCATTTAGCGGTGTTATTTAATTCTAGTGGGCTTGGCAGACTGATATGTAATAGCAACTTCTGGCTCGGTGAGGAAAGCAACGGGAAACTACCTCACTCCTCATTTCCCTAGTACGCCTCTTCAGTGATGCCTAGGCCATCTATGACAGCTGATGGCAGAGCTGTTGAGGATCCAACCAGCCTTCGGGCTGAGGACTAAACATACATACACATTTAATTCTAATACAGTAAGGGAAATAACTATTAAGAATATCGTTTCCCTTAAGCTTAAAATATCATTTCTTTACACATTTTGTTAGGTCACTTACAAATACTAGATCAGAAGTGTCCGGAGGAATACTTTAGGAAACACTTCACTTCCTCTTACACCGGGCGAGTTGGCCGTGCGCATAGAGGCGCGCGGCTGTGAGCTTGCATCCGGGAGATAGTAGGTTCGAATCCCACTATCGGCAGCCCTGAAGATGGTTTTCCGTGGTTTCCCATTTTCACACCAGGCAAATGCTGGGGCTGTACCTTAATTAAGGCCACGGCCGCTTTCTTCCAACTCCTAAGTCTTTCCTATCCCATCGTCGCCATAAGACCTATCTGTGTCGGTGCGACGTAAAGCCCCTAGCAAAAAAAAAAAACTTCCTCTTACAACTAGGAGAGAAGTTCGGTATCATATATCGGATGACCCACCGAATTTCACTGAAATACAGAACATATGCTGTCTGAATTCGGAGTCTGAGCTGATTGTGATTTAACATTTAGCCGCTTTGGACGTTCAGCTCTGGAATATATTCCGCATCACTTGTAAAATGTTATGGACAACTCTTGTATTAAGCATCGAAATGTCTGAAGTATCAAAAATTTACATTTCACAATTTTCGTATAAGTAGAAATAAATCGTGAACAAAAGGGTGAAGACGAACACAATTGAATCGCTAATTGCAGAAACCACCTAAGTGCACTTTTTCGAACTGTTGGGAAAATGAAAAAACTGTGTGGGAGTATAAGTTGAAGTCTGATCTCCTTCTAAATTTTTTAAATTAAACTTTACTGTGCTAGAAAAATGTAGTAAACAAGAAATAAGTTTTTAAAAATTTTAAATACCATAAACAATTTTTTAAAAAAATTGCACTTAGGTTGTTTCTGGAATAAACAACTTTTCCTCTTAATTTTTTTAGTAATTATTAAAAAATACAGCTAATTGATGAATCTGTGCAAGTTTTAAAATGAATGGTTACGTAAATAACACCGTTCTATTCATACAAAATTTAATAGACATCAATTAATGAATCAGAAAATACAAATTAGAACAGTAAAGCACTTTCAGCCTCTGGCATATCCTCAGCAGGTTCTCTCTCGGTTGTTAGCCACTGAATGATGCTGTCATAAAAGTCTTCATAACCAAAGGCGTAACCCATTAATTTTTTCAATTCTTCTAGTTTTTTTGTTGTTGATTGGAACCTGAAATCAAATATTGCGTTGTGCAGAACCCATTAAAAGTTTATAAAGTAATTATAGGCTAAAAAATGTTTTTACTTGCTCAATAATTTTATATCCCTTCAATAATATTATTGTAATCAACTTACCTTTCCCAAAGGATAAGCCTTCTCGGCAGGTTGCTCAGGTGGGCTGTCAGTTTTCAGTTGTGCGAAAGTAGATGAAAATCCTCCAATAAACGCCTTTGCCATAACTTGTCCTGAAGTATCTTTATAGTAAAGAAACTGTTTGTAACTAGAAACCATGAACAGCTTCTTACGTTCTCTTGGTACTTCCCTGCCTGATGTTTCATTAGAGTTTGTTATTCTCCTGTACGATATAGGCCACCTATGTTTAAAACTTAAGACATCGTCCGAGGTAAGATGATACACTGTAAAACGTCCTGACACACTTGCCTTGCTCAGCATACTCATCTAGAGTATAAATTCTGACCACCTTCCTCAAGAGCCGTTTAATACTTCAAAATCCCGGTCACAAGGCGATAAAGAGTGGCCACAGACAGGGAAGTTATCCGTAATCGTCTCAAACTGACCTCTGTCACAGAGATTCAATAAGAAACGCACAACTGTGTGATTCTGTGTGAGTCACAAAACAGGTTATCCTAACAGGGCCACCAACCGTCATGAGTGGAGGAATGAATTTACCGCAGAAAGAACCTAAGCGACGGCGCTTAGGTTCTTTCTGAAATAAACACATTATTTACACAGCTGCCTAACAGCATTGCTTGTATGGAATATGGTTTGTTTCTGCTAAAAACGATGCATTTATCTCCGAATAGTACAATCCCATTAAAAACTCAATTTTGATAAAAGTGTCACTTAGGTGGTTTCTGAAATAAACGATTTAATTACCAATATGATTAAAATCTCTCACCCAGCCGGAAATCGACCTCGGGTCCCGCTAAACAAAATGCCACCATGCTGACCATTCATCCAGGGAACCCGACTATTTTCTCCTTCTTCTCCTTTCTCTTCTACCGCATTTCGCAAAAATGTGGTCTCACGGGTGCGAACGGCGTATTACGTACGGATTTGGCCCTGTTTTACGACCTTATGCCCTTCCTGACGCCCACCCCATATGGAGGGATGTAATCACTCTTGCGTGTTTCTGTGGTGGTTGGTAGTGCGGTTTGTGTTTTTAATATGAAGAGGGGAATTTTAGCACAGACACAAATACATAGTCCCCGAGCCATAAGTCATGAAATCAGAATTTATTAAAATCTAAACCGGGACCCTCTGAACCAAGGGCAGTACGCTGACCATTCAGTCCTGGAGTAACCGGACTTACTACATCAGTTAAAATATTTAATATATATTTGGCTTTGATTAAATTGTACAGTGTGATTCAGTAGCCCAACTAACGTGCATATGGTTATAGGGGTGCTATTCCCCTGCAAGCGTACTGCATGGTACTAATGTTCGGTGAGCACATTTTGCACACGATTCTGAACCCTAGCAAAATGTTATATAATCCGTTCGCAAATCATGACGATTGAAATCATGTAGCAACGTCCATTGACCATGTAACTATGTTAATTTGTCGTGCCTCGTGACCGGGTGTAACGAAGAAGGGAATCAATGCATAAAACTAGGTAACAGTGCAGTAGTCCGCCTCTGTGGTGTAGTGGTTAGCGTGATTAGCTGCCACCCTCGGAGGCCCGGGTTCGACTCCCGGCTCTGCCAAGATATTTGAAAAGTGGTACGAGAGCTGGTACGGGGTCCTCTCAGTATCGGGAGGTCAACTGAGTAGATGTGGGTTCAATTCCCCCGTTAGCCATCCTCGAAGTGGTTTTCAGTGGTTTACCACTTCTCCTGCAGGCAAATGTCGGGATGGTACCTAACTTAAGGCCACGGCTGCTTCCTTCCCTCTTCCTTGCCTGTCCCTTCCAATCTTCCCATCCCCTCCCACAAGGCCCCTGTTCAGCATAGCAGGTGAGGCCGCCTGGGCGAGATTCAAGTCCTCCTCCCCTGTTGTATCCCTATACCCAATGCCTTACGCTCCAGGACACTGCCCTTGAGAGGTGGAATCTCTAGCTGAGTCCGAGGGAAAACCGACCCTGGAGGTTAAACAGAAGAAGAAGAAGAGTAATTAATATCTTTTTTTTTCTAGGGGCTTTACGACGCGCCGACACAGATAGGTCTTATGGCGACGATGGGAGAGGAAAGGCCTAGGAGTTGGAAGGAAGCGGCCGTGGCCTTAATTAAGGCACAGCCCCAGCATTTGCTTGGTGTGAAAATGGGAAAACACGGAAAACCATTTTCAGGGCTGCCGATAGTGGGATTCGAACCTACTATCTCCCGGATGCAAGCTCACAGCCGCGCGCCTCTACGCGCAAGGCCAACTCGCCCGGTAATTAATATCTTAAACACCGAAACGGATGGCGTATAAAAGCTGCTCTCGTCGTACTATCAGCACATTTCCAGCAGTGTAGCGCAGCGGATGTGGCTAGGCGTTCGCTTAGTAATCAACGGAATGTACCAGTGGCGGTGCGAATCCTGCATCGTTCAAATATTTTTGCATCGGTATGATGTTTGAATATGTAAAAACAGGCCCACGTTCGCCACATTCAAACAGTAGAATTAGGCTGTTATTCATCTTGTGCCCTGCGCATACTCCGCTGTTTAGGGCCTGAATGCACTATAATCTCTGCTGTCATTCGGCATGTGTTCCACAGTGGAGTACGTTGACATGCTCCTCATTTTTGAGGAAGCAAGACAAAACGCGTATGAGGCACTACATCTGTACCATGAACGGTATCCCGACAGGCGACACCCGGCTGCTACAACATTCCGCCGTGTTGAAAGACGCCTAAGGATAAGAGGCGTAATTTCCAACCAGCCACCAGTCCGCGATAGGCCTGTTACGTCGGGTGAAACGCATGAGGCCGTTCTGGAGGCAGATCTCTATAAACCGCACATCAGTAAAAGGGCAATTGCACGACAGGTGAACACCTGCCAGACGTTCGTCTGGCGAATACTGCATGAACATAAATTTCACCCGTACCATCTTGAGCTACACGAATAGCTCCCTGGGCGGATATATAAGCTCGAATGGAGTTCTTTCGGTGGCTGTTAGGTAGGGTGGACAATGATGCAGCATTCGTATCGCATTTCTTGTTCTCGGACGAATCGCGCTGCCACAATAATGGGAACGTCAATCGCCACAGCATGTACTATTGGAGTCCGGACAATCCTCACTGGGTGTGACAGGCGGCCCATCAAGTACGATGGGGAGTGAATGTTTGGTGTGGAATCTTGGGGGATTGGACCTTATTTCCTTGAGGGCCATTGGACGGGCCCACGCTACCTGCACATTGTGTCAGGAACTCCCACTGCTGCAGGAGGATGTGCCCTTGCACGATCGTTTGACAACGTGATTGTAACAGGAATGAGCTCCACCACGTTCGACTTTGCCCGTTCGTAACCATCTGAAGGAGGAACTGCCAGGGAAATGGATAGGACGAGGAGGCCCTGTTTCTTGGCCCGCCAAATCACCGGATTTAACGCCGTTACACTTCTTCTTGTGGGGACATTTGAAGAACGTCATTTACACTTAAGCCCCGGAAAACCCCGACCAGCTCCGGCAACTCATCACGGACGCCTGGAATGTTTCAGCGCACAAGACGATCTATTGGACACCGGACCCAAATGTGCGTAAACCAAAACAGTAATCACATCAAACATTTGCTGCGATAAAACATTCTCAGGGCAGTTGTGTTCCTATTATTTCCAGTCTGTATTAGTCCGGCCTGCTAAGCAATCGTCCCTTCTTAGGGCCACAAACACATTCACACACAATTTGCACGAAAGCGGTTATTCAACTTACATTGCGTGCGGTGCATATTAAACAAATATTTCAAAAAATTGTTATCTTCGCCCCGGTCTCGAACTTACCACTTGACATGCACGCTCCTTTACTAACTACACTACGGTTCCGTACGTAGTAACGACCAGCTTATAGCAAGTATTAGGTTTACTGCGGTCACAATATCAATTTAGTGGTTCCGAGGCGTGTCAGGTTCATGTGATCTAGAAGGCACACTCATGTTTTCCAGTGTTTAATACGAGTGTAACATTATGGCGTCCTATCATGGTGAGGCCGTAAATACCAAGATATTCGGTTGTGTTGTCTGAGCATACCGGCAGGGCAGATGTTTTCAGGACGGAATCAATCTTGCGGGTTGCATAAAACTACATTGGAAGGGGCAGATGAATCACGCTGCATAATTATTTATTTCTCTAGGTAGGATATGAAACACTCGACATTTCCTAAATAAATAACAATATGGAATTCCTGATAACCGCTTTAAAATCCTTCTATATTCGGCATTCTAACGTTATTTCGATCAAGTTTATTTCGTCATATTTACAAGGTTACTTTTATAATATATATCCTCATACAACTCATCACACTATAAACCACCACAGAAACACGCCATAGTGAATATATTCCTCAGATATGTTTGGAGACAGGAAAGGCGTTCGGCTGTGACATTAGACTTCATCCACACATATTGCCGACCCAAGTACATGGAAAAAGTGCTAGGAAGAAGAAGAAGAAGAGTATTAACGAGTACCAGTTGTAAAAATGAGTGTTGGGATTTGTGACGTCAAATTTCTCATACCGTGTTGGTGTGCGGGTAATTGTTAGAGACAAGAGGTTCAGAATAATGTTTGAAATTACAGGAAGCAGTTCAGCTTGAAATAAAGGAATGTTTAAGGATCACTGAAATAGTACGTTTTTTAACAATATGCTTTACATCGCATCGACATATATAGGTTTTATGGCGATGATTGGATGCAAAAGGGCTAGGAGCGGGATGGAAGCGTCCGTGGTCTTATTCAAGGTACAGCCCAGCCATTTTTCTGGTGTGGAAAAAATGGGAAAGCATGGAAAACCATCTTCAGGGCTGCCGACAGTGGGGTTCAAACCCACTATCTCCCGAATGCAAGCTCACAGCTCCTCCCCCGTAAGAGCACGGCCAGCTCGCTCGGTAACTGAAATAGTTACAAAGGCCAATGACTTTCATGATCGGGCCCTTCAAACGATCATTATCATCATGAATTCGCGCGAAACCACATTTAAAATTATCGTAATACTGTATAATCGTAAGGATTATAGAACTTTACACCTCATATTAATTGAATATAAATGCTGATTTTCATCACAGATGTATTAAGGATCGTCGCTACTTATGTTTGGCACTTACAGTAGTTACATATTGCACCCATTGCCGTATAATGATTTGAATTAGTTCTTTGTCTCTCATTGTTCTACATACAGTATGTGGGAAACATTTGTTACTCAGCAGAGGTCTCGAAACTATTATTCAGTTATTCCTATCTTTCCTTGATAGGCATAACATGGGACTTAAAAAAAGTAATTTTTTAGAAGGACTTTAGATGTGTTAACCAATAGGGCCTAACTTTATATCTACATAACAGATCTACTAGAAGACTCAACACACAGTAACTGCTTAGTTAGGATTTAGATATGGTTAGAAATTAAATGTGCGACCATTAACACATACCGGAGGAGTAAACACACAGTAATTGTTTAGAAAGACCTCAGTCGTGCTTACTGCGTATTGTGTCTCCATATAACACACATACCACAGGACTTGAGCCAACGGCCGTAGCCGTGTTGAAACAGCGGATCCCGTGAGATCTCCGAAGTTAAGCAACATTGGGCGTGGTCAGGAGTTAGATGGGTTGCCACGCGCTGTTTGTGGGGGGTAAGGGAATGGAGGAGCGGAAAGGAACTGGCCACCCTACCGCACGTAAACTCCGGCTCAGTAACACCTTTGCGGAGGTTCGGACCTGCCTTCGGGCAGAATAACCCTTACCTACCACAGGACTTGACGCACAGTAGTTGTTTAGAGAGACGTCAGTTGTGCTTAACGAGTAGTTTAGAGAGACGTCAGTTGTGCTTAACGAGTAGAGCATACCTCCAGAGAAAACAGTATCAGAGAACTGAACGCACAATAATTGCTTAGAAAGTCATCAGTACTGCTTAAAGTGTATCACATATTCTACCTGCACTTAACACACATATCATAGGACTCAACACACGATAACTGCTCGGAAAGGCCTCAGTTGTGCCTAATTACTAGCTGCATACTTTTTAGCGTACGTAGGAATTCCAGAGAACGAAGCGATGTATTTTCTTTCAGAGACCTCCACAATTACCGTAGAAATGATGCCTAGTACTGATGTACTGTACTCTAGAGTGATAACTTCAATCTGGAATGCTTGTACCTATGGCAGTTGTATAATAATAATAATAATAATAATAATAAAAATAATAATAATAATAATACTTTTTTGTAATATCTGAAGCCATCTTTTTTCAGTATCGTCTCAATTAATTTGTAATCGCTAGGTTCTTCAGTCTGCCGAAACTAATTTTGAGTAATTCAGTTGTTTCTTTGTCAAGTATAATTCTGTTGCCATATGTTTCCTTTATCAGGTAGCTTATAAATGTATTACTTAAAATTAGTTTCGGCAGACTAAAAAACCGAATTGTTGTCACTTGACATAGGACTATGCTTTCATTACTGTATAATTATGTGAAACTGATCTATCATTCTATGTTCCTGAGATTTATGGTGCTATGAGCGCTGTTGCTAAGCTGCCTAGCCGAGGCTCTGAAGTGACGCTTGGTTCATCCGGTAGGATGTAGGTTCCTTTATGCGTCAGGAAGTAGAACAATTTACAAACGGGACTTTCGCTTCTGGATATCCCGGAATTCATTCAGGCAACATCTTAAAATGAGCACCAGATAATATCCTGAAAGCTAAACACAAAGAGTTGCGAATAGTGGAAGCCATTACTTTTTAATTCACCAGGGGCCTTAACGGCCTGTACGGATTTTGCTTTATTATGTCATATTGTTTGTGTCCAGAAGAACGGTGAGCGTGCTAGTCTTCGTATACAAGGGCACTGGATTCGATGTCCGGCTGGCTACCATATGTGGCAGTGACTGAGAGAAGCCAGGAATAAGAATAAGAAGTGCTATTGCTCTAGCTCTGGGGCTGGTTATTGGTTGTTCATCTTATATACATCTTCACACTCATACAGCTCACCAGAATGTTCCAACAGTAGAAATATCCCTCTCCACATATCAATGAACTTCGGGAGATTCCCCCGGTCGTAAATCTGGGATTAATCCACGTCCACCGGGAGAGTTGGCCGTGAGGTCAGGGGCACGCGGCTGTGAGCTTGCATCCGGGAGATAGTGGGTTCGAATCCCACTGTTGGCAGCCCTGAAGTTGGTTTTCCATGGTTTCCCATTTTCACACCAGCAAATGCTGGGGCTGTACCTTAATTAAGGCCACGTCCGCTTCTTTCCGACTCCTAGCTCTTTCCTATCCCACCGTCGCCATAAGACCTATGTGTGTCGGTGCGACGTAAAGCAACTAGCAATAAAAAAATCAGCGTCCAGTACCGACCCATGTAATTGGCAGCAAGTCAGGAAGAGGGAGAATGCTTTTTATTAGTGTGTTTTTGACAGGTATGATACAACTTTATATGTGTTACAATTAGCGTTTTGACAGACTGTGTGTATGTTTAGTCCTCAGCCCGAAGGCTGGTTGGATTCTCAACAGCTCCACCATCAGCTGTCATAGATGGCCTAGGCATTATTGAAGAGGCGTACTAGGGAAATGAGGAGTGAGGTAGTTTCCCGTTGCTTTCCTCACCGAGCCAGAAGTTGCTATTACATATCAGTCTGCCAATCCCACTGAAATGCATGCACCAACCGACCCTATGAGCAATATTTTCACACCATTCATAGCAGGGACTGGCTGCAGAAGGAATGGCATTCCTAGCATCACTCATACCTCAGTCACTTTCATTTTGTCAAAGCCAAGGATAAAGCTGAGACAGATCAATGAAAGTAACAAGATTGCTCTAGCCCATACCAGAAGACATAGTGCACTGTAAACACTAGGTCCCGCCAGCAAAGAGAAGTTTTAAAGTTGCATAAAAAAGGGGTGTGTCTTTGCTTGGGTGTTGAGATTGCTGTAATTATATGATAGATGCTTTATTGAGTGGGTGGGAATACATGGTGAAATAACGTTTAATGTAGCCGCTTACATTCAATATTGTTGATAAACAAAGCAATCACTTTTGGTCACGACGTTGCCATATAACAGTCGTCCTGGGATGTACGGCGTGGATGTAAGTATTATGCAGAGGTAGTTGACATTTAAAGTACATATGCAAGTTTTAATGAACATTGTCTTTAATTATATATACCTCTTCGTTTGTTCCAGTGCACTTAACTTTCTCCCTTGAGAGCCTTTATTTCATGTCACCCGTTAGATTGCACGCGATATATATCTTCATTTATATTTACTCGTTCCAAATTGTGAAATACCTTCAGATCGAGAGAGAAAGCCCCATACCAATGTTCAATGGTCCTTTCACGGAAGCCCCATTATTTAGAATGGGTGACCTCACTCCTCCCCTTCGCCCCGCTATTACTCTGCCTCCTACGGCAAGTGCCTCATTCCCCCTTAAACGAAGCATGAGCGCTCAGAATACCAGCAGCGGGCCCAACTATGCGCTGTTTAATTGGCTGGATGCTCACAACAGAATCAGTTATTTTCCAGAATGAAAAGCAATGTATCAATACACGTGCTACACTATGCGATCAAGTCAACCTGTCAACGAAGGGGCGACATTTAAAGTCAACCTAGTGGTCAACAATGCAGCAGAAATATGAACGTAATGACTCAAATTGTTAGCCATCGGGCTTCCTGCTACTCTAAAACGTAAACACTGAAGTGTACTACTAATGCCATAATGCCCGGCTCCGTGGCTAAGTGGTGCGCATGCTGGTCTTTGGTCCAAGGGGTCCCGGGTAAGATTCCCGGCCGGGTGCAGGATTTTAGCATTCTTTGGTTAATTTCTCTGGCTCGGGGGCTGCGAATTTGTGCCATCTTAAACATTAGAAATAATCTTAGGTAACGTCACATCCATCCGCCTCTGTGGTGAAGTGGTTAGTGTGATTAGCTGCTATCCCCGGAGGTCCGGATTCGATTCCCAGCTCTGCTAAGAAATTTGAAAAGTGGTACGAGGGCTGGAACGGGATCCACTCAGCGTTGGGAGGTCAAGTGAGTAGAAGGGGTTCGATTCCCACCTCAGCCATCCTCGAAATGGTTTTCCGTGGTTTCCCACTTCTCCAGGCAAAATGCCGGGATGGGTTTGATTTGGTTTGTACTTCCTGCTCGAAAACTAAATTGACGTGTTTCCATAAGAACCAACAAACCATATTAAGAATTATTAAAAGTATTTAGGGTAGAGTGTTTTTAAAAGAACCGCACGGTATATCAGTGGCATATAAAACATAATATGTTGCTAATTAAATACTTTCAATATCCACCTAATTAGTTATAAAATAACTGTCATTATATGAATTATATTTTAATTATTATGAACATGTTTATAAAAATGTAAGAATAAATATTCTCTTCATTAACAATACAACATCATCACCTCCTATTAAACTTTATATTCACCCAACTTTTATTTTTACAGTTATACTACCTACCTATCCTTTGTTCTTTAGCCGAGCGAGTGGCCGCGTAGTTTAGGTCGCGTAGCTGTCAGCTTGCATTCGTGAGATAGTGGGTTCGAACTCCATCGGTTGGCCTAAGGAAGATCTTCCGTGGTTTCCCATTTTCACACTATGCAAATGCCGGGGCTGTACCTTAATTAAGGACAGGGCCGCTTCTTTCCCTACCCCGTCGTCACCATTAGGCTTATCTGTGTCGGTGCGGCGTAAAGCAACCTGTAAGAAAGTAACGTTCTTAACATTAAGGTGAAAAGAAATCTGATTGTAGAGAAATAATGTATTTTAGAATGACATCACATTCTTTCATGTTATAATACATAAGCAGACACAGCGTGTCTACTGCAGCAATGTTCCAATAAATAACTATGTCCCGATGGCGGTTCGCTAGTCATTCTCAACCCACATTTCCGTGAGTTGAGGCTGCATGCGTTAGACTGTGAAAAGTACTGAGAATAAACTAAGCCGACCTCGTGGTGAAATAACTGATAGAATAACATTCAAAATAGGAAGCATCCATCACAATAAGCACAGTCTCCAAGACTTAATTTGAAAACTTCCACTTTGAATACATTTAATGGTACTTATTTAGTTTTTTGGTACTTCGTTCGTTCGCAATCGGCTTACCGTCCAGGGTCAGTTTTTCCCTCGGAGTCAGCGAGGGATCCCACCTCTACCGCCTCAAGGGCAGTGTCCTGGAGCTTCAGACTCTGGGTCTGGGGATACAACTGGGGAAGATGACCAGTACCTCGCACAGGCGGCCTAACCTGCTATGCTGAACAGGGGCCTTGTGGGGGTATGGACAGTTCGGAAGGGATAGACAAGGAAGAGGGAAGGAAGCGGCCGTGGCCTTAAGTTAGGTACCATCCCGACATTTGCTTGGAGGAGAAGTGGGAAACTACGGAAAACCACTTCCAGGATGGCTGAGGATGGAATCGAAACCCCCTCTACTCAGTTGACCTCCCGAGGCTGAGTGGACCCCGTTCCAGCCCTCGTATCACTTTTCAAATTTCGTGGCAGAGTCTGGAATCGAACCCGGGCCTCTGGTGGTGGCAGCTAATCACACTAATTTTTGGTACTTACTCATGAAAAACATTTAAGTTTAGGGGTGTGTATTTCAAGGTCAGCACCATTCGGAAAAAGGCGAACCACAACTGTCCTCGAACGACCTGGCATTTATCAGATACATTCATGTAATGTCATACGATATGGAATGAGTTAGTTTAAAACTATTTTCAGTGGCAATCGGCGAACTATCATATATGAAATCTTAAAAATGCAAATAATGGCGTGGAATGACCTTAGTAGACGGTGTTTTTAAAAGTAGAGAAGATCAAAATATGAAGATAAAGATGCAATTCAATAATAATAATAATAATAATAATAATAATAATAATAATAATAATAATAATAATAATAATGCTATTTGCTTTACGTCCCACTAACTACTTTTACGGTTTTCGGAGACGCCGATGTGGCGGAATTTGGGCCCGCAGGAGTTCTATTACGTGCCAGTAAATCTACCGACACGAGGCTGACGTATTTAAGCACCTTCAAATACCACCGGACTGAGCCAGGATCGAACCTGCCAAGTTGAGGCCAGAAGGCCAGCGCCTCAACCGTCTGAGCCACTCAGCCCGGCAAGTTGCAATTCAAGAGGACAAACTGGAACAAGAGCTAGGGATTGGAATGATTCGCCAAGGGAGATGTTCAATAAATTTCCAAATTCTTTGCAATTATTCAAGTTAAGACTAGGTAAGCAAATGATATGAAATCTGCCACCTGGGCGACTGCCCTTGGTGCAGATCAGGGGTGATTGATTGATTGATTGATTGAGTGAGTGATTGATTGATTGATTGATTGATTGATTGATTGATTGATTGATTGATTGATTGATTGATTGATTGATTGATTTTCAACTGCAGTAGTGAAAGTTGAGCTATGTAACAGAGAAAACTAACATCTGAATAAACGTGTGTCTCTTCCATGTCTGCTTTTATTTTTATTATTCAAGGAAGCAAAAGTAGGTTAATTAAATGAAAGGTGCGAGTCATTTCTTCTTTGAGTGTTCTCCTGTACCGTGTTGGTGACAGGTACTTGTTCGTATTAATCGTATGCAACGCGATTAAACTCATGAATAGACACATACCTTTTTTTTTGCTCTAAGCCCTTCTACCTGGCTCATCTATTTTTTTTTCTTCAGGACGCCCGTCCAAGTTCAAGATGCACTGGGCCGATTACTAATACTGTAGGCGCAGATATTATTATTCAAGTCTGCTTCTTGTTATCAAGAGAACGCTACATTTCATTACAATGAACCAAAATAAATTTAAAAATCCGAGCGAGATTGTTGCGTGGCTCGAGCTGTGTAGCTGTTAACTTGCCTTGGGGAGTTGTCGACAGGCTTAAGGATGGTTTTCCGCGGTTTCTCATTTTCAAACCAGACTGGAACTTAATTAAGGCCACGGTTGCTTCCTTCCCACTTCTAGCCGTTTCATGTCATATCGTCGCCGCTAAGACCTACCTGTGTCGGTGCGACGAAAAGAAATTTGTAAAAAAGTACAAGGAAATCCTTCAATAAATGTTTACCCCTTTGACCGTCATGTCTTGACGACATTCAGCTAATTCTTCTTCTTCTTCTCTCTCAATCTGCCATGATAAGTAGCTCAGACGATAGATCTAGGGCACTGTCATTCTGAGCTCAATGTGGCGGGTTCAATTATCTTCTTGGACCGGTGGTATTTGAAAGAGTTCAAATACACCGCACTCGAGTCGATAGATTTACCAGCACGTAAAATAATTCTTGCCTCTCCGGAAATTGCACCAGTAGATAGTAGGACGTAAAATGTAACATTACTTCCTTCTCAATATTAAGTCTCATTTAATTTCCAGTTAACTCATTTTCCTGTTACTCCATTAAGTAGCCTACCTTGACGACTAGGAAATAGAATTGCCTAATTTCCTTTTTTTCCCCATTATTTTAAAACATATTATAGGTATCAGGGGAAAGCATTTTAATTGAAACGATGTATCTTGTAAACTATAGCATTGCAAGATTTTCGGAATTTTGAAATCAACACTGCAGTCATGTAAGTTGCTGTAGGCTACGTATGTATGTATGGCAAAGTCATATATTTCATCCTCTGCTCTACATGAAGCGAAACATTTTCGGAACTATGTGAGATGAATCATTTTCTTCTTCTTCTTCTTCTTCTTTTCTTCGTTTGCCACTATTCCTGCATCCTGGCGGGGTTGAGAGTACAACGTCACACAGGTGAACTTGACCGTGTTTTACAGCTGTTGACGCAACCCTATGTGGAGCGACGTTCTACTATTACAGTACATATTCCTTTTAGTGAAAATTAGTGTGGATTGCTGAGCCTCCGTGGCTCAGACGGCAGCGCTTCAGCCTCTCACCGCTGGATACCGTGGTTCAAATCCCGGTCACTCCATGTGAGATTTGTGCTGGACAAAGCGGAGGCGGGACAGGTTTTTCTCCGGGTACTCCGGTTTTCCCTGCCTTCATTCATTCCAGCAACACTCTCCATTCTCATTTCATAGCATCTATCAGTCATTAATAAATCACCTTGGGAGTGGCGACCCCATCATACTAACAGCCTACATCTGCTTCATTCATTACATTCCTGACCCGGTCAATGACTGGAAAACAGGTTGTAGGTTTTCAGTGTGGATTGCTATGTGTAAATGAAGATGATTTTATTGAATAGTCCTAAAAATAGTGGAATTAACCTTACGCAGTTAAAATCCCCGACCCGTATGGCAATCGAATCCGTGACCCTCTGAGCCGAAGTTCACTACGCTGACCATTCGATCGTGGAGCTGGAATACATCGTGAGACAAATGCGCCATGGTTATTGTTAGGCCTCCTTTATTATGTTCGTGAATAAGGTAACATCGAGATATAACTATACTTTCTGATTATACACATACCTCTTAAACATCTTCAGGGCTGCCAACGGCGGGGGGTCGAACTCACCATCACCGGAAAGCAAGCTGATAGCTAAGGGACTCAAACCGTGCTCGGTGCATGCCTTGTACAACTACATTTTGGCACTATTGCAACTTTAAAATGTCGCTCTCTTGACATTGCAACATTTAACTGGCCATGGCTCAAAACTGCCTGAGGTAAATAGAGAGACCTACACGTCCCGTGAGGTTTATTGATTGAAATTTGAAAAGTGGTACGAGGGCTGGAACGGGGTCCACTCAGCCTCGGGAGGACAACAGAGTAGAAGTGGGTTCGATTCCCACCTCAGCCATCCTGGAAAAGGTTTTCCGTGGTTTCCCACTTCCCCTCCAGGCAAATGCCGGGATGGTACCTAACTTAAGGCCACGGCAGCTTCCTTCCCTCTTCCTTGTCTATCCCTTCAAAACTTCTCATCCCCCGACAAGGCCCCTGTCCAGAATAGCAGGTGAGGCCGCCTGGGCGAGGTACGGGTCATTCTCCCCAGTTGTATCCCCCGACCTAAAGTCTCACGCTCCAGGACACTGCCCTTGAGGCGGTAGAGGTGGGATCCCCCGCTGAGTCCGAGGGAAAAACAAAACCTGGAGGGTAAAAAGATTGAGAAAGGAAAGATACAACGTACTAAGCGAACTGGAAACTGATGCCTCTTGAAAGAAAATGAAAGGGATTAGAGCTCTCTGTCCAGCTTTATTTCCACATATTATTTCCAAATCTAAACAATCATCATAAAAACTTCTTACAATTAGGCCGTAATCTGGTTCCCTTTAAGAGCCGTTGGGAAATGTTCAGATTTCTAAGGAGCTTAACTATGGCTCCAATGTTTAGAATACGAATAACATTTAATTCCGAGGAATTCAGGAATTATCTAGGAAGTTGTAGCTAGCTTTCATCTTCACTATTAATTTGATGATTGTAGTGTATGGTTTTGAACTAACGGGTATAAGGCCAACGACTTTTAAATTCATTAATAATGTCAACTTTGGAGGAAATGACATCTTTTGCAGAAGTGAACGTTTTGCTACAAATATCAATCACGATACCACCATGTGCTAAAATTCTGGCTGGTAGCTCAATAATATTTGATCCGTCACCACCGAGCTCGATAGTTGCAGTCGCTTAAATGCGGTGAGTATCCAGTGTTCGGGAGATAGTGGGTTAAACCCCACTGTCGGCAGCCCTGAAGATAGTTTTCTGCGTTTTCCCATTTTCACACCAGGCAAATGCTGGGGCTGTACCTTAATTAAGGCCACGGCCGCTTCCATCCCACTACTAGCCCCTTCCTGTCACATCGTCGCCATAAGTTCTATCTGTGTCGGAGCGACGTAAAGCAACTTGTAAAAAAAGAAATGAACTGTCACCTTCTAGAGAGGGGTAGTCGCCGTTACCGATTTCTTGCAAAAAGTCATCAAATTCAACTTTTTTGTGGTTTTGTCTGCATATTGTTTATGCAAGCGGTGTATTTTTTTGCTATGTGCTTTAGGTTGCACCGACACAGATAGGTCTTATGGCGACGATGAGACAGGGAAGGGCTAGGAGTGGGAAGGAAGGATCCGTGGCCTTAATTAAGGTGGTACAGTCCCAGCATTTGCCTGGTGTGAAAATGAGAAACCACAGAAAACCATTTTCAGGGCTGCCGACAGTGGGGTTCGAACCTATTATCTTCCGAATACTGGATACTTGCCGCACTTAGGCGAATGCAGCTATCGAGCTCGGTGCGACGTATTTTGAAGAAGCGTCAAAGATGAGTATATTTAATACAATTATAAATACATAATTCTTTGGCGATAAGCATGTGACAAAATAGGCAAAACTTTTATGAAATCTCCTACAAGAACAATAATTTTTCCCAGCAGAAGGAATGGGAAGTCGATAGTTTAGAAGACGATTCTCACACATTAATGAATGACTATTTGCCATTTGGGCTTTATCACATATTGGGCTGTGCTGATCGAATAATGTCAGCCGACTTGGAATTTCATTCTAATACATACACCAAACAAATATACATTTACAGGAATTTTGAATGTAATGTGCACTGTTTAACCGCCGGGCAGAAAAATAGCGGCTATTCCTATCCACGTTACTGATATAACATGAAGCCCTAAATTGAAGAAATTTTGTATTACATACCCTAAATGTTTTTCTAGTGCCCCCGGGACCATCGATGAAAAATTCATTTTTGACGTTTGTGTTGTTTTGATGGAGCATGTCCATGATTTCATTAATAATTGAAAGTTGTTACTGGTTTGTTATGAGTACCATAGCGGCCAAATGAATATTGAAAGTTAGCACACTAGTATGACACGGAAGATCGATTCACTTCGCTAACTACCGAAATGGAAGAAGTTCAAACCTCAGTGTTATCATTACGACATGAGGAATAAGTTAAAATTTCTTAGAAATCACTCAAGGTAACAAATACATGGAGAGATGACATAGAGAATGAAACTTTTAAAATTGCTCTGAATAGCTTATTCCTGGCCAAGTGACTCGCTACAAGACGAAAAAGAAGCCGAAGTACAGCTGACCAGGAAGAAGTCTGCGCATGCGTGCTTAACCCTTTCCTCATCCTCTATTGTGCCACCTGCCTCAGCGGTCTCATGATTCAGGCGGCCTTGAAGTACTGGCGAGCGCTTTGGCCAATTAGAATACTGCATTCTTCATTAAAAATTTAAAAATATACGGCAAGAAACGTGTATGCTTTTAAAGGCAATCTGCGACACTCCACAAATCTACAAGCCAAGTGCTTTCGTCAGAATGCTTTACGATATAATCGGTTCAGTCGTTTTCTCAAACTCGTGGTCACAAAAACCAGCCAAATGATTTAAATATATAGATAAAGGGTAAGAATATTCTTAACCATTTTATGATCTACTAACCACTTTTACGGTTTTCATAGATGCCGAGGTGCGCGGGAATTCTTTTACGTACCAGTAAGTGTACTGACACGAGGCTGGCTCATTTTAGCACCTTCAAATAATACCGACTGAGTTGCAATCGAACCTGTTAACTTAACCCTTGCCCGATAGGCTGACAGAGAGGAAGAGAGTCCACTAATGTGCTATAAGAAAAAATACAATCCTTTTCCTAGTTTGAGTATAGAAATTCTTGCGCGGGACAACAGATATTAGCGTGTCAAGGTGCCACTGCTTTTCGCGAGAAGAACTATTGAAGTTTGGTTGTAAAGTGCTTTCGCTAAAAGAAAGGTGTTATTATGCATCACTACGAAGATTTTGTTATGTATATAGTATCAATCCCACAAATTCTCAAATTATGAGGGTGTTTGAGAAACCCTGTACATTCCGTCCATTTCCCTCTTGGGTTAGTTTTAGGCTGTTTATTCTTCGAACTTGTAGCACCTCGGAGAGTGACGGCGCTGTAATTGAGAGAATGGAAGTGACTTTCTAGAACAAGAGGGGTAACTCCGGGCCATCAGAATATTATGCCCTACAAGTCGTGATCGTTCGTGTGTTCAGTGTTTCGTGGTTCCAACGGGATTCTTTGATGGTGTTGGTGGTGGGGGTTGAAGGCGAATGGGCTGTAGGATTCGCTCAAGCGTTCCGATTCAGCATAGTTGAATGGCGTTTCATTATGGAACACAAAATTCAGATTGGAATTTCAGAACGATTAACTTGTGTCGTTGGAATTCCATCTCGGAGTTAAACGTGAACTTAAATGAAAATCTGAAATGGAGGCTTCTAGTTGACAAATTAAATTAAAACTGCGCGTGTTATAGAATTAATTTATGAATTATTTTACATTGAATGAGTACCTCGCCCTCGAGATTTTACATTTCCTTCCTTGTTGAACATTGAATACAAATATAAATATATTGAGTTAGATTGCCATTGACGCTGCGTGCTAGAGGGACAACATAGCTTAGAATTTTAACCTGCGGTTATGTTATGCTGCATGGGAAATACTAATTCATCAAGCTGCACGAATCTTCAGATAGTACCACCGACAATTATGCAATTACGAAGACACCACAAACCCAGTTGGTGGTGTTATAATGAGGCGTACTAGGCAACATTAAGAGTGAAGTAGCTTGCCATTCACTGAGACAGAAAGTGTTATTGCAACATAACCAGCACAATAAGTAACACCTTTCATAGCGTCCAGAAGCAAGAATGATTGCTGCAGAAAAATGCTTTTTATTAATTGTCTAGTATGCTTAAGCTTGAAATGCAGTGTACAACAACGCAATTAAATAGTTTTTATATAATTTTCGAGTCAGTTGTTAAAAACCATACCACATCAATTGCTTTCTTCTAATTTCTTTCAACCTTGAACGGAAAACACTTATTTTATAAACAAACTTTACACTAAACGCTGCAACTATTAAATAGGAGCCAGTTTTATTTTGTATTTTTTTTTTCGCTTATTGGTCCTATATCCTCAGAAATGATGTCATTAAGTTGCAGTAACTCCTCCAAAAGTACCATAAATACCCGGTGTTTCAGATACATACCCCGCAGTGAAACCTAAACTGTCCGCTGTAAGGGCTTCCATTGCTATGCACGGAACGACTACACGCAACAACGAAATGTCGGAGAAGTTGCTGAATATCGTAGGGGTTGCAGTCTAACCGGGAAAGGCCGTGTGAGGGCTCTGCTCATTCCTCATGGTACTAACAGATCTTGCGCTTAACAATCCGCATAGTCAAATGACGAACTTATTGATATTCTGCTTATATCTGAAGAGCGCCATCGTAATGAAGCACATCTACTATATGAATAGGCCTATCCATCCAAGCGACATCGGGATCGTTGTGTATTCTGTTACGATCTCCGCTACCGCTACGTATACATCCTACCTTCGCATGCTGGTTTTCGCCGATCACGCCGCCACTGCTTCATTCACTCTTCTTCTATG
This sequence comes from Anabrus simplex, assembly GCF_040414725.1. Lineage (NCBI taxonomy): Eukaryota > Metazoa > Arthropoda > Insecta > Orthoptera > Tettigoniidae > Anabrus > Anabrus simplex. Next base: position 691,760,894 of record NC_090266.1, on the reverse strand, counting down.
CTCACCTGTCGCCTGCCTACTCTGTTCATCACGTGATCCTGACGTCATCTTCTTCTCTACGCGCGGCCTCCTCTACATGTGTGTGTGCTTGCGCTAACCTCTATTGGACACGTGATTATGACGTTTCTGGAATATGCTGGTTTTCAACTTCTCTATTCTTCTCGATGTTTCTGTACGATTATATAATCTCGCTCCACCGCTCAAAGTATTGAGTCTGGCTTCGTTACGGAGTGGTGGAAGCAGCCATACTACTGCTACCTTCGATATTGTCATTTACCATCTGGACTGTTATTTTCTTCAGGTTATCCGGTGAGCAAGTTTTATAATAATGTTATTTGGACATTAAATTCTTCATTGGGCCATCTGCCCAACTTGAACTTTACTTTGGCAAGCTTATTACGGCATCAAATATATATATGCAAGACATTATTTTGACTAAAACCTTTCAAACACGAACTGTACTACGGACAATGGAATTTTGAAATCACAATATCTATTTCCTTGGACCATCGTTACCTTTTGGTATAATGTTTATTTAACACATTCTGCAGCGTAACTTCACCCGGCGAAGAGAATCCCTTTCCCCGTTCAATCCCTACTTCATTTTTATCCTTTTTCCTTCTTTTCACTTTTTCTTTCAGGTTGCTTCCTCTATATCGACTTATAATATTCTTCATTGTACCCTTTATACTTATTCATACGGTTTTGATGTTTTATATTGTAAATGTGGCACATTTTCCTTGTCTTTCAAGGTTTCCTCTATATATTTCAGTCTAGTAAACTCTTGTCTGCGATTTACTAAACTTGTTGAAAAATGTTTACTATTTTTATTATCTGTTAAATACATATCTTGTTTGCTTTGTTAAATTCGAGATTTTCTTGTTCCTGTCACCTTCTTTTGGTCCTATTCCTTCTCACTGCGCAAATTCTGCTGTAAATTATTATTCTTATTATTACGATTATTATATCGTGCTGCTTCTTCTACCACGTATATGTTTGAGCTATCAACTAATATTGTATACTATTTTATCTCTGCTTCGTATGTACCTACGACGATAGCTGAGGGTATCTGTATTATTCCTGAACACCCTCACTACCACTATATTGATAATCGGGCCCCTCAGAACAGTAAGATAACAGAGCAATCTCACCTCAGTATGATAGCAAACTTCTTCTCTCACCTCAATTCAGAAATGCAGAGATGAAACTATGCTAGCATTACAGTTGCAATTAAGTCAGCAAGGTTAAAGGACGCAATAATGCTGAGCGAGTGATAAGTGTAGGAAGTGCGAAGGCGAGTGAAACACGGGGTTATCAATAGAGCAATATCGGTGTGCTATAGGCAGTTGGCAACGCATAATGAAAACGAAAGCTAGACAGACCGGAATCAATCATCATGCAGGTGGTGCTAAAATCAGTGGTGGTGTTTGCGCTATTGGTGACCGGTGGTATTGAACTAAACAAAGGGCCTGGACTGTCTTGAGAAGATATGGAGAAGCTCAATGAAGTCTCGGAAGTTCATAATACGGGGAAAATGATAACGAAGCAAAGTAAAGAATCTAAGAAATTGAGAACATTCTAAGAAGCATAACTCAATGATATTTAGGAGATCCTGCTATAGGATAAGATTGAGATGGCTAAAATGAAGTATAAATTCCTGGAATTAGAATAAAGGGTAAAAAAAAGACGGAACTAAAGGAACGGATTCGAGAGAAGACAGAGAGGAGGAGAAATATCATAATCGATGGACTGGTAGAGAAAGATAAAGTGAACCCAAATGAATTGTTGGATAGAGTACCTTCCATAATCAGGCAGAAACTGGAAGTTGAATGCTATGACAATGACATTGATTGTGTATTCGGATTAGAGGAAAATACAGGAAAGAAACCGATCAAAGTATGCAAGGTATCAAGCTTGATGGCTCAAAACTTTTTGGAGGGTGCTAAGAAGCTGAAAGAGCCAGAAATATGGATCAAGAAAGAACTTGATCAAGAGGAAATTAAAAATATGAAAACGCTTCGCTTTAATCTACAAGAAGCGCGAAAATCAGGACTAAAATCTTATATCCGCGCAAAAATGGACTCGTGGTTGTTGAGCGACACGTGGAGGAGGCAGTGGTCGGTGAACCAGCTACCTACGGCCTTATATGTCAGCTATGCGAAAGATCAGGGATGTGGACAGTGAGCAAGGCCCATCTGAGTCAGCAGTAGCAGAAAAAGCAGCAGCAGCTGGTGCAGCTGATCAATGCGGAAATGGAGGCCACAACGACCCAGTGACAAAAGTGATTCGTCGCCAATCCAGACAAGCATCAGAGGAAGGAGTGCTTCCAAGGAGGGAAACAAGCTCAGGAAGTAGAGAAGAAACAAAAACGTGACTCAGCGTTAGATTTAAAGGATATTCGGGATAAAAATGGGCTGACGAGTACAGAGGAAACCAGGAGTATTGAAGATAGAATCATTAGTTCCCCAAGTGGATGTATTATTCAATTAGAATAATCAAGAATTACCAGGAGTAGAGCTGCGAGCTCAACATATTGCATCCGCTCACCCTCTGAGTCCCAGGCTAGCATTAATCTTAGGGGTGATCGGTTCTTAAATAAATATCTAAAAAAATCGGTATACAAAATAGGGCGCTCAAATAAACACAGGGATGAACGGGGCATACAAATGTAAGTAGTGGAAGGCTCATCCGCAGATACACATATAAAGGACTCCACAATAGGACTGGAAAGTGACGGAATTGATTTCCATGGGCATAACTGACTATCTACAATAAAAAGATAAGGTAACTGCTTTATTTTGAAATTGCGACTAGGAGCAATTTATTTATGTCATTTGGCAAACGCTCAGTTAATGACAATATTTCACATATCACAATATGAATCCTGAAAAAACTGCAAGTTTTGTTCCACCTCACCACACTGATGGAGTGGACAACATTATCTGAGGTCGAACAGCTGATCCATGGGTATCAAACCAATATCCGAATGCCTGAAAAACAATTTGAGGAGACGTAGGCACGACCACAAACTTGAATTACAGTCGTCTTCACATTCCATTTGATGAGTCACCTCCGGGTATATATATTTCAGATAGTCCGGATTCCCATCTTGGAAGTGTTATTCTATCTAAAACGGGAAATAAATTAAACGGACCCTAGCCAACACATCCAGATTCACGAGCATGCCAGGCATTGCTTGTCAAATTAAAGCTTAACTTAATATTTACAACTGCCAAGGCAACAATAAAAGTATCGGAAGGTTTTCCACTACGTATGACATTTATCGACCGTGGTCTCATTCGCACATTCATGAACGTAAGATTCTAAGGGAAACACAAGTTATGGGTCAGAAACACCCCACTCACGGTGACTATAATTGTTATTATTTTTATTATTATTATTTATTATTATTATTATTATTATTATTATTATTATTATTATTATTATTATTATTATTATTATTATTATTATTATTGTTACTGCAGTTTGTGATTCCTGTTATTATTTGTTCGCGTTCGTCGACTTTTCAATATAATGGCCATGTTAACTGGTAATTAATCTTCACAGATTATTATTATTATTATTATTATTATTATTATTATTATTATTATTATTATTATTATTATTATCAGGAGTATTATCATTTGTCATTCGGGTTATGATTTGTTTACCATCATCGACGTTTCAGTATAATGGTCATGTTTACTGGTAAGCAATATTCAAAGGTTATTTTTTTTTTTGCTAGTTGCTTTACGTCGCACCGACTCAGATAGGTCTTATGGCGACGATGGGACAGGGAAGGGCTAGGAAGTGGAAGGAAGCGGCCGTGGCCTTAATTAAGGTACAGCCCCAGCATTTGCCTGGTGTGAAAATGGGAAACCACGGAAAACCATCTTCAGGGCTGCCGACAGTGGGGTTCGAACCTACTATCTCCCGAATACTGGATACTGGCAAAGGTTATTATTATTATTATTATTATTATTATTATTATTATTATTATTATTATTATTATTATTATTATTATTATTATTATTATCAGACGATATCATTATGATTAGTGTTACCGGTGCGATCTAATTTGTTATGTTAATTTTTAATATATTGTAATCGTCAATCTTCATTAATACGGTCAATATTATGGGTCTACAATATTTATGTTTATTATTATCATCATTGGTTCCATTTACATTCATTTCATCTGTCATGATCCATCATTCGCCCATGCGTTTATTCGTGTGGACATCAACCTTTATGATCTTTGGGATCGTAATGCTTCAGCAACTTAACATGGAGCTTTATGTTCCTCGTACGTATTTTAACTGGGTGCGACCCCGGACTCTCCGTAACTCAGTCTTACACTGCCTGCGTCCCATGGGCTGATAATATCATTTTCCAGTACCTGAACACTAGTAAATCTCACTGTAACTCGTAGATTCATCTTATTATCTTATCGTATAACCATTCTAATATTTCGTCGTAGACTCATTTCAATATTTCATCGTAGCTTCCTCATTACTGCCCCTGACATGGACATCTCTCTATCCTCAGACCTCAGGGTAATATTACACATTTATCATTCACAGAGTTCACGACTGATAATCAGCGTTTCGTACTGTCCCACTTATTCTTTATTTGCCTGTTATTTCTCCTTTTCATATTTACACTTGACTGTTTGTTAGAGGTCATCCTCCACGAATTATCGTCGGGTGTTTATTTATATTCACCTAAATTTGAACAATCCTGGACTCGTAATATTTACGTAGTCCCAAACCAACCACTATTTAGCACAATATACTGTATTTTATTCTATATTTTGCATTTATTAGCACCGCGATTTTTCCGATAAGTTTAGACAGTTTTTTAATTCAATTTAAAATTAACATTATTTGGGACCCAATGAAAACTCTAGCACTTCATTAGTGACACATAATCATCTTATTACTTTATTCATTTAAGGTTCAAAAGTTAACACCGTTTCCATCTTAATACCGTACTTTAAATCCCGATAATTTAATCTATTAAAAACCCAACTGGCAAAATCTCGGCATTGTTGTATTATTATTATCACTCGACCTTCCGTACGTAAAACACGCATTTAAATACACTGGAACTTTCACGTCTCTGGATTCCTAATATCAAAGTACAGCAATCAGCAAGGTGATCGAAAAATTCATGCAAATTAAACTGTGTTACCATCAAACCAACACTGAAAAACTTACATGAACTCGAATCAATTGTATATAAAATAAGCAATCATTAAATACACTGACTGACAGAGCAAATGCAACACCAAGAAGGAGTGGTCAGAACTTTATGCCAATTGCAGGGTAGACTGACGTCACTGAGGTATGCTCATGATGTGAAATGCGCCGCTGTGCTGCGCACGTAGCGAACGATAAATGGGACACGGCGTTGGCGAATGGCCCACTTCGTACCGTGATTTCTCAGCCGACAGTCATTGTAGAACGTGTTGTCGTGTGCCACAGGACACGTGTATAGCTAAGAATGCCAGGCCGCCGTCAACGGAGGCATTTCCAGCAGACAGACGACTTTACGAGGGGTATGGTGATCGGGCTGAGAAGGGCAGGTTGGTCGCTTCGTCAAATCGCAGCCGATACCCATAGGGATGTGTCCACGGTGCAGCGCCTGTGGCGAAGATGGTTGGCGCAGGGACATGTGGCACGTGCGAGGGGTCCAGGCGCAGCCCGAGTGACGTCAGCACGCGAGGATCGGCACATCCGCCGCCAAGCGGTGGCAGCCCCGCACGCCACGTCAACCGCCATTCTTCAGCATGTGCAAAACACCCTGGCTGTTCCAATATCGACCAGAACAATTTCCCGTCGATTGGTTGAAGGAGGCCTGCACTCCCGGCGGCCGCTCAGAAGACTACCATTGACTCCACAGCATAGACGTGCACGCCTGGCATGGTGCCGGGCTAGAGCGACTTGGATGAGGGAATGGCGGAACGTCGTGTTCTCCGATGAGTCACGCTTCTGTTCTGTCAGTGATAGTCACCGCAGACGAGTGTGGCGTCGGCGTGGAGAAAGGTCAAATCCGGCAGTAACTGTGGAGCGCCCTACCGCTAGACAACGCGGCATCATGGTTTGGGGCGCTATTGCGTATGATTCCACGTCACCTCTAGTGCGTATTCAAGGCACGTTAAATGCCCACCGCTACGTGCAGCATGTGCTGCGGCCGGTGGCACTCCCGTACCTTCAGGGGCTGCCCAATGCTCTGTTTCAGCAGGATAATGCCCGCCCACACACTGCTCGCATCTCCCAACAGGCTCTACGAGGTGTACAGATGCTTCCGTGGCCAGCGTACTCTCCGGATCTCTCACCAATCGAACACGTGTGGGATCTCATTGGACGCCGTTTGCAAACTCTGCCCCAGCCTCGTACGGACGACCAACTGTGGCAAATGGTTGACAGAGAATGGAGAACCATCCCTCAGGACACCATCCGCACTCTTATTGACTCTGTACTTCGACGTGTTTCTGCGTGCATCGCCGCTCGCGGTGGTCCTACATCCTACTGAGTCGATGCCGTGCGCATTGTGTAACCTGCACATCGGTTTGAAATAAACATCAATTATTCTTCCGTGCCCTCTCTGTTTTTTCCCCAACTTTCATCCTTTTCGAACCACTCCTCCTTGGCGTTGCATTTGCTCTGTCAGTCAGTGTAAATTATATAACCCTATTTACGTTATGTACAACAAACAAGTAACAACTAATTAATCTAACCCATATTTACGTTAACCTAAATTCTGTCCATCCGTCTTATCTTAAACAAATCATGGATCCGAGAAGCGATCCATGCCGTACGTTAAGTAAACATTATTAATTTACTTATTTCCCCATCTTATCGCGATAATATTCCCACATAATAAATCAAAATTTGGAACACATCACTGGGTAGAATTCCTGTGTTCGACGAACAAGAAGCCGCCTGGCCCACATCCGTCTCAGTCGGTCATCCTGCTGGCCGACAAGAAATGGATTTCAATTACTCCTGGGCGCTTACCCATATCACACATCTTAATTAATAGTTTACAAGTAATTACACATACGTTATTTCAAGGTGCCTAAGACCTATTAAACCTTCACTAATATTTCTTCATTCCTGCCCGAACCAGGAACCTTGATACTCACGACGAAGTATCGTCTCAAGCGACCCGGCGCGATCTGCGATTGTCAAATGCGTCACTCCCGAAATGTTATCTAGGCCTTCTAGTGTTCGCAGCGCTCACTCGGTTTTTTGCACATGACGAAATCTACCGTCTCACATTAAATTTTACAATTTCAGGCTAGGCACAATGCCTTCTAAAATGCTACCGGCACTTTCCGATAATAGATATTAATTCACTGACACTTCTAATGTTATAAGATTCATCGTAAAGATAAACAAAATGTACTAACACATATTATCACGAGTATAATTGATCGCCTTTGCGTTCACAATACCAGCTTAAATGCGGCACGGAACGACTGGCAGCTCTGTCCACGTTCTCTAACATGTGTGTCCTTTTATGACAATCTTATTTATAGATGCTGGGCCCTTCCGTCCGGTTCATCAGAGGTCAATCCTGAGAGAGGGGGGCTGGTTTCCATAAATCGGTACTTGGAAGTCGTCTGGGAGGTTCTAAATTATACCACTGAACGATCTGATAATAAACATTCACACGTCGTAATATCATCCAAATTCGATCGTAGATTAAAAATATATCAATGGATTTCTGTCTTCCACGTTTCGCGCGCGGAAGAGCGTCCCTATTGGCGTGGTATCGTTCTGACCAACAACAATCCATCTGGGGTCAAATCCTAGAATTTGACACCTCAATTCATCAAACATATAATCAATTAAAATGGGAATGATGTCCTAAAATTCCCACATTTGTAATTCTCTGGTTTGAATATTTTATTTATTATTACAGTAATTTATAAGATAGCCGTAGTTCAAGATTTACTGGGTCAAGATTGTGCACCTATGGCTGCTCTAGATTTTTGACATTGTCCAAAACTGAAGCGGGTGTTTTAAATGGTCCCATCGCCAACTTGACGACAAAATAATGTGCCCGAAGACCCTAGGAATTCTGTTTCGACACTTCCTACAATCTGTGTCGTATGTGAACTGCCTCATTCAGAAATAACAGTCTCCACTTTCTGGTAGCAATTAGCTCCTTTGTGACGATTCTTCCCCTTTCCATTTTCGTAACTAAAGGAGGGGGCACTTCGTATACATGTTGTCCAGGTAAGGCTGTTTACTTGCCAGACCTTGCAAAATGGAAATTACCAACTGCCATTGTTCAGAAATAATCTCGCTGGCTCCAAGCCGTCCCGAGTATCCTGGCAGGTGTCGTAATATTTCGCTAGCCCTAGTGACTTCCAAGATGTATTCCATTATTTTAATATCCTGTCAATTTACATCATTGTATCAAATCATGATAAATTGGCCCTTCCCACACGGTTACAATATATACTCGCAAATGCAGAACTAAATATGGAGTAAACGGATTTAAAACGGGATAATGATATTCCGGGAATGATTGAAACGTAGATGGCTGATGAACATAAGTTTCAAATACCGGGATATAAAATCTGGAGTAAAACGAAATGAAGAAGGAATCTGAAGGGGCGCTATCCCGGAGGGGTATCAGTGTTTGTAAAAGATAAAATATGAAATCCGGTAGAACTATATGAACCAGGAATGGGTGAAATGATTTGGGTAAAAATAGCTAAAAAGAAGCAGGAAAAAAAGAGAAATTTTCATAATTTTTTGCCGCAACCACCCCTTAGGGTCCCCCTTTGAGAAAAATCCTTCTTTGATGATCTTGTTGGAGAAATAAACCAGATCGAATTAATGAATGAGCAAACAGGAATAGTTGTAATAGGAGATCTCAGTGCAAGGGTGGGTGAAAAAATCATTTTTTGCTATTTGTTTTACGTCGCACCAACACAGATAGGTCTTATGGCGACGAAGGGATAGGAAAGGCCTAGGAGTGGGAAGGAAGCGGCCGTGGCCTTAATTAAGGTACAGCCCTATCATTTGCCTGGTGTGGAAATGGGAAACCACGGAAAACCATTTTCAGGGCTGCCGGCAGCGGGGTTCGAACCCACTATCTCCCGGGTGGAAGCTCACAGCCTCGTGCTCCTAACCGCATGGCTAACTCGCCCGGTAAAAAATGCAATGTACGATAGAGAAATAGATTAAATGTTAACAGAAGCAAGGAGAATCAAAGGAAAATTATGTAAAAGAATGGTGAGAATTTATTAGAAATGTGTGCAATAGGTGAACTATACATTCAGTACGGTGGATGGGCGGGGATACTACAGGAGATTTAACGTATATTGTTGAGTCAGGAGTTTTAGCGTCCCGGGAAGCGCTAATTGGTATCAAAGACATTCAGATACAGAGCTGAACAGCATCGCATCATTCCTCGGTTGTTATTCGATTAATGAGAGATGAAGGAAACCAAAATAAAAATAAAACACATTTAACTATGTACAAAACAACTGGTTAGTTATAGAGGGATAGAGGAACATAGAGACGAATTTAGGAACTATTATATGGGGAAAACGTTTGAAATTTTGAAGTTGGGTATTGAGAATATGATAGAGAATAAGAACATAGGAAAAGCTTTTAAAATGATTGAAAGATCAATAACAATTGCAGGAAAGAAATTATTGTAAGAAAGAGTAGGAAAATAAACAAAATTCCTAGTACAATGATGAGTATAAGAGAAAGAAATCGAAGTGGTATAGGCAGTGAAGTTATACAGAAATGAGGAATAGCAAGTCTTAAGGGTAGGTTTTTGCAAAATGAGGAAAGAGTACAAAGGTTTATTGAATGAAAATAAAAAGAACTGACAGGCCAAGGAGGTAGAATCATTAAATAATTATTGTAAAGGAAACGAAACTATGAGAGTATGGAACACAATAAGCAAAATCTGTAATACATATATAAAAGTAACATTCAAGGAAGCATAAGCAATGAGGAGTGGTTAGTATATTTCAAAGGTTTGTTAGCGGGTAACTATACATGGAAAATGAACGAATTCCAGACTGGTACGCTTGGACATTTAGGGTACACTCTTCCTGCATTAGGCGACCCAATAACAACAAGTGAAGTAGCAGACATTTTGAGAAAAGGCAAGGGGGTAAAACAAGTACTATCAGTGGAATAACTTATGAATTTTGGAATTAATAACTAGAATATTCAACATCGTCATTGATGGTAGAAAAATTCCTAGTTCTTAACACGAATGAATTATATGTCCATTATACAAAAGGAAAGGGGAAGGATCTAATACCAACAATACCAACAGGGTTCTGGAAAAATAATTATGAAATAGCAGAAGTTTACTCTATACTCTCAGCATATTCGTTGGGATTTAAGAAAGGAATGAGAACCACAGATGATATATTTATAATTAAAACAATAATAGACAAACCTTTAAAGAGAAAAGGTGGGAGAATATATATTGCAGCGATAGATCTCCAGAAAGCTTTTGATTCAGTGGGCAGGCAGGCTGTGGTTGCGAAGCTGGTTAGAATAGGGTTGTCAAATAAAATGATAAGGGCCGTAGAAGAACTATACACAGAGGTGATATGTATGATTAAAGTACAGGAAAACTTGGCAGTAGGAAAGGTACACTCAAATATTGGACTTAAGCAGGGATTTAAACTATCACCAATATTGTTCATAGTTTTCATTAATGATGTATTAGGTAATCAAGGGAAAGATGATAGAACATGCCCATGCATGAAAAATAAAGACATTTCTGGCCTAGTTTTCACGGACGATATCCTCCTGCTCTCTCTAACACCAGGCGGTTTGCAAAACAGTCTTAATAAAATTGCTGAATATTGTAGAATATAGAATCTGAAAATAAATCTTAAGAAAACAAAAGTAATCATATGTAAAAAGGAAATAAATTAATGAAGAATGAAAGAGCCTGGAGATTAGAGGGTATAGAACACGAAGTTGTCAATACAATAACCGAATGGGAAGTGAAATGAGAAAAACAACGTGCAGAAATGAAAGGGTTGGCCGCTTTATCCAGCACAATTTGTTTAGAGAGGAAGACGCTTAATACCGTACACAAGTTACATAAACATATTTTAAATGCTCTAGTGGTTTCAAGAGCATTGTATTGGGCAGAAATATGAGGCATTGCAGTACAGCGTAAAAATTAGATGTAATAAATAATAAATTCTGCAAAATAATTATGGGGCATCCAGATTGAACGGCCAATTGTGGAGTTAGAAGACTATGTGAGGATACAAGCATTCAAGCATATACAGCCAGGAAAGTAATAAAATATTGGTTAAGAAGGGGAGAAGGGAGGGAAATACTGAATTTAGCATAAAAACAATAAATGGAACTATTAAAGGATTATTACTGGCTAACGAAAGTGAAAAGGACGCTCGACAGAACAGGAATGAGAATAGGAATGAGAAGTATAAAGATAAGGAATTCAGTAAGAAAATAATGGTTAGCGTGAAGGATATTGAGAAACAGATGATTATAGCAGAATGTAGAACTGAAAGAACACTGATGGAATTTTGTAAAATCATACAAAATATGGCAATAAGGAGAGAAAGCCTTCCTGACAGAGAATTGAGAGGAATAATGTGGTGGCTAATGGGAATTTATAAAAGTAAGGGTCAGGGACAGAGGAATAACGAAAATCAGCGTCTACTCTGTGGAAAAAGAATTGACAAAGCGCATCAATTAAGAGTTTGTAGGGCAATCGGAGCACTCAGAGTAAGATATCTCTGAAGTGAAAATTAAATAAAAATAGAAAGATAGAGAGATAATTCTATGCAATTGCTAAACTATTAAATAATGAGTGGATTACACCGGTAAGAATGGCATTTTTTAAAAATTTTAAAGAGTATGTGGGAAAACAAGAATTTAAAAATTCAAAACAAATACAAACGAGAATAATGAAGGATAATATGGATAAGAGGCCTGCGTGTCATAGAGTAATGAATATAATTACTAGTAGGTTAAATAAAATATCAAATTTAGTAATATATAAATTGTTGTATTGTCGTGTCATTATCTTCTATTCATAATTAAGTAATGCATGTTGTTAATGGTAGGATGCTCCAAAATAATTTTGACACGAAAGTAAGCATTCAAAGCGCTAAGGAAAGGGATGATGCGTGTTGTTCCTGACAATATAGTATTGTTAATGATTAGGACAAAATAAAGTACATGTAGTGTAGTAATAGTCAAATAATTATAACAAAACAATTTAATGCATGTATCAAACATAATTAATTGTAATAAAATAGTGCTCTCTCCCTAGTTCCAGGTGATCCGGAACTAGGAGATGGGAATGTTCTATTCTATTCTATTCTGTAAGCTTTATGTGACAGGTCGTCCATTGAGAACATGACGAAAAGATTCGGAGAAGTGAATATGGTAATGTGGCACACACATTGGGGAATATATCACATGAAAGTGCATAAAATAATCTGCATAATCTGCATCGATACCCGTTCTAGCGCACACACAGCAGAGCCTGCCACGGGATAACCACACCCTCGCAAGGCTTTCTACAAGTGGATCGCTGAACAAGTGAGCACCGCGAGCCTGAACATAAATTACGTTAAAAACTAAGTTCCCTGAAGGAAAACATATTTTAATTTCATCGAATGCAAGGGATAAATATAATCCAGGCATTAATACAAGTGGAGACACATGTTCCCTTAGTGCACAGTCACTGCATTGTCGTACATAGGAGGCTTGTAATTGTGTCTCAACGGTGCACTAGCAATCCAACTGAAGAGCCCACTGCTACGCTGGTAATTTCACAATTGAAAAGGTCTAAACATCTTAAATGTTTGTAAATTACGTTGTTTCTCAATTATAGTAAATTGATGTCTGTATTGTCTCATGTTTAGAGTCTCTAAGACCGCCCGATTTAATCTCCATGGACTCCTTTGGGGCTATTTACACTATCAAATTATGCAACATTACCTGTCAGCAGTACTGGCACGGTGTTTAAATGTCGTGCTGCAGCAGCAACTGCCACACAGGTAATGTTAACAAGGGTGCGGGAGAGCTTAGTGAGAAGAGTAGGTGTGAGAGATAGTGAGGGGCTATTATGAACATTTGTTTTGCTGATACGTGAAGCAATATTCATAAACACTTTCACTTTCTTTCCCATACGAATTCTCCTGCATTATTTGGTAATTCAAAATACTGCGTAATATGTTTCTGAAACATTAATAAAAAATTATAATATACACTTAGGTGTTCAGTACCCTTCCTCGCTTCTGTTATGTTAAGGAAATATGAGAATGAATTTAGTGTTGTAATCTAGTTATGGCTAGTTTATACAGCACGTAACAATAAGGTGGATAAAACATTCAAGATACTTTACTTAAACATAGAAGAAAACTTGATATATGGACATGGGTCAGGAAATACTTCATCTCAGGACTCATTTTCAATAACTCTACAAAAATCTTGGAAAACGCAGAATATCAGAACATACCAGCATACCGCATGAAACTCTTTCTTACAAGAAACGTTAGCAGCAACACGGGCACGAAGACTCTGCATCCTGTACCGTGATTCAACACGACGCAGGGCTAATGCATGTGTCAATACTAACGGAGGGCATTATGAACATTTTATGTAAGGAAAATTATGAAGCGTTATGCTGGTACGTTCTGTTCCTGTGTGTTCATCATGATTAGTGTACTACGTAGAGTTATAGAAAATGAGCTCTAAAACGGAATTAAAGCGTTTCCGGATCCATGTCTACACAATATATTTTACTCTTTTATATGTGAGGAATGTGTACTGAATGTTTGGCTTACTTTATTGTTACAATCTGTATGGAGGCTGTAAATTTGCTTATTTATGAACCAGTCAATAATTTGTGAGAGAATGTCTTCTCAAATCTGCTTGAATGTGTCTTAGATAAAAATAATGACGTACAGCCACCGGAGAGGTTTGATGCGGGTCTTTTCCTCGTAGAAGTTCTATTAGGCAACCTGCATGTCTGTGAAGATGGTGACCATATCCAGGGTGATTTCTAATGCTGAATACGTCAAACACACTCAGCCATTGGAATTAACCAATTAAAGTTAAAATCCCCGACCCAGCTGGGAATCGAACCCGGCAACCCCTGAACCGAAGGACAGTACGGTGACCATTCAGCCAACGAGTCGGACTGTGTCTAAGATAACTTTCCACCACTCTACACCCAAGATTTATCTCTATAAAATGTGAATTCCTATCACCAAAACCCAGTTGATTGCATGTAAATGTATGACGTGTTTATGGAAATTTTTGTCATATCCTTACCTGAACTGAGATAAAAAAATCTAGTTTCTGTAACGTTTTCTTAGTGACATAGAGAGAAACTGAGTTAAAATGAGTACATAATGTTTATGGATGAGGAAAATTCAGAGCTGATGGACTTGATTTGAAATTGGAATCGTATTATTTGGAAGGCGACGCCTCACGGCGTTACAAATTCGTATCCAATTTCAAGCAATCTACCTCCTCCCGCCTTCCTTCCTACACCCCTCTTGGCTCACCCACTTTCCCGTGTTACGCTCCCTTGCTTTCATTACCTACGGCTAAATGAGGCTTTATGAAGTTTGGAACATCCAGTCAAGTAATTATGTATAGGTTTACGGGGTAAGATACTGCCCACTGAGGAAAAAGTTAAAAATACTGCTCATGTATCCAATGAGGAAGCAACTTCTCACATCTTACGGAAAAAAACATATATTTGAGTTTTTAATTATACTCAATAAAAATGATTTTGAAGCAAGCTCTTGTGGTTGCTATTTTTTATTAGTGTCAGATTTATAGCCATATCCTTTATTATTGTTAATTATTACTTCCTTTAACAGACTTGACTTGTTAATATGACTGCTGCCGAGCAAGACAGTCCACCGATATTCGTGTATTACGTTGAAAGTGTGACGACTTTCTCAACAATGTAACTTAGCTTGACATTCTTGACTGGGTCTATCTTCATTTCCCACAACTCTTGAATTCATCCCATGGAGATAAGTGTAAGAGAGGGCCGTGAGCCCTAACTTCGCCACATACAAAGGCATAAAATAAATAAATAAATAAATAAATAAATAAATAAATAAATAAATAAATAAATAAATAAATAAATAAATAGATAAATAAATAAATAAATAAATAAATAAATAAATAAATAAATGAAATTCATATCAGAACTTCGGTTCATCAACTTTCTTGTACAATTTGCTTTACGTCACACCGACACGGATAGGTCTTATGGCGAAGATGGGATAGGAGTGGGAAGGAAACGGCCGTGGCCATAATTAAGGCACATCCCCAGCATTTGACCGGTATTAAATTGGATAAACCACGGAAAAACATCTTCAGGACTGCAGACAGTGGGGTTCGAAACCACTATCTCCCCAATGCATGCAAGCTCAGAGCTGCAAGTCCTTAACCGCACGGCCAAGTCACTCGATAGCGAGCAAATTTTTCTACGAGTTCATCTTGCCTACATCGACATCCAGTTCTTTGCACTGAACCCGGCGAGTGCCGGTGGCTGAATAGTTACTAGCCTAAAATCTGGAGACAGCAATTACGGGTCCAATACAAGTCCAACACTGTGGGTTTTGGAAGACCTGCAAAACCATAGCTCGCTGTGCTTTTTTCTGTCAGCATGTTTTATAATTTCAGTGCTGACGACAGGTAGCTGTAGACGAAACCTACGGAAAGAGGAGAAATTCCGGCAGACTATGGTTCTACAGCCAGTAAAGTATTCATTCAAGAGCCAGCACCCATGAAAGCTTACAGTGTTTGGGTAGTGATTGTTCAATTAGATAATATGTAGATATCATTCTATATGACTGTATTCCCATCACCTAACCCCTATTGTTTTTCAGAGTGCATACCAGGAGAAACCAAAGCATATTTTTCATTAGCCTATCTATTTTTTTTTAATGCTATTTGTTCGGAGCGTCGACCCATGTGGATCGTTTTGCCCCTTTAGCCTATCTAACTTTTAAATTACATCTCGCGGTGGCTAACGCTAACAACATACAGTGTAATGTAGACATATTTCGTTGACTGTGAACGCCTGCGGCGCATATAGCCCTACACCTGACGTTGACATGCTAATATGACTGCTGCCTAAACGGACAGTCCACGGCCATTGGTATGTTACGTGGGCAACGTGACGACTTCCACAATAATGTATGTAGCTTGACTTTCCTGACAGGGTCTATCCTCAATTCACACAACTCTTGAATTGACCCCACGAGGCTAAGTGAAATTCATTTCAGCATCTACCTCAGGATTAAATTCCTTGGACACGTCTGAAATAGAACATGGATCCTCCATATAAAAGGTAGGAACATTACTCTTGTACCATGGGGATAGGTTAAACCAACATAAATAAAACCAAACCAAGCCCCATGGCGCCAGAGCTCGGAATAGCAACCGCTGCTCAGCCCCAATGCCTGCAGGTTACGAGGTGTCGTGTGGTCGGCACGACGAATCCTCTCGGCTGTTATTCTTAAATTTCTAGACCGAGAACGCTACCTCACCGTCAGACAGCTCCTCAACTGTAATAAGCTAGGCTGAGTGGACCTTCAAACCAGGCCTCAGATCTACGTAGAAATCCCTGACGTGTCCGCGAATCGAACCCGTAGCCTCCAGGTATGACGAATGCACGCTAACCCCAAACCTCGGGGTTGGCATTAGATCAACATAACACACTAGAATTTCTAATAAGCCTAAGTTTTGGAAAGTTGGACGGCGATTTCTGCAAGCGAAATTGCAAGCAATAATTATTACACAACACATGGCAATAATACTTATTTTATTAGCACATTAATAATAATATTCATTATAGACTGTTATGAATTTCAGTGTTCAGCCTGCAAGCCTCTGTGAATAAACTAAATGCCGGGATGAGTGGTTCAGACGGTTGAGGTGCTGGCCTTCTGACCCCAATTTGGCAAGTTCGGTCCTGACTCAGTCCGGTGCTATTTGAAGGTGCCCAAATACGTCATCCTCGTATCTGTAGATTTTCTGGTACGTAAAAGCACTCCTGAGGGTGTGAATTCCTCTACGTCGGCGTTTCCGAAAACCGTAAAACTAGTAAGTGGGACGTAAAGCCCACAACATTATTAATAAACTAATTACCTCAACAATCCTCTATTTCCAACTAGCCCTGTGGCTTCCTCCACTTCCTTAAAATTAAATCATTCAAAACTGAGCCTAACCATCGTTGCGCTAATTAACCTAAACGGCCGACTCCTTTATTGTCCTTGGTATTACGAGGGCAGTAAGTAAAGTAGTGGCAACGTTGTCATGACACTCGCTGGAGATCGGGCATGCGCAAATAGGATATGGTAGCGGTCAGGTGGCGCTGTTGTCGATGTGCAGTGTGCATATGACATTTGGACATCCTGTTTGGAGTGTTGTTGCTATGTGGCGCTGAAGCTAAAAGTGTCCATTTCACCACTCTAAAGCGAGTATTAAAAAGGTGATCAGCGTTCGAGGTTGCCCATGGCAAAAATACATCAAAATGTTATCGAGGATTACGTGAAGCCTGTGGCGAAAATGCATTATGTATGGGACGGTTGCTCGATGGGTCAAGGCGTTTCGTACGGGTCGGAATTAGGTCTTGGAACACCCTCCGTACTCACCAGACATGAGTCCTTGTGACTTCGACCTGTTTCTGAAGATGAAGGACCCACTCCGAGGCCGCCTATATCCTGACGTGACATCTGTACTAGAGTTGGGCACTATGTCCCTGTTCCGGCACACTGTGCCGGTACAAGTTATGTTCCGTAGTTCCAGAACATCGAATGTCAGTTGTTTCGAAACATTCTCAAGCGAGACCGAGACAGAGACACACTGTCCTGTCAAATGCGCCACTATGCACTGCCCTTCGCCCACTAGCTGACTGTGTACCACCACGTGCTGGAGTGTACTGCGTTCTATCTTATCCTCTTTGTTCTGTGAGTCCCGTTGCACCGGCCGCTGGCCATCGGTACATGCGAATCACTTAATGTGTTCTGTTTCGTTTTCATGTGTTCTCTAAGAGTGTTTCCAGTGTAGCCTAGTAACATATTGTAAACCGTACAAAAGACAGTAAATTTTGCAGAATGTCACACCGGAATTTTGTTTGTGATATTTGTAAACACGTCTACTGTCGGTGTAATTGTGATAGATGTACTGTATTTCAGAATGAATGAAAACATTCTTATCCTAAAAGCAACATTTAAACATGATTTTTTGGCCACGTATAGCCTATCAGAGTTCCGCCTGTTTTTACGTGCCTTGAAGCATTATCCTGGCCCTAATTGCTCACAGTACAAGCCGATATATTTCAATTGGTGAAAATATCCATCGAATGAATAGTTACTTTTAAACACCTGTATTGTCGGTGTAACCATGATATGTGAATTTCATATTGACTGCAAAATCTTAACCTAAAAGCAATCTTTAAACGTGATTACTGGGCGTGAATTTCAGTGTTCCGACTGTTCCTTCACGTTCCATGCAGCTTTACGCTAGCCGTAAATACACACAGCACATCCGGTACAGGCATTTTCTCTACGACGCTGAGCATGCCATGTTGCCTCACGAAGATATTATTCCGTGCAGTTGCAGTTCCGTTTGTCGTGTACCGGCACAGTGTACCGAAACACTCCACCTCAGGCTCCTAAAGTTTAGGAACAGCTGACTGTTCCTATCTGCCTAACCCTAATCTGTACTCCGCGTAGTAGTGCGCTCCGTCGCTGTCATCAACAGAGAATGCCTTGCCAATGGCCCCCAACGGTTTCCCAACCTTTTAGCAAATTGTAATAGACTTTGCGGGTGACTACACCGTAGGATACTGTTGTTAGTTTATTAAATACTGCGTTCTATCTATATTGCAACAACTTTATTTACAGCTGTCATTTATCTTCTCCATTTGCCGCACATGCTCACCACCGAGGCCGATTTAAGAGTACAGCTTCATTCATCGACTTCATTCTTACGCTATGGTAGACATCGTCAGTGATTTGCAAGGTTTAGTCGAAGTTCCCTTCTTGTCACACAGGGAGCAACGCTGTAGAGTGCAGTGTTAGCGTTGTAGCCAGAATATTTAAGTAGTGGTGCGAAGAAGATTGTAACAGACGAAGACACTTTTTTGTTGCTCTTAGTTTAACGTTCTACTGATACACATACATTTTTTGCTGGCACTGGAATGGGAAAGACATAGTACTGGGAAGATATCGGCTGTGGCGCTAAAACTGAGGTACTGCCCCAGCAATTGCCTGGTACGAAAATGAGAAACCACAGAGAAACATCTTTAGGTCTACCGAAGATGGGATTCATACTAACTATCTTCCGAAAGCAAGCCCACGGCTACACGATGCGATCCGCGTAACCAGCTCACTCGGTGGACAAAGAGAATGTTATTGTCGTTGAATAGAGATCACGCCGAGAGAAGATCGTCATCTTAGGAGAAAAACTTCAGATGATTAGGGAACAACATAAATGTCGTTAGTGTAACGGTGGTTTTGTTCTACGGCCAAACTGTTAGGCTCCCCTTATTAACAACCGTCATCGTGTAACAATAGTGAACTATGACACATTCGTCAGCTGGTACAGTACGGCACTGTTTATAGCAGTCTGGACTGTGTGGACCCCAGCATATTTCTACTATGGTACAGTGGTACAACGTATGACGTAAGTGGGTGTGACGAAAGGCACAGTATTGTCCTTTATGACGAATCCTGCCTCTGATTAGGCGTAAATGTTGGCAGAATTGTGTCTGCAGATGATAGTCAAAGTGTTTTCATTTGAGGCATACTTAGCACAAGGCATTCTGATCTGGTTGCTACAGTTGGTCGCCAATGATCAGGATATCAATAAATAGGTAAAACTCAAAGCTTGCCTGCTTGGTTCGACTGTTAGGAAGTTAGGAATGAGACTATTAGTTCTTGAAGAATGACACAGCCAGGCATTGGACTGACCACTCTGTGCCATTTAGTGTAGTAGAAGCCTTCGTGGCTTGTATAGAAATTACTTTGTGATATTCGTGATTTGCTAGTCACCAAGATAGTCTTCATTGGTGAACACGCTGCTACAGCAAGTATATTTCCCAGAGTTAAAATGGCATTGTTGATTTATCATATGGTAGTGGTGTCTAAATAATATCGTAAAGATGCAACAGTGATTCTAGGACGAATGAGCTCAAAATCAGGCCACACTCGGAATTTGAAACCAAATCCCTGCTGTTTGGACGGGTGCGAGATCCATTCCTCTAGTACAACACAAGCAAGATACACTTTGCTCTTTAATATTGAAGTTGACTGTGTTTGGAGACATCTGGTAGGTAACGATGAGACCACTTGACGATGTCCAGAGTGGTCTTTGTTAGCCAGAACAAAATGTGGCTTCCACCGAAATCTCAGTCTCATTTATGTCAGTGACAGTGAGTTATGACATTTAAGAGCACAACATGTGGCGTCTGTGCGTTACTAAAGCTGTTACTCATAGGGTCAGTCGTGTTGCAATAGTACTTCCTGACCCAATCAGGAAAGTAATGACAAACTGTCCCACTCCTCATCATGCCCAGTACACTTCATTTCGGCGCCACCATCGGTTTGCTTATATTCGCTTAACATTTGGTGGTGTTTCTTGAAGATCGAACCATCCTACGGGCTGACAACCTAATATACAAAGAGATCTCTAGAAAAAACCTATTCTTAGGTAGGGGGGGTACGGGCTTGCACATTTGTGGGTCATAAATCGCATTGTTCAATCTGTATTACCCTTATGGAATGATTGTGATTGGTGAAAACGTATCGTTAATACTTCCACCACTTCAAAAAACATGCTTGTAAATGACTGTATACTCTAAGTCACTTGTTAAGAGAGCGTGATTAGTTCAGTGGCTTAGCTGCTGGCTTCCATTTCGTAAGGCTGGGGTTAGAATCCCGGTCGCTAATGGGTTGGATATTCATCCTAGAAATCACATGGCGTTACGAAGGACATCCAGCCTTAAACCCCCGGCCTAAACCAAAGTGATCCTGGGTGGCTCCTGCGTCCTTAGAAATAGCAGGGATAACACAAAGAAAGTTTATGAACTGTTAAGTCACTTGCTACGTCGCACTCTGTCATATTATTGTAGCTCAACTTCACTACCTTTCATCTTTACACTTGGTTTTTCATCATAATTTAAAAACTATTCGAGATATTTGCATGAAGTGTTGCATAGCAGCATTGTTCCTTTATATTAACATGCTCGAGAAATTATTTACGTTTCTAAGAAAGTATGTGTAATGTGCCCTTTTCAAGTCACCTTATAGGTGTAGTATGTATGTGTTTTAGGTATTCAGCCCGAAGGCTGGTTTGCTCCTCCACAGTTCCGCAAACAGCTGTCATAGATAGCCTAGGCGTCACTGAAGAGGTATATTAGGGAAATGAGGAGTGAGGTATTTAACCGTTGCTTTCCTAACCGAGTCAGAAGTTGCTATTACATATCAGTCTGCCAAGCCCACAGAAATGCATACACCAACAGACCCTATGAGTAATATTTTCACACCATTCATAACAGGGACTGGCTGCATAAGGAATGATATTACTAGCATCACACATACCTCGGTCACTTTCATATTGTCAAAGCCAAGGATGAGACTGAGACAGGTCAATGAAAGTAACAAATTTATTAAAGCCCATACCAGAAGATATAGTGCACAGTAAACACTACATCTCGCCATCAAAGGCATGCCAAGAAAGTAGTCAAAAAATTAGAAAAATTATAGGATAGCTGGCGACTAACTTAAAAGTAATCTGAACGAATATCTGAGAGGTTGTGGAGTATGTTGTTGATATAAGGGCTTCTCAATTGAATCAGACTGATTATTCGAAACGTTTACTGTATGTGTTGGACAAAGTTTACACTATATCAAAATGACAGCATAATGATGATAGTTTGGGAGAGTTTATACACTGACTGACAGAGCAAATGCAACACCAAGAAGGAGTGGTTCGAAAGGGATGAAAGTTGGGGAAAAAACAGAGACGGCACGGACGAATAATTGATGTTTATTTCAAACCGATATGCAGGTTACGCAATGCGCACGGCATCGACTCAGTAGGATGTAGAACCACCGCGAGCGGCGATGCACGCAGAAACACGTCGAGGTACAGAGTCAATAAGAGTGCGGATGGTGTCCTGATGGATGGTTCTCCATTCTCTGTCAACCATTTACCACAGTTGGTCGTCCGTACGAGGCTGGGGCAGAGTTTGCAAACGGCGTCCAATGAGATCCCACACGTGTTCGATTGGTGAGAGATCCGGAGAGTACGCTGGCCACGGAAGCATCTGTACACCTCGTAGAGCCTGTTGGGAGATGCGATCAGTGTGTGGGCGGGCATTATCCTGCTGAAACAGAGCATTGGGCAGCCCCTGAAAGTACGGGAGTGCCACCGGCCGCAGCACATGCTGCACGTAGCGGTGGGCATTTAACGTGCCTTGAATACGCACTAGAGGTGACGTGGAATCATACGCAATAGCGCCCCAAACCATGATGCCGCGTTGTCTAGCGGTAGGGCGCTCCACAGTTACTGCCGGATTTGACCTTTCTCCACGCCGACGCCACACTCGTCTGCGGTGACTATCACTGACAGAACAGAAGCGTGACTCATCGGAGAACACGACGTTCCGCCATTCCCTCATCCAAGTCGCTCTAGCCCGGCACCATGCCAGGCGTGCACGTCTATGACGTCTATGCTGTGGAGTCAATGGTAGTCTTCTGAGCGGACGCCGGGCGTGCAGGCCTCCTTCAACCAATCGACGGGAAATTGTTCTGGTCGATATTGGAACAGCCAGGGTGTCTTGCACATGCTGAAGAATGGCGGTTGACGTGACGTGCGGGGCTGCCACCGCTTGGCGGCGGATGCGCCGATCCTCGCGTGCTGACGTCACTCGGGCTGCGCCTGGACCCCTCGCACGTGCCACATGTCCCTGCGCCAACCATCTTCGCCACAGGCGCTGCACCGTGGACACATCCCTATGGGTATCGGCTGCGATTTGACGAAGCGACCAACCTGCCCTTCTCAGCCCGATCACCATACCACTCGTAAAGTCGTCTGTCTGCTGGAAATGCCCCCGTTGACGGCGGCCTGGCATTCTTAGCTATACACGTGTCCTGTGGCACACAACAACACGTTCTACAATGACTGTCGGCTGAGAAATCACGGTACGAAGTGGGCCATTCGCCAACGCCGTGTCTCATTTATCGTTTGCTACGTGCGCAGCACAGCGGCGCATTTCACATCATGAGCATACCTCAGTGACGTCAGTCTACCCTGCAATTGGCATAAAGTTCTGACCACTCCTTCTTGGTGTTGCATTTGCTCTGTCAGTCAGTGTAGATTATCATTCCCAACCTTCAGGCACCCGTCCAAACGCGGAAAAACCTTCTCTGTACACTCCATAATGAAGGGCGTTGGTTAATGGTGGAACTACTTTTCCACGGCGTCAGGAACAACATTACCCTTCAGCGCTTTCTTCAGGAGACCAAGGACGTGACTATCGCAAGTGGAGAGGTTTTGGCATTAAGGCAGGTGATGCACTAGATCCCAGCGAAAACAGCGATAACTGTCTATTGGTATGCGTGCTGGCTACCAGCGTGGACAACCGGTGCCCTGCAAGTAGGATTAGTATGTGTATGTTTACACAGTTCACAACGAAGTTGGAGCTGGTTTCTCCAAGCAGGCTGTCAACGCATATCCGCTAGCATGAATGCTTATGGTATACCCGAGCTTGTTTTCAGTCGCTGGGCAGGATTTAGTGTGATTTGAAGGCTGATTTAAAAAAAATAGGGCGTTCAAGGAAAGTGTTATGTGTTTCAGCGCAGTTATGGAACCAAGACAAAGCAGCGTGATTGACAGCGTACAGTGATTTCCTTGGATTTCAATTACCAGAGCTGTAGGATAAAATAATTAAAGCACATGGAAATCGCTATATGGACTGCCTAACAACAATAAAATTGAAGCACGTGAAGGGGAGGAAGAAATGAAATGGAACTTCACGTGTTAAAAGGGTATGTGATGTTATTTGAGTGATTATAAAATCGAGACAAATTTACAAAGAACATGGCAATTGTGAATGATGTCATCAAGCCGTTGTATCCTCTTCTGGAGCAAGCTGGACCACAACTGTTGTAACTGGTCCTTGATATCCCGGATACTGGCACTTGAACCTAGTTGACGTCAGAGACGCGTGCCGTGTGTGGACGAGAATTGTCCTGTTGAAAAATGACACCAAGATACTGTGGCATGAAAGGCCACATATGAGGACGCAGGATGTCCGAGACGTACTGTTGTCCCTCACTCACTACCAGCCGTGACCTCAGATCATAACCGATGGCTCCCCGCACCATGACGCCAGGAGTAACACCGCTGTGCCTGTCCAAAACATTGTATGAACGGGACCTCTCCCCACGTCGCCGCTACACCTGGTAGTGCAGAATCGCGATATATCGCTGAGTAAAATACGACGCCATTCCTCAGAAATCAATGCTTCCCCGTACGGCACCAATCCAAAACAGCCGTTTGTGTTATGGTGTTAAAGGCAGCCTATGCATGGGACGTAATTCCCTAGTCCGGCTGCTGCTACTCTCCGACCAATGGTTCGGGATGACACCGAATGTGTCAGGGAGGCCATTAGTTGCTCTCGGATGGCAGGAGCAGATTTGAAGGGGATACGGTGTGCTTGGTGTACAATACCTCGATCCTTCCTCGTGGTGGTCAGACGTGGGCGACCGGAACCTTGACCACGAGTGTGCCTTCCCTCACATTCCCTCGCAGACCAACATAGGGCCACTGTCACATCCGAATGCCCCACAAAAATGGATATTGCAGGATTCAACCTGCGGGACAAATGGAGACCCAAAATGAGGCCCCGTTGAACTCTGTCAGTTGCTGATAACACTGTCTCACACGAGTATGCGGCATCCCCGTATCGTTCACAGTGATCACTCAACGTGTGACTCTGTTCAAAGCCCAGTAACAACACTAAACTCGGACAATACCAATGCACACAATTGGACGTTCTACCTGTCACAGAGAATTACAAATCTAAATCATTTGTATACCCACCAATGGTGTGCACGTGCACGAAGTTACATTGACATCCGGCACCAACTTTCGTTTATCAGGCAGTGTACTTGCAAAGCAGTGGAAGGAGATAGCCATCATTGTCAGTGGAAGGTGTGCATATACCGGGCGGTACACCAACCCCTTGCGATTTAGGGTTATCCATCCAATTCTGAAACACAGGGTCCCCCTACCGAAATCGGGGTAATATAATGAGAAGTGTGATTACGGGCTAAAAACCAGTAGGAATCGTGAGCGCCACTATTACTTCATTGTGAGTACCCAGAACAAATCCATAAAACGAGCACAGATAAGCATAATATGTACCTTACATCAGGAGGTGCACACACAGGTCAGGCAGGAAACTGCGCGTAGCGTGCCAAACCACGCAATAGCTCAGTTGGCAGTGGCGCGGTAGGAGTTGTGATAGTGGACGGTGCTGGAAGGTTCGAATCCCACGCAATTATTTATTTTTACGGCTGATATGTGGCGAGGTTGCATACTCAATAGTCTCCACAGATTGATTTGTTTATTTGGCCCTAGAAGGACCATTGTTTGGGTGGCATATGATATGGAGATTGGTTGGTAAAAGCTAGGAAACGTGTGACAGGATTTCAGTTTCCTACGTCTTTTAACGCAGCGCTTGCTCGAATTGACGGCTCCGTGGTTCATACAGAACTGCGCGCGATGTTGTAAGGACCGTTTGGCAAGTTGCAACATCTACGGTATAACGGATCGGCATGCCACGCTGAACAGCTGTCTAAGGTGATCAGGATTGCTCGGCTCCTGAGCATACACCAGTTGTTTTACATGGTCGCACAGAAAAAACCAGGTGCGTAAGATCGGACGATCTGGCGGTATACGTCGCATGGAGATAGCTATGGACGACCATTGCCGTGTGCGTGGAGCTCCGTAATGTACACACAACATCCTGCAGCGTTCAATGAGTGGCACATGTTCCAAGAACGGTGGTAGGTCTTCTTGGAGAAATCGCAGATCGTCCGACATCTGTAATGCGGGGTGGCCCCTCAACCCCTCGATGTTTCAACGTGGTTTTGTCTGGGTTTCGCCACTTATTGAGGACACTCACCACAACACTCTTCGAGGCCGAGTCTCCGGGTCATCAGGAACTGCCGTCGGTCAAACTCAGATAGATCGCGCACCTTCCCCACTCTACACACAGACAGCACGCTCATTGATAATACATGCACCGTGCGTGTATCTGACTAGCAGTCATTCCTCGTCAGGTGACGCTGCTATCACCTGAACGGGTTTATTAACGATAGTACGTGGGTGGTTATAATGTTCTGGCTGATCAGTGTACGTCACGGTATTTATTCTTCATGTTACGTATAATTCATTTAGTTGTGTTCTTATTTGATGTTTATAGCATTAAATTATATATAAATAAATTGGGCAAATGAATGAGAGAAATTGTATAAAGTGAGATAAATAAATAAAACTGAAATAGGCCTATATGAAAAGAATTAATTCACGCATATGGCGGATTAAGAAATAAAACCACGTATCTGACAATGCTCTTCCTATCCGTTATTTTTCTTAAGACTGGTCACGCCTCTCAGCCTCGTACGGATATGCAGTCTATCAGAACAATTTTCGTTGTATTCATTTTCCTACGCCCATGTGTAAAGAGCTATTTCTTTTACGTCGCACCTACACAGATGGGTCTTATGGCGACGATGGGACAGAAAAGGCCTAGGAATGGGGAGGGAGCATCCGTGCCCTTAATTAAGGTACAGCCCCAGCATTTTCCTGGTGTGAAAATGGGAAATCACGGAAAACCATCCTCAGGGCTGCCGACAGTGGGGTTCGAACCCACTCTCTCCCCGACGCGAGCTCACAGCTGCGTGCCTCTAACCGCACGGCCAACTCGCCTGGTCCATGTGTAAAGAAAAATGAACGTTACCGTGCTCGAGGAATGCATGTTTGTATGACGTAGGCCTATTTATGCACTCCTACAGTATAATATAATTATTTAAGGTTCATTTACCAATATTATTATTATTATTATTATTATTATTATTATTATTATTATTATTATTATTATTATTATTATTATTATTATTATTATTACTGGGTGGCTGCATAGCCAAGGCGTTCGAAGAACTAAATAAAAAATAGAAACGAGACTTCCACTTCGGGAAACTTACATTACCCCGATAATCACTCAGTCTATCCCAAAAGTGAGTATCTAATTAATATTTAGGATAAAAAGCGGCCGGATGTAAAGCTATCCACTCTGTCTCATTTACTATCTCTACCGGACAACTCATTACATGTATGGAGATGACGTTGGTATGTTATAATAAATTATTACTCTTTATTTCGCTGCATTTCCCACATCTTGGCACGGGTGCATGTACGAAGCGGGTTGTTTATGTGAAGTGGCCCAGTTGTATATCTCCATGCCCTTTCTGATGCTACCCCTACATGGATGGATATTTTCAACTATTACGTGCTTTTGTGGTGATTGACAGCTTGGTGTATTGTGTGTGGATGAAGAGATGTGTGTCAAAGCAGTCAACCAGTCTCCGATCCAGGTGATTTAATCAGACACTGGTAAAATCCGCGGAATGGCTGAGAATCGGAGCCAAGACCCTTTGAACTCAAGGCTGGTATGCTGAACCATTCAGCCAGACAGTTGGACACATATTATAACGTAATAATGATTATCGCTGTTGGTTCATTAAGTGGACGAGAAGTCAAGTTAATCCTGAACTTCCCGGATGTGCTTGTATGAACGAGACTTGATGACTCGTGATATATGCACAAGAGAGAGAGAGAGAGCTTGTAGTGTTACATAACAGTTGATATACTGACCATAGCCACGGGACCTCCAGTTTCAAGTGGAATCCGAAACACAAGCAAATTACTTTACATTCCAAAAATCACACATGAATTGGAATTAAACCCCTGGCGTCTTGCTCAGAAACCAAGAGAGGGAGAGAATTTAAGGAACTGATTCCAATACGCCAGGTGCTCCCGTGATTTAATAATTTGCCGTTGAGTTGCCCTTGCAGTACGGACTGAATAACTTGAACAATCTGTGAAATTCCTCTCCTACGATCAGCATCGAAAATCGACTTTGCTGGGGCTTGATCTATGGCTTCTTAGTACCTTTCACTCTCAGCGCAGTCTGCCATGAATGTATAAACTCCATACGGTAAAATTATGTCTTTCACACCCCCCGTGAAATATTCCCAGTGCTCTTAATCAACTTCTAATGATCCCTTTTCGAGACAAGCACTCCTTCTAACTATAAACAGAGACAGCATTTGTGTCTACAAGGTATTCTTCTGCTTTCAGCTGAAAGACAAAGGCTTTATCAAAATCAGCAAAGAACATATGAAAAGCCGTTTCTACCCCCCTATTTTCAATGAAACCTGAGCGAAACTCTGATTTCCTAAATTGAATACATTCTTCTGTAAAGTCGTACAACTGGGTGCTGTCACTGGAGTCCGGAATAAGAAGATCTTTCGGTGGATGAACGTCCGGAGTGACTATCTGGAACTCTATTCAGCAAGCCACACTGTGTAATCCATTCAACAGAGAATTCTGCACGGGAGGACGGCATATACACTAAGAGAATAATGGCTTCATTTCGCCAACTTTACCTGGCAGTGACAGGTGTTTGGATGGAAGAGTGAACAAAAGGAAATTAAAGCATATACAAACATCCAATTCTTCAACCAATCAGAAAGCGTGAGGTAGAAAGTAGAGAGTTGTTCCGCTTTACGCAGTGATTGGGGAAGGGGGTTAAGGAAAGATTCATTTGAAATGAAGAGAACGCGCAAGAGAAATTTAAATTGAGGAAGATGGAAGACGATGTCAAAAGGAAAATAAGAGAAATAGAATTTCGTACTCCAGATTACCATACTGCCGCAGAATTCCACTTCTCGTGAGGCATTAAAAGCAGATTACTCCTGCATAACAGAAAGAGAAGGATAGGGAGGAAGACGAGAAGAGGGAAGGCTGACGTAACCAAGACAAGCTGATGCTATCTGTCACCCGGGAAGGGAAGGGCGGAGTCTTCATTCCCTTCGTCTTTTGTCGTAAATGTGGAGAAAAAGGTAGCCACCTCTCAGAGCGAGTGCTATTTCTGAAAGACACGCCGGGCCCAATGAAATCATTTTATCACGGAAATTGTGCCGTGAAAGTGCAGAACTTTTCCACCAATTAACTTAGAAGCTCTAACGTGTACCCTTATCTCCATTAAATTACATTACAGTTGTCTTCAAAGTTCTAACACTTTAGTGGAGATTCCTCCGATAAGATGCCAGAACATAATAAGGAATGCCTTGCTTCTTCCCTGTTGAAATCCTTATAATATTTTGCCTGGAGAAGAAGTGTCTCCTACAGCTTGCAGTATATTGCATATTTGTGTTGTTTTGTCTCGTAAGAACCTCCTCTAAAAGAATTAGGCCTACTTATCCTGTTCTGAATAAATGTATCCTTTCCTGGTATGGCAAGCATAGGTAGGGAAGAAATAGTTTGTAGTACAACGTGACGTGACAGGACCACCAATTACGTGGAATGCGGATCATGTGGAAGTGAGTTTCAATTATTAAAATCTGATATTTTTTTTACAATGTGTTTCACCTCGCACCGATATACCGTCTTATGGCGATGGGATAGGAAAGGGCTGGAGTGGGAAGGAAGCGGTCGTGGCCTTAATTAAGTTACAGCCACAGCATTTGGCTGGTGTGAAAATGAGAAACCATGGAAAACCATCTTCAGAGCTGCGAACAGTGGGGTTCGAATCCACTATCTCCCGAATTCATGTTGCACGGCCACTTGCTTGATTTAAAATCCCACATGCATTTGGCAGGTAAGGCTTCCACCATTTGTAATTTTGGCACTAATTGAAGAAGAGTGCTTAGTTCCAGGCACAATCATCCGCTGAGACGGATATCAAACCCCTGATGCTTCATACAAGAGGGCTCCAAATATCTCCGTGAGATGAGCTCGTAGAACGACGGTATTCGGTTCTTCTTCTTAATAATGTTATTTGCTTTACGTTCCACTAACTACTTTTTTAAGGTTTTCGGAGACGCCAAGGTGCCGGAATAAAGTCCCGCAGGAGTTCTTTTAAGCTCCAGTAAATCTACCGACACGAGGCTGACGTATTTGAACACCTTCAAATCCCATATTTCTGAATCAGGATCGAACCAGCCAACTTGGGATGAGAAGGCCAGCGCCTCAACCGTCTGAGCGACTCAGGCCGGCCTTCTCTTCTTCTACTCTTCTTCTTCTTATTATTATTGTTGTTACGGTCATCATTACTGTTAACAAATGTACGTAGTAGCATTCAGATATGGTTGCCAGTTTCTATAATCCTTACCCTAAATCCTATTTTAGTAATATTTATTTCGCCCACATATGTAACACGACTACTGAAACATTTCTTAATATGAAATATTCTAGTATTAAATATCCAATTACAAATAATAGTACCGTTATTTCGGTTATTATTATTATTGATATTTGATTATTACTAAGACATTATCATTATAGTTTTTCTTGCCGCTGTAATTTCCATTAATTTCTTGGTTATTGTATTTAGGATGCAAAATGTTCACTTATTTTGTATAGTATATTGCATAGTACATTAGATATTTTAGTGGTTAAGCGTAAGAGAGGGACAAGAGCCCTAACTTCGCCACTTACAAGGGCATAATAAATTATAAAAAGAAATATTTGTGTGAGACTGTACAGTAGTGTAGGAGTTAGATTAGGATATTATGTTCTTTCTTTCCTCCTTTCTTAATCTGTATATCCTCCAGGGTCGGTTTTTGCCTCGGACTCAGCAAGGGATCCCACCTCTACCGCCTCAAGGGCAGTTTCCTGAAGCGTGAGACATTGGGTCGGGAATACAACTGGGGAAGAGGACCAGTACCTCACCCAGGCAGCCTCACCTGTTATGCTGAACAGGGGCAATGTGGTGGGATGGAAAGATTGGAAGGGATAGACAAGGAAAAGGCAAGGAAGCAGCGGTAGCTTCAAGTTAGGTACCATCCCTGCATTTACCTGGAAAAGAAGTTGGAAACCACGGAAAAACACTTTCAAGATTGCTGAGGTTGGAAGCGACCCCCCGCCCCCGCCACCTACTCAGTTGACCTCCCGAGACTGAGTGGACCCCGTTCCAGCCCTCGTACTACTTTTCAAATTTCGTGGCAGAGCCAGGAATTGAACCCGGGCCTCCGGAGGTGGCAGCTAATCACACTAACCTTTATACAACAGAGGAGGACTCGGATATTATATTAATTTTATATTTCACAGGATAGGTGTAAGACAGGGGAAGTGAACTTTACTGGTTAAACTTAATCGTCTTTTCCTCCACAAATTAATCCGAGCTTCATACCTGACGTCAGCCGAGTGATAAGACTACAATATTTTATTTTCATGTACGGTAGGTGTTCGTTGTTGTTGCTGTTGTTGTTATTGTTATTATTGTTGTTATGATGTTTTTGATTGCATTTACACTCTTTGCTGTGATATTGTAGGCTGATATTGGATATTTCCGCGGAGATATCACCTAATTGCAATGTATTTGTTAATAATAATAATAATAATAATAATAATAATAATAATAATAATAATAATAATAATAATAATAATAATAATAATAATAATAATAATAATAATAATAATAATAATAATAATACTGGGGGTATGCGCCTCTATAGAAGAGGAAAGTATCATTTCTAAATGTCTCGATACTGTAGTTCGGCTCCATGGCTAAATTGTCAGCGTGCTAGCCCTTGGTCACAGGGGTCCCGGGTTCGATTCCCAGCAGCGTCGGGAATTTTAACCATAATTGGTTAATTCCTCTAGCATGGGGGCTGAGTGTACGTGTCGTCTTCATCATCATTTCATACCCAACACGACGCGCAGGGTACTACGGGCGTCAAATCAAAAGACTTGCATCTGGCGAGCCGAACTTGTCCTTGGACACTCCCGGCACTAAAAGCCATACGCCATTTCATTTCATTTTCCATAGTGGGAACTCGAACTCACATCCTTACATGTGAACCATGCAAAACTTTGCCACCTCCTCTGGGTTTCCCAGAAATAGTAACGAATACCGATCGTAGTTATAAAAGAGAGTCGAAATTGAAACGTCACAGCTTATCAAAATGTCTTCTTCAAGAAACATGCAATTAACTAGCACTAAAACTATCTACGCAGACTGTAGAATTTCTAGAGGCACTGAGCTACCTCTGAAATATTGGTGGACATAGTCAATATTCTCTAAACTTCAACTGGAACAGTGTCATATTATTTTATCTTTTGAGACATTCCGGAGGATACAGTACATAGCCGACGCGGTTGGGCTTATTCACTTCGCTGGAAGGATATGGGATCAATTCCTCGTTAGACACGATTCTTTAACTTCTAGAGCCCGGCTCCACGGCTGAATGGTCAGCTCTGTCACTTTCGGTTCACAGGACCCAGGGTTCGATTCCTGGCCACTTATTTTAGCCACGTTTGGTGCTTGTGCTTGTATGAACAAGCATCTCATCATTTACACACATCACGCTGTCAACCATCACAGAAATGCTCAGTAAAGTATACATCGATGCACGGAGATGGTGTCAGGAACGGCATCTGGCTGTAAACATGGGTCAAGTCTATATGTCGTGCCCGCTGTGGTGGGGGAAGGGGGCAGTGCCAGAAAAAGTAGCCTATAGAAAGTAATTCCTCTTATGAATAGTGTGATTAGCTGCCACCCCCGGAGGCCCAGGTTCGATTCCCGGATCGGCCACTACATTTGAACAGTGGTACGAGAGCTGTAACGGGGTCCACTCAGCCTCAGAAGGTCAATTGAGTGGAGGGGAGTTCGATTCCCACCTCATCCATCCTAGAAGTGGTTTTCCGTGGTTCCCCACTTGCCCTCCAGACAAATGCCGGGATGGTATCTAATTTAAAGCCACGGCCGCTTCCTTCCCTCTTCCTTCTCTATCCCTTCATATCTCCCCATCCCCACATGGTCTATGTTTTGCATAGCAGGTGAGACCGCCTGGGCGAGGTACTGATCCTCCTTCCCATTTGTATCCTCCGACCCAATGTATCACGCTTCAGGACACTGCCCTTGAGGTAGTAGAGGTGGGATCCCTCACTGAGTCCGAGGGAAAAACCAACCCTGGAGGGTAAACGGATTAAGAAAGAAAGAAAGAAAGAAAGAAAGAAAGAAAGAAAGAAGAATTCCTCTTACGGAAAGGGTTATAGCCATAAAGTTCACACGGTCTACCGTAGAAATTAGGAGTTGTATCCCTTTTAACACCGACGTTTCACCTTATGGAAGCCTATAGCTTCCACTCCTCCAGGGGACTTCTGAATTTGTCTCTGACTTTTTTTTCGAATGTTATAAACTCGAGGAAATATAGTAGATATCGAAGGGATTGACGTTGGTTACTGACTAGTTACATAGTGTAAGTCCGATTGTAAGAGCGTTGAAATTAATGTAACTCATGTCAGTAGATTTTACGGACGTATGAGTTACACAGTTTTCAGGGCAAAACAGCCACAGTGGAGCATAATATTAAAACCGCGTGCATCTGTAGTAATACAACCACAGAAAATTGTTGCTATCAATCGGTTCTCATGGCATTTTTCATATAAATCTTTAAGGCCTTAAAGATAGATGTTCCCTCAGACATGTGTGTGGCTGCAGTGAGTATATTTTGAGGCTGGACTTAGGCAGGCAGTGGCCATGATTAATTTGTAATGTACTATTTCGGTATTTTCCATGAACTGAAGTAGGAAGCTACGGAAATCCGATAGCCAAGAATGTAGTTTAACCCTCTTCACTTCCCCCACAGTGTTACCTGAGATTGAATACATCCCATTCAAGACTCTCTAAACGGTTTTCAACTCGTGTCCGAGCTGGCAATAGAACCCCAGCCAACTGAGCTGGATGTTATTATGCTAAGCCCTACTGTATAATGGTGCTGCCGGGCCTAGTGGCTCAGATGGTTAAGGCGCTGGCCTTCTGACTCCAACTTGGTAGGTTCTATATTGGCTTAGTCCGGTGGTATCTGAAGATGCTCAAATACGTCAACGTCGTGTCGGTAGATTTACTGGCGCATGTAAACGAACTCCTGCGGGACTACATTCTGGCACCTCGGCGTCTCAGAAAACCGTAAAAGTATTAGGTGGGAGGTGAAGCCAATAACATTATTATTACAATGGTGCTGGAAAGGTAAACTCCTTCGGAACTACAGTTCCGATCCTCCCGTGTATCTGCATGAATGCATTGCCATTGTACTTGTTTTATCATCACACTCCCCATTCATACAGGAACGTCTATATTTGGAGCGTTGCGCTGTACCAAAGTTGAAATACCCTAAACACCTTCGCTATGCGGACAAGTTCTCCCAGACTGTCTTGGAACTCAACAACTATACCTAAGTGAGTGGCCTTAAAATATTCTTTCCGCGGTATATGCAGCCATTTAAGGGTATCGACCTGCCAAAACGACCACCTCGTCAGATGACCTGCAGATATTGGATTCACACTTAGCCAGCCTGAGGCCGTCCTCCGTTGTAGAACTTTATCTTCAATACCAAGTGTGCACACTCCCGAAACTCCTCAATTGGTCTCAAGACATGGAGTGAATCCTGTTTCAGCCATCATTCAGGATTAAGGACGGGAATTGGACCCGGGGTCTTCGAGTAAGAGACAGGTATGCTACACTTCTGAACGAAGTTGGCTGGCTATAAAAGATTCTTTTGCTGAAAGCCATCGTTAAAGAAGTAGAGGAAATTAAGTCCTCGAAACAAATTACTTTTGGTTCTCCGATCAGGCACTGTACTAACATAGGTCTAATAGTTTACACATTCACGACCAACATGAAATATTCTCAGAGTACCACCCAGTGATCTAACTGGCTTCCAGTGTCCCAACGTTTCATCGGAGACTGAGGCATTCTCAGCTAAATTCCGAACTGCGCGGATAACATCTCGCCACCACTGCACACAGTGGGAACGCACAGCCACAGCTTCAGTCCACAGACGAATTTCGGAGAGAGTGCTTAGCAGACAGATTATGTAACACCATCTTAGGGTTTGGTTAGAAGGGTAACTGACTTACGCCTGCTTTGCCTAGTATATCACATCACCAGGTTTCCACGCCATTTAATGGTAGAAAAACCTTCCGGATGAGAACTGAATAGAAAATACCTTCATCAATTGACTCATTAGGAACCACATTCATTCGTGAGACCTTCAGTATAACTTCGCAGCACATTGGAGGTCTCGTTATGTCCATTTCCTTCTTCGACACCATCCATACATCAAGTCCATATGAGAGTAGACTTCATAGGTCTCAAATATTTGTTACGTGTTAAGATTGGCTAAAATGTGCCGTGCTTGTCAAAGATTTCTTATCATTATTTCTATCTGCTGAGTTATAAAAAGCATCAAATACAGTATCTGAAGTCTTTCAGTCAATTACTTTTCCTTCACCAACGGCCTGTTTGAGCCACGATTTCTGATCTCGTTTACAGCAGAACAATTATTTTTCCCTGATTTACATTCGTTCTGTACTTTACACGACGTGACCATGTTATCTTACCATAATGAATTCCTGTAGATTTTCTCAAGTTTCAGTACATACTTCAACGCTGAACACATAAGAGTTTGAAAGATTCTTGATCCTGTAATGAAACGGTTATTTGAGAATGTAAAAATAAAGGGAATGGAATGGAGTAACATTGCTCAGGCAAGGGCTTGTATATACTAGGAAGTAATTTGGTCCTGCTTCTTTTGATATAATGTTTTTTGTATTGGTTGTTAAAGGGATAAAGGATAATAAGTTGATTTTTAATCCCATTCAGTCCCCAAGCCATGAAGTGGATGTAACGGAAATAATAGTACCTAACATCAAAGTAGCGGTAAACGGATTTATTGTATGACTAGCTGATGTACCCGTGCTTCGCTACGGGATTGTCAGAAACACTGACTTGGTGGATTTCCTAAGTGAATTCAACATAGGTCATTACAAAAACATCGGTAGGAATGTAGCGATTGAAAGCAATGTTATCATATAAAATACTCGATCAAATGAGAAACCGCACGCTTTCTGACTTTCAACGGACAGTACTACGGTGCCGATCTAACAGTCCAAAGTTTCAGAGCTGGAATAACCAGATCGCAGACTGCCGTGAACACTCCTCTGTCATTATTCCGTTAAATATGCACACTACTCATTCCAATCAGTGCCTCAGAGTAGGGATTGAATAGCTCGAATGCTATGATGAACCAGTGTGTTACGTACCAGATATATCAGAAAATGTATGAACCAGAGCAATAGCATGCTAAAGAAGAAAGTTATCTGACTCCCCAGCTACTTCCCGCCAATATACAGGTAGGCTGTTACACTCGGTACGACCAGGCGAGTTGGAGGTGTGATTAGGGGCGCGCAGCTGTGAGCTTGCATCCGGGAGATAGTGGATTCGAACCCCACTGCCGGCATCCCTGAAGATGGTATTCCGCGGTTTCCCATTTTCACACCAGTCACACCAGGCTGTACCTTAATTAAAGTCTAGGCCGCTTCCTTCACACTCCTATTCCTTTCCTATCCCATCGTCGCTATAAGACCTACCTGTGTCGGTGCGACGTATAGCAAATTAAGAAAACCTCGGAACGCTGCAGTAATCCTATCTATCGGGGATGAGTGGAAACAGAAGACAAAATCACATCACAACAAACAATGGTCAATGTAATGTTATTGTTGATAAAGTTCATGAGCTTTCTATATTGCAGACCTTCACATTAGTTTTCTTTCGACCCTGTGATTTTAGGGCGTCTTACAAAATTGTTTATATCGTAGACTGTAGTTCCTTATTCTCAGACTTAACATACCGTGCCTATTTTCACTAAATTCTGTTTACCCATTTTCTCGTGATTCGGCGCTGATATGGACTTAGTAACAAAAATTGAAATTCATGAATATCTCTGTGATTATATGCGGTACGGTAACAATGTATAAGAAAGAAGTGATCGGAAATTTAGTAACTTTTTACATAATTACTACTAACTTACGACATAACTAAAGTTATGTTAGTTATGTAGTATTCATCGATACGACCACTAATAACGTAAATAACTTATTTGAGAATTATATTTCAGGCCATTACATAAACTACCATTTCACTCCGCGTGAATAAAATACACTGACTGACAGAGCAAATGCAACACCAAGAAGGAGTGGTCAGAACTTTATGCCAATTGCAGGGTAGACTGACGTCACTGAGGTATGCTCATGATGTGAAATGCGCCGCTGTGCTGCGCACGTAGCGAACGATAAATGGGACACGGCGTTGGCGAATGGCCCACTTCGTACCGTGATTACTCAGCCGACAGTCATTGTAGAACGTGTTGTCGTGTGCCACAGGACACGTGTATAGCTAAGAATGCCAGGCCGCCGTCAACGGAGGCATTTCCAGCAGACAGACGACTTTACGAGGGGTATGGTGATCGGGCTGAGAAGGGCAGGTTGGTCGCTTCGTCAAATCGCAGCCGATACCCATAGGGATGTGTCCACGGTGCAGCGCCTTTGGCGAAGATGGTAGGCGCAGGGACATGTGGCACGTGCGAGGGGTCCAGGCGCAGCCCGAGTGACGTCAGCACGCGAGGATCGGCGCATCCGCCGCCAAGCGGTGGCAGCCCCGCACGCCACGTCAACCGCCATTCTTCAGCATGTGCAAGACACCCTGGACGTTCCAATATCGACCAGAACAATTTCCCGTCGATTGGTTGAAGGAGGCCTGCACTCCCGGCGTCCGCTCAGAAGACTACCATTGACTCCACAGCATAGAAGTGCACGCCTGGCATGGTGCCGGGCTAGAGCGACTTGGATGAGGGAATGGCGGAACGTCGTGTTCTCCGATGAGTCACGCTTCTGTTCTGTCAGTGATAGTCACCGCAGACGAGTGTGGCGTCGGCGTGGAGAAAGGTCAAATCCGGCAGTAACTGTGGAGCGCCCTACCGCTAGACAACGCGGCATCATGGTTTGGGGCGCTATTGCGTATGATTCCACGTCACCTCTAGTGCGTATTCAAGGCACGTTAAATGCCTACCGCTACGTGCAGCATGTGCTGCGGCCGGTGGCACTCCCGTACCTTCAGGGGCTGCCCAATGCTCTGTTTCAGCAGGATAATGCCCGGCCACACACTGCTCGCATCTCCCAACAGGCTCTACGAGGTGTACAGATGCTTCCGTGGCCAGCGTACTCTCCGGATCTCTCACCAATCGAGCACGTGTGGGATCTCATTCGACTCCGTTTTGCAAACTCTGCCCCAGCCTCGTACGGACGACCAACTGTGGCAAATGGTTGACAGAGAATGGAGAACCATCCCTCAGGACAACATCCGCACTCTTATTGACTCTGTACCTCGACGTGTTTCTGCGTGCATCGCCGCTCGCGTTGGTCCTACATCCTACTGAGTCGATGCCGTGCGCATTGTGTAACCTGCATATCGGTTTGAGATAAACATCAATTATTCTTCCGTGCCGACTCTGTTTTTTCCCCAACTTTCACCCCTTTCGAACCACTCCTCCTTTATGTTGCATTTGCTGTGTCAGTCAGTGTATATATATATATATATATATATATATATATATACCTTATATTTAGCTTATCTTCTTGTGTGGGTGTGTTTGTTTCTTCTCATATTTCCATGCTGGCATTCTCAAGTCCATTTGTCACGTTTTTAACTCTTCCATCTGAAAGAGAAGTTGAATACGAGTTTGAGTATAATCCTGTATCACCTTCATCAGCCCCAGTACCGAAGTACAACACAGGTATTCGTAGATAAAATTAATAGCTTAGACAATACTTACTCCCTCGTTGTTCGAGACTTCGTCAGCTCCCTCCTTCCTCATTAATATGAGTTCCGGAGTTCTGAAGTAGAGTTTATTTTGTTTGTTTGTTTGTTTGTTTGTTTGTTTGTTGGTTGGTTGGTTGCTAGGGGCTTTACGTCGCACCGACACAGATAGGTCTTATGGCGACGATGGGATAGGAAAGGCCTAGGAGTTGGAAGGAAGCGGCCGTGGCCTTAATTAAGGTACAGCCCCAGCATTTGCCTGATGCGAAAATGGGAAACCACGGAAAACCATCTTCAGGGCTGCCGATAGTATGATTCGAACCTACTATCTCCCGGATGCAAGCTCACAGCCGCGCGCCTCTACGCGCACGGTCAACTCGCCCGGTGGTTGGTTGGTTGGTTGGTTGGTTGGTTGGTTGGTTGGTTGGTTGGTTGGTTGGTTGGTTGGTTGGTTGGTTGGTTGGTTGGTTGGTTGGTTGGTTGGTTGGTTGGTTGGTTGGTTGGTTGGTTGGTTGGTTGGTTGGTTGGTTGGTCTTTTGCATGAAAGTGGCTTTTCCTCTGCTTCACCAGCCTGAAATATTTCATTGTCTCTCCAAGTAACACTAACATAGACACTATGACAATATGGATTTTCTTACGTTACTGATCCGGACAAAGTGAAATAGGCCCTATGTTTCTTCCCCAAGCTACATCTCTTGAAAAAATGTGGGCTACCGGGCAACATCCGCCATAAATATGAAACATTCTTGAGTTAACTGTAGTACAGTCAATAACAGAGGATGGAAGTTTTGTTGGACCGCATAGTATAATACTCACTGCCCTTACACACATTTGCTCAAAATAGTCACCGTTGGTGCTATACATCTGCCTATGTTCGTATAGCTGCTGGGAATACTGCCTAGTGGGGGGCTATGTAGGAAGATCCCATATGGTTACCCATGTTACAACGACGATCCGACTGAATTTCATTCTGATGTAGCTACGTGTTCAATTTCAATTGAAAAAAGGCAAATATATGGCACAGTACGAAATCAGGTTAGTATGGAGTGTGAGAAAAATCAGTGAACTGTTGCCTTGCCAGCTCCTCGCATACAAAGAAATGACGATCTATAGGGATACTATCGAGTAGTAACTTCGTTGTACAGGAGTTTGATCAGCTGAAAATATTGATCTTGTGGACTCGCCTAATTTAAGGCAGAACGAATACTTTGCTCGTAGGTCAAAGCGAGATAATTTATGATTCCACCACTAATAGAAAACTACGCTTCACTATTCTGAAATTATTTCTACATAAAATATACAGGGCCTTCATGCAAAACTCTCTTGGTGGGAGCAGAGTATAACTAACACGGTGCCGGGCTGCGTGGCTCAGACGGTTGAGGCGCTGGCCTTCTGACCTCAACTTATCAGGTTCGATCCTGGCTCAGTCCGGTGGTATTTAAAGGTACTCAAATACGTCAGTCTCGTGTCGGTCGATTTACTGGCACTTAAAAGAACTCCTGCGGGACTAAATTCTGGCGCCTAGAAGTCTCCTAAAACCGTACAAAATTAGTTCGTGGACGCAAAGCAAATAACATCATCATCATTATTATTATTATTATTATTATGAATAACTGACCCGGTATGATATTGCGTCTACCTTGAAAAATGGACTTCCTTTCGAACAAATCCCATGCATGAAATCGCCTGATTTTGAAATACGAGAAGAACTAATACTTCCCTATCTCGTGGCTTCACATATCCACTTTAGTACGAAACTATGTTTCTAGTTCACGATGTTACTGACCGTCGTAGCAGGCTATTTAAAATGGAAATTTCATCTCTGAGAAGGAATTGATCATTTTTGTTGATTTTGGAGATCTGAAATGATGACATGCAGATGAGTAAACAATATCGATTTCAGACCAATGAGTTTCTTCATATCGTCGCTGCTGTGAAAGAACCGCGAAAGTTACAATGCTCTTCCTATCCATTATTTCCCTTAAGACTGGTCACACCTTCCAGCCACATGATGTTATACAGTCCATCAGAACAATTTTCGTTGTGTTCATTTTCCTATGCGCTGTTCTAAAGGAAAATACATTGTACTTTAGGAGCGCCCAAGTATGTCATGCAAACATACATTCCTACAGTATAATGTAGTTGAGCTTCATTTTCCTTTACTCCGTAGCATAAGAAAATGAACTCAAAGACATTTTTTCTGATGGACTGCATATCAATATGTGGCTGTGAGGCGTGACCGGTCTTAAGGGAAATAATGGATAGGGAGAACATTGTCACATTTGCGTTCTTGGCATAGGAGCGAGGATATGGGACTCTTCACGTGATCGACCGAGGACGAAACACCTTCAGTATGTGTTGATCTGTAGTCTGTGAAGTGGAGTGAAGTGATCCCTTGATAAACAAATCTCGATGGCAGAGAATGTATCAACAATTGTCACACTTAGAACGGGTTCAGAAAATCGATCTGTGTGAGAGTGGAATGTAGCGGCATGTGTTAACAGACACGTATCCAAGGTACAGTACAATGGGATCACCAGCATTGGTCAAATCGTCATATGGAAAACTGTAATTATTATTTAAACTGTTGCAGAATTATTTAATTTGTCCTTTTTGGTCGAAATTAATAAATGTAATTACACTGACTGACAGAACAAATGCAACACCAAGAAGGAGTGGTCAGAACTTTATGCCAATTGCAGGGTAGACTGACGTCACTGAGGTATGCTCATGATGTGAAATGCGCCGCTGTGCTGCGCACGTAGCGAACGATAAATGGGACACGGCGTTGGCGAATGGCCCACTTCGTACCGTGATTTCTCAGCCGACAGTCATTGTAGAACGTGTTGTCGTGTGCCACAGGACACGTGTATAGCTAAGAATGCCAGGCCGCCGTCAACGGAGGCATTTCCAGCAGACAGACGACTTTACGAGGGGTATGGTGATCGGGCTGAGAAGGGCAGGTTGGTCGCTTCGTCAAATCGCAGCCGATACCCATAGGGATGTGTCCACGGTGCAGCGCCTGTGGCGAAGATGGTTGGCGCAGGGACATGTGGCACGTGCGAGGGGTCCAGGCGCAGCCCGAGTGACGTCAGCACGCGAGGATCGGCGCATCCGCCGCCAAGCGGTGGCAGCCCCGCACGCCACGTCAACCGCCATTCTTCAGCATGTGCAAGACACCCTGGACGTTCCAATATCGACCAGAACAATTTCCCGTCGATTGGTTGAAGGAGGCCTGAACTCCCGGCGTCCGCTCAGAAGACTACCATTGACTCCACAGCATAGACGTGCACGCCTGGCATGGTGCCGGGCTAGAGCGACTTGGATGAGGGAATGGCGGAACGTCGTGTTCTCCGATGAGTCACGCTTCTGTTCTGTCAGTGATAGTCACCGCAGACGAGTGTGGCGTCGGCGTGGAGAAAGGTCAAATCCGGCAGTAACTGTGGAGTGCCCTACCGCTAGACAACGCGGCATCATGGTTTGGGGCGCTATTGCGTATGATTCCACGTCACCTCTAGTGCGTATTCAAGGCACGTTAAATGCCCACCGCTACGTGCAGCATGTGCTGCGGCCGGTGGCACTCCCGTACCTTCAGGGGCTGCCCAATGCTCTGTTTCAGCAGGATAATGCCCGCCTACACACTGATCGCATCTCCCAACAGGCTCTACGAGGTGTACAGATGCTTCCGTGGCCAGCGTCCTCTCCGGATCTCTCACCAATCGAACACGTGTGGGATCTCATTGGACGCCGTTTGCAAACTCTGCCCCAGCCTCGTACGGACGACCAACTGTGGCAAATGGTTGACAGAGAATGGAGAACCATCCCTCAGGACACCATCCGCATTCTTATTGACTCTGTACCTCGACGTGTTTCTGCGTGCATCGCCGCTCGCGGTGGTCCTACATCCTACTGAGTCGATGCCGTGCGCATTGTGTAACCTGCATATCGGTTTGAAATAAACATCAATTATTCATCCGTGCCGTCTCTGTTTTTCCCCAACTTTCATCCCTTTCGAACCACTCCTCCTTGGTGTTGCATTGTCACTGTCAGTCAGTGTATATTGGCCTCGTCAGGAAGTCGTAAAATTTAAGCAACGAGATTTCCACTTCCGGTGGTGCATATGACCCTGAGATTCACTCAGCCTACA
The DNA here is from genome assembly GCF_040414725.1 of Anabrus simplex. Lineage (NCBI taxonomy): Eukaryota > Metazoa > Arthropoda > Insecta > Orthoptera > Tettigoniidae > Anabrus > Anabrus simplex. The sequence goes on along the minus strand of NC_090266.1, from coordinate 691,717,765 downwards.
CCAAAAATGAGTACCAGGTTAATCCCTGGGGCAAAGGCAGCCGGGCGTAGTGCTAAACACTCTACCCATCACATGCCGAGGTTAACAATGGTGGAAGCCTTTACCTTCCACTCCTCCAAGGGAACTCATGGCCTGTACGGACGTGACTTTGCTTTGACTTTGATAATTATATTGGCATATATTGATCCCACAATACATTTACAAATTACTTCGAAGTAAATTAGCAGTAAGGTCTATCTGTAAATCAGACTGTCAAAATAATATAGACCGCGCGAGTTGGTCGTGCGCGTAGAGGCGTGAGGCTGTGAGCTTGCAACCGGGAGTTAGTAGGTTCGAATCCGACTATCGGCAGCCCTGAAGATGGTTTTCCGTGGTTTCCCATTTTCACACCTGGCAAATGCAGGGGCTGTACCTTAATTAAGGCCACGGCCGCTTCTTTCCAACTCCTAGGCCTTTCCTATCCCATCGTCGCCGTAAGACCTATCTGTGTCGGTGCGACGTAAAGCCCTAGCAAAAAAAGTAATATAGAAATGTCTATCATCTCCAGGGGAGGATCATTAAAATTAAATCAGAATCAGACAAATTCTGTAAGCGCCAATGTAACCATGTTACATAATAAATATTATTTAGGACGAGCTCTAATTGTCCCTCAGGGATGGATCATGGTCTTACGTTAACCCACCTGCTGAAATAATTTGACCCAAACCACGCGGCCACTTGCTCCGTTTACACAAATTTTGCACCCACAGAATGTATATACAGTATTTATACACGATGGCATTTGAACACAGGAACACCACACTTCTAACAATTGTTGTCACATTTATTGCCGTCCCATGATAACGACTCACCTAATTGAGTGTCTCTATAAGCACACGTTATTTATAAATCGCGCTAATTAGACTACGGCAGTATGGCCGCAATGTAATTCACATAAAGTACTAGCAAGATACCCGTGCTTCGCTACGGTATTACACTGAAATTTGTATTTGAGTGCTTAACGTTTTATATATAATCCTCCGAAATTCGCGATCTGATTCGTTTTCTGAGAGATTACGGCAAAGTTCCTCACATTTTTCAATCTTTCTTTCCAGCAATCGATTTCGTACTTCCCGGGATAGGTCCAGGTATTATAGTTCCAGGTATTCCATGCGGTCAGCTGGGTCCCTAAATCTTTGCCGTCTTTTCCTATAAGCATTTTTAGTATGGATCAAATCCTTCAGCAGATCCGGCGTGGTGGTGGTGTCGTCTTGGGTGCCTTGGCGGTACTGAACCCGCTGCCGGACTGTATTTGTAGTCATTACCAGGCCAGCACCCGTTTCCAGCGCGGTCCGCACAATTTGAAGACGGTCCAGAACATTATTATTATTATTATTATTATTATTATTATTATTATTATTATTATTATTATTATTATTATTATTATTATTATTATTACTAGATGTTATGGACCCCACAGCAAGATGGAAGACCGCCACTTGGCGGTAAATTACATTTGCTGCCATTGTCATTGTTGACAATGTGACCAGCTCCATTGTCGCGCGTAGGCAAGTGGGCGGGATTTCTGGCGATACGAATGACATACTTCCGTGCATTATTGACCTTATTATAGAGGTGAATAATTTGACGGTCAGTCTCATTCCTATCTTTTATTTCAAATGTGTTTAAATTTTTATTTATATGCCAGGAGAGTCTACTGTAATCTAAGAACGTTCTCCGAAGGAAAAGATGGCTGTTGAAAACGAACCCAGAAAAGATTAAAAATGATCGGTTTATGATCAGATTAAGTACATCGAAAATCTACAGCCTGTTTCCAGTCATTCGACAGGGTCAGGAATGGAATGAATAAAGCCCCATCTAGCGGCGACAATAGGAATTGAGCCGGCTGCCGAAGCAATCCTCTGGGGGCAATGATCGATGAATGACAAATGAAATGAAATATTGGACAGTGTTTCTGGAATGAATGATGACAGGGAAAACCGGAGTATCCGGAGAAAAACCTTTCCCGCCTCCGTTTTGTCCAGCACGAATGTCACATGGAGTGACCGGGATTTGAAACACGGAACGCAGCTGTGAGAGGCCGGCGCGCTCCCACCTGCGCAACGGAGGTTCCTTATAAGTACATTATGAACAGTAAAATCAACTGGTCTCACCTCATTTTACACCCCACCGCCGTTAAATTTATTTAGCCCCCACCCCCCACAAAAATAAATAAAGGAAGGCGTGTTTCCTTATGTTTAAAGGAGATTGCAAACACCAATGTTCACGTCTATTACCTTCAGTTTTGAGATATAAGTATCCCCATAAAATAATTCACTTTTTTCACTTCCTTTCACACTCCTCCCCCACCCCTAAGTTAATTTTCCGGCAAAAAATACTTGTTTCTTTAATAGTAAAGGATCTTCCAAATACCAATTATCACGACTTTAACTTCTTCAGTTTTTTATTTATGTGTCCTCATGAAAGGAAATCAGTTCCTTTTCACTCCCGCCCCCCAAGATGGTTTCCCCCCAAAACGCGTTTTTCTTTGTTTTTAAAGGAGATCCAAATACCAATTTTCATGTCTGTAACAATTTTAGTTTTTATTAAATGTATGTATTCTCATACAATTAAGAAAATTAATTTTCAATTCTTTCACCCCCCCTTTTCATTGGATTTTCCGAGAATACGTGTTTCTTTACTTTTAAAGCAGATTCCAAATACCAAATATCACGTCTGTAACATCTTCATTTTTGAGACATCAGTAGCCTAATAAAAGAATTCAACACCATTTTCAGTAACCTTTACTTCCGCCCCCCTCCACACAAGTGGTATTTCCGAAAACTAAAAATACACTTTTTTTAATAGAGATAAAAGATACCATTTTTCACTTCTGTAACATGTTAAGTTTTTTAGATATACCGAAAAAAATCTCATTTTAAAATGTCACCCCTTTTAGTTCGCCTTAAGTGGAGTTTCCAAAAACAAATCCCCTATGTTTCTTTACATTTACAGGAGATTCCAAATACCCACTTTTTACGTCTGTAACATTTTACGTTTCTCAGATATTCTGTAGATATAGTCTTTCAAAAAATTCACCCCAATTTGTCACCCCTGTTTAACCGCCATTAATTGGATTTTCCAAAAAAGTACGTGTTTCTTTATTGTTAAAGGAGATCCCATACACACATTTTCAGTTCTGTAATATCTTCAGTTTCTGAGATATATGTATCCTCATTAAAGGCATTCAACCCATTATTCACCCTTTTACACCCCTCCTATTGGGATTTACAGAAACCAAAAAAATACGTGTTCCTTTAGTTTTAAAGGAGATTCTAAATACCAATTTTTACATGTGTAAACTTTTAAAGTTTTAAGATGTAGACACACTAATTTTAAAAATTCACCCCACCCCCCATTATTTGGATTTTCTAAAAACGAAAAAAATACCTGTTTCTTTATTTTTAAAGTGGATCCCAAACACAAATTTTCAGGTCTGTAATATCTTCAGGTTCTGAAATATAAGTAGCCTCATTAAATGCATTCAACCCCATTTTCACACTTTTCCACCCTTCCTATTGGGATTTTCCGAAAAAGTACGTGTTTCTTTATTTTAAAGGAGATACTAAATACCAATTTTTACATCTATAAACTTTAAAAGTTTTGAGATATAAATACACTCATTTTAAAAATTCACACCCTTTTCACCCCCCATTAATTGGATTTTCCAAAAACAAAAAATACGCGTTTCTTTATTTTTAAAGGAGATCCAAAACACCAATTTTCAGGTCTGTAATATATCAGGTTCTGAAATATAAGTAGCCTCATTAAAGGCATTCAACAACTTTTTCACCCTTTTCCACCCTTCCTATTGGGATTTTCCGAAAACAAAAATACGTGTTTCTTTATTTTTAAAGGAGATTCTAAATACCAATTTTTACATCTATAAACTTTAAAAATTTTTAGATATAAATACACTCATTTTAAGAATTCACCCCCTTTTCATCTCCCCCATTAATTGGATTTTCCAAAAACAAAAAATTCGTGTTTAGTTTTAAAGGAGATCCCATACACCAATTTTCAGATCTGTAATATCTTCAGTTTCTGAGATATAAGTATCCTCATTAAAGGCATTCAACCTCTTTTTCATCCCTTTTCACCCCTCCTGTTGGGATTTTCCGAAAAAAATACGTGTTTCTTTATTTTAATGAAGATTCTAAATACCAATTTTTACATCTGTAAACTTTATAAGTTTTGAGATATAGATGCACTCATTTTAAAAATTTACCCCCCTTTTCACCCTCCCATGAATATAATTTTCCAAAAACAAAAAATTACGTGTTTCTTTATTTTTAAAAGAGATCAAAAGTACCAATATTCAGGTCTGTAATATCTTCAGTTTCCGACATATAAGTACCGGTATCCTGATTAAAGGCATTCAACCCCCTTTTTCACCCTTTTTCACCCTTTTTCACCCTTTTTCATCCCTCCTATTGGGATTTTCTGAAAACAAAAAGTACATGTTTCCTTATTTTTAAAGGTGATTCTAAATACCAATTTTTACATCTGTAAACTTTTAATGTTTTGAGATATAGATACACTCATTTTAAAATTTCACCCCTTTTGCGACGGAATATCCAAAAATCCTGTCTTAGCGAGCACCTACATCTTAGTATGAATATATCCCCAAAATTTCATTTCTTTATGTCCAGTAGTTTTGGCTCGGCGATGATGAGTCCGTCAGTCAGTCAGGACAAGTTATTTTATATATATAGATTTGTGTCTAGTTGAATGTACGAGATATTATAGTAGAGCTCTTATCTAACACTTGTTGCACTGTACTGTACGTCTATATATAATAGATGGGACGTTTTATCAAAAATATGTTAAATGAACATCGTATATACACTGTACTAACGTTACACTTATAACTGTCTCTCAACTAAAGAGACGATGTGTGACTCCTACACAGGACGGTAGTCAGATAATACAGTTAGGAAGAAGAATAAGAATCTCAGCCTGAATCTGAATACATCAATATGTGATCCATACCACGGATATGGAACTAAAGTTGGAGTTTTCATTTTTGAGATGTTTGTGGTTCAAAAATTGGCATAAGGTAGTGATTATTTTCCATTTATTCCTGCACTCAGTTATTCATCTATTCATTCTATTATTTAGGTAGACAGAATTTCATTCACAGTGGAATGTTCAACTCAGTCAATCAAGTCATTCGTTCACCCAATCAATCACTCATTTATCAATGAATGATCCCTCACTAGTTAGTGGCTATCCGTGATCGGGTGAGAAGAGTAATATTCACTCATTCATGCACGACCAAAATTCAACCGTGAAGTCATCCGTTACCAATTCAAGCAGTCATCCGCTCATTCAGTTCAGTCATAATGCATGTTGTAATCGTAGGATATCTCCAGAAGCACTAAATAAGCTAAGGAAGGGGAAGATACATGTTGTCCTAGACGATATAACATTGGTAACGTCTAGGACAAAATAAAGTATATATAGTGTAGAAATGTATGTAGTAATCTATGTACGGTATATAAAATAACTTGTCCTGACTGACTGACTGACTGACTGACTGACTGACTGACTGACTGACTGACTGACTGACTCATCATTACCGAGCCATAACTACTGGACATAAAGTAATTATATTTTGGGGATACATTTATATTACAATATAGGTGCTCACTAAGGGAGGATTTTCAGATATTCCCCCGCTAAGGGGGTGAAAACGGGGGTGAATTTTTATGATGAGTGTATCTATATTGAACCCATAATTCTGCGATGAGAAAAATATTTTTCATTTTTCTCAATATTTATTTGAAATAACAAGCTACTTTTATTTTTGAGAGCAGCCATGTTGCACTTCCAGAGCCTCGGTGTCGCGTGGGAACGAACTCACCCGCGGTAAGGTCCTGAAATACCGTGACACCTCGGTGGACTTCGAGTACCCAACAATTCTTCAAATTCACGGAATTCTGCGTAACGAGAGATTTTGGCAACACAGTAAATACAGAAATAAATAATCTAAATTATTCTCAAAACCTACGTGAAGACAGAAACCCGATGGTAAAATATAAATGCAGTTAAGCCTAAGTACAAATCAGCGTCAGATCAGTGGACTAGCTCCACGTGCCAAGGTCAATGGATGAAGAAAACCCGCGAAACGCCCGGGCAGAAACAATTTATTTCACCTGTTGCGAGTGTGATAAAATTATGAGATTAACATCTAAATAAATCACAAGTCTGTCCGGAATTCTGGAACAAGTTTCATGGAAATCGGTCTATTGGACGCGAAATTTGCAGATTACGTAATCAAGCTTAGTGGTGTGAGTAGCGTCACTCCTAAGACTATAAAGACTATAAAAGAAACCCCCTCTGCATTTTTCTCAGTGTCGGTCTGGTTTCTGAAGCAGCGGAAGCTTACGCCCGTCGTCAGCAGAAAATTGTATAAGATTGATCTACAAATAACTTAGTACATGTTCGTGGCTGTGGTCCACATCTTCTGTTAGAAAGGGAAGGTGATAGAAATTTTTCTGAACTTTTGCCGACAAACTGTGAAAGCATAGGCGTCTGTTAAAGTACATAGCAGATTTTTATTGTATCACCTCGTGTGTGTTGGAAAGTGTTAAGGGAGTTGGGAAGCTAGGCAGAGTAGTTCTGATTTCGTTATCAGTTGAACACCTGTTGTATTAGGGTGACTGACAGCCGACTCTGGGGAGAAGGGAGACAGTCACAGTTGACTGCAGAACGAAGGAGGTTTGCTGTACAAATTATAACGAAGAAAGTGCATGATTTGTGTCGTCATTTAATAACGTGTGAAAAGGCAGTATTTGTAAGATAGATATGTTTGAGAAGATGATGTTCCTTGTACCAATGTGCGGTTAAGCACGAGGTCAGCTGGCAAAAATGTAGCCAGAATACTGGAGATGACGTCAATGCAGGTCTGTCTATATTTTGTATTATGTTGTAGTTAGATTTTTTTGTCCCAACCAATTATTTTTCAAGACGTGTGTCGGGTTGATATTTGTGATTATCAGGCGAGAAGTGTTATAATTTTGGTCAGCGTGTGAAAATTTTAGTTTTGTAAATTTCACGTCAAGAAACGGTAAAATCTGGTGTTAATGTTCCATGAGATATTGTCCAAAGTGAGGAAAATTAGGAAAGCGATAATGGTAAAGTAGTCGTGGCGAATGTCTTAATTTCAAGTATCATTTGAATTCAGAAATTTTGTCGAAAATAATAATAATAATAATAATAATAATAATAATAATAATGTCTACCGCGGGATAAAATTTTCCTATGTTAAAAGTGCATTTAACAAGTATGTTTTACAAGGATCGCAGGCATTTAGAAAATTCCAGTGAAATTCGATCGAGTTATGTTTTATTCATGGGAAGTAAAATTTTGTGACATCGTGTATGTCGATGATACGGAAAATCGCGGTGTGTTCTTGTATTCTCGAGGTCCGAAAGTTGTAGTAACAGTAAAATAAAGAGGTGTATTTTATAATGGTTTTTTTTTCACAAGAGGATCGAAAGGTGAAAAGTGTCTTGGAAATGTAAGAAAAATGGATTGAGAGCGAAGAATTTATATATGTGGAGATGAGAGTGATAGGAATACTGAAGGTGAAAGGGAGCCTGGATTTTAAGTAATACCGCTAGGATAAGGCGAGGAGAATGAGTTTGAGACAGGCTATGTTTGCCGAGGAAGGATTTGTGAGACAGGCTGTATTGAGGCAGGCTGTAGTGTTGAGCCGTATCCTGCCGGCCCATAATAATAATTAGAATATTATTTGACCCAATATGTAAATTTTATTCATACAAGTTACAGTCTAATATGTTAAAGTATCGTATCATAAGATAGTTGATACCGGATGTTGAGCAAGTCAGTAAGTCGCTGGACATTGTTTCATATTTCCGTGTGACCGTGAGAAAGGGTGGCGTAACCAAGCGTTGGCAAGGATCGACACGTGTATTAGATGCTGACCAAGCAAGACATTTCAGCCAATGGTAACTTCAGGATTTGGCAATCATGGAGACTAAACCGCGCCAAATCTTAATTCAAGAATGACCAACGTGCTCAGTTGCTAAAGTCAGTTTCTGACGTTCATCGGTTTTCCACAGACTCAGAAGTCCGATATATTTGGAAATGTAATATAAAAATTGGTGGAAGACATTTGCTAGTGTTTGAGCTGTGTTTTGTAAATATATCATAATTAATATTGTGTCATCATATACGACGAATTTTCTGATTGGTGGTTGGTTCAGACACCCGGGGACCCCAGTATTGGAATGGCGTCACTGAAGCCTCCTCAGTAACCCAAGCTCTGGAGAGCGTCTCTCTGTGTTAAATGCTTGGATAGTGCGGGAGCACAAACTCAGAATGGTGATCGTGATTAACGTAGTGTTATTCCAGTAACAGTAACTGGTTCTTAATAATATTTTAAATTGTGCATTTGGAAGATTTTACTGATCCTGAGTTAATGGAAGAGTATATTCTGGCAGAGTTTACTTTCAATACATAAAGACGGTGTAAATTGACCGCTGTGTAACAAGTGTAGAGGAGACGTGCTATTGTTTCACTACTCCGCGACGGGCGCGTTTCGCGAGGAACTTTCGTAGCGAACCCTTTAAGTGAAGTGCTTATTATAAATGTATCAGTGTGTTTAGCTGATCCTGTAAAGAGAAAGGGTTTTTCGGCTCGTAGCATTGAGCAGCGAAGATATTGTCAACCAAAGTCTTCTGTGTTCCAGTGAATCATTTCCAGCAAGCTGATGGATATGCATGCAGAAGAAGGAAGTGCATTACCACATGTTAATGCTGTGATTAACATGGCGTAAATTCCTAAATCAGCGGGGATGTAAGCTGCTATCCTGGTATCCCGAGAGTCGTCATGTGAAATTCAATTAAGACGCATGTGTTATTTATGGCGTGATATGTAAATTATGTTAAGGTACTAGGGCAGTGTAGATAGCAATTTTAATTTCATGTAAAGTAAGCCTGACGGCATTTGTTTGTTTAATTTTGTTACTATGATAGATTCGGATACGGGAATAATGCATGTTTATTTCATTTTCATTTCGCTTTTTGATTAGATGATTGGGAAGATGAGGGATTGATAGGATTAGTTGTTGTTCATTTATGCATGTTACTTAGTATAGGATATTCCGAGTTTTCCTTATATATATGCTAGAATGGCTAGATTGACAGGTTCACCTTAATACAACGTTAAATACGTATTATTTCATTTTATTTCGGTTATTCAGAGAGACAGGTATAGCTAATCTGTTGATGCATGATTTTACGGAAGCTGACTGAAGGAGCTGCAGAACGTCGTTGTTAGAATAAGATCTTTGAAGTTAAGTTGGACTCTGTTTTGCCTGATGGTCTGCAAAGGACACGAACTGAGTCTCATAATGTGGAAGGCCAATGGGATTTATGAGAAATATGAGATAAAGATTGCATGCTGAATTATAATGTATTGGTGCAGGCTGATGGTATGCCTGACAAGAGAAAGAATATTGTGCAGATGTGTGTGCCTGCCAAGTGTCTTCTGAGTGTATATTGTGATCAGAATGGACAGTATTAATTCCAGACTATTGAGTCTGATGTTATTCAATGGTAAAAGCATGCTAAGAAGGAATGAATATACGTGAGTTTCCGTGTAGCCGGCGAAAGACGTTATCTAATGGCAAGCTGATTACTGGCCTTGTGTTTATTAGTAGGCGCGAATGAGACGATATTTCCTTGTGACAGCCTCGGGGGACAGAATCCAAACTTTAGCATAGTGTTGTGTTCAACATTTCTTTTCAGCTCGTAATCTACCCGGAAGTACATGAGGGATGACCGCGCTGTTGAGCGCTCAAATGCAGCAGAAGGAGGCAATGTTGCCCGTTGCTTTCTTCATGATATCAAGGGTTATTTATATGTTTTTCCCTTACAGGATGATGTTTTACATTGTTATTTGTGGTTGTATACCTTGTCTCGTTGTTTTTAAAGGGAACAGCCCGAGTGCTGAAGTATTGGTGGTTTATTTAGTTCTGTCTAGATCTCTTCCAGTGAACCGGGATTCACATTAGAATCTGTGTAGCATTTAAGATTGTACTCGATATCCGGTGTATATAGATGTGTTTAGTTTGATTATTTGAATTGTTGTAAATATAGTATAGGATATGCCCCTAGTATTTTGCATAACTTACATAGCGTCCCATTGCGTCTTAATTATTTTTCTTTTCGTCGTAACTTTCCTTTATAATGTAACTTTTATTTAACGGTAGCATTTCGGCGACTCTCGTTTTAACTTAACTTTGGAAACCGTATCGTTGTGATGCGATAGTGTGTAACTCCATACGGAAATACCACATGTCAGTGTTTGCGTACCCTTGTTGCCATACAATATAAACAATGGACTATAAGAAGAAGCTCAGTTTTGATGTATATAAGTGTTCTTTGTTGAACTTGATTTTTGATTACAAATTTTGTATTATCATTCAAGTGACGTTTTAACTTCCATTTATTTTCTATATTTTTGAGTTCATTTTGACATATTATTATTCCTTGGTTTTAATTGTTTTATCGTAATATGATCGGGGATATTTATCAATAAATCCATCTTACCCCCTATGATTGTTTCTCATTCGTGTTATACCTCCATTTCCTGTCATTGATTGATATTTTAGTGTAGAACTTCGACTTTTTATCCTGACCCAACCGACAACCAACCCACTCTCTTCCCAACCCTGAGTTAGTCGGATGTTCATACAGGAATGGAGGCATCGTCCTAGAGGGTATTTACCCTTGGGTACGGTACAGTGTATTCCGCTAACAATCCGATAATTGAGACGACTGCTGTGTGAGTGCACGGTAGATTTCTAGTAAGATCCCAAGTGAAAAACGATTCTAGTAAAGATTAAAAATCTTGGTAGTAAAAGTCAAGTGACTAGTTACGTAAAGTCAGTATGAATAGTAGGATAATGTGACTTCAAGGATAAAAGAGCATTTAGAATACACGGTTGGTGTTGTTTGACCGTGTAAATTTATTGAATTTCGTTTCACTGGATAGTCATAGATATAAATATTTGAAATTGACGGTAGGCGATTTGAGGGTTTCCAATGCGGTAGTGATGATTATTATTTTTGGACAACATCCACTAAATGTTCATTGCACATGCTGAGATCGTGTTTGAGTTGGGGGATTGTTCGTCACGTATATTTATTTTTCGAGTTCACGTTTTGTAACGAGATAGAGACTTACTGCATTTTTCGACTTGCATTCGCTTAATAGTAAGAGACGTTGTTCCGTTGCGTGTTATTAGTCTGACCAGATTTACAATTGAAATGTCAGAGTTTGTTTGAAATTGCTGGTTCGCCTGATATGCCAGGGGAAGCGTAATACGACCTATTTTCCGCCCGACAATAGATTTAGGACGTCACATGTTATCCTTGGAGTATACTGATGATGAGACGTCCTAGTTCACGCTCGACGATAGAATTAGGAAGGTATCGTGTACATAGAGATTAGTGTTAGGGTGTACAGATTTTAAGTGAGCCCGACGATAGGTCTCGGATGTCAGCTGTACATACTCAAGTCTCAGATTAGATGTTTTTTTTTGTTTTTTGCGAAGTGACTGGGCGAAGGTAGCATCTACAGTAAAATATGAAATATGAAGAGGGTTAGATCGGTAATAATGAAGCCAACTTGTGCGCAGCTCCAACAGCTGGAAGGTGCTCCCTAAGATATGGGACCGTTATCGGCGAATGAGGGTTGCCCAACATTGGTTATCGACCTGATGGTGATTAAATATTTTACTGTAATTCTCCATGCGTGTTGAGCTTAAATGACTTCGATATTTTATTTTATTTTACGGACTTAATTTTTTTGTCGTTCTGACGCCCGTTTCGTCTTGATAGTGTGCATATTTACACTCAATGTATTAGTGTGAGACTTGAGCTGCGAATGTGGTTTCGTTTCGTCAGCCAGTAATATTAGTTTTATTTTCAATCTTTGTCGTACTTTCATTTTTATACGTAGTTGAATTCGATTAAGTGATAACTTTGTAGGTAGTGTGTTGGGACAAACAATAAGTAGATGGATCTGTACTGGTAGTCATTGTTTGAGAAAGGAAAGAATTCCTTAAGTTTGTTGTATTTTTCAATGTGGACTGGTAATTTTATTAAGCGTAACATAACCATTTCTAACCTGAAAATATGTTCGATAATAATACTTTTCAAGTGACTTTCCACTTTTTAATTAACTTCAGTGTTTGGCATTTCTTCTAAATGCGTGATGAATAAGTGTTTCCTGCATTTCGCAGTTTTGTTCCTTCAGAACGACGTAACGTAAGATCCTCGCGGATGATGTTGTTGTTGGTTCCTTCCGAACAGTTGTTTGGGTGATGCACATTTAGCATCGGGATTATTTTATCACTTAAGGGTGTCATGAATGACAAATACATGGTGGAATTTTATTTCAATTGTGAATGATGCTGTTAACTCGTAGTGAACACCATGCTTTCCCATAATATTTCGCAACCTATCCAAAGCAACTGATAGTCAATTTGGTTCGATTAAGGGTCCATTCGGCGGGTGTTCCGTATCCGTAAGGGTATTCGACTGGTGGATAATCTTAATTGAGAGGAAATCAGGCGTTCTACTTGTTGAAAGTCAGATTTTCCACGGATCGTGTGGATTAATTCTCAGTTCTCGTTTGGAGTAATAGGTGCCCGGTTTTCAGGTCTTTCCTTTTTTCAGTTTTCAGTTTCTCTGTCCACTAATTTATTACTTTCTCAGAAGCAACTCTTCGATATTGTGAGAAATAAAGCAACGCTATGCAATGTGACTGCGTTTGAAACATTCAATAATAAATAATTTATAATTTTTTTTATTTCAAGGATTTATATTAAAATAACAAGGTTGTCGTGCCATTTCGAATTTAATAAAAGTTAGTAAGCACATATTTGCTCCTCATTTCAAGTAGTTAGGCTCTCTTCAGAACCCCATCGTTTGGTTAAGATCGTGACCGAATTTCTTCCCACAACGACCCATGATTTAAGAGTTCTATATTGCTCTACTGTAGCAGCTGTGGCCGACCAACGGTGGAATGGTAAGTTCAAGCTTTCAATATCTCGAAAACTGAAAAGTTTAAAGACATGGAAATTGGTATTTGGAATCTGCTTTAAAAATAATGAAGCACGCATTTTTTTAGAAAATCCTGTAAATGGGGCTGAGAAAAGGTGAAAAGGGAGTTGAATACCTTTTATGTGGATAGTAATATGTCAAAAACTGGAGATGCTGCAGTCATGAAAATTGGTATTTTGAATTTCCTTTAAAAATAAAGAAATGCTTATTTTTTGTTTTTGGAAAATCTACTTAACGGGTGATGAACAGGAGTGACAAAGGGGGTGAATTCTTAAAATTAGTATATTTAAAAAACGTAACATGTTACAGACGTAAAAATTGGTATTTTTAATCTCTTTTAAAAATAAAAGTAACACGTACTTGTTTGTTTTCGAAAAAAGCACTTCAGTGGGATGGGCGGTGTAAAAATTACTGAAAAAATGGGTTGAATCCTTTTTATGTGGACAATTATATCTCAAAAATTGAAGATGATACAGACATGGTATTTGGATCTCCTTTGAAACTAAAGAAACATGAATTTGTTTTTGTTTTTGGAAAACAACTTAAGGGGTGGTGAACAGGAGTGACAAAAAGGTTGAATTTTTAAAATGAGTATATCTCATAAATGTAACATGTTACGAACGTGAGAATTGGTATTTGGAATCCCCTGTAAAAGTAAAGTAAAATGCATAATTTGTTTTCTGAAATTCCACTTAAAGGGAAATGTTAAAGGGGTAAATTTAAAATGAGCATGTGCACATTATATATAAAAGACTTAAACGTTACAGACTTGAATATTGGTATTTTAATCTCTTTTAAAAATAAAAGTAAAATGTATTTGTTTGTTTTCGGAAAAAACACTTCAGTGGTGGTGGTGGTGTGGGTGGGGATAAAGTGGAGTGAATTGAGGGATTGAATTCTTTTCATGTGGATACTTATATCTCAAAAACTGGAGATGTTACAGACATGAAAAGTGGTATTTGAAATCTATATATAGAAATAAGAGTTTTGTCTGTACATTGCTCAGAATTTGAAAAGAATGGTATTTCTGTATCGGACATGCCCATAGTAACAAGGAAATGCACTTTTTACTTTTCCGTAATGTCTGTCTGTCTGTCTGTCTGTCTGTCTGTCTGTCTGTCTGTCTGTCTGTCTGTCTGTCTGTCTGTCTGTCTGTCTGTCTGTACACGCATCACTAGAAAACGGCTGAAGAGAATTGAATGAAAATTGGTATGCAAAGTCGGGGATAAGTCGCTACAATCTAGGCCATAAATAATTCTATTCACGCTGAGTGAAATGGTAGTTTAGGGGAAGGATTAAAATTTAATTTTCAAATATTTATGTTATTAGTAGTCTATCTTAATGAAAATCGGTATGCAACGCACGGAAATAGGTCGCTATAATCTAGACCATAAATACTTTTATTCACGCTGAGCGAAATGGTACTTTAGGAGAAGGCCTAAAATTTAATTCTTAAATATTTATGTTATTAGTGTTCATATCTTAATACAAATCGGTATGCAAAGTCGGGGAATAAGTCGCTATAATCTATGCCATAGATAATTTTATTCACGATGATTGAAATGGTATTTTAGGGGAAGGCCAAAATTTTAATTCTCATATATTTATGTTATTAGTTGTCTTAATGAAAATCGGCAGGCAAAGTCGGGGAATAAGTAGCTATAATTTAGGCTATAAATAATTGTATTCACGCTGAGAAAAATGGTAGTGTAGAGGAAGGCCTAAAATGTAATTCTCAAATATTGATGTTATTAGTGGTTGTATCGATAAATACTGCATAAATAAAGTTATATAGTATCAAATTTACGGTCATTTATGTCTTATACATTGTTAGGGTACCGGCTATTATCACAGAGATATTCATGAGTTTGGATTTTTGTTACTAAATCCATATCAGCGCCGAGTCTTGAGAAAATGGGTAAACAGAATTTAACGAAAATCGTTATGTAAAGTCGGAGAATAAGGAACTACAGTCTACGCTATAAACAATTTTATAAGACGCCCTAATATCACAGAGTCGAAAGAAAACTAAATGTGAAGTCCTACAATACGGAAAGCTTATAAAATTGATCAACAATAACATTACATTGACCATTGTTTGTTGTGATGTGTTTTGTGTCTTCTGTTGCCACTCATCTCCGATAGATAGGATTACTGCTGCGTACCGATTATTTTTTAATTTCCCTTACGTTGCATCGAACGATGGTGACGATGGGATAGGAAATGGCTAGGAGTTTGAAGGAAGTGGCCTTGGCCTTAATTAAGGTACAGCCCCAGCATTTGCCTGGTGCGAAAATGGGAAAACACGGAATACCATTTTCAGGGCTGCCAACAGTGGGGTTCGAATCTACTATCTCCGGGATGCAAGCTCACTGCGTCGCGCCCCTAACCTCACGGCCAACTCTCCCGGTCGTACAGAGTGTAACAGCCTGCCTGAACATTGGCGGAAGTAGCTGGGGAGTTAGATAACTTTCTTCTTTAGCATGCCATTTCTCTGGTTCATAAATTTTCTGATATTACCGGTACTGGTATGAACACACTGGTTCATAGCATTCGAGCTATTCAATCCCTACTCTGAGGCACTGATTGGAATGAGCAGTTTGCATATAACGGTATAATGGCAGAGGGGTGTTCACGGCAGTCTGCGACCTGGTCCTTTCAGCTCTGGAACTTTGGACTGTTAGATCGGCACCGTAGTACTGATCGTTGAAAGTGACAAAATGCGTGGTTTTTCATTTCATCGAGTGTTTTATGTGATAACATTACTTTTAACCGCTATATTCCTACTGACGGTTTTGTAATGACCTATGTTGACTTCAGTTAGGAGAACCTCGAAGTCTGTCTTTCTGAGAATTCCGTAGCGAAGCACTGGTACATCGGCTAGTAGAATAATAAGATTAGAATAGAGTGTTGGTGAGGTACCCCCATATTGCACAAAGGCCGTAATTGCACTTATCTATAAGCAAGGGAACAGGAAAGATTGCAACAACTATCGAGGTATCTCATTCATTAGTATACCAGGCAAAGTATTCACTGGCATCTTGGAAGGGAGGGTGCTATCAGTGGTTAAGAGCAAGTTGGATGGTAACCAGTGTCGTTTCAAACCACAGAGGGGCTGTTAGGATCAGATTTTCAGTGTGCGGCACGTAATTGAAAAATGCTACGAGAGGAAGAGACAGCTGTGTTTATGTTTCGTAGATCTAGAGAAAGCATATGACAGAGTATCGAGGTAAAAGATGTTCACCATACTGGGGGACTACGGGATCAAGTGTAAATTATTAAAATCAATCAAAGTCATTTATGTTGACAACTGGGCTGCAGTGAGAATTGATGGTAGAACGAGTTCTTGGATCAGGGTACTTACAGGGGTTCGACAACGCTGTAATCCTTTATCTTTGCTGTTCGAAGTTTACATGGATCATCTGCTGAAAGGTATAAAGTGACAGGGAGGGTATCAGTTCGGTGGAAATGTAGTAAGCAGCCTGGCCTATGCTGACGACTTGGTCTTAATGGCAGATTGTGCTGAAAGCCTGCAGTCTAATATCTTGCAACTTGAAAATAGGTGCAATGAGTATGGTATGAATATTAAACTTTCGAAGATTAAATTGATGTCAGCAGGTAAGAAATTCAACAGAATTGAATGTCAGATTGGTGATACAAAGCTGGAACAGGTACATAATTTCAAGTATTTAGGTTGTATGTTCTCCCAGGATGGTAATATAGTAAGTGAGATTAATACAAGGTGCAGTAAAGCTAATGCAGTGAGCTCGCAGTTGCGATCAGCAGTATTCTGTAAGAAGGAAGTCAGCTCCCAGACGAAACTATCTTTACATCGGTCTGTTTTCAGACGAACTTTGCTTTACGGGAACGAAAGCTGTGTGGACTCAGGGTATCTTATTCATAAGTTAGAAGTAACAAACATGAAAGTAGCGAGAATTATTGGTGATAAAAACAGGTGGGAACAATGGCAGGGGGTACTCGGAATGCGGATATAATGGCTAATTTAGGAATGACTTCGATGGATGAAGATGTACACATAATCCGGCTTTTGTGGTTGGGTCATGTGAGGAGAAAGAAGGAGAATAGTTTACCAAGGAGAATAATGGACTCTGTTATGGAGGGTAAGAGATGTAGAGGGAGACCAAGACGACGATGGTTAGACTCAGTTTCTAACGATTTAAAGGTAAGGTATAAAGAACTAAATGAGGCCGCAACACTAGTTGCAAATAGAGGATTGTGGCGACATTTAGTAAATGCACAGAGGCTTGCAGACTGAACGCTGAAAGGCATAACGGTCTATATGTTGATGTGCGTGTGTATAATAATAATAATAATAATAATAATAATAATAATAATAATAATATACGTCTATCCCTTAGTCTCGTTTCCTGATACGGGGTCGGGAATCAGGTGAGATGAATTTATATGACACGTTTTTACAGACGTATACACTTCCTGACTTCAACCTCGTTTGGGAAGCTAATGAAAATAAAATGGATGATAGTGAAAGAAATTGGGTAGGAAGGGGGAACGAATCGGCTGTAGCCCATGAATAGAAACTGCCCCGTTGTTTACCTTGAAGTGAAAATGGTAAATCACAGAAAACCTTCCTCAGGACAGTCGACGATGGGATTCGAACACTCGTCTCCCGAATGCAGAGATTGACTCCGTTGCTGTAGCGCGTTAAAACGCGCGGTCACTTCGCTTAATAATAATAATAATAATAATAATAATAATAATAATAATAATAATAATAATAATAATAGTAATAATAATAATACATCCTTAAATGATTAATTCAATATCTTAGCCTTGTGCTGAAGACAAGATTACCTAACACAGTGCTAATTGGACATTCAGAGATATATTATTATTATTAAATTAACTGAGACATAGTTATTCTTCATTTTCTCTTAACGAAAATTATTCCCGCAGAAGTTAGTTTCAAGAACGGTAACGTCCTCTGTGATAGCAGAGAGCGGTGGAATTCAAGTTAAGGAAGCGCAGGCGCAACATCAACTGTCTTAATTTTCCAAGTCGTCATGTGGTGGCAGCACCACGCAGGGGCTTCAGGAAATTTGCGGCTTGTTTATTTTTTAAGTACTGGGGGAAGTGAATAGAACACACTGACTACATGGGATATTTGTTGTAAATATGGTCATGTGTTTGGAATATTGTCTAAAAGCTCTCTTAAAACATTGAGAATAAACTAGCAATTTAGAAATCATGTTTGAAGTATTATTCATTTAAATTTATTTACATTCCATTTTCAGCCGCAAATATTTATGAAGAATTATTATAAATATAATCATATCAGGTCCGCCTCTGTGGTGTAGTGGTTAGCGTGATTAGCTGCCACCCCCGGAGGTCCGGGTTCGATTCCCGGCTCTGCCACGAAAATTTGAAAAGTGGTACGATGGCTGGAACGGGGTCCACTCAGCCTCGGGAGGTCAACTGATTAGAGGTGGGTTCGATTCCCACCTCAGCCATCCTGGAAGTGGTTTTCCGTGGTTTCCCACTTCTCCTCCAGGCGAATAGCGGGATGGTACCTAACTTAAGGCCACGGTCGCTTCCTTCCCTCTACCTTGTCTATCCCTTCCACTCTTCCCATGCCTCCACAAGGCCCCTGTTCAGCATAGCAGGTGAGGCCGCCTGGGCGAGGTACTGGTCATTCTCCCCAGTTGTATCCCCCGACCAAGAGTCTGAAGCTCCAGGACACTACCCTTGAGGCGGTAGAGGTGGGAGGGTAAACAGATGATGATGATGATGATGATGATGTTAATCATATCGGGCCTGCCTACGTAAGTTGTGCTTCCATAAGGAGAGGATAAAATTAAAACAAGCAAGTTTGTAGTTTTACGTAACTTTTGTTGCCGTGAAAAATGGCATGAGGCGTCCAGATTTACGTGATATGTAAGACACAAGAACGTAGCTATTCATTTCAATTATTGATTACCGAGCTCGATAGCTGCAGTCGCTTAAGTGCGGCTAGTATCCAGTGTTCGGGAGATAGTAGGTTCGAACCCCACTATCGGCAGCCCTGAAGATAGTTTTCCGTGGTTTCCCATTTTCACACCAGGCAAATGCTGGGGCTGGAACGGGGTCCACTCAGCCTCGGGAGGTCAACTGAGTAGACGAGGGTTCGATTCCCACCTCAGCCATCCTGGAAGTGGTTTTCCGTGGTTTCCCACTTCTCCTCCAGGCAAATGCCGGGATGGTACCTAACCTAAGGCCACGGCCGCTTCCTTCCCTCTTCCTTGCCTGTCCCATCCAACCTTCCCATCCCTCCACAAGGCCCCTGTTCAGCATAGCAGGCGAGGCCGCCTGGGCGAGGTACTGGTCATTCTCCCCCGTTGTATCCCTGACCCAAAAGTCTGAATCTGCAGGACACTGCCCTTGAGGCGGTAGAGGTGGGATCCCTCGCTGAGTCCGAGGGAAAAACCGACCCTGGAGGGTAAACAGATTACGAACGAACGAATGGGATTCGAAACAAGTAGGAAAGAATCCTGGAAAAATCCCATTTAGCTATCAAGGTCAAGAAGAGAGTGCGGGTAGCTACAATAGTCTATATAGCTTCAAACAGCGCATAAATAATTATAATAATAATAATAATAATAATAATAATGATAATAATAATAATAATAATAATAATAATAATAATAATAATAAAATGAAAACCTACAACCTGTTTTCCAGTCATTGACCGTGTCAGGGATGTAATGAATGAATCGTATATAGGCTATTAGTACGATGGGGTCGCCACTCCCAAAGTGATTAAGTAATGAGTGATAGATGTTATGAAATGAGAATGGAGAGTGTTGCTGGAATGAAAGATGACAGGGAAACCCGGAGTACCCGGAGAAAAACCTGTCCCGCCTCCGCTTTGTCCAGCACAAATCTCACATGGAGTGACCGGGATTTGAACCACGGTAAAAATGAAATGTCGTATGGCTTTTAGTGCCGGGATATCCCAGGACGGGTTCGGCTCGCCAGGTGCAGGTCTTTTTATGTGACTCCCGTAGGCGACCTGCGCGCCATGATGAGGATGAAATGATGATGAAGACAACACATACACCCAGCCCCCGTGCCATTGGAATTAACCAATTAAGGTTAAAATCCCCGACCCGGCCGGGAATCGAACCCGGGACCCTCTGAACCGAAGGCCAGTACGCTGACCGTTCAGCCAATGAACCACGGTATCCAGCGGTGAGAGGCCGACGCGCTGCCGTCTGAGCCACGGAGGCTTAATAATAATAATAATAATAATAATCATAATAATAATAATAATAATAATAATAATAATAATAATAATAATAATAATAATAATAATAATAATAATAATAATAATAATCCTCTGTGGTGTATTGGTTAGCGTGACTATCTGCCACCCCGGGAGGTCCGGGTTCAATTCCCGGCTCTGCCACGAAATTTGAAAAGTGGTACCAAAGCTAGAACGGGGTCCACTAAGCCTCGGGTGGTCAATTGAATACAGGGTGTTGAGGAGGTTTGATTCCCACCTCAGCCATTCTCGAAGTGATTTTCCGTGGTTTCCCACTTCTCCTTCGGGATGGTGCCTATCTCAAGGTCACGGCCGATTCATTCCCTCTTCCTTGTCTATCCCTTCCAATTTTCCCATCCCCCACAAGGCCACTGTTCAGCATTCTAGGTGAGGCCACCTCGGTGAAGTACTCTCCTCCTTCTCAGTTGTATCCCGCCCACCCAAAGTCTTAGGCTCCAGGATACTGTCTTTGAGGTGGTAGAGGTGGGATCCCTCGCTGAGTTCGAGGGAAAAACTAACCCTGGAAGGTAAACAGATTAAGAAAGCAATTTTGTCCCGCAGGAGTTCTTTTTACGTGCCAGTAAATTTTCCGAGACGAGGCTGACGTATTTTACCTCTTTCAAATATACCGAACTGAGCCAGGAATGAACATCCCGAATTGGGATCAAAAGGCCAGCGCCTCAACCGTGTGAACCACTCAGCCCGGCAGTAATAATAATAATCTTTATTATCATCATCATCCTTAAGGTAGGTGTGTTGAGCAGATGTTTAGCTGCTCGCTTCAATGATCTATTTGCATTCGGCATTGGTGCTGCACCTAGACTTTAAATCAACTGAAAATGGTCCAAAGGACAATGGTTAGCTATAATCTTCTCTTTCAATTACCTTCTATACCAGAGACCGCTCTATCCCAGGAAATCGTAACAAATGCTCAGGAATCAAGCCTCCACCCTTTCCATCTTCAGTCGAAGGTAATTCTTATGTATAAATTCATGCAAGATGCCACTGTGATCTTAGTTTTATTTTTATTTTTTGTTTTATTTTCCCGACAGACATATATGTTACCGAGCGAGATGGCTGCGCGGTTCGAGTCACGTAGATCTGAGCTTGGCTTCGGGAGCTGCTGGATTCAAACCCCTCCGTCATCTTCCCTGAAAATGGCTTTCTTTCTCTTTTCACACCAAGGAAATTTTTGGACTGTACATTCATCAAGGCGATGGCTGCTTCCTTCTCCATCCTTGCCTCACCGAAGACCTCCAATGAGTTAGCGCGACGTTAAACCACTAGCAAGGAAAAGGAGAGTAGTCTTATGGCGACAATGGGATAAGCCTGGGAAGGAAGCGACCGTGGACTTAGTTGACGTACAGGGCTTATGACCTAGATGTTAGGCCCCTTTAAATATCATCCTCAATTAACGTACATCCCCAGCACTTGCCTGGTGTGAAACTGGGAAACCACGGGAGCCATCATCAGAGCTACCTACAACTGGTTTCGAACTCACCATCTTCCGAACGCCCCTCTACTCAGCTGAGTGGACCCCGTTCCAGCCTTCGTACTACTTTTGAAATTTCGCGGCAGAAGTCGGAATCGAATCCGGGCTTCCGGGAGTGGCAGCTAATCACACTAGCCAGTACACCGCAGGAGTGGCCAATTCAAAATTCTACTTTATAGCTTGTTGCTATTACTTGATGTCTGGCTCCATGGCTATCTGGTTAGCGTCCCAGCCTTTGGTCACAGAGGTCCCGGGTTCTATTCCCGCCAGGGTTGGAGATTTTAACCATAATCGGTTAATTTCGCTGGCACGGGGACTGGGTGTATGTGTCGTCTCCATCATAATTTCATCCTGATCACGACACGCAGGTCACCCACGGGTGTCGAATCGAAGGACCTGCATCTGGCGAGCCGAACATGTCCTCGGACACTCCCGGCACTAAAAGACTTATTTTTTATTACTTGATATATACAGTATTTTCGAATTTGTCGCTTTACACAAGCCCGGGAAAATGAAACTTCCACCAAATTCTCTCTCATTTATGGCCATAGCAGTATGGATGCTGCTGAGTAAGTTTGGAGTATATCCAGCGCATCTGGCTGTTATGAATGATGTTAACTCATAACGAAAGACAAGCTGCGATAGCAGTTTCTGGCCCAGTGAGGAAGGCAATGGCAAACTATCCCACTCCTCATCATCAAGCCTTTTATGCTTCATTACAGTGCTGCCATCACTTCTTGTGGTTTCCCTATTTCTCGAAGACTTTACAGACAGTCTGAAGAAAGTAGTCAGTGTACCACTTGGTTACTATCATCCACTACTCTGAAATGGGGGCTGAAATTGCGGTAGGGCGTTAGTTAGACAAGGAATTGGGGAGAAATCGGCTATGGAGGTGAGAATTATACTCCTTGACCAGTTGTTTGGATGTAAAATGGAGGAAAGTCAGAGGAATTCGACTTCGCGTGTTTTTGGAAGCCGTTGCCACTGTCTTGGACACATTTGAACTATCCTGGTTGGTTATAAAGACGGCTGAGTGACAACGTGAATTTGTATTTATATTTCTACGTGCGTTGCCTTCTGTTTTACTTTCAAAAATTCAACCTCCGAAAACTATTAGGAGAGAAGAAGATAGATCGTAGTGTCGATTAGTAGACTCGAGAATGCCTGTGTAATGTTCAGTTGGTTTGGAAGTTGATTAGCCCTCGTTGCAGCGCGGTAGTAGCCCGCGACATCTAGCAGGGAACAGTGGAACTTCTTGAAGAGTGGTGGCGCTTTTGACGGTGAATGCGTTCATCAAATGGTAATAACGCACTGGCGCTCAGTATTGAATTTCACAGTCGGGCTCGGTTCTCTGAATTGTTTTTATGATCATTTTATTAGTTAGGGAGATGAGTGAAAGTTTCTTAATGATTTCAGAATGGAGAATAATGAGACTTCATGTATTCTCCAGTAATTCATTGGTTCACATGACATAGTAACTGTTGGAGATATTGAGAAGGACTTATGCACACACAGTAGCGAGTGAGAATTATTTATAGCTCCTTTGAAATGTCAGCGAAGAATGCCCGATATCCTGTCAAAGGTGTAACATGTTCAATTAACTGTCTATAAAATTGTATGTTAGGAAATTAATGTTATTACCTCCTCAACCACCCTCGAAGTGGTTTTCCATGATTTCCCACTTCTCCTCCAGGCAAATGCAGGGATGGAACCTAACTTAAGGCCACGGCCGCTTCCTTCCTTCTTCCCTGCCCATTCCTTCCAAAATTCCTAATCACCAAAATGCCCCTGTTCAGCATAGCAGGTGAGACCGCCTCGGCGAGGTATTGGCCCCCTTCTCCCCAGTTGTATCCCCAACCCAAAGTCTCACGCTCAAGGTCACTGCTCTTGAGGCGGTAGAGGTGAGATCCCTCGCTAAGTCCATGGGAAAAACTAATCCTGGAGGGTAAAAGGATTAAGAAAGAAAGAAAGAAAGAAAGAAAGAAATGAAATTAATTTTATTGAGTATAGAAAGTTTCCCTCGCCTGCTCTGCGTGTGAAGCATACCTTGGAGAATAAATACGATGAGAAGAATACAATTGTAAAGAAAGCTAGATCCTGCGAGGTAATGTAAGATAAAGGAATAACTTGTTCCTCCTAAGAACTGATTCTGGAAAAGCAACCATACTCCAAAAGAGTAGTTATTTATGTACCAATGAAGTCTGCATTCTTACTCAACTTGTTACTGCAAAATTAGGCGATCGTGCACGAAAGTCCCTCTGTGGCGGATTAGTTCTTAATATCTAGATCATGATCTTTAGGTTGTCAACCTGAGTAGGATATTAAGGAGGTCTTTCACTATCCACTCAGAACAAGAGTCTCAACGAACGCTTATCAATTATAACTATTAAAAAAGGCCCATTACTCTACGCTTTCTTTCTCTCTCTCTCTCTCTCTCTCTCTCTCTTTGTTATGGAGCGTAGAATTCTGAAGAGAAAGGTCTCATTGTAACTTTGCGGCATATTTTAATTCATGGAGTATACTCATAATAGAGATAATAGATTAACAAAATATTGCAAACTATACCCTATTACAACCGTTCTTATTCTAGATAGGTACCGCTGAGACCATGTAAACCCTAGCTTCTCAATCAAAATCTCAGGTGTTTCTAAACAATTGCTTTAATTGACAATCTCCTAAATTGTTTTCCCTCAAAAATAATGTTAATATTGTTTTAATTTTCAAGTTTGTGAATAATGCGTGTTGTAAGCTTAATTGTTAAAAAATGCTTTGCATAGCCATTTTAGATACAGACCACGAAGGCCCTATGAGGAGAGTGTAGATTGGTAAGCTCTATGCCTTGTCGGCTTTGTCCCCAGCGACTCACTCTTTGTTTAGAATGAGTGAACGTGAAGGCTACGTGACTTTCCAGTAGTGGAAATTCTCGTTTCTAAATTCGGTATTGAACTTCCCGCGGGGAATCGAACCGTCGTTCTTCCAGGTGAACCGAGCAAGCCTTTACCGCCTTGGCTAGGCAGCCTCAAATTTGAGTTAGTACGTGTGATATAGGCCTAAACCTGTATTAATATTAAAGTTGCATTAGGCCTGTTAATTTAGTGAGTGAGCCTACCACTATGTGGTTAGATTTGTATCGTATGTAGACGCTGCATTAAGGGGATTTTCAGCCTCAGTGGCATATAAACTATCAATAACTTCAATTCTCCACCCCCTCCGCCTACACAACCTTTCTTGCCAGCTGAGAGCAGGGAAAATTGTTGCAGATTTTCCTTCGGTACTCTATGTTTTGGAATTGATTCCCAGAACAGTTAGTTGACATTTAAGGGTGCTCGAAAGAGAGATTTTGCGGTGGTGAAGAAGAAGAAGATGATGATAATGATAATGATAATGACTGTTGCCTTAAAGTGTTAACTAAGAGGTTCACCAGCCTCACCCCCACCACCTTCTCAGCAGCACCCGCTTGGAATCTCTTTAAGAGATGTTCAACCCATAGATTGTTGTCATTACTATTTTGAAGAGAAGCTTACCACGTTATGTGATTTTTGATACCGTGGTCACGGTCATGGAACCTCCACTGTTACGTATAATGCAAATTTACCTGGCATGAGTTTCCATTTCGAAATAACCACATGCGTTGTACGGGATTCGAACTTGGTTAGAAACCCCGGACAATGTCACTCGGTTCTCACGCTCTACATTAAGATATCGTCGCTCGACCGGTAAAAGGTTGTATTCCACAAAGCTCTTCCTATCAATTATTCTCCTTAAGACTGGTCACGCCTCCCAGCCACGTATGGATATGCAGTCCATCAGAACAAATTTTGTTGTGTTCATTTTCCTATGCCCGTGGGTAAAGGAAAATTAATCTTACAGTACCGTACTGTAGGAATGTACGTTTGCATTACGTATTTACGCACTCCTAGTGTACAATGCATGTAAGGTTCATTTTCGTTTGATCGTCAACATAGGAAAACGAACACAACGGACATTGTTGTGACGGACTGCGTATCCATATGTGGCTGGGAGGCGTGACTGGTCTTAAGGAGAATAATGGATAGGAAGAGTATTGTGGGATACAACGTTTTACCGGTGAAGCGACGATATTATTATTATTATTATTATTATTATTATTATTATTATTATTATTATTATTATTATTATTATTATTCCTTTTTTCTCATCCTGAGCCAGCGGCCGTAACCGTGTTGAAACACCGAGTCCTGTGAGATCTCCGAAGTTAAACAACATTGGGTTTGGTCACGATTTGGATGGGTTGCCAAGCGCTGTTCGTGGCGGGTAAGGGAATTGAGGAGCGGAAAGGAACTGGCCACCCTACCGTACGTAAACTCTGGCTCAGGCACACCTCTGCGGAGGTTCGGACCTGCCTTCGGGCAGAATACACCTTACCGTACCCTCTCATCTTGATATACCTTAACACAGAACGAAGTAAGAAGCACGTTACCTACTAACACGCCAGTGTAAAAGTATCTGCAAACTGGAGAAACGGATGGATTCGAATCGAAAAAATCACCTGTTTTGGAATTTTCTATCCACGGTTTCTTAATTCAGTAAGAAGAAAATGCGCTTACATTCTGTCGTTTGCATCCATATTCCATGCTTAACCTGCTTCTCATCCCAAATTGTCTCCATTCCGTCTTCCTGAATAAAAACGCCTGGGTGACATATAAATCATCCTCTCCAATTAGATTCGCGTTTGAAGCAGTAATGGACGGTAAAGGGAGGCTCTCTCTCTCTTTCAGTCAGAGGGAAGGAAGGTTCCAGGTCCTCGCGGTCATGAGATGGTGTCGGTTTTTCTTTTTCCAAGTGGACTTCCAAGACAGGTGACCTGCAAGTATTTTTTTTTATTACTCACCAACTCCTCTGTCAATTTGTAAAACCTGACAGGGTCGAGAATCTAACCTAGACCTGCGAGAATAGCAGCTAATTGCGCTGAACGTCACGCTATCCAGGTAGACCGAGAGTGAAACGTACCATGACCGTTTAGAAGGTCCGGAGAGGAAGAGGATAACGTAAATATTTATAGTGTTAGGTCCTTATAGAACTCATCTGGAAGCAGCACTTTTTAATAATATTTCTTTCCAAGACTACCAGAGAAAATCAAATTCAAAATACATTTTTCCATTTATACTGTTTAATTTGGTAGATTTATTAAATACTTGACAGTCTTTATATTTGTAAAATCACTTGTTAAAAGGAAAATTTGATACTGTGTTACACGCGAGTTGAAATATTTATGGTATATTGTAAAACTATAGGTGCCGGGCTGAGTGGCTTAGACGGTTAAGGCGCTGGCCTTCTAACCCCAACTTGGCAGGTTCGATCCTGGCTCAGTCCGGTGGTATTTGAAGGTGCTCAAATACGACAGCCCGTGTCGGTAGATTTACTGGCACGTAAAAGAACTCCTGCGGGACTAAATTCCGGCACTTAGGCGTCTCCGAAGACCTTAAAAAGTAGTTAGTGGGACGTAAAACAAACAACTTTATTATTAGTCTATTATTATTATTATTATGATTATTATTATTATTATTATTATTATTATTATTATTATTATTATTATTATTATTATTACTAAAACTATAGGAATCAGTATAATTACTGACATAATGGTATTATTTAAATTACGAGGAGGCAAAACTGACATTACTGTAATGGTAGTGCTGTAATATGAAGTACCGTCCTAAAGTGACGTACAACAGTGACTTGTTTCCAGTCTCTTTCGTGGTCCGAAAACCGGGCAAGTTATTTTAACGATTAAAACGCTAAGTCAATGCCCACATTATTCACACAATTAAACAGATGGAATTAGAAAAAGAATGAGTTCGAATGCTTTAAAAATCGGCTCGTATACTTTCGCTATAATTTCCCTCTTCAACACAACAAATTCACGCAAATCATGATTATTTCTTCCCAACGTTCCATACACAACTAAATAATGTCACCTATAAGGTGACCATATTGTCATTAGAGTTGAAGTCACTTGGGTGGTAAAAGGATAAACTTCCTCAGCCGAATCCACAGTCATTCGACGGAAATTCATGTAATATACACTGCCTAAGCGAATGTCACTCGTATTGTCCAAGGATGAAGTCGAATATAAAGGCAATCAAACAAGAACAAACATATAGTTCAAGGTACGAAATCTGAAATGAATGTTAAAACATATTCGCAAATTCATTGCAATGATAATTATCTATTTTCAGTGTTGTTACATCGTTGATATGCTAATCATTTCAGAATTGTAAGAACCCTGAAACAGCCATGGATCTAGTTAAATCACCCCAATTTGATCCCCATGTGGCCTCTTACCGGGCTAGTTGGCCGTGCGGTTACGGGCCCTCAGTTGTGAGCTTGCATCCGGGAGAAAGTGGGTTCGAACCCCACTGCTGGCAGCCCCGAAATGGCTTTCTGTGGTTTTCCATTTTCGCGCCAGGCTGTACCTTAATTAAGGCCACGGTCGCTTCCTTCCCATGCCCAGCCCTTTCCTGACCCATCGTCACTCCTAACCCTATCCTGTCCCATCATCGCCATAAGATCTATATGTGTCGGTACGACGTAAAGTCAAATGTAATGTGGCCTCTTGGCGACTATTTTTGCCACGTACAGCTATGCAGATATGTACTTTTATGACATAGAGTTTTTAAGATACGCATATGAAGGGTACACGGGAAAAAAGGGGAATGTCATTGTAAAATAAAAAATGAATGAACACTACCCATATATACTTTATGGTCAGGAGAATAGTTTAAGACAATGTACAACCAAGTAAATGGAATTGTCACGGAAATATAACAAGTTTAAGAATACATGTACAATTGATGAAAGGGGAATGTCACCACAGAACAAGAAACAAAGGAGGAATGTCAGTTTGGTATGTGGCAATAGCGATAGATTTCCAGAAGAATTTATCCACTAACGACGTGATTACCGTAGACAGCTGTCACTGTTCTCCTTCAATATACATGTTTTGTCTAGTGGACACTCGGTATTCTATACATACCCAGAGACAGTTGCACATAAAGCAGCAGATGAAGTGTGTTCTGTGTTACATCATTTTATATTTTGTGAACTTGGGGACGAGATAAAACACTTGACAATCTTCTGTAATTCTGCATGTGGACAGAACAAAAACTGGACTGTTTTCAGATTTCTCCACTTTATAGCACATCATGCCAAACGCCTCGAGTCTGTGAAAATAGTATTTCCAATCCGTGGGCACTCGTACTTAGAGTGCAATAGAAACATGGCACTAATTAATCAGAAATTTGCAGCTGAAACGCCTGAAGACTGAGCGGATCATTTTAGAAGTGCCAGAAATAAGCCCTTCCCTTTCCATGAAATCGAAGTTGATCAACAAATTCGTCTGTGGACCAAGTTTTTATTCCCTTGTACAGAAAAGTTTGCCCTTTTAAAACAAGACCTATAAGGGAACTTCTCATCTCCATTGAGCGTCCCCGATTCATGGAATACAGAGACAGTTACAATGGCCATTGGGAACGACCTGTTGTAAATGCTCCAAAATCAACTCCACACTTCCCAGAAACACCAGTTGGTGAGTTTGTTCTTCCAGAGGCATCTTATGAACGTAAGTGCAAGATTTAGTGTACATGAAGTTGCTCTATATTCGCAAACATGCTGGCAAGATTGAGATTTTAAATACATAATTTATTTCTATTTCAGGTTTGCATCCAATCTCTACAGCAAAATTTTCTGATCTGCGCGTCCTTAGATCATTTTCTGGATCACAGGGAAGATCATTCATTGATACACTTCCTCACTATTAATTGACAGGTTATTTGTTAGGTTTTGTTAAAAGTGACATTCCCCTTTATTTTCGTGACAAATGTGTATTTACTTCATTTTCCATTTTTTTAAATTATAAAACTTAATCCTATATTTTCATTATTATCTATTTACAATACCAATGTATTAGGCTAACGTTACATAATATAATATTTTATGTACATGTATTATTGTAGGCAGTATTAAAGGTTGAAACTTTAAAATTTAATTATCTCAGTTTGTAGACGATATGACATTCCCCATTTTTCCCGTGTACCCTCCATATCTTATTGATCTATTGGTAATTTTTGAAAGCTGGTTTTGTGCGATGGCAAATAATGGCATATAAACAGTCATGAATATGGTCCGAAGATCTCCAAAGTCCATATTTTCTTATACTTTGCGTTCAAAATTGAGTATAGAAGCGCTTCCTGATTCTTCCATACATACTTTGTATGCATTAATTTTATTCTTGAATTCTCCCTTCAGCAGCAACATTAATGTCGCATCACTTTCTGTACATAATTGGAAAACGGAAAGTAATCATGGTAGGTTTCACTCTCGGTCTACCGGGATAGCGTGACTTTCAGCGCAATTACCTGCCATTGTCGCAGGTCTGGGTTACATCCTCGGCCCTGTCAGGTTTTGAAAACAGACAAAGGGGTTGTTGAGTAATTGAAGAAATACGCGCATCTCATCTCTCGTCGAAGTGTTCTTGAAAAGAACTACACCATTTCATGACGCCGAGTATCTGGAATCCTCTGGCTAAAACATAGAGTTCATTCAGAATGCAAATTCTCCTACTTAAACTACTCCCCTCCAACCGGCTCTCTTGACCCCCTCCACTGAAGTCCATCATACACATTTTTTAATCTAGTGTGTTTATTTCAAACTTCACACTAATCTATTCATTACGAATACCAGCTGTTATTTTCTCCATCTGGTTGTACCAGCAATTATTATCGCTACTCTCACGTTTGATGCCTCCAGTTTGTGCAAAAGACAGCTCACTTTTACACTGTAAAATGGTCCAAAAGGTGAGGAATATAATGCAAATAACGCCTGATTTCACCTCCTCCTCCAATAATTCCGTTGGTCGCAAAAGAGAGCTCACAACGTTACGTTGCTACACATAGATTAGATTTCTGTCACTGTTCTGACTAACTGTGAGAATATACTGACCTAATATCCTAACAAGTACCTAGTAGCCAGTCATCGTAAGTGACATCACATTAGTCTTGGAAAGGCCGATTTCCATATTTTTTATTCATTGCATTTATTTTCAGGCTTCAACATGTAAAATGTCTGCCTTTGGGACAGCCTGCTATATGGACTAAGTCATCAGTATGAACTAAATCACTTACATCACATGTACTTTGATGGATGTTACCGTGCCGAATCCCGCACTGCCATTTTATGCCTCAGAGTAAATGTTACTTTTAAACTATGAACAATACAGTAACAGTGAAGTAATTCGTTTTTGTCTCGCCCGTGGTGCTACATATAGCTAAGAAATCAGTCCACGTCCACTATCACATTAATCTAACAGTCAACCTACGTGCTTTTGGTTGTCTATATTAACTAACCTTTGATCCTATAATCCCATAATATGACAGTATAGTTTACCTTCGTGTTGTGTTATACTTAATATCTTATTCTTCTTACTGCTCGGTCCGAAGATTGGCTGTCATCAATATTCTTCTCTTACGCTCCTCTCTGTAATCTGTTACTCTCTTCATTTCCTCATACGAGCTGGCTCCTACATCTTCTATGATCTTTCTAGAGTATTGCAGTCTAAGTCTTTCTCTTCCTCTCTTGCCCTGAATCATTCCTTCATTGACATTAACTATAAAACTATTGTGCCTGTAGATATGGCCAACAACACCGAGCTCGATAGCTGCAGTCACTTAAGTGCGGCCAGTTTCCAGTAATCGGGAGATAGTGGGTTCGAGCCCCACTGTCGGCAGCCCTGAAGATAGTTTTCCGTGATTTCCCATTTTCACACCAGGCAAATGCCGAGGCTGTACCTTAATTAAGGCCACGGCCGCTTCCTTCCAATTCCTAGGCCTTTCCTATCCCATCGTCGCCGTAAGACATATCTGTGTCAGTGCGACGTAAAGCAAATGAAAAAAGATATGGCCAATTAATTGGTATTCTCTCTGTCTTACTGTTGATAATAAAGATACTTTTTTGACCTATTCTTCTAAGAATTTCTTCATTTGTGAGTTTTGCTTTCCATGAGATATTTTCCATCCTTCTCCAACACCACACCTCAAACGCCTCCAGACGTTTCTTATCACATGCACCAACAGTTCACGTTTCTGAGTCATGCAAGGCCACACTCTAGACATAGCAAGTAGTAAATATCTTTTTAGTCACGACATTTAGATTCCTTGATGTAAGCAGCACGCTTTTCTTGTAATAGGCAACTATCGCCTAGGCAGTTTTGCTCTTTTTACCTCTCTAGAACTACAAAATGTACCTCATTTCTCGCATATCATTCCTTAAACTCTTGACGTATTCTGAAATCTGGCCCTATCTTAATACTATTTCCTACCATCTTTTTTTTTACACTAACACCTTTTAAATACTTTGTTCTGTAAACTTAATGAAGTACTCCATAGTTACTGTCTTTCCTCCTGCTCCCTTGATTGTCGATTTGTGCAACGTCTACATCCGCCGCTCAGTACTATTCCTCAATGACGCCATTTATATACTTTCCTTGCTACAACATTTCACTGCTTCTAGGTAAATTTCTTCCATTTTTCATGCTGTACGACTGTATCATTTATATCTTATTTTTTAAATATTTCCTTATTATCAGTCAACAGCCGTAGCCGTGTTAAAACACCAGACCCCGTGAGATCTCCGAAGTTATGCAACATTAGGCGTGGTCAAGATTTGAATGGGTTGCCACGAGCTATTGTTGGGAGGAGGGTAAGGGAATGGAGGAGTGAAAAGGAACTGGGCAACCTACCGTACGTAAACTCCGGCTCGGGCACACCTCTGCGGAGGTTCGGACCTGCCTTCGGGCAGAATACACCCTTACCTCCTTATTATTGTAACATACTGTGAGGATTCATTGATCTAATATTGTAACAGATGTCTGTCATTCAGTCTTCATACGTTCCCTTCCAAGTGACATCAAGTTATTTTTGGAAAAGTTAATGTTCTCCTTTACCATCATCATTCGCATTCGCATTCTCATTCTGGATAGGACCTATGTCATGTTTCCATATTTTATGATTAGCCATGACCTCGGCGCTTGCCCGTTTAAAATAACAATCATCATATAAAAATATTTCTTTTTACCCTGAATTAGTTCAAAAATATTCCTTCTCTCTGTTCAGCACTCTCCAAAGACCTCAAGTGAGTTCACCTGAACCCAAAATATTATTAAATTTCCTTATTCTACCACATAGCCCTTAAGAAGATTCTCTATTGCACTCCACCAAAGATTTTTTCGATCATCTGTCCAAATCTTTCAGGTTATATCCAGGTTATTTTGTATTCATCTTTTAATTATTTAGATCTACGTATTTATGTTATATATATCCTATTCCTCATTTTGGTTATATATTTTTAGAAATATTTTATTATGTCTTCCTTTTACGTCTGGAGGCTGAACTGACATCATAACTCTATGTAATTACGTTCGCTCGCTTTATTCTAAAATTTCTCTCTTCATTACTGTCTGCAGGAAAACAATGAAAATGCCATTTACCATATTCTAACTCACCTCATAAATGTAGTGGTGAGAAAGTGCCAAGAATTGGGATTTGAGAAAATTATATTCTGTGTGTAATCAGTATCATTTACAATGTGGTTTGCTAAAACACTCGTTTATACGCAGTGTTGAGAGCATATCAGGTTTCCACAAAATTGGTTTAAAAGTTATGAATTGTTTAAGAGCGCACTGAAAATGATCTAAAATATTGTTTATAGTTATCTCCGTAGTTGCCGAATTGTAATATGTTAGTATTGCACTATTTACTTTTTGCAGTATAGATGTATGAGTGCAGATATTGTCTGGCTCCATGGCTAAATGGTTAGCGTGCTAGCCTTTGGCCACAGGGGTCCCGGATTCGATTCCAGGCAGGGTTGGGAATTTTAACCATAACTGGTTAATTCCCCTAGCACGGAGACTGGGTGTCTGTGTCGTCTTCATCATCATTTCATCCTCATCACGACGCGCAGGTCGCCTAAGGGAGTCAAATCAAAAACCTGCACCTAGCGAGCCGAAGTCCTCGGACACATCCCGGCACTAAAACCATACGCCATTTTAGTGCAGATATTTTTGATATCAGGAATATTTTAATACCAAGTCGAATCTGGTTGGAATTCAATGAGCCATTTGGTGATTACTAAAGAATAAACTGAAAAATGGTTGACTGCCAGTTATTTTCAGGTGGCAGTAAGAAATGAATCATGTTCACGAGTAATTACTTCGTTTGATTGAAAATTAAGTAGCCTTTTACGATTTAAAGGACTGTAATATGCCACGAGGATACTACACCATTAATTTGTGTCTGTTATCAATGACGCACACGAAAGTATACGAAGATTTTTTTCTGTTTTTCAGTTTTACTTTACAGTACGTCGCACCGACGATGGGATAGGAGAGGGAAGGTGGTGACGGTGGGCTTAATCATGGTACAGCCTGGTGTGAAAATAGGAAAACACCGAAAATCATCTCCAGGTCTGCCGACAATGGAGTTTGAATCCACTATCTCCCGAATGCACGCTCACACCTACACGACCCTAACCACATGCCCACTCGCTCGGGGAATGTTTAATGAAAAGCCACGTTTTTAAGGTTCAGATTACAAAACTTGAGGTCTTATGACTGTGATCGGGATATCAATTCACGCAAATCTGTAAACTTGCTTGCTTGCTATAAGGACTAAGATGAGGTTTACATTAGCTTCAAGGTGCAGAAACAGGTTATACGTTGGGTAATTAAAATTCAATGAAATGTCCGACTCCATGACTGAATGGTCAGCGTAGCGGCCTTGGGTTCAGGGGGGGCACGGGTTCGATTACCGTCCGCGTTGGCATTTTTCATCTGAAAATTTTAACTCCATTAACTCGGGGAATGGGTGTTTGTGCTCCCCTCAACATACCTGTAACTCATAAACCGCACCCAACATTATTCCCCACCAAAATAACACACTGACTCTCATGAAGGCGGATGCGTTTGGAAGCCCGAGTGACGATATCACTCGACTATCATGATTCCCAACTACATCATTTCCATCTTCCTCACCATAATTTCGACTATTATTGTTTTGCAGTAAGAAGTTATAGTGCAACATTATCTATCTAGTGCTCAAGGTCCCATAGCTCACATAGGGTAATAAAGGAGGTGAGGTTCAGGAAGACAGTATCCGTGGTGTTAATGCTAACATTTCTGCGCAAATGTAATGACGGTTAAGGACACTTACACTTGTCACATATGACAGGAATATTGCCTATTGCTGGATAAACATCCTAATCAGCATTATAAATCACGCTCCTTTGTTAGACATTACAACTGTACAGTTGTCAGTTCTTCACGTCGAATTATGGCGCTATTAGCGGTCATCTCGAGTGTGGGTTTCCATTATAACCTAATCAAAACGCTCTCACTGACAAAGGTGAAGGCGAAATATCCAGAAGGTATCGTCCAACGTGCACGTAAATTCGTAAACTTGCATACCATGAATAGATGTGTGAAATTTCAGAGTTACAAAGATCTGTAACGTCTTCAACAGCCACCAGAATGCATTAGTTTTGCCACCACGATTATAGTGATGGTATTATCAAGGACAATGAGAGCAACATATTTGTAAAGAGAAAGACAATAAAAAAAATCACGAAGAAAAACCACCCACCTGACAGAGGCGACCGATTACTAAGGAAACAATAAAACACCACAAAAACCACACCTGAAAACAAAAAATGTAGTCCTGAATTATGTGAACAAAAACTCATACAAGATAGGTAATATTTTCGAAAAGCAAGGTCTAAAAGTAGCCTTCAGGGCGAACAACGCGTCAAGAAATTTGACCTAAACGAGACATTAATGAGGAAATTATGAACTCAAACTGCAATGCCATATATATACGCGAAACGAAACGCAATTTACACCTCAGCTACAAAGAACATAAATACGCTGTTAGATATAATTGTCATTCAGCTTTCAGAGAACACTTCCAAGACAGTTCCCACCATTTCACAGACATCATCACAGGTCTTAAAAAGTTTCACATGACACTAGGTCCATCCATATATGTGAACAATCTCTAGGTTGACAAACAGGGATTCTTCGCGCTTCACTTCTGAAAGAGTTTAACAGTCATTTAATACTTATAGTACCTAATACACTTACTGCATTCTCGAGACATGTTGCTGGAACACAATCTTCCTCAAGATGTATGGATGAAATAATATATACCTGTGGCTGGTTGCAAATAGTTATGCTTCGGTTATAATGATATACATATATGTACAATAATCATCGATGAATGTAGAAATTATTACGATATTAGGAATAGCGGTTAAAATATGAAAAGAGATTGGCTTATTGCAACAAAGAAATACAACAATATAGGTTTTGCTTATCTGTTAACACAACGTCCCTTTTATACATACCATAGATACAGTTTTCCCTTCTATAACATAGCTTTAAAGTAAATCGCTTACTTTACTCTTGCACTGTTTACAGTTCTTTATCGTGGGGTTTGGTCCATCACAATATTATTTTTACTTCGACCGCAGCGACGATTATTACGTCTACAAACAGCTGCATCTAATCATATTTTACTATGTTAAGGTAACATTCCCAGGCGTTCTCTACACGTACGTTGATAGAAACCCAGGTGGTAAGTGTGTAATCAAGCGTCGTGGCATTCAGAGTAACCAATAATCAGTAATAGCCTTAGTCAATAATACACCGTTAGATACAATGTGAGATTTACACTTGCATGTTGCTTTCACTTTTTTGTTACCAAGATAATTTACTACATCGACTCTGCTTTCTTCCTTCTGCCCCATGATATTCGATGTAGGTGCACACAATAATAATAATGGTGCACAAATATTCTTTATTTTATAGTAGATGGTAAGTTATAGCAGGCAGGTGAATAATGTGGCTGCAGTGTTATTAGGAATATTTTCAGATGTTTCAAATTCTAGACGAATATCGACTGGAGATTCTTTTATACACACTTCATGATAAGAGTATTATATACTTACAATCGGTTCATGAATATTAAATTCCTCAAGAAACAATTGTGGGCGATCTTCTTTCTGAAAATACGATGATTTAAATTTACAAAACATGTCAGATAGCATGCCTAATTTCTTTTTCTCAAAATCAATCCGTAGGGATAAATAATTCCGTTGTGGTATAGTCCAATCTTTCCTAACTTGCCGTGAACACACTGAGAATGATCTTTCTCCTGGTTGAATTTACGATTCGCTTGAAATCCGCAAATAATGCGCAGAGCTTTCTTTAGTGAATCGTGGTGTCTTTACAGCCCAGCTATGCTTGTTTGTAGTTAGTAACACAGGATACTTATGCAACCCTCATGTTCGAAACCGCATAAGTTTATCATTTTCTACAATCTTGAACAATCGAATGTTTGCTCGATCACATCATGTAACTTGTAGAAGATTCCACATGAGACGTTGAAGTGTCATTTTTCAGGCTACAGCTGTTGCTGTTAATCTAAGAGCAATATAACCTCTAAGATCACTTATCAGAATTAGCTCTTGTTTTGCACTGATTATAAAATGTCTATAGCCTTCAGCGAAGTCAGGAATATGTTTTAATGATAGCATACCTGTAAAGGTACCATCCTCATTAATCATCCAGTCGTTATTAGCTTTCGGACACCATCCTGTCATCGGCGACATTTTTTTTACAAGTTGCTTTACGTCTCATCGATACAGATAGTTCTTAAGGTGACGCAAGATGGGAAAAGGCCAGGATTTGTAAGGAAGTGGCCATGACCTTAATAAGGTACAGTCCTATCATTTGCTGGTGTGAAAACGGTAAACCATGGAAAAAATCTTCAGGGCTGCTGACGCTGGGATTCGAGCCTACCATCTCCTAAATGTACGATCACATCTACGCGACCCTAACCACACAGAAAAATCGCTCGGTTCGTGGGACAAATTATTTACGTTTCTGATACATGAGAAAAAATATATGATAGATGGAAAATATGAGTGTATACAAGGACTGCCTTTACATCCTGTTAGATTTCTAGCATATACAGTATATCTCATCTCAGAGGGTGGATATGCTCTTAATGAGTCAACAGGTCAAGGGTGATTCGAAAGATATTAATCTTTTTTTCTTCATCCCACAGTTTTTTTCTTTCTACCATGGACGAAGCTCAAACTACTCCATGCAACGTTTGCGCTATGAAATATGATAAATACAATTTTTACTATAATTTAAATAATTGTTAGAATGATACATGATACTATTATTATTAGTAGTAGTAGTAGTAGTAGTAGTAGTAGTAGTAGTAGTAGTAGTGCTGCTGTTAACAGTTAGTCCTGACTTAGAACCATTCTCAACACTGTCGCTCATTTATTTCTTCAAAAAACTCACAAAATTCACTAAAAATGGGTTACCGCGAGGATCTAAATTCACGCATGATCGGGACCCATGACAGGAAAATAGATCAGAGACACTAATTCATCTTCAGTGATGAAGATCCTGATACAATAAAGGACATCTCTAGTAGAGGTAAAGGTGAAGGGACGGCCTGAGTGGCTCAGACGGTTGAGGTGCTGGGCTTCTGACCCCAACTTGGCAGGTTCGATCCTGGCTCAGTCCGGTGGTATTTGAAGGTGCTCAAATACGTCAGCCTCGTGTCAGTAAATTTACTGGCACCTAAAAGAGCTACTGCGGGACTAAATTCCGGCAACTTGGCGTCTCCGAAAACCGCAAAAGTGTAGTTAGTGGGTGGTAAAGCCTATAACATTATTACTATTTTTCAAAGGTGGAGGATACTGAGTGAGTTCTTGATTATGCCTATTATAATTTTCTCTGGTACTCATGCTGGATCATAAGGATTTTAATGATATTCCGCGCATGTTTGCTAATACTACCCATACTTCCAGACAGCAAACCATGATCAACCAGTTGTTAAGACATATGTTATATTCAAATAAATAGGATATTCAAGCTCCATGTGCCTATATTTCTCCTCTAAAAAACCTATTTCCATGACCTAGATTATCTCACTCTCTTACCTAGTCGTTGGATCTGTATCAGCTTTGTTCAAGCTTGTTGAAGGATGGTAGCAATGTCTTCTCTTCTCATAGATCGATGGTTCAAAGGCATTACTTATACTTCCCATTCGAGTTCTCTCAGAATAGACGTCGGACTCGTTCGGACTTCATGACGACGCAGGTTTCGATGTAGTCCCCCTTTATGGCATTACGCTATATAATTTTCTAACTTGTCTAAGAAGAACCCAAATGAACAAATCAGCGCCATAATATGTTCATTAGATCATACCTACAATCGTGGAGGCAAAGTATATCTATCAAAAGAAAGAAAGAAAGAAAGAAAGAAAGAAAGAAAGAAAGAAAGAAAGAAAGAAAGAAAGAAAGGTAAAGTCTACTTTCATCAAAGTATCGATCCTTTGCTAAAATGATTGCCTCACAACCTCTAGGCGTTCCATTTATAAGTTCTTGAAGGTAATATGTTCCTATATCCTTCATATTTGTTGGATAAATTTTCAGGGATGGTTTAAGCTTCTTAAATGCACTTTCCTTATAACTGTATTCACATCATCCCATAACAATTTTATAGGATTGCAGTGAGGCATTTAGGATGGTGAAGCCATGTTTTAGCACCTACCCTACTTTTGTCAGATACAGTGTACCTCATACAGTGTCCAGATCGATGTTTAGGAAGGTTATCTTCTTCCAAGATAAAATAGTTACCTTCTGGACGTAACACAGATGGTTTTCCATGTTAATGAAGAATTTTATGGCATTGTTTCGGATCCATAATTAGGGTAATTAGATTTTCACATTGTCAATTTTTTCCAAGAAAATCGCCTCAACATCATTACAGATTCTTCTTCTCCCGTAGAAGTCTAACAGCTGACTGAACATACTGTTGGAAGCTCCCTCCTTTACGTCAGTGAACATACACTCTTCTCGTGGTACCGAAGTACTTAAATCTAGATTAATATGTGAAAAGTACTCTAGATCACTCAGCAGGTTTCCAGTGTTGATTTTGTCAAGACCATTGAGGTTTCCTATTTCCTTTCATAGTTTTTAGCTGTAATTTTCTGACCGACATACGTCTCTTCAGAGCAGCTTCTGAAAGTCTCCTATTTACTGTTTCAACTGTACAGTCTTCTAATTCATTTCAGCTAGTTTTGTACGCGTTTGTAGTATTCTACTGTTTTTTTTTAATTTCGTGTGGCTATTTCTAGCCGAGTGCAGCCCTTGTAAGGCAGACCCTCCGATAAGGGTGGGCGGCATCTGCCATGTGTAGGTAACTGCGTGTTATTGTGGTGGAGGATAGTGTTAAGTGTGGTGTGTGTGTTGCAGGAATGTTGGGGACAGCACAAACACCCGGCCCCCGGGCCATTGGAATTAACCAATTGAGGTTAAAATCCCCGACCCGGCCGGGAATCGAACCCGGGACCCTCTGAACCGAAGGCCAGTACGCTGACCATTCAGCCAACGAGTCGGACATTCTACTGGTAATTCTAACGATTCTGTCGTTGTATTTAGTAGCTTTTATGCCACCTTGGTCGTTGTATTTCTTCGTCAATAGTTGTTTCGGTGAGGCGGGAAAGTCGATGACTCTCCCGATAAAGATACGTCACATTCCTTTGTAATTTGATGAACTAACTTACAAACCTTACTCAGTGTTTCAATCGCACCACTATTTTTGAGTTTATTCTACAACGCCAACGACTATATTACATTGATTGGTACACTGGGTCCTCGGACCGGTCAAGAATGCACGTTGCAATAGTTTATGTGCAAAGGGTCATTTTGTTAAGGATTGTCTGGCATTTTAAAACTGTATACTATTTATTATGATTCATTGTGTCGGTTACCGTAGTCACGCCCTAGTTCGTGATCAATGGACAACGACTGAGTGGTTTAGTAAGTGGTCCTGAGAGTCGGGATATCAGCTTGCTGTCCAATAGGAATGGGTATATCGGACATATTCTGAGGCATGGCCCTCTTTGCGCTCAGATGGCTAGGACTACACAGACCACCGAGGATCCTCAACCCCTTAGAGTAGACATCCTCACTGGGGCTATGTCTACCTAGCATCCGATACTCAGAAAATATCGAACTCAGAATAATTTAAGCAAACCTCGGAACTATGGGAGTAACGGTGTCTCACTTCCAGTTGACAGACCAGGGAATCCTTGGAAATAACTTGACGTTCGACATGGAATTAAGTGGAGTGATATCAATATCAATGGGGCTAATGTAAGAAAGAGGGTAGTACTGGCTCTTTCAGCAAAGAAGAAGTGTCCTGGTATCTAAGTAGTAAATGGTGTTTGGGTAAGGGAAGATAACGAGGAATAAAGAGGAGATTATAACGTGTTCTTAATTGGGGCATGTAACCGAGAACGAAGTACAATATTTTAAATTCCACAGGAGGCACAATTCGAGACAAAGAGAGCTAAAACTTTGTAAAATGAACAATATTGACTTCACAAATTTTAGGAAAGGGAACAGGCACCTCAGTTGGCAAAATTTCTGCAGTACAGTCAACGGCATAAGTTTATTATACCGTATAAGCTAAGATAGGTACACATTACAGAATAAATATTGAATGTATCAGGCTGATATTTTTCAGCATTAAATCGTATATATTTATTTTAAACTATTTTAGAAATTATAAAAATATGAGCAAAAATAAAATGTATGGGCTAATTTAAATTTTAGAAACAGGAAGCATGCTACAATATAACAATAAATATAATGACAATCTATGAATATCTGAATAAATACACAGTTCTTTAAAACAATCTACTAACCCATTACATACAATCACTGAACATTTTAAAACATTAGTGCGTGTATTCTTAGAGGAAAGTGTGTCCATGTGGTGAGAAAGAGAAAGCATAGAAAACACCGCTTACATTTCCTAATAGAGTGGTCCTACTAATGCGGCAACAAATGTAAGGTATTTTCAAAAATCTTCCCGTTCAGCTACAACGTGCAAATTTTTATACAAAGTATAGAAAACGTCATTAATTCAGAAAATATAATTTTCAAGATTCGAAATTTTTCACCTATGATTGGTTATATCCCACCTTAATAGGCTTAAAAGGAAAACGGCAGAGTTTGGTCATCAGTGACACCAATGCATGTAATATGGTTTCTGTTAGGCAGGCAAATTAGCGATTTAACAATCATTGCAGAAATTAGGCCGAGAATTGTCTCAGTGTATACACCATGTTGGGAGAGCAGATGAGGATGAGGCAGACAAGTTTTATGAAGCACTGAGTGACATCCCAGTGAATGTCAGCAGCAAGGGCAGGAAATAGAACTGACGTGATATGAGAATTTGATAGGTAAATGTGAGGAAATCATGGACTAAAAACCTCAACGGGAAGCGTTTACTGGACTTTTGTGCTAGTATGGGATTAGCAGTTACGACTTCATAAAAAATTTGCTTTACGTCGCACCGTCGTATTGGAGTCGATGGGATAGGAAAGGGATAGGAGTGAGAAGGAAGTGGCCGTGGACTTAAGTATGGTTCAGCCCCAGCATTTGCCTGGTGTGAAAATGAGATACCACAGAAAACCATCTTCAGGGCTGCTGACAGTGGAGTTCGAACTCACTGTCTCCTGAATGCAAGCTCACAGCTGCACACCACTAAAGCACGGCCAATTTGCTCGATTACGATTCCATTATTCAAGTGTAAGGCCATCCACCGTTATATATGGGAGGGTAGGAACTTCAAATCCATAAAAGACTGACTTTTTCCCAGAACATCTATTTGAAATGCAGGGGTAGGCATATTCAAGAGATTTTTCGATGACAGACCAGAATTGGATCTGTAGGGGACTCTGAGTGTCACTACGCCCAGACTAGAGAAAAGGAAGTGAGTCTGCAGACGGATAAGTGTATAGAATCTACATGGAGAGAAATGTAGACTGAAGTAAAAGGATATTATTATGTAAAACGTTCCAAAGAACAGATAACAAACGGGTTCAGAAAGTAGAAATAGAATGCGTGGCATGCAGGGATGCTGTAATAGAAATAGCAAGGCGATACCTAGGAAAAACTATGTGTAAAGATGGGTAAAATTGGAATGATGTCATAATGGCAGTTTGTGAACATAACAAAATTAGAAATGGCCCCAAACAACAACGGCTGTAGATAGGGTATTGTATGTAGAGGAAATAAACAGAGCGAAACATATCATTGTAAAGTGGAAGAAACAATCATGAGAAGATTTCTCTCTTCCACTAAACGCAATAAATTATCTTCTAGCCATTTTAACCACATATGGAGTTCTAAGACTCTTCCTGATCAATGGCGCAATGCCATTGTAGTTCCAATACCCAAACCAGGGAAAGATAAGTCAATTGCAGAAAAATATCATCCTAT
This sequence comes from Anabrus simplex, assembly GCF_040414725.1. Classification (NCBI taxonomy): domain Eukaryota; kingdom Metazoa; phylum Arthropoda; class Insecta; order Orthoptera; family Tettigoniidae; genus Anabrus; species Anabrus simplex. Next base: position 691,674,447 of record NC_090266.1, on the reverse strand, counting down.
TGCTTTAACTAATGCGATGTGTAAATTCATGGAGAAAATAATCAACAAAATATTACGCTGGCACCTCGAGCACATACATTTCTTCAGTAATGTGCAAAACGGGTTCCGTAAAGCACACTCCACAACAGACACTTTGATAAGTCTGGAATCTGAAGTACAGGAAGCGTTCCTCAATAACCGACACCTAATAGCAGTCAGTTTAGATATTAATAAGGCATATGACATGGTATGGAAAGATTATGTAATCAAAGTACTAATGACACATAATATACCTGCAAATATGCTATATATCGTTTATAATTTTCTCCAAATGCGCTGAATTCAAGTTCGAATAAATGGAATGCTGTCAAAGGAAGTATTAATTAATAATGGAGTCCCACAAGGATCAGTTATCAGTGTAACACTGTTTCTTGTAGCAATGAATGGTATAGTCTTTAACATCCATTCACCAGTTAAGTGTTGAATTTTTGCTGACCAGGGATAAACATTACGACGTCTCAACTCCTATTACAAGAATCAATTGTAAATATTCAAAACTGGAATAAAACCACAGGGTTCAAATTTTCTAAAAGTGAAACCAAGTGTACCCTCTTCTCCAAAAATAAACATACCATCCAAAACCCTGAATTAAAAATGTGGAAGACCATAAAATTGAATCAGTTAAAACTATTAAAATTCTAGGACTTCTATTCTATTCTATTCGATAACAAGCTCGCCTGGACCCCGTACCTTAAACATCATAAAGACGAGTGTCAAAGAAGAATGAATATCATGAAAATTATCTCAGCAAAATACTGGGAAACACACTACCAAGTCCTAATGAACACATACAGAGCCACAACCAGAGCCAAACTGGATTATGGCAGTATAGTATATTGTTCTGCCAGACCATCTACTCTCAAGATCCTTGATACCATCCAATCCTCAGCTATTCAAATTACCCTGGAAGACCATCGCACCAGCCCCATAGATAGTATAGAGATTGAAACCAACGAACCACCACTTGAAGTCAGACGTAAATAGCTTAGTTTGCCATACGCATTCAAGATAGCTGGCACAAAGAACCACTACTTATAATCTCTCCTATTTTCAAAGAGACATAAATGAAAACAAACTGGATCTGAACCTCAACCCTTTAACATCAGAACATACAATCTTCTCAAAGAACTAAACTTCAGATTTCCACCCATTTTACTTCCACACAAATACCTAGATACCTTTCCATGGAAGGCTCATTTGCCTCCAATCAACTGGGATTTGAACAACAATCTTAAAGCTCATACTGATACAGCGAAATCCCAACAGCTATTTCATGAAATTTGCAACAGATACTCATCACATAGTGCAATTTATACTGATGGATCAAAATTCAATGAGAGATATGGTTGTTCAGTGAAATATAAAGGCTATAGTATGTTATACAGATTACAAAATCTTTACAGTTTTTGCAAGTGAACTGTTTGCTCATAAACAGGCCATGATTCACATTCCAAAAGCAAGCTACAATAACTCATTCATAATATTCTCTGATTCCACAAGTGCACTAATTTCAACACAAAATCCATCAACAACACACCTCCTTGTTAAAGAAATTCAAATGCTATACCACAAGCTCAAGACTGTAGGAAAAATGTTAATTTTATGTCGATACCATCTCACGGAGGAATACCAGGCAACGAATCAGCTGATCAAGCAGCAAAAGAGGCTACTAGCCTTCCAATCAACGACCCTAATATTTCCACCCCACATTCTGATATCATCGCTTACATCAAAATCAAACTTTACGAACAATGGAAAATGAACTGGTTTTAAACTTCTACTAGCAACTTTCAAAAAATTAAAGTGATATCTACGAGAATATATCCTCTCCAAAAGCGCACTAAAGTCTCAATCTCCCGATTAAGGATAGGACACATCCACAGCTATCTTCTAGAAAAGAAATAATTTCCCACCTGCAGTAAATGTAACTGCTCTCTCACTGTCAAGCATATCATCTCAGAATGTAAACTGTATCACCATTGGCGCCAACGCCACAACATACCTAAGGAAATGGAAGTGACAGTAGCTTCTCCAGCACTTAGTCATAAAGTCATCAACTTCCTCAAGGACACTGGCTGCACTCCAAAATTTAATTACATTAAACTTAGTTATATTTTCCTTTTATTTTCTTTACAGTTAAAATATTACTCTGTAATCATATGCAAGAGTTGCGATAAGACCTTGGAGTTAAAGCGAGTATAAACAACCCTAATAAGAAAGATGTTGCTAATTACCAAGAATGGTTTTGTAAAGCGGCAGGAATACCTTTCTGGACTGCAACAAAGGATCTAGGAAAGGAAAGTACAGTAGACTGGAAATGAATAGTGTACTGGGTAAATCAAGTAAACTCATTGTAGATCCTAGGAAATTACTCGACCAATGCACGAAATATTTTCAAAATCTTCTCAACGTTCTGACATTAACACCAAGTCATCAGCACAGTCCTACATGCTTATTTCATTTCTAGATAACTTAAATCTCCCTGCTATTTTATATTTAGCAAATTATTCATGATTAGTCGGGAGATTAAGACTTTAGTGAGCTTTTGGAGAGGATATATTCTCGTAGATATCACTTTAATTTTTTTAAGTTGCTAGTGGAAGTTTAAAGCCAGTTCATTTTCCATTGCTCGTAAAGTTTGATTTTGATATAAGCGATGATATCAGAATGTGGAGGGGAAATTTTAGGGTCGTTGATTGGAAGTCTAGTAGCCTCTTTTGCTGCTTGATCAGAGAAGATCATCGCAACAACCTAGTTCATTGGAAGTAAGGCAGTGATGTTAGTGTGAAATTGTGCTTTAAGAAATGGAAAGAATGGTAAATAAACTACCTGTTTCATAAAACAATAGGAATGGATAAAATTAGACCGGAAATATTGAAATAGAGTGGAATGGCAGGGATGAAATGGCTTCATATAATAATAGAACTAGCATGAAATGTGAGGAAGGTACCTTCGGCTTGGACGAAGGCAGTAATTGCATCCCTCTATAAGCAAGGGAGCGAACTGAATTGCAACAACTATCGAGAATTTCATAAAATACTATATAATGCAATGTGCTCACAGGAATTTTCGAAAGGAGATGCAGTCGGTGATGAAGGATGAAAACCAGTGTAGTTTCAGATCACAGAGAGAAGGGCAGGATCAGATTTTCAGTATGCGTCAACAGAGAACCTAGGGAAAATATGATATGCGCACTGGGGGATTTTGGGCTAAGGAGCCGGCTATTGCAGGTAATTAAATGTACACTGACTGACAGAGCAAATGCAACACTAAGAAGGAGTGGTCAGAACTTTATGCCAATTGCAGGGTAGACTGACGTCACTGAGGTATGCTCATGATGTGAAATGCGCCGCTGTGCTGCGCACGTAGCGAACGATAAATGGGACACGGCGTTGGCGAATGGCCCACTTCGTACCGTGATTTCTCAGCCGACAGTCATTGTAGAACGTGTTGTCGTGTGCCACAGGACACGTGTATAGCTAAGAATGCCAGGCCGCCGTGAACGGAGGCATTTCCAGCAGACAGACAACTTTACGAGGGGTATGGTGATCGGGCTGAGAAGGGAAGGTTGGTCGCTTCGTCAAATCGCAGCCGATACCCATAGGGATGTGTCCAGGGTGCAGCGCCTGTGGCGAAGATGGTTGGCGCAGGGACATGTGGCACGTGCGAGGGGTCCAGGCGCAGCCCGAGTGACGTCAGCACGCGAGGATCGGCGCATCCTCCGCCAAGCGGTGGCAGCCCCGCACGCCACGTCAACCGCCATTCTTCAGCATGTGCAAGACATCCTGGCTGTTCCAATATCGACCAGAACAATTTCCCGTCGATTGGTTGAAGGAGGCCTGCACTCCCGGCGTCCGCTCAGAAGACTACCATTGACTCCACAGCATAGACGTGCACGCCTGGCATGGTGCCGGGCTAGAGCGACTTGGATGAGGGAATGGCGGAACGTCGTGTTCTCCGATGAGGCACGCTTCTGTTCTGTCAGTGATAGTCACCGCAGACGAGTGTGGCGTCGGCGTGGAGAAAGGACAAATCCGGCAGTAACTGTGGAGCGCCCTACCGCTAGACAACGCGGCACCATGGTTTGGGGCGCTATTGCGTATGATTCCACGTCACCTCTAGTGCGTATTCAAGGCACGTTAAATGCCCACCGCTACGTGCAGCATGTGCTGCGGTCGGTGGCACTCCCGTACCTTCAGGGGCTGCCCAATGCTCTGTTTCAGCAGGATAATGCCCGCCCACACACTGCTCGCATCTCCCAACAGGCTCTACGAGGTGTACAGATGCTTCCGTGGCCAGCGTACTCGCCGGATCTCTCACGAATCGAACACGTGTGGGATCTCATTGGACGCCGTTTGCAAACTCTGCCCCAGCCTCGTACGGACGACCAACTGTGGCAAATGGTTGACAGAGAATGGAGAACCATCCCTCAGGACACCATCCGCACTCTTGTTGACTCTGTACCTCGACGTGTTTCTGCGTGCATCGCCGCTCGCGGTGGTCCTACATCCTACTGAGTCGATGCCGTGCGCATTGTGTAACCTGCATATCGGTTTGAAATAAACATCAATTATTCGTCCGTGCCGTCTCTGTTTTTTCCCCAACTTTCATCCCTTTCGAACCACTCCTCCTTGGTGTTGTATTTGCTCTGTCAGTCAGTGTATTTATGTTTGCAATCGGACCACAGTGAGGACTGAGGGTATAATGAGTATTCATGAATCATTTGCTAAATATCGTCGCTTCACCGGTAAAAGGTTGTAATCCACAAAGCTCTTCCTATCGATTATTCTCATGACTGGTCACGCCTCCCAGCCACGTATGGATATGTAGCCCATCAGAACAATGTCCGTTGTGTTCGTTTTCCTATTGCAGCGGGTAACCGAAAATGAACCTAACATGCATTATACAACAGGAGTGCGTAAATACGTAATGCAAGCATACATTCGTATAGTACGGTACAGTGAGGTTAATTTTCCTTTACACATGGGCATAGGAAAATGAACACAACAGCATTTGTTCTGATGGACTGCATAACCAAATGTGGCTGGGAGGCGTGACCAGTCTTAAGGAGAATAATCGATAGGAAGAGCTTTGTGGATTACAATCTTTTACCGGTGAAGCGACGATATAAAATAGCAGTGAGATTTCAGTTATCTAGAAATTAAATAAGCATGTAGGACTATGCTGATGACTTGGTGTTAATGTCAGAATGTGTTGAAAGCCTACAATCTATTATTTTGGAGCTTTAAGAAAGGTTCAGCGAGTATAATATGAAAATTAGCATATACAAGTTAATGAGATGTCATGGGGGAAGACACCCAAGAGAAATGAATACCAGATACGGAATACGAAACTTTAACGGTCTGATCACTTCAAGTACTTAGGATGCGTGTTCTCCCAGGATGAGTATATACTTAGTGAAACTGAATTAATGCGCGACAAAGCTAAGGCAGGGAGTCCGTAGTAGCGAGCAATGGTATTCCGTAATAAAGAGGTGAATTGCCACTTTCTTCAGCTTATCCCAGTTATTTCTGGGGTCACTGGAGCCACCAAGGCTCATTTTGGTTCAGGCTGGGGTTTTAAGACCGGATGACCTCCCTGAAGCCACGTCATTCTTGAGATGAAAATACCGAGCTCGATAGCTTCAGTCGCTTATGGGCGGCCAGTATCCAGTATTCGGAAGAATGTGGTTCGAACCCCACTGTCGGCAGCCCTGAAGATTTGTTATCCGTGGTTTCCCATTTTCACACCAAGCAAATGCTGGGAGTGTACCTCAATTAAGGACACGGCCGATCCCTTTCTACTCCTAACCCACCCTATTCCATCGCCGGCATAATACCTATCAGTTTCGGTGGAACGTTAATCCAGTTATTAAAAAAATGAGATGAAAATCTCGACCCAGGGTCGCCTAGGATTCGAACCTCAGCTTTCCGGGTGGAAATCCAGCAACTAAGCCACTGAGCTAATAAAGAGGTGAATTCTCGGACGAAATTATATTTATACCGGTAGGTTTTCAGACCAACTTTTCTGTACGGGATTGAAGGTTGGTGGAGTCCGAAAATCTTGCTGATATCGTGGCCGTGCTTTAAGCCGCTGCCCCAGCATTTGCCTGGTGTGTAAATGCGAAACCACCATGGAAAACCATCTTCAGGGCTGCCGACTGTGGGGTTCGAACCCACTATCTCCCGAATACTAGATATTGGCCACACTTAAGCGACTGCAGCTATCGACCTCCGTGGGGAACTTTTTTTAAGGAGCTGCAGAGTCTTGCTGACTCTGTGGCAAAAAGTCTTAACTAACAGCTTGTTTATGTGGAATATAGGCCTATATAGGAAAATATTGATCAAGATGGCTGATAGGTAGATGCATTTAAGTTTCCACGAATAATAATAATAGGCCTAATGGTATGCCAACGATGCAATCAACGCTCCTATCAGCGAAACCGGGAACTAGGGTAGAGTGGTAGCCTACAATTTCGATATAAGTATAACTCCGATCAGTCCGGCCCCGCTATATAGGGTGCAATGCGTCCGCCTGCCACCCTGCTGCCCCGTGTTCTATTCCCGGCTGGGACAGGGGTTTTTAATTGTAAATGATTAATATCCCTGGCCTGGGGACTGGGTTCTTTTCCTCACATTCAACACTCTCCACTTCCTCCGTTCCAATTACACGCAGGTTCATATCGCATGGTGCAAGTAGGGTCAAGATCTCTATAGGTCGACGCCCCGAACAAATAGCATTTTAAAAAAATCCGGTCAAAATTAGAAAACCCGCTATATTTTATTATCAATCCTAGTGGGAAGAGAGAAGTAGTTTGCAAGAAATAGCCGATTTCACATTGCAAGGTGAGCGATGCTTCATTGTAGTTCACGTTGTAAATTTGAAGCTATCTTGGCTAAGATGTGGGACCTTTTTTTGAAGTGTAAAGTGCTATTTATAATAACGCCATATTTTTATGAACCTCAGGAAGGGTGTATGATGCTGCATGCATTACCAATAGCAGTTCTCTGTAACTAGTTAATAGATCCATTGCTAAAATATATATGCATGCATTTTCGATCGGGTGTAATGGTACAATTTCGATCATAGATGCTTGCATGTTTCTCACTGCAGATGACGCACGGAAAGTCGGAGAAGAAAGTTTATACGAAATGGTCAATTACGTACCTTCATTGCCCGGTCTAGAAATCCAAGAAAAACGGCCGTCCTCTCGACTTTCAACGACCTCAATTTTTCAGGCCTATGTAATTGTAGAGATTGTCTCAGTGTACCGTATTGATCATCGTGTGAAAGAGCACATGAGAATGATATGGACTAGCTTTGGGAGGCGCCGCGTTATGTACAAATGAAGATGGACCACAATAAAATCGCAGTGCTCTTGAGTGACTTCACTGCAAGAAGTGACAAAAGAACAGTGGGGAATGAGAAGAAAAGCTACAACCTGTTTTCCAGTCAGTGACCGGGTCAGGGATGGAATGAATGAAGCCCGCATCTTGCGGCGAAGATGGGAATTGTGCCGGCTGCCGAGGCCTGTCGCACTCCTCTGGGGCATTGATAAATGACTGAGAGATGAAATGAAATGATAGTGGAGAGTGTAAAGAGGACAGGGAAAACCGGAATACCCGGATAAATCCCTGTCTTGCCTCCGCTTTGTCCAGCACAAATCTCACATGGAGTAACCGGGATTTGAACCACGGAACAGGGAATGAGAAGGTAATGAGGAAATTTTAAGAAGATGTAGAACCCAAAGGGAACTAAAATCACTTATTGCCTTAGTGTGCTAGAATGAGGTCAATGATTCACACCAAGTCTCCAGGTGTAAAGATATTCACTGTAATAAATGTCTAGAGTGACGAATCATAATCGATTATATCACAATTGTTTGATTCTTTCAGGATTGTGCAGGTATTCAGTGAATCATTCAAGGATATCAAAGAACATTTAATCTGCAAGAAAACTGAGTCCTAACTTGAATAATGTTAACCAGTCAGCCGGCGAGGAGCTGTACATTATATTATGAATAGGGAAAAGTCTAGAAAAGTATGGACACGTGAAGTGAAAAGTGAAAAAGTATACTTTAAGTAAATCCGGAATATTGAAATAGACCAGGTGACATACAGTGATGTTGTACCAGAAATATGAAGGGTACGTCTTGGAATGGCAGTGGGTAAATACGGGGAAGACATTCATTCTGTGGGACGTGACAGTGTGGAGACGTCTAAACGTACAGGAAAAGCACAACAAAAATGACTTCAAGCAATAAAGCTTGTGGGCAATTGTCATAGGACACATCTCTTAAAACTCGTTCAATGTAAACCTGACGGATAGGGCATAAATGGAAATCCAAGGCCGTGGTAGTTGGAAGATGAAATGTTAGGGATGGATCACTGGGTGACAGCGGCGATTAAATGAGAGAAATACATACTTGTAGCGATGGAAAGACTGCCTCAAGGTTTACTACTGGACAACAACAACAGAAAGATTTGAGTGAATTTTTCTGAACATAACCTAAAAGTAAATAGAGTCAAATACGTTTTCATAGACACGATCTCACACATTTCACGTATGGTGGACATGCGGACAGGTAAGTAAGGTCTTAGGTGACTTCAACAGCATCGTTTCACGAATAGAATTATTATTGTTCGACATCTTTCTTATACTTTCGAATGCTCATGGTTGCAGCAACGCCTTCACTCTAGGTATGAAGGAGAAATATTAATAGGCAGTGCTATTATACCAAAAGTAGTCCGTGTATGGCTCAGAAACATATATCATTAATGTTCCCCTTTGACAATTTTCCACCTGATATCCACACTCATAATTTGTTCTCTGAGAGAATCTACTTCGATTGCTGAAGACGACAGACTTCTGATGGATTCTTGACAGCGTCGTAGCCACATCTAGTGGAACACATGTGGTAGTCCAGCTTCCAATAGACTATTACATATTTATTATCTTTACGGATAGGGTTTACTTGAGTTTGCAAGAAGAACTCTTGAGACGAAGTTGTGGTTATTGTTCATTTCATCACATTCTCCCGCAGAAAGCAGCTGCTCATACATACGTCTGTGCCTCTAGGCAGACCTAAAACTCTTCTAACAGTATTCTCCCTGACATTAAGATACGGACACACGCTTCATATTTCTCTTTACAATTCGATTGTGATGTTTCAAAATGACTATCGTCTCTTAAGAATTCTCGTCATATGTTGCTCTTCAAACTTTAATTACACATATGGGCCATGAATCCGCCCCAATGATATAATATACTGAGTGGTCCACCGGGCTCTTAAAATTCAGGACAGTATGCAACCCATGTAACATTGCTAGTCATCAAGGTCGATATTGCTCTGCTCGCTACCTGCATATCGGTAATATAAAACGAGGCAAACTTCTACAGGAAGAGAGGCTACATGCAGTCATCGCGCCAAGATGAAAGGACCTGCCGTTTATTGCGTGCTAACATGATCATGTGAGTAGGTTGTGCAACGTGATCGGTAGTGATAGAACCTGAAGGAACGATGTAAAATATGAATAACATATATGACACGGAAAATGGTGTGATAGTCAGGTTTTAAGTTTCAAAAAAAAGAAAAGTCTTCTCAGTTTTAATTTTTGTGTTGATGGGGTGAAAGTATCTTACGAGGTTCACTGTAGGGTAAGTACCTAGGTGTGAATATAAGAAAAGATCCTCACTGTGGCAATCATATAAACAGGTTTTCCGGCCTACTTACGGCTAGGCCACCTAGTTGCTCGCTACCACTTTAGGACAGATAGCAGCACACTTTAGTGTGTATTTATTTTGAAGGCCCCAGCCGGAAGTGGTGTGGATGGAAGGGGATGAGCGACGGTTATGCTTGGGTGCATCGAGCGAGAGAATGTAAGAGGATGTGACTGACTGTTATCGAGGGCGCCTGCCCACCAGTAGCCAGTATTCTGTATTTATAATGTATTACTGTATATGGGTGTCGTAAGTGTAATGTTGTTTAATCAAGTGAGTGATTTACGTCCAAAACATGGTCCAGTTACCGGGCCGGATTATCTACACCACGAGGACCTCGTGAAAACAGCGTGGCGTGTAGTAAGGACGGCTAGTTTCAACAGTCACCTGGAAAAACTTGGAGTTCACTTTAACCCGTCAAAGCTCAATGTCAACTACAGGTGACACCTAATATTAATAACATTTCCTGCTCATCAGGCTGCTTGAACTTCTCTGCCTGTTGAAAGTATTTAAAGAAAGGTCTTGTAATTTGAAATAGACCCTTTTTGAAGTCGTAGCCTGCACTGATCAGTCAGCTCTCGCTCAGATAAAAGAGGAAACGGACTGGATTGAAGTGGTGAAGCAATCGCAAGTTATTGTGGCGTGAAAAGCGTGTGATAAAAGGTATTTTTATTTTGCATTTTATGCATGTATATTCCTTAAAGGTTCAATAATGAATGTGATACATTCTTAAGCATAATATTATAATTTAAGCATATGTTATTGCCATGAAAAAGCATGGTGTCACCTGTAGGTGACATTGGTCGCATCAAGTAGGCCTTTTTGTCCAGTTTCAATTATGCATAGTATCTGATATTCACTTCATCTTGTTTCTCTCCCTTCAGTATGACACTGGATGAGCTCCTACAAATGTTGGAAGATGACAGTAATAATGCTCCCAATATGATCTTATTATGTTTCCTCACAATGGTGGACAGTTTACGGATGAGGGAGGTGGCGATGAAGCAACTGATTCTGTCGATGTCAATCCCCTTCCTGGTAGAATGTCGAGGTTGACAGTGTAAATATGTGATATCAGCTTATGATGGTACGCCGATGCCTTCTAATGAAATGCAGCAGGCATCTGGTCTTTCTAGGACAAATAAACCAGCCTCTTCTAGGAAAAGATACAATACATTGTGGGCAGCTAGAGAGAAGAATAATTATTCTTATTCTTATTTTATTTTCCGATTGAGTGAGGTGACGTGCATGAGGAACCTTCTGGATATGATGGACCGCAACTGTCTGCAGTTGAGTGTTTTGAGTTACTGCTCATTGAAGAAGAAGAATCTCATTGTCAAAATGTCCAAGTTATACGCTCCGCACAAGAACCATATGCTAGACATAACTGTGGTCAATTGATACGCGATTTGGTTACCTCATAGACTTTGAGCCTTACCAAGGGTCTAAATCGTCTCAGAATCCGGGACAGTCCGAATATACTCTAGGGGCAGCAGTTGTCCTCACACTTGAATGTAGGCTACCAGCAAGCTGCGAACTGTAACTATACTGACCAATGTCACGTACAGGTGACACCCCTAATATGTTCCTTGTGGGCCACGTTTCCTGCAGATTTTTGGTTTTGCATTGTTTTTTGTAGTGTAGCTAACACAAACTAAAAGGAAATACATAGATTTATTTCCTGCACTGTGTTTGGGTATTGACGGGTTAATGACATCGTCTGGCAGTCCCGGTTTCGATGTTCCAGCACCAGAGGTAAACTAAGCTGAGAAAGCAGGTCAGTGCTATTAATTTAAGACCCTCTTTTTTCTCCTTGTCTTGTGTTATCCCATCCATCATGGAATCCTCAACAAGGCAAAAGCTTCTTAACCAGAGGTCACGATCTAAAGCGCAACTTACTTGCTCGGAAACCTTGGTTGAGAATTTCATCGCTCAACAACATTCGAATTCGCATGAAATTAAACTGCAATACGAAGACATGAGTACATTAATGTCGAAGTTTGATGACGTGCAGTCAGAATTAGAATAAGGAGACGTTGAAAACGAACAAGCTCATGATCAGACGCGTGCCGAATTCGGAACCAAATACTACAAGGTAAAGGGCGAAATGAGTATAATAATAGCGAACCTTGAAGAGGCACCACGCGACACGGTAGATTCAGGAAGAACTCGGTCAGCAGCGTCGCGAAATTAAAGTTGCCGGCTATTAACATTCCACATTTTGATGGAAAATACGAAAACTGGCCCTAATTCGCGGACAGTTTTCAAGTTATGATCCACAACAACAATAATCTGCCAGGTGTCCTGAAATTTCACTACTTAGCATCTGCACTCAAGGGCCCAGCCACCCAGTTAATTCAAAGTTTACCCATCACAGAGGCGAATTACGATGTAGTGTGGAATATGTTGAAGGACAGTTTTGAGAACAAGAAACTAATAGCAGCTACTCATGTGAAGGCACTCTTAACTTTAAAATCAGTCTCCAGTGAAACAGCTACATAACTGATAAGGTACTCGAACACTGTCAATAGTCATTTCAATGCACTCAAGGTCCTAGAAATTAACATTCCACTGCATGAAGTCATTTGACTCAACTGTATGCTCAGGGACTGGATGCTTGTACTAGACGAGACTGGGAACTATCACAGGCAGACACTCAGGTTCCATCACTCGATGACTTGCTATCATTTGTTGAGCACAAACTGCAAGCTCTGGAGAACTTCCGTATCTCACAACAAAGTGCACCATCGCACAGGCAAGAAGCTGGTAGGAATAAGCCTAAACCTCAAGGGAACACTCAGGCACGATACACTTACACCACTACCAGTCATATCAAATGTTCCTGCTGTCATGGTAATGACCAGATATTTAAATGCGAAGGGTTTGCAGCTCTCAGTGTGGAAGAGAGACCAAGAAAATTTAAGGAATTGGACTTATATTTTAACTATTTGAGTACAGAGCATTCTGCCAAACAATGCAAATCACGTGGTTGTAAATTATGTAGTAGGAAGCATCACATCTCATTACACAGTCCATCAGGTAGGGAGGGAGGTACGGCCCATCAAACTGCATCCAACTCCTCTCACACATACTGCAATACAAGAGACACTGTAGGGGTTCTGCTATCCACTTCCATGGTCAAGGTATTAGCTTCTAGAGGACATATGAATGCCTGCCGTGTACTTCTTGACAGTGGCAGCCTGGTGAAAGTCTAGCACAGCGATTAGGCCTTCTGGAAATGAGGAACCCCATACCAATCAACGGCATAAATGATTCTATTTCTCAGTCAAAGTACAGTGTTCAGCTAGAGTTGCAATCCACTGTAAGTAACTTCACTGTGAGTATGACTTGCTCTGTCTTTCCACGTATCACAGGTAACATGCCCACTAGTTACATTCAGCATGAGCATTGGAACTTGTTCACTGACTTGAAGCTCGCTGACCCCAGGTTCTTCCAGCCAGGTGACAATGAATTGTTAATAGGCGCAGGACATTTCTTTTCATTACTGAAACCTGGTCGCAAAAACTCGATCACCAGATTATCCTATTCTTCAAGACGCTGAACTAGGATGGATTGTTACTGGACGCTACCATCGTAAGGAAGAGAAATGTCTTACTCTAACCACATGTTTCTTGAAATCAGAAGACAGCTTAGACAACCAACTACAGCGGTTCTGGGAAATAGAAGAGCTTACGTCCCCAGTCTTGAGAAGAGAAGAGAGCAACAGAAAGGCACTTTACAGAAAATACAACTAGGGATGTTACAGGTAGATATATAGTTCACTTACCCCTCAAGCAGAAACCTTAGGCTCTGGGAAACTCCTTCAATCATGCCATGTCAAGACTAACTCAACTAGAACGGCGTTTCAGCAGGCAGCCCTCACTTAAGCAAGAATACTGTAAATTTCTTCGTGAGTATGAGGCCATGGGGCATATGGTTAAGGTGGATACATCTACTCAGTCAGAGAAAGAAGGTGGAAGCTGTTATCTTCCCCATCATTCAGTTTTTAAGCTTAGTAGCTCAATTGCAAAAAACAAAGGTTGCATTTGATGCATGTTCTAAAACTTCTAACAATATATCATTGAATGTTATATTAATGGTTTCATCGACATTGCACGATGATCTTTACTCTATTATTCTAAGATTTAGAATGCATACCCTTGCCTTCACTGCAGATATTGCTAAATGTATCGGCAAGTCATGGTTCATGCAAGTGATAGGAAACTTCAGCGGATTATCTGGAGGGAATCACCCCGTCACTATGACCTACTGACTGGCTGTGACGATATCCACGATGCTCTTCAGCTGCAGTCTGAAATTATTAATTTACTAGAGAGCGGAGGATTTCACCTCAGGAAATGGTGTGCATACAACCCAGCATTACTGGAAGCAGTTTCAGAAGAGGACAGGGAAACCCATCTCCATTTAAGTCTTGATGAAGGTACTAGCGTGAAATCTTTAGGCCTATTAAGGCCTCCAGTAACTGATAATTTTCTCATTTGTGGCAATCTGTATTCAGACAGTCCCTATCATGCTGATACTCATGTAACTAAACGAAAGGTCTTGCATCAATATTTGATCCACTTGGGTTAGTCAGTTGGCAATTTCTTACAAGATTTGTATGCAGAAACTTTGGCTAGTCAGTCTTAACTGGGATGACAGACTCCCATCTCAACTAGTCATAGAATGGGTATAACTTCACTTTCAGCCACAGGCATTAAGATAATTTTATATTGAGCGATTATTCACATGTAAGCGACCACCTGTTGATGTACAAATTCATGGTTTTTCTGATGCTTGAGAACGAGCTTATGGAGCTTGTCTTTATGTACGGCCTGTCGACAAAAAGGGACAGACCTGTGTCAGATTATTTTGTTCTAAGTCCAGAGTAGCACCGATGAAGACACTGACACTACCAAGACTTGAACTGTATGGAGCTCTACTACTTGCCTGACTACTCCACAATACCCTTCCAGTTTTGTCTCTCTCAGCCAGCAAGCTGTACCTGTGGACGGACTCCGCCATTGTCTTGGCCTGGATCTCATCTCCTGCTACTTGCTGGAAAACATTTGTGTCCAACAAAGTCTCTTCAGTTCAAGATTACTCTCGCAAGGCAGACTGGAGACATGATCCTACCAGTTGTAATCCAGCAGATTTAATATCCAGAGGTGTTGTTCCAGGACAACTACGAGGTATGATCAGCGCTAAATGAATTAAATTTCCAAGTGCATGAGGCATGCGTAAGTAGCTCGCCTCCTGCAAACTGGAAGTATATCGTCATTGTGGAAGAAACGGTAAGGCCCTTGAGATCTAAAAAAACGGATCCATAGCTCGATACTTCTTCTTCTTCCTTATCAGTTTACACTCCAGGGTCGGTATTTTCCTCGAACTCAGCAAGGATCCCACCTCTACCGCCTCAAGGGCAGTGTCCTGGAGCTTTAGACTCTGGGTCGGGTATACAACTCGGGAGGATGTCCAGTGCCTCGCCCAAGCGGCCTCACCTCCTATGCTGAACAAGAACCTTGCGGGAGGATGGGAGGATTGGAATGGACAGACAAGGAAGGGGGAAGTAATCGGCCGTGGCCTTAAGGAGCAGAATTGGGAACCACGGAAAACCACTTCCAGGATGGCTGAGGTGGGAATGAAACCCACCTCTACTCAGTTGACCTCCCGAGGCTGAGTGGACACCGTTACAGCCCTCATACCACTTTTCAAATTTCGTAGCGGATCCGGGAATCGAACCTGGGCGTCCAGGGGTGGCAGCTAATCACACTAACCCCTACCCCATAGAGGCTGACCGATACTTGCTCAACTCAGATGTTTTTGAAGGAAGCCACAGCTTCATTGTACCCATCTAGAGAAGAGTGTCTCATTTGAAATAATGGCACAGTGTTATGTTAAGCTTGTATGCTGCTTCAACTTCACACCTACTGAAATATTCACAACACAAAGCTTATACATTTACTCGTGTAATGCGAGTAGTTATTATTGTTTTTCTAATCTACACTCACCCCGTATTCTATTGAAGAATTCGTCGAGATTTTAATTTTTTAATTTCTTGTGGCTATTTCTACCTGGGGCAGCCCTAATAAAGAAGACCCCCCCCCGATGAGGGTGGGTGGCATCAGCGGTGTGTAGGAAACTGCGTGTTATTTTGGTGCAAGATAGTGTTAAGTGGGGTGTGTGCGTTGCAGGGATGTTGAGGACGTTACAAACACCCAGTCCGCGGGCCAAGGGAATTAACCATCTAAGGTTAAAATCACCGACACGGCTGGGAATCGAACCCGGGGCCCTCTGAACTAAAGAACACTACGCTGACCATTCAATGAAGGAGCCGGACGGTATGTTACTCATTCTTAGAGATACATGGCAGAAGTCATTTCATTCCTGTTGCAACGCCTGTATTACATGCTGAGAGGACACTGACAACTAATACTTTTCGGAGACTTCAACGATGTTTGTCTTCAAGTGGGGCACTTGGAAGGAAGCCTACTTGAAATGCTCCTATAACGTCTGGTCACAACTAATAAATACTTTTTAGACGCTGTCCGAAATATCCCTCATATTTATTGATACACGGGCACTTGTACAACAGACCAACATCAGCCGGTCACCTGTTATGTGGGTGTTACTTAACAATAAATATCCTCCGCTCCACCTGTAATTAACACAGAAGCTTCACGTCTGAAGTCGATGTTTGGGAAATATTACACAGCATGGGCAGTGATAGAGCCTATTTATCAATAGTTCTCTTAAGTGATAAAATAATCTACGTGACATCCAACTGCAAACTGGCCATTTCAGGGCCAAACATAAATCCACTTTTTGGAAATGAATATGTGTTCGTTCCATGCACACAGAAAAATAAATACTGTCTGCGATTTTAACGTTCCTCTTGACGGCCTGGCTTCTTACCCATACTCATGCGCTCTCTTGCCGCCTTAGCTAGGACGGATTTAGCAGTTCGTAGGAAGTTCGCAGTTCATATGGAATCAATTCACAGGCTTGATTTACATCTTTTGTTCTTAAAAAAATACTCCATGGTGCTGCATCCCCGACGGGCCTTGGTCTACCAAGCGACCGCTGTTCAGCCCGCAGATTACAAAATGAACTGTGGTCTGCACGAGGAATCCTCTCGGCCGTTGTTATAGGCTTTCTAGACTGAGGTTCGTGTTCTCTGTCTGTATTGTCGACCTTAAACAAAAACTCATTATTGTACTAATCCTGTAGAGAAACAGGTGTCGATATTCATAAGCTGTCTATAGACTGAATGTTGCATAAAACTACGAGGGTTCTAACTTTAATAGCTGCAACTATTTAGTTACAACTGATACAAAAGTGATACATGTTACCAAGTTTTTCTTTCCTTCATCAAAGTAGTCACAGCATTGTCTACAACCTGTTGCCAGCGATGTGGAAGTCGTAGGATACGTTTCTGTTGATAGTTCGAACGGAGCGGGCTACTGCCTGGAGAATCTCTGGAACAGTTGTGAAGAGCGGCCTGTCTGATGCATATTTTCTGTTCTAACAAAATCCTCCATGGTGCTGCATCCACGACGGGCTTTGTTCTACCAATGTGGGGATGAAATAACCAACATTGTGTACAATCACTGGCAACGGGCACTGGATGTGCCAGAGGTCGTACAGCACGACAGTGTCATCAAGGTCTTCATGAGGCTTGCAGGGAATCTGCATTGCCTTAGAGAACAGTGGCACGGCGGGTTAAGCCTTCAACGAGGGACGCCAAAATGTGCCAGAAATGCGTCGGCCAGGTCATCTTAGTGTCAATAAAGAAGAACTTCAAGCTCTTGCCGCATTACTGGACAATGATCGACGCCATGCGATTCGTGAGCTGGCCAGAGACATCGGATTTGCACATACAACTGTGCTTCACATTATGAAGGGAAGACCTGGGTATGAGAAACATCGTTCGCTCCAGAATTGCACCAGAGATTCGTCAGGCAGTAGAGACCGCTCCATTCTGACTATCAACACAACACGCGCTGCTAAATGTATCCTATGACTTCCACATTGCTGGCAACGGGTTGTACACAATGCTGGTCACTACATTGAAGAGAAGTGAAACTTGGTAACATGCATCTCTTTTGTATCATTTGTAATCAAATACTGTACTTGTCACTATTAAAGTTCCAAACTTCGTATGTTTTGAGGGGATGGTGGACTACTCCTTTTAAAATAGAACAAATGAACGTGATCATTACACTACAACCGGGAATGGTGCTGAGGACTAAGGATGCCGTTGTAACCTTCCTCATATTCAGGGACAGCTTGCTCTGTTGCTCAAGAGACATAGATCTCCCATTTCCCTAGTATGATAATAATGTTAAGTGGTATTTAAAAAGGAATTCGTTTTCTGTTAGGAGATTTACGATCTTCAGAAAAGGTCCAATGAGTAACAACTTCATGAACATGTAGCGATTCAACGGCATGCATGGACAAATACTAAGGAAGGTGAAAGATGGATGCATTTCTCTAAGTTTCTCAGTCGTACTTCTATATTTATCATTACTGACACTGTTTCAAATACCACCGTACAACACATTGCTGGGAATAGTTCACATAAATAACTTCAGGAGGCTGGCGGAGGAAGGTGTTCTTAGTGCATGACCGGGCGAGTTGGCCGCTCGGTTAGGGTGGCGCAGCTGTGAGCTTGCGTTCGGGAGATACTGGATTCAAACTGTAGGCAGCCCTGAAAATGGTTTTCCGTGGTTTTCCATTTTCACAACAATGAAATGTACGGCCGCTTCCTAGCCCTTTGCTATCCCATCGTCGCCATAAGATCGATCTGTGCTGGCGCGACATTAAACAAATTGTAAAAGAAAAGAAAAAATAATAATCATAGTGCATGAATGTAGCAATCTAAAAAATAACATTGGAGAATGACTTGTCCAATTCACGATAAAAGTGTGAGCTCCGAGACTCAAATGACTTTGTTTTATAGCTACAACAGACATCGCTAGAATAACAGATAATCTATGAACAGTGCTTTATGCCTATGCAGATGACATGATAATGGGATCGAGAAAAGAAGAACTACAGATAGCGGTAGATAGATTACAGGAATGGGCCGAAACAAACGACTTCCAGGTTAACAAGGACAAGACGGTCTGTATGGTTTTCAGAAAAGGAGGAAGAATAGCAGCGACAGACAGAATTTCATATGCAGGGGCTGACTTGACTACAGTAACAAGTTAAGCTACCTTCGCATTACTCTACAAACGTCAGGATCTTCGTTCAAAATATATGACAGAAAGATCAGCAGCAGCAAGAAGAGGAATTTACGATATACAAGAACCAAACAAAATATAAATAGGCTCAGCAAGGAAACTTTTTCATGCAAAGATACTACTCATTTTGACATACGGCATAGATTTAATTTTGGACAAATTGTCAATATCAGACCTTACTACCCTCGAAAAAAGTGAAAGCTATCTTTCTGAAAAGGATATAAGGTATATCTAAGAACTCTCTACCTAGACTAGCTTATGAATTAGCTCAGGAGTCTTTCCTTATCGACGATCTTAGATATCTTTCTGCACCGTCGACACCTCAAGCCATTGCTCATCTAAATACGAGGTTAAGCAAAAGAAAAGAAATCTGGCCGGAGTTTTACGTGACAGATACTATGACAAGTAGAGACTGGATGGGCACAAATCAGAACATGCGCAGTGCCATCAACAGGCTAGCTGTACACGGATTTCATCATAAGCTATGTGTAAAAGAGATATGTCACGAACCAAGCGACGAATACGTGTGCAAATTGTGTGGGAAAATATGTGAACGATACCACTTCAATAAGTGCAGCAAAAGAGATAATAATAATAATGTTATTTGATTTACGTCCCACTAACTACTTTTACGGTCTTCGGAGACGCCGAGGTGCCGGAATTTAGTCCCGCAGGAGTTCTTTTACGTGCCAGTAAATCTACCGACACGGGGCTGTCGTATTTGAGCACCTTCAAATACCACCAGACTGAGCCAGGATCGAACCTGCCAAGTTGGGGTTAGAAGGCCAGCGCCTTAACCGTCTGAGCCACTCAGCCCGGCCAGCAAAAGAGAAAAAAAAAAAAAAAAACTTACATGAATATAGTAAAGAGTATAAGAATTTATATGCACATTCGTGCGCTTTTCTCCCTTTATTATAACAGAGTATTTCACAAAGTATTAATAAGTCGGATGAATATTTGACTGAAAGACAGGGAGTTCCGTGGAACAAATTAGAAACACAAGTGAGGGCAAAAACTAAAACTAAGGCAATTTAATTTTTGTCTCCTCCTTTGAGTCTAATTATCTTCACACCTCTAGAGCTCTCTGATATGAGGTGGCACTGGACCAGGTCAAGAAATTCAAGTAATGCGTTAATCACATAATACTGCAAGATCTGCAGCTCATCCGGAGCGGCAGGTTTCCTCTTCGCAGGCCAAGGAACTTCATATGCTCTGTCCACCACAGAGTTAGGTCTGGCTGGTAAGAATACTCCGTCCTTATTGTCTTCTAAAGAAATTCAAGAAAAGTGGTACCGTACATGAAGGCAGAATTATCTCTCTTTCACAATGTTTCAGAAAACAAATGAGAGGTATTGATGAGACAACAATAATACGGTTGCAATTATAATATATCATTATTCAATATTAGTGAGACGTAGCCCATACATGAATCGCTAAGAAACAAATATCCCTCAATTTTTTTGGAATTAGTAAAGTAAATTTAAATTCTTGTCCTTATCCCGAGGTACTGCAGCTCTTTACAGGCACACCCCCAAATGTACCATTTTTGCCACATACTAGCCGTCCTGGCATTCTTAAATTTTCTGGCAATACCGGGAATAGAACTCGGGCCACTGAGGACGGCAGCCAATAGTACTAACCATTACGCTGCGGAGGTGGACATTTCTAGAACTTATAAACGTAGAAGTGCTTGCTTAGGGAGGCTATCGGGTCACTGATATACAGCGTGTAACAAAAAAGTACGGCACAAATTGCAGGACACATTCCTCACAAGTAGACGAAGAAATTATGTTATATGAGCATGGGTCCGGAAACGCTTTGTTTCCATGTTACATCTCTTTTCTCCAACTCATTAATCATGGGAAACATGCACTCTTTGTTGCGTCTGGTAACGGTGTCATTATCGTAGATGCACTGTCAGTATTTTGTTTCGTTTTACATGTCCCTGTTGCCATGCGACTTACGTCATTGCTTGTTTACATGTAGCATCAACTGTTCCAGTGATCAGTACGACCTTGACAAGCATGTATCAAAGCTCACGGAGCGCATATTGAACATGTCCTGCGAGAAAGAGTTGCATGTCGTTTGCTGGTACGTTTTGTTCTTGTGTGTTATCCATGAGTAATGAGTTGGAGACAATGAGGTATAACATGGAAACAAAGCGTTTCCGGTCACATGTCCATATAACACAATTTCTTCATCTATGTATAAGGAACGTGTCCTGGAATTTCTGCCGTGCATTTTTACACCTGTATATCTAACAGAGAAGAACACTTACAAGAAAATAATCAGTATCCTAATGAAATAACATGCAGCGATGTTTCTACCGTTTATACTACATTAAGAAAGTAACATGTTACGTTCCCATCCAGTCCGTACTAGCGTTGTCCTCAATGAGCGGGAAACGGAACTGTAAACGCGGTCCGAGGATAATAGCGTGTAATGCGTCATTCCCGGACCAGAACGGAAAGGACCAGTGTAAGTTAATGACATAAAATTGAACGAAGAAATATCTTAGATGGCTATTGAAGTTGATCTGAATGTACCTTACTTAAGTCAACAGCCGCTTTCTTCCCAATCCTAGCCCTTTCCTCCTCCATTCTCGGAATAATACCTATCTGGGACCGTACGACGTAAAGCCAATTGTAGAAAAGGAAAAGAAAAATACCTGAGAGTAGATGTCCGTTGAGAAAACGTGACTATATCATTCTGTCTTTGAATTATTAGGCGCGACCATGGGATCCGTATGCGAAGTACACTGACTGACAGAGCAAATGCAACACCAGGAAGGAGTGGTCAGAACTTTATGCCAATTGCAGGGTAGACTGACGTCACTGAGGTATGCTCATGATGTGAAATGCTCCGCTGTGCTGCGCACGTAGCGAACGATAAATGGGACACGGCGTTGGCGAATGGCCCACTTCGTACCGTGATTTCTCAGCCGACAGTCATTGTAGAACGTGTTGTCGTGTGCCACAAGACACGTGTATAGCTAAGAATGCCAGGCCGCCGTCAACGGAGGCATTTCCAGTAGACAGACGACTTTACGAGGGGTATGGTGATCGGGCTGAGAAGGGCAGGTTGGTCGCTTCGTCAAATCGCAGCCGATACCCATAGGGATGTGTCCACGGTGCAGCGCCTGTGGCGAAGATGGTTGGCGCAGGGACATGTGGCACGTGCGAGGGGTCCAGGTGCAGCCCGAGTGACGTCAGCACGCGAGGATCGGCGCATCCGCCGCCAAGCGGTGGCAGCCCCGCACGGCACGTCAACCGCCATTCTTCAGCATGTGCAAGACACCCTGGCTGTTCCAATATCGACCAGAACAATTTCCCGTCGATTGGTTGAAGGAGGCCTGCACTCCCGGCGTCCGCTCAGAAGACTACCATTGACTCCACAGCATAGACGTGCACACCTGGCATGGTGCCGGGCTAGAGCGACTTGGATGAGGGAATGGCGGAACGTCGTGTTCTCCGATGAGTCACGCTTCTGTTCTGTCAGTGATAGTCACCGCAGACGAGTGTGGCGTCGGCGTGGAGAAAGGTCAAATCCGGCAGTAACTGTGGAGCGCCCTACCGCTAGACAACGCGGCATCATGGTTTGGGGCGCTATTGCGTATGATTCCACGTCACCTCTAGTGCGTTGCATATTCAAGGCACGTTAAATGCCCACCGCTACGTGCAGCATGTGCAGCATGTGCTGCGGCCGGTGGCACTCCCGTACCTTCAGGGGCTGCCCAATGCTCTGTTTCAGCAGGATAATGCCCGCCCACACACTGCTCGCATCTCCCAACAGGCTCTACGAGGTGTACAGATGCTTCCGTGGCCAGCGTACTCTCCGGATCTCTCACCAATCGAACACGTGTGAGATCTCATTGGACGCCGTTTGCAAATTCTGCACCAGCCTCGTACGGACGACCAACTGTGGCAAATGGTTGACAGAGAATGGAGAACCATCCCTCAGGACACCATCCGCACTCTTATTGACTCTGTACCTCGACGTGTTTCTGCGTGCATCGCCGCTCGCGGTGGTCCTACATCCTACTGAGTCGATGCCGTGCGCATTGTGTAACCTGCATATCGGTTTGAAATAAACATCAATTATTCGTCCGTGCCGTCTCTGTTTTTTCCCCAACTTTCATCCCTTTCGAACCACTCCTTCTTGGTGTTGCATTTGCTCTGTCAGTCAGTGTAATAAACAGATTTCTCCCATCATTAGTACAAATGATGAGTAAAGTGGAAAACAAATTGGCAACCAAATCATCTTCTCGAATTCTATAAAACGTCAAGACAAAAATTTATTAATTGAAACCTAGAACTCCGTCACAGTTGATACAAGATAACTAGAGGGATTCAAAGAAACAATCAGATTTCTGCCATACTTATCACGTAAGGCAAAGGGGCAAGTGCTTTAGTGAGCGATTCCTAAACAACGAAACAAACATCACTGTACACAAATATATCAATATTACAACGGACCGACAACCACGTAAATAGTCACCATCAACATCATCATCATCATCATCAATATTTGCAATAAGCAATGCTCCTCCATATACGTGCCTTGCTACCCAGCAGTCTCAGTTGAGGTATTAACACCAGTACATATCCTATGAGCATATCGGAAATCATATAAATAAAATTCTAGAGGTCCGTTGTCTGTAATGTCATTTATTTCGCCAAATTTTGATATATTTATCCGTTTCAGGTCAATTCACGGTCGAATGAGTAGTTTTTAGCTTTCATCTCTGATTGCCTGTTTGTTTGTTTGTCTGTATGTCTGTTTGATCCACCATCACGAGTAAACGGCTGAATATAAATATCAACCAGACTTCGTATTTAGAGTCCACTCATCCAGGAGTAGGTTTCTCCATGCATTTCATTTTAAAAATCACTGAATAGGTTGGGGGTTTATACGACGACTTGAAGAGATTTTTTCAATTTTCTCTTACACTATTAATTATATCTGGACCAAACTTCATATCTAGAGTCTACTCATCCGGAAGCAGGTTCTGATGTATATATATACTAGCAAGATACCCGTGCTTCGCTACAGTATTATACTGAAATTTAGAATTGAATGCTTATTTTTTTATATATAATCCGCCGAAATTTGCGATCTGATTTGTTTTCTAATAGATTACGGCAATTTCCCCCCCCCCCCATTTTTCAATCTTTCTTCCCAGCAATCGATTTCGTACTTCCCGGGCTAGGTCCAGGTATTCTACTCGGTCAGTTGGGTCCCTAAATCTTTGCCATCTTTTCCTATAAGCATTTTTAATATGGATCAAATACTTCAGGAGATCCGGCGTGGTGTCGTCTTGGGTGCCTTGGCGATACTGAACCCGCGGCCGGACTGCATTCTTAGTCATTACCCGTCCAGGACCAGTTTCCAGCGCGGTCTGCACATTTGACGACGGTCCACAACATTATTATTATTATTATTATTATTATTATTATTATTATTATTATTATTATTATTATTATTATTATTATTATTATTATTATTATTATTATTATTATTATATATGTTCTGGACCCCACAGCAAGATGCAAGACCGCTACTTGTGGGTAAATTACATCTGCTGCCATTGTCATTGTTGAGAATCTGACCAGCAGCATTGTGGCGCGTAGGCAAGTGTGCGGGATTTCTGGCGATACGAATGACATACTTCCGTGCATTATTGACCTTATTATAGAGGTGAACAATTGGACGGTCAATCTCATTCCTATTATTTATTTCAAATGTGTTTAAATTTTTATTTATATGCCAGGAGAATCTACTGTAATCTAAGAACGTTCTCCGAAGGAAAAGATGGCTCTTGAAAACGAACCCAGAAAAGATTAAAAATGATCGGTTTATGATCAGAATAAGTACATCGAAGATCTACAGCCTGTTTCCAGTCATTCGACAGGGCCAGGAATGGAATCAATCTAGCGGCGACAATAGGAATTGTGCCGGCTGCCGAAACCTGTCGCACTCCTCTGGGGCAATGATTAATGAATGACAAATGAAATGAAATTATACTGGACAGTGTTGCTGGAATGGATGATGACAGGGAAAACCGGAGTTTCCGGAGAAAAACCTGTCCCGCCTCCGTTTTGTTAGGCACGAATGTCACATGGAGAGACCGGGATTTGAACCACGGAACCCAGCTGTGAGAGGCTGGCACGCTGCCACCTGAGGAACGGAGGCTCCTTATAAATACATTATGAAGAGTAAAATCAATTGGTTTAACTTACACCCCACCGCTGTTAAGTTCATTTACCCCCCCCCCCTCCCCCCCCCCAAAAAAGAAGGCGTGTTTCTTTATGTTTAAAGGAGATTCCAAACACAAATGTTCACGTCTATTACCTTCAGTTTTGAAAGAAATATAATTCAATTTTTTTCACTTTCACACTCCTCCCCCCCCCCTAAATGAATTTTCCGGCAAAAAATACTTGTTTCTTTAATAGTAAAGGATCTTCTAAATACCAATGATCACGACTCTAACTTATTCAGTTTTTGATTTATATGTCCTCATGAAAGGAATTCAATTCCTTTTTCAATCCCGCCCCCCCAAGATGATCACCCCCCCCAAATCGGGTTTTTCCTTGTTTTTAAAGGAGAACCAAATATCAATTTTCACGTCTGTAACAACTTTAGTTTTTATTAGATATAAGTATTCTTATAGCTCCCGAAGGTATCACCACCTTGACGAAGGCAAAATATATTTTGCCGGGTGTTTATTGGAGGCTTGCGTGGTCAAATGATCCTTAGAGCTATGCCGGCGGGAGCATCTGCTCCTGATAGGGCCACCCAAGCCGGACAGGTCTAAGGTGATGATCCAGACTAAGAGTGATACCCTGGTCCTCCAGGTTGGGGGTTGAGCTTAGGGTTAACTCCCCTACCTCGTAAAAAACAACTGTTACGGATACCTTAAGAATGAATAAAGCAGGACTGGAAAACTTGGTGACGAACCGGCGAGAAAAACGGCTAAAGAGAAGGAAAAAGGGTATTATATTAGCAACGTGGAATGTTAAGACATTGAAGAGACCTGGCAAGTTGAAAGAATTAAGGAATGAAATGGATAAGTATGGAGTGAAAATAGCAGCTCTACAGGAACTGAGATGGAAAGGGCAAGGGATGATGATGTCTGGACAACATATCTTGATGTACAGTGGAGAAAAAGCTGCCAGTAATGGCACAGGATTCCTCATACATAAGTCGGTAAAGCAAAGCGTGATCAACTTTACTCCAATCAATGATAGGATGTGCTCTGTGAGAATTAGGGCAAAATTCTTCAACGTAACTGTGTTTTGTGTGTACTGAGGAGGCAGAAGATGAGAAGAAAGATGCATTTTATACTAAATTGGAGGAAGAAATTAATAAAGTTCAAAGGCATGATGTGAAAATTATCCTTGGAGATTTAAATGCAAAAATTGGAAGAGAAGAGGTGTACAAACACTTAGTAGGGAAAGAAAGCCTGCATGAAGTAAGTAATGATAACGGATTGAGATTGATTGATTTTGTGAGTGGAAAGCAGATGATAATTAAAAGTACTTGGCATCCTAGGGAAAACATTCACAAGGAGACCTGGATTTCACCAGATGGTGTGACAAGAAATCAAATAGACCATGTTATCATAGACAGTCATCAGATATTATGGATGTTAGAAGCTGCAGAGGTGCTGATGTAGATACAGACCACTATCTTGTTAGAGTCAAGTACAGACAAAAAATAGATTTGGCAAGAACGGAAAAAGTAACAAGAAAGGCAAAGCGCAATATTGAAGGTCTAAAAAATGAGGAATTGCAAGAGAAATACAAAAAGAAAATGGCTGAATCTTTGGAAATAAAAAGGGAATTATGGGAGAAAGGAGAAGTGGAAGATAAATGGGAGATACTGAAAACAACTATCAGTGAAGTTGCAGATAGTACCCTAGGAAAGAAGAAATTGGTAAAGAGAGCAGAATGGTTTGATGAGGAATGTTCAACATTAATCCAAGAGAGGAATGATGCTAGGAACAGAATGCTTCAAAGGAGAACAAGACAAACAGTAGAAGAGTATAGAGAAACGAAGAAGAGCAGATAAGATATGTAGATATAAGAAAAGAGCTTTTGAAAGAAAGAGAATCGAAGAACTGGATGAAATGAAGGATAGAAACGAGGTACGAAAGTTCTATGAAAGAACAAAAGACCTTAAGAGCGGATTTCAACCAAGAGCTGTTTTCTTCAAGGATAAAGATGGAAACCTTCTGGGTGATAAAAGCAAAGTGCTTGGAAGATGGCAAGAGTATTTTTACGAGTTACTCAATGGAAATAATGAAGATGATAGAGAGGAGGAAAATATAAATGTTGATGGGGAAGAAAGAGAATTGGAATAGGAATCAGTAAAACAGCCAGACTTAGAAGAGGTCAAAGCTGCAATTAATGCATTAAAGAATAATAGAGCCCCAGGTGAAGATGGAATGGAGTCAGAGCTGTTGAGATATGGGGGAGAGGGAATAGAAAAGGCTGTTTATGAATTGATTAAGGAGGTTTGGACAAAGGAGGAAATACCCAAGGATTGGACATTGGGTATAATTTACCCAATACATAAAAAGGGAGATAAGGCAGTATGTGGAAATTATCGATGGATCACCTTGCTGAATGGAACGTACAAGGTTTTTGTTAAGGTACTAGCCTTAAGATTGGAATTATGGATGGAAAGAATATTAGGGGATTACCAAGCAGGTTTTAGAAAACATCGCTCTACTCTGGATCAGATATTTATATTACGACAAGTACTAGAGGAATTTTATGAATATGACAAACAGCTACATCAGCTGTATGCGGATTTTAAACAGGCATATGCCAGTCTAGATAGGGGTCAAATTTACAAGATTATGAAAGAATTTGGAATCCCAAGGAAATTGATTAGATTAACAGAAATGACTTTGAAAACAACAGTATGCAAGGTGAGAGTGGAGCAAGATCTGTCAGAGGAGTTTTTAGTGGAGAGAGGACTAAGACAGGGAGATGTACTTTCCACACCGCTTTTTAACCTAGCACTGGAAAAAGTAATCCGTCAATTGCCCATCAACCCAGGGGGAACCATTTTGAACAGATTAGTACAAGTGATAGCATATGCTGATAATGTAGCAATAATTGCAAGAAATGAAAGAGCTCTTGAAGAGAGCTACTCGGTATTAGAAGAGAAAGCACGGGACCTAGGACTAGAAGTGAATATAAACAAAACAAAATATATGAAGATGGGAGATACAGAGGGAGTAAGAGGAAGGACCCCAGTAAGATTAAATGGGAAGGAATATCAAAGAGTCACATCTTTCAAATATCTAGGCTCTATAATAACAGAGGACAATAAAACCTCCGTGGAAATACAGGAGAGGATAACAAGTGGAAACCGATGCTTTTACGCCTTGCAAAATATGTTTAAATCCAGGAATGTCAGCAGGAATACAAAAATTAAAATATACACAACAGTACTAAGACCAATAGTTATGTATGGATCAGAATGCTGGGTGATGACCTCTTGAGAAGAACAGTGGCTGTTACGGTGGGAAAGGAAGATATTGAGAAAGATATTCGGTGCAGTAAGAGAGCAGGATGGGTGGAGAATGAGGACAAATGTAGAGCTGCAAGGACTGTTTGGCCAGCCAGATATTGTTACTGAAATTAAGCAGGGAAGAATTAGGTGGGCCAGTCATGTTCAGAGAATGGCAGAAACCTGCACCGTTAAAAAGGTGTTTATAGGGAAACTTGATGGAAGGAGGAGAGGAAGACCCAGGAAAAGATGGATTGATGATGTTGAGGATGACCTTAGAAAGTTAGGAGTTAAACGTTGGAGAAGAAAAGCTGAGGACCGAGATGAATGGAGGCAGGTGATAAAGGAGGCCAAGGACCTACAAGGACTGTAGCGCCGACCAGTAAGTAAGTAAGTATTCTTATACAATTAAGTCAATTAATTTTAAATTCTTTCCCCTCCTCCCCTCCCATTCATTGGATTTTCCGAGAATAGGTGTTTCTTAACTTTTAAAGCAGATTCTAAATATCAAATTTCATGTCTGTAACATCTTCATTTTTGAGGTAACAGTAGCCTAATTAAAAGAATTCAACACCATTTTCAGTCACTTCTTTTACCCCCTCCCCCCACGTCCACCCAGGTGGTATTTCCGAAAACTAAAAATACACGTTTCTTCATTTCTAATAGAGATAAAAATACCATTTTTCACTTCTGTAACATGTTAAGTTTTTTGAGATATACTGTATAGATTCTCATTTTAAAATTTCACACCCTTTTTAGTTCCCCTTAAGAGGAGTTTCCAAAAACAAATCACCTGTTTCTTTAAATTTACAGGAGATTCCAAATACCACTTTTTGCGTCTGTAACATTCTACGTTTCTCAGATATTCTGTAGATGTAGTCTTTCAAAAAATTCACCCCAATTTGTCACTCCTGTTTAACCGCCATTAATTGGATTTTCCAAAAACAAAAAAATACGTGTTTCTTTATTTGAAAGGAGATCCCATATACAAATTTTCAGTTCTTTAATATCTTCAGCTTCTGAGATATATGTATTCTCATTAAAGGCATTCAACCCATTATTCATCCTTTTAACCCCTCCTATTGGGATTTACAGAAAAAAAATAAGTGTTCCTTTATTTTTAAAGCAGATTCTAAATATCAATTTTTACATGTGCAAACTTTTAAAGTTTTGAGATATAAATACACTCATTTTAAAAATCCAACCAGATTTCACCCCCCCCCCCCGCACTATTTGGATTTTTCGAAAGAAAAAATGTTTCTTTATTCTTAAAGGAGATACCAAATACCAATTTTCAGGTGTGTAACCAATTTTTACATCTGTACACTTCTAAAGTTTTAAGATATAGATACCCTCATTTTAAAATTTCACCCCCCTTTTCACCTCCTTAGCGACAGAATATTCAAAAATCCTCTCTTAGCCAGCACCTACATCTTAATATGAGTGTATCCCCAAAATTTCATTTCTTTATGTCCAGTAGTTTTGGCTCGGCGATGATGAATCAGTCAGTCAGTCAGTCAGGACAAGTTATTTTATATAACATATATCATTTAAAAATCACAGAATATACCGGGGGCTTAAAGGAAGACCTATTTTTTCTATTTTTCTTTTACGCTATTGGTTATATCTCTACCAAACGTCAGTTTAGAGTCTCCTCATCCAAGAGCAAGCTTGTAGATATATGAATATCATTTAAAAATCGCTGAATAGACTGGGGTTTATACGAAGAATAGAAGAAGTTTCTTTTCATTTTAATTTTCTCTTACGCTATTGATTATATCTCGACCAAGCTTCATATTAAGAGTCTACTATTCAAGAAGTGGGTTCTGATATGTATATAATTTAAATATGACATAATATATTGGGGGTTTATAGGAAGACCAAAATATTTTTATTTTACACTATTGATCATATCTCTACCAAACTTCACATTTGGGGTCTAATCATCCAAGAGCAAGTTTGGATATGCATATCAATTAAAAATCACTGAATAGGCTGGGGGTTTATACGAAGGCTAGAAGAGCTTTTCATCCATTTTCTCTTACACTATTGATTATATCTCAACCAAACTTCATTTTAGAGTCTACGAATCCAGCATCAGGTTTCAATATGCATATAATTTAACAATAACTAAACAGACTGGGGGTTTACAGGAAGACCAGAAGTGTTTTTTTCAAGTTCCTCTTACACTATTGGTTATATCTCAGCCAAAATTCATATCTAGAGTCTACTCATCCTGGATCAGGTTCCAATATATCTATATCATTTAAAAATTACTGAATAGGAAGACCAGAAGAGGTTTCTTTTTCAATTTTCTCTTACATTACTGATTATATCGTCCCTGTTCTGCCAGAACGGCGAATGTGACAATGATCTTCCTATCCATTATTTCCGTTAAGACTGGTCATGCCTTCCAGCCACATATTGATATGCATTCCATCAGAACAATTTTCGTTGAGTTCATTTTCCTATGCGCGTGTGTAAAGGAAAATTAATCTTAAATACATCACATTCTAGGAGTGGGTAAATGTCATGCAAATATACATTCCTTCAGTCTTGTACAGTAAGGTTAATTTTCCTTTACACACGCGCAAAGGAAAACGAACTCAGCGGAAATTGTTCTGATTGACCGCATATCAATATGTGGCTGGAAGGCGTGACCAGTCTTAAGGGAAATAATGGATAGGAAGAGCATTGTCACATTCGCCGTTTTGGCAGAACAGGGACGATATGTAAAATCTGTTAACTATACGTGAAATACCCCTTCATTTTAAATAATTTGCATAATTTCGCCTTACTCTTCAAATAAAGGAGAAAATTACTATTTTCTACGGACTTAATGCTCTGCAGCCAGTGACGGTCACCACTGCAGACCTACAGTTATTTGAGGGATCCAAAACAGGAAAACATTATATTTCTCTCGGCTTTAAAATTACCCCCACCCAATGTATCTGAACACCGAGGTAATATCAGATAGAACTTTACATTTGGTGTCTGTCTGTCTATCTATCTGTCTGTCCGTCTGTCTGCCTGCCTGCCTGCCTGCCTGCCTGCCTGCCTGCCTTTCTGGTTATCTATCTGCTTGTATACTCCTAAAAGTGAAAACTGCTGGACTTATTTCTACCAAACTACGTATTTGGATTCTACTCACTCAGGATTGTGTTATCAAGTGCATATGATGTCCTGGTAATCACATGGAGTTGGTAGGCCAATTTATAGGAAGGTTATTCTCAAATATATTCGTTAATATTAGGTATAACCAAAGACTGCATATTTCAAACGTTTAAGAATATCATATTTCCCTTCCTTTATGCCATGTACGTATTTATCGTATGACGGATAATAACGCAGATTATTACGACAGATTGGATTTTTTTAGTCCAAGTCCCGTGGGACAAGTCGTGCGTGTCACTTCAAGGTGAGCATCGTGAAAACTAAAGACCCACTTTATCTTTTCCATAGGACAGATATT
This sequence comes from Anabrus simplex, assembly GCF_040414725.1. Lineage (NCBI taxonomy): Eukaryota > Metazoa > Arthropoda > Insecta > Orthoptera > Tettigoniidae > Anabrus > Anabrus simplex. The sequence goes on along the minus strand of NC_090266.1, from coordinate 691,642,446 downwards.
AAGGGAGGTATCATCAGTGTCAGAGTGCCACGCAAGTTTTCGGAGATACAATACGCAACCTGAGGACCATGGAGAATTTCCCACAACTCCGGACCAGGAACTGTACCGTACAATAAATTCGGTAATCGTCATCATTCTCTCTCGACTTTGTTCAGCTTTATCATATAACGTTACTGCCAAGCGCTTTCGTAGGAAAATATCATGTTAACATGTCGCATTAAACGTGTGAATAGAGCCATGTAACTTCGCATTAATTTCTGAAGGTAACGCATTACCCGTGTGAAGAACGGGTGCAAATGCTAGTCTCTAATATATAAGGCCATATTTAACCAACTTTCATTATTCTAGCTGTCATGTATGTATGGAAAAACGAAAGGAACATGGGGAAACACTATTCAAATTTTAGCCTAACCTAAGTTTCTAAACCAATCTTAGATGGAACCGATCGAGATACGACAAAACGTCAAAGAACCAAAATTGTGGATCGTTTCGTCGTCGATATGCCTGCCAAGTTTCAAGATTGTAGCTGTCTGCTAGGTTGGCAAAATAATTTCTCAATTCGTGCAAGACGTAGGAAATTTGGCCTACATCGAAATATTCACCTCTCTCGATGGTATAAATAGGCGAGATACGAGAAAATGTCTTAGGACCAAAAATGTAGGCCATCAAAGGGGCCGTCTGATGGCGCATACTTTTGTCGATACGACTACCGTTTCACCAAAGTTAAATACCAAATGCAGGTCTGTACTATCACGCATGCACATTCTCTCGCTATATTATCTCTATTATATAAAGCAACAAGACTGACTGACTCACTGACATTAATATTTACCCATTTCCAGATGAGATAGAAACTTGAAATTCGGCAAGATAATAGCTATTAGGGTGTAAACTACGAAAAAATTCCAACAGGCTCAAATTTTTAATTTTTACCCCTCTCCCCCAAAACAAAACTGCAGACGCTAGAAAATTAAAATTACAATTAAAATTAATTAAAATTACAATTTGGCAGAGTTATAGCTCTTATTCTGTAACCTACGGAGATGTTCAAATATTTAACATTTTACCCCCAACAAATACTGAAATTCTGAGGCAAATTTAATGACGGTGCAGACCTTCGTTTCGAGGTATTTTGTGGCTAAACGGTTAGTCGTATCGCAAAACGGACAACACATTCGCACCCATCATGACGGGATATACAACTTTGTTCCAATGACTTTTAGTCCTATCTTCATCCCTTATGCCTTAGATAGAGCTCTAATTTTCGATTTTAAGTCAATTTTGTACATTTTCCATAATTTAGTTTAACGTTTGGCACAGCTGTAAGACATAGAATCATGAAACTCACCAGAGCTCATTGGCACGTCCGTGAGCCATATACAAGGCAAATTGCGTGATTCTAGCATGGAAAAATGGAAGGAATATGTTGAAACGGTACTCAAATTTCAGCATAATCTATTTTTTTTTTTTGCTAGTTGCTTTACGTCGCACCGACACAGATAGGTCTTATGGCGACGATGGGACAGGGAAGGGCTAGGAGTGGGAAGGAAGCGGCCGTGGCCTTAATTAAGGTACAGCCCCAGCATTTGCCTGGTGTGAAAATGTGAAACCACGGAAAACCATTTTCAGGGCTGCCGATAGTGGGGTTCGAACCTACTATCTCCCGAATACTGGATACTGGCCGCACTTAAGCGACTGCAGCTATAGAGCTCAGCATAATCTAAGCTTCTTAACCAATCTAAGGTGTATCCAATAAAGGTACCAAATTTGTATATCGTTATATCCTCGATGCGATGAGTTTCAAGACTTTAGCTGTCCATTAGGTGAGGAAAGTTAATTTTTCAACTTTTGGTAAAGGTACGAAAAGTTTACCTCTATCTATGGTATAAACGGGCGAGAAACGAGAAAATGTCTTAGGACCAAACATGTAGGCTTTTAAAACGACCGTCTGGCGGCGCAATCCGTTTGTCGATACCGCTTCATTAAAGTAAATTTCCAAATTAAATTTGGCAAACTGATCGTTATTAGCCCGTAACCGACGGAAAATTCTCAAGAAGTTCAAATGGCTATTTTTTTATTCCCACCCACAATTATCAGTTATGTCGCACTCAATCTTCTAGATGTCTTCCAAACTGGAAATTTTGCAAAATTGTACCTTAGGCTGTAATCGAGGGAGGAATTCCAAGATGTTCAAATGTTCAAATTTTTTTCCCTCGAAAACCATCGAAATATTGAGGCAATTTTAATAATTTTGCAGACATCAATTTGAAGAGGGCTACAACTTCGTTCCTATGACTTTTTGTTGTACCTCCATCGGTTATACTTTAGATAGAGCTGCATTTGTGATTTTACGATATTTAGTAGTTTTCCCGCATATTTTTCCATTGTTTTTAACCTTACATGACAGATAGAATAGTAAATGTTGGCAGTCATCTTGGCATGTACCCCGATCATACGCGTGCCAAATTCGATTATTGCAGCTCGCACGTATGTGTGCTAAATCTAAAAGAATATTTTACAAATCTTTTAAAGAATTACAGTAAGTCTAAACTTCTCGCTATATCTAAAATACAACCTACAGAGATACGACGAAACGTAACAAGTTCAAAATTGCTTTTCACTTCGTCTTACATAAGCTTGGCACGTTTACGAAATTTAGCCGTCCATTAGGTGGGGTTAAAGACTTAAGACATGTGAAAAAGTAAGCAAGTTTTCCTAAGCCGCCAAATCTAGGTCTATTTATCTGTTTTATAACCAAAGTAGAACCGTTATAATGTAATAAGATCAACTTCGATAGGTCTGCCATGTTTGTAGAATGTAGATGTGTATTCGATGTGATTTAGGAACATGAGAAAAATGTAGAATTTCAACAGTGGAATGGCATCAGTTAACATCCGCTTCTCATGAACAGAGACTGGGGGGCTTGGGGCGGAGCCCCAGAAAGCAAAAGGAGGGTCTTATATATAATGAAAACCTAAAACCTGTTTCCCAGTCATTGACCAGGTCAGCGATGGAATGAATGAAGCAGATATAGGCTATTAGTACGATGGGGTCGCCACTCCCAAAGTGATTTATTAATGACTGATAAATGCTATGAAATGAGAATGGAGTATGTTGCTGGAATGAAAGATGACAGGAAAAACCGGAGTACCCGGAGATAAACCTGTACCGCCTCCGCTTTGTCCAGCACAAATTTCACATGGAGCGACCGGGATTTGAACCACGGTATCCAACGGTGAGAGGCCGACGCGCTGCCGTCTAAGCTAGGGAGGCGGTCTTATATATAATTATAAGTAAAGAATAAGCATAATAATGAGATATAACACAACGATGGACGATGGACTTTATGTTCTGAATGTAGCATGTTATTTTTCCAACCAGTCTCTACTGGAGGTGTCCCCGTAGGACGCAAAACGGTGCTTTAAACGCGACATGAGTCTAATAGTGCGTAATGCATCACTGTGGAAACAAAAACGAACACTTAAAGTACGTCTTCCTGAAATTAAACTGGTGTACGTTTCAATGTTATTGCTCAAACGATCCATATCGGCTCTCTTATGGGAGAAGAAATGTCGAGCGACTGGAGACATTTCAACCTCAGATGACGTTGTCCTATTCCCTTCAAATTCCATGGAATATTACTGTACTTCTAGCGTGTGGTAGAGGTTCCAGTTGAGCGCAAATGTTAGTGGGCCATTGAGCGATGGACGTCCAAGGAGTAATATATCACAAGAAGGCCGCTTGACCGTCAGGTGTCGTACAACAGCAAATAACCTTCCCAGAAAACTGATGGAAGACAAATTTACAAACATTTCCATGATAGCTCTATACTAATATTTGAATGCTCGGAAATTAGTAATGGTATATTAGTAACAAATGCCTACAATATTCCTAGACTGGAGTGTTGTAGACAACGTCACGGAGTTTTCTGAATGCTCATGGAGTAATTTGTTCATGATATAGCTTTATCTCCCTTTGGTATTCAGAAATAAATGGTGCGGGTTCATTCTTAAGGAATGAGGATGAATGATCGTTAATCATTTATCCACTGACTGTAAATATTTGTAGGAAGCTTCAAAATCCTTCTCTGATAACACTCAGTTTGGTTCCTCTGTGTTTATGAACGAGAGATAAAGTAAAATTCTCTGATGGCCTAGCGGTACTTACGGACGTAGAGGACAAGTCTGGAACCGATTTATGTTTTAAGGAGAAATACAACTAAGCAGCAATACCCATATGATAATGCTCCACATAATCTCGTACTGCTGAGTTAGAAACAGTTTGAACTGCACTGATATTCATGTACAATGGGAATCCATTGATAGGGGAAATATCATCGCGCTCAGTTGAAGAATTGAAAGAGGCAATTATACGACACATCAAGCATAGATCTTTCAAGCATAAGGGATGACTACTTACCCTTTGAATCTCGAAAGATCAAAGGAAGACTTGTTTTGTTCAGTGAAGATATGTGATGATGGAGTGTCCTGTGATGAAAGAGAGAGATACATAGGTGAATACATCTGAAAGAGCCCAAGGAGGTGGAAGAATGGGATATGGGATAACAATAACCAAAAATTAAAACTTGAATAAACATACCTACAGCATGTTGTACTAATTTCTCGGATATAGAGCAGAGTGCATGAGTAATGCGGGCCAAGATGGAGCAATGGGCGTAGGTTAAAGCGACGTAGTATTCTGCATCAAACCAAAACGAAAGTTATTCAAACTGATCCAAGCAGCCGGTTGCATACATTAAACGTAAGTTTGATATGATTATTGTAAGTCTGGACGACGTAAATTAATATCCAGATTTAAAGACTGTCTGGACATAGGTTTCGAAAAACTGTAAAAGAATATTCTGCTTTTGAACTGCAAATTTATTTCCGGTGGAACACAGAAACATTTGTAAAAGTGAAGTAATAAGTTCAACAACGGTCAAATTACAAGGTACAGTAATATAATTGTAGAGCACTTGGACGACTGGTGCACTTGCTGGTCCCCTTAACAACTGCGTGTAGTTCATTGACGTTTCTTTTCACTCATATTCAAGTTTTCTCGTTACAGCGGAGTATCTTAGAGGATTATCTGATCATTATCCACAGACAATCCACTTCCTGGTACAGAACATGAGTTAACTCGCGTACAGGAGAATCAATGTCAAACTCTGTATGCTCGTCCCGTAAAATGTTTCTTGGCTTTAATTTTTATATAGAATACATTTTTTCTAATACACTCTTTGTCAATAAACTTACGTATTTCTATTATACGAGGAAAAGGGAAGACGCGTTTAGATCAATTTGTAGCGAGTTTTGTTACATAGCATGCACAGCCATTAACTTTCCCATAACCCCTTGAAAATTAGACCATACAAACTCCGATATGACCTTAAGTTTCTTATGTTTTGTTTCGTTTTGTTCATAATGTATCTGATAAAGAGAAAGATGTCTGCTATCCTCGACCTTCCTAAAGTGATGCATGTACTTTTCAATGACCATACTTTGTTTTAGCTTCAATTGCCTTCTTGACATAATCATCATTCTAAAGAAGATCAATAGGCAGTTGCTTACTGTGAAGTCATTTGTACCACTTCTTCATCCTCCAGTATTTGAGTGATAGCGACGAATTCAAATTTCTTGATCAAGCTGAAAATAGAGTTTAGAAATGTTTTCCTCCTCGTATACTTCAGGTGCTGTAGACGGTAATTCAATCTGGTGTGAAACATCTAATAATCTTATGTGCATCAATTCTCATTACGCAAGATACAAACACAAATGCTCAATGTCAAGTATTCGCAAATAGGTAAGTAAGCAACTATTTCAGAGTCAGAATGGCGTTATAATGCACTGCCACAACAATAGTCTGGCACCTCTAACTGCTTATCTGTAGCGAACGAGTCAGTATGAACAGCTAAAACTTGCTTTACTGCTATCTAGAGGATCATTTATGTCTATTTAGAAAAGATGAGGTAAATATCCGCCTGACACTTAAAGCATATTCCTTGTTAGTCCTAAGAATAAGGCGAATGGAAGTCTTTACCTTGCTCTCCTTCGGAGACCTTCGTAGATTTGTTTTATTTTTGGGTTGATTTTCTGTCAAGCAGTCCGCCCTTAGAATGTCGCCTCTCTACATCTTCATGTGCTGAATAAACGGGATGGCATTAGTCCCCTTAAAACAATAATCAGCTCACCAATCACAAAGTTGAGAGAACCACGTAGATTGTACATCTTGAGTACTGATTGCTAATTTTGTTACAATATAGTTCAGTCGTCAAACAAGGTATTTATTATTACGGAATACACATACCACTATTTTGGAAAATGGGATCAGAATTGGTTTGAGAAAAAGACGTTTTATAAACGAAACTCAGAGCATCCCTTATTTTCCCCTGAAACTGTTTTTCAAAATCTTATATTTCTGATTGCAATGTTTAAAACAGCCTGGAAATGTAGCAACTGAATACGGAGTTACAATATTTCTTACCCTCCCTCATGAAACAAGAACTTTCTAGAGCGAAGCTCTTCTCAGGTAGTGGTTTCCCTGGAGATGTTTCAATGAATGCAATTTCGCTGGAGATAGGAACGCGGTCGGAGGAAAAAAACTTAATTTCTAGATAAAAGGTCTTGCCTCTTGTGTAATGCAAGGAGAGAGCTCTGAGATAGGCTACCCCCCACCATTCCACGTAGGCAAGGCAAGATAAGGTTACCCTCTCTAATATACATCAATTATTTGGGAGCAGCGTCAGGGCGAGCATGCGTGCATGAGTGTGCTTGCTTGGAAGGGGTTTCGTTAATAGAATTACGAAGTACTTGGGAAAGGAGAGCACCAGGAAACTGGAAACATGCGCTCAGAAGGAAAGGAAGAGGTAGGGTGAGACAGGCAGGGAGAAAGAGAGAAACTCACTGGTAGGAGAGGATCGTTACAAGCAAGAGAATTCTCAGTTAACTTAGAATTTTGCACAATAGATCCTATCAAGAATTTTCAACATCTTAATCTTGAAGAAAGATTCATTTAAGTCCATAAAGGAATATCTCAAATGTAGCTTAGAAAAAGACTCATAACAATCCTTGACTCTCCAACTGTACTAGTTCAATGTAAAAACCTCGTAAACAGTTCAAAATAAAATGCATTAAACTCACGAATTAACGGACTATTACGGGTTAAAGGCTTACCGTAAAGTCGAAAGTGCATTAAATTGCGAATCTTAGCAATGGTACTGACAACAAAAGATTTTCAGTCGAATTAATAAATGCTTCAATGGGAAAGAATTTATGAACGTATCATTTTACAGAGTATTTGGCTTGAACAAATCATCAAGATTCAATTGCTTTCCACTTCCATTACTCTTTCTTGAAAATTATTGTTAGACATTATCGAAAACATTCGTAATAATTACTCACTTCTGGATCACCTATGAACTGAGTAATGCCGTCCATGTGTTCTCTAACCACCGATAGTTACGAAACAGCTGCTTCTTCTTCTTCCCCTTATTATTATTATTATTATTATTATTATTATTATTATTATTATTATTATTATTATTATTATTATACGTCATTGTATGCGGAACTAATACTTTCACCTAGTACTATTCGACATATATATTTATTTACTCTGCTTACATTAAGTAATCGGCGACGAAGAAAATATAAAAATGAAGAACCACGTGTTCAGGTCGTTGGCGTGCGATTGGTACAGACTGTAGGGGTATGTTTCATTGAAGTGTAAACTGACTCCTAGACATACATGACGACAATTCATGAGACGTTTTAAATATGAACAGTGCAATTCCAAAAACGTGTAGCATGAAAAATATAATACATCACGACAGGTTTATTACCGTTTGGAACATACAGTATTTCAGTGTGATGTGAGTTCACCGTGAAGAGTAATATGCTGCTGGTTTCTTGCAGGCAGTAAATCTGCAAGTATTTGGTGTCTTGGTCGCAACAATGATCCAAACATGCAGCGATTATAGATCACACACGGGGCCATGTGACAGGCACGCGAGTATCCCTTGGCGGGACCGCAAGAGGAAGCATTTGTGTTCACAGTGTTGTCTAGATATCTGTTAGTAACGGGTTGCTGTCATAAACGTATTGGGAAGTGTAGCCCTCGGAAGGGCAAGGAACTTTCGCCTTAAAACTCAAATTACTGCAGAAGAAGAAGGTACAAGTGGTCTTGCACATTGGAGACAAAGCAGCTTTTCAACAACACATTCATTTTTAAAGGAGATTCCAAATACCAGCTTTCTCGTCAGCAACATACGGAACTTCGTTTTCGAGGTATACGTATCCTCAAACAAAGAATTTAACTCATGTTTAATTCATTCATTCCCCCTTAATTGGATTTTCCGAAAACAAAAGAATACGTGTTTCTTTATTTTTAAAGGAGATTCTAAATACAAATGTTCACGTCTGTAACATATCGATGGCTTTCTTTTAAAACCTCGTATGTCCCAATGCTCTTCCTGCTCATTATAATGCTTAAGACTGGTCACTCTTCCCAGCCATATATTTATATGCAGTACAACCGAATAATTTTCGTTGTGTTCATTTTCCTATTCAGTTTTTGAGATATAAGTAACCTCATGAAATAATTCAATCCCTTTTTCAGTCCTATTTACAACCACCACAGCTTAAGTGTTTTACCTTGACAAAAATACGTGTTACTTTACTTTAAAAAGATATCAAAAATACCAATTTTCACGTGTGTAATACGTTACGTTCCTGATATATACTGTAGATATGCTTATTTTAAAAATTCACCCCTTTAAACACTTCCCCTAAGTGAATTTTCAGAAAACAAATTATGTGTGTTCCTTTACTTTTACAGGAGATAGCAAATACCAATTTTCTCGTCTGTAACATATCGTCGCTGCCGGGACAAAACCTCCTATGTGAAATATTTTAGCTTAGAACTTTATCCGGTAAGGTTCTGTCATCTAAGGTGCAATATTGTGTGTATGTTGTCAAGGCATTCTCGCTCTTCATAATGTATGTGATGCGGGTCAGTATATCTCCAAAAATATTATTACATAGGAGGTTTTGTCCCGGCAACGACGATATTCAGTATTTGATATATAAGTATCCTTAAGAATTCATCACTTTCTTGACTTCTTTTCACCCACCTGACCCCCTTATGTGGATTTTTCGAAAACAAAAAAATACATTTTTATTTACTTTTATAGAAGATTCCAAATACAAATGTTCATGTTCATGTCTGTAACATCTTCAGTTTTTTAAATATAAGTATCCTCATATAAAGAATTCAACCCATTTTTCAGTCCTTTTTCAGCCTTCTTTAAGTGAATTTTCCGAATCCTAAAAATAAGCGTTTTTTTTAATTTTTAGAGTAGATTCCAAATACCAATTTTCACGTCTTTAATATCTTCAGTTTTGGAGATACTCTTATCCAAATAAAAATAATTAAGCCCCCTTTTTCAGACATTTTTACATCCCCTTAAGTGATTTTCCGAAAACAAAAAAATACGTGTTACTTTATTGTTAAAAGAGATTAAAAATACCAATTTTGACGTCTGTAATATGTGGAGATTTTCAGATATCGTTGGCTTTCTTTTAAAACCTCGTATGTCCTAAAGCACTTCCTACCCATGAAATGTCGTATGACTTTTAGTGCCGGTATATCCCAGAACGGGTTCGGCTCGCCAGGTGTAGGTCTTTCTATTTGACTCCCGTAGGCGACCTGCGCGTCATGATGAGGATGAAATGATGATGAAGACAACACATACACCCAGTCCCCGTGCCATTGGAATTAACCAATTAAGGTTAAAATCCCCGACCCGGCCGGGAATCGAACCCGGGACCCTCTGAACCGAAGGCCAGTACGCTGACTGTTCAGCCAACGAGTCGGACTTCCTACCCATTATATCCCTTAAGTCTGGCCACGCCTCACAGCCACATATGCACATGCAGTCCAACAAAATATTTTTCGTTGTGTTCATTTTCCTATACGTATGTGTAAAGGAAAATGAACCTTAAATACATTGCACTGTAGGATGTTGTAAATTCGCCTTGCAAACAACATCCCTAAAATATGGTATTGTAAGGTCCATTTTCCTTTACATAACAACATAGGAAAATGAACACAACGAAAATTATCCTGATGGACTGCATATAGATATGCTCATTTAAAAAATTCAACCTCTTTAACACTTCCCCTTAAGTGGATTTTCAGAAAACAAATTATATATATCCCTTTACTTTTACAGGAGATTCCAAATAGCAATCTTCACGTATGTAACATGTTACGTTTTTGAGATATATTGTAGATATACTAATTTTAAATATTCATCCCCCTTTTTCACTCCTGTTCTTTATTTTTAAAGCAGTAGTCAGTCCGTCATGTTATATGTAATTGTTACTAACAAAAACACCGAAGTACGTATGGGAAAATGGTTCATTACAGCATAAATCTTGGTGTCAGGCGTTGTGAATTCCTACCTTACATAGTACAAGTTGGATTCACAAAACGCATCGTTTTCACATCTCTCGAATATTCCGTAACCAACATATAATAGAAATGAGACTGAAGAGAAGAATACAATATTGAGGCCAAATACTGTCCAGATTCGCGCCAAATTCTATTATATATTATCAAATACTTGCATTTCCGTTCATTATTCAATATTTTTATTTTAAAAGAAGTCTATTCTAATTAGTAGGCCTACTATAGATAGATATCATTTTAATCACCTTTCACTCCCTCCTTAATCATTAGCAACATTAGAATACTGCACAATGGAGTCTGTGTAAACCGTCAAAGTAGTAGTCAGTGGAACATAAAAATAATAACATTTATGGTGATATTTATTATTATTAACATTATTTTTTATTGCTTAAAGGTTATTTTTATAAATTCTTTCAAAAATCAACTAACCTGTAAATTACATCCTTAAACTGTATGTTCTGAAGGATTCCAACAACAGTTCAACCATTTCTGAGATCTTCCAGCAGTAGGTTTAGGAGTAATCTTCTGTAGTTTTGCATTAGTCTGGGACACTCTTTGATCTAAGAGCTGATTTCGAATACAATTTGAAACTGTAATCATTTTATCTAAATGAAGTGTTCCGTTATACAAACGCGAATTTGTTTTTCTGAGAACATCTAATGTTCGAAATGTGTCATTTGTTGTACGAGTATTTTTTAATCGAATCGCATTTTAAACACACATTAATTCGTTTCCTTAGTTGATTCAGTGTCCGACTCGTTGGCTGAATGGTCAGCGTACTGGTCTTCGGTTCAGAGGTCCCGAGTTCGATTCCTGGCCGGGACAGGGATTTTAACCTTCGTTGGTTAATTCCAATGGCCCGGGAGCTGGGTATTTGTGCTGTCCCCAACATCCCTGAAACTCACACACCACACATAACACTATCCTCCACCACAATAACACGCAGTTACCTAAAAACATGGCAGATGCCACCCACCCTAATCGAAGGGTCTGCCTTACAAAGGCTGCATTCGACTAGAAATAGCCACACGAAATTTTTATTAGTTGATTCAATATTGAATATCGATGGCTTTCTTTTAAAACCTCGTATGTCCCAATGCTCTTCCTGCTCATTATAATCCTTAAGACCGGTCACTCTTCCCAGTCATATATTTATATGCAGTCCAACCGAATAATTTTCGTTGTGTTCATTTTCCTATGTTCGTGTGTAAAGGAAAATGGACCTTACCGTACCATATTTTAGTAATGTTGTTTGCATGGCGAATTTACCCATTCCTACAGTATAACGAATTTAAGGCTCATTTTCCTTTACACATCGGCATAGGAAAATGAACACAACGAAAAGTGTTCTGATTGACTGCATATCCATATGTGGCTGGGAGGCGTGAAAAGTCTTAAGGGTTATCATGAGCAGGAAGAGCTTTCGGACATACGAGGTTTTAAAGAAAGCCAACGATATACAAGGATGACTTTACACATGTACATACTTAAATACATTTAGTTTTATGGCTTTTCCAATAAATAGCAACTCACAAGAGTGTTTTTGTGGACTAATTGTACGTGCCAACTGTGAGTTACTTCCTACTAAGTTTATACCAAAACAGTACTTTCCTTCAATGATGAATTCGGATAATTTGAACCTCTTTCTTCACAATTGTAAATTTCGTCTAAACTTAACTTTTAACCTATATAATTTCTCAATAACCTTGTATAAACAGACCATTCTTCACCTTTAAAAGTATAGAAAACTTCCTGTCTGATAATGAGCTATCTATATCTATCCAATAACGTACCAGTAATATCTTCTAAACCGCAATCACAAAGATATTTATGAACGTTCAGAGCCGTTGCTTTTAGAGCCGACTAGGAACAAGACTTAATTTCGATTTCATGTACATACCGGGTGGTTCACCAGCTCCTTGCGATTTAGTTTCATGTATCCCACCGCGTTTACTACACTTCTGAAATACATCGCCCTAGACAGCTGCAATATAACGAGATATGCGGTTGCAGGCTAACAACCACACGCAGACCAGGAGTAGGTATTGTATCGGCTGGAAACTGCGCACTGCATGTCAAGGCTCGCAATAGCTCACTTGGCAGGGGCTTGGTACTAGAAGGTTCAAATCCCATGAAAGATTTTTTTGAACTCAGTTGACTGGGATGCGACAAAGTTACATACTTAATAGTTTCCACAGATTGATTTGTTTATTTGTTTATTTATTTGAAAAGTGCCATTGGTATGGTAGCATATGGCATGGAGCTGGGTTGGAAGAAGATAGGAAACATGTGACAGGATTTCAGTTACCTACGTAATGCAGCACTTGCTCGAACTGACGGCCTCTGTGGTTGATAAAGAGCTCCGCTCTATGTTGTAAGGAATGTCTAGCACGTTGCAACATCTCCGGCGTAACGGATCGGCATGCCTCGGTGGTGAGCTGTCTAAGTTGACCAAGATTGTTCAGCTCATGTGCCACACCAGTTGTTTTACAAGGTCTCACAGAAAAAATCTAGGTGCGCATGTTCGGGCAATCTAACGGGCCAGGGGACACTTCCTATCCATTTATTAGGATACGTCGCATGGAGATGGTTCCGTCCAACGACCGCCACGTGCGGTAGAGTTCCGTGATATACAAAGAACATCATGCAGCGGTCAAGGTGTGGCTCATGTTGAGAAACGGTGGTAGGTCATCTCGGAGAAATCGCAGATAGCGTTCTCCCGCCAAAGTTCCCTCAAAGAAATGGGGACCAATGAGGTGATCAAGCACGATGACACACCATACGTTCACGCTCCACTGTACTTGAAAAGCTGCCTACCGTACCCAGTGTGGATTATTCACACTCCACTAATGCATATTATATCGATTAATGGATCCATTGTTGTGGACCGTTCTTCGTTCATAAATAAGATGGTTGCTAAAAAGGCGAGATCAGTGTCCACATGCTGTAGGGTCGATTAACAGAACGCCACCTGTGCTTCGAAATCATGGCCTTGGAGGTCATGGTGTAAGTGCAAATGAAACGGGAGAAACCACTGGAGATGCAATATCCGCATAAGAGACGCCCGGCATATATTTGTCTCCAATGGCAGTGTGCTAGTGCGAAGGTTTTATCTGACAGCGTCCAACACAAACTCTTCATTGTGAGCAGACGTCACGGGATGATCTCGAACAGGCTGTGCCCTTCTCAGGGACGCAGTAGCCCGTAGACCTCTTTCCACACTCCGAAATGCCATACCTGTCCATTGTTATTTATCCGGATAGCGTTCTTGATACATGCCTTGATAAAACTTGTTATGCATTCCGTCTAGTTTCTCCATAGATGGGTAACATATCCACATACTCGTTGCTGGAATATATCACGAGGCAGTGAATAAGCTTTGTGATGTGTTGTGTTGTGTTGTGATTTGCCTCGAATGAAGGGAGTTCCGCATCTACCTACCTACCTGCCATCGCATGTTGTTATCGTTCCAATAGGGCACACTTTTTCCCACCTGTGGTCTACGAATCCTGGAACATGTACGACGTAGCTAATTGATTGCCTGCGTCCTAGCCACAGACTACCACCTTCCAATCCTCGTCCAACCCAGCTCAGTACCCTATGCCAAGATACATACGGCCCATTACAGGATCAAATAAACAAACCAGTCTGTGGAAGTTATCAAGTATGCAACCTTACCACATGAGAGGCAATTGACGGCAAAATAATTTTTTTAAATCTTACTTGGCATTCGAAACTTCGAGCACCGTCCACTATTACAACACCCACCGCAGTTTACAGCTGCTCCTGATCTGTGTGTGTGTACCTCTTGTTGTAAATTACGTGTTCTTCATATCTGTGATCGTTTTACGGCTTCATTCGTGGTACCCATAATGAATTAATAGTGATGCTCACGATTCCTGCTGTCTTCTAGCCCTTAACCACACATGTCCTTATATTATCCCGATTTAGGGAGAGGGGCAGATGTATTTCAGAATTGTAGTAAAAGCGGCGGGATGCATAAAACGAAATCGCAAGTGGGTGGTGAACCACCCGGTATAGAATACAAATCATTTTGCAGATGATTGCACAAGGTTTCCGTTGATATCCTTCCCTTGGTAACTTCTCAATAGATATTTGTGAACATAAAGTAAGTCATATCGTCACAGGAGGCAATGACGGCCCTCGTGAGAGTGGAAATAGAGTTCGGAAGACCTCGACACTAACAAGAGAATTAGTTGGGTTATATTTGATAGATTTCAAAGAAACTTGGGTGAATGATCAACTAACATATCGTCGGTGAATAAACGAAACTACGTATGTCAAAATGCTCTTCCTATCCATTATTCTCCTTAAGACTTGTCACGCCTCCCAGCCACATATCGACGGCTTACTTCTACAACCTCGTATCTCTCAATGCACTTCCTATCCATTTTCTTCCTTAAGACTGGTCACGCCTCCCAGCCACATATGGATGTACAGTCCATCAGAACAATTTTCGTTGTGTTCATTTTCCTGTGGAAGAGTGAAAGGGAAATGAACCATACATACATTAAACTGTAGGAGTGCTTAAATTCGCCTTGAAAACAACATCCCTACAATATGGTGTGATAAGGTCCATTTTCCTTTACATAATAGCATAGGAAAATGAACACTACAAAAAAGGTTCTGATGGATTGCATATAAATATGTGGCTGGGAGGCGTGACCAGTCTTAAGGAATTTAATGGGTAGGAAGAACATTGTATCATACGAGGTTTCAGAAGTAAGCCGACGATATGGATATGCAGTCCATCAGGACATTGTTCGGCTTGTCCATTTCCCTACGCAAAGGTGTAAAGAAAAATTACCCGTAAATACAATATACTGTAGATGTGCGTAAATGAGTCATGCAAACATACATTCCTACAGGTATTTTCCTTTACACATATTAATTTAGGCTACTCTTATACTGTACTGTACATTTTAGTAAAATTGATTTATAGGGAGTGAAATTCTCTTCATGTCGTCAAAATATCATTTTCAGTACAAAGTGTTTATATTACTTGAACTATCGGTATATTTCTTGAGTGCATAAGCAATGTCAGTCTGTGTAATCATCGGCTAATTACTCTGAGCCTACCAGCTGTTTGTGCTGTCCTCAAAACCCCTGCAACTTATACACCAAAATAACACGCAGTTTTCTGTCCACAGTAGATGCCACGCACTCTCGTCGAAGGGTCAGGCTAGCAATAGCCACGCGGTATTATTATTATTATTATTATTGTTATTGTTATTATTATTATTATTATTATTATTATTATTATTATTATTATTATCGAACAAAATCTGAATTTTAATGTAACATTTGATCAGAACAATTTTCATTTTGTTCATTTTCCTATGCATGTGTGTAAATGAAAATGAATAGTACCATATCCTACTGTAGGAATGTACTTTTTCGTTACGTACTTACGCACTCCTGTAGTATAACGTATTAAAGGTTCATTTCTCTTAGCACATTTTCATAGGAAAATGAACACAACGAACATTGTTCTGATTGAAGGCGTGTCAAGTCTTAAGGAAAATAATGTATAGGAGGATTATTGTGACATATGATGTTCTGTTTCTTCTACGACGATATATGAAAATATTATTTCATGGCAGAAGAACCATTACCATTACGTTTATGCCTCAGCTGATCATCCTACCAATTTTCGTTCTGATCGGTATAGTCCAATCCAAACCGATTCCTTCTAACTTTGATAGGATGGTTACTGTACGGCATTTCCAGCCGCTTTTGTCCCGAGGAACTAGCTTGGAACTCATTTCTGGTGTGGTGGGTTGAGTGAACGTCAGTGCGATGCGCATCTACAGAAGTGGACATCTAGTTTACATTATTTATTTGTTTTTACTTTCTGACGAGGAGTGGACCGTACGTTCTTACACGGCTTTACAGCCTGCGATATGTAGACTCTCGATATATTTAATTATATTTTCTTTCTCAGTCTGTCCCTTCACTGGTTGTAATTCTTCAGCAACCTATTTAATGGCTTCATCTCCGTCTACTACAATAATAATAATAATAATAATAATAATAATAATAATAATAATAATAATAATAATAATAATAATAATAATAATAATAATAATAATAATAATAATAATAATCATATAATTTCGTGTGGCTATTTCTAGCCGGGTGCAGCCCTTGTAAGGCAGACCCTCCGATGAGGGTGGGCGGCATCTGCTATGTGCAGGTAACTGCGTGTTGTTGTGGTAGAGGATAGTGTTATGTGTGGTGTGTGAGTTGCAGGGATGTTGAGGACAGCACAAACACCCAGCCCCAGAGCCATTGGAATTAACCAATGAAGGTTAAAATCCCCGACCCGGCCGGGAATCGAACCCGGGACCCTCCGAACCGAAGGCCAGCACGCTGACCATTCAGCCAACGAGTCGGATAATAATAATAATAATAATAAGAAGAAGAATTGTATTGGCTTTACGTTAAACTAACTACCTTTAAGGATTTCGGATACGCCGAGGTACCGGAATTTAGTCCCGTGGAAATTCTTTTACGTACCAGTAAATCTACCGACTCGAGCCCGACGTATTTCATAACCTTCAAGTACCACGGTACTGAGCCAGGATCGAACTTGCCAAGTTGCGGTCAGAAGACCAGGGCCTCAAGCGTCTGAGCCACTCAGCCCGGCGCGCCTTCTACTTATCAAATGAAGTCGCGTGTTTCTGTGGTGCAGTGTGATGTGATGTGTATATATGAACTGTATAAAGATGAACACAAATACCCAGGTCTGAGCCAGAGAAATTAAGCTTGCGAAGTTAACATTTCCGGCATGGCGGAGATTCGAACCTTGATTCTACTGACCCGAAGGCTAATCCGCTGCTCATTCTGATAATGAGCTGGATAGCCTTACACGGTATGGACGGGAGAAAATAGACAGTGTCCTTCCTTGCTCCATGCCTTTCATGAAGTATAGCAGAGTAGTGCACCAACCTGCACCCACATCATCGAATGGTATGTAACCTGATCCTTTAAGAAGTGAAAGTGACTATTGTCCATTTTGAACTGCAATCGGCAGGAGCGATTGGATCAACTTAACACAATGTGTCAAGTAAAGTAATTTTTAATGGTGATAAAGATATCAGTCTGCTTCTATGGTGTTGTGGTTAGTGTGATTAGCTGCCATCCCCCAGAGGCCCACTTTTGATTCCCGGCTGTGCGACGAAATTTGAAAAGTGGTAAGAGGATTGGGTCCCGATCCACGCAGCCTCGGGAGCTCAACTGAGTAGAGGAGTTTCTATTCCCAACTCAACCATCCTCGAAGATGTTTTCCATGGTTTCCCACTGTAACGGTTCAAATCTCGTTACAAGATGATATCTGTAATTTTATTTTTATTATTATTATTATTATTATTATTATTATTATGTCCGAATTATCATTATTTTATCTGTGAGATTACTATTATTGTAATTATTATTATTGTTCAATTCAATTCTGCAATGCTTGCCGCTTGTCTGATTGTAGTCAAATTGTTACGTATATATGTGTGTGTAGTTTAACACTAAAAACATGTACAGTAAGAGTTGCTGTATATCAGATATGGATGTAGTGTGTGCAATAACTTGTGACATTGTAATATTGCGAAATACTGCTGGAGTAACTGCCGAGTCATCGCTCTGTCATCGTGTGTATTTAGCTGTGAGCTCACTTTGTATGAGAAACCCAGAGTGCCCCGGGCAATTTCACCATTATATGCAGCATTTGGAGCCAGGTGGGAGTAGATCATAGTTATTTCTGGAGATTGCGTAGGTGTGTCAACCAATGTCTATATAAGGTGGCTGTATATTGTAGCGTCAGTCATTAGTCAAACGGAAGGTGAACAGTGAAGAAGTCAAACGGATAAGTGAACAATGAGGGAGTCTATTGGAAGGAGAGGCCACAGTTGGTCAGTCAGTGCAGTTCGAAGGAAAGGCTTGCCACGAAGTCATAGAAGGATAGGCTCGCCACGAAGTCATAGAAGGATAGGCTTGCCATGAAGTCGTATAGGACAGACTTACCAAGAAGTTATCTGGATGGAGAAGAAGCATTCACGCTGCTAGAGGCTTTACGTCGCACCGACACAGATAGGTCTTATGGCGACGATGGGATAGGAAAGGCCTAGGAGTTGGAAAGAAGCGGCCGTGGCCTTAATTTAGGTACAGCCCCAGCATTTGCCTGGTGTGAAAATGGGAAACCGAAGAAGCATTCAAAAGGATACTTAGTCGTCAGTGAAACAAAAAGAATACATCACCAAATATAGGCTTTAGACACCTATAGAAAAACACTAATTCAAAAGAATACGTCGTAATTACACTCAATGTGTTGAAGGTACAGTCAAGTGAGCCAGTGAGGGATAAATTTCGTGTATAATTGTTAAATGTCCGGTGAAGAAGAATTCAAATTCATGGCTAGTTTCTTTCAGTTGCAATGTCATAATTTCATATTCTCATCTGTTTTATCGCAGCAAGACTTACTATTTTTTCTATAAAATTTAAAGAATATATTTTGTTCTATCAAGTTAATTTATTGTTTTATTTCAGAGTAGAATTACTTAACCTCAAATTGAATGGGGAAACCGAACGCCAATGTCCTTTTCCCAGAACTTATATGGCATGTTGTCAAAAGTAAGCTTATTACCCCACACCCTAGAGATATTCAAGAATCTCATTCTCTTATTGCTGCACTGAGTTTTAGCTGGCGCCCATCAAATAACGAATGTGTATTTGATCAGGTAAGAAGTAAGTGTGAGTACAAGGTCCGACGATTGTGTATTTTATTTAGTAAATATTAATTTTCATATTTCTCATGTCAATGCAGTTTTATATATTTTTTAAAGTCAGTAAAGGAGTTAGGAACATTACACCACTTCTTCTCCAGGCAAATACCGGGATGTACCAAACTTAAGGCCACTGTCACTTCCTTCCCTCTTCCTTGCCTATCCCTTCCAATCTTCCCATCCCCACAAGACCACTATTCGGCATAGAAGGTGAGCCACCTGGGAGAAGTACTGGTCCTCCTTTCCAATTTCAGCCCCCGACCAAAAGTCTCACGCTCCAGGACACTAGCTTTGAGGCGGTGGAGGTAGGATCCCTGGTTGATTCCGTGGGAGATACAACCTTGGACGGTGAACTGATTAAATAAAAAAAATCACACAGTAAGATGTCGAAGAATCAGGGGGGAAAAGTGTGGCTTATAAAGTACTATATTTCAGAGATATTCTATCGTGAAGGCACTTTAAAAGCATTGATATCTTATTATTTATTTAATATTTAACTATTAACAAACGTACACTTTCACCAAAGATTCAATTTCGAGAAAAGTTTGGTCCAAAAATGTCACAAACGAATCAACTTACTTTCTGGTTGAGATGAACCATACATTTAATAAACCGTCGAGAATATAACAACAATGGGGAAACGGAGACTAACCTTTCACGGATCCATCAAAAGGATACTCCTCCTGCAAGGAAAATGTAAAACGCAGCTTGGGTAGCTTACGCAGACGTACAAAGACGATTGATGAATCGTGGGCCACAGATGGCCGTAATGATGAATGACTGAAGGAGAAGAAGAAGGGTTCGAACCCCACTGTCAACAGACCTGAAGATGGTATATCGAGGTTTCCCATTTTCATACGAGGCAAATTCTGGAGCTGTACCTTAATCAAGGCCACGGTGGCTGCCTTCTCATTCCTAGCCCTTCCCTATTCCATAGTTGCCATGAGTGCTATCTGTGTCGGTGCGACGAAAAGCAAATCGTAAGAAAATAAAAATAATGGTGGTGGTGGTGGTGGTGGTGGTGGTGTTTATTGGACTGAAATATGATGGTTATCAACTCCGTATACTTACAAGGTATTCGAATTTTGTCTGCAGATCTGTAGTACTGTGTTTCACGGCCAGAAAATTGAGAAATTTAGGGACGATATTTCCACTTCTGGAAGACACATGACCCTGTCGTGCTCTTAGCGTTGAACAGAAATATCATGTTAATTCCTGGGGTGAAACGTCTGGAAATAGGGTTAATCCCTCTATCTAACCTGTGTGTCCATGTTACGGAGTGTGGAAGCGTTTACCTTCCACTCTTCACTCTTGCCTTCCTTTCTGTGAACGGATATGGTTTTGATTATTCATGTATTTATTTATTTATTTATTTATTTATTTATTTATTTATTTATTTATTTATTTATTTATTTATTTATTTATTTAGTTAGTTAGTTAGTTAGTTAGTTAGTTAGTTAGTTAGTTAGTTAGTTAGTTAGTTAGTTATATATTCACAGTTAACGGCGATCGATGTGTCCACGCCAGCTCGATATGATTTTATGGGGATGATGGAAGGTAGCTGTTAAGTGTCTCAGACGCCTAAATGTCGATCCTTTATCTGTGTACCAAAGATGCAAATTTCAACGACTGTATTGACGGCTTACTTCTAAAACCTCGTATCTCTCAATGCACCTCCTATCCATTTTCTTCCTTAAGACTGGTCACGCCTCCCAGCCACATATGGATGTACAGTCTGTCAGAACAATTTTCGTTGTGCTCATTTTCCTGTGGGAGAGAGAAAGGA
Organism: Anabrus simplex; assembly: GCF_040414725.1. Taxonomy (NCBI): domain Eukaryota; kingdom Metazoa; phylum Arthropoda; class Insecta; order Orthoptera; family Tettigoniidae; genus Anabrus; species Anabrus simplex. Next base: position 691,621,395 of record NC_090266.1, on the reverse strand, counting down.
AAATGAACCTTACATACATTAGGAGTGCTTAGGTCCATTTTCCTTTACATAACAGCATTAGAAAATGAACACTACAAAAAAGGTTCTGATGGATTGCATATAAATATGTGGCTGGGAGGCGTGACCAGTCTTAAGGAATATAATGGGTAGGATGAACATTGTAACATACGAGGTTTTAGAAGTAAGCCGACGGTATGTTTAAGTTGTGTTAGACAAAACCGACCTTGGACGGGGATCTGCATTCGTGTCCTTTCAATTTTATTCCAGTGTGACTCCTTAATTTTTCTTCCGTTACCGTGTAGGGCTAACCTCACAAGCCAACATCAGCACCGATTACAGCAACACAGAGAACGAACGAATTGTCACGCAGTATAACGTCCTTGCGCCTCGAAATACCGCCGTGTGACATTGTTGGCGATATAAATACTGACCCGCAATACGTAAAAAACTCCTTTGATATCATCCATGCAGTACTGAACCTTAGAAGACAAAACATGCCTGGCCAGAGTTCTAAGTTGAAATATCACAAAGCAGTATTTCTAGGCGCAACGGTAATATGTTATTCAGATGTATAAATTATTTAAATATCCCTTATTGCTGAAGATCTCTTTAAGGTCACTTATCCATCTTACTCGATGTAAAGATGGTGACCTCCCATTAATAACACGTATGTCCTAGTCTAGTTGGGACATGAATGACAGTCGTGTACACAAAGTGGCGGCAATCGATCACTGCCCCTTTTTAGCAACTGTCCTTCTTTCGGAATGTTAAACAACGTAATGGGGTTATAACGCTTCAAGGAGTAAGGCTGAGCGAATATCAGCCCATTAATCCTTGTACCCGCAGCAGAGCACAAACAACTTCATATGAGGGGAGTAAAGCTTCGTTCAAGTGAGAGTTTATAATATGATACCAATGTAACGACCACAGAGAATTAGAAGACAACGAACTAATTTAAAATAGGCTTAAATTAATATTTCCCAAAATTTCTCTGGATGTAAATTAAATAAAAGTTACTTACGAATAATTAGTGTATATAAAAACGTCCAGGCTTTATCAAGGAATAAGTAAGAAGTACTTGTTATGCATTATTTAAAATATGAGCTGTGTGCTGTATTTGCCTAATTACAGTATACACATTCAATCGCATCATAAGCTCTCCTGTCACATTCAGGCTATCATAAATAAGGATAGCACCAAGGAATTGATTATTCATTAATTTTATTTATTTATTTATTTACCGGTATTTACTTATTTGTTTATATATTTATTCTTCTTTCTCTCTTCATTTCTTTCTTTTTTAATCAGTTTACTGTCAAGGGTTGGTTTGTCCCTCGGATTCAGTGAGGGATCCCACCCCTACCGCCTCACGTTCAGCGTACTGCAGCGTGAGACTTTTGGTCGGTTGATGAAACTGGAAAGGAGGACCAGTACCTCGCCCAGGTGACCTCACCTGCTATTATGAATAGGGGCCTTCTGGGGGATGGGAAGATTGGAAGGGATAGACAAGGAAGAGGGAAGGAAGCTGCCGTGGCCTTAAGTTAAGTACCATCCCGGTATTTACCTGGAGGAGAAGTGGGAAACCACGAAAAACCACTTCGAGGATGGCTGAGGTGGGAATCGAAAGACCTCTACTCAGTTGACCTCCCAAGGCTGAGTGGAGCCCGTTAAATCCCTCGTACAACTTTTCAAATTTCGTGGTAGACCCGAGAATCGAACCTCGGACCTCCGGGGATGGCAGTTATTCACACTAACCGCTACACCAGAGAGGTGGATTATTTATTTATTTATTTATTTATTTATTTATTTATTTATTTATTTATTATACGCCTATTTTTCCCCAGTGGTTCAATGTCCCATTAATACATACAACGTTTTCGGCGACGCAAGGATGACAAAGGGCTAGGATTAGGAAGATAGCAACAATGACCTTAATTAAGGTAGAGCCCCAGATTCTGCCTGGTGTGAAAATGAGAAACTACGGAAAACCATCTTCAGGGTTGTCGACGGAGGGATTCGAACCCACCAACTCCCTAAAATAAGCTCTCAGCTACGCTACCCTAACTTGCCCTGTGCCTAAGTAAGTTCAACACAGTATAATTTAATAGCATTGAATCGACTGAAAAATTCATGGGAACAAGACAACTATATTATAGGGCCTACTATGAAATATCTAAAGTACGTAGCATTACAACAAAATAGCCGCGACAATGTCCGGCTTCATAGCTAAATTGTTAGCGCGCCTTTGGTCACAGAGGTCCCGGGTTCGATTTCCGGTAGGGTCAGGAATGTTAACCATAACTGGGTGAATGTGTCGTCTTCATTATCCTCATCACGACGCTCAGGTTGCCTACGGGAGTCAATTCAAAATACCTGCACCTGGCGAGCCTAACTTGTCCTCGGACACTCCTGGCAGTAAAATCCATACGACATATCATTTTCCAGCCGTGACAATAACTATGGTAGCATCTTACGGTCCAGAGCACCATTCAAGTCACTAAGAACTAAGGTCTGCCTTTTATTTAACACTAATATTCAACTACAGCTAAATTGTTTCCATTTCTCCCCTGAAGGGGCAGACGGGTCTCTTCGACGGCAACTCCGTCTTTCAGGCCAGGAGAGTTGTGGTGGTGAGTGATGATGGAGATGTGTGGAGAAAGTGAGGTGTAGGCGTCCTTGGACTACTGGGAACTGACCCGGAATTCGCCTTAGTGCAGGAAAATGGAAAACGGTATTCATAACCGAACGGAGTGACCGCGTGTGTTAACACACTACGGCTATGGAGCTAAACTCTGCATTCGGTAGACGAGTGGGTTCGAACACCACCGTCGCCTGTCCTGACAAGGGAACTGTCCATACTTTCATATCGAAATCGACAATGAAATTTGGGAGAGAGGAAGAGGGGTCCATAACAAAGCAATTTACAAAAATGCTGCTGCCATTTCGATCTGTGAGGTCCTGAAATCGATACGGAAATGTCTCACAGAATTGCACAGTATAGCTCGACGGGGACAGCCCTGGTGACCAGCTGAAGCGACGGGGTTATCTTGAGCTTTCTGCGCTAGCCAGTTGACACATGTTCCTTTGAAAGAGCAGTCATGAAACCGGCTAATGTTCTAGAGTATGCTTTACGTTATTTCCGTGAAAAATGTTTCTCCTCTTCCCGTGAAATCACTTCATAAGAAAGGGAGATGGGTCGACATGTGATCGAACTAACTGAAAATCATCCCATGGGTGCCAGCATCGTCTCGGAGTCGTGTCTGGAGAGAAATAATGACAGTGAATGTTATACTGGAAGCAGCGACACCTCATCTGCGTTATGTGAAAGAGAAGGCAGCACACCATTGCCAGGAACAAGATGCGTTACGGATCCGAATTTGAGCCCCGAGACTGATTCCTTTCAGTCCAGTGAAGAGACACCGCAGTCACCTAGCAAATATACTAGTTAAAGCTATGCTTCCAGTCCGCAGAAGAAAGTGTAACAAACTGTAGATCTTGCGTACAAGAGAAAAGCTGTAAATTTACGGTTAAATTCGGTGGGTAAGAATCGGCCTTCATTAACCACTGTTCGTAAAAATTGTCGTAAGATGACGTCGTTACGACAATTGTACAGGTGGATGAACCAATTCGAATCTACATCAGTAAGCCTCATTGAAGACAGGAAATTGATGAATACAAAATTATTTTCTCTCTTTACAAAAGCAAGAAGACTGAAGCGGAATATATGAAGACCCGCCTTGGAAATTTCAAGAGAGATTTTAATGTGGTGTACTAATTTCAGCGCATGTGCTAGTTGGTTGCGTAGTTTTAAGAAAAATTACAGCATAAAAAGTAGAAAAATTACAGAATTTTTGTCCCGTACGTATCTGCAAGAAGAAAACGAAAAAGATAAAGTCGCAAAGAAATTTGTGGAATCAGCAACAGAGTTTTTTTTAGACTATACCCCTTCTTCAATATATACAATACTGTTCAGAGTGGTTTCGTGCGCGAAATGAAAGCGAAAAGGACTCTATCGTTTGTTGGTGAGAAACATGCAGAAACACTTGCTCAATCAGTTAGGGCACTCACCCATTCGTCCACAATTATGCCTACAATTAGTATGGCCGGTACTCTTTCCCCGAAATTATTCGCTGTACTACAGGAGGCAACTGGAACATTCGGTCGAGAGTTTCCAAAGAAATGTTTCATGCCAGAAATTTAATTGTGACAGTCACAAAATCAGAGAAAATGGGGGTAAAAGGAATTAAAGTACTGTTTTGAAGAATCCTTCTTCCCATTTGCGAAAGAGAAGTGTTTGCTACTGCTAGATTCCTGGACTTCTTATGGTAATAAGAGCTGTCTTGAAGACATTCCTCCAGGCAACAGTAACGAAATTCTCCAGATTCCTCCCTGCACTACAGAGAAAATATAGCCCTTGGACAAGCTTTTCTTCCGGCATTGGAATGTTTTGTTTCGCCGCTTAACAGACATTGTGTCGACTTGCGAAGACTTTCAGTTTGACGTTTATCAGAGAAACAGCATACTGAAAATGCAGTCCTTCATTCATTTTGAATTTTCCTACCCACGGTTCAAGGACATGATTAAATATTCGTGATTTGCAACAAATTAGGCAACGGACAGACCTCCCGAGTTCGAAGTGCCTGCAAAATATTGCCTTCAAACAAGTAAATAAAAATGTGGCCTCAAAGTGCATATTCGTTGTGCATGGTGTCAAAAATATTTGTGATTTTATCATGAGATTAACGGACCCCATTTATGTTTCACATTGGTTCCGTAACAATAAAGTGACCTTGGCGCGTGTCAGCCTGCCAGTTCGTTCTCTCTCTCTCTCTCTCTCTCTCTTTCTCCAGCACAAGTGCATCTCCACTCCACTGTGCGCCGCGCGAGCCAGCAAGAAGCAAGTGTAGTCCAGTAAGCTGCGTTGTCACACGGATTTTGTATCAAGATTTCGAAACCTTCCAGTTCGATATGGCAGATAAATATTTGTACATCGCTATTTTATGGGTCTTCTCATGGTCTCTGCTAAATTTTATTGTCGATTTCGATATGACAGTATGGATAGTTCCCATGTAAGGGTGGTTTTCTGTGGATTCCCGTTTTCACTTCCAGGCAAATGCCGGGACAGTTCCTACTTATAGACCACAGTCCATTCCTTCTACCTCCTTATCCAGTTTATACCCAGTCACTCATTTCATCTTCATTAGCTCCTCAACTGATTTTGGCGCCAGGAAGGGCATCCGGCCGTAAAACATGCCCTAAATTTCATCTCACCACATCACCGTCCCTTATCAGCAAACGAGACTAAAAGGTACACACGAATTTACGATATTCATAATTTGTTCGATAAATTCATTAGTTTTAGTTAAACAAAATTGTTGAAAAATATACTCAAATTACTTAAAAGTAATTTTCTTAGTATAAACCCCATACTTTATTTTTTTTTATGAGCAGAAAATTCATTTCGCGGTGGTAAATTTTTGTTTATTTTAATGTGTTAAGAATTTACTAGCATAAAGTAGTTTTCGTAGCCTATCTATCTATTCAAATATATAACTATCGCATCGTTATGTTCCTATTGTTGTCGTTGTACTTTTTATTTTTGTTCTACTTGTTATGTTGTAGCAATTTCTATTCAATTTAATATTTTTTATTTTTCTTATTCGACATTTTCAATATTCGTCGAAAATCGCCTGTCCTTATTTTCTTCCAAATGCATATTTCAAAGTAGGGGGTAGATACGGGCAGCTAATTTTTTCAAACACCGAGGCGCGACAGCCTCGAAGGGCCTTGCCCTACCAAGCGGCCGCTGCTCAGCCCGAAATCCTGCATATTACGAAGTGTAATGTGGTCAGCACAACGAATCCTCACGACCGTTATACTTGGCTCTGTAGACCGGGGTCGCCATCTCACTGTCAGATAGCTCCTCAACTCCCTAAAGTAAGCTCTCAGCTACGCTACCCTAACTTGCTCTGTGCCTACCTAAGCTCAACACAGTATAATTTAGTAGCATTGAATAGAGTGAGAAATTCATGGCAACAAGACGACTATATTATAGGGCCTACTATGAAATATATATAGAGCACGTAGCATTACAACAAAATAGCCGTGACAATGTCCGGATCCATAGCTAAATTATTAGCGTGCCTTTGGTCACAGGGGTCCCGGGTTCGATTCCCGGCAAGGTCAGGAATTTTAACCAGAATTGGTTAATTTCGCTGGCACGGGAACTGGGCGTATGTGTCGTCTTCATTATCATTTCATCCTCATCACGACGCACAGGTCGCCTACCGGCGTCAAATCAAAAGACCTGCACCTGACAAGCCGAAGTCCTTGGACACATCGCGGCACTAAAGGCCATACGCCATTTCATTTTTATTTGTCCGGTGAGCTTATGTTTATAATGATGTGACTAACAGAAGCTCGACGTACTGCAACTCGTGACAATATAGAGTAGCCACTGTTGGCGGGGAGAAGAAGTTGTCTTTATCGCATTCTCCTGCTCGTCGTGCGTGTTACGAAAGGTGTATCCTTAAACAGTGAAGGTTTCACATGAGTAAACTCTTAGTAAGTTAATTTGTTTTTAGCGATACATACAAACGATAACGTGAAGATCATGCCACCAAAATTCTCAAGGAGAAATACTCTTAAACGTTGTTGGATTTTTTCTAACCCTTTACTTTACGTCGTACCGACGATGGCATAGGAAAGTGACCTTGACCTTAATTAAGGTACAGCCCCAGCACTTGTTTGTAATTGAAATGGGAAACCACGGAAAACCATATTCAGGGCTGCCGATAGTGGGGTACGAGTCCACTATCTCCCGAATGTAAGCTGAGAGATTCGTGACCCAATCCGCGCAGTCACTCGCTCGGTAAATGTGTATTTCAACGTGAAAACAAGCCAACGGCGTGAGACATACATAATTCGATCCACAACTTCCTAAAACTTACATCTGAAGAATTCGATATGAACCAGGTGGACAATTTAGAAAATGCCGCCTTTATTGAGGTAACGTCAACTATGATTTACGAATGATTGATGTGTAACTACCCAGGGATCCAAAACATTACGTTAAGTGAAGGTGATAGAGAAGTGGCCCTGCAGTGTAAGTGCAACATGCCTGCCTGTTATCCTGAAGCACCGGTTTGTATTCCCGGCCAGGTCGGTCATTTTTTACTTGAATCTGACAAATTGTAACGCACGATCTGGTTCCACCTGGTTTGAAATATTTTCAATTTAATGAACATGAGTACGTGCCACGATGAGCTTCCCAATTCTCTTACGTTCTTTGACGATGTCGCTACTGAACAGCAAAACGTTATTCGTGCACACTTTAGTGTGGGATGACAAAAATATGTAGATTGCTTGTATTTATGTCGAACCTATTCTTGTGTGCCTAAGCAGTTGATACGCGACAACGCAAACATTTTTGTGCTCTTTCGACAAGAAGAGCGCAACATGGGACATGTGTATGATGACCATGTTAACACTGATATGACATTCAGTGACTTTGATCGTCTGTGTGCTACATGCTGGTCGTCGCATCGTTACGGCTTTTTAGTTATTGATAAAGAAAGTGATGTTATTTACGTACGGTATCGCATGGGTTTTGATCATTTTATATGCATCAACACAGAGTTACAGTCTCCCCTTTATCAAAAACTGGCATCATGTCAACAGCCAGCAAAGAGATTACACAACATATAATCCGTGCTCGAAACAATATTCGACGAAAATTTAAAGAGCTTAAGCGTATTCAAGCAGACACTGATTTATATTTGAAAACGCAACTAGGTACACCACTGAAAGGAATTTTTTATTTCCACATCATTATCCAAGTCTACTACAAGTTATGTTTCTATGCAAACATCTCATAACAGAGAGAAGCAAGAAAAAGAAAAGCCAGAAGGAGAAGAATAAGAAGAAGAAGAAGAAGATGATGATGATGATGATGAAGAGGAAAAGAAGCAGGATGAGGAAGAGAAGATGTATAAGGATGGAGAAGAGGATGAGGAAGAAGACCTTAACGATACTTTACCATCTAAGCGAGTTAAGTTTGTAACTACAGATGTTATTCCTGAAACACCTACTACATTAACACAAGATCTACCGTCTTTGTCTGAGGTTGTGATCACACCAGAGTATCATAATCAGTTTAAGACTTTTATTCAAAACACCTGTGGATCACTCTTTACTCCTTATATAGAACAAATTTACAGGACAAACTGACACAACCTACGATATTCGATATGAAGACGACTGTTTCTGAATAGGTAATGCAAATTTTAATATCAATGGCAACAGTCTCATCGTAAAATGTGTTACCTATAAACCTACTAAAGGTTTATTAGAACTTCTTTTCTCACGAATACCTGACAAGGATATAATTTCACAAGATGATCATAAAAATATAAAGCAATACTTCTTGCTACTGACGCAACACGACGTAATTACAAGAGGACGGAAGCTGTAAATGCAAATAAGAGTAGCAAGTATCAAGAGTTTATTTATAAGCTGTTTCCTTCTAATCAACTGACTGCGCGTGGTTTTAATGTTGTATACAAATCTTTGTTGTCGTATGTAGACGTAAGATACTGGAATGACCCTAACTTAATCGTAGAACAATTACAACTTCTAAGAGCTTCTCAAGATGCTGGTCACACAGTTCACGAATCAGAAATTCTGGAAATAGAGAGAGAATTACGTCATTCGGGTATAATTCAGTAATGGCTCGTCAAGATAAGATGTAATGAATGATATGATATATGACAGTAGGAAGGGAGAGGGTAAAATCCGGTAGTGGCTCATAGCTCCTCCTGTCGAATAGCATAGAGAGGCCTGCTCAAGCATTTACGTCACCATCCGACGGACAAATCACCATCAACAGTGCTATATTCCCTCACTCCATATGACCACAGCAGAGAGGAAAGGAATTTAATCGAGGCTTTTTGGAACACAGTGTAGTAATTAGAAACTGTATACCACCACATCCCTTGCCCTGCCAGTCTGAGTGGCTCAGACGGTTGAGACGCTCGCCTTCCGTCGCATACTTTGCAGGTTTTATCCTGGCTCAGCTGTGTAGAGGGAAGGGGAGACTTATCGGTGCACTCTTGCGGCGTCTTCGTGTTTTACTGTGAACAAATATCTCGCTAGAGACATAACAGTGCGCTCTTACGACGACTTTCGTGAGTTAGTGTGAACGAACAACTATCAGATCCCGCTAGAGACAAATCAGTGCGTTCTCGCAGCGACTTCGTGGGTTACTGTAATCAAATGACTATCAGATCCCGCTAGAGATATAACAGAGTGCTCTCGCGGTAACTTCGTGTGTTAAAGTAAACAACTCACTGCTAGATCCCTCTAGAGACATAACAAGGGGGAGTAGCTTGTGCGCACGTCCGCATGTACATTAGCTTATGGTTTCAAAGTTTCTGTAAAATGGATTACTCACGCACTCTGTTAGCAGTAGGAGAAAGTAGGATTGGGGGCACTACCTATCTAAAACTGACAAGCAGTTCTCCATCTTTCAGATAGGTGTCGCATGCATGTATGCATGACGGATAACATAGGCGGTAATTTCAAACTTTTTTCTGCATGTGTTTAGAAGCAAGGGGATACTGTGCGGTCGACATCGAAATGAACAAGAGATGACTAATGGAGGTTATATAGGAGCGTGGTAAGAGAAGAACAACGGTTGTGTCAAACGCTATTATACTGAGGTAGTAGGATAACAACTGAACCTCTGTTAAATGTATAACTGATTGTCCCATGATTGCGTGTGTTAAAACATTTCCTTTAAAATATATATTTTTATGCAAGATATAGCATGTTACTAGTAACCTTTGTATTTCACACTCCTTATAGTACGTATTTCCTTTTACTTCCTTCCTTATCTTTTCTATCTGAATATCCTCCTCCTAAGAGAGAGAGAGAGAGAGAGAGAGTTCTATCCTCCTTGTAGAACTAGTAGCTTATAACTACCTCCTCATCCTCCTCCTCATAGACTAAGATTTCCATCTAACTCTCCTCCTCTTCTACTTACTGAAACGCATCTCTACTTAGTGGAGCACCTGTGCCAGAGTTGACTCCGTTTCTGGCCTTGTACCACTTTTCAAATTTCCTAACAGAACTTCGAATCAAATACATTGTACACACTTTATGTATACTTTTACGATAATAGCGGGACTGAGCATGTATCATACTAAGGTCAGGCTGTTTTAACATGCAGGGATCACGTCGACATGGTTATACATGTTTAGACTTGTTCGTTATCAAGGTGACTGTCTAGCAAACTCAAGCCTTTATATATGATATAAGTGAGAATATTCTATTTAGTGTATAAGATACTGTGATAGAGAGTAGAGCGGTCTATTCCATCATGACAAGAATATTAAAAGTTGATGTAAAAGGCTTTCAAGTGAACGGGAAAAAAGTTGTGTTCAAGAAGGTGGCTGTGTTGGATTGCACTGTGTTGTGGGCGTCGAAACTCTCCAGTTTTATATTTAGCCCACCTTTCCCTTACTGTTAGCAAACAGATGAAGACAAAAATCAGACATTATTCTTAGAAAAATTAGGTCTGCGGTGGAAAAGAAACGGGATGCCTTATCGCTTCCTAGCCATGACCATGAACGCTCATTTATCAAGAGCAGACCTTATTTTTAAAGGTTTGTGAAAAGAAGGAATTGTTACGTGAATATCTACCAACAACATCTGAAATTATCGACATGCATGAATTAGGATATCCATCATTTAAATCTCTCCTCAAGGAGCATAGTTTTTTTTTTTTTGCTAGGGGCTTTACGTCGCACCGACACAGAAGGAGCATAGTAGAGAAACAATTAATCAGTCTTCACTCCATGTGTGAATGCTCTTTTATTGGTTGTGTCGCACTGCATGCCAGGAGGTGAACAACATATGTAAACTGAAGTGTTGAAATGACGACTGTAAGAAAGAAACACTTGTAGAGTAAAGACATCGTGTCACTTCTATCTGATACTAAGTGTAACGCAGTTGGAAATGCAATCGTAAAGTTTTATGCTTGCAAAAAGGAACTAATCACTTTTACTGAAGTGTCGAATGCATTACCAAAGGCATTTTTGGTCAATGTGGCTGCGAATGCTGTAAAGATGATCTGGGGGAAGGTGGCTCGTGAGTGGACTCAAGGTCCTATTTTGTCAGATCTTTAAACGTGTAGTTTACATGACGAACAAGTGAGTTTACATAAGAGACCTTCAGTCAGAACTTGCCATATTTATCAACTCATTGAACTTTATCACGGGCCTAAAACTAACTAGTTGTCTTCGCTTATAAACACTTATTATGGCTGCGAAAGGAGTAAGCAATCAGTCGCAGAAAAAAGGTGAGGGAACTTGCCTGGAGAGAGGTGAGGAAACATGCTGGGCATGGATTCATCAATAAGCTGATTGATATTCTTCCTTTTGAGCTTCATCTTCCTAGTTAGCAGTATTCTGGCCCTGGAATTCGACTTGACGTCAGCATGGCACGCGGTGATCCTGATATTAATAGGTTAGATGCTGCCTGCAAAGACTATGACATTGCTTATCGTCAAAACGAACCTGAACTAAGTCGTGTAGAAGATGAAAATCAGCTTCGTAAAGCTATGCAGCGCGTGACGTCACCTAATGCTACGGTTGTTGCGAAAATAGCAGCACTTGTCGTTTCCTGTGCAATGAAAGGAAAACTGTTTCTGGGTGGTAGAATTAAACAACGAAGACAACAGAAATAATCTACGAAAGAAAGTACAGAACAGATTTGCTTCAAGAAAGAAAAATGTATATATGCACTAAAATATATACGATTTGTGAAACATAATGCAGGTGTTGTTTGATTTTTAATGTTAATCTTAAACTACACCATGTCCTAAATTAACTATTAGTAATAATGTTGTCTTTCAATTTTAAACTCGTCTTATGCAATAGACGAAAGGACAGGTAGAGGTTCTAGAATGAAGAAATTCAAGTTTTAAAGTACGTCCTCTTTATTAATCCATGAATTGAAGTTGTTATTAAACCCAAGCCATTTGACGTACCGTTTTCCACAATGACGAATAACTCGTTCGATTAAATAGTGATCAGGATATTTTGTTTTCTGCAGGTCTTCGATATAGAATCCTCCTTCAATATGCTGTCCTGTAAGATGGCGAAGTAAATACGTAACTGGTTTAGTAAGCTTAACACTCCTGATTTGAAAAATGTCTGTGCTCCAGTTAGGCGTCTATCACTTTGCAAAGAAAGATTTGTGTTTGCTGATGCGAACGGAATCACCGTTTTTAAAGCGATGGCAGCGCGGATCAGTCGTTTTGATTACAAGATGAATAGAATCTAAGCGCGGTGTATTCTTAGTAACAAGGCGTCGGTGTATTCTTAGTAACAAGGCGTGGCTTTGTGCTGATAGTGCGAGGAGGTGTATTATTGTAGGTAGACACGAGTCTAGGTAGTAGGTCAATCTAACAATAGGAACCTTTTCTTGTAAATTATCGCCACATCATTGTTTTGAATGTACGATCAAAGCGTTCTACAAAACTTGAGATTGCTGTACGTAGTGTAGTCATGAATGCCAAGTAACGTGAGGTAAGAAGAATAATCCTTGTTGTAAAACTCTTTACCGTGATCGGTTTGAAGAAGCTTTGGGCAGCGTTTTGATTGTTCAACATATGTTTAAATGCCTCTTTTACTTGAGCTCCTGTCTTAGAACGCACAGGTCTTGCAAAAGCAAACTTAGAGTACACATCGATGACAGTAGGTAGATACTTATATCCCATGTTTCTAGAGGCATATGGAATCATTTCTACTAAGAGTACTTGCCAGAGATCATCTTTTGGGCGTGTATTAACGCGTCTGTGATAGTAGGTGCGACGAACTGGTTCATGTAACTCGTGTGCGATGCTTCTCTTTATGGGTGCAGTCTTATCTTGACGAGCCATTTCTGAATTATACCCGCATGACGTAATTCTCTCTCTATTTCCAGAATTTCTGATTCGTGAGCTGTGTGCCCAGCATCTTGCGAAGCTCTTAGAAGTTGTAATCGTTCTACGATTAAGTTAGGGTCATTCCAGTATCTTACATCTAAATATGACAACGAAGACTTGTATACAGCATTAAGACCACGCGCAGTCAGTTGATTAGAAGGAAACAGCTTATAAATAAACTCTCGATACTTGCTACTCTTATTTGCATTTACAGCTTCTGTCCTCTTGTAATTACGTAGTGTTGCGTCAGTAGCCAAGAAGTATTGCTTTATATTTTTATGATCATCTTGTGAAATTATATCCTTGTCAGGTATTCGTGAGAAAAGAAGTTCTAAGAAACCTTTAGTAGGTTTATAGGTAACACATGGCGCCATAACCTCAACTATCTCAATTGCCCTCGTAGGTAAGGGTATGACGTCATAACCTCACCTATGGGTCAAAGCACTCCAGGTTGGCCAGTGAGTTTAGCATTGCCCTCATGGGTATGGGCATGACATCATATTATCTTCATTGATGAGGTTGACGTCAGGAAGGGCATCCGGTTATAAAACATCCATCATGACAGATTCATCTCACCACAAACCCAACACCGTAGAGAACCGGGACAAGGAATGGACACACGCTAGGTGATAGCGTCATGCACTCTTAGCCAGCAGTCCGCATTTCAAATCACCCACGCTGTGACGTCGCAGCTTTGTCAGGGGAAGGCCTGTGCGTTCGGTTATATAAAGTGCACCCGTCCACCTCCCGAGTCCCAGACTAGCATTTATCTCAGGGGTGTCGGTTCATTATTTAAGTCATCAAATATAAATATAACGGCATAATAGAACACGGGGATGAACGGAGCAACTAAAATTTAAAATGGGGAAGGCTCGATTGTAACTTGAATTTAAGGACTCCATGATAGGACTAGGAAGTGACTGTTACTTTAAAAAGGGCATCATCTAACTACAATAAAAAGATTATGAGAGTGGTTTCCTTTAAAATAATTTGCCAGAAGGAGCGGTTTATTACGCCATCTGACGTATGAAACTTTGATACATTTGGCAACGATATTTGAATTTCCACACATGTTACATACATAAATCACTTGCCATACCGCAAGTGGTATCAATATCTTGCTGGGTTGCTTCTGAAATAAAATGACATTTTGGAGGTATAATTTCCGGATCGATTCCATTTGAATCGAACCGTCACTCAAAGATATAGCTTCCTTCTATCGGGAGCCCGAGCATAACCCATGTTACGGTCGGCTTCCCGATTTAACTAAGATGATGTACTCCGGCTATATACATTTTTCCGAGACCGTTACTCGGACTGGGTAATGTATCTCGTGAATTGCGAAAACTGGATTCCACGGACAGTTCCTATCTTACGATATCCAGCTGATGCCATACCACTGATTTAGCATTTATATTTTATTTACATGTGATTTGAAATGTTTCAAAGTAGCCTCAATAGACTACTGACACAGATGAGATAACGAGAAGCGGTTGGGAAATACCGTGGCAATGGCCCCCCTCGCATCGCGAGCGAAGTAAACAAACACGCCAAGTTGTAACATCGTCCCATACGGAAACCGTACAATAAAGAGGTACCAAATGACTCTAATATATCACTCTCATTATACGAACATACGAAATAGAGGGATGTTGTCACCAAACAATTTAATCCACGATCGTCGGAATATTCATGAAATTATCATCCTTGAAATTATTATTATTATTATTACTATTATTATCAACGGTTCCTGGCACTGTCACGTTTGATTATTATCATCATTATTATGCGGGATGCAAACACAAATGGTTATTACTGTTATTATTATTATATCCCTCTCGTGGTTATTATTATTATTAATGAATAGGTGACTCAGGATATTATTATTATTATTCATGTCACTTAAGAGGTTATTATTATTAATGGACCGGTCACTTCCGCCAAAATATATATTAAGATATCGGTCGCAATTACAAACATTTCACTGATCAACCAACGACATCATTACTGTTATTATTATGACAATTATTATTAATCTGACCGCGATGATTTAACATCGTCCTTACATTATTATTATTATTATCGGTTGCATATTATCATTTAGATTTCCGTTTAACATCTTTATCAACGCTCATTTATTAAGGCGGTCCAATCCTTTATCTGCAATATTTATTATTATTATTATCACGACATCATGATTGTCCTCGCTCGTTATTACAATGAATACAATATACGACCATTTCTGTGGAATCTGAACTCTCATTATCCTTAGATCCGTTGTAGCTCAACGAATAGCTGTGCAGTCTATTTATTTCGTACATGCTGTCACGGGTTCGAATGCTCCCCGCTATGTAACTCAGTCTTTCTCTGTGACACTGCCCGTACATTTTACACTCATAACAATATCCTAAGTGTCTCTCGTACGGAATTTATTTTCCTCTCTATCTCAATATCCCTCGATTCATTTATTTCTCACAGAATTATCAACTGACTTATTTATTCATTTCTGACATCATACGACCTTTTATTATCTGACTGCAGATTCTCTCACATTTTCTATCTCATTTTGATCTACGCTTTAGTTCATTATCCACAAATAATCGTAACATTTTGAAATTATATTTACCAAAATTTGACAATCATGGTCTCGTAATATTAGTCCTACGTGTTCCGGCTAATGAATCGCAACTTTAAAACGCGACATTTATACGTAAAAAAATATTGGACCGTAATTTAAACCACACGTTCATTAACATATACGGATTATTAACACCGATCTACATTTCAATATTATTAATTGATCAAATTAAATTATCTCACACTTTAATTCCGAATTAAAAACGACCTCCCGTCATTAAATGATTCCCGATAAACTCAACACTTGATCACATGAATTTATTATTACGCACTGCTCACTAAATATTCCAATATCACATGAATTATTATTATATCCAAATCATATTTTAAAAAATCTTCTTTAAAAAAAAGTAGTTATATTATTTATTTATTATTATTATTATTTAAAAAAAATAATAATTTTCGCCTGTTACACGGTAGTCCACTCCTAATATGTTTAACGCATAACCCCTTTCACAAACTCGATTTATTCTGGCACTAAACACTCCAGATATGATTTACTTGGAAATTATTATATTAATCGCATCTCACAAATTTAACAACTTCACTTTGAAAATATGACCATATTAATTTACAACAAAACACAACTGGTATGGCGAAGCTGGATTTTCCTTCCATGTCATTACATAGCTCGTTAAAAATGACAAAACATAAAAACACATATCGGGTCTTATTTAACTAGCATAACCAAAATCAAATGTAAAGAAAATTATTGACTACAAAGAAATTATGAATGCATGCATGACTTAACGTACTACACTATATATACAAATTTACATCTCCCACAAACTGAATACATAAAAGACCCGATTATTTACATTATTATTATTTACTACTGTCCGTGCTACAAATTTAGGATGGGGTCGTTAAGCGACTCATCTTGTTACAGAAGGTAACCAAGTATAACCAAATTATTCCCATTTTTCCCATCACGATAACATTTCCCAAATATTATTTACAGTTTAGTACTCATCTTAGTTATCGGTATTCCATTACAGCTTTGCAGACGAGAGGCTCCATCCGGCCCCTCTCTGCGTTTTACTCCTCCATTCTTGATGGCGTAGTTTCACAAAAGATTTCCTGGCACATTACCATTTTACACTCATATCTTGATTACCACAAACCTTCACCATTTACAACGTTAACACTGTATACTTTAACTTGGATACAACAAATTTCTATCCTAGACCCAAGAATTTAATATATTTACACTATTTAATCTTCGTCCACCTACCGCACAATGGACGTACGACGAGGTGTCAACTTTTACGCCCGTCGCGATACGCCCGATTCATACGGCATTCTTGACGTGTTCATGATCTCGGTTCGATATAGCAAAGTACAGGCTACTATTCCCTGAAAGTACTGTTCGTCACACAGTTTGTTATGTACGTACTTATGGTGATATAATTTATACTACTCTTTTGCAGTGTAATTACTTTACATCACTGATATTCATAAATGACAAACACTGTCCTACGTTAACTATTTCTAGTTCCTGTTGCTTGAGCGCGATTACATTTTACAAACACTGGCGGATGCTCGCACCATTAAATGACTGTACGTCCGTAGAATTCTAAGTTAGCCGCGACCAACAGTTCAGCTCCCGATATTCAATTCAAGTGTGTCGCGACCGTCAATTCAGCTCCAGAGATTCAAGACAAGTGTGCTGGCGACCGTCAATTCAGCTCCCGATGTTCACTACAAGTGTACTGGCGAGGATCCCTTGCCCCGTATGTATGGATGAAGCCTTTTTCCCGCGGATTCATTGACGTCATACCCCTGAGGGAGGGGGTGGATTTTTAATATCGGTACTTGCACTCCGAATTGGAAGTTAAAATTTACATCAAATTAATCCACTCCGCTAGCATATCTGCTGGATTAAATATGAACTCCTGGTGATCACAGATTTAGGAGATACGGGTGGATTTAGCTCCTCACATTTCGCGCCTTTGTAAGCGTCCCTTACAACGTGGTCTTCTTTCAGCCAATGAGATTCAAGCTGTCTGGTTTCCAAGAAATCCAGCCTTCAATTTATTTAATTTGCCAATAAGTATTGATTATTTTTCCATGCGTGACCTCTAATAAATTCAGTACATCCATCCGTGTACTCATAATAATTTATTACTGATTAATTTTGTAGTTACGAAAATATCTCATCCATCATTCCTTAAGATGGTATCCCTGAGCCTTCCATTAAATTTTTACGATTGGCCGGCAAGCGGTCACGTGATTTAAATCTCCACCTGCTCGAACTTAGGCCAGCGAAAGTACACGCAGCCGCTGTAATTTTCCACGAGCTCACGGAATTTCCGTTCTGCCAAAATATCCCAAGGTATTACTCATGTGGTGAGTTTCCTTTGTATGACTCTCCGCCTTCTCTTTCTGACCAAGACTTATTTGTGGACTCTGTATTTCCTTGTTCGCCAACTAATGATATTCCCTGCTGTGAAGTAGCTAAAAGTTGTCGTGTTGAGCTAATCCGTCAGGCTCCAGTCTGTCGTCCTTCCTTCGCTCTGATTTCGACATTACATAAACGAAATAATTTCAACTACACTTCTGTATTCCAATAAATGTACCATATATTATTTTACCAATCAAATCATGACTGACTATGGGCCTAAGTCACTTGGGTTCAAAAGATAAGTATGCATTTTAAATCGCCCGCGCTTATTAGGTCACGGCTCCGTCACTTCTCCAAGGGGAGACAGCAAAGAGCCTGTGTGAGTTTAGATTACAGTTCGTGTCCTAGGTTAGGTTAACACACGCGTTAACCACACCTACAGGTCATATCACCAGTTCCGCTCCTCCAAGGGGAGCCCGTAAATAGCCTATCTGATGTTAGGTTAGCGTTCCTCGTCGCGAGAGTAGGTTAACACGTCATCATGGCATCATAACCTCAACTACCAGTCACCTAACCGATCTGACTGCTCCAAGGGGAGCCGATAATGAGCCTGTGTGATGTTAGGTTAGCGTTCGTGCGCAAGGTTAGGTTAACACGTCATAATGACGTCTTAACCCATCTACAGGTCACCTAACCGATTTGTGGCTAATCCAAGGGCACCCGATCGATTCGGCTCCTCCGAAGTGGTCTGTGACTTTGCCGACTCGGCTTCTCCAAGGGGGCCTGTCCGTTTCAGCTTCTCCAAAAGTGGACCGTGAGGTTAGCATTGCCCTCGTAGGTAAGCGTATGACGTCATAACCTCACCTATGGGTCAAAGCACTCCAGGTTGGCCAGTGAGTTTAGCATTGCCCTCATAGGTATATGGGTATGACGTCATATCCTCACCTAGGGGTCAGAAGCCCCGAGATCATTCCCTGACCAATTAGGCCCCTGTAATGGAGTCTGAAAAGTTAGCCTTTCTCTCGTACGCATGGTAATGACGTTATTCCACGTCTTACACTCACTGAGAGGTAATTGAACCCGGGTAAGAACCTACATGGCTTCACTACTAGGTCAATGATCTAGAACTTGCATACATTTGCTACTCAAAGAAGCGTGGGAAAATTCTGACTCAGCACTCATTGTGTTAGAACGTGCTTTGCCCCTCTACTAATACGAAACATCAGAAGTAGGCGAGTGCTCTAATAGAACATATTTTAATGATGAAAGTATTGTCGGTAAGTTAAGGAAAAGGGACGAATACACATAGCCTCCAGTTTCATATAAACAATTCCAGAGAGTCACGTCAAGGAAGACAAAAGTTCAAGGCAAGGCAAGAAAGAAATACATTTCTGATAGATATGTGCGCGGTGGGCCATCTGTCATTAACAGGGCCAAATAAAGAATCAACTGCCATTTCATTTGTCTGATGAGGCCACTATTGGTCAAGATACAGCAGCTCCAGGCCAATATGCTCTCATCCGAGTAAAAAAATGTAGACCCCATAACACTTTCTCAACTGAAATCTCACTCGTCAAACATTTCTTGGTTACATCCTTATTTCGGCGAGGTCTTCAATTCTTGTAAAATATAACCAAATTATAAACAAAATTAATTGTCTCATTTATAACATTTCAGGAAGTCATGATTTTGACATAAATCATGTTGACTGTTATTTACGTTAAAGAAATTACACTTTAACTTACACTGAAGTCTTTAAACAGCTATAGATCTTCAACTATATCGAGAAGATACATAATTGTTTTTATAGATATTTTTAAGTATTACGTAAGCACAAACAATTCTGTAAGAGTACAGTGTACAAGAGTACGCGCACGTGGTTTGTGGGACCGCAAGTCAAATTCTATGCTGACAGTTTTGGCCGATCGTTTCATACATCACACCAATTGACGTGCGCGGCTGCCTCTAAGGCAATGCAGAACTACCCTTGAAGTGTCAGCCTTGTTGTTGAACTTACAAGGTGATAATCGCAGATGCGGAATCACAGACCGCGCGCGTGGGATTGAAGGTCAGGGCTGGTATTCTATAACGATAGATTTGTCATCGCATAATGCCCCATACGTGCTCATTGGGCGAAAGTTCCGTTGATCTCGCAGGCCAAGGCAACTGCTTGACACTCTGTAGAGCACATTGAATGACAACAGCGGTGTGAGAAGCGAACGTTATCCTGTTGGAAATTCCCCCTTGAATACTGTACCGGGCGGTACACCTCCACGCCGCTAATTCAAACATTGGGCCAGTTGAAACTCCTCTACTGGAGGAAGCCTGAACTTTAACAACCATGTTAATTCAAAAGTTTCTCGGAAGATGTCTCTACTGTAAATTTTGAAGTGTTTTGAACTATGTCTATTTCGATTGCTCTGTAGCAAGTAGTGTGGACATTCTCTTCTAGATGGCACTACTTAAGAACGATAATTGTGCACCATAGTGCGAAGTGAATGAACTGTTTTCTGAAGAAATTAGGTATTCATAAGTTTGTTCTTTGTTAAATTTCTTTCATTCATTTTTTGGGTTAGCACTATAACCCTTCTCTTTCCGCCAGTTTTGAATTTGACCAATGAGTAATTTCTGTAATTAATTTTTCCACCAATCCTAGATGTCTTCTTCAGTTTTGACTTGTAATCTTTAGCCGGCCAATAAAAATTTATGGGCGGGTTGTTATCATTCATGAAAGGTCTCGAATGTTCCACGATGGTATATAAACTGCTGATTTTCTTGTCTCGGGGCCACTTCAGTAACATCTATCCAAGTGTGATTATGTAGCAGGGGGTGGGAAGCGCCTCTTTCTTCGGGCAGCAGTTCATCCATCAGGTAATGGCCTTTTAATGACTTCTTTGCTCGCTAGCTCAGCAGTTTAACCCTCGGGGCAGGTTCGAAACTTTTATCATGTAACTTTCCGTTAAAATGTAAAAGACACTTGGTATAAATTCTGTCTCTTTAACTACAAATTGGGATAGAGAGTGCCTAACCCTCTCGAGCTCCCACTCATATTGTTTTGAGGTGACTACGTTTTCATAACAGTTTCCCTTCTCTTCGTAATGTAATAAAGTTTTCCTATCGTGTCACCTCCGTAGTATGGGATTAACCCTTGCATAAGCGGCCTAGTGCCAAATAGGTTTTAAAAAGGTGTGTTAGGAGTGCAAGTTACGCCTCCACTCAAGTTGGTATTTTGGGGCCACGTAATTGTCCTGTTTCTTTACTGAATAGGCCTCAGTAGATTGGGTATTGTTACCCCTGTTCTTGTGTGCCTGGAGGGCAGCTTGAAGGTTGAGTTTGGTGTGGCCTTTGAATAGGCTTGAACTTTGTGAGCAGGTTGCTCTTTCTTAAATTTGGTTTCTGTGTGCCTCGAGCAGGCTTAAGTGGGTAATTGGGAGCTAGTGCTCCTTGGCACGATTGGGGTTTTCTGCCCCTTTGTTGAACTTTGTTCATATGTAAAGTTGGGCTCATTGCTCAAGGATTGCGTGTCCGTGGGCTCGAAGCCCAAATCCATTAACAAATTGCAATTGTACATTCTTAATTTGTTGATATGCTACTGAGTACCTGTCATACTTGTTATTTCTTGATCTTGAAAAGAAAATATAACCTTTGTTAAAGTTTTAAATTAACTTTCATTTCGTAAGTTGAGACCTATTCATCCCAGCACCTTCTTTCACCTCTGCTGTTCCACAGATACCTCGGAACAAATACTACGAATGAATGGCAGCACAACCGTTTCAATCACTAGTCTGATGTTATGTTCCAAGCTGTCAGTGGAGAGATGACGTGGAATGATATCAGTAAACGAATAAGTCTGAATGGTGACTTTAAAAGTAGGAAAGATCACAATATCAAGATAAAGTAAGAATTCAAAAGGACAAATTGGGACAAATATTCGTTTATTGGAAGGCGAGTTAGGGAATGGAGTAACTTACCAAGGGAGATGTTCAATAATTTTCCAATTTCTTTGGAATCATTTAAGAAAAGGCTAGGGAAACAACAGATAGTGAATCTGCCACCTGCGCGACTGCCTTAAATGCAGATCAGTTGTGATTGATTGATTGATTGATTGATTGATTGATTGATTGATTGATTGATTGATTGATTGATTGATTGATTGATTGATTGATTGATTGATTGATTGATTGATTGATTGATTGATTGATTGATTGATTGATTGATTGATTGATTGATTGATACTATTCCGCTGTCAAGGTTTTTGGGATAACGATCAGAATGCTCCTGCTGTCAAAAGGAAATCGCTCAACAGACCGTAACGCTTGGTGTAGGTCCAGTGTGTCGTCGCTGCAGACAGCTTCGTTCCAAGCGCCCACCTGGCCTCCTTCTTACCAAACTACGGCCATCACTGACACCAAGGCAGAAACGGCTCTCATCTGAGAACACAACAGATTTCCACTCCGCCCTCCAATGAGTTCTAGCTTGACACCACTGACGTCATAGATGGCAGTGATTGTGAGTTAGTGGCATGAGTGCTACAGGACGTCCGTCTTGGAGCTGTCCCTCAAGTAATCGATTTGTTACATGTGTCACTCTGGTGCCAACTGAAGCTCTATTGGCTGCTGTAGATGCAGTGCGATCCCCCAGATTCATGCGGCGAATACGGCTTTCTTCCCTCTTCATAGTGGCCCGTGTGCGGACGGACTCCGGTCTTATTGAGACAGTGCCTTCCCGTGACCATTGTTGCCAACACTGATTAACTGTGGATACATCGTTGTCAAGTCTTTCGGTAATATCGTAGAAAGAATATCTATCTTCTCGTGGCGTCGTTCAAACTCAGTAAGCCGCCGACACTGTCTTCTTCGTCTCCTTAAAGACATGTTTGACTCACACCTACCTCAAAGATCGGACGATGACTAACGCTAACGAATTGTACAATGCGTATGTAAAGCAAACTTGCTTTGCAAAGTGTTAGCGGCGCTACTAGCACAACTCTTCTCCGACTAGCGCGCAAATTTGAATGTTCGTCATCTTTCAGTTGTGCAAACACGCCTCACGATTTTCGTTTATCTAGCACAACTCCTTCTTGGTGTTGGATTTCTGCCCACGTATCTCAGCTCTACCTCTAGCTTATTAGCATACACTCCATTGAAGCATTGGTGCGAAATGGTGCAGTGAAGAGAGGTCTTAGACGACTTGAAGAAAATAATCGTTCAGCTTACTCTTAAGAGAAAGAGTACGATTGCTAGTAAAGCGCATTCAACCATTAAGTATATAGACAATAATTCAAACTTGATGGTACGCGGATTAATTTGAGATAAAAACGAAGAGAGGGAAAATTAATTGAAAGTGATGAAAGGTAATTTTACGTGAATTTAGGCGTGATCCTAAGATAAGTGCACGAAAACTGCGCACTCTGATAGAAGAAAATTTGGGAACGGAACTTTCTAAAGAGACTATACGTCACGTCATGTTTTGTGGAAAATGGCTACCATGGCCGAGTTCAACTCAAGTAGCTTTCGTTAGTTTCACTGATCCGTTGAGACTAAAGTAAATAATTTTGTTTCGGAAAGAAGCTGCAGAGTTTGGAGAAAGACTAAAGCCTACCGTAAAGAAAATATTATACCAACAGTGAAACATGGAGATGGTTCCATTACGTTATGGGCCTGTATGTCCTTTCCAGGAGTGGGAAATTTGCACTTCACAGAGGAAAGTATAAACCATACTTTTTGTAAGGACATACCGACAAGAAACTTGAGAGACAGTTGCCAAAACTGAGAGTTCACGGTAATTATAGCCTATGTTTAAATATGTTAATGACCCAAACATACTACAGAACTTGCAGAAACCTGGCCGATTTGGAACTTTCCCCATCAACACAAAACTCTTCCTCAGTAAGCGGATTTAAATCCAATTGAAAATTTATGGGCGGTTTTGAAGAGGACGGTCAGAAACTTAAAAAGTGCATTCACACCGTAGCTCCCAAGAGTCATTACATAACAGCGGAAGAACATCAGTCCACACCTTAAATACATTATACTGTACGAGTGAATAAATTCGCCATCCAAACAACATCCCTACAATACGGTATGGTAAGGTTTTAGAAGTAAGCCATCGATATTCCTCGCCTGTAATTCTCCCATTATTTTTCAGCCGGACTGTCCGCTCCACTAGATCCGCTTGCTACAGAAGAGAAACCTAAAACACAACTACAGACACACCTGTAAACCACATCATAAGTGAACCTCACCCCACCCGATCAGTAAACAAGCCCCTTGGGCTGACATAAACATGAGGAAAACACTTCACACATCTAGGCTGTTGATATGAATGAATTTCCTTCCTTCTCCCATATGGGTGGGGGATGCAGATGAATAATACACCCACGGTATCCCCTGCCTGTCGTAAAGGCGACTAAAGAGGAAAGTCGGGTGACTTCGGGGATAAGGAGTCCTCCTCCACCACGCCAACGTCCACTTAGGAGGGCGTAAGAGCAGGTAATTCAGGGCACTTTTGGGATGGGAAACCGTCCCTGAAGGTGGAAGAACCTATAGGTCAACGGCGTGAGGATGTAGAAACCAACGGCAAACTACTGCTTTAATTATCGTAAGGATGTCCATTGTACACACTAGCCATGCTGATTTCTGATAATAGAGTTGATTCTACTGATCATGGAAATCGGAAGCCAAGATCCGACAGTAGTGGGAACAACAATGAGGCCTCTCCGGTCGTCATTCCACAAAATCCTCGCAAGTAAAGTAATAAAAATGTTATTGGCACATAGAATGTAAAAACATTTCTCAAACTGGAAAGATTGGAGGAACTAAGAAATTAAATGGTGAATAACAGATTAGATGTTCTAGGTGTATGTGAGACAAGATGGGCCGGCAATGGTGACTTCAGATCTGAGGACTTTAGAATAATTAATTCATAGTGGCAACAATAGAACCGCAAGTAGTGGAGTAGTAATCGTATTGAGAGGTAAATGGGTCCACAATGTTGAGAACACTTATATTAATGACAGAATCCTAATGGTGAAATTAAAAGCTAGACCAGTAGACTTGGTCTTAATGCAAGTGCATTCTCCCACTAGCAACAGTAAGGATAACGATGTAGGAGAGCTGTATGAAAACATCGAAGAATTATTTGAAACTGTGGACAAGAACGCCAGTGTGATTTTGATGGGTGATTATAATGCTTCTGTATGTTCAAATGAAAATGTTCAATGCAGTGATAAATTTTTGGTCTGGAAGAAACAAATACAAGAGGCAGAAGACTGTTAGAATTTTGGTGAGCAGTACAAGGTTTTTATATCAAGCACATGTTTTGAGGTTCCCAGAGTAAGACGATATATTGGAAGGCCTCTGAAGATACAAGACACGAGATTGACTATATAGTGGTTAAACAGGCGTACAGAAATCAAGTGAAATCCAGTCACAGTTATCTAGGTGTTGAAATGGTAAGTGATCACACTCTTGTTGCAGCTAAATATGATGTGAAGTTCCAAACACTCAGACAGAGAAGTGGTACCTAAATAAACTTCAAGATTCTAGTGTGTTACAAACATTCAAGGATGCTACCAAAGTGAAGAAGGGTAACTCTGGGTGGGATGATATAAAAAGTGGCTTAGGAGATAGCTGCCACAGAAGTCCTCGGTAGAGTAAAATTAGAACAAAGAAAACCATAGATGACCTCAGAAATTAAAGAGCTCATTAAAGAAAGGAACAGATTAATTAAAATACAATTTGAACAATATAAAGAATTAAAAACTTGATACCAATGAAAAGCCGACTAGCCAAAGACAAATGGATGAAAGAAGTAAACGGAAAAAACGCAAATGACTTGAAGATGGGGTATTCTGATAAAGCTTACTTTAAGATAAAATGTCTACAAGAAAAGAACTAAAAGAACTAAAGAACTGAAGCAATGTGGTTAAAAATAAAGGCGGAAAACTGCTCTTTCAAATCGAAAATGTAAGTGACCAGTGGAAAGAATACCTTGAAGACTTATATGATGGAGAAGATATTGTCAGTATTGCAGAATATTTGGAGGATATGGAATCAGTTCAAGAATGCCTTCTGACCCCAACATGGCAGATTCGATCCTGGCTCAGCGGTGGTATTTGAAGGTGCTCAAATACGTCAGTCCCTTGTCGGTAGATTTACTGGCAAGTAAAAGAACTCCAGTGGAACTAAATTCCGGCACCTCAGCGTCTCCGAAACCATAAAAGTAGTTACTGGTACGTTAAGCCAATAACATTATTATTATTATTATTATTATTATTATTATTATTATTATTATTATTATTATTATTATTATTATTATTATTAATCTCTAATCGTCGCTGCAGCCCATCAGAACAATGTCCGTTGTGTTCGTTTTCCTATGCCGGCGAGTAACCGAAAATGAACCTAACATGCATTATACAATAGGAGTGCGTAAATTCGTAATGCAAGCATACATTCGTATAGTACGGTACAGTACACATGGGCATAGGAAAATGAACACATAAAAAAATTGTTCTGATGGACTGCATAACCATATGTGGCTGGGAGGCGTGACCAGTCTTAAGGAGAATAAGCGATAGGAAGAGCTTTGTGTATTACAACCTTTTACCTGTGAAGCGACGTAATGGTTAGCGCCAAGAAGGGAATGTGGCAGTAAAATTCTGCCAAATCTCCTCCAAACCCTGACCCCGAAAGAAAAGCGGGATAAAATAGGATGAAATAGAAACAGTCCCAGAGGCATCGCCACTCGCTCTCCGCCAAAACAGTCCGGTTTTCATTCCCGCCCAATGCATTTGGGATTTGAGAAAGGAAATGTCACGTCCTATGGGTCGGATTGCAGATAAAAATTGAGGACTTGTGACTTATAATCAGAAAAGCAAAGGTCACTTGAAACTCTAACTGTGGTTTACTTCTTTAATTGAAAACCTGAGACACAACGGCATAGCGTTTCTGTACCTGTTAGAGATTGACATAGTTGAGCAGATTGGTCGTCGGAAATAGTGGACATTGTTACAGCAGGTGTTCCGAATGTCCACCATTGGCGATCATACATGCTCAGTACCTTCTAAGAAAATTATCTTGAACCGCCTCAATACCTCGTCGTTCTGACTGGTGTTCTGAGCAAATTTCAAGACACTTTCCCCGAGTTTTCGGACGTTTCCTCTCGCCTTAGGTTTCATGTGCCCCCAAAATAAGAAATCTAAGGGGTTTAGATAGAGGCTTCTTGCCGGTCAACCGATAGGGTCCAAACGCCCAATCCATCGCTGAGGAGAGGAGGCGTCCAGGTGGCTGCGCACTGCATTGGTAACGTGTAGGACTGCTCCATCGTGTTAGAACCACATCTGCTGTCCGGTATGGAGTGGAACCTCATTTAGTGGCACTGGTAGAATTCCTTCCAGATAAGATACACCAGTTAGTCTATGAGGTACTCCCACTGGACTTCAAACATCCTTGTCTAAACATTAATGAGAAACTGATCCTGGTGGTGGAAAATACCTCATACGATAGGGAATGCTCTCCGACAACACACTCGTGTTGTGAATGACGGTGCCACTCCTCGTTTACGAGGCCTCGTCTGACTCACGAAGCTTTCGGTTTGACGATGAACCCACTTATAGAAGGCCATGTATAATCTCTGTCCGACAGGTGCTGAACACTCTCCGGATGGTACGAAGATTGCCGGGATTCCCGTAATGTTCGTACGACGGTGGTGATTTGGCGAGTACTCCTGCTGAGGTCCTCTGCAAAAAGTTCTAAATGCGGTCCTCTGAACAGGCATCACGTCTAGGCTTCACGCCCGTATCGGCTGTTCTAGGTACACTAAAGGTTTTTGTAACTGTTATCTCATGCTTTTTAATCTTAAAATTGTTCCAAGTTGTTATTTTATTCTGAGATGGAAAAACAGGATGAATTTCCAACGGGAGATAGTACTAATTTTCGGTACTTTAAAGGGTATTTTAATAATTGAGATGATGATGATGATGATGATGATGATGATGATTGTTGTTTAAAAGGGCCTAACATTTTAAATAATAATTATTTGAAGGTTCTACAGGTCTTGTAATTTTTTTATGCTTTAAATTGTCATTTATACCACTTACAATCGTACACCTTTCCTTGTGGAAAGCGTTCGGCGTACATCTCCACAGCTGCACGAGCATTCAGTAAAATCATATCCATATCGATGGCTCGTATGTCCCAAAGCCCTTCCTACCCATTATAATCCCTAAGACTGGTCACTCCTCCCAGCCACATATTGAAATGCAGTCCATCACAACAATTGTCTTTGTGTTCATTTTACTGTGTTAATATGAAAAGGGAAATGGACTTTACCATAGGCCTACCATATTTTAGGGATGTTGTTTGCATGGCGAATTTACGCATTCCTATAGTATAATGTATTAAAGGTTAATTTCCCATTACACATCAGTATAAACCTGTATTGTATTATACGGTGATGCTACATAAAGGGGCTTTTCAGCCTCAGTGGCATGTAAATCATCATCAATAAATTCAATTCAATTCAGTTCAACGAGCCTGCCGACCTTGTTCAGAGTTCAATTCATCATAGCTGCGTTGCCACGTGTTCTTTGCTACCATTCAAATCGTAACGTTTACATAATTAACCGCCCGGCCCGGCGGTGTAGGGGGCAACGCGTCCGCCTGTCACCCGACGGCCCGGGTTCAATTCCCGTCTGGGTCAGGGGTTTTAAATTGTAACTGATCAATATCCCTGGCATGAAGACTGGGTGTTTGTGTCGTCCTTAACGTTCCTTTCCTCACATTCAACACTTCACACTTCCGCCATTTACAAAATACATGCAGGTTCCTCACATATGGTGCAAGTAGGAGCAAAAGATTTTTCTAGGTCGAGCCCCCGAACAAATAGCATTTTAAACATATAAAGAATAATATATATTCTACCGCTAAACGCATCGAACCACAGGACAAATGACCAATAAACGTTTGTTCTGCCACTGATTCGTAGGTGTTTCTTTATACTCCATCGTCTTGCGTTTCGAGCCATTAGCCCTTTACATAGCTGCCTCTGTGGATCAGTGGTAGAGTGTCGGCCTCCGGATACCAAGATAGCTGGTTCAAACCCGGCAGAGGTAGTCGGATATTTGAAGGGCGGAAAAAAGTCCATTTGACACTCCATGTCGTACGATGTCAGCATGTAAAAGATCTCTGGTGACACATTTGGTGTTTACCCGACAAAATTAATTAAATCTCAGCCATAGACACCGAAGAGAGTTTCGGTTTACACGGTCTGCTATCTAGTGGGCCTAGAGTAAAACGGAACGCCGAAATTGACGAGAAGACAGCCAGATGGCGTCAAATTGAAATGTCTGCACACGGTAGCTGAGGCCATAAGATTATTATTATGATTATTATTAACCCTTCACATCAGTGAGTTCACTTTTATTTTGTAACGTAACGGTGCAAGCTACAGACCTTAAAATCACGACATTAAGTACCTATCCTCAATATCTATCATTTTCTTTAACCTGGTGCATCAGTTACATTCCAGCCTATACACAAATGAAATCATCCCGACTGGTGAGAAAATAGAAAGGCACGGTCATGTATCTGCGTATAAATGTCTGGTCTGTTACCAAAAAGGTAATTTCATTAATCGAATTATCGCAGGTGTGAATGCGGCACTAGTTTGAGACGGACACAAAATGCTTTCCAGCTGATATACTGGACAACAACAACCAGTGAGAGAGTGAGGGAGACACTTAATGTAAACACTAAACCACGGATAGACTCAGACAGGATGCCCATGGCTATGGATGATAGTTGGAGTCATTCACAACATCATGGTGTCACTCAGCCTACAAATGCGACATTAACTGGATTTCTTGATCACCTCAGAAAAGAACACTGGTAGATGGTTAGAAGGAAGTGTCTTCAAAAAGCGTTTGGAAGACACTCTTTACATTTTGAAGTGTCTTCCTATGTTTTATGGGTCCTGTAACAATATGGTTGTTCATGTGTCCAGATTGTGTGTCTTGCATAACTGTGAATTATACTGTAAAATGGTAGTGATATCAAATATAATAGGCGTACATTTCTAAGCTCATTGTGTGAAAAGGAAGGAAATTAGTACTCGTCAGTTAAACTGTAAACTGAACAACTTGGTTGTCCTTTATTTCAATTTTATCTTTCCTCATAGCGAACCACTCTTTTTTATTCAAACTTCGTAAGCATAGATGAATAATTATATAACATTTACATTTCAAAAATCACACGCTTGCTTTGTACTGAGATGATATCGTCGCTTCACCGGTAAAACGTTGTATCCCACAATACTCTTCCTATCCATTATTCTCCTTAAGACTGGTCACGCCTCCCAGCCACATATGGATACGCAGTCTATCAGAACAATGTCCGTTGTGTTCGTTTTCCTACGTCGACGATTAAACGAAAATGAACCTTACATGCATTGTACACTAGGAGTGCGTAAATACGTAATGCAAACGTACATTCCTACAGTACGGTACTGTAAGGTTCATTTTCCTTTACACATGGGCATAGGAAAATGAACACAACAAAATTTGTTCTGATGGACTGCATATCCATACGTGGCTGGGAGGCGTGACCAGTCTTAAGGAGAATAACTGATAAGAAGAGCTTTGTGGAATACTACCTTTTACCGGTCGAGCGACGATATGGAAGGGCTTACTTCTAAAACCTCGAATGTCTCATTGCTGTTCCTATCAACTATTTTCCTTCAGACTGGTCACGCCTCCAAGACACATATGGATATGCTGACCATCAGAACAATGTTCGTTGTATTAATTTTCCTATGCTAGCATATAAAGGAAAATGAACCTTAAATACATTATACTCTAGGAGTGCGTAAATTCGTTATCCAAACAACACCCCAACAATACGGCACGGTAAGGTCCATTTTCCTTTACACATCATCATAGAAAAATGAACACTACGAAAAATATTCTAATGGACTGCATATAAATATGTGACAGGGGGCGTGACCAGTCTTAAGGAATATAGTGGGTATGACGAGCATTGGGACATACCGAGGATTTAGAAGTAAGCCATCGGTGTGTTAAATATGTACTAGCCGGCCAGTATCTTGGAGAAGTACGATTTTTAGCTTGATGAGCCCAGTACACACTGGGGCGAAACACTGGGCTAATACGATTCAGCTACTTAATTTATTTAGCACCAAATTGTTTTCATTTTTGTTAACAATGGGTATACATTTGTATAAAGAATGCGTAAGTTTCATTTCATGTCTTGAGGTTGTTATGATTATCACTGGCTACCCTCAAGTGCTGACTATTGTATGATAACTTGAGCACAAAACTTGCACTGAGTTGATGTAGTGTATTCGCCTTTGAAAATGGAAACTCTCACAAGTCGGTCAGTTCAACATCGAAGTTTATGTATTAGTGGGCCAGTGGGTTAATACGTCTGAGGCTCCTTGGCCTCCACTTTCAGACCTCGTCTGGACTGAATGAAATGGGCTAAGTTACCGTTATGATTGTCTACAGAACGCGTGTTTTATTAAATAATTTCCACTGCAGATACAGGGTAAAGGCCCTGTCTGACATTTTGACAAATAATTTTGATTAATGTAGTATACCTTTGCATTAAATTACATCAAGTCTGTAAGTTTCAGTCGTCTTCCTTATGAAAAATCATTGCAATGTTTCTTTCTCTCCTTACTATTGTATTTCATCCTCCGTAGAAATTGTCTCCAAGGAATGTTTGTTGGAACAAATCATCCTTTAACCCGTAATTTCCAGGCCCGGAAAGCAGGTGCGTGATTAGTGCCTTCCAAAAATTAATTAAAACGAGTTTTATCTCCAATAGGATTTCCATAACTCTCCTATGTTGATGTCAACAAGGCTACATTTTAAACTCATTTTAACCAATTTTGACGACACACTCATGTGGATTTAATTTAAATTTTAACACTGATAATGGACCTTAGTGTCCGAAAACCGGTTATGTTTTAAAAAAGTGTGTGCTGATACGACTGTATATAATTAATAATAATAATAATAATAATAATAATAATAATAATAATAATAATAATAATAACATATATGCCATACAGCAATTTAAACGAAATTCACAAAACAGAAGAGTAACTTTCTTACATATCTTTAACGATTGTGAAAAACCGGGTAACTGTCAATGTACCTCCTAACCATTATTGTCCTTAAGACTGGTCACGCCTCTCAGTCACGTACGGATATGCAGTCCATCAGAACAATTGTCCTCGTGTCCATATTCCTATGCCGTCGTGTACAGGAAAATGAATCTTACATGCATTATACTGTAGGAGGGAATCATGCATACATTTCTTCAGCAGTCCTATGCTACAAGGCATATGAAAATGAACACAACGACAATTGTTCTGATGGACTGCATATCCGTACGTGGCTGAGAGGCGTGACCAGTCTTAAGGAAAATAATGGTTAGGAAGTGAATTTTCACTTACCCGGTTTTTCACAATCGTTACAGATTATATAATTGGGATTTTATTTTGAGCTCTTGCTACAATTCCTTGGTGGGAGAATATTTGAACGAGAATTGCCTATTTGCAAAGGTTTTGTATTTTCAAAAGTGAAACTGCGTCTACCCTCTCTTTACACTCATTGAAACTCCGCTCGGCATAACAATAAGTTACAGAGACAATTCTAAATCTTGCAGCGTCTTCAGGAGATAAATCCAGATCTAGTTCCACACTTGACTCACCACTTAAAATTGCACTAGTTTTATAGATATCATTATATCGACTGCTTACTTCTACAACCTCGTATGTCCCAATGCTCTACGTACCCATTATATCCCTTAAGAGTGGTCACGCCTCCCAGCCACATACTTATATGCAGTCCATTAGAATAATTTTCGTTGCGTTCATTTTCCTATGATAATGTGACCATGTGACGTTGCCGCGGTGGGGAGGCTTGCGTGTCCCATTGAAGAGATAGCCGAGCCGCAGGTGCAGCCATATCGGATGGGTATCTGTTGAGAGACCAGACTAAGGAATGGTTCTTCGAAAGAGGGTAGCAGCCTTTTGGAAGTTGCAAGGGCGGCAGTCTGGATGATTGAATGATATGGCCTTGTAATAATACTCAACATGGCTTAGCTGTGTTGATACTGCTACACGGCTGAAAGCAACGAGAAAATACAGCCATAACTAACTCCCGAGGACATGCAGTTCTCTCTGTATGAATGATGTACTGATGATGGCTTCCTCCCGGGTAAAATATTCCGGAGGTAAACTAGTCCCCCATTCGGATCTCCGGGTGGGGACGACACGAGAGGGGGCGATCATCAGGAAAATGGATACTGACATTCTGCGAGTCGGAGAGTGGAATGTTAGAAGTTGGAATCGTTGTGGTAGATTAGAGAATCTGAAAAGGGAGATGGATAGACTAAAGTTAGATGTAGTTGTATAAGTGAAGTACGTTGATAGGAAGAACAGGTTTTTGGTCAGGCGACTACCGAATTATCAATACAAAATCAAACAGGGGAAATGCAGGAGTTGGTTTAATAATGAATAAGAAAATAGGGCAGCGGGTAACCTACTACGACCAGCATAGTGAAAGAATTATTGTTGTCATTATAGGCACCAAACCAATGCCCACCACAATAGTGCAGGTCTGTATGCCTACTAGCTTAGCGGATGATAAGGAAATCGAAAGAATATATGAAGAGCTAGAAGATTCAATACAATATGTAAAAGGTGACGAGAATCTAATTGTGATGGGAGATTGGAATGCAGTGGTAGGCCAAGGAAGAGAAGGTTTTAATTTTAATTTCGTGTGGCTATTTCTAGCCGAGTGCAGCCCTTGTATGGCAGACCCTCCGATGAGGGTGGGCGGCATCTGCCATTTGTAGGTAACTGCGTGTTATTGTGGTGGAGGATAGTGTTATGTGTGGTGTGTGAATTGCAGGGATGTTGGGGACAGCACAAACACCCAGCCCCCGGTCCATTGGAATTAACCAATTAAGGTTAAAATCCCCGACCCGGCCGGGAATCGAATCCGGGACCCTCTGAACCGAAGGCCAGTACGCTGACCATTCAGCCAACGAGTCGGACGGAAGAGAAGGTAATAAAGTAGGAGAATTCGGATTGGGACAAAGGAACGAAATAGGAAGTCGGCTGGTTGAATTCTGCACTGATCATAATTTAGTCCTTGCCAATACTTGCTTGAAACACCACAAACGACGGCTTTATACGTGGACGAGACCTGGGGACACTGGAAGGTATCAAATAGACTTCTTTATGATTAGGTAGAGATTCAGAAACCAGGTGTTGGATTGCAAAACTTTCCCAGGAGCAGACATGGACTCTGACCACAACTTGTTGGTCATGAAATGCCATCTGAAGGTGAAGAAATTGAAGAAAGGAAAGAATGCAAAAAGATGGGATCTAGACAAGTTGAAAGAAAAAAAGTGTGAGGGATTGTTTCAAGAAACATGTTGCACAAGGGCTAAATGAAATGGCTGAAGGAAACACAATAGAGGAAGAGTGGCTAGTCATGAAAAATGAAGTCAGTAGGGCTGCTGAAGAAATGTTAGGAAGGAAGAAGAGATCAATTAAGAATCAGTGGATAACTCAGTAGATACTAGACCTGATTGATGAACGAAGAAAATACAAGAATGATAGAAATGAAGAAGGCAGAGAAGAATACAGGCGATTAAAAAATGAAGTGTGTAGAAAGTGCAAGGTAGCTAAGGAAGACTGGCTGAAGGAGAAGTGCAAGGATGTCGAAGGTTGTATGCTCCTAGGAAAGGTAGATGTTGCATACAGGAAAATCAAGGAAACCTTTGGAGAAAGGTAATCTAGGTGTATGAAAATTAAGAGTTCAGATGGAAATCCACTTCTAGGGAAAGAAGACAAAGCAGGAAGATGGCAGGAACACATCCAACAGTTGTATCAAGGCAAAGATGTAGATAAATTGGTTCTGGAACAAGAAGAGGCTATGGTTGCTGATGCAATGGGAGACCCAATTTTGAGGTCAGAATTTGACAGAGCTGTGAGTGACCTAAATAGGAACAAGGCACCTGGAATTGATGACATTCTCTCTGAATTACTGACTGCCTTAGGAGAAACCAGCATGGCAAGGTTATTCCATTTACTGTGTAAGATGTATGAGACAGGAGAAGTCCCATCCGATTTTCGGCAGAATATTGTAATACCTATTCCCAAGAAAGCCGGTGCTGACAGGTGTGAAAACTACCGCACTATTAGTTTGGTGTCTCATGCCTGCAAAATTGTAACACGTATTATTTACAGAAGAATGAAAAAACAAGTTGAAGCTGAGTTGGGAGAAGATCAATTTGGCTTCAGAAGAAATGTAGGAACACGTGAAGCAATCCTGACTTTACGTTTGATCTTAGAAGATCGAATCAAGAAGGACAAGCCCACGTACATGGCATTCGTAGATCCAGAAAAGGCATTCGATAATGTTGATTGGACCAAGCTATTTAAGATTCTGAAGGTGATTGGGATCAGATACCGAGAACGAAGAATTATCTACAATCTGTATAAAAATCAGTCTGCAGTGATAAGAATCGAGGGCTTTGAAAAAGAAGCGGCAATCCAGAAAGGAGTGAGGCAAGGCTGCAGTTTGTCCCCCCTCCTTTTCAATGTTGACATATAACAGGCAGTAAAGGAAATCAAAGAGGAATTTGGAAAGGGAATCACAATCCAAGGAGAGGAAATCAAAACCTTGAGATTTGCCGATGATATTGTTATTTTATCTGAGACTGCAGAAGATCTCGAGAAGCTGCTGAATGGTATGGACGAAGACTTCGGTAAGGAGTACAAGATGACAATAAATACGTCCAAAACAAAAGTAATGGAGTGCAGTCGAACGAAGGCATGTGATGCAGGAAATATTAAATTAGGAAATGAAGTCTTAAAGGAAGTAGATGAATATTGCTACTTGGGTAGTAAAATAACTAACGATGGCAGGCGTAAGGAGGACATAAAATGCAGATTAGCACAAGCAAGGAAGAACTTTCTTAAGGAAAGAAATTTGCTCACTTCAAACATTGATGTAGGAATTAGAAAGATGTTTCTGAAGACATTTATCTGGAGCGTGGCATTTTATGGAAGCGAAACATGGACGATAACTAGCTCAGAAAGAAAGAGAATAGAAGCTTTTGAAATGTGGTGTTACAAAAGAATGCTGAAGGTGAGATGCATAGATCGAATCACAAATGAAGAGGTACGGAATCGAAATGGCGAGAGGAGATCGATTTGGTTAAATTTGACGAGAAGAAGAGATAGAATGATAGGACACATCTTAAGACACCCAGGACTTGTTCAGTTGGTTTTTGAAGGAAGTGTGGGTGGTACGAACGGTAGGGGTAGACCAAGGTACGAATATGACAAGCAGATTAGAGCAGATGTAGGATGCAATAGTTACGTAGAAATGAAAAGGTTAGCACAGGATTGGGTGGCATGGAGAGCTGCATCGAAACAGTATATGGACTGATGACTCAAACAACAACAATGTGTAAAGGAAAATGGATCTTACCGTGCCATATTGTAGAGATCTTATTTGCATGGCGAATTTACGCACTCCTACAGTATAATGTATTTAAGGTTCATTTTACTTTACACTCTATTAGAGGGAAATGAACACAATGAACATTGTTCTGATGGACTGCATATCTATACGTGACTGGGAGGCGTGACCAGTCTTAAGGATAGTAATGGATAGGAAGAGCATTGAGACACACGAGGTTTTAGAAGAAAGCCGTCGATATCCTAGATTGTTGACTAGCACCGTGTTTCACTTTTACTACTTATCCAACGTTTCCACTGCAGCAGATGAGACGTTCAGTTACTTCCCTTACAACGGACTGGCTTTTGGGCAGAGTGGTTTATTGCTTTGAGGGAGTATTTAACGCTGTTGTGATGCATTGAAACTTTGCCTGGATGTAAGCTATATCAGTTATATCACTCACAACTGACTTTGCGGATTATTATTATTATTATTTATTTTTTTCACATCATTATGCCCAACTGAGGAGCACGCTTGAATTAATTTAGCTGATGATTTTGCCTTCTACTCTTCCCAAAATCTCTTCATCCTTACACTGAAATTCTTCTTACGTTCTTCTGTCCAGGTTTAATTAGTTCTAGCTTTTGACTTCGCGAAACAATGGTTGTTTTTGTTTGTGGTTTTACGTCACACCGACACAGAAAAGGTTTATGGCGACGTTGGGATAGGAAAGGCCTAGGAGTTGAAAGGAAGCGGCCTAGGCTTTAATTAAGGTACAGCCCCAGCATTTGCCTGGTGTGAAAATGGGAAACCACGGAAAACCATCTTCAGGGCTGCTGACAGTGGGATTCGAAACCACTATCTCCCGGATGTAAGCACACAGCCGCGCGCCTCTAAGCGCACGGCCAACTCGCCCGGTCACACAACAACAATGGTTATTAACCAGTGTTCTGAAAGCAGATCGGGCCTTCACAGTTGCCTGTTTGATGTTGATTTCCTGAAGGTCTGAGTCTATTTCATTTAGCCAGTTGTTCTTGACTTTCAGTGTGAAGGCAAGATTTAGAATTCTTTTGGTCAGTCTATCATTGTTCATTCTGAAAATGTGACCATAGAATTTCAACCTGCTTTTCCTAATAGAGTCTGAGATTTTTCAGTATGTATAATAAAAAAATAATGTTATTTGCTTTACGTCTCACTAACTACTCTTTTACGGTTTTCGGAGACGCCGAGGTGCCGGAATTTAGTCCCGCAGGAGTTCTTTTACGTGCCAGTAAATCTATCGACACGAGGCTGACGTATTTAGCACCTTCAAATACCACCGGACTGAGCCAGGATCGAACCTGCCAAGTTGTGGTTAGAAGGCCAGCACCTCAACCGTCTGAGCCACTCAGCCCGGCATTTTTTTTCAGTATGGCAATACATTTTATGAGATTCCATTTTCATTCATATTTCCTCTGTGCAGATTGGGCCGAAAATTTTCCGTAACATTTTTCTTTCTGGTTTTTCTATATTTTTTATGAGTGATCTATCGCCATTGAGTAATATTTCCGATACGTATAATGCTTCTGGTTTATTAATGTATTATAATGTCTTACTTTTGTTTTCCGAGATAGTGATTTTCTGTTATATGTGTTCCAAGTGATTCGGTATGCTTACTGTAAATTTTTATAGGGTCGATGCGTAATTTCGTGCGGTATTCTTTTGACTTGGCAACAATGTGGTGTGAAGGGATTGCTTATCGTTATTCCGTTATTTTAACTGAGGTTAGGGTTTGTGTGTTGTGAAACACGGGTTTTCCTGGTTGTGAACGTATTATTTGTGCGTATTTCGGACAAACGGATATGGAATGTCAAGCTGAGAAAAGTGAGCATTTCCGACACTTTTTACTCTTTGAGTTTAACCGAGGATCCAGTGCAGCAGGAGCTGCGAGAACAATTTGTGAAGTGGACGGGAATGAAGCAACGCAGGAAATGGTGCAAGTTTTTGAATGTGATCAGTCAACTACTGTACGCCTTTTGCATTCGATGTGTAAGGTACATAAATTTGGTATATGGGTACCACATGTGCTAAGTAACAGAAACAAAAATCAACGAGTAAAGACCTGTTCGTCATTGCTTGTCCGGCACCGGTCGGCTTGTGATAGGCACGAAGCATTCCTTTCGAACATTGTCACCGGTGAGGAGAAATGGTGCCTGTTTATCAACATGAAGAAGAGGAAAGAGTGGCTCAGCCCATCAAAAAACAACTCCCCGTTCCAAGGATAGTGCCTATCCACAGAAAATCATGTTGTGTGTTTGGTGGAACAAAGATGGCATTCTTCATCATGAACTTCTTCCGGAAAACGTAACGATTACCTCTGCTGTGTATAGTGACCAGCTAAGACGGCTTGCCGTTGCTATTGACAACAAAACACAAAGACAACAACAGTCTTATTGCTCCATGATAACGCTCGTCCGCATACACCAAAGGTGTGATTGCTGAACTTGGCTGGGTACCTCTTCTTCATCCTCCGTATGACCCTGACTTGCCCTTCAGATTTCCATCTTTCCCCCTCTCTTTCCAACCACATTCAGCGGCACGTGTTTCCTGACGAAGCTTCTCTTGACCAATGGCTAACAGATTTCTTCCAGTGAAACCAAAACAGTTCTACAGGCGAGGCTTTCAATTGCTACCTGAACGTTGGTAGAAGATCATAGAGAGTGGAAATGAATACATCACTAAGTGATTGTGATTGTGAGTTACAGTGCGTGACAGTGACAGTAAAATAAAATAAAATATAAAATATAACAACCACACGAACTTATGCATCGACCCAATATTTATTATTATTATTATTATTATTATTATTATTATTATTATTATTATTATTATTATTATTATTATTATTATTACTATTATATTACTGCCGTAAGCTTTAATTGTTTCGAAGGATTAATAAACATAAAGAAACGAATCCTATGAACTGCCACTACCAGAAGTAACACTGGCAGAGAGGACCTTTTAACGCAATACTTTCCAGTCCACCCTGCTCATTGCGGTGTAATGTGTCTCTTAATTGCCCCGGCTGGGGAGAGCAGAGATGTTCAAACTTTTTACACTCTCCCCTCGTCCTCTTGCCCAAGCAACGTAAATAATGAATGGAGATTCGGCGTAGAAATGGAATCAAAATCACCGTCCTCCTAACACCATTCTTTATCGCATCTCTGGCAAGTTTATCCCACGATGGTCAATTCAACGAGGAGGCATCTTTTAGCTTTAAAAAAAAAGTATTCTGTTGAAGCACGAAGTGTTCATCGCGGTAGTGAGCTCAAATTAGAGGGGAGGATTACAGCTATTTCGAGGGATGAATGTGGATGTGTAACAGGTGTCATCATGTATTCCTGTCCACTAACTGGGATTATTTATTCGTCGTTGAACTCAAATTTCCACGTCGGTGGTTGAAATAAGATAAAGAATAACACCAAGAACATGCCAGTTTTAACTACTTGTAGCATATGAAAATCTCTCTCTCTCTCTCTCTCTCTCTCTCTCTCTCTCTGGAAGGCGTAACCGCCGAATGACGTAGTCATTATATTCTCACTAAAGCGGTCACTGTTCAAATCTCGGCTAATATACGCGAGATTTGGAAAATGAAAGAATTCTATTTCTGGTTCTGATCATTCGTGAAACTTTGATCATAATATGAAAATTCAGGTAAAACTACAAGC
The DNA here is from genome assembly GCF_040414725.1 of Anabrus simplex. Lineage (NCBI taxonomy): Eukaryota > Metazoa > Arthropoda > Insecta > Orthoptera > Tettigoniidae > Anabrus > Anabrus simplex. Next base: position 691,581,211 of record NC_090266.1, on the reverse strand, counting down.
CTGCTTGCTTTATTCTCTTTTGATCCTTCTTGAAAGATACATAAATTCGTATAGCCTACTTACCTCAGTCTTCAAATACTTGTTTTGATATTCGCACTTAAATAACAAAGTTGGTTCTTTGAAGGATTTATAACACGAGGAAAATAATTTAAAAGTCACACATGCCGCTAGATTTTTAAAGCAGACATTGTGGGTTCTTACATGTAGCAGGATGATACACCAAGAACCTAATAAGGAATGTTCGGAAAGTTTTTTTTTTTGCTATGGGCTTTACGTCGCACCGACACAGATAGGTCTTATGGCGACGATAGGATAGGAAAAGCCTAGGAGTTGGAAGGAAGCGGCCGTGGCCTTAATTAAGGTACAGCCCCAGCATTTGCCTGGTGTGAAAATGGGAAACCACGGAAAACCATTTTCAGGGCTGCCGATAGTGGGATTCGAACCTACTATCTCCCGGATGCAAGCTCACAGCCGCGCGCCTCTACGCGCACGGCCAACTCGCCCGGTGTTCGGAAAGTACCTGGCAGATGTCAGTATAATAAAGAACAACACAGAAATTTTGTTTGTAAGCAAGGTTTAATGTAGTAATTTTAGCTGCAAATAGCGGCACTTATACGTGTACATGTTAATAAGTCTTGGTATAGAAATCTTGTAAGTATATAATGTTTACAGCAATTGGGGAGTTGGGAGTTAAACTATCCGAAATTTTAGCCTTCTGAATAATACTTGACGGGAACAGTCAAATAATCATAGTCCATAAAATATTGGAGCCCAGAACTGTTTGTGGAAAAGGTCATAAGTTTGACGACATATTCGTAGCCTTGGAGGATGATAAGGAATATTGTCGCGCAAAACTCGCCTTTGGCAAGCGTTTATCATTGACGAAAAAATTATACACCAGCCAAGTAGCAACGTATGGAATGGTAACAATCTGTGTGTTCTTAACTAGAATTGCAAACTGAATTTGCAGATGAAGTGAAAATAAGTTATACCAGGAAACAATCAGCATTTCCTTTCAATATTGGAAACGGGATCACAATCCAAGAGGAAGAAATCAAAACTCTGAGATTTGCCGATGATGTAGTTATTTTATATGAGTCTGCAAAAGATCTGGAGAAATTGTTGAATGGTATGGACACAGTCTTGGAGAAGAAGTACAAGATGGAAATAAATAAATCTAAAATAAATGTAATTGAGTGCAGTCCAACGAAGTCGCATGATGAAGGGAATATTAGATGAGGAAATGAAGTCTTAAAAAATGAAATGAATTTTGTTACTTGGGTAGCAGAATAACTAACAATGGCGGAAGTAAAGTGGACGTAAAATTCAGAGTAGCACAAGAACGAAAGAAAATAAATTTGCTCACTTCGAACACTTAAATAGAAATTAGAAAGATGTTTTGAAGATTTTTTGTTATAGTATGCTGTACATCGCACCGACACAGGTGGATCTTATAGCGACGATAGCATTAGGAAAGGCTGGGAGCGGGAAGGAAGCTCCCTTGGCCTTAATTAAGGTACAGCCCCATCATTTGTCTGGTATGAAAACGGGTGTTTTTGAAGACTTTTGTCTGGAGTGTGGCACTGTGGACAATAATAATAATTATTATAATTTCGTGTGGCTATTTCTAGCCGAGTGCAGCCCTTGTAAGGCAGACCCTCCGATGAGGGTGGGCGGCATCTGCCATGTGTATGTAACTGCGTCTTATTGTGGTGGAGGATAGTGTTATGTGTGGTGTGTGAGTTGCAGGGATGTTGGGGACAGCACAAACACCCAGTCCCCGGGCCATTGGAATTAACCAATGAAGGTTAAAATCCCCGACCCGGCCGGGAATCGAACCCGGGACCCTCTGAACCGAAGGCCAGTACGCTGACCATTCAGCCAACGAGTCGGACTGTGGACAATAACTAGTAGAGAAAGAAAGAGAATAGAATCCCTTGAAATGTGGTGTTACAGAAAAATCCTGAGAAACACATAGGTGGATTGAATCACAAATGATGAAGTACTCAGTCGAATTGGTGAGCGGAGAATGATTTTGCCAAATTTGACGAGAAGAAGAGACAGGTTGATAGGACACTTCTTAAGACACCCAGGACATGTTCAGTGAGTTTCTGAGGGAAGTGTTGGAGGTAAGAATGGTTGGGAAGACCAAAGCATGAACATGACAAATAGATTAAAGTAGATGGAGGATGTAGTAATTACGTAGAAATGAAAAGGTAAGTACGGGATAGGGCGGCATGGAGAGCTGCATCAGACCAGTGAATGGACTGATGACCCAAACAACAACATTGGGATAGGGTCAATTATCGCACCATTGCTGAAGAATGTTCTTTTTTTTCATTTTCGCAAAATTAAAACCCGTAGTATATAAGTTTGGCGGTCGGATAAGGTCCTGTTACATATGGCGACCAAATGAGCAACTTGGCTCACATAAGGCAATAAGAAGAGGGGAGAGAGTTTGTCGCTTCGGGTAATTCATTTGTTTGCCGTAGAATCGCAGAACCACCACCACCAGAAAGAACAAAAACATCAACGACGTAGTCATACGGTAAGGAATTTATTCTGCTTTAATTCATATTGTGAGTGAGAAAATGATTGTATTTCAGTTATTATTCACCAGTCGTTAATTAATATAATTATTTTTGTTGACACGCTGAGAATGCTCACAGGATGTGCGTTATTTAAATCATTCAGAATATGAATATATCCTTCCTGTTAAAACATTAATCTAAAAGTAAATTCATGATCTCATCCAGAGGTGGTCGGTTTTCCGGCACACCCCTAATGGAGGAGTGCTGCTTGTACCCATTTAACTACATACCATCCCTGCAGCCAATCTTAAGTTTCTGGCAGTACAGGGAATCGAATGCAGGGCCCCGAGGACGGGATTTGATAGTGCTAATCGTTACGCTACGGAGGCGAACAATATTACAGTAACGAATTAGGAATGGCAAAGTCCTATGGATACATCAGGGGTGGCAAAATTTGTACCTGTCGAGGGCCTAATTTAATTAAGGGAAATCTATGAGGGACCAGATCATGCAGTAAGAGTAGTTTTATCCATGCGAACAGGAAATTACAAGTCATATAGGCAGAGATAATTTTATAACGTCCGCCCCCTTAGCGTAACGGCTAGCACTATTAGCTGCCGTCCTCGGGGGCCCGGGTTCGATTCCTGGTACTGTCAGAGATATATGATTTGCAGCCGGGCTTGTATATGATTAAAATTATGCATGCAACTCACCTCCACTCGTGCTGTGCTTCGATTGAGCTGCACCACCTCAGGACGAGAACACGAGTTTACTGCGCTTTGTTATTTATTTACTAACAAATAAAAGTCACATGCCAGTAAATTTGTAAATACTCACCACAAATTACCTTACTGCAAGAATTACCATAAAAACCTTGTGAAACATAGTTCTATGGTCCTTAAATGGTTACTGACGTCCATCTACACACATTATCTAATGTGAAACATATGGTTTCTAAAGATAGGAAACTAATCACTTAACATGCACTTTTAAATATGAGGTTGCCACTCGAAGAATACATAACACGAAATCAGCAAAGATGTTTCTGTTCTCAGAATTTGCTTGCGTCAGAGAAGAAAACGCTGCTAAGTATATCGATGGCTTTCTTTTAAAACCTCGTATGTCACAATGCTCTTCCTGTCCATTATAATCCTTAAGACTGGTTACTCCTTCCAGCCATATATTTATGTGCAGTCCATCAGAATAATTTTCGTTGTGTTCATTTTCCTACGTTAATATGTAAAGGAAAGTGGTGCTTACCATAACATATTTTAGTGATGTTGTTTGCATAGCGAATTTACCCATTCCTACAGTCTTAAGGGATATAATGGGTAGGAAGAGCATTGGAACATGCGAGGTTTTAAAAGAAAGCCAACGAAGTGTAAGGTGCTTTCATTACTGTAGAACAAGTCTAAGAGCCTGGCTTCGCATTGATGGGTAACATTCTGGTGAGAGCAGTTTCCAAAAGCCGACTGTGGTAACATGAGTTGTGTTTATGGATGGTTCACACTAAACTTCACAAAGCTCTGGTTGCAGATGACTTAGATGAGATTCGATATTCACAATGCATTTGAATGTTGAATTGCGTAATATCATGGCGATATCTTTCAAAATCTTGTAAACTTCGGTCGAACTCTGAAGTCAATTCCTGGAATCTAATTTCTATGGCAGGCTCTACCTAAAACCGCGCCTGCAAATGAGCTTTTAAGGATAGGTAATTTGGTAACAATGGCAATGAAAGACAACAAAGCTATTGAATCTACAGTTTATAAAGAACAATACCATAACATGAATTCATTTTAATTACATGAAATTTCCTCCTACGCCTCTATAATTTATGGCTCAATTATCACTCATACAAATTATTTCTCATTCATACACTGAGTTATTAGCTGGTAAGTTTTAGCGTTCTCATACGAAATCTCCATTTAAGATGATGTTACGAGTTCCGAAGCACTGCAGTGGATTGCCGTTCCTCCACTTAACTAGTTGTTCCACGATGTTGGATGTCATGTTCACCACGAATAAATACAGCACACGTAAAATATGAAACTGTGTGCACTGGTAATCCTTAACACAGCACAAGTAGAAATAATCCCCCATACTTTAATTGAGAATCAACTACTTGTTCTCATTGATGTAGATTTGGCTGATCCACTTACTTCGGGTTTTCTAGATAATACTAAATAAGTTACCGGACTTTACGACATAGACCAAGTTCTTCAATAGGCGGTCTTCAATGATCAGTCTGTCGGCGTGATAAGATGATACAGAAAGAAGAATGTAGGGTCATCACGACAACATCTTATGAGTCATAACAACGACGCTTCCGAAACCCAACCCAAGCTTCACACTCGAATTATAACTAGTAGGCTATAAACAGCAAGGGATAACCCCTTACCCAACATTTCATACCCATATCTTTCAACCAACCAAGCTGAATTTTTCCTCTCCTTACCGTAAACGCGGTTGACCTTCAGCTGTTCCCTTCGGCTACCCCTACTGTTCTTACCGCCTGCACTTCCCACAAAACTGAGCAAGTCGCGGGTGTCTTAGACGCGTCTTATCTTTCTAACCCTCCTGATGTCTGCCTCCGTAGTGTAACGGTTAGCACTATTAGCTACCGTCCTCCGTGGCCTGGCTTCGATTCCCAGTATTGCCAGAAATTTAGCAATGGCAGGAGGGTTGGAAAGATCTATGTGGTTGAAAAAGCCCATGCAGCTCACCTCCATTGAAGGTGGATCTGAAAAAGGGCTGCACCAACTCAGGATGAGGACACATGTTGACATTCATCCCTTCTTCCGGTCAAACTTAGCCAAATACCTATCGTGATCCGCAGTGTGTCACCAACCATGTTTCCGTTGTGGGTGTTTATTTTTCGCTGATGCGATAATCATCCCTTGCAGGCTGAGAAGGACCGTTCAGCATCGCAGGGAGTCACCGGTCCATATTTTAAATGTTAAAACAAGCTGGATGAAGTATTTCCGAGGGCTCTTCTTTTCACCCCTAATGTTCTTGCAACAGATAAAGCTTTAATAACCTATAAGATATTTCGTTTCAAGACTGCAGGGAGTTTGTTAGAAACTCTGACCAATGAAAGGCACCTGGCCATCCCAGATTTAGATTGTTGGAAGTAGATGAATGTTGTTACTTGGGTAGTAAAATAATAACGATGGCAGAAGTAAGGAGGACATAGAATGCAAACTAGCACAAGCAAAGGAGGCCTTTCTTAAGAAAATAAATTTTGCTCACTTCAATCATTAATATAGAAATTAGAAAGATGTTTCTGAAGACGTTTATCTGGAGCGTGGCATTGTATGGAAGCGAAACATGGACGATAACTAGCTCAGAAAGAATGAAAATAGAAGCTTTCGAAATGTGGTGTTACAAAAGACTGCAGAAGTTGCGATGGATAGATCGAATCACGAATGAAGAGATACTGAATCGAATTGGTGAGAGGAGATCGATTTGGCTCAATTTGACCAGAGGAAGAGACAGAATGATAGGATGCATCTGAAGAAACCCAGGACTTGTGCAGTTGGTTTTTGAGGGAAGTGTAGGGGGTAGGAACGGTAGAGGCTGACCAAGGTATGAATATCGTCCCTGTTCTGCCAAAACGGCGAATGTGACAAAGATCTTCCTATCCATTATTTCCCTTAAGACTGGTCACGTCTTCCAGCCACATATTGATATGCGGTCCATCAGAACAATTTTCGTTGAGTTAATTTTCCTATGCGCGTGTGTAAAGGAAAATGAACCTTAAATATATCACACTCTAGGAGTGGGTAAATGTCATGCAAATATACATTTCTTCAGTATGGTACAGTAAGGTTCATTTTCCTTTAAACGCGCGCATAGGAAAACGAACTCAACGGAAATTGTTCTGATAGACCGCATATCAATATGTGGCTGGAAGGCGTGACCAGTCTTAACGGAAATAATGGATAGGAAGAGCTTTGTCACATTCGCCGTTTTGGTAGAACAGGTACGATATGACAATGACAAGCATATTAGAGCATATGTAGGATGCAGCAGTTACGTAGAAACGAAAAAGTTAGCACAGGATAGGGTGGCATGGAGACTGCATCAAATCAGTCTATGGACTGATGGCTCAAACAACAACAACAACAACAACACCGAATGCTGTTGAGGTACTCGGACCTATTTTATTTCACAGACAAAGGGTTAGAAATCCGAAATTTAAGGGAATTCTAAAGCCATCTAAAGTCACTGAAATATGTTCTATATGAGATGAAATTCATTAATGATTTTACTGAAAATGAAAACCTACAACCTGTTTTCCAGTCAGTGACCGGGTCAGGGATGGAATGAATGAAGCCCCATCTTGCGGCGAGGATAGGAATTGTGCCGGCTGCCGAAGCCTGTCGCACTCCTCTGCGGCAATGATTAATGACTGACAGATGAAATGAAACGATAGTGGAGAGTGTTTCTGGAATGAAAGATGACAGGGAAAACCGGAGTACCCGGAGAAAAATCGGTCCCACCTCCGCTTTGTCCAGCACAAATCTCAGATGGATTGACCGGGATTTGAACCACGGAACGCAGCGGTGAGAGGCGGACGCGCTGCCACCTGAGCCACGGAGGCTCCAATGATTTTACTACAGTCTGGAAATTAAAGGAGCTGACATAATTTTTAATTTTTTAATAATTACCTAGATATGTAGGCTACAAAAATGTTACATTTTTATATAATAGTCTATGTAAAAATAAATAATATTACTAGGAATACGTAAAAATATGTAAAATGTAACACATATATAACCATATTAGAATCTCAATTAGCCGACATTTGTCATCTTCAGTTGTCTACAAATAAAGGAATGGAATATGTAATTATATACTTATGACACAGAATAAGTTTTTCAATAGATAATCACGCGACCAGTCTGCCGGCTTGATGAGATGATACTGGAAAAGATGAATCTCGAATGAATGAACGCATACAGGGTAACAACGGCAGTTTCTTATATCGATGGCTTACTTTTATAACCTCGTATGTCCCAATGCTCTACGTATCCATTATATTCCTTAAAACTAGTCACACCTCCCAGCCACATATTTATATGCAGTCCATTAGAATAATTTTCGTTGTGTTCATTTTCCTGTGATGATGTGTTAAGGAAAATGGATCTTATCATACGTATTGTAGGGATGTTGTTTGGATGGCGAATTTACGCACTCCTACAGTATAATGTATGTAAGGTTCATTTCCCTTTATACATCAGCATAGGAAAATGACCACAACGAAAATTGTTCTGATGGACTGCATATCAATACGTGTCTGGGAGGCGTGACCAGTCTTAAGTATAGTAATGGATAGGAAGAGCATTGATACATACGAGGTTTTAAAAGTAAGCCGTCGATATGTCATAACAACGACGCTTCCACCACCAAACACTCTTTCATGATCGTCACTGATATATGTGCACCACATGTCAACAATTACCCATGTGACAAAAAGGTCCTTATATTCGTCAATCAATGAATCGGGAATGAGTTGGCCGCGCTTATGGCCATGTAGTTGTAACTCCTATTTGGAAGATGATGGCTTCGAACCTCTCCGAACCGAGCGATTTGCGGTGCGGTATGGGGCACACAAGTGTAAGCTTTCATTTGGGATACAGTAGTTTCGAACCCCACTGTCGGCAGCCCTGTAGATAGTTTCCGTGCTTTTCCATTTTCACACCAGTCAAGTGCAGGGGCTGTACCTTACTTAGGGCTACGGCCGCTTCCTTCCCACTCCAAAACTCTTTCCTACCCCATCGCTGCCATAAGGCCCATCTTGGTCGGTGCCACGTAAAGCAACTTGCTGAACCTCTCCAACGCAGTCTTGAAGATGAATTTCTATGGCTTCTGTAGATAATTTATTTTAATTTATTATATAGTGTAGCTTTTAAATAACTGTGCCAAGACAATTTACAGCTTTACTACGTAGGTCGAGTCATAAGTCATGGCAACTATTTTTTTCTCGCGAACAGGAGACAACACGGAAAATCTAAGATGCATTTGGAAACGTACGGTATGTACTTGCGTATGCTGTAAACAACAGTGTGGGTCTAAGCATGCCCCCAAGTTCAGTGTGTGAGTGAGAGCGTCACAAAATGGAAGTCAACAAGCAGGAGCAACGATCGTGTATTAAAATAGCAGTTCTTCGCCGCAGAAATGCACGCCAATGCCATGCAGAGCTGCGGGAAGCATTAGGTGTGCATACCATGGACAACGCAATAATCCTACACGATAACGCGAAAGCTCACACAGCAGCCATTGTTCAACGTCGCTTACAACGGTGGGGATCGGAGGTTCTTCCACACCCGCCTTATTCGCCTGATCTGCGCCCATGTGACTGTGATCTAATCCCCAAAGTCAAGAAGCCATTACGTGGACAACGGTTTGCTAACAAAGAGGACATTGTAACAGCATTTCGGAGAGAGGTGTCACACGTTAGCGATACACATGCAGCGAATGGTATTCAGCGCCTGCCCCAAGGCTGGCAACGCACAGTGGAAGCCTTGGGTGATTATTTCGAAGGTCTGTAACCGGTGGAGACCTGTCCTTTGTACATAGTCTTGTGTATTTGCTGCATATACCATAACTAGCAGTTACCCGTGGCTTCGCTCGCGTGGATTTCGTCATCTGATTAAAGTAATCGTTCCTCGATACTGTACTAAGACATTATCTGAAAATCCCTAAAGTATAAAAACTCACCGAAGAACTGACTTCCATTTACCCCAGAAAGTCTTTGCATACCACGTTTGTTCTATTGCCTTTTGGAGCTAAGATGCGACTTAGAACCGTAGGTGTGTGAAATAGTCTTCTCTCAAGTCGAAAAACAATGTTTTTGTAAAGGAGATTCCAAATACCTATTTCCACGTCAGTAACACCTTCATTTTTTGAGATATAAGTATCCCCAAAAGAATAATTCAACCCCTTTATCAGTCCTACACCGACCCCAATCCACCTAAGTAGATTTTACGAAAACAAAAAAATACGTATTTCTTTAGTTTTTAGGAGACTGCAAATACCAATTTTAACGTCTGTAAACTCTTCCATTTTTGAGATATCAGCATGCTAATAAAACGAATTCCACTCCCTTTTCAGTCCTTTTTACCCCCCTCTCTTAAGTGTTTTTTCCGGAAACCAAAAATACCAATTTTCACGTCTGTAACACCTTAAGTTTTTGAGATGTGCTGTCGATACGCTCATTTTAGAAATTCATCCCATTTTTCAGTTCCCCTTAAGCGGATTTTCCGAAAACAAATCACCTGTGTTTCTTTACTTTCACAGGACATTCCAAATACCAATTTTCACGTGTGTAAAATGTTATCTTTCTGAGAAATACTGCAGATATAATTATTCTTTTAAAAAACTCACCCCCTTTGTCAATGCCGTTCACTCCTGTTAAACTGGATTTTCCAAAAATACAAAATGTGTTTATTTTTAAAGAAGATTCCAAATACCAATTTTCACGTCTGTAAGATCCTCAGTTTTTATGATATAAGTATCCTCGTAAAAAGTTTTCAACCTCTTTTTAACCTCTTTTCACCGCACCCCCCTTAAGAGGAATTTTCCGAAGCAAAAATATACGTGTGTCCTTATTTTTAAATGAGATTCCAAATACGTCTTTAAACTGTTAAGTTTTTGAGATATACACACTCATTCTAAAAATTCGCTCCTCTGTTCACCCCCTTAACGGCGGAATATCCAAAAATCCTCCCTTAGCATGCACCGACATCGTAATATAAATTTAACATCCAAAATTTCATTTCTTTATGTCCAGTAGTTTTGGCAACATATCGTCGCTTCACCGGTAAAACGTTGTATCCCACAATACTCTTCCTATCCATTATTCTCCTTAAGACTGGTCACGCCTCCAAACCACATATGGATACGCAGTCCATCAGAACAATGTCCGTTGTGATCGTTTTCCTATGTCGGCGGTTAAACGAAAATGAACCTTACATGCATTGTACACAAGGAGTGCGTAAATACGTAATGCAAACGTACATTCCTACAGTACGGTACTGTAAGGTTCATTTTCCTTTACACATGGGCATAGGAAAATGAACACAACAAAGTTTGTTCTGATGGACTGCATATCCATACGTAGCTGGGAGGCGTGACCAGTCTTAAGGAGAATAATTGATAGGAAAAGCTTTGTGGAATACAACCGGTCGAGCGACGATATTGTAATCTTCTCATACTGTTGGGTAGGCAACCCGCTGATCAGACTTGTCTTGCGGTATGCTTATCTTGCCCTATTTCACCCTATTTCATTTTTCACCCCTAAGTGCCGAACTACCAGTCAGATTTCGTGTAAACCACTTCATAATCCCTCTCAGGTGTAATAAGAACAAACTGTGAAAATTTCAGCGAAATCGGTCCAGTACTTTTTGAGTCTATTAACATCAAATATACCAACATCCAATTTTATATCGACGGCTTACTTCTAAAACCTCGTATCTGTCAATGCACTTCCTATCCATTTTCTTCCTTAAGACTGGTCTCGCCTCCCAGCGACATATGGATGTACAGTCCATCAGGACAATTTTCGTTGTGTTCATTTTCCTGTGGGAGCGTGAAAGGAAAATGAACCTTACATACATTAAACTGTAGGAGTGCTTAAATTCGCTATGAAAATAACATCCCTACAATACGGTGTGGTAAGATCCATTTTCTTTTACATAACAGCATAGGAAAATGAACACTACAAAAAAGGTTCTGATGGACTGCATATAAATATGTGGCTGGGAGGCGTGACTAGTCTTAAGGAATATAATGGGTAGGAAGAACATTGTAACATACGAGGTTTTAGAAGTAAGCCGACGATATATAAGATAAAACAATGTTTACCAATGGCCAGTGTTCTGTCACTTTCCTACAAGAATCTCCTGAAGTCAGAATTTGTCTTCAGGCACTATGCATAAGTACATGCCCTATATCTCCAAATGCATATCTTAGATTTTCCGTGTTGTCTCCTGTTCGCGAGAAAAAAAAAGTTGACATGACTTATGACTCGACCCTCGTATTATTATATGTTATCTGTACTATTTCTCAACCACTGCAATTTTGAACATCCAGTTGAAATTGCTTCTTACATGCAATAATGACATGCTCCTAATTTCAGCGTCAGCAAGCACTTTAAAGTAAAAGTAGTTCTGTTTCCATGTTATAATATATTATTCAGAGGTTCGCTGTTGGAAATCTTGAGTCTGTCTTCAAGCAACCCTCACGGGCGTCTCGATAATGATGCCCGGTATGTGTCCGCGTAGATTTTCGGGGAGCATTAGTTTCCAAACCTGAAACGAGAAAAAGAAGTGGCATTAGTATCCCAATATCCGATGCGTATTACATGAAGGCACTGTCTATTATTTTATTAAAGTAAAAAGCGAAGAAGGTAGTTGCTTCCTCAGTCGTAGAACCTAAGATAGTTTGATAAAGAAAATCACCAAAATATCCAATGAGTACAGTTCCTGACAGAGTATCGTATTAGAGATGCCAATAAAAGATTATGGAGTGAAATTATTTATTTAATAGCTTTTCCGAAAACCATGAAATCAATTAGTTGGACGTAAAAATCATTAACACTATTAAGCCAGTGAGTGTATAAGTAGGATCCATAAAGTTCCCACATCAGCTACCGTAGATAGGCTAAGTGTCACTGAAGAAGAAAACTAGGAATGAGGGATGGGACAGTTTCCCGTTACCTTCCTCACCGTTCTAGAAAGTGCCGTTACACAGCAGTTTACCAAGCCTACTTAATTGCATGCGCTAACCGACCCTATGAGTGATATTAATGTATTAGTCATCACAGGGATTGGCTGCATAAGGAATAGAAGTCTATTTCTGTCGTAGCTCACACCTCTGTCACCTCAGTATAACCTTTTTTCTTCTATTTTTTTGCTATTTGCTTTTCGACGCACCGACACAGAGAGGTCTTATGGCGAGGATGGGGCAGGAAAGGCCTAGGAATGGGAAGGAAGCGGCCGTGGCTTTGATTAAGGTACAGCCCCGGCATTTGCCTGGTGTGAAAATGGGAAACAACGGAAAACCATATTCAGGGCTGCCGACAGTGGGATTCGAACCTACTATCTCCCGGATGCAAGCTCACAGCTGCGCACCCTGAACCGCACGGCCAACTCGCCCGGTCAGTATTATCTAGACCAATTATCGGACTGAGACAGGTCGGTGGAAATAACAAACTTTGTCTAGCCCATACCGAAAGACATAGATCAGAGGTGAATCGGAGCTACAGTAATTGAGTATAGACTACCTGTTCCATCTCATGATCTGAGGGATGTCTTCAAATAATGTCCCCTATAGACCACGTTAGACAATTCAGAATGTTACTGACATACGTCACTCCCGTTAAACTAACAGTAGAGGATAACATTAGGCCTACCTCTCTCAACAAGTTTCTATCATTATCGGCAGTGTTGCCAACTTATATTTTGAAAATCCGCTAAATACTACTAAAAATCCGCTAAAATTCCGCCAAGAAATCCGATCTCAAATAATGATCAATAAAATGAGCAATAATAATAATAATAATAATAATAATAATAATAATAATAATAATAATAATAATAATAATAATAATAATAATAATAAAAGTAAATGTGCGCGCGGCTGTGAGCTTGCATCCGGGAGATAGTAGGTTCGAATCCCACTATCGGCAGCCCTGAAGATGGTTTTCCGTGGTTTCCCATTTTCACACCAGGCAAATGCTGGGGCTGTACCTTAATTAAGGCCACGGCCGCTACCTTCCAACTCCTAGGCCTTTCCTGTCCCATCGTCGCCATAAGACCTATCTATGTCGGTGTGACGTAAAGCCCCTAGCAAAAAAAAAAAAAAAAAGTAAATGTCTGCACTCACCTGATCTATGAGTTTCACTGGGATTAACCCCCTGTCTTCGAGCCGGCGAGCTAAAACTTGTAGGCATTTTACTGCCGGGTGCAAACTAGGTGAATCCCCTACCTCAAAGGCCACACACGAAATAGGCGAGATCATTAAAGTGTCTTCCTTCATAGCATAAATATAAATGCTACTCTCTCACAGTTTCATTATCTGTCGTCATTCGTCAACTAAGAGATAATAACCCTCTCTCCATGCATTACAAATTTATGATAGCATGATTTCATAACACCAAATCCAAATAACATGTTTTCCTCATGTGACTGGTAGCTCCTGACAAGAAATACGGAATAGCTCGGAGAGAGACTGGAGTACAAATTTTTTTAAAAAACGTAAAATGGATAAAACACTAAATTCCACTATAATAAATCTAGGATTCCGCAAAAAAATCCGCTGTCCGCTAAATGATATATTTGTCCGCCGACAGACTTCTAATTCCGCCAAATTTAGTGGAAAATCCTCTAAGTTGGCAACACTGATTATCGGTATTGTAGTGAATAAATTTCGTTTGATACTTAGACATGACGTTTCGTTAGCAATGAACAATGTGAGAATGTGAAATGTCCAGAATCTCGAACCGCGAAATATGGCTGATGTGCGCCACAACCTAACGAGTTCACTTCACACACAGTGTCATAATTATAAAATGTTTCGTGTCCTAGGCCTATGTAAGAAAGTTTATACACATTTCCGGTTACCCTTTGACTCCACTAATATGTTAAGGCCGGTCTGAGTGGCTCAGACGGTTAAGGCGCTGGCCTTCTAACCCCAACTTGGCAGGTTCGATCCTGGCTCAGTCCGGTGGTATTTGAAGGTGCTCAAATACGACAGCCCCGTGTCGGTAGATTTACTGGCACCTTAAAGAACTCCTGCGGGACTAAATTCCGGCACCTCGGCGTCTCCGAGGACGTTAAAAAAGTAGTTAGTGGGACGTAAAACAAATAACATTATTATTATTAATATGTTAAGGTTTGAACTTTAGGAGGCATAGTGTGAATATCACTAACACAATGAATTCACGCCATTAAAGTTGGTGCGTGTAAAATCTTACATTAACATGAATAAAAGAGGAGGTCAACCCGTAAACAAGGTATGAGCACATTATCTATTTTCTTAGCTTATATTTCTCATAATATTTAATGTTATATCTAGGAATCTTTGAGTCAATAGACGCCTTTTCATTAACATTTTGGTGAAAATTTCCCTAATTTCTTCTCAGGATTGGAGAGGATAACAGGTTATGCCGCAGAGGAGTATTAAGATTTTATTATTAAGTGATTGGGACAGATGACGTGGGCCTCCATGTTTCATACTCCCTTAAAACTTGTCTAGAGTGATCTTGACTTCAGTATTTATATTTGTTGCATGAGTCACTGAACCAGATAAGCAGAATGTTTCCGCTGGAGATGAAGTGAGCTCGTAGTCTAATCGTGGCAAATATCAGAATCTAAGAAGTATTCTTTTAAAAACCAGAAGTTTGCAACTTTTAGTGATTTTTATATGGTTATAACAGTCACGGGATATTTCGTTTTAGCTGGAATTCGAACCAGAAGATGTGACATTTATTTAAAAAATCGCACGTTCATTGACTTGGATTCAAATCGCGGCCATCTTGGTGATAAGCCAGCGAGCAACGATATCACTCGACTGACACGTATCTGAGCACAACGGGTAACATGTACTTTTCTGGTGTGGCAAATTAGGAGATAGTCTTGTGTCTAAAGTTTAATCAAGAAAACAGCAGGAAAATATTTTTTGAAGTTGATCGAGAAAACTAGGAGATGGCAGTTTACCTCTAATTGATCTGGGGAAGTAGGGAAGAAACATTATTCTTGAACTGAACCAGGAAATAGGGGAAATGTATTTTTGATGTTGAATCAAGAAAGACTTTGCCTTGAGTTATACTAGACCGAGCGAGTTGGCCGTGCGATTAGGGTCATGCAGCTGTGAGCTTGCATTCGATATAATAGTGGGTAGGAACTCCACTGTCAGCAGCCCTGTAGAGGGATTTTCAGTGGTTTCCCATTTTCACACCAGCCAAATGCTGGGGCTGTACCTTAATTAAGTCCACGGCCGCTTCCTTCCCACTCCTAGCCCTCTCCTATCCCAACCGCGCCATAGGACCTGTCTGTGTTGGTGCGACATAAAGCAAATTGTAATAAATAAATAAATAAATAAATAAATAAATAAATAAATAAATAAATAAATAAATAAATAAATAAATAAATAAATAAATAAATAAATAAACTAGTGGAAGCGGGCCTATGCCCTGTGTTGACCCTTGAAACACGGAGAAAATTTTTATTTCCGCGTTGAAGGAGAAAATTAGGAACAATATTTGGGTGGGGCAGAAGAAACATTCCAGAGCTGAACTAGAAGAATAGGAGAAAAACATGCCATTGTTGGCAACCGTAGAATTTCGAACCAGCCCAACTTCCAAATCCTTACTTAATGTCAACTTGGCAGGCCATAATCAAAGTGTTATCATAAATATCATGGCCAATGTCCCACGATAAAGTTCAATATCTACAGCACGTTACATTTGTCCTGCGTTTCGTTTTGCCCACAACTATCCCGCCTGCGTGCTCATCGTTGAGTCTACCACCCGGCTGTTTCCTTAGCAACAGGGAAGTAAATCCGGAATTTTGTGTTCAGCCTCGACTCCGACTATTCTCCCTGACTGATACTGTGTCATGAATTCATCACATAACATTAAATGAGTCTTAAGTTTCTCTCGCGCACACAATCAATATAGGCTATGATTAGTATTGCTAACGACTAGACCTACACAAGAACCTCGTTTATCCGGACTAAGTGGGACCGGAAGTGATCCGGATTATCGAAAATCTGAATAATCCGGAAAAACTAAAAAAACAAATTGTCGTTGCCGGGACAAAACCTTCCATGTGATAATATTTTTGGAGATATACTGACCCACAGCACGTACATTATGAAGAGCGAGAATGCCTTGACAATATTCACACAATATTGCACCTTAGGTGACAGACCATTACTGGCCAAAGTTCTAAGCTAAACTATTTCACATAGGAGGTTTTGTCCCGGCAGCGACGAAATACAGTAGGCCCTACATGTTATATAATATTTAACCTAAGTTGTACAGTAAAACCTTTTTTCAATTGTACAAAAAATATAAGTACATTTTTCTTACATTTACGACTCTGTTTTATGCACTAAAATAATGTGTGAGTTTTTTTTCTGTTTTATATTTGTATAGCGTTTTCACTCAGCACGATCACGAAGACATGTTACTAACATCAGTTCTGACGGTATGGTTTCAGTCTGGGATTCTAAATAGGCCATCGTTTGTCCAGATGCATTGTTGCATCGCCATGAGTCACTGTTTCTTCTGATGAAGCGCCGGTTTCATTTTCGAATTCAGGGCCGATGACCTTCGATGTTAGGCCCCTTAAAACAACAAGCATCATCATCATCATCATCATCATCATTTTCGAATTCACCATCACTCTCGTCATTACCTCTCGAGGAACAAGAGGTAATAATTTATTCATTTGTCATTATGCCGTAGTCTGAATTAGGCTACAGTCATTTTTCAACCAGTCATTTGCGTCGTTCACATCTACGTCCGAGCATCCGGGAATGCGTGCAAATGTGTCAAGGAACTCAGAAGAGTCCACGGTTTTCTCATTCTCAATTCCAGGCTAATGCCGGGACGGTACCTTTGATAGACCGCGGCCGACTTACTTCCAATTACTGTCCTTAACTATCCTTAGCGGAAAAGACATTCAAGAAGAATCGACTCCGTAAAAGAAATACTGTACAAGAAAAAATAATTTTTTATTATTTTCGATCCGGATATACCGGAGATCCGTAGCCTCTGTGGCTCAGATGGCCGCGCGCCGGCCTCTCATCGCTGGGTTCCGTGGTTCAAATCCCGGTCACTCCATGTGAGATTTGTGCTGTACAAAGCGGAGACGGGACAGGTTTTTCTCCGGGTACTCCGGTTTTCCCTGTCATATTTCATTCCAGCAACACTCTCCAGTATCGTTTCATTTCATCTGCCATTCATTAATCATTGCCCCAGGGGAGTGCGACAGGCTTCGGCAGCCGGCACAATTCCTATCCTCGCCGCTAGATGGGGGCTTCATTCATTCCATTCCTGACCCAGTCGAATGACTGGAAACAGGCTGTGGATTCTCATTTCATAAACCGGAGATACGGATTAATGAGGGACGGATAAACAAGGTTCTTGTGTACTTAAATTCCCACATTTTAGTGCATCTTAGAATTCGTAGTAAGGGAGGGGACGTTAAAGAATTATTATTATTATTATTATTATTATTATTATTATTATTATTATTATTATTATTATTATTATTATTATTATTATTATTATTATTATTGTTATTGTTATTATTACGGCGGTACAGTGGTTTACAGAGGTGAAAGAAGGTGCGGGCATGAATGGGTATATACATATATCGATGGCTTACTTCTAAAACCTCGTATGCGACAATGCTCCTCCTACCCATTATATTCTTTAAGACTGGTCACGCTTCCCAGTCACATGTGTATATGTAGTCCATCAGAACAATTTTCGTAGTGTTCATTTTCCTATGCCGATGCGTAAAGGAAAATGGACCATACCATACCGTATTGTAAGGATGTTGTTTGCATGGCGAATTTAAGCACTCCTACAGTTTAAAGTATTTAAGGTTCATTTTACTTTACACATTAGCATAGGAAAATGAACACTACTAATATTGTTCTGATGGACTGAACATCCATATGTGGCTGGGGGGCTTTGACCAGTCTTAAGGAAGAAAATGGATAGGATGTGCATTGGGAGATACGAGGTTTTAGAGGTAAGCCGTCGATACACGAAAATTGAAAGATTGTTTTAAAACTTTAACATTAGACCTATATTTCTTTCTGCCTTTTTTGGTTTCTTTTCGGATGTTAAATTTTAACAAAACAATTCGCTAAGCGAAAAACATGATTTCAGGTACAGCAATGAGATATAGAAGTAATATAATAAATGAGAAGAGCACTTTGCTCCAGGAAAGTACCTACTGTAGGAGACTACCCTCCATTCCAGCCTTCAAAAGGCACCATTCAATCTTTACATTAATAGGTAAAGCGTTATTGCTCTATCAATTTACACTTAGGAATCTGTCTTCAAAAATTTCCAGGCCTATCAAAGGCACATCCTACATTTTATAAAATCAAATAGCATTCACTGTCTAAAACGATCAAGAGTCTGATACCTTTACCATGAAAAGCATGACATTGAGTTTAACAGGGGTAGAGAGTACCCATTCTACAAGGCCTTCGATGAAAGCAAAAGGTTAAATTACTGGCCCAAAAACCAAAATGTAAAGGAGGTGAACCCTTGCACTCCTAGAAATTTTCATTACATGCATAAAATCCTATTAGGTCTACGGGCTTATGGCCCGACGTTACAGGAGCTAAGCCTGTAAGTTAGTACTATAATAATAATGGCGTATGGCCTCCGGAGAGGCCTGGTGCAGGTCTTTTTCTAGTAGACGGCCTATTAGGCGACCTGCATGTCTGTGAAGATGAAGATGAGGGCCCTACCTAGGATGATTTCTAATGTTGAATACGCCACACACACCCAGCCCCCGATCCACTGGATTAAGGTTAAAATCCCCGACCCGGCCGGGAATCGAACCCGGGACCCTCTGAACCGATGGCCAGTATGCTGACCATTCAGCCAACGAGTCGGACAAGTTAGTACTGAGGTGACTACATAAAAAGGTTTAGTTAAAGCAATTACAAGATAGATTTGCAAGGTTACAAAATCATAGTCACCTCAAAATCAAGTTGAGAGGGAACACGAGAGGGTACCTCACTCTCTATTCCCTGACTTCGGTTAAGTTCTTTCGGCTTGTTGAAATTTACATTTAAGTTTGAAATTTACATTTTAGAAAATAAAGTTCCGTTACTAAAGATTTGAAACCTTCCTCTCGAGCTAGCTTTCAAAGATCATCACGTAGATATGCCAGAAGTGCCATTACCTTGAGCTGGTGGACTTCTCGAAGATGGACGAGGCGCCGCCGCGTACTTTATAAGCACTCTATACTGGAAAGATCAATAAGACAACTTGATCCCAAAAGTGCCAGCTTTTCTAGCCGAGGGGAAAGTTCCAGAAAATTCTGGGCAAGTGCCCGACACACCCCCAATTAAATACCAGAAAACTTTGGTTGGTAGAAAAATAAATGTACAAAATTTGTCATTGGCCAACACCTTAAGTTGGCGTGAAGAGACAGAAGTGTTGTAAACTTTAACACACCTAAAACAAGGAATAAACAATTCAGTTTAGTAAACCTTAACATACAAAATTACTCTACACTTTTAATAGTCAATCTTCACACCAGAGGGCATAACATAAATTTACAGTAGCGACATATGTAGAGAAATATTCAAACTTCTTGCGCTAGTTGTTGCGAGTTTTATATTTTAGATGGCATTCTCCAAGGCGCTTCATTTAAATCTATGGGGCGGGTGTACCTCCGGTACAATTATTATTATTATTATTATTATTATTATTATTATTATTATTATTATTATTATTTACAATTTGCTTTACTTCGCACCGACACACGCTTGGTGTGAAAAGGGAAACCACGCAAACCATCTTCTGGGCTGCTGACAGTGCTGTTTGAACCCACTGTCTCCCGCAGCTCACAGCTGCGCGCCCCTAACCGCACGGCCAACTCATCCAGTATATTATTATTATTATTATTATTATTATTATTATTATTATTATTATTATTATTATTATTATTATTATTATTATTATTATTATTGAGCGGCTTCCTGGTCAACTTAGTGCCCTAGTTTCGAAGGGCCCTGATTCGGTTCGCAGCCAATTCGTCTAGCTAGTGCACTGAGAATTTGTGATAGTCTCAATGTAGGGTACAAATCTTGAATTAGGCTACGCACAACACTTATAACCCTGCCAACCACCAAAGAAACATTTAACGGTCGAATAATACAGTACACTTCACACTTGCAGCCCCACGAGGGTTGAGAAAAGCAACAGTTGTATTATTATTATTAGGCCTATACGGTTTTCGAAGACGCCGAGGTGGTGGAAATTTTCCCCGCAGGAGTTCTTTTACGTGCCAGTAAATTTACCGATACAAGGCTGGCTTATTTAATCACTTTTAAATACCACCCAACTGAGCCGGAATTGAACCCTCCCGACTTGACTCAGAAGGCCACTGCTCCACGGTTTTTGTTATTATTATTATTATTATTATTATTATTATTATTATTATTATTATTATTATTATTATTATTATTATTATTATTATTATTATTATTATTATTATTATTGCCTATATTCTTCTCAAAGGTATAAAGAGCGTCAGTCTCCGCTCTGACATGGCCCAGAACAGAACTAAATGGAGACAACGAATCCATATAGCGGACCCTGTTACTAGAAGTGGCAAGCGCTGAAATAATAATAATAATAATAATAATAATAATAATAATAATAATAATGAAATGAAATGAAATGAAATGAAATGAAATGGAATGGCGTATGGCTTTTAGTGCCTAGAGTGTCCGAGGACAAGTTCGGCTCGCCAGATGCAGGTCTTTTGATTTGACCCCGGTAGGCGACCTGCGCGTCGTGATGAGGATGAAATGATGATGAAGACGACACATAGGACTATACCCAGCCCTCGTGCCAGCGAAATTAACCAATTATGGTTAAAATTCCCGACCCTGCTGGGAATCGAACCCGGGACCCCTGTGCCCAAAGGCCAGCACGCTAACCATTTAGCCATGGAGACGGACATAATAATAATAATAATAATAATAATAATAATAATAATAATAATAATAATAATAATAATAATAATAGTCTAATAACAACAATAATAATAATAATAATAATAATAATGTTATTGGCTTTACGTCCCACTAACTACTGAAACGGTTTTCGGAGACGCCGAGGTGCCGGAATTTAGTCCCGCAGGATTTGTTTTACGTGCCAGTAAATCTTACGACATGAGGCTGACGTGTGTAAGTACCCTCAAATATCACCGGACTGACCCAGGAGCTGAAGAAAAGAAGAAGATTATTCATAAAGCTGTAAGAGCGATGACGGTTCTGTACCTGTCTCTGTGTTGAGTAGGCCTAGTCGCTTCTAGCTGCCCGATGAGGTTAATTAAATAATCGTAGTACCGAGCTGCAAATCTTCTGAAGTGGTGCTAACTAGGCGACCTGCCCACCAATGTTGACATTCTCAATGGAATTCTACTAGAAGGTTTCCATTGCTGAGTTAATTTAATGTTGTCGGGTTCACTCAGATTTTTGGCCACCTTTCAAAAAATCGATTATGTAAGTGGGGATCGGACCTTCGAACTAGAGATCATGAGTCGGACACTCAACCTGTGAGTCATAAAAGAAATTCTGTAATATATTCGAAACGGGTCATAATGACCAAAGAAATACAATATCACTTATGCATATCGTTGACTTACTTCTAAAACCTCGTATGTGACAATGCTCATCCTACCCATTAGTCTATATTCCTTAAGACTGGTCTCGCCTCCCAGCCATATGCAGTCCATCAGAACATTTTTTGTTGTGTTCATTTTCCTATGCCCATGTGTAAAGGGAAATGAACTTCAAGTTCATTATACTGTAGGAATGGGTAAATTCGCCATGCAAACAACATCCCTTTTTTTTCTGCTAGTTGTTTTACGTCGCACCGACACAGATAGGTCTTATGGCGACGATGGGACAGGAAAAGCCTAGGAGTGGGAAGGAAGCGGCCGTGGCCTTAATTAAGGTACAGCCCCAGCATTTGCCTGGTGTGAAAATAGGAAACCACCGAAAACCATTTTCAGGGCTGCCGACAGTGGGGTTCGAACCTACTATCTCCCGAATACTGGATACTGGCCGCACTTAAGCGACTGCAGATATCGAGCTCGGTAACAACATCCCTACAATGTGGTATGGTAAGGCCCATTTTCCTTTATATATTAACATAGGAAAACGAACACAAGGAAAATTATTCTGATGGACTGCATATAAATATGTGGCTGGGAGAAGTGTCCAGTCTTAAGGATTATAATGGGCAAGAAGAGCATCGGGACATACGAGGTTTTAAAAGAAAACCATCGATATGCATATGTGGCTGGGAGGCGTGGCCAGTCTTAAGGGATATAATGGGTAGGAAGTGCTTTGGGACATACGAGGTTTTAAAAGAAAGCCAACGATATGAATTTATATGTAGTCCATCAGAACAATTTTCGTAGTGTTCATTTTCCAATGCGGAAATGTACAGGAAAATGGACCTTACCATACCGTATTGTAGAAATGTTGTTTTCATGGCGAATTTAAGCACCTACTCAAGACAACCGATCATACGTATAATCTTGACTGG
The DNA here is from genome assembly GCF_040414725.1 of Anabrus simplex. Taxonomy (NCBI): domain Eukaryota; kingdom Metazoa; phylum Arthropoda; class Insecta; order Orthoptera; family Tettigoniidae; genus Anabrus; species Anabrus simplex. Next base: position 691,558,345 of record NC_090266.1, on the reverse strand, counting down.
GGAAGTTCCAAGTCACCGAGGTAGACCTAACAACTGCAATTAAAAAAGCTGCACAGACTTGTAGGCCTAATGGATGCTACAGGTACATCAAGTGAGACATATCCGAAGCTTACCAAGATTGAAACCATTAGAAATATGTGTAATGGAAGAGCACTCGCCACCAGATCGGTCAGTATGATGAATAAGTGCAGCAGAGAAATTCTGCGGTATCTCAGATCAGTGGGTCATAATTTTTCAGGACACGTGTAGTCTATTATTGGATAATAATAACAAGAAAATAAAATCCTCGCCATTACTTTCTACTATTGCTTTTTGTACTTTATACTAAAGGAATTCTTGACAAGTACGGAGACAAATTTCTTTTCGGGACAAACAGTTTCGGACCAATTAGCTCGGTACAATTGTTTTGAGACGAACTGTCGTAACTTCGCAAGATTTAAATCGGAGATAGGTACTGTTAGTGTATTCAAGAAAAATGAGGAAATAAGTGTAAGAAGCCCAGCAAATTCAGGAATGCAAGAGATCGTTAGCTCTCCTAAAGTCAGCTTGCAGTTTTACGTGACAATTAGCCTTATCATAAATCTTAAACTCTCGGATCGACAGTTTTATATGAAACCAGAGCCACAAGGACGTGACTTCTCATTTCGAAAACCTTACATGCATCGTGTGGTATTCGAATCATGGCCACTTCGATGAAAAGCTAGAAACTAAGTTACCCAGCTACCACATAGCAATCCTCACCATAGATAAAATCTTGAAAACATTAATTTCTATTGCCCGTATAATCGTCATTATATTCGTTCATCCATGAAATCATTGTACCTTTAATTGCAATGGTGCAATATGAACGAAAATTGAACTATTTTGTGTGTTCTGAATAGGCCTAATAATTTAAAATTCTCTCAGTTCTTAAGATGTCCATTAAAGCAATATCACATACATTATCAACATCTTCATTTTTCCTTAAGTAACTGGTTAGGAGGAAACATGGTTAGAGCGAGCGTAGTCCCTGCGGGACGGTGCAAGGAGCTTGGCAAACGATCTGTTCAACTGAAAAGTGAAGAGGAATAGGGGAATAAAATGAAGGAAAGAGCCCGTGTCTAACAGAAAATTAGCCAGAAACTAGGGAAGCATAGGCGAGCAGGAAAAGAAATGATGGGCTGCGAATGTGGAGGTACAAGGAATTGGCTGCGTTAAAAGCCTCTTCCCGTCTCTGGCGCTCTCACTCTCCGTGTCGCACTTCCTGAAAGGCCTAGCAATTCCCCCCCACGCTTTCCTTCAGAACCAACAAGGCAGAAGGTAAGGCGGGCAAGGCAGCTACTCCCTTGCTCTATTACTTGAAGCCATCCTATTGGACGAGAAATTGTATGCGAAAATGTGCTCTTCTCGTGTGTCCCCTCCTACTAGGCTTCCCTCCCCCACCCCCGTCCCTTGCACAACCCTCACCCCCAACATCCTCCCGCCACCTAAGTACATAGCTCTTCTAGTCCTTCACCGCCATCTTCCTCGTTCAAGTAAAGAACGAAGACAACATTGCTTCAAATTGGGTATTCTTCTGTAGCTCGTAACTCTGGGAAAAGCAATCTAACAACCAATAAGAAAAATGCTCCAGTAGGGGATTTGAACTGTATCATGAGGAAACCCTCCTTAAGACATGCATAATTAAAATCACCTTTTGATAGAATAAAAGTAGGCCTACATGCAGGGAGAAATTCCTTTATGGAATTCTGTATTTTAAAAAGGTAGCTCTTTCAATGAAAGTTAAAACTAATTCTGAGAAAGAGTGGTAGCTTTTGTTAGTTTTACCTCATATCACAGAATTCAATCACGGGACTGCTCGGTAATTCAAAACGAAACTCAGAGATACCTGCATGTAACAGAATCACACGACGCCACATTTTATTTCCGATGAGAACAAGATTTCACGTAGCACATATTGAGCTGAACTACTTTTCAATAATAGCCTATACCTAGAACTGTCGTCCATTTTAGGAAGCAATGGGACATTCTACATCCGTTAAGCAGGGCTGAGTGGCTCAGACGGTTGAGGCGACCCCTACTTGGCAGATTCGATTCTGGCTCAGTCGGCTGGTAGGTAAAGGTGCTCAAATACGTCAGCCTCGTGTCGGTAGATTTACTGGCACGTAAAGGAACTCCTTCGGGACTAAATTCTGGCACGTCAGGGTCTCAGAAAACCGTAAAACGTAGTTTGTGGGACGTAAAAATATATCAGTATAGACTAATTATTAATAGACTATCAATGTCTTAACACACTTAGAATCACGAAAAGTTTGATCGCCTTTTAGGAAAAGAAGCAACAAGTTCAGAAAACGTAACTTAGGCCTACCTTCTTTTCTCGCTAATTTTAGGAAATTGTAGAATATATGATATCAGAAATAGAATCAGAACATATTTCAAGTGAACAGCATAAGTTTACTCTTGAATTAAAAACACCTGCTAGTGCAGAAAACATTTAAAAGGGACAATGTTTCTGAGGAAAGATAATTTTGATAAAATTCTGCAGGTAAATATACAGGAAAAGGGACAAATTACCGTAATGTAGGCCTACTCTCGGATCCAGTTTCTTTCCAAGTTGGGTCGGTTCTCGTTATTAATGATCACACTATATAGTCTTAATAGTGACGTTCATAGAACTAGGGAAGTGTGTCTTTGAAGACTGGTCTTCGCTGAATACCGGTTCTTCTGAAGGTAGATTTCATTCCACTAATTTACTTTTACTCAGCAAGGACACTTCGGTCACTTCATAGTGAAGCCGTCTATGCTTTTTCTTCTTCTTTTTCTACCGCTTTTCCCACACCTGTGGGGTCGCGGGTGCGAACCGTGTCACACATGTGGATTCGGCCCTATTTTATAGCCGGATGGCCTTCCTGACGTCAACCCTATATGGAGGGATGTAATCACTATTGCGTGTTTCTGGTGGTTGTTGTGTTGTCTGAATTTGAAAAGGAAAGTGTAGGGACAAACACAAACACCCAGTCCCCGGGCCAGAAGTATTAATCGGAGGCGATTAAAATCCCCGACCCAGCCGGGAATTGAACCCGGGACCCTGTGAACCGGAGGCCTCAACGCTGATCATTCAGCCAGTGAGTCAGTGGAGCCATCTATGGTATGATCTCTAAATTCAAATTGAGCAGAACTGAAACACTTCTCGTTACAAGAATGTATGCAGTAAAAGAGCTATTATAGGCTACACTGAAAACCTACAACCTGTTTTCCAGTCAGTGTCCGGGTCAGGGATGTAATGAATGAATCATATATAGGCTGTTATTACGATGGGGTCGCCACTCCCAAAGTGGTAGGCTACACTAGCTGTGTTAATTCTCTTAGGTCTTTTAATTCTACGGATATGCAATGCAGCTCAAGCGGAATATTAATTTCATCGGAGTGGACTTCCGTGCATTCCGTCTTCAGTAGGGTAGTAACGACGTGAAGGGTTGTGAGATAAATTCCTCAACCTCCTCTTTCCATTTTAAGTATGCTGGTGATAGAAACCCAGAGCACGATGACATACAGGATGAGCCACGAGAAACTTACGGTTCCTTGTCCATATTAGTTGGTATCATAAGCACTTTCGGTAGAAAATGAACTAACGCCTCAGTCTTGTGCCATGCATCTTTTAGTTGAAACGGCGTATGGCTTTTAGTGCCGGGAGTGTCCGAGGACATGTTTGGCTTGCCAGGTGCAGGTCTTTCGATTTGACGCTCGTAGGCGACCTGCGCGCCGTTATGAGGACGAAATGATGATGAAGACAACACATAAGTTACACCCAGCCCCTGTGTCAGCGAAATTAACCAATGATGGTTAAAATTCCCGACCCTGCCGGGAATCGAACCCGGGACCCCTGTGACCAAAGGCCAGCACGCTAACCATTTAGCCATGGAGCCGGACATCTTTTAGTTAACAAGATAGCATCGGAATTGTTGCGTGTTATGAAAAGGTTTCTATTAACTCAATTGTGAAAACTCAACGGGAATTTCGTCGTTTCTTTAATATTCTTACCATAGAAGAATAATGCTTATGCAGAGATTCAGAGCTATATGTTTCTCTACCAAAATTAAAGTGGCCAACTGATCCCAGTAACATCGTGTGAACGCTTTCGAACATCAAGGCTAAGAGGCTAGTACAGCGCTTAACTGACATTGGTTATTCTAACAGCGATGTCGAAAGAATTACACTTCACAAGAACACATTCATTGACATCCTTTAGAAATCACACAGTATTCAATAGTTCAAGATAACATGCAGTGACGTCGATTAGGGCGGGTGGGAGAAAAAAATGTATTCTATTTTAGCAGCTTAAAACTACGAATTATAAAAAACATGTTACTTATACAAAATCCGTTATCTCATCACCTAATTATGTTTCCTCTAATTTCTCACTAGTTGAACTTTGTTAAATTATCATTTTTTTGTGTTAATTTTCAACAAGTGATATTTTTGAATGAAATTACTAATGATCACTTGTGAATTCTCAAAGTACTCATATTTAATTTTAATATGCCCTTCATGTGTAGTTGTTCATTTAGTAGAAGTTTATTGTATAGTATTAATCAAAATCTCAAAAAGAACAACGGTGGGCCTATTAGAATATTACCACAGCTAAATTGGTGAACTGTCAACATCCTCTCTGTCCAAATTCACTCAGAGAGTAAAAAGAGCTTACCATTTTTCAGCTACTTCTTTTTATTTCGTTGTCTAACCCCTCATACCGCCAGACCCCCTGTGATTTTGTTGTCTATATTATTATTATTATTATTATTATTATTATTATTATTATTATTATTATTATTATTATTATTATTATTATAACCATAGGCCTAAATCACAATTGTGGGCCGTTAAATCTGACTACAGTCTTCGTTTTCTTTTCTCACACTTTTCCCACCCACCCCACGCATATGGAGTTGGTCTGATTTAACGAAGATGCCATTCCTGGCGTCAAGCCTATGTACGTGTTTCCGTGGTGTTTGATAATATGGTATTTTGTGTGTATAGGGAGAGATTTCTGTCCCAACAATCACAAAAACCCAATCACGGAGTAGAAAAATCCCCGACCTGGCCGAGGACCGAAGGCCGATATACTGATATTTTAGCCTAGGAGTCGGACTGAACATGACTTCAATAATAAACATAAATGTCAAATTAAATACTCATTCAATGGTTTACCTTCCGGCAATGATTATTTGATAACCAAATTATAAAACAATTCTCAGCGTAAGTCGTAAGGGAATCAGAAAGAAAATGAAACTCGTACTGCCAAAATGCTACACATTTTCCATTATTTGCCTACTATACAAATCAACCAAGGTCCGAGATTCAGCCGCGCTTCAATAGCCTACTTTCTCTTAATCATCGACAGTCACTGGCTGCACAACGTACTGGAAATGTTTAGGCACTCGTTTTTTATGCTTAAAATGAGTTCAGTTCCCAATAGAGTCGGGTGACATTTAAAAATGCTTATTAAAGGCGAGAAATCCGTGTCAGTAGTTTTAGGGCCTACTGGAATGTTAAAGCGTCCGTCTTCAGGACAAGAGTAAGTTGGTTTTCGTCTCTTTCGGCGTACGTGGCAGGAATTGACGGGACAGTAAACACACAGTGTTGTTGGTTTTTTTTCTATTTGTTTTACGTCGCACCGACACAGAAATGTCTTATGGTGACGAAAACACACAGTGTTATCATTAGTTACGTGAATATTATTTCTTTATATAGTTAGTCAGTTATTTAGTTGGTTAGTTAAGTAGTTAGTTAGTTTGTGTGATAGGCATTACTCTCAACATATACGACAAGAAAAATACAATAAAATTTACAATATAGGCTTAACCAAAACCACCGTGACGTACACGATATTTTGGACTCCTAAATTATTATCCCTTCTGAATTCCCATGTAGGCCTACCACACCCGAATTCAAGATCTAATTTTATATTTTTAAATAAGTATATTAAATCATCTGCCCATAATATTCACCACTTTACAGACTATTAACTATCTGTAAAAGTGTATCTCGGTTTAATAACGCTTTTGATTTTTGCACAAATGTGAGAATACTTAAAGAAAAAAGAAAGCACGGCTACAATTGGCAGGTAAGTTATGGTGACACATGATTGTATATTCAGAAGAATATTTGAAACAATTTGTGTTAGGTTAGCGGATATTTAATTACATTATGTTTCTTGTTATTAAATTATGATTATTTGTAATTTTACGATATATCAAAAAGGAATGCTACTGTAAATGCGATTTTAAAAAAACCTTGTAGTATGCTATACTGTACCATTGGATATGGGTGCAATTAATTAAATTATATTAAACTCCAGTGCGTTGCGCACAGTCCCCTTAGACTATATGCACGCGTTTCATAGCCATTGATTTCTATCCAGATAAGAAATTTCAGCATATACCGACTCATTTCAGACGTTCATGCATTCACTAGTCTATACAAAAATATAGGCCCAATATTATCAGGATTTCTTCTTGCATAAAACTAGGAAAAATATCCTCTCCGGTTTCTAGTTACAGTTATGAGTAAGCAATATTACAAAAACAAAAAAAAGCATATAGAATAGACCATAGTCATGTTCATTTTTCAGCTAAGATCCTAAGCAGAACTGCTGAAGATTTACAAAACGCCCTTATAACATTTGATTTCCGTCGGAACTTTAAAAATCACTCAATGTACTTCCACGTTTACTCTTGAAAGACGAACTTCAAATGCATTAGTGTCACCTAAAATGCGTATTAAAGTAATTCAAAATTATTAAATAGATTGCAATAATTTTAATTAGCAACACTTAAATACAGTCAGTATCTTAGTCTTGAGTGATCGAAATGAAAGGAAGTGAATGTATGTCAAATTTTCAAAAGTCGGCATTTACGGAAAAAGAAGTGATCAAAGAGCAATTTAGCACATAAGATACAGGCCTATGTAATTTAGAGGATATTTCATTATTATTCTTGACCTCATATAAATTACTATAATTACCAATAAAGGTGGAGCCTCCGTGGCTCAGACGGCAGCGCGTCGGCCTCTCACCGCTGGATACCGTGGTTCAAATCCCGGTCACTCCATGTGAGATTTGTGCTGGACAAAGCGGAGGCGGGACAGGTTTTTCTCCGGGTACTCCGGTTTTCCCTGTCATCTTTCATTCCAGCAACACTCTCCATTCTCGTTTCATAGCATCTATCACTCATTAATATAAATCACTTTGGGAGTGGCGACCCCATCGTAATAACAGCCTATATATGGTTCATTCATTACATCCCTGACCCGGTCAAAGACTGGAAAACAGGTTGTAGGTTTTCATTTTCACCAATAAAGGTCCGTCATGTCGGAAGCTTTCCCTTCTCTCTGAATACAATGTTTTCCAAACACTTCATGAGAATAACATCAGAATGGGGTTGCTATGTGGTTGCTACCACACAATCCACAAACATCGAGTTTTGAAATTCCCTCAGGGTGATTAATTTTTCTTGTGAAATCGAAATACTTTTCTCCTCCTTGTGCTCTATGACCACTTCGTACAATGTTAGAGTACCAGGGGTCACCATAATCTTTTCAATAGCGATTGATCCCTATTTTATAAAATGCAATTGTATCATACTCTCAGCTTACTGCTGTAGCTATAGCAAGCACTAAAGCGACAAGGCGAAAACCAATTAGCAACAATTTGTAAACGGTCAACTGTAGACGCTTATTTATGTATTTATTTGTTCGTTAACTTACTTATTGAGGTTTGTATTATGACATGAATCAATTATCGAGACAGCTATAATAAGACGACAGCACTAACGATATTTTTGTAGTGTTACTGACTTGTTTTCAAGAGCAAAGCAAAGCTATTATTATTCCGTTTCTTGGTTTCACGTCCCAATACTATTTTTACGATTCTCGGAGACGCCGAGATGTTGGAAGATAGACTCGCGAACTGAGTTCTACCAGCCCTTAGATCCAGTTTTTACATTTGACATTTTAAATAATAATATTTTATTTTACGTAACACTAACCACATTCTTACAGTATTCGGAGACGTCTGGGTGCCAGAATTTTATCCCACATGAGTTCTTGTACGCGACAGTAAATCTGCCGACATGAGGCTGACGTATTTGAGCACCTTCATACACCACCGGACTTAGCCAGGATCGAACCTGTCAAGTTGGGCTGAATAGTCCAGCGCTCTACCATCTGAGCTACCCAGCCCAGCTTTGACATTTTCAATGAGATCGAGATAGTAATAAATAATAACAATAATAATAATAGTCTAATAAATATAATAAAAGTCCCGCGTAGAGCAACAGGTTTTATGGGCCTTGGACTATCAAGGGATCGGACTGCAGATCACGAGATGACGCGTGACCTGGCGGACGAAGGTTCTTGGTCGTTATTCTTGGCTCTCTAGAGCGCGGCCGCGATCTCACCCTTCAGGTACAAATTCCTGACCTGGCCGGGAATTGAATCCAGGGCCTCCGGGTACGAGACAGGTGAATAATAATAATAATAATAATAATAATAATAATAATAATAATAATAATAATAATAATAATAATAATAATAAGGCCTATTAACGTCAAGCTGGGTGGCTGAGATGGCAAGAGGACTATATTTCTGAGTCCAAGTTAGCGAGTTTGATCCCGGCTCAGTCCGAGGATCAAAATACCAGCATCTCTGAGTCGGGATTCCATCCCGCTAACTTAGCCTAACGTGTGGCTATCAGAAAAATCTTGTGTGAATTTATGCCGCTGCAATATTATTATTATTATTATTATTATTATTATTATTATTATTATTATTATTATTATTATTATTATTATTATTATTATTATTATTATTATTATTATTTTCTCAGTTGTTGCCCAGTTCGAAGACCTGTGGTTTATATGGGTCCCGGGATCGATTTCCGACCAGGTGGGGGATTTTACTCGCATCTAGTTAATTCTTATTTGTGTTTGTTCCAATAATCTACCATTCCTATACATATAGTATAACATACCACTGTACCATGCAGCACAGAAACATAATAATATTAATACATCCCACCACATAGGGTTAGAGTGAGGAAGGGCATCCGGTCATAGAACAGAGCTAAGTCCACTTGTATATTTCTCCCCTACAACCCGATGAGGGCGTATGAAAATCAGTGAAAACGGAGATTCCTCACTTAAATGCACATTGGAAAACATAGGGCCTATCACAACTGAATAGGTCATCAGATAAAATTACCACGCTTAGTGCATAGAATTACAAGTCAGATGACTGCACAATCTCGTGCCCCAGAATGCACAGTAATAATGATCGTAACAACAAAATTTGAAAAGAAAATATTAGTGAAATCCAATACGAGTGTCTTTACATGGATCAGCCACCCAGTAGAGGATACAGAATATTCATTCCGGTTTGGATTCTGTGCGACATTCCATCTCTGTTGTCAAAGTACCTGAACAATACCTTTCTACCTTTAAAGGCAATACTTCCAACTATTTTAAACTGTTCACGGGACCAAACGGAGCAAAATTGATCCCTTCAAAAAGGCCCTTCATTGTACAGGCCCTACTCTTAAAATATGACGTGGCAAAAAATATGTCTGAATCCTTAGAAGATAATAATAATAATAATAATAATAATAATAATAATAATAATAATAATAATAATAATAATAATAATAATAATAATAATAATCTTCTTTTACTACCGCTTCTTCCCACACCTGTGGGGTCGCGGGTGTGAACTGCGTCGCACATGTGGATTTGGCCCTGTTTTACGGCCGGATGCCTTTCCTGACGCCAGCCCTATATGGAGGGATGTAATCACTATTGCGTGTTTCTGTGGTGGTTGCTAGTGTAGTGTGATGTCTGAATATGAAGAGGAGAGTGTTGGGACGGACACATAGCCTACACCCAGTCCCCGAGCCACAAGAATTAATCAGAAGCGACTAAAATCACCGACCCGGCCGGGAATTGAACCCGGGACCCTCTGAATCGGTGGCCAATACGCTGACCATTCAGCCAACGAGTCGTACAACAACAACAACAACAATAATAATAATAATAATAATAATAATAATAATAATAATAATAATAATAATAATAATAATAATAATAATAATAATAATAATAATCATAATAATAATAATAATAATATAAAAAAATATACCCACACAGCTACTATGTGCAAGTATTTTGGTCTGATGCCATATAGTCAATTTTTACATTCCATTTACTCTACCAGATGACAGGGAAACAAGTACATAGAGTATTTGAGGGATCTATAGCTGAATTTTATATAATTTTGTCGGCTGAACAGCAAACGTATCACCAAAGATCTTTTACAAGCTGAATTCGTACAACATGGACTTACAGTATTTCAGCACTTCAAAAATCCGACAAGAACCCGCGAACTTCAGATCTGGTGGCCGACATTCCGCCACTGATCCACAGAGGGAGGAAATGAATTGAGTAAAATTACCTCCATGAATGCATGCTTCCGCACTCATATCATAATTTTTTATCAATCAAATTTAATTGGTCTCCACGCCTTTGGCTCACGGTTAAACACCCCCCTCTCTTCCACATTATCCCAGGTGACTTCAGTGGGACCAGCGTACTGGGTTATTAACTGCTATGCATCAAAAGTCGGTCAATAGTCCTGGATATTTGAGTACAGAGAGCCATTTATAATACATCAAAGTAGCTTATGTCTACTCCTTGTTAATTGGTTGGTGCATGGCCATGGTCACTTCACCGATCACTTTCCTGGAGTTGATATCAACCAGAGTCATTGTCGTGGATCAATGAGCATCCAGAAACAAATTATGACTGCGACTGCAATCAATGCTCTGGGTGAATTTCCTTAAACTACTCATAGTTCGCTGATTGAAAAAGAATCCACAGTCTGTTTCCGGTCATTTGACTAGGTTAGTGACGCAATGAATGAATCTCGCGGCGAGGATATGAACTGTGCCGGCTGCCGAACCCTGGTCGCACTCCTCTGGGACCACTATGATTAATGACTGGCAGATGAAATGAAATGATATTAGTGACTGTTGCTGGATGAATGATTACAGGGAAACCGGAGCACAAATCTCACATGGAGTGACCCGGATTTGAACCACGGAACCCAGCGGTGAGAGGCCGGCGCGCTGATGCCTGTACCACGGAGGCTCTACTGTTCACTGATTACGTTTGCAATTATAATTGCACTTCTGGTACACAATTTACTGAAATACTGAGTTTTTACTTAATCTCGCTATAACCCGGAGACCATTTATAATTACTGCAGTCGATCTTTCCTGCTTTAGTTCATGAGCAACTGCTCACACAAAAATCATTGACATTAATTAGTATATGACTTTTGGTTTTGACTTGCATTTAAAACCCAGGAATGTATTCTAGTACATGTAAGTCCAAAGGATCTGACCTACCACTTGGATAATTCAAACCAGTGCAACTGTTGTTATCGTTTTACGCAATGAAGAAATGAATGGCTTTTTATTTTTCGTTGCCTTGCTTCCCATTACATGTTCAACCCTTACCAATCTTGTATTTTTATATTTTTTATTTTTTTCTTATCTTTATATTCACTGGTTAAGTGTAAGACAGGGAGTGTCTGTTCAAAAGGCGCTATATCCACCCTAAGACAGTTGTGGGAAAACGCAAGGAACGTATAAAAAATTGCATATTGAACGTACCTAGGACCGTGTATGTTACAACATTTACGTATTTCCTTTCTGAATTGCTCATGGCAATCGATAATATTCAACTACTTCTAATGCATGTAGACAAAATCTATATAGGCAATATATAAAATAACATGTCCTGACTGACGGACTCATTATGGCCGAACCAAAACTACTGAAAATAAAGATGTGAAATTTTGGGGGTACATTTATATTCTAGTCTAGCTCAGGGCTTCTCAAACTCCCAAAATCTCACGCGTGCAAATTGAGAAGCAGAAGTCCTGTGCACGGTGCATCGGTCCCACTCGGCTCGGCTCGCACCAGCGCGTCGTCTCGGGGCGACTCGGCTAAGCTCGGGTCAACTCGACTCTGATTTGGAGCGCTACGGAGCAAGTGAGGAAGAGGGAGACAGGTGGAGCGAGCTAGACAGGCGTGGGGACAGAGAGAGACAGCGCTATTATTCCAAATGGAGGAGTGGGGGTCTGAATTCTGGTCAACCAAGCGATGTCGTCTTTTGCGCCGTGCACCCCGCAATGCACTGGTGCATGCACCCTGAGAGGCCCTGGTCTAGCTGCTCACTAAGGGAGGATTTTTTAAATATTCCGTCGCTAAGGGGGTGACAAGTAGGATGAATTGTTTAAATGAGCATATCTATATCTCAAAAACTGAAAAGTTTAAAAATTGGTATTTTGAATCTCCCTTTAAAAATAAAGAAACAAGTCCTTTTTCTTTCGGAAAATCCCCTCAAGTGAAGTAAAAAAAAGGTAAAAATGTGGTTAATGCCTTTTATAAGGATAGTTATAGGCCTATCTCAAGAACTGAAGATGTCACAGACATGAAAATTGGTATTTGGAATCTCCTTTCAAAATAAAGAAACACTTATATTTTTTGTTTTTGGAAAATCAAAATAATGGGGGAGAACAGGATTGACAAAGGGGGTGAATTTAAAAACAAATCTTTACCTACAGTAGGGCTATATCTCAGAAATATGAATTGTTACAGACGTGAAAATTTGTATTTGGAATGTCCTGTAAAAGTAAGGAAAGTTTATTTTCGGAAATTCCACTTATGGGGAACTGAGAAAGGGGGTGAATATTTAAAATGAGAATATCTACAGAACATCTCATAAACTTGACATGCTACAGATGTGTATATTGGTATTTTCAATCTCTTTTAAAATAAGAAGACATGTATTTTTGTTTTCGGAAAAACCACTTAAAGGGGAAAAAAGGACTGAAAAGCGGGTTGAATCCCTTTTATTAGAATAGTGATATCTCAAAACCTGAAGACGTTACAGAGGTGAAAATTGGTAATTGGAGTCATCTTAAAAAATAACGGAATACGTCTTCCTCGTTTTCGGAAAATCCACCTAACGGGGGTGGGGGTGAAAGATTTTAAAATGTAGTTGAATTCTTCTGATGAGGATATTTATATTTCAGAAACTAAAGATGTAGCACACGTGAAAATTATTATTTTGAATTTCCTTTAAAATTAAAGAAGCATGTATTGATTGTTTTAGGAAAATCCACTTAAGGGGTGAACGAATTGCAAAATTCATTGAATTATTTGTATGAGGATACTTAAGTCTAAAAAACTGAAGGTGTTACAGACGTGAAAATTGGTATTTGGATTCTCCTTAAAAATAAATAAGCATTCATTTTTAATGAAAAATCAACTTGGGTCGGGGGTGAAAAGGAGTTGAATAATTTTTATGAGGATACATATATCTCAAAAACTGAAGATATTACATTCATGATAATCGGTATTTGGAAGCTCCTATATAAATAAAGGAAGACCGTTTTTTTATATCTTTTGGAAAATTCACTTAAGGGGGAAGCTGAAACAAGTGAAAAAACTGAATTATTTTTATGGTGATACTTTTATCTTAAAAATTGCAGATGTTAGAGACGTGAAAACTGGTATTTGGAACCTCCTTTAAACAATAAAGAAACACGCATTTTGGCGTGAATATCAACTTGGGGAGCGGGGGAGAGGAGTACAAAAGGCGTTGAATTATTTTATGTGGGTGCTTATATCTAAAAAACTGAAGACGTTACAGGCATGAAAACTGGAATCACTTTTAAAAACAATGAGACACTTTCTTTTTCAGTAAATCCACTTAAAGAGGTGAAAAGAATTGAAAAAGCGGATGAATTTTTAAACTGAGTGCCGGTATATCTACAGAATATAATTCAAAAACATAACATGTTATAGACGTGAAACTTGGTATTTGGAAAGTCCTTTACAGAATACAGGAACATTTTTTATTTTCGGAAAAGGCACTTAACGGGGGTGAAAGGATGTGAAAAAAGTGTTGAATTAATTTTTATGCGGATACTTAGATCTCAAAAACTGAAGATGTTACAGAGGTGGAAATAGGTATTTGGAAATTCTTTTAAAAATAAAGAAACTTTTTTCCGACTTGAAAGAAGACTGTTTCTCACATGTACAGATCTATGTCGCATGGTCATCTTAGCCCCCAAAGACAATACCACAAACGTGGTTTGCAAAGGGCTTCTGGGGTAAATGTTACTCAATTTTTCAGTAAGTTTTTATACCTTAGCGATTTTCAGATAATCTCTTAGTACAGTACCTAGGAACGATTACTTTTAACAAATTTGAAATCCACGCGAGCGAAGCCGCTGGTAAATACTAGTACTGAATATTTTTCTTGAAGTAGAAATAGCATCTTTTGAACAGACAACCCTCACGTGCGCCAGTTATTGAGAGTGCGACTTGACTTAGGTTAGAGAAGGCATGAGGCAGGGTGAGAATGGTTTGAAGACGATCCAGCGCTAAAAGGTAATGGCAGAATTGTAATTGTGCCGGCGTGTATTTCGAGGGGAAGTTTTCAGCTGTTTTCTTAATATCTAATGGGTAATTTTTTCGGGGACTGAAATATAGGACCTCCTGTGCTGTCTTCGGACTCTAATTATATTCCCTACCGGGAAAATATTTAATGTGAGGGAGCACGAGTGGTAACCCTCGGATCTCTCCCCTTTTACCTTTGCACTGGGTGACTACAGTTTTCAACCTATAAATTTCGGAAATCTTCTTTCGGCTTTAAACCCCCCATTTGTCACCCATTTTTGTATGGTATTAGCCTCTTTATCGTTGGGCCTTAAGCCCCACTTAGGTTCTCTTATCTTTCCGAATATTCGTTAAGGAGTGCTCGTGTTTCGCGCCCTTGCCTTTTGTTAATGGCCTGTTTTGTGTAACAATTTCTTTTATTCTAAATGCCTTGTATTATGGGTTATTATGCCCCTATTTATTCGTTATGTTTCTTTGCGTAACCGTGTCTACGTTTAGGTTCCCTTGAGGAACAGTACTTAACCTGACTGTGATACTTTGTAATAGCCCATCATGGGAAAAACTGCGTATGGACGCTATGAAGTGGAATCACCCTAGGGATTACCGAGTGTAATTGAGATTGTAAATAGCAACTAATTACTTGAGTGAAGCTAGCCTTTATGGTATCTTGGAGCTGAGACTCCTATAATATTGTACCTGTTCGGAGCAAGTACGCTTTCTCAAAGTACTGTACCTATCAGGAGCAATTATGCGCTTTCTTATCGATGGCCTACATCTAAAACCTCGTGTCACCCAATGCATTTCCTATCCATTTTCTTCCCTAAGAATGGTCACGCCTCCCAGCCACATATGGACGTATAATCCATCAGAACAATTTTCGTAGTGTTCATTTTCCTATGCTAATGTGTAAATGAAAATGAACCATAAATACTTTAAACTGTAGGAGTGCTTAAATTCGCCATGAAAACAACATCCCTACAATACGGTATGGTAAGGTCCATTTTCCTTTACACGTTAGCATTAGAAAATGAACACTACGAAAATTGTTCTGATGGACTACTTATACACATGTGACTGGGAGGCGTGACCAGTCTCAAGAAATATAATGGGTAGAAGAGCATTGTCACATACGAGGTTTTAGAAGTAAGCCAACTATGTGTAGGCTAATTTAACGACTGGGAGTTTCCCTCAATTAATTTTGGACCCGATTAAGGACTTCTAAGTTGTATTTCAGCTGTTTCTTGTTATGTCATTAAATTGCCCTCCCTGAATTTTAAGAAAGGAAAGAAAGAAAATGGCCAAATTTTGTTAAAGTAAATGTTTACTCTAAGTGATCCCATGTCCTCCCATTGAACCCAGGTGCTACTTATTTCTCTGTGAGCCGCAGAGCCACAATAATAATAATAATAATAATAATAATAATAATAATAATAATAATAATAATAATAATAATAATAATAATAATAATAATCATATACTAATAATAATAATATTAATAATAATAATAATAATAATAATAATAATAATAATAATAATAATAATAATAATAATAATAATAAGTGTTGAACGTCCCTTCAACTGAAAGATGTTTTAACACAAGAAATATGTAAGTCTATAGATGCAAAACAATATGATTCAATATTGATATATATTTAATGATCTCTCTCTCTCTTGTTATTTCGATTTTAACATAGTACACTATTGTTACAATGTCAGAAAGGTCTACAAAAGGTTAAAGGCACAATATCAGTTTAATACCGAGTTCTAAAGCCCATTTTCGTGTTATGCGGATTTCTACTGTGTTTTTACTCATTAGAACGGTCTCTCACTCGCGCTCTGCTGTTCAGCACAGAGTATTTGTGCGCAACGCAGCTCAAAGGTTCTCCGCATAGGACTTCACGTCTATGTTGTCTTGAAAGACTAATTCAATTACTTCTACCGTCGAGCTTTGAGGCTGAAGGGAACGGAGAGAAATGACAGGTAGCAGCGAGGATTAGACGTGCCAGCCTTCTCGCTCTAAATGTTACTTGGTTAGCCTTCTTCATTACAGGGGATGAGAAGGGAAGGGTAGCTTACAAAAAGTAGGGACATTATTTATATGAAAATTAACTTAAAAGTTGATACTGTTGTATTCGACGGTGCTTTCTAACACTTTATTAAAATATAGCGATAGCACGGGGTGAGGCAGTTTGACCCAAAAATTAATTCATCCCGGGTAAACGAGGCAAAGGAAAATGAAGGCCATCTGTGATTTAAGCGTATATCACAGTGGCTATTATTGCAGTCTTGTGTGGGATGAAGGATCGAATCCTTACGTCAGTCACAACAGAAACTGTGCTCTTCTGCTTCACATTTCAAATTCAGGCAGTGCCGTGAGGGTGTCAGCGTCACAGGTCATGGGATCCATGAAGCCCGTCTTTCGTCATAGTTCATGAAATGTTTGGGATGCAGATGTTGTTAATAATAATAATAATAATAATAATAATAATAATAATAATAATAATAATAATAATAATAATAATAATAATAATAATGTAAAGTTTACAGCTATTTCCTCATGTAGACCCTAGGGTAGCCTATAACGAGAGCATGCCGAACAGAGTATATTGAGCAAGAATGGCACATCACAACGATTAATGAAACTGGGTACATTGTCCATTCTGAATATTCTCTGAAAACCGAGCTGCGGTGAAAGGCCTAAAGAATTCAACGCCTAATTGCTCTCCATAAATATCTCCATAGGGGAAAGTTTAATAATAATGTTATTGGCCTTACGTCCTAATAAATAATTTTACGATATTCGGAGACGCGTTGGTGCCAGAATGTAGTGCCGCAGGAGTTATTTAACGTACCAGTAAATCTATTGACACGACGCTGACGTATTTGAGCACCTTCAAATGCCACCGAGCTGAGCCAGGATCGAACCGGCCAAGTTGGGTTCAGTAGGCCAGCGCCTCAAGGGTCTAAGACAATCAATCAATCAATCAATCAATCAATCAATCAATCAATCAATCAATCAATCAATCAATCAATCAATCAATCAATCAAACAATCAATCAATCAATCAATCAATCAATCAATCAATCGATCGATCAATCAATCAATCAATCAATCAATACTGATCTGCATTCCCCTCTAAATTATTACAGAGTCAGATAAAACTTCGCCTACTCTAATTCTCTGAGATCGATTTTCTAGAAATATAGCAACCCATTCAGTCACTCTTTCCTCTAGTGCAATTACACACATTTTTGCCAGTAGTCTCCCATAATCCACCCTATCAAATGCTTTAGAAAGGTCAAATGCGATACAGTCCATTTGACGTCCTGAATCCAAGAAACTTATCTGCTATATCTTGCTGGGGTCCTACAAATTGAGCTTCAGTGGAATGACCTTTCCTAAACACGATTTGCCTTCTGTCGAACCTGTCATTGATTTCGCAAACATGCCTAATATAATCACAGAGAATGCCTTCCCAAAGCTTACATGCAACGCATGTCAAACTTACTGCCTGTAATTTTCAGCTTTATATCTATCACCCTTTCCTCTATACACAGGGGCTACTACAGCAACTCTCCATTCATTTGGTACAGCTCCTTTATGCAAACAATAATCAAATAGGTATTTCAGATATGGTACTATATCCCAACCCATTGTCTTTAGTATATTCCCAGAAATCTTATCAATTCCAGTCGCTTTTCTAGTTTTCAACTTTTTTATCTTATTGTGAATGTCATTGTTATCAGACGTAAATTCTAATACTTCTTTAGCATTAGTCACTTCCTCTATCTGGACATTACCCATGTAATCAAAAATTTTTACATACTGCTGACTGAATACTTCTGCCTTTTGAAGATCCTCTCTTATACACTCCCCTTGTTCATTAATGTTTCATGGAATGTCATTCTTGGAACCTGTTTCTGCCTTAAAGTACCTATACATAACCTTCCATTTTTCACCAAAAAAATATGACTACCAATTATGCTTGCCATCATGTTATCCTTAACTGACTTCCTTTCCAGATTCAAATTCCTAGTAAGTTCCTTCATTTTCTCCTTACTTTCACAGCCAATTCTAATTCCATTTCTTTCCAGTCTGCACCTCCTTCTCAGTCTCTTTATTTCTCTATTATAATAAGGTGGGGATTTACCATTCCTTACCACATTTAAAGGTACAAACCTGTTTTCACATCCCTCAACAATTGCTGTAAACCCATCCCAGAGTCTGTTTACATTTTTATTTACCGTTTTCTACCGATCATAGTTACTTTTTAAAAACTCCCTCATGCCTGCTTTATCAGCCATATGATACTGCCTAATAGTCCTACTTTTAAAACCATCCTTCCTATTACATTTGTTTTTAACTACGACAAAAACAGCTTCATGGTCACTAATACCATCTATTACTTCGATTTCTCTATAGAGCTCAACCGGTTCTACCAGCCCCATGTCCAGAATATTTTTCCCACCAGTTGGTTGCATCACCTTCTGAATGAGCTGTCCTTCCCATATTAGTTTATTTGCCATTCGTTTGTCATGCTTCCTGTCGTTCGCATTACCTTCCCAATTGACATTTGGTAAATTCAAATCTCCCGCTACAATCGCATTCCTTTCAATATCGTTTCCCACATTGTTGATTGTCTTATCAAATAATTCTGAATCTGCGTCAGCGCTACACTTTCCCGGTCTGTACACTCCAAAGTCATCAAGTTGCCTATTATCCTTAGAAATGAGCTTTACGCCTCGAATTTCATGTTTGTCATCTTTTACTTCTTGTAGCTTACAAATACTTCTTTCACCAGAATGAATACTCCCCCTCCCACCATTTCTATCCTATCTCTACGATACACACTCCAGTTCCGCGAGAAAATTTCTGCATCCAATATATCATTTCTCAGCCATGATTCAACTCCTATTACAATATCCTGTCCGTACAAATCTGTTCCTTTCTTTACAATACTTCTACAGTTCAACACTAATATTCTTATGTCATTTCTTCTTGACTTCCAGATCTCTGTATTCTTATTACTGCTCCCTAGACCACCCGGCACCCTGAATATACTTCCCCCTCCAAACAAATTTCCTAACTTATACGTACCACTGAGGTTTAAGTGAAGGCCATCTGAGCGCAAATCCCTATCTCCTACCCACCCATTCGGATCTAGAAATCTCACTCCCAGTTTCCCGCATACCCACTCCATAGCCTCATTTAAATCCCCAATCACCCTCCAGTCAGTATCCCTCCCACGCAGTATTCCACTGATAACAATCTCCGCCTCTTTCAACTTCACCTGTGCTGCATTTACCCGATCCCACACATCCCCAACTATGTTGGTACTTGTACCTCCTCCACTCCTCCTTCTCTTCTACTTTCCTCAACATCTGCCTCAGCCTAATTCCAGGATTACACTCTACCCTGGTTCCCTTAACTCCACACTCTTTCCCCACTTGTCTAACCACCACGACCAGAGCCTCAACCCTACCAACCTCATTCGATTCCCTCCCCTCCTGTTCAGCACTACCTTTCTTGACATCTGCAGAAGCTACTTCCTCCTCCCTATGCTCCCTACCATGACCATGTTCCACATGTATTTTCCTATCCTCTACTCTACATTTCCCTTTCCTACCTTTTCCCTTCCTCCTACTTCCACACATCTCAGCAACAGCTCCCTGCTCCTCATCTTCCCTCTGTTGTTCTACCTGCAGTGACTCGTACCGATTACTCACAGACACCTGTCCTGAATTCTGATCCTGAATAGAGCCCTTAACCTGCAATCTCCTTCCTCTTAGAACATTAGACCACCTGTCTTCTACAATTCCACCCTTTCCTTCCTATCCTTATTTAAAATCTACTGTATCCTGTATATTGTTTGAAGGAGGCCAACCTTCCTTCCTATCTTCTGAGAGAATCCCGATTATCTCCCTCAAACTCTCCAACTCCTCCCTCACACTCCACAATACCTCGCTACACCCACAGTTCCTACACTTTCAATCCTTAGCCATTCTTTACGGAGAAATGTAAAGAAAAGGAGAAATAAAATGTCTTATTATGTGCAAAATAAAGGAAAGGAAAAAATATTGTCTAAGATAGTACACAAAGGTCATACGACAATCAGGTAATTAATATATTACTACACTAGAATACTACTTAGTCGTACTCTATTGTTATCCTACAACATCCTAACAGGATAAAAACTGCCGTTAATTACTGAATACTGAATGTAATACACAAGAATTACACAATTCCAAACTGCAGTTAAGCCTGTCCTAATCACAACAGAATTCTAGTAAGAGAGTTTCTACGGTCACCTCTACTATACTACACGATTATTTTACAATAATGGAATAACCACCCTAATTTCTAATACGATATTACTCGTATACTACTGTACAGTACACTACAATAATTTTAAACTACGTTCAGACGGATTCTAATTACAATACCGTATGTTACTACTAAGCACAAACAGAAATGAAAATTGCAAGCTTCAAATTTGCAACAACTACTCAAAGATTACCAACAAAGCTAAGTACTTAGATTATTATTAGTAGTATGCTCTAATAAATACATACGAAGGATACACACACAAATATACACACGAATCTAGCAGGCAAGATATTGTACTATCTAAATATACCGTATCTACGCTACAATCCTCAACTGAAATGTGGTTATATGAATTTTACCGCTGGTGGATTACTATTGTACTCCACTAGAAAGTTAGTTTAACTCTGAACCTCATTTTCCACAAGATAAATTTTATTGCCATGTTAGTACCATTGTATCCTCAAATTTTAAGGGATTGTAAACAATGCCAATATACAACTTCTAATATAGCCATTTTGTCCTCCTTAATTGACGACAGATTTTATGTCAAAGATACCATGTCAAAAATGTGCAAATTATTTTCACTAACAAAATAACTACTATCTTCTCAGAAAATACCAATACATTAAAACCCCTATGACATATCATGGTAAATGTAGCATATGTAATAAAAATACTATTGTAAACGATTCGTCATTTTAGAAAAAATGTTTTTTACATTTAACATTAGAGGTTTAGGAAGGTCTGGGTCCACTTAAGGCCGTTCACAGTCCTTAGGATAATTTCGTGTGGCTATTTCTAGCCGAGTGCAGCCCTTGTAAGGCAGACCCTCCGATGAGGGTGGGCGGCATCTGCCATGTATAGGTAACTGCCTGTTATTGTGGTGGAGGATAATGTTATGTGTGGTGTGTGAGTTGCAGGGATGTTGGGGACAGCACAAACACCTAGCCACCGGGCCATTCGAATTAACCAATGAAGATTAAATTCCCCGACCCGGCCGGGAATCGAACACAAGACCCTCTGAACAGAAGGCCAGTGCGCTGACAATTCAGCCAACGAGTCGGACTTCACAGTCCTAGCCCTGCCCAATTCCATCGTCACCATAAGGCTTCCCTATGTCGGTGCTAAATAAAACATACTTTTAACAAGGAGCGCCTGATGAGGAAGCTGCCATCACTTATCTCTGGAAGGACGGTGCTGACAAGGTGATCGATAAATCAACTGATAAAATCTGCGAGATTTTCGAAACAGAGAAACTTCCAGATTGCTGGATTTCAGCAGAGATTCATCCTCTTCACAATGAAAGCTGATCAAACAAACGAGAATAACTACACCGAGGTATCTCGCTACTCCCAATTATGTAAAAAAAAAACATCGGAATCCCTCCAAATCAAGGCAGAGAAACAACTGGATCTGCAACTGGCAGACTACCATGGTAAGTTTAGGAAAGAACGTTCGTGATGTGAAAGGATCATGAACCTTTAATCCATTCGTTCGTAACTGAAATTTATGAATAAAAAATTTCGTGGTAACCTTCGTCGATTCTAAGAACGTCTGCGATTGATCGAACAATCTTAATTAAAATTCTGAAAGAACTGGGCTTGGACAATAAAACAAGAGTGATCATTCAACAAAACTTGATAGATACCACATCATAAGAGAAATTTAGGGGAGAAGTTTCAGACACCTTTGAAATCAGAACTGGAGTTAGGCAGTGATATGGGCTCTCCCCTGTTCTCTTCAATTGTGTACTTGAGAGAGTAATCCTCGAGTGGTACAAAGAACCGAACAAAGACAGTGCTGAAAACGGGGTTAGACTGGACTGTAAAAGTAAGAGTGAGAAAAGCGTTTGTCAAGCATTTGCAGACGATCTTGTGATTTTCCCATTCCATTCGCAGAGCTGAAAAACAAATGAACCTACTCAAAACACAAGCTACAAGCGCCGGTCTCCGGATCTCCTTTTAGAAAACTGAGTTCATAACGCACATCAAACCATCACCCAAATAATTCGTCACTGTTCGGGCAAAAGGTCATTTCTCACAATGCTCTTCCTATCCATGAAATGTAATGAAATGTCATATGGCTTTTAGTGCCGGGATATCCCAGGACGGGTTCGGCTCGCCGGGTGCAGGTCTTTCTATTTGACACCCGTAGGCGACCTGCGCGTCGTGATGAGGATGAAATGATGAAGACAACACATACACCCAGCCCCCGTGCCATTGGAATTAACCAATGAAGGTTAAAATCGCCGACCCGGCCGGGAATCCAACCCGGGACCCTCTGAACCGAAGGCCAGTACGCTGACCGTTCAGCCAACGAGTCGGACTTCCTATCCATTATTTTCCTTAAGGCCGGTCACGCCTCCCAGCCTCATATGGAAATCCAGTCCACCAGAACAATTTCCGTCTTGTTCATTTTCGTATGGTAACGTGTAAAGAAACATGAATCTTAAGTACATTATACTGTAGGAGTGTGTAAATAAGTCGCGCAAACATACATTCCTAGCGTGCGGTACAATAAGGTTAATTTTCCTTTTCACATAAGCATAGGAAAATGAACACAACGAACGTTGTTATGATGGACGATCAGCGTCCTTCAACGCCAAGCTCAGACAATGCTGTGCAGTAATACTGCACGTCAAGAGGCCCTGAACGCAGCAGAATGCCTCGAGATGAATAAGAAATGGTTTCCAGAAAAACTATAAACCATACAATGAAGATCCTGAGGAAAGTCTTTGATCGGGTCAAGGAAGGCGGTGATAACCATGAGAATGTGTAACAACATGGGAAAACAGATAATGGACACCATTCGAGATATGGCGATAGATTTCTATGGTCACTTCACACAAATTAGCTCAGACAGGTAGTCGGATCGGATCTTGGCATACTTTCTGGATATGAAGACCAAAGGAGCGTGGTTCGTCGACGTGGAATAGGACTTAGAAGAAATGGGGTGACACGTGATGACATCCTGAAACGTGATCTTCGAAAGAGACTAGAGGGACACAATGGTTTCCAGAGAAAGCCTAAACTGAAAATGAGCAAGAGTTGGACTGAAGAGACAAGTGAAGCTCGCCGAAAACGAATGTGGGAATAATGGGCAAAGGTTAAAGAACATGAAAGAAAACAGCCATAGCTGGCCGAATTGAAATAAATAAAATAATTATTATTAATCTAGTAATGTCATTTCTTTAAGATACCCCTTATTATTTTAGATTATTAAGGTCATAAAAGTCCGGCCCCGCGGTGTAGGGGGCAACGCGTCCGCCTGTAACCCGGCGACCCCGGCCGAGTCAAGGGTTTCTAATTTTTAATGATTAATATCCCTGTCCTGAGGGCTGGGTTTCTGTGTTGTCCTCAACGTTCCTTTCCTCAGATTCAACACTTAAAACTTCCGCCATTTACAAAATACACACATGTTGCTCACATCTGTTGCAAGCAGTGGCAAAAAATCTTTCTAGGTCGACGCCCAAAAAAAAATTAGCATTTTCTAAAAAATATTTTTTTTTTCCCCTCAGACGGAGTTGCAGCATTTAAACACCCAAACTCAGCCAGGATCGAACCCACTATCTTGGGAAAAGAAAGAGAACGACTAACCGGCTGCGCCCCTGTACTCGACCTACTATACCTGGACAGCTACCATCACAGCAATTATAATAATGGCACGGCCTCCGGAGAGGCCTATAGGCGACCTGCGCGTCAGATACTGCCAGCCCCCGAGCCAGAAGCATTAACCAATGACCCCGCCGTGTTTTGAACCTGGGACACCTTGAACCAAAGGCTAGCATGCAGTCGGACATCACAGCTATTAACGAGACATCAATAAAAGCTATTTTCTTTCACCTCTGTCATTGTACATCCATTAACAGGTGGCAGCAAGCAGATGTCAGAATAAGTGCTACAGTCATTTTCTCCACTCATTTACTTCTTTGAATATCCTGTGCATAAATCCTACCTATTAAGGAAATAGAAATGCCTTTCATATATGGAGATTCATCGCAGAAGCTAGGGAAACGTATAGCCAACTGTAGAAATCTAGGGGTAAGAGCAGTGATTCTCGCATTCGAGACGAGTATTATTAGGTGGTGTCTGTTTAATCACGTGTTTTAATTTCGAAATAATCTCCCGTAACTTGTATAGAAGAGAAGTGAGGGTGAGCCTCGGAAGGGAATTTCGTCCGAGGGTGAAGCAGTCCCTTCATATCTGAATAGCACAGCCGCTTGCATATTTATGGAGCGCCGGATAATTTCCCTCACTCTGTGCGGGAATGTGACTGCTAAATCCGACAAAACGACACGACAAGCGGTAGGTGTACCTTCAAATCACCCAGGGGAATTACTGAGCTTCAAACTTGTGAGACCTCGGCAAAATGAGGACGCGAGAGGTGGTAGGTGACAACATTGTAAACATACTAACGGGTTTCTTCTGCTCCCCTGTTCGTGCAGACGGATGCTGTAGCCATGGGTTCTGGCTCCTACATCAAAAGCCGCGCGTAGAAAATGAAGTTCCACAAGAAGATAGGGAAACCAGATTTGGATTGCTAGATGTAGACTTTCCCATGTTGATCAATCATAGTCAGTAACGACGGCTTACTTCTAAAACCTCGTATGTCCCAATGCTCTATGTACCCATTATATTCCTTAAGATTGGTCACGCCTCCCAGCCACATATTTATATGCAGTCCATTAGAATAATTTTCGTTGTGTTCATTTACCTATGATAAGGTGTAAAGGAAAATGGATCTTACCATACCGTATTGTAGGGATGTTGTTTGCATAGCGAATGTACGCACTCCTACAGTATAACGTATTTAAGGTTCATTTTCCTTTACACAACGGCATAGGAAAATGAACATTGTTCTGATGGACTGCATATCTATACGTGGCTGGGAGGCGTGACCAGTCTTAAGGATAGTAATGGATAGGAAGGGCGTTGAGACATACGTGGTTTTAGAAGTAAGCCGTCGATAAGGCAAATAAAATGACGGATACTATCAGAACTCCTGTAGGCCTACTACCACCTCCACCAGTACCATTCAAGAGTTTCGGCAATGAGATCGAATTATAACACAGATTCTTCTTCTTTCTCATCATCATCATCTTCTTCTTTTTCTTCTCTTCTTCTTCATCTTCTTCCACAGTCCTTTTCCCACTTGCTGGTGGGGTAGCGATTACGAATTTTATCACACATGTGGACTTGGAACAATTTTACGACCAGATGGCCTTTCTGAGGAATGAACGTGACGGGGATCCCCGACGCGACCGGGAATCGAACTATGGGCGCGTCTGAACCGAAGGTGGCTACGCTTGACATTCTGCTAAGAATTTCACTTCGTACTGCATGCAGGAAATAAATTGACACCCATTATTGAGGATCAACTGAGAAACAATCTGTCCCTCACAGCTACTTCCAATGGGATATTTTTCTTTTCTTTTGTTAATGTGTTCTTTTACATGAATTTAAAGAGTTCCATGTGTTATATTTCGTGCCTTGACAGACAGAAAGCCTTAAGATGCGTATCCTACTTTCTATGTAATATCCTTCAAGTGAGAGTTTAGGACTAAATGTGTTACACTATCAGTAATTTGTTCTTCTTTTGTAGTCCATTTGTAGGTGAAAGGAGTGACCAAAGAAAATGCGCCGGTGGTCTCATATGTCATCTCACCATTGGTTAACACTGACAAATGAAATTAATTGGTAACATTATTATGTTGTCATTGATTATTCTCGTGTTTAACCTCCATACAACAGGAATAGACAAAGGAGGGTGGACATGGAATTCTGACGGATGATGATGATAATGATGGTGGTAATATATATGAGAAGTAACTGAAACTCGAATGTTCATCCACGACTGAAGTATCGTACATTATACTTGTTAATAAAGAGTAATTTTCCCCAATATTCCAACGAAAACGACATTTTTATCAAGGTCAAAAAAGTAAACGTCAATGAAATCGTAATTCTAATCATTTTAGAGGTTAATGTTGCGGTCACTCGGAACATACCATGTTCCAAACAAGAGGAATAACGGTGAATTATTTCAAAGCTTAAACCCTGCAGCAGTTTTATCTCTAGTGGTAATTTTCCTTCCAAAACTCTTTTCCTTTTCCTTTTTTTATTCAAGAGATGTTGTAGTTAAATCCTCCCCTCTTTTGTTCGCCTGAAAATGAGCTCTTGTCTCTCTACTTTTTTCCCCGCTCTTCAACACCTGTTGCGCCGGCTATTTGGAAAATAAACACAGATGGCAGAAAGTCACTTAGCTGGTGTTTGCGGCAATCAGCTCTTTACAAGGCCAACAGGTGCCGCACGAAAACTCTTTTCGGATTCAATTGAGGACGGCTCTAAATGAGAGGCAGGAAAGTAACCGCTTTCAACTGACAGGTACAAAGAGGGCGGCGCTGAAACTGAATTGCAATATCCTAACGAGATCCTTTAAGTGTTAGTTTAGCTTTTAATTGTATGGGTCAGTCTAAATATTACGTTATTTTTAGTTAAGCTGATAAGTATTGCTGCAGATGCATTTCTGTACTTCCGTAGGACTCGTTCAGAATCAGACAGAATAAAAACTTTTATCGTCGGTGAAGGACCAATACCTCGTATGTCACAATGCTCTTCCTATCTATTATTTTCCTTAATTCTGGTCACGCCTACCAGCCGCATACATATGGATATGCAGTCCATCAGAACAATGTTCATTGTGTTAATTTTCCTATGCGCAATTTAAAGGAAAATGAACCTTAAAATACATCATAATATAAGAGTGCGTAAATACGTCCCGCAAACATACATTCCTACAGCACGGTACGGTAAGGATCGGTTTCCTTTATACACATGCACAGGAAAATGAACGCAGTAAAATTTGCTCTGATGGACTGCATATCCACGTGTGACCGCGAGGCGTGACCAGTCTTAAAGAAACTATTGGATAGGAAGAACATTGTGAGATACGAGGTTTTGTTTCTTCAACAACGATATCCATTACCCATCATGCTAATGTATGTTCTGTAATAGGACGGTAAAGTTGAGCGGCTCATTACTAACAAGTAAACTAGGGAGAATTCTGAGTAGTCTGTGGTTTTAGCCGGTATTCCTCTACACTAGAGGCAAAATTCCAAAATAGCCTTCTTTTATTATTTTACTTATTTATTCGCCGCTCGACCGGAAAAAGGTTGTATTCCACGAAGCTCTTCCTATCAATTATTCTCCTTAAGACTGGTCACACCTCCCAGCCACGTATGGCTATGCAGTCCATCAGAACAAATTTTGTTGTGTTCATTTTCCTATGCCCTTGTGTAAAGGAAAATGAACCTTACACTACCGTACTGTAGGAATGTACGTTTACATTACGTATTTACGCACTCCTAGTGTACAATGCATGTAAGGTTCATTTTCGTTTAATCGTCGACATAGGAAAACGAACACAACGGACATTGTTCTGATGGACTGCGTATCCATATGTGGCTGGGAGGCGTGACCAGTCTTAAGGA
The DNA here is from genome assembly GCF_040414725.1 of Anabrus simplex. Classification (NCBI taxonomy): domain Eukaryota; kingdom Metazoa; phylum Arthropoda; class Insecta; order Orthoptera; family Tettigoniidae; genus Anabrus; species Anabrus simplex. The sequence continues at coordinate 691,530,029 of NC_090266.1, read as the reverse complement.
GAATAATGGATAGGAAGAGTATTGTGGGATACAACGTTTTACCGGTGAAGTGACGAATATATCCTTCACTTTAACGGTTTTCACCAGAACAAAATGCGATTCTACAATTTATTTATTTTTTGGCCGTTTGTTCGGGGCATTGACCCATGTGGATGTTTTGCCCCTACTGGCACCATATTGTATGAACCTGCGTGCATGTATAATTGGAATGTCGGTTGTGTGGAATGTGGTGTGTGAGGAAAATAAGATTAAGGACGTCACGAACACCCAGTCCCCAAGCCAGGGATGTTAATCACTACAATTAAAAACCCCTGACTCGGCCGGGAATCGAACACGGGGCCGCCGGGTGACAGGCGGACGCGTTGCCCGCTACACGGCGGGGCCGGACTTCTGCAATGTTCTTTTCAGAATTTGATTAATATTATAATGATCCGGCTCCTTGGGTAAATGACCAAAGTTTCCTTCGGTTCAGAGTGTTGCGGTTTCGATTCTCGGCCGGGCGAGGACTTCAAGCACGTCTTGTTAATTTATCTCTCCGAGGGACAAGATGTTTGTGTTAGTCGTAATACATATTTCATCTACATACAACACATCACACTACAAACCATCATAGAATTGCGCAATAGTGAATATATCCCTCTATATGTTATAGGGTTGGTATCAGGGAAGACTTCCGGCCATAGAACTGGATTTAATCCACATTTAGTGCCGATCATAAATGATTGGGAAATGGCAGGAACAAGAAGTGGATAAACATGATGGTACTGAATGTGCCATTCAATACGAACATAATACTTTTAAAATTGAAACAATAGATGAGAAATTTGTTTTGTACTTTTGGGTTTATGGTGAACTCTGGAGCGTAATCGATAAGTGGCATTGTCACTGACTTCTAACGTCGCAGTTCGAATCCTGTCCTGTGTATTTCAAATGGTACGTCTTTGTGGTTCATAGTCCAGTAAAACCTGGAGGTCCCGCTCCTATCATCACGTAAAACTACAAGAACCGAGTAAATTACGTGCGTCGCATGGGCCCCACAGCTCTAAGCTTGCACTGATGGTGGGTTCAAACACCACTGTAGGTATCCCTAGAGCTACTTTTCCGTTATTGCCATTTTCAGACCAAGACCACGGCTGCTTCCTTTCCAGCTCATGCCCTTTCCTATCCCATCGTCTCCGAAAAGAGTTGATGTGACGTTAAGCAGATAGCAAAACGTTAAACCTGCGAGCTTAATTTGTTGGGTACTGTGGTCTGTTGTTGAAAGGAATTCCTAATTGAATAGCTCAGTTCTTTACACACTTTGTGTGTGAGGGTTGTGGGACTGATGGTGTGTCTCATAACTTTGCCTTGGTCTACGGAGAAGTTCAAAGGATATGGGCCGGAGATCAGTGCTCTCTTATCAATACCTTCAGCTAAGAAAATCACAGTTATACGCTCTACTCTCTACCGTAAAACAGCACTGGCTATCGAGCACCTTTGACACAGCTACATAAGTCACCCATGACTGAAGACCTACTTCCTAAAATGTACTAGTGGTCGGTTTGGTGAAACAATTAACGAGAAACTTGTTTTATACTTTTGGGTTGTCCTGTGAACTGTGAGGCGTAATGGATAAGTGTAATTGTCACTACCTTCTTACCAAAGTGGTTGGAATTCGAATCTTGCCCTATGTATTTGAAATTTCACTTCTCTATAAAATTATAGAATTTGCCCATTGTAAGTAAATATACAAGAATTGAAGAGTGTCTGTTCAAAAGGTGCTACTTCGACTTCACAAAAAGTATTAGTATTTCGTCCATATCGATGGCTTTTCTTTAAAACCTCGTATGTCCCAATGCTCTTCCTGCCCATTATAATCCCTAAGACTGGTCACTCCTCACAGCCACATATCGATATGCAGTCCATCAGAATAATTTTCGTTGTGTTCATTTTCTTATGTTACACTGTAAAGGAAAATGGACCTTACAATACAATATTTTGGGGATGCTGTTTGCATGGCGAATTTACCCCATCCTACAGTGTAATGTATTTAAGGTTCATTTTCCTTGACACATTGGTATAGGAAAATGAACACAACGAAAAATATTCTGATGGACTGCATATGTATATGTGGCTGGGAGGCGTGGCCAGTCTTAAGGGATATAATGGGTAGGAAGGGCATTGTGACATACGAGGTTTTAAAAAGCCAACGATATGCATTGCAGTTAGTTGAATACTATGGAATCTCATGAGCAATCCAGACCAGAAAGATGCACTTCTTTGAAGTTTGTACCATACTCGATCATGGGCACGTCCCATGTGCTCAATTATTTTACAATAGTCATTGAATTATGTATTGGGCCGATGACCTTAGATGTTAAGCCCCTTTAAACAACAAGCAAGCAAGAATTATGTATTTGGTTAGTATTCCTAGCAATGAGTTAACAAAACAATTTTAAAGGTCAGTTTATGAGTCGGTAGAGAACTAGATGGATGAAAATATGTCATTTTGTCTTTAGGCTACAAAGGGACAAGCCTGTCATAACCAGATATTGATTATACGACTGGTAAGATAGAAATGATATGGAAGGTGTAGCCGATATGTTGAAATAAGACAGATACCAAGTTTGGTGCATTGTATTATCACTAAAATAAGGTAGAGAAACACGTCTGTGCTCAAGATGGATTTCAAATTGCAGTGCTGTGAAAGTTTACTACACGTTGCTTGTGATGAACGTCTTATGTGATGTGACAACCACTGAGGGGTGCACGGCTGCAGAGAAAAATTATATGAAACTCTGGAAAAGAGATGAATGAAATGTATACGTTTACTGTTTTCCGTGCATCCTCCAGCGCGACTTCACCGTTGTAGTGAAGAAGGTATCATTTCTCCACTCTACATCGGAGCTCGTCATTATTTCCATTCAGGATACAGACGGTGGCCAGCCCCGAAGTGCAGGATAGCGTCTCTTCTACTCATCCCGACGATTTGGACTCATTTTTGACTCATCGAAGGATTTTTTCCCATTTAAAATGCTGGAAAGGGATTCGCTCCGCATCGTGAAGTGGACCTGGTCATGGAAGTTTGGGTGAGAAAACTCACACGGACTACGTGATACTCCAGTTTCGGCAGTCGATTTTTCACTAACAGGATCGTTCTAGCTTTAGAGCGACCAGGAAGTATTTTACTCGAGAAGGATGTGAGTGAGAATGACAGAAAAGCGGCAGCTGATGTTCTTTCTTTCTGTGCATAAATTTCTGAGGTTGAAGGACTTTAAACAAATTCAAATTATTATTATTATTATTATTATTATTATTATTATTATTATTATTATTATTATTATTATTATTATTATTTTCATTTATGAACATAGGAAGACACGAAAAACTATTTCAAAGACAACTGAGAATAGCTTTGAGTTTACACGTCTCCTGAGTCCTCGAAGCCTTGACTCTGAATATCGCGCTCAGCTAAACCGGTCGATGATTATAATAGAATATTTCAAAAAATCAACAAGGAAATAACGCATGTTTAGCGAAACATGGCTTAATAGCAGCAAGTTATGTCCGACGTCCCTTTATCAGGCCTGTTTTTAATTCTACAGCCTTATTTGTCGCATTCCCGAGACTTTGTAATTAATTCTCCCCTCGCACTTGTTTGCTTAAAAAGAACTCTCTTCCCATTTTCTGTTTTTTTTTCTCCTCTCCTCACTACCTGTTGCGTCAGCTATTTGAAAAATAAACACAGTCCGCACTGACACATTTGGCTGGTATTTCGGTAGTCAAGTCCCTCCACAATGTCAACAAGTGTCGTTAATTTATTGCATGTGATGGAAAGGGCAGCAAGAAATAGAGTAGCCTATGCAATACTGATTAGTGATTACTTAGTAGTAAGGAAAGAATTGTTATTTCTCTATCGTACATTGGGTGAAGCACACGATTCGCTTTTTACCTCAGAGACTATTTTACTTTGTGGAGATCACTACAGCTCTGTCCGGCTCCATGGCTCAATGGTTAGCGTGCTGGTCTTTGGTCACAGGTGTCCCGGGTTCGATTCCCGGCAGGGTGGGGAATTTTAACCATCATTGGTTAATTTCCGCGGCACGGGGACTAGGTGTATATCGTCGTTGCCGGGACAAAACCTCCTATGTGATAATATTTTTGGAGATATACTGACTCGCAGCACATACATTATGAAGAGCGAGAATGCCTTGACAATCTTCACACAATATTGCACCTTAGGTGACAGAAACTTACCGGCCAAATTTCTAAGCTAAAATATTTCACATAGGAGGTTTTGTCCCGGCAACGACGATATGTCGTCTTCATCATCATTTCATCCTCATCGCGACGCGCAGGTCGCCTACGGTGTCAAATCAGAAGACCTGCACCTGGCGAGCCGAACATGTCCTCGGACACTCCTGGGAATAAAAGTCATACGCCATTTCAGTTCATTTTCCTTACTACAGCTCTGCTGTACGACAATCACCATCTGAAACTGAACTAAGCTTTAGGTTACGTTCCTTTGTGTCACAAGGCCTGCCGTTTGGAGCATTTTGTTAAGAAGGAAGCCATATTTTCCATACTGTCGACTCAGTTATAAAAATGTTACAGTACTTAAAAGCTGTTCAGTCTGTCGAACACACAGATTAAATTTTAATATTATACTACAACATACCTGTAGAAAATTCACATTTTTGAACAATAGTGTTTAATAGTGTGTATGTTTATCCCTTGTTTAATCATGTGTGTTTTTTACAGGTATGTGTTCGACAGACTGAAGAGCTTGTAAGTTACGTTGGGAGAACGACAAACTAAGAAGCTGAATTGCTTGGAGATTGATTTTCCAAACTTTAACAGGCGGTGGCAGTCAGGATTATATACCTTTCCTATTACTAAGTATTTTTTACGCCGAGCGAGTTTACTACATGGTATACTGAAGGTCGTGTAGCTGTAATCTTGCATTCAGGAAAAGATGGGTTCAAAACCCAGTGTCTGCAGTCCTGAAAATAATTCTCCATGGTTTCCAATTTCACACCAGGCAAATGCCAGGACTGCACGTTAATTGAGGACATGGTCGGATCATTTCCTCTCCTAGTTCTTCGTCACCGAAAACCTGTATGTGTCAATGCTGTATTAAGACATTGGCAACATACAAGCAAATTACAAATAAATGCTGCAATAAATTCGTCGCTGTTCGGGCAAAAGGTTATATCTCACAATGCTCTTCCTTTCCATTATTTTTCTTGTCATGCCTCCCAGTCCCATATGTATATGCAGTCCATCAGAACAAATGTTGTTGTGTTAATTTTCCTATGCCTGCGTGTAAAGGAAAATTAACCTTACTGTACCGTACTGTAGGAATGTATGTTTGCATTACGTATTTACGCACTCCTAGTGTATAATGCATGTAAGGTTCATTTTCGTTTACTTGGCGGCATAGGAAAACGAACACAACGGACATTGTTCTGATGGACTGCGTATCCACATGTGGCTGGGAGGCGTGACCAGTCTTAAGGAAAATAACCGACGGGAAGAGCATTGTGGGATATAACCCTTTACCCGAATAGCGACGAATTCTTCTACGAACTTGCAATCGTAAGCCAGATCTAAATTACTCCCCTATCCACAGTCACGTCTTAAAAATGATACCATATTTCAAGTTCTTAGAGGTGTGTTAGTTAGTTATTAAGGTTCTTGCTTCCCGTTAAGGCGGTCGCTGTTCAAATTCTGGTTGATATTCCCATACTTCTGAAGTTGTCACGTTCCTGAGTTCCGAATTCCACGTAAAACTGATCACACTATTTACACCCACGAAGGAACTGCAAGTATGCTATTCATTCTAATTCAAGCTTCCAACTGCTTTCCCTAACCCCTAAACCGAAATGAATTTTAAAATATAGACCTATTTGGACTCAAAACCTAAAATAAAGAATCAGATCACACTCATATTAAAGAACTGGAATGATATCAGGCAAATCTCAGGCAGCCAAACTAATAATTAGCTAGTACACTACGAATTTAATACAGCCACAATAATCTACGTATCTTGATACTGAACTTACGTTCTTGAATTACAGTCCTAGTCCAGTCAGGTTTTGAAATCTTCCTATCCTGCTTCCAGTCCACTGCCACCTCAGATTTCATATACATGTCAATAGTATGACCCAGCGGTTTATTACACATAAGACTTGTTGGCTGTTCAGTAGTAACGAGATTCTGCTGGCTGTTAGGGTGCCGACAGGAGCCAGTCCGCATACCACAAGTAATGTTCGGCGAAGTTTCCTCTTCAATACTTGGACTAACGCTCCTGTTGATAACTCTGAAAGAAATGACGAAAGTCTTAATTTCTATACACGGATGAACACCTTATACAAGCATAGGTCATCAAATGAAAATCAAGATCGAAATAGTTCGAAACTGACAAGAAATTAACAAGAAACGAAAAATTCATATTTCCATTTAAAGTGTTTATTCCTCCGTGCTTCTCATTTTAATGAAAGTTAAATCTGTGATTGAAAATCCCAGGGATGACATACAAAATGGTGTAGGACAAAGTGAGAGTGGGAAATGTTTTCTTTGAGTTCTTTGATATCCTCCACTTTATTCATTACAGTTATTCACGTCGATATACAAGTGACATTCACTTACCATTACGTCTGAAGTAAGCAGCAGTTCTCATAAGCTCAAATCCAACACTGCAAATGCTTAACTAGTGTTTAATTCCTTTTCCCGTTTCTTCTGGGATATATTATTATTATTATTGTTATTATTATTATTATTATTATTATTATTATTATTATTATTATTATTATTATTATTATTATTATTATTATTATTATTGACTTCTTGTACACTTGAAATCTGTTTATTCTCATACTTCCTGCAGTTCACTTCTTGATTCGAAGATATCCTAACCATAACTAAATTAGACCTACTCTTTATTCCTAGCCTTTGTACCAATTCCTGACGATCAGTACGTGATGCGGATTTGGCCCAATTTTACGTTCATATGCCCTTCCTGGCGCCAAACCTATTTGGAGGGACGTGTTCAGTATTGCGTGTTTCTGTGTTGGTTGGTAGTGTGGTATGTTGATTATAGATTAAGAAATGGGTTAAGACGAATATAATCATCCAGTCCCTGAGCATGAGGAACTAACCACACGCAGTAAAAATCCCCTATCCAGCCAGGAATCGAACCCAGAGCCCTGTAAACTGAAGGCCCCTACGCTGACTTCTTAGCCAAGGAGCCGAAAACTATACACCTACACCTGGGGTCTGAAGGTCAGCACTTTATCTTCCGAGCAAGCTGACGCACTTGAATACCTACAAATACCCCCGGATTGGACCGGCGTCGAACCCACCAATCTGGACACAGAAGATCAGCAATTTACCTTCTGAGCAACTCAATCTAAGATTAAAATACTGATATCTTCAATATAATGAAAATTCACAACCTGTTTCCGGTCATTTGAACGGGTTAGGAATGGAATAAATGAAGCCCCCGTCTAGCGGCGAAGATAGGAATTGTGCCAGTTGCCGAAGCCTGTTGCACTCTTCTGGGGAAATGGTTAACTTAAAGATGAAATTAAATGATATTGTAGAGTGTTGCTGGAATTAAAGATGACAGGGAAAACCGGAGTACCCGGAGAAACCCTTCTCCGCTTTGTCCAGCACAAATCTCACATGGAGTGACCGGGATTTGAACCACTGAACCCCGCGGCGATAGGCCGGCGCGTTGCCGCCTGAGCCATGGAGGCTACATCCTCAATATGATAATAATAATAATAATAAGAAGAAGAAGAATAACTAATGTCATGTGGGTATTGCTAGTCCGGTGCAGACCTTGTAAAATACACCCTCCAACGAGCGTGGTAGGCGTGTGCCGTGTATAAAACACCGTGTGTTAGCGTGATGGAGGATAGTGGCTTTGTTCAGTGTGAGAGTTACAGGAACGTTGGAGACAGCACATATACCCAGCCCCCAAAGCCTGGAAATTAATCGTTTGAAATTAAAATCACACAATCCGGCCAGGAATCGAACCCTGTGCCTCAAGGACCGATGGCTCTGACCACCCAGCCAAGGAACTGGAAAAAGGAGGAATAATTTTGCGTGAAAACGTATTCGTGTTATTTGACGAGTATGAAACTAGGAACCCTTGGCGTTGAAAGTTTTAACGTATTACTGTTTGTCACGTTTACGTCATTAAAGAAGATTACGTATTCATCCTTGAGAAAAGTAGGTTATAAACTTACAAGACAGATTCCCTTAAATGATGATTATCACGACAATCTCACGAATTTGTGTACGTGATTTAATCTTTTGTTCCTCACCCGTCTCGAATAGTTGGAATCGTTTAGAAAATGCTTACATCGAATCAGCGTCTCAATATTGCTTCTGCCTTCTCTGAAGAACATAAAGGTGCTGGAAGGAGATTTGTCCGAACTGTGTTGCACATAGTTGGCAAGGTAGGTCTAGTTGTTTGGGCTGTATTCTCTTGTTAACAACTCCATATCAGCCATACTGCCTTGCAGAATCCCAGGAATTCCTCCTGGTCAGCAGTTCGCTAGAACTTCGGGCAAGTTTGATGTCTTGAGCGCTTGTACACTCACGGCCATGTGATCCTTGGCATTAACTCCTAATGTCTGTTAGTATTGGATTCCGAGCATTCCATACATCGACCGTCCTTATGTATGGTCATCCCCCGGATAACTTAAGTCTTTTATTGAGCCTATAATACTGAGCAGATCACCTTATTCTTCTCGTTCACGTGGTTCGTATATTTCCCTGTTCAGTTCTTTTCTTTTACTGTACACAACTCGCGAATGCGGTATTTTTAGACAGGCTTTGCAAAATTGTGTTCAGAAGTTGGTTGGCTTTCTTTTACAACCTCGTATGTTCCAATGCTCATCCTACCCATTATATCCCTTACGACTGGTCACGCCTCCCAGCCACATATATATATGCAGGCCATCAGAACAGTTCTCGTTGTGATCATTTTCCTATGCCGGCGTGTAAGGGAAAATGAGCTTTAAATACATTATACTGTAGGAATGGGTAAATTCGCCATGCAAAAAACATCCCTCAAATATGGTATGGTAAGGTCCATTTTTCCTGTCCACGTCAACATAGGAAAATGAACACAACGAAAATATTATTCTGGTTGACTGCATATAAATATGTGGCTGGGAGGAGTGACTAGTCTTAAGGATTATAATGGGCAGGAAGTGCATTGGGACATACGAGGTTTTAAAAGAAAGCCATCGATATGGTCATTGGACGATTGAGGTCCATGTTGTTTTCCACCAAGTAATTCTGTTAGTACCTAATAAGTGAAATAATGCATGACATCGTTGATTTAAGATTCAAGATATCTTTCTTCTGACCTGCAATAGTGATATAAGCGTAAAGTGATGTATTTGCTGTTATGGATGCTGATAATCTTCTCCTTTTTCCATTAAAGGAACAACCACCAGCACCATCGGGGCTACCTGCCGAGGCACTGGGCTACCTTGAATAACGTGAGTCGTCTGGGTTCTGCTACACAGCAGCAAGCCCAGACATTTAGAGGCATGGCCCTGAGGTTGACCCAGACTGCACCAGAAGAAATAGTAGGTTAATCCTTGGGGGGGGGGGGGGGGGAGGAGGGACGTGACCGTGCATGGAACAAACAATTACAACCTACATAATGTCAAATAGTGAAAGTTCACACCTTCCAATTCTCTAGTAGTTCCCGCTGCCTGTAACAGACATGACTTAGCAGAAACTTCCCCGTATACAATACAGTATATCGGCAGCTTCTAACACCACGTATCTGACAACGCTGTTCCTATCCATTATTTCCCTTAAGACTGGTCACGCCTCCCAGCCACATATGGATATGCAGTCTATCACAATCATTTTCCTGTGTTCATTTTCCTATGCTATTCCCTAAAGGAAAATGAACCTAGCCGTATCGTTCTTCAGGAATGTTGTTTGTATGACGTATTTATGCACTCCTGCAGAATAATGTATTTAAGGTTCTTTTCTCTATGTAGGTAAGCATAGGAAATTGAACACAATAAACTTTGCTCTGATTTACTGCATCTGCTGTATTTGTGGCTGGGAGATGTGACCAGTTTTAAGGGAAATCATGGATAGGAAGAACACTGTTAGATGCATGGTATTTTAAGTAGGCCGTCGATATGTAATAATTTTGCCATTCTTAAGATATTAAACGTCTTCTTCTCCCGCTGACTCCTCAGTATTTCAAGATACATGAATAATTAAAAACTGTTTCCTTATTTAATGACTGCTGTTCCTTGTTTGTACTCATATATAAGCGCAAGTAAATGCGGTAATTAATGATGAAGCTAGAGCCTTGGCAGCCACCTAGGGATGCAGCTGCGACAGATGGTATTACACGTTATTACTCTCCCCAGGAAGAATTATAACATAGGGTCATCGGACGACTGAGGTTCATGTTGTTTTCCGCTGGTTTCCTCGCGGGAAATAAAGTGTAGAACTAATTTGCGAGAAACTCTTGTAATAACTGCCCCCTCTCTGTTGTCCCTCTAAGTATTAAAAGATAAGTAAACCTAACATACCAGAAGGTAAATCAATAAGTGCTGCGTGGACACTATGCGGTGACTGGACGCGTGAAGGGACAGAGAGAGAAGAGAGAATCGATATGCTGGCTGTGTTTACATCCACTCGCCCATTCATAGGCTGCTCTTAATGAGTGGTGGGCCAGCATTAATTCAGAAAACCTCGTGAAAACCGAGTGTATATCAAAGCTGAAATATAAACCTCAGCCAAAGTCTAGAGCCGTGCGCCACGAGAGGGTTCAGAAACAAAAAATAAGTAGTTCAATCCCGGACGTAGGAGACTTCAAGTATATATTCTGAGTAGGATTCTTCTTCACTTCCATAAAAGCAAAACATATATGATATAACAATCATAGTACAGGACTTCAGTTTTACTGGGAATTCAAACCACAGGGATATTATATTTCATTTCAAAATACCCTCATACAATGAACACCGAGCAAGTGGCTGTGTTGTTTGGGTCACGTAGTTATCAGCCTGCATTCGGGAGCCCTGAATGTGGTTTTCCGTGGTTTCCCATTTTCACACCAGGCTTTACCTTAATTAAGGCCAGGGCCGCTTCCTTCTCACTCCTAGCACTCTACTAACCCATCCTCGTCATAAGACCTATCTCTGTCGGTGCAATGTAAAGCAGATTGCCAAAAAAAAACATCAAAAAGATAAAAAGTAAATGTTCCACCCTAGCACAGTAACATGGCAAATGGAATGGTTAGGATGGTGTTAGATGCGTAAGACGGCACTGGGGTTTCATTAAAGAAAATGCTTTATCCTTTGTTTTTGTTAAATTTGAAGTTAAGGACATAATGATAATCAACCCAGTGAAATTCTGTTTGTCAAATCAGTCTGATATCTACTAATATTGAGGTGTTGGCGTGTATGGCCACAAACCTTATCCTGTTATTTCCCTGGTTGGCCTCCGTGCCCGATGATCAGTGGATTGTGATCACTGCGACCGATACTTCAGTGCACTAGTTTATGCATGGGAGAATGAAAGAGGGCACAAAAAATCTCGAAATTTAGCGCACACGCATCCGTACCTGTCCATTTTTTATAACATCTTCCTTCTGCTGTATCGCCAGTTTCGTTGCATTCACTTCTTGGTGAAAAAAAAACGATATTTAAACCGAAACATCGATATTTGCTCGTTTTTCCTCTCCGCTGTAAATACGGACACAGTAGCATATCTTATGGTTAGAGACAAGGATCAAGTTCTGTGAAATGAGATCTGGTTCTTCATCCTTTGAAGACGTACTTTTATTGCCTCGGCAGTGCCTTCTTTCTTGTACGATCCTTGCAGATATTATTCAACAGACATTTCAATGTAAGATTTCATATCGTTGGCTTACTTCTAAAACCTCGTATGTGACAATGCTCTTCCTACCCGTTATATTCCTTAATACTGGTCACGCCTCCCAGCCACATATGTATATGCAGTCCGTCAGAACAATTTTCGTAGTGTTCATTTTCCTATGCAAACGTGTACAGGAAAATGGACCTTACCACACCGTATTGTAGTGATGTTGTGTTCAAGGCGAATTTAAGCATTGCTACAATTTAAAGTATTTAAGGTTCATTTTCCTTTACACATTAGCATAGGAAAATGAACACTAGGAAAATTGTACTGATGGACTGTATATCCATATGTGGCAGGGAGACGTGACCAGTCTTAAGGAAGAAAATGGATAGAAAGTGCATTGGGAGATACGAGGTTTTAGAAGTAATCCATCGATATATCGTCGCTCGACCGGTAAAAGGTTGTATTCCACAAAGCTCTTCCTATCAATTATTCTCCTTAAGACTGGTCACGCCTCCCAGCCACGTATGGCTATGCAGTCCATCAGAACAAATTTTGTTGTGTTCACTTTCCTATGCCCATGTGTAAAGGAAAATGAACCTTACAGTACCGTACTGTAGGAATGTACGTTTGCATTACGTATTTACGCACTCCTAGTGTACAATGCATGTAAGGTTCATTTTCGTTTAATCGCCGACGTAGGAAAACGAACACAACGGACATTGTTCTGATGGACTGCGTATCCATATGTGGCTGGGAGGCGTGACCAGTCTTAAGGAGAATAATGGATAGGAAGAGTATTGTGGGATACAACGTTTTACCGGTGAAGCGACGATATGTTGTAAGAAGGGCATTCCAGGAATCATTAATGAACAAGGGGAGTGTGTATGCAAATATCTTCAAAAGGCAGGAGTACTCAGTCAGAAGTATGTAAAGATTTTTGGTTGCAAGGATAATGTTCAGATAGAGGAGGTAACTAATAAGTTACTAACGAACTGTTGAAATTTACCTATGATAACAGCGAAATTTACAATAAGGTACAAAAGTTGTAAACTAGAAAAGCAGCTGGAATTGATAAGATTTCGGGGGATATACTAAAGACAATGGGATGTGGTATAGTACCATAGCTGAAGTACTTATTTGATTATTGTTTTTGCATGAAGGAGCTATACAAATGAATGGAGAGTTGCTATAATAGCCCATGTGTATAAAGCAAAGGGTGATAGACATAGGCTAAAGCCGAAAATTACAGGCCAGTAAGTTTGACAAACATCCCATGCAAACCTTGGGAAATAATTATTTCTGCTTATATTAGACAAGTTTGCGAAATTAGTGACAGGTGCGACAAAAGGCATTTCGGGTTTAGGAAAGGTTATTCCACTGAAGTTCAACTTGTAGGATTCCAGCAAGATATAGCAGATAAGTATCTTGGATTCAGGAGGTCAAATGGACTGTATCACGATTAACCTATCTAAGGCATTTGATCGGGTAGATCATGGGAGACTACCGGCAAAAACGAGCGCAATTCGACTAGACAAAAAACTGACTGAACGGGTTGCTATATTTCTAGAAAATAGATCTCAGAGAATTAGAGTAGGGGAAGCTTTATCTGACCCTGTAATAATTGAGAGGGGAATTCTTCAAGGCAGTATTATTGGACATTTCTGTTTTCTTATATAATATACACTGACTGACAGAGCAAATGCAACACCAAGAAGGAGTGGTTCGAAAGGGATGAAAGTTGGGGAAAAACAGAGACGGCACGGACGAATAATTGATGTTTATTTCAAACCGATATGCAGGTTACACAATGCCCACGGCATCGACTCAGTAGGATGTAGGACCACCGCGAGCGGCGATGCACGCAGAAACACGTCGAGGTACAGAGTCAATAAGAGTGCGGATGGTGTCCTGAGGGATGGTTCTCCATTCTCTGTCAACCATTTGCCACAGTTGGTCGTCCGTACGAGGCTGGGGCAGAGTTTGCAAACGGCGTCCAATGAGATCCCACACGTGTTCGATTGGTGAGAGATCCGGAGAGTACGCTGACCACGGAAGCATCTGTACACCTCGTAGAGCCTGTTGGGAGATGCGAGCAGTGTGTGGGCGGGCATTATCCTGCTGAAACAGAGCATTGGGCAGCCCCTGAAGCTACGGGAGTGCCACCGGCCGCAGCACATGCTGCACGTAGCGGTGGGCATTTAACGTGCCTTGAATACGCACTAGAGGTGGCGTGGAATCATACGCAATAGCGCCCCAAACCATGATGCCGCGTTGTCTAGCGGTAGGGCGCTCCACAGTTACTGCCGGATTTGACCTTTCTCCACGCCGACGCCACACTCGTCTGCGGTGACTATCACTGACAGAACAGAAGCGTGACTCATCGGAGAACACTACGTTCCGCCATTCCCTCATCCAAGTCGCTCTAGCCCGGCACCATGCCAGGCGTGCACGTCTATGCTGTGGAGTCAATGGTAGTCTTCTGAGCGGACGCCGGGAGTGCAGGCCTCCTTCAACCAATAGACGGGAAATTGTTCTGGTCGATATTGGAACAGTCAGGGTGTCTTGCACATGCTGAAGAATGGCGGTTGACGTGGCGTGCGGGGCTGATACCGCTTGGCGGCGGATGCGCCGATCCTCGCGTGCTGACGTCACTCGGGCTGCGCCTGGACCCCTCGCACGTGCCACATGTCCCTGCGCCAACCATCTTCGCCACAGGCGCTGCACCGTGGACACATCCCTATGGGTATCGGCTGCGATTTGACGAAGCGACCAACCTGCCCTTCTCAGCCCGATCACCATACCCCACGTAAAGTCGTCTGTCTGCTGGAAATGCCTCCGTTGACGGCGGCCTGGCATTCTTAGCTATACACCTGTCCTGTGGCACACGACAACATGTTCTACAATGACTGTCGGCTGAGAAATCACGGTACGAAGTGGGCCATTCGCCAACGCCGTGTCCCATTTATCGTTCGCTACGTGCGCAGCACAGCGGCGCATTTCACATCATGAGCATACCTCAGTGACGTCAGTCTACCCTGCAATTGGCATAAAGTTCTGACCACTTCTTCTTGGTGTTGCATTTGCTCTGTCAGTCAGTGTATAAATGATATGACTAAAGAAGTGGAATCAGAGATAAGGCATTTTACGGATGATGTTATTCTTTATAGAGTAATAAATTTCAAGAATGTAAGCAAACTGCAACATGACCTCGATAATATTGTGAGATGGACAGTAGGCGATGGCATGGTGATAAACGTGGTTAAAAGACAGGTTGTCAGTTTCACAATAGGAAAAGTCCTCTCAGGTTTAATTACTGCTTTGATGGGGTGGATGTTCCTCTTGGGGATCGTTGTAAGTACCTAGGTGTTAATATAAGGAAAGATCTGCTTTGGAGTAATCACATAAGGGGGATTGTAAATAAAGGGTAGGCTACAGATCCCTGCACATGGTTATGAGGGTATTTACAGGGTTGTAGTAAGGATGTAAAGGAGAGGGCGTATAAGTCTCTGGTAAGACCACAACTAGAGTATGGTTGCAGTGTATGGGACCCTCACCGGGATTATACTTGATTCAAGAACTGCAAAAAATCCAAAGACAAGTAGCTCAATTTGTTCTGGCTGATTTGCGACAAAAGAGTAGCGTTACAAAAATGTTGCAAAGTTTGGGCTGGGAAGAGTTGGGAGAAAGAAGACGAGCTGCTCGACTAAGCAGTATGTTCAGAGCTGTCAGTGGAGAGGTGGCGTGGAAAGACATCAGTAGACGAATAAGTTTGAGTGATGTCTTTAAAAGTAGGAAAGATCACAATATGAAGATAAAGTTGGAATTCAAGAGGACAAATTGGGGCAAATACACTGACTGACAGAGCAAATGCAACACCAAGAAGGAGTGGTCAGAACTTTATGCCAATTGCAGGGTAGACTGACGTCACTGAGGTATGCTCATGATGTGAAATGCGCCGCTGTGCTGCGCACGTAGCGAACGATAAATGGGACACGGCGTTGGCGAATGGCCCACTTCGTACCGTGATTTCTCAGCCGACAGTCATTGTAGAACGTGTTGTCATGTGCCACAGGACACGTGTATAGCTAAGAATGCCAGGCCGCCGTCAACGGAGGCATTTCCAGCAGACAGACGACTTTACGAGGGGTATGGTGATCGGGCTTAAGGGCAGTTTGGTCGCTTCGTCAAATCGCAGCCGATACCCATAGGGATGTGTCCACGGTGCAGCGCCTGTGGCGAAGATGGTTGGCGCAGGGACATGTGGCACGTGCGAGGGGTCCAGGCGCAGCCCGAGTGACGTCAGCACGCGAGGATCGGCGCATCCGCCGCCAAGCGGTGGCAGCCCCGCACGCCACGTCAACCGCCATTCTTCAGCATGTGCAAGACACCCTGGCTGTTCCAATATCGACCAGAACAATTTCCCGTCGATTGGTTGAAGGAGGCCTGCACTCCCGGCGTCCGCTCAGAAGACTACCATTGACTCCACAGCATAGACGTGCACGCCTGGCATGGTGCCGGGCTAGAGCGACTTGGATGAGGGAATGGCGGAACGTAGTGTTCTCCGATGAGTCACGCTTCTGTTCTGTCAGTGATAGTCACCGCAGACGAGTGTGGCGTCGGCGTGGAGAAAGGTCAAATCCGGCAGTAACTGTGGAGAGCCCTACCGCTAGACAACGCGGCATCATGGTTTGGGGAGCTATTTCGTATGATTCCACGTCACCTCTAGTGCGTATTCAAGGCACGTTAAATGCCCACCGCTACGTGCAGCATGTGCTGCGGCCGGTGGCACTCCCGTAGCTTCAGGGGCTGCCCAATGCTCTGTTTCAGCAGGATAATGCCCGCCCACACACTGCTCGCATCTCCCAACAGGCTCTACGAGGTGTACAGATGCTTCCGTGGTTAGCGTACTCTCCGGATCTCTCACCAATCGAACACGTGTGGGATCTCATTGGACGCCGTTTGCAAACTCTGCTCCAGCCTCGTACGGACGACCAACTGTGGCAAATGGTTGACAGAGAATGGAGAACCATCCCTCAGGACACCATCCGCACTCTTATTGACTCTGTACCTCGACGTGTTTCTGCGTGCATCGCCGCTCGCGGTGGTCCTACATCCTACTGAGTCGATGCCGTGCGCATTGTGTAACCTGCATATCGGTTTGAAATAAACATCAATTATTCGTCCGTGCCGTCTCTGTTTTTTCCCCAACTTTCATCCCTTTCGAACCACTCCTTCTTGATGTTGCATTTGCTCTGTCAGTCAGTGTATTTGTATATAGGAAGGGGAGTTAGGGGTTGGAATAACTTACCGAGGGAGATGTTAAATAAATTTCCAATTTCTTTGCAATCGTTTGAGAAAAGGCTAAGAAAATAACAGACAGGGTATCTGTCACCTGGGCAACTGCCTTAAATGCAGATCAGTGATTGATTGATTGATTGATTGATTGATTGATTGATTAATTGATTGATTGATTGATTGATTGATTGATTGATTGATTGATTGATTGATTGATTGATTGATTGATTGATTGATTGATTGATTGATTGATTGATAATTTAATAACACAGTTTCAGTTCCATAAGAAAATCACTTTTAAGTTTTCTCATTTATAGACTACCGGGCGAAGTGGCCGTGCGGTTAGGGGCTCGCGGCTGTGAGCTTGCATCTGGGAGATAGTGGATTCGAACCCAACTGTCGGCAGCACTGAAGATGGTTTTCCGTGGTTTCCCATTTTTACACCAGGCAAGAGGACAAATTGGGGCAAATATTCGTATATAGGAAGGGGATTTAGGGGTTGGAATAACTTACCGAGGGAGATGTTCAATAAATTTCCAATTTCTTTGCAATTTCTTTGTAGTCTATAAATGAGAAAACTTTAAAGTGAATTTTCTTATGGAACTGAAACTGTGTTATTAAATTATCATTTGTACCTTAAGGAAGGCCACGGCCGCTTCCTTCCCACTCCTAGGCCTTTCCTCTCCCATCGTCGCCATAAAACCTATCTGTGTCGCTGCTAGGTAAAGCAAATAGCAGAAAATAATTATAGACTACATTATTTTAGCCGTATCCCTCTGAAAACATATAACTGAGGTTTGTGTGTATTAATTTGTCCGTCTCCTTTTCTGAACGGACAGCATAGTGTTCTCCGGTTCAGAGTTTCGCGGGTTCGATTTCCAGTCTTGTCGGAGATTTTAACCTTGGTTAATTGCCTTGGATCAGGGACTGGACATCCATGCAGTTCACAAACCACAAATAACACTATCCTCCATTACAATAGGACGCAGTTTTCTATACATGGCACATACTGCCCATCCTCGTCGGAGGGTCTACCCTACAAGGTCTGCAGCAGGCTAGAAGTAGCAACACGAAATTATATTATTATTATTATTATTATTATTATTATTATTATTATTATTATTATTATTATTATTATTTATTTATTTATTTATTTACTTATTTATTTTCTTCCTTTTCTGTCGCTTTTCCCACACTTGTGCGGTCGAGGTTTCGAACTGTGTCGCACATGTGGATTTGGCCCTGTTTTACGGCCGGATGCCCTTCCTGACGCCAACCCTATATGGAGGTATGTAATCGCTAGTGCGTGTTTCTGTGGTGGTTGGTAGTGTAGTGTGTTTTATGAATGTGAAGAGGGAAGTGTTGGGACAAACACAAACATCCAGTGCCCGGGCCAGAAGAATTAATCAGAGGTGATTGAAATCCCCTACCCGGCCGGGAATCGAAGCCGAAGACCTCAGCGCTGACCATTCATCCAATGAGTCGGACATATTTATTATTATTATTATTATTATTATTATTATTATTATTATTACTATTATTATTATTATTATTATTATTATTATTATTAATGTCTTGTGCTTCACCTTGTCATCCATCTTGAGAACATATTAGGTAAATTTTAATGAAACTGTGACGAATACTATTGAAAAAATGAATGTAGACCTAACTTAATTGGAATTGATCCATCTGTCGAAATCACAGGGTTTCATAAGTTTGGTTTTTTCCTACAGTCCACTATTTTCCTCAGAAATATCTTCCTTTACGCTTTAGAGTTTATTTTAATTTCATAGTTGATAGAAGTTATAAGGGATGAGGAAGGTCTGGAAGGTGTCCTTATTTATGTTTCTACCTCGACATTCGTTTGGTGTGAAAATGCGCACTTTAGAAGAGTCTGTAGCGAGTGAATTAGCTAGAATTACTGTAACTTACATATCTGGAAGATGTAGACCGGAAAGAAGATACCAATTTCACAGAAATGGAAGAATATTAGGCCTTTCTAAGAACTCGAACACTCATTTTTCCTTCCCCAACATTGAGCGGTCATTATGATTATTGTGTCTCAACATAGAATTTATTATCGAAAGCATGAGAAAAATCCCTATAACATTGATGTTTGTCCTGTCCCTCAAACATACAGTAAAATTTATGAAAACACTGTAACATACCTGTTAAATAACACATTTTACAGGTATTGTGCGTTATATTATTTTCAGAAATTTCGAAATTTTTTGTTCGACAGACTGGAAAAACGTAAAGGTCAATACTAAACAGGATTTCTTCCATCTTAACAAATTAGTAAAGTCTGAAATGGACTCAATATACCCGTACAAACGATGAATAACTCATTGTTTGTATGGCAGGGTGCTCACTACACTGAATGCTTGGTTGCTATCTGCCTCTCACGGAGTATGCTTACAGTCTACCACACATAAAAATGAGGATAATTAAAACTAACGAAAAGGGAATGAAGGGCTCCAAGTGAAGTTTGTCGAAAAGAAACCTCATCCAGTTGTTCCCGAGTTCCACTGTTCTGCTGTGAAGCCATTTGTATAATCAGCTTAGTTTGCCAGACCAATAATTTCCGGAACTCTCGAAGAAAAAACTGACGAACTAATCTCTCCCTTGTTTAGTTGCTCATTACCTTCTCGAAGACAAGCTTAACTCCACTCCCGTTTAAAACAGAAAGTTACAGGTCGTCGTTTTGCTCAACTCAATACTCCTTTGTATTAATTTATTTACGTTTAATGAATAAATTAACATGAAATTTGTGTGGTAGACTTTCCCTATTAATTGCGGCCTATCAAAAGCTTCATACCGTAATACCAGGTTACAAAATATTAGAAACACAATTTCTCGTTGGACGCCTTTTCCTTCAAATATACCTCCCTCCTTCCCTCCTTTCAACGGTAGCTTACAAAACCCTTCCGCACCAAATATTCTTGTCTTTCCTCAGTAAAAGCGACCAATCAGCGACGTAGACGTCAGATGCGGGCGGGAGAGTAGTGCGCACTCTGAGAGAAGAGCGGTAGCGAGGCAGAGAAGAGGATCTGTTGCTGAGGTGAAGTGTAAGAAGCAGGGTGGGGAAGGAAGCGGAAGAAAGGTTAAAAGGATGTCACGCATCTTTACAGGGAAAGTCAATAATACACAACTTCTCCTACAAGCCTTTTTCCCAACTTAACATAGATGAGTTGAGCACAATTAATAATACCACGTACTTTATACGTGATGTACTATAATTTGTATCCCGCCGGCAGCGACTCTATATTATGGGCAGCACTGCAGTCATCGGAGTTCAATAATCCTGAGGACATTCATTCCAAAGTCAGCTTCAATGACAATTTCCTCATAATTCTTTTATTTGTGATTTTAAGGTGTGAGAAGTTAATAAGAGCTGTAAATGTTGCCGGGTCATGAATTTGAGGAATATAGGTGAAGATAGATATTTCTATAGAAGAGAAAACTTTTTTCGTAACATCGCCTTGTTGATGTGTAAATGAATACACTACATTAGAAATAGGGTCTAATAGTAATTTGTGGAATACATAGTTACCCCTTACTCGAGATTCCTATGCATACCGACAGCTTACTTCTAAAACCTCGTATGTCCCAATGCTCTACGTACCCATTATATTCCTTAAGACTGGTCACGCTTCCCAGCCACATATTTGTATGCAGTCCATTAGAATAATTTTCGTTGTGTTCATTTTCCTATGATAATTTGTAAAGGAAAATGGACCTTACCATTCCGTTTTGTAGGAATGTTGTTTTCATGGCAAATTTACGCACTCCTACGGTATAATGTATTTAAGGTTCATTTTCATTTATACGTCAACATAGGAAAATGAACACAACGAACATTGTTCTGATGGACTGCATATCAATACGTGGCTGGTAGGCGTGACCAGTCTTAAGGATAGTAATGGATAGGTAGAGCATTGTGACATACGGGGTTTTAGAAGTAAGCCGTTGATATGCTCTGTGCTATGCTTGTTGACATCTCTTTGATTTCTGTCAGAAATTATGAGGTTCTGTGGAACCTCAGATTCAAATGATGTACCTTCCTTTGCTCCTCTCATTGACGCAGTCACCCAACGTGGGAAAAACATACATAGCAGAATTCAACGTACTACTGTTATTGTTATTTGTTATTTGTTGTTATTTGTTTATGTCAGTCTACCACATATTTGGCAGAACTATGGAAGGTCTACTTAAAAGTGCCTAGTCCAACACGCATAAGAAATGCTTCGTTGGCCTAGTTTATAGGCTAAGTACTTTAGGCTACATCTTGCTATTAAGAGTATTTTCATAAATTGGTTAGAACTTTAAGACAACTTCCAGCAGACTGAACATAAATTATAATGAAAAAGATCGTTTAAAGTGTAAGAGCTGAAACAAAAAAAGAATTTTAATCCGAAGGACATTATTCCTCCAGTCCGGAGGGCATTACTCAAATGACATAAAATTACCTAACAAACCACCTTGAAAATATATGAATATATAACTTACTAAGTTAGTACACAATATTACTAAGTTAGTACACAATATAATTATTTGTCACTACTGAATTTTTATTTCCCAAAATTCAACGAAGGTCGGAAAATTTTCTTTCCACTTTTCACCCCGACAATAATGTACTGACCTGTTGCATGTTTCTAGGCCCCACCTCTCTGACACCAAACAATTGATTCCTGTTCTCCAGGTCTCAGTCTTTCTATAGTAGGCTGTCATCAATTTCGACAGGTCCGATGACCCAGAAGTCAGGCCCCAAAACAGAAAAACAATCATCATCATCATCAATCTTGAAAATCTTTGCTATCTACTTATTAAGAGTTTCTTGAGCGACATAGTGTAATATACAATAACAATAATAATATTATTTTTACAATTTGCTTTACACGTCGCACCGACACAGATAGGCTACGGTAGGTTTTATGTCGACGATGGGATAGGAAAGGGCTAGGAGAGGTAAGGAAGTGGCAATCGCCTTAATTAAGGCGCAGCCCCAGCGTTTCGCCATCTTCAGGTCTTCCGACAGTGGGGTTCGAACCCACAATTACAAGCTCAAAGCTGCGCGACGCTAACCGCACGGCCAGCTCGCTCAGTAATTATTATTATTATTATTATTATTATTATTATTATTATTATTATTATTATTATTATTATTATTATTATTATTATTATTATTATTAACTTATTTAAGGTCTTTTCAATTGTTATTGATCATATGAGAAGCTGAAGCGTTGTAATTTTGTCCCGTAGGTCTTCCTTCACATGGAGGAAGCCAACATAATGTGGGTGTCATATTTAAACACCCTGAAATGCCATTGACCTCAACTGGGATTGAATTCCCTGTTTTGGGAACAGAAGGAAAGTAAGCAAACGATTACGCCACTGAGGTCTGCATCCTCATCATTAGAATTAATGTTATGAATTAATTTAAATGATGTGGGCGTATTCTCTTTTTACATTATAGCTTCAATCTCAATCCTCACTGTTAACATTTTTCATTTGTTTCACTTTCTCTACCCTCAAAGTTGTGCATATAGAAAATGTTTGTGTAGGCCTATTATGTATACCGGTTGAATCAAAAGGTTGAACAAAACATAAAGGAATCGAAGTACAACAGGAGTATAGGTTATAGTCTAGGACGAAACCCTGTGTCAGGGAAAGCCTGAGAATGTCAGGAATGGCATAATGGAAAATTTATTTTTTCTGAAATGCTCTACTTTCGTAAAACAATTCAGAAGTGACAATCATTGAAGTGATCGTGGCTTGTGCACACAGTAAAGTTAGACACTGGCAATGAATATTTTTTACAAATGCTGTTCGAAGTGTCGCTCACCACATTCACATCAGCGCAGTATATCGATGGCTTACTTTTAAATCCTCGTATGTCAAAATGCTCTTCCTACCTATTATATTCCTTAAGACTGGTCACGCATCCCAGCCACATATTGATATGCAGTCCATCAGAATAATGTTTGTTGTGTTCATTTTCCTATGCCGTACAGTATTGTAGGGATGTTGTTTGGATGACTTATTCAAGCACTCCTACAGTATAATGTTTTTAAGGTTCATTTTCCTTTACACGTGATCATAGGAAAATGAACATAACGAAAATAAATTGTTCTGAAGGGCTGCATATCCTTATGTGGCTGGGAGGCGCGACCACTCTTAAGGAAAACAATGGATAGGAAGAGAATTGAGAGATACCAGGTTTTAGAAGTAAGCCATCGATATTGTACCCAGTATGTTGTATTGAATGTAGATGCTACATAAATGGGTTTATTAGCCTTAGTATCGGGCGACTTAGCCGTGCGGTTAGGAGCGCGCAACTGTGAGCTTGCATCCGGGAGGTAGTGGTTTCGAGCCCCACTGTCGGCAGCCCTGAAGATGATTTTCAGTCGTTTCCCATTTTCACACCAGGCAAATACTGGGGCTGTACCTTAATTACGGCAACGGCCGCTTCCTTCCCATTCCTAGGCCTTTCCTATCCCATAAGACCTACCTCTGTCGGTGCGACGTACAGCCACTTCTAAAAAACTAGCCTTAGTGGCATATTGTAGGTTTCTTTATTTTTTCCTTTGTTAATCAGTTTGCCCCCCAAGGTTGGTTTTCCCCGCGAACTCAGCGAGGGATCCCACCTCCACCGCCTCAAGGGCAGTGTCCTGGAGCTCTAGACTTCGGGTCGGAGGATACATCTGGAGTGAAGGACCAGTACCTCGTACCAGCCCTCGTACCACTTTTCAAATTACGTGGCAGGTCTGGGAATCGAACCCTGGCCTCCGGGGGTGGCAGACAATCACACTAACCACTACACCACAGAGGTGGAACAAATTTTAGCTAATATCCTAATATCACATTCTCTCCCGCTCTCGCACACAGTTATCTCCTGCTTCTCCTATGCTCTACAGCCGATTTTGTCAGTCTCAAAAGTAGGCTCATTCTTCTGCATAATAACGCACCATCTAATTGATTACAACGCTATTCAAAGCATTCACTGCTATGTTACTCTTATAGTCTTCATTACGAATGTACACCTGTGATATTTTCCCACCTAAAGCGTTTCAGAAATCATTTTATATCCACGAACCCGATCATACGAATATTACTAGATATAATAGGCAAATGAAATATACACAGTGCATTCCGAGGTTTAAGAAATTGTTCTGAGAAATGACCTTTTCTTGGATGCGGAGATTTAAAATCTTAATATGTTATGATTAAACGAACATCAAACTTCTCTTCCAATAATTTCTCTATTTTAGCAGTTTGTTTATTCTTCTTCTAGGTATTGTGCAGTCAATAATAATAATAATAATAATAATAATAATAATAATAATAATAATAATAATAATAATAATAATAATAATAATAATAATAATAATAATAATAATAATGTTACTGTTTTACGTCCCACTAATAACTTTTTTGATGGTTTTCGGAGACGCCCAAGTGCCGGAATGTTGTGACGAAGGAGTCCTTTTAATTGTCAGTAAATCTACCGACGTATTTGAGAACCTGCAAATACTACCGGACTGAGCCAGAATCGACCCTGCCATGTTGGGGACAGAAGGCCAGTGAACTCGAAGGTGCTGCATCGATACAAGGAAAATACACAGTATTCGTTGAAACGTCACTAATGTTGAATATGGCTGTGAATGGCCTCTATAAAGCATGTTCAATTTAAAGTTGCCTTTTCATTTTCCTCTTTAGGCTGACCACTCATCACTAATTGACATGATGCCCTGTTCAGAGACTGAAGAAAATCTAACACGCTTCATAGAGCGTTTAATGTGAAATAATTGCCTCTTCAGCAATAAACGAGAACCCTACACGCATATCCATTAATCTTGCTGTTATCATTTGCCATCCATCTCCACACTCCGGAGGGCTTCTCTTACGAGTATTTTCTACCTACGCACTCCAAACCTTGTGACCATAAATCAACATTAACACAATAAAATTACATTTTCTCTGAACTAATTGGTCATTTCCCTTACATTTTTTCTATATGTGGACAAGAGTCTAGACAATTAATACATAGCCTATAGGTCTAACTTTAAAATTATTTTATAAATTACTATTCTTATCTTGATTATACTTTTTATTTACTGTCCATTCAATTGCAATACATTTTAAGAGACTCCGATGTGTCGAAATATTTTTCCTCAGAAATTCTTTAACATGCTGGAAGCCATTGACACTGTGTTGTCTCATTTAAACACCCTCAGACGCAATCGAACTCTGCTAGGATCGAACCCACCAACTTAGGAATATACGGACGATGACCAATTGATCAAACAGCTAAGGGTGGCTCCTAAGGACAACATCGACATCGTTAATGCCTTGTCCAGACAAGGCTAAGGTCATATCTCACAATGCTCTTCCTATCCATTATTTTCCTTAAGACATGTCAAGCCTCCCAGCCACACATGGATATGCAGTCCATCAGAATAATTTTCGTTGTGTTCATTTTTCATGCGAAGGTGGAAAGGAAAATGAACCTTAAGTACATTATACTGTAGGTGTGCGTAAATAAGTCATGCAAACATACATTCCTAGAGTGCGGTACGGTAAGTTTCATTCTCCTTAATACAACGAATATTATTCTGATTGACTAAATATGCATATGTGGCTGGGCGGCGTGACCACTCTTAAGGCAAATAATGGAAAGGAAGAGCTTTGTCATATTTCCGGTTTTGGCTCCGCAGGGACGACATTTATTTCCTAATTATTTAACATTTTACTCTAAAATGGTCTGGATTAAACTGTCCAGTAATACGGAACAACCAACTGCTGTACTCGAAAGGAAGACAGGATACATATCTCGCTAGAAGGAGATTTGAAGAGGGGCAGCACAATTTATGTACAAGTTAGGGTGATTCACTAACAAATGTAACTTGTTGACAGGAATAGTATGGGAAGGAAGTGAACAAGATGTCTTGTAGACAAACTTCTGTACAAGTCAATTTCCGTTTGCAGGACACCTTCAGTTGAGGACGACATATTCAGAGGTACGCAGCGTTATTTTGAAGTAATATTTCTGCTTCCTTACGTCCCCCTTTACGACTCTCAAACTTGTGTTTGTACTTCCAACAACCCGCCACAACTTTGTTTTATTGATGTCACCCTCTATCATGATGTGGCATGAACAGCCTGGAACTTGGGGTTGCAAACTCTAAGGCAGAGACGTACAGGGCTTCGCGTTTATCAAATTATAAATGAGAGGCAGTCGCAATTGGTGTGTCGGCAATACGATGGGAAGTCCTGTGTATCTACAGCATTAACTTTTAGTGAATGAGCCGGGTCAAAAAATTAACATTTCTTGAAGTAGCTATTACTACTTCTCATTATTTAACTTCTCTTTTGTTTGTAGTTTAATGTCTTCGGCGATAATGAGAGAGGAAAAGATAAGGACTCGGAAGGAAGCGCCCGTGGTCTTAATTAAGGTACTGCCCCTCCACTTGCTTGGTGTGAAACCACGGGGAATCATCTTAGGGGTACCAGTGGAGGGTTTCGAACTCACCATCTCCCGAAGGCAAGCTCTCAGCTACGTAGCCCGTACCAGGCATTCAACTCGCTCCGCCAATATTTAACTGCACTTTCATTTATAAACACAAACTGTAAAAGTTGCTGTCGAAGTAGTGTCATACTTGATTTGCTTACAATGTTCCGGAACTCGAGAAATAGACAGGGACCATCCATCTCGAGGAGGTGACAAATTCGTTCTAGGCAAATGCTGTGGTGGTACCGTATTTTATGGCGTCACTTTTTCAATCTTGTTCAGATTAAAAACAATACAGGCACAACCATAACACGCAATACACAAGACGTAATAGTAT
The DNA here is from genome assembly GCF_040414725.1 of Anabrus simplex. Classification (NCBI taxonomy): domain Eukaryota; kingdom Metazoa; phylum Arthropoda; class Insecta; order Orthoptera; family Tettigoniidae; genus Anabrus; species Anabrus simplex. The sequence goes on along the minus strand of NC_090266.1, from coordinate 691,503,024 downwards.
TTCACGAGAGAAATTACACCACTGCTAATTCACAAATGGAGATGTTGATTGTAATGAATTTTGAATTCAAGGGGCAAAAAGGCAGAAAATCGGCATCTCAACCGATTTGCCTCAGATAGCAAAAAATACTGGGAGAGCAAATCGTATTCAATCTAGAAATAACTTATCAATGATAGTCCGTAGCAAAAACATTATTTCTCTGAAAGCAGTGATTATCATTATCCTCCCCCTAATCATCAGTGCCACCTAGATCATTATTTGTGCTGTACGGCTGTACTTACACACCACATTCTTATAACGTGGCTGCGCACTGCCAGTCTAATTGACTCAGCTAATATAATTCTGCTCTCTAGAACTTAATATTCGTCGCCATAAGACATATCTGTGTCGGTGCGACGTAAAGCCCCTAGCAAAAAAAAAAAAAAGAACTTAATATTGTGAGCTCGATTCTAATTGAGACTCATGAAAACATTAAATGGGCTCTTAAGTTAACTTACAGTGTTTATAACTGTTAAAATTAAATGTTCTTTGAACTCTTCCAAGTAAAAGCTGCATTATGAAGTTTCTGTTGTTAACTCATTAAAGCTAAAATTATATTTAGAACATATTAAAATTTTCCGGCCTCATGGTGTGGGAGTAGAGTACTTGCTCCTTACCCGGAGGTCCCAGGCTCAATTGTTAGCCAGTCCAGAATTAAATTTTAATTCTTGACTGAGGACTGAAACGGGATTCATTCAGTACGAGAAGTAGCAGATCCAATTAAGGAAGCCAAGTAATATGGCTGAAAATATCGACATGTTGACCACGTGACACTCCAATATCTCACAAGTATTCAACTTCATTCCGATTCCGTATTGACTTTAAATATCTAAGATAAAATTCTAGAAGAATTTAATTGCATAAAGTTCACCTGTTCAATACACGTTTGCCTTTTGCTAAACGGTCTATCTATAAAAAAATCTAGACCCTAATTGGTGTATTAAATACGGTAGGACCCACACTTGCAACTAAATTCGTCCATGTTTGAAGCTATGTAGCCTACATTTTAAACATATATTTCCATTGCATCTGTTGATTGTATTTTATCTCAAGTTTTTTATGTATCACTGTTATTTGTATAGCATACGTCTTTCTTCTTTCTGTTATTTTAGCCTCTAGGCTAGGTCGAGACATGCCCTATATAGCTATTTAGATAGAACATTTATCAAATGGCAAACGTGTATTGAACAGGTGGACTTTATAGACCCTACAAATTAAATTCTTCTAGAATTTCGTCTTGGTAACTCCAATATCTGTAGGCCACCTGAGTGGAAAGTTGCCTTGGCAGGCCAAGGGCCTGAATGGCCTATTTGCCCAATGGGTCCATGTCTGTTTTATTTTGTAACTAATATATCAAAATTGTGGCTACAAATGCGATGATATAAATATATTCCAAAAGTAAAGTACGCCATTCCAATGATTTGGGCCGCCCTCAATATAGGACACTAAATTTTAAGCGTAACGATATACATTTTAAATATTACAATAACATTAATTTATATTAATACTAGAATATATATTTTGAGGACAATGCCATTCATGTTAGGAAGCACAATTCACACTGTTTACATGAGAACTTGATAGGGAAAACTATAAAGTAGATCTGGACAGTTTGAACAGACTGAAGTTTGGAAGATGTAGAATATAATGAAGCCAGTGACTTGCTGATGAATTAATTAAAAAATCATGCTTTCCTATACAGTAATTATAAATACGAAATACCACTCGTTCATCACCAAACCGATGGGAGTGAAATTTAGCTCAGAAGTTCCTCTTATATTGTAAATAGCAGATAGGAAACATTTTTGAAAAACGCGATCCCTAAGGAATTGAGGCACGAAAATTGGGCAATGTTTCTGAGCGATATATTTCGGGATACTATGAGAGTTGTTTTTTTACACTGCTTGGTGGCGTTGGTATATCTCGGGCTGCTATTATAGTTCAATTTTACCCTGCTTGGTAGCGTTGATATGTCTGGTGCTGCTTTGATAGGTAATTTTTATGGTGCATCTCAGCATTCGTACGCCGCGGGCTGTTATAATAGCGATTTTATTTTTATCTTTTATCGCTAGAGAAGTAATTCACAGTCACTTCCTTGCGGCGTTTCTCTGGAAATCCAAAGAGCCAAGGACGTTCTTTCATTTTGTCTTATATACAAAAGAAAACACATTTTTTATTGACAATAAAACTCCATAAGAATGAATACTCGCGCTAGGTTATTGATAAAAGAACGCATTTCTTACCACAACAGCTCTAAAACATTCTAGTTCACAGAACTGCTTAATATATTCGCTAGCTAGGACCCTGAAATAATTCTAAAAATAGGATTGAAAGACTGTCCTTAAGATATTACGCGGGCTATAAGGGGTAAGATACCTTCTAGGAGTCGAACATACGGACTACAAGTGACTATAGCAGAAAGTAACCCGACGTAGTGTCAACTGCCAATGATGGACTGCAACACTAACAACTTCTGAATAAATCTTCCAACATATGAGTCTGCTTGCTGGTTCAAGTGTTAGTAACTATTCGTCATGATGAACAGTTCACATCTTTGTACATCAAAAGGATAAACCTACGTACTGGGTAATTAATGACGACAATGTTTCTCAGCTCCAGAAGGGATTATCCTTGGAAGACCAATTAACTGAAGTCCGTCCCTTTATGGCGCTAGAAGAAGGTATCCTGGCAGCTCCGGGACCTCTTATGCTCTTCTCTTATATCAAACTTAATCCACAACGAACCTGTAAGTGTTCACGAGGTAAGGGTTGAGAATTTCCTGCTGTAATTTATTCCTCAAGGCTCGGCATGGAAATCCATCAAATGAAGACTACGGACATTCTAATTCCACCAAATGAACACATAGATAGGATAAAGGCTCGACAGGCGGCATCTAATGTACGCCCTTTCGCTCGTACATCTCCCCATCCGCCTTGTCTTACCCGGGCACGCCTTGACGGGAAGGAAGGGGGTGGTGAGGAAGACAGGGGAGAAGAGCGACTCGCTGATGAAAATTACAGGGTGGTCCAGGAATGCAGGCTGAGTTTGATCTAACCTCCATCGCCTCCACGACTTAGATGCTTCGCTGTATTCCAATGAATGTACGTTTTGATATGTAAAATAGGCTGGTACAGTATGATATTCCCCCGAGACGTGTTCATTCCTTGGGAAAGTCTGCAATATCTAGTAGCACAAATTATCAATACTGCTTCCTAGGACTTAACAGAGAAAATCGTATGACTAATCAAAACAATATCGTCGATGAAGTATCAGTACCACATAACGTCACAATGTTTTTCCTATCTATTATTTCGGCGGCTTACTTCTAAAACCTCGTATCTCTCAATGCACTTCCTATCCATTTTCTACCTTAAGACTGGTCACGCCTCCCAGCCACATATGGATGTACAGTCCATCAGAACAATTTTCGTTGTGTTCATTTTCCTGTGGGAGAGTGAAAGAAAAATGAACCTTGCATACATTAAACTGTAGGAGTGCTTAAATTCGCCATGAAAACAACATCCCTACAATACGATGTGGTAAGGTCCATTTTCCTTTACATACTAGCATAGGAAAATGAACACTAAAAAAAAGGTTCTGATGGATTGCATATAAATATGTGGCTGGGAGGCGTGACAAATATTAAGGAATATAATGGGTAGGAAGAAAATTGTAACATACGAGGTTTTAGAAGTAAGCCGACGAATTTCCTTAAGACTGGTCACGCCTCGCAGCCACATGTGGATATGCAGTCCATTAGAACAACGATCGTTATGTTCATTTCCCTATGCAGAGGCGTAAAGGAAAATGAACCTAATACAGTACACTGTAAGAGCGAGTAAATACGTCACACAAACAATCACCTACAGTAAGGCACAGTGATGTTCAATTACCTTTACACACCCGCGTAGGGAAGTGAACACAACGAACATTGTTCTGATCGACTGACTGTATATCAATATGTGGTTGGGAGGCGTAACCAGTCTTAAGGGAAATAATGGATATGAAGAGCAATGGGAGATATGAGGTTTTTTAATTAGGCAATCGACATGGAGCTAAGGTTTACTCATCTTAACAAAGGTATAGGATGATGTAAACCCTTTCCTTCCACTCCTTCAGGAGCTTTCATGGCCAGTATGGAGATGTATTTGCTTCTACATTTATACATGTATAGCGTGTGGTTAAGCATCTCATCGTTTCTGAATGGATGTCCACAACGAAGAACGTCACTTTTGGTACAAACGGAGTGAACATGTTTCATCATTGTAGTGACTCGTTCTTTATTCTCTGATCATGGAGCTGCTTTGATAATCACTTGTCAACCTCCCGAGGTATTATTTCTCTCTCCTTGACCCGGCACTTATATAAGTCAAGTTCACTATTGGCGATGAACTTAATTTATTAGTTGTTACTCTTTATTATGAAATGAAATGGCGCATGGCTTTTAGTGCCGGGAGTGTCCGAGAACATGTTCGGCACACCAGGTGCAGGTCTTTTGATTTGACTCCCGTGCGCGACCTGCGCGTCGTGATGAGGATGAAATGATGATGAAGACAACACATGAACCCAGCCCCCGTGCCAGCGAAATTAACCAATGATGGTTAACATTCCCGACCCTGCCGGGAATCGAACCCGGGACCGCTGTGAAGAAAGGCCAGCACGCTAAACATTTAGCCATGGAGCCGGACACTCTTCATTATTTAAAAAATGCGTTACACGGATGTTTCTGGAGGATTCGGAGGGGAACACACAGAATAGCTTAGAGCAAGGCTTCATGCTCATCAATTATTATTATAATTTTTTTTTCTAGTTGTTTCACGTCGCACCGACATAGATAGGTCTTACGGCGACGATGGGACAGGAAAGGGCTAGGAGTGGGAAGGAAGCGGCCGCGGCCTTAATTAAGGTACAGTCCCAGCATTTGCCTGGTGTGAAATTGCGAAACCACGGCAAACCATTTTCAGGGCTGCCGACAGTTTGGTTCGAACCTATTATCTCCCGAATAATGGATACTGGCCGCACTTAAGCGACTGCAGCTATCAAGCTCGGTGCTCATCAAATTAGTGAATGCCACATATTTTATCATTTGATGATGATGATGCTTGTTCTTTAAAAGGCCCTAACATCTAAGGTCATCGGCCCATAGAAAAATGAAATGTAATGGCGTATGGCTTTTAGTGCCGGGAGTGTCCAAGGACAAGTTCGGCTCGCCAGATGCAGGTCTTTTGATTTGACCGCCGTAGGCGACCTGCGCGTCGTGATGAGGATGAAATTATGATAACGACGGTACTTACACCCAACCCCCGTAAAGGCGAAATCAACCAATTAAGGTTAAAATTCCCGACCCTGCCGGGAATCGAACCCGGGGCCCCTGTAACCAAAGGCCAGTACGCTAACGATTTAGCCATGGAGCCGGACATTGGCCCCTATTTTGTCATTTACTAATGATCAAAGCGTATTGAACACAGTATCGTAAGTGTTCTCCGAAATTACGTAAGATTGGACGAGGTCATTATTTGGAATGAAGAACACTGCAGACTCGAGGAGTGAGAAATGAAAGACCATTTAACCAAAATTAAATTTCGATTCAGAACGCCGATTCACTTTTATCTTTTTTTTTTTTTTTGCTAGGGGCTTTACGTCGCACCGACACAGATAGGTCTTATGGCGACGATGGGATAGGAAAGGCCTAGGAGTTGGAAGGAAGCGGCCGTGGCCTTAATTAAGGTACAGCCCCAGCATTTGCCTGGTATGAAAATGGGAAACCACGGAAAACCATCTTCAGGGCTGCCGATAGTGGGATTCGAACCTACTATCTCCCGGATGCAAGCTCACAGCCGCGCGCCTCTACGCGCACGGCCAACTCGCCCGGTATTCTTTTTTCTTAGACTGGCCGAAATCATGTTGCGGTTTGAGTAGCAGTTTCCTGTCGTGTTGGTCCATGTTCACTTCTTGGATCTGACATGAATTTAAGGGTGGTTAATGGACCTGCACTTAGTTTTGAGAAAATAACTGAGAAGAGACATGGATCAAAATAATAATAATAATGGAAATAAATAAATAAATAAATAAATAAATAAATAAATAAATAAATAAATAAATAAAGAAGGAAATAAATAAACCTTCAGTCCATGAAGGGCTTTGGAGCCGTCAAGGCAACTTTTGCCCAGCTAGGTGGCACATGATCTGCGTTGACACATTTTCAGCCGTATTCCGTGGTTTTCATGAGCAGGTCCGCTGACTCTAATACAAGGTGTAACAAGAATATAGGACAATATTTCAGAACAGAAACGTATTTAACATCAACATGGGTCCAGTAATGTTTAATTTTGGAGTTATCCGACATTCAGTTACGATTTTAAAGCATTCCGACATCTTAACTTGATGCAATTATGACACAATATGTTGATTGCCTTAAATGAAATGCACAGGATTCCTTCACCCCCTCGAGAGAATACAGGCCTCAGTTTGTCGTGTCATAAAGTACCAAACGTGTTCTCACATTCCTAGGGTTGTGCGTATTGTCGGACAGGCTCAGCAGATCGCTCTCTGACAGTTGCTGTAACATCCTTCACTTCAATCAAGACATAGCTACATATTTTAGCTTACCAATGTTGAATTTAATTTCAGTAGGGGACAACGCGCCCGCCTGTCACCCGGCGACCGCGGGTTCGAATCCCGGCCGGGTCAGGGGTTTTTAATTGTAAAGATTAATATCCCTGGCCTGCTGACTGGGTGTTTGTGTCTTCCTTTCCTCGCACACAACATTCCACACAAGCGCCATTCCAATTACCCGCAGGTTCATACAATATGGTGCCAGTAGGCGCAAGAGATCCACATGGGTCGACGCCCCGAACAAACAGCATTTAAAAAATGTATAGATGTATGCTCAGAACGTCCCCATACAATCAAAAGTCCTTTCTTCACTACATACAGAAATGCATTCACGAAAGTTTGTTCCATTTTGTTGTAATGCCTGGTAGGCTTATAGATCTAATTAGAAAACCTCGTATCTCCCGTTGCTCTCCTGTTCCGATTACATATCAGTCTGCCAAGCCCACTGAAATGCACGCACCAACCGACCCTATGAGCAACATTTTCACACCATTCATAGCAGGGACTGGCTGCATAAGGAATGGCAGTACTAGCATCGCTCATACCTCAGTCACTTTCACATTGTCAAAGCCAAGGAAAAGACAAGCAGATCAATGAATGTAACAAAACTGCTCTAGCCTATACCAGAAGACATAGTGCACTGTAAACACTATTTCTTGCCAGTAAAGGCAAAGGAGCAATTTATTGACCTGATTCAATGCAAGGATTGATAAACTGATATAAGTTACAATACATTTATAAATGAACCTGAAAATGAGTAAGCAATACCATGCAACATCCATCATGTCATTCTGATGGCCAGAACAATGACGAAGTGCGGTCGAACAGCGACCTGTGTACTGTGACACGTAGACCTGTATCTGTCGAACCACTTACTCGTATGGATCAAATGTGGGTGCGAGAGCAAAGAGACCTTGAAGTCGCCCCCACGTTACCCGTGATGAGCTACCCCTACCTAGAACTATTCACATGTGTATAGCACGGAATCTTACCCAAGAAAGGCTATCTCTAACAAGAGGGGATTCAACGGAGGGACACTAACCTAACCATCCAGATGCCAGTCTCAGCTCACTTGAATGCATCTTATCTTACTGTTTTTTGACTGCATCTTATTTTACTGTTTACACTGTCAACACAACACATAAAATTCTAGGAATTTGCCTCTGAAACTTCACATAATCCTAATATTCACCAGCCGTGGTCTCAATCCCAAGGTTTTATGATCCTTGGCTCCCAAGGGAAGCCTAACTTGCTATCATGAAAACAGCCTGACTAATATTAATCACCATTATTATTATTATTATTATTATTATTATTATTATTATTATTATTATTATTAATGACCCCGTTTAGCTCCGTTTAATTTGTAGCCTAATAATTAGCATTCCACAACATTATCACTCATGCCATATTTAACCTTTCCGATGTCTCGTGTCGTAGTACGCCAAATAACCATACATGCAGCCTATCTTTATTGCTCGTACCGTACAGGGGTGCGATCCGTGGGCACTCCATAATTAAGTCTTAATTCGCGTACGTCCCGCGGGCAGATAATTTCTATATTTCCACTCAACCTGACGCTTACACCTTCCTTATTTATCTCCTAGTTTCCTTATTTCTCCCGTAGCTTCCTTATTAATCGAGGTGATGCGGGAATCCTTCTTTAAATCCGACATTAAAGCTACATTTTCCTCAATTATTATTCATAAACTTCAAGACTGATCATATTCTCTCGATGATAACAGTACGATTGCAATATTTATCAAACTGCATGTTATTCAATTGACCCCGTACGACTCTTGACCCATCTCTCTGAGGTGAATCTCCACGACTGATCTTATGGTGTAATTTATTTATATGTGATTACTATCCTGTGGTCTCAAACAACAATTTAAACACCAATTTTACTTTGTAGATCCCATTTAGACCTCGTTCGCACCCGATGACAGCGTCATGACACATATAATTAACATAAGTTTAAATTCACACAAAATTACGAAACCGGGCTCATGATATATTTTAACACTCTGGTTAGAATGCGTTCCATGCATGTTCCTCAATTTGGGTTATCGATTCTGAGAAATGTTTGTCCATAATCAGTTTACGAATCTATGATCCATCAAACTGTCCTCCTTTGAATTTTGTATCTGATGATGTGGAAAATTTCGTGCAAAAATTTTTGAAGCATGGTCTATTTTTGTCTAATGCCTCAACATACTGTTTCATCATTCCCAATATGATGTTCAAGAATGGAAGTACATTTTTGCACTGTCAACAAGTCATACATTCAAAACATTTTTTGGATCCTGGTTGAAATAGCTCCCTTTCATGCCAATGTACAGTATATCAATGTTTATTCCATGCTCTGCTTTCGCATTCGCATAGGAAACAGGGAATTTTTTGTAGCCTTTTATTGTCCCAGCAGCAATCAAATGACCTTCAAATCACCGCAAATTTGCCACTCATGCTCCTGATATTTAATTCTTTCAAGAACCAACTTTAATGTCTCGTATGTTTCGGACAGCTTTGTGGAGTGTACAAGTTGTTTGGAAGCCAGAACTTTGCTGTTGTGAAGCAAAACAGCCTTAAGACGTCTTTTGGAATAGTCAATAAAGGTGCCGGTTGCTAGGATCATATAATTTATCTCCCAACTGATGAAGATTTCGAACATCCGTACAAAATACGAGTTGATCTTGTTTATGATATTTACAAAACTCTTTCTCACTATTTCTGTACCAGGAAAATGTAATCCCGGATACCAAAATGTTCTTTACACGTAGTCTTGACCCAAGTAATTCACTTTTTTCTTTTCTTAACTCTAAATGCCTTATCAATCATTTAATTCGGATCGTGTAAGTTTGTTAGTGTGTCATATTGATATGGATAGAAATGCTTTTCTTCAGCGTCCGATTGCAAGGAACAGCTTTCAGTTTCATCAGTCAAGTTACCAGGTGGAGTAGGTACTGGTAAGAGAGGTCCATGAGGAACGGGCCGAATAGTTGACAAGTGGTTTGGATTTTTAATTTGTTTTTTGTTTTTTCGTTATTGTAACCGACAACGTTGGTCATACAGTAATAACAGCCACCATAATGATTGTTCTTCTCTCGCCATTGCATGGGTATGGCAAACAGCATTGTGTTTCCTTTGCCCTCACACCAGTAACGACGTCACTCGACACAGGTATTGCATGCAATATAAGGTGTGAAAGATTTGTCTTGATTTCCAACTTTAAATTGGAAGTAAGAAAAATAAATTTACTTCACAAATGAGTCTATTTGACGCACCTTGGAACCGAACACATAAATTGTAGCAAACCATTTGAGGACTTTGTTTACACTGCCTTCTGTGCACGCCTGATTCACTAGCCATGATGGCCTTAAATTACTTGTATAAAGGTTTCATGAATAATGAAGTAGACTCACTAAACGAGTGAATACTAATATAACGGGAATAAACACGTGTTTCCCTCCCTTGATGTGTAATAGATTATTATTACAAAGTGAGTTGCATGAGAACACCTCTCATCGTTACTCTGTACGAATGCAGACAATACAAAAAAATGCGTCAAAACTAGATGTGATGCGAAAAAACTAACATAATTTTCGGACTTAGGGCATCGATTTCCACTAAAAAAATATGTTCTACTTTACTGCAAAAATCATGTTGCCTAGTGCCACCACTGGATCAAAAGTTATGATGAAATATGCGTCCTCCCGCTTTCGCCGGAACTTCAGCTTCAGCATTAGCGTCCATTTTACCCAACCAATTAGGAAAGAGCTAGGGTTGATTCTCGGAAATTGATACATTACATTTTTTCTTGCTAGTTGCTTTACGTTGCGCCGACACAGATAGGTCTTTTGGCGACGATGGGATAGGCAAGGCCTAGGAGTTGGAAGGAAGTGGCCGTGACCTTAACTAAGGTACAGCCCCAGCATTTGCCTGGTGTGAAAATAGGAAACCACGGAAAGCCATCTTCAGGGCTGCCGAAAGTGGGATCCGAACCCACTATCTCCCGGATGCAAGCTCACAGCCGCGCGCCTCTGACCGCACGGCCAACTCGCCCGGTCGAAGTTTTGATGGCGATGACCCTCGAAAGTACCCAAGATTATGGTTCCGTAATCAGCATAATTTATTTATTATTAATAGTAAAGTTAGCTAGGTCACACCCTCGCAGAATCTGAGGTAACACTACTGTATTATTTCTGTGGGAGCAACAGAATTTTCTGATTGGTCCGAGGAGTGAGCGGGAGTTTGAATATTCGCTCTTACAAGACATGACCAACTTCGTAACTACAGGCCCTGAGACTCGAGTGACCAGCCACAATAGATCTTAGTATTTTTGGCCTACGTATTCTTTTGGAATAAAGGCTGCAAACATTGGAGTGTTACATGGTCAGTTTGATGACATCATCGGCCATATCGCTTTGGCTTTTTTTACTATGTTCACTCCCTCTCGTACTAGGCAGCTTCTCAGTTGGTCTCACGGGGCTGACGAACCACGTTCCAGCCCTCAGTTATGAATTAAAATGGTATTACTGGCCAGGAATCGAGCCCGTGACCTCCGAATAAAAGACAGGCACGCTACCCAACAACCTCTACATTTCATTGGTGTGTAAATAGGAAATTACAGAAAACCATATTCTGTGCTGTCGACAGTTGGATTCGAACCCACATCTCACAAGTACACGACGCGTACCACGCAGCCAACTTGCCCGATGATATTATTATAATTTTAAAGAGAAATGAAAGAAATACTCATTCAGGGTCTACTGGAAGGTTTACAGAAAGAGAACAGTGAAAAATTCCCACATCAGTTTAAAAATAAGCAATTGGGAATAGAATTTAGTATAAAATCAAAACAGTTGGTATTAAAACTGAATTATTTGGGTGATGATACTTTGTATTTCAAGGTTTAACTAATATTTATAACGGCCCCTTTTTAGAGCTAATTTTCATGGTTCTCTCATCATTTTGCATCTATTATAACCCATCGCAAATACACCCGCGGTTATTAAGTTCAGTAAGTATATCTCTACATTAATTACTTAATTCATTTGATATTCAATCTTCAAAACTTAGCTTTTTTCAGATCATACTCCAACATTTATCCCAATGTGGAATCGTGCAGCCTGTTCTACTCATGACCAGATGTTACAGTAAGTCTGCTGATCGAAACCACAACCCTGGGCGCACAAAGACAGCGCTCCACCGTCTGAACCACTCAACCCAGCGGAATGGGGTGTCGAGATATCGGAAGTGTCGCTGTTCTATCTTTAAGTCAGGCATGCCAAGTCTCACAATATCGCAGCAAGTGTAGCTGTTATGCCTCAACTTAAAGATAAATAGACGGTACTGGATGTCGAGATATCGAAAGTGTCGATAAGAATAATGTCCAACTCAACGGCTAAATGGTTAGCGTGCTGGACTTTGGTCCACAGGGTCCCGGGTTCGATTCCCGGCCGGGTCGTAGATTTTAACCTTAAATGGTTAATTCCCTTGGCTATGGGACTGGGGGTTTGTGCTGTCTCCAAGATCCCTGCAATCCACACACCGCATATAACACTATCCTCCACCACAATAACACACAGTTACCTACATATGACAGATGCCGCCCACAATCATCGGAGGGTCTGCCTTACAAGGGCTGCACCACGCTAGTAACATCCACACGAAATTAAAATAGCAATAACAATAATAATAATAATAATAATAATAATATTGAACCCATGACCTCTGTTTCATAAGAAATCAGAGTCCTAAATACCACATGAGGCCCCATATTAATCGCAATGAGGAGCTCTGATACATATTTTTCTCACCGGAACTGTGACATTTGAGCTAGAGGAGGAACCTCGTACTATTGTACAATTTATCGGCGGTTATCAGACTGAGTCCAACTGAGAACTTACATTTTTGGCCGATGTGGCTGGAGTATCGTCTCCAAGTGGAGGTAGTTTTTGTTGTAACGTGTATGTAATAAACATGTAAAGGACTGTCATTTTAGGCCGCAGTCTTATAAGTGAAATTTTAATAATATTGTGTTGAAAGTATTGCGTGTGCGATCAAAATTACAACAGTCGTGTTCGGTCCGCAAAAATATCGAGTCAAGGGTACTTTTTTATGTGCCTTTGTTTCAGGTGAATCAAGATGAATAAAATTACATGTGAAGCCAAAAGGTTTAAAATGGCTAAATAAATACCAGAAAGTTGCTGGTGAACTCACATGATGAAAACTGGCGTACGATCAAGATAGGTGAAGGATCACCATTACCACCTGTGTATTTATTTCATGATGTCACCATTTATTTTGTATGCCTATTTCGTGACGCAGTTTGGTCACCCATTTATTTTCGTGAAATGTCAGAAATATGACGAAAGCTCATTGGTTTTTTTTTAACGCTTGGATAAAATTAGGAATTTTTGCGAAGTACCGTATGAAGTGTTGTAAAATAGTCAATTGATGGTTATGAAACTATATAGAATAATGTCTGAAGTAGATTGTCATGTCCGTTCGTTTTTTTTCTGTATTTTGTGATGTCAAGTGAATAATTTTAATCTGATGTGAAAATGTTTCTGTTTGAAATTATGACGAAAGATGTATAAGAAAATCCGTAGTTATTCAGTTTCAGTCGAAGGAAAGCACGATGTGGTGTGGAGCAATGTAAATTTATATTAAGGGAAGTTACGAGGCGAGATCGATAAATATCTGTTACGAAGGGATGGCTACAAAGGGCAATAGGAAAGTTTTGCAATGTGAGTGAACGCTTTAGACTTTTTCAAAATAATTTCCACCACACTCAATACACTTCTCCATACGTCGAAACCAGTCACTGAACCAACTCTGCCACTTTTCTTCGGTTACATTTTCACACTCTTGATCCCAAGCAGCCAGAAGCTCCTCGTCGGATGAAAAAGGCCGCCCTTCCAGCTTCATCTTCACTTCTAGGAAGAGTGCGAAGTCACATGGGGCAAGATCAGGACTGTATGGAGGGTGATCTGGTGAGAAAATCCATTGTTATATTAGCACGATGTGCTGGAGCATTGTCTTGATGCAAGAGCCAAGTGTTGAGCCGTGACCTTGAACGGAGCTGCTTGAGAGCCTGGATGACCTGAGGCAGACAAGTCTTACTGTACCACTTCGCAGTAACTGTCCTTTATGTTTCTAGCACAGCCTGAATCAGGATGCCCCGTTTAGTGAAGAATGCTGCAATCATCCTTTTCTTCACTGACCTTGACTTTCGCACAGTCACTGGCGTACCCTCATCTTCAAACAGCCATACCTTGTTCTGGGATTTTGTTGGGACATCGTAATGATAAAGCCAAGTTTCGTCACCTGTAACGATGCTATTGACATTACGCGAAGTCCCTTTTCAAACCGTTTTAGCATTTTTCGGCACCATTTCACTCGATGTGCCCTTTGTTCCTCTGAAAGTGAATGGGGAACCCAAAGGGAACAAACCTTTCTATCATGGAGATGGTCGTGTAGAACTGAATGAATAGCTGGTGCAGGGATGTGGAGGGCCTCTTCTACCTGCCGATATGTCAACCGCCTTTCTTGCCGCAAAATCCTCACAGCTTCAATGTTTTCCTCAGTCAATGATTCAGACGGTCGCCCAGAACGAGGAGCGTCCTCAACCCCAAAATTTTCTCTCTGGAACTCTTTGTACCAGCGAAAAATTGTTGTCCGATGTGGACAGTCTTTTCCCAGCACAGGAGTCATTTCCTCCAAGCACTAGTCACCAGTTAATCCACGAGCAAATTTGTAGCGGATAATTGGGCGATATTCACCTTTAGACCACACTGACATCTTAACTTTCTTTCAATCCCACTGCTTGGTAACAACTGGTTTGAAGGTCGCGCCTTACTGTCTTCTAGACCAGTTTGCACACCTCTTTTCATCCCTCACCATAACAGGGGCGTCCAGCCAACCGTTCTTGCGTATTGCAAAACTTTCCTAGTGCCCTTTGTATTTCTATGTCCGTTTTAAACTGTGTATAACTGACGATGAAAATAACAGAACTTTTTTCATTCAGTTTGTGAAATCTAGTTCAGAAATACGAGGTCACGTTATGTGGAGATGTTTCATTATCAAAGTATTTGTGTGTGTACAACGTTGTGGATCCTCAGAGTTATATTCCATTTTGATGTCGTCGAGATATTTGTTGTGTTTAAGTAAGTTGTCAAGTCTTGCTAAATGTGAGTTGAGGTAGGATTTTATAATTAGATGGTTGGTAGCCTGTAAGTAATGCCGGGAGATTCTGTGTGAACCCGAGGGATTTATTTGTCAAATGTTTTGAGATGGAAATTGTGATGGATTGCACGTAAAAGTTGTGGTTCGTGATTGTATGAATATTAAGTGTCATCTTAAAGTAAATATCTGCGTATAATCTGTTTGGGCGAGGAATGTCGTATTCGTAATTTTATCAGCGAGATCGTAGATATCATTCTTTTAAGACCAGTTAAACGTGAATAGAAGCTATGGAACTTGTCAGACCAAGACAGGAGGGGTAGCTCGCTCCTCTGGACAGCTGATCAGGTAGGCCGCTGCTCTGAAAATAAAGTAATTTTCCGTTCTTTATAGTCAACGTGTTGAAAATCAGATTGTATTCTTTAGAATGGAGCTCGTCATTTTGAAAGAAACTGATTTAAATTCTTATCATTGAGTAATGTGTATGCTATTAGATCGCATTCGTTAACATTAACTTGTTTAACCGAGATTTGGAGGTATATTTGAAGCGATGGAAATTAGACTAATGAGCGGATTTAACCATTTCCAGGGATGTCCAAAATGTAGTATTGGTAGTAGGTATTGGTTTCATTTTTGAGGGATGCACCAAGTCTTATTTTAAATGTCATGTTGGGATGTGACAAATTGTTGGCTTATTTGTGTTGAGTTTACTTGTGCAGATTTGAGTACTTACCGGTAATAATTAGGGGTATCCAAATGAGTGTTAATAATGGTTAGTGTTAAATTAAACTTGTGGTGTGACGTCATGAAATAAATAATATTGGAAATTAAAATGTATGTTTCAAGCCTCCACAAAGTGACGATAAATATTATAATAAAACGTAAATAAATTTGAGTAGGGTCTTCTTAAAGAAACCATTCGTCCGCGGAGATAGAAGTTGTTGTTAATTAGGATTTATAAAAATCATTTCAATTTATGAAATTATTAAATTCAGTGGAACCGTATTTGAGAAATAACTTAAAATCAAGTGATTAACATGAAAATGTATTCTGGAAACCTTAGATTATTTTTACTGCGGAAATTCAATTGTTAACATAACGATTAAGGGAACGTGTCTGAATGTAAAGGATTTTACTGCCACAAAGTGTTGTGAGCATTATTGTTGTTATTGTTAGATTCTTTTACTTTGATTGATTGAGCATTAAATGTGCTGGGACTGTTAAAGTGGAAACCTTGGTCATCAACTACTGTAACTTAATTGTGTTTAGCCTTCAGCTTAAAATTTGGATGGTCATTGGGTCATCAACCTCAGTGACTTAAATTAAGGCCATCTGCCATTATAGCAACATTTTCCTTGTGGTAATCATCCACAATGACTTTAAAGTAAATTGCAAAGTTAGATGTCGGTCCATGACATAGTCACAGGTCACATCGATTCAATTAAGGGTCCATGCCGTACAACCACTCTGTGGCACATACCGATTGGGCTGCCTTAATTATACCAAGAGTCCAGAGTTCGTGTTACGAGGGCTGGATCATCAAGAATCATTATGATGGTACATGTAATCCCACATGGAAGCCGAAATTGAGGATTTCCAGACTTTCTTTCCTTCACTCTTAACTTGTGACAGTGGTTTCTAGTAAGGAAGCCCATCAGGCAGTTAAGTTAAAACTTCTAAAACCAGTACATCTCTCCTCTGCGTTGTAATTATTGTTGATTTTGTAGATCGAACAAATAGTTCGAGTTATAATGTCTTTTTTAAAATTTCCAACTTAAATAATTTCTTGAATATAACACGATTTTTATAGTTTTGATTTTCATTTCGTAGATAGATTAAATATTACTGAGACCCGCCTCTTACCTGAGCAAGTGACGAAGAACCCGTTAACAACCCAAGAGGCAGATCTCATGCAGACTGCTAATAGGTGAGGAAGGTAGATATCCTTTATGGACCTTACAGGGTTCAATATTAATAATAATAATAATAATAATAATAATAATAATAATAATAATAATAATAATAATAATAATAATAATAATTGTGCTATTGATTTTACGTTCCATTAACTACTTTTAACGGTTTACGGAGAGGCCGAGGTGCCAGAATTTTGCCCCGCAGAAGTTATTTTACGTGCCGGTGAATCTACCGACATTAGGCTGTCGTATCCGAAAACCTTCAAATACCACCGAAATGAGCCAGGATCGAACCTGTCAAGTTGGGGTCAGAAGGCCAGCACTTCAACCGTCTGAGTCACTCAGCCCATCAAGAAGATTCGCCATTCTATCTTAATTTAAAGCCAGGTACGACGAGTGTCGCGATTTTGCAGCAACTGTAGCTACAATATCATGGCTCAACTTAAAGACAAATATAGTCGCTGCGGGAATAATACCTCATATCCCACAATGCTCTTCATTATGCATTATTCTCCTTAAGATTGGTCACGCCTTCCAGCCACACATGGATATGCAGTCCATCAGAACATTTTTCGTTGTGTTCATTTTAATATGCGGTGGAGTAAAGGAAAATGAACCTTACCGTATTGTAGTGTAGGAATGTATGTTTGTATGACGTTTTTACGCACTCCTACAGTCTAATTTATTTACAGTTCATAGGAAGAACATTGTGGGATACGAGGTTTTGTTGCCGCAGCGACGATATACTGCATTTCGCGATTTTACGAACGTCGCCATTATATCTCGAAAGACAACTACACCTAGTCTTGAGGTATCGCAAATGTCCCCAATTCATTTTAACTTCTAACTATACAGTTAATGGGTAATGGTGAAGGCCTAATACATAAATGATTTCATACATTTTAGGATCTGAAAGGGTCTTGCAACGTCTATATGCATAGTCTGTCAGCTGTCTATGGAACTCCATTATGGAATATTCAGCGCTGGCACTATTTCAAACAATGGCAGCATTGGACATCGATTAATATTTAATCATGGCGTCGGAAGAAAGTATTAGCGGGCATCACTTGCTTAATGAGGTGAGGAGTTGTGCTGGGACCTGTACACTGAAGACACGCTCTATACCCACTGGAACGGGGGAATGTAGGGAGGAGAGACGGAGAAGACGAGTAGGAGGGCGGGAACATGTCAGTTGGCGTGGAGCTGGAGGAACTGACGCCGCGCCGTGTAGAAGCACCGCATACGAAAGAGAAAGACACGCTATATTCACAGCTCAAATTCTCGTTCCCAGAATACAATTAGAATCCCCGGTGCAATGTCAACGCCAATCTTACAACCACTGAAATTTCCTCGCCTCCGATTTGTCCTCAGATAGCAGCGTCAACTCCGCCCTTGGAAAATCGCCTCAAAGACGTAGCGGATGAATAGTCAGGTAGTCAGCTAGACAGACAGAGAGACAGACAGTCAGACGGGAGGGAAGCAAGAAGATTCATCACAGAGACGCGGAACTATTAGCTTTGGCCTTATTAGATATTCTCCCAAGCCATCCTCTGCTCCTATTTCATTATCTTGAAAAATGACAGCTGTCTTATTCAAAGACCGTTTCACTGTTAGACGTCACCTTAGAAATGTAAATTGGAGGAAGACAAGCGGGACTGGAAAGCGCAATACATGTGTGATATCTAAGACAGCATTGCTATTCTGTTATATACTAGCAGTGTCTTCCTTGAAAACTTGAAGCAAGCTTGATTTCCATAGAGACTCCGCACTCCAATTGAAAGCCTGAATTCGAGACAAATGGGATTTCATGATATTACAAGCGAAAGACGACATGCTCACACTAAGTCTCTTGTTACGTGACGGAGCGCAAAGCATTAATTATGTTAGTTTAGAGAAGACAAGAACTGGCAACCAAATAATAATAATAATAATAATAATAATAATAATATATTCGACCGCTTCCAAATAATCCATTTATTATGCTAAGTGCAAATCACGCAAGTGAATACCGCAGAGAACACTAAGGCTTTATATTTCCTTCAGCACATTCGAATCTTAAACTTACGTATCGTTGGCTTTCTTTTAAAACCTCGTATGTCCCAATGCTCTCCCTACCCATTATATCGCTTAAGACTGGTCACGCCTCCCAGCCACATATGTATACGAAGTCCATCAGAACATTTTTCGTTGTGTTCATTTTCCTATGCGGCTGTGTGAAGGAAAATGAACCTTAATTACATTATACTGTAGGAATCGGTAAATTCGCCATGCAAACAACATCCCTAGAATATCGTCGCTTCACCGGTAAAAGGTTGTAATCCACAAAGCTTTTCCTATCGATTATTCTCCTTAAGACTGGTCAGGCCTCCCAGCCACGTATGTATATGCAGTCCATCAGAACAAATTTTGTTGTGTTCATTTACCTAGGCCCATGTGTAAAGGAAAATTAACCTTACTGTACCGTACTGTAGGAATGTATGCTTGCATTACGTATTTACGCACTCCTATTGTATAATGCATGTTAGGTTCATTTCCGGTTACTCGACCGCATAGGAAATTGAACGCAACGGACATTGTTCTGATGGGCTGCATATACAGATGTGGCTGGGAGGCGTGACCAGTCTTAAAGGGAATAATCGATAGGAAGAGCTTTGTGGATTACAACCTTTTACCGGTGAGGCGACGATATGGTATGGTAAGGTCCATTGCCCTTTACAGAGTAATATAGGGAAATGGAAACAGCGAAAATTATTCTGATGGACTGCATATAAATACGTGGCTGCGAGAAGTGACCAGTCTCAAGGATCATAATGGGGGGGAAGAGCATTGGGACATACGAGGTTTTAAAGGAAAGCCATTGGAATCCTTATACTCCATTTGAAAATTTCTTGTTTAGATTAATATTTTCATTTAATAAAAATATAAGTATATGACATAGCGATATGACGATGTCAATAAGTGAGAGGTAGGGGTAATGTTACTACAGATAACTTCATCAAATAAAAATTGCATACCGTTAGACTTAATTTCCAGAAAAAAACCGACTGTAAGTTTGAAATAAAATTTCAAAACTATTCTAGTACATGATTGAATATGGATAACTATTAATGTTAATTGTTATATTTGAATATGCAGTATTTTGAAATTAGAAATGTCATATATTTTAATAATAATAATAATTTTTTTGGCTTTACGTCCCATTAACTACTTTTACGGTTTTCGGAATATTTCATGTACCGATCATACCGACTTCTATTAATCAAATTATTTCATTGTGGAGCTTGAGTTGGTTTTTTAACTTTTGTGAATGCGAACTGAACATGAACATTACCAAAATTGTTTAAATGGTTAATGAGTATATTTGCACTGAGTGCGACAGTTCCTTAGAGTAGCCCACATATAAATTAAAATATTGTCCTAGAGGCCTATAGGTATAGTTTTTCAACGCGTTCTTAATATGTCTCTGTGGGGTCTGACAAGCATCCAGGCTCAGTTTAATACGTGCTCAGGGATTTTGAGGCCTAGCGCTATCGAAATAATTTCCGAAGTCGCCGAAATTCGAAATCGTATTAGGAGCCGAGTGGCTAGAGCATTACATCAGCCCCACTATTACACGTTAAAATATACGGAAACAGTTTGTACTGAAGCGTTCTTACTACTAACAAATTAATTATCTCGGTACATCTCACTTCCAACCGATTATCGACGGCCTGTTTCTAATACCACGTAAATGATTGATTTTGTATTATTCGATTTGGTTTTACGTCCGTCTAACTACTAATACGGTTTTCTGCCCCATAGGGGTTCCATCACATGCCGGTGAATCAAACAATATGAGGCTGACGTATTTCGTCTTGAAATACCACAGGACTGAGCCGGGATATAATCTACAAAATTAAGCTCAGAAGACCAGCACTTCACCGTCTGAGCCACAAAGCCCGGCTGAATGTTTTTTAACATATCACCTCGGAGGCAAGAAGGATCCTAAAAAATCACCACTGAAGGTAACATGGCTATGGAAAACCTAGACAAAGTACTAGAAGAAGTTCGATTTGAGAGAGTATGCCATTGCTTTCCTCACATGGAAACATATAATCCAGTGAGTCTCTACGTAACACCATCCACAGCGACCACTGCCACTGGCCGAACTCTATATATCAATAGGACATTACACAACACCATGCTTACTCCAGCATCTTCCATACTAGTACAGCCATACATCAGAATGAGATATCAGTGAAGGCTACATTTGATCTAGCCTGCATCTAGAGACAAGTACAAAAATACTGCATCCACTAAACAAACAAACAAACAAACAAACAAACAAACAAACAAACAAACAAACAAACATACCAAACTCGTGACACACACAGCCCATTAAAGATCTTGGCCTGCCTATGCGACCACTGCCCACCAGATAACGGAGAATCACTTAGTCAATGTGACAACATCCTCAGTCATATTGCTTGGCTTTCGAGACCGGCTCCGTTGCCTCTCTTATCAGGCATCTCATAGGTTTGTCTTACAATGATGAGTGAACCCCTTTCTAGCCCTCAGTCCAGAAATAAATACCTTAGACTGGCCAGGAATCGAATCAGGAATCTCTACACAAAAGGCAGGTACGTTATCCCTACAACACGGGGCTAGCCACTGAAACCACCATGAGAATATAACTAGCAGAAATGAGTGTACAATTAGTAGGCTATAATGAGTACAGTTCTCAAAGGGATGTATTGTTGTCCATCCCAACAACCTGCAGATACTGAGAACATACGTGGTCAGCGTAACTCCCTACCTCATTGGCCACTAATATTCTGGAGAGACTTTCAATAGTGACGATCTACAATTGCAAAAATCGAATCAATAATTGGAAGCTGTGCGCACGCCAGCCACCTCATCCTTCAAATAAACAGATCCTTCAGCGCAGGCTACTCATAAGGCTTAGTGAATGCCGGACCAACCCCTCAGACCAGAATTAACCTGCTTGGACGCCCTAGTAATCGATGAGGCTGCTGCTTGTAAAGGGAGAGACATCACACCAACACAGTAAGAAAAGAAGGTTTATTCCTGTCGTAGCCTACATACAGCAACCAGCAGTATTCTCGCGTAACACTTATTTTTCACACCTACCAGAGGTTCCTCAATAACAATTGTAAAGTATTTCTCAGAGTTCTTACCAATCCCTAAACCTCCAGAATAGTGATCTAAATAATGAAACACAGGTAGCTATAATTTGATAAATTGGTAGGATGAAGGTGTTGAGTACAATGCAATGTTGTATTTATAAAACTAAAATTGAGAAATGTGACTGTCCAAAGTACTGTGTCATAAATCTAGACAATAATAATAATAATAATAATAATAATAATAATAATAATAATAATAATAATAATAACAATAATAATAATAATAATAATAATAATAATAATAATAATAATATGCCAATCTGATCGGCTCAGAAGATAGAACTCAAGTTCGTGGATTCAATCCCCGCTCAGTCCGGTAGTATTAGACTGAAAAGTACTCCACCGAGTGAGTTGCATTTGCGATTCAGGTAGCGTAGCTGTGAGCTTGCATTCGAGAAATGATGGCATCGAACCCCACCGTCGGCAGGCTTGAAGACGATTTTGCGTTGTTTCTCATTTTCGTACCAGGTTGCATCTTAATTCAAGCCACGACCACAATTTTCCCAATCCTAGAACTTTCCTATCTTTACGTCGTCGCAATCCTTCCATGATTTTTTGTGCTATATTTAACGATTGGAAAAAAAAAATGTGCTCATATATGGTCACTTCCATGCCAAAACCGCGAATTTGACAATGCTCTTCCTATCCATTATTTCCCTTAAGACTGGTCACGCTTTCCAGTCACATATTGATATGCAGTCCATCAGATCAATATTCGTTGAGTTCATTTTCCTATGCGCACGTGTAAACGAAAATGAACCTTAAATACATTATGTGTATGGCTTTTTAAAGAAACCTCTATGTCCCAATGCTCTTCCTTCCCATTTTAATCCTTAAAACTGGTCACTCCTCCCAGCCATATATCTATATGCAGTCCATCAGAATAATTTTCGTTGTGTTCAATTTCCTAGGTTAATATGTAATGGAAAATGGACCTTACCATTCCATATTTTTAGGGGTGTTGCCTGCATAGCCAATTTACCCATTCCTACAGTATAATGTATTTAAGGTTCATTTTCCTTTACACATACGCATCGGAGCGACGATATGTCAGACTCGCGTCAATAGATCGTCGCTGCCGGGACAAAACCTCCTATGAGAAATAGTTTATCTTAGAACTTTGGCCGGTAAGGTTCTGTTACCTAAGGTACAATATTGTGTGAATGCTGTCAAGGCATTCTCGCTCTTCATAATGTATGTGCTGCGGGTCAGTATATCTCAAAAAATATTATCACATAGGAGGTTTTGTCCCGGCAACGACGAGATTTACCGGCTTGGAGATGAACTTCTGCGAGACTACATTCCCGCACCTCAGTTTCTCAGAAAATGTTAAAGCAGTTAATGGGACGTAAAACCAATAACGATAATAATAATAATAATAATAATAATAATAATAATAATAATAATAATAATAATAATAATAATAGTGATAATAATAATGTTATGGTCTCAGCTCTTCGGCTCCTTGGCTGAATGGTTAGCCTAGTGGTCTTCAATTCAGAAGCCTCCGGCTTCGATTGCCGGCCGGGTCGAAGATTTTAACCTCAAATTGTTAAGTCGCCACTGTTCGGGCAAAAAGTTGTATCTCACAATGCTCTTCCTATCCGTTATTTTCCTTAAGATTTGTCATGACCTTCAGCTACATATGGATAAGCAGTCCACCAGAACAATTTTCGTTGTATTCATTTTTCGTATGCTAGCGTGTAAAGGAAAATGAACATTAAGTCCCTACATTGTACTATAGGAGTCACGCAAACACATTCCCGGCACCGGACGAGTTGGCACTGCGGTTAGGGGCGCGCAGCTGTGAGCTTGCATCCGTGAGACAGTGGGTTCGATCCCTACTGCCGGCAGCCGTGAAGATCGTTTTCGTGGCTTCCCATTTTCACACCAGGCAAATGCTAGGGCTGTACCTTAATTAAGGCCACGGCCGCTACCGTCCCATTCCTAGGCTTTTCATATCCCATCGTCGCCATATGGCCTATCTGTGTCGGTGCGATATAAAACAAATAGCAAAAGAAAAAATCACATTCCTAGAGTACGGTACGGTAAGGTTCATTGTCTCTTATACGCAAGCAAAAGAAAATGTACACCACGAATATTATTCTCATTGACTAAATATCCATAAATATGTGGATGGGACATCGGTAGATGCAGAGTGGGTCTCGGCCCCTAAGTGGCAACGGCTGGTCCGTGGTCCATCATCTCTGTACTCTGACCGGCCAAGCGAGCAGAGGAGAGGTGGCCACGGCTCTACCGTGGCTCTACGCCTCTGGATTCGGGAGACGGGACAAGGCTGAACCTCACGGCTGGCCTCAACCTTCGCCTGTCCTGAGAATGGTTTTCCGTTGTTTTCCATTCTCCTGCTCTAAGGCGAATGTCGGGACAGTTCCTAGTATAGGCCACGGCCGCCAACCCTCTCACCTTCTCCGATCATCTACTTCACCGTAACAAATCTCCCGGCCTGAGAGACGGCGTTGCCTTCTAAGAGGCCCTCCTCCCCCTTCAGGGGAGGAATGAAAACATTTTAGTAGTAGCAATGGCTGGGAGGGGTTACCAGTCTTAAGAAAAATAATGGACAGGAAGGGCATTGTGAGATACAACATTTTGTCCAAACAGCTCGTTCACTGGGTGCCTGTAATGTCCCTAACATCCCTGCAACTCGCACACCACACACAACACTAAGGCCCGGTTTCATCAACACATTTTAAATATATACTAACAAGTAGTTAGTTAATACGGAGTTAAAAATTTAACATCTTGTTAGGTTTCTTGTGTTTCATCAAACTTTTCTTGTGAAATGTTAAGTAATCGACTGTTAACTCTCCCAATATTGCGAACTGGTGCGAATCAAGGAGGCAATGGTACGAACATGCTGTTTTACAGCGCGCTACGATGCGCTTTTATTTGAGTACATCTGTAAAATATGGCGCTTGAAGTGAAACGGAATCGTAGTTCTAATATTTCCTTCTTCGAAAAAGAGTTGTTAATTAAATTAGTTAGTAAATATGTATAAGTTATTGAGTGCAAGCGCACAGATGGCTTGACGATAAAAGAAAAAGACGAGGCGCGGGAAAAGTCCGCGAAGGTTTCAATGGGGTTAACAGATACTTTTTAGCGGGTATCCACTGTCACCTAACAAAATCACTTCGTTAATTGTCCCACTTCAAACTGTGCTCCGATATGGGAGTTATTAAATATTGTATTGTCGTGTGCAGAACCAGACCACCTAGCAAGTATATCCCTGATTTGGAGGTTAGGCTCACTAATCACCTGAACATTAACATTAACAGAGAAATATCCCTTGCGATTACGATATTTTTCGGCCCAATTGCCTCCAGGTGATTGGATTCTTACATGTGTGCAATCTATTGCACCTAGAACAAATACCAGGAAAACTGCTTATTTCATAGAAGTCGC
The DNA here is from genome assembly GCF_040414725.1 of Anabrus simplex. Taxonomy (NCBI): domain Eukaryota; kingdom Metazoa; phylum Arthropoda; class Insecta; order Orthoptera; family Tettigoniidae; genus Anabrus; species Anabrus simplex. Next base: position 691,477,661 of record NC_090266.1, on the reverse strand, counting down.
GAATATTTTGCTGACGCTCTTCTACTGAAGGGAATGTTATATACCTTCTTCTCATGGATGCTATTGCTGCAAACACTCGACAAACAACTCTACTAACAGTGGCTTTAGAAATTCCAGCATTCTCTCCGACCATTACGTGAAAAGAACCAGTAGCAAAAAATCGTAATATTATCACTACCTGCAACATTGGAGAAAGGTAAGTTTCTCTTCGTAGGATATTCCAACCTCATTCGAATTTCGTCAACAACCTTAGCAACGACTATTTTCGATAACCTGTATCTATGAAGAAATTCCGCATCCGTCAAATTTTCAAAGTCATTATGTCGCTGAACTTTTCTTCGATCAGGATTGTTTTGTAAAACATCTAAATAGAGCAATTCCGCATTGAAAGCGAGATTCACAGCAGCCATTTTGGAACAGGTTGCTAAATGCTAATGTTAGCCATTTAACATTGGAAATGGCTAATGTTAACTTTAATACGCAGTTTAACATTTGTTAATGTTAACAGTTGTTGATGAAACGCAAATGTTCTTAAATCGTATGTTAAAATGATTTAACACCTTGGTAAGTACTAACATGTGTTGACGAAACCGGGCCTAAGACCACTACAATAACACGCAGTTTCCTATACATGGCAGAGGCCGCCCACCCTGGTCGGAGGATCTGTCTTACAAGGGCTGCACTAGTGTAGAAATAGCCAAACAAAATAGTTGGTATTATTATTATTATTATTATTATTATTATTATTATTATTATTATTATTATTATTATTATTATTATTATTATTATTATTATCCAAGCTATCGTGTGTTGCAGATATTCTTATTTGTTATTATTTAGACAGTCTGCGTATCATCTCCGACGTTCCATTTTGCTTTGCTTGATGATAGATAAACCGGAATATTCTGGGTGAGTTGAGGCTGTGTTTTAATTAATCCTGCTGGGTAAATATAAAATGTGCCTGACTGAAAGGCTCAGAAGGTGAGGCGCTGACCTTCCGACCGCAACTTGGCAGGTTCGATCCTGGCTCAGTCCGGTGATATTTGAAGGTTCTCAGATACAGCAGCCTCGTGTCGGTACATTTAGTGGCACTTAAAATATCTCCTGCGGGACTAAATTCTAGCACCTCGGCGTCTCCAAAAACTGTAACATAGTAGCTTTTGGGACGTAACGCGAATAAAATTATTGTTATTTAATATAAAATGTAGCAGCAGACATCTTTTACATGCCGACGGACTCTTTTTTGCCGAATCAAACGTACGAAAGTCTACCTTTCCAGAATCATATCTCTACAATGGAAATACCTACAACGAAGAACAGAAGAACAGAATTTCGTCGCTGCCGGGACAAAACCTCCTATGTGAAATATTTTAGATTAGAACTTTGGTCGGTAAGGTTCTGTCATCTAAGGTGCAATATTGTGTGCATATTGTCAAGGCATTCTCGCTACATATAATGTTGTGCTGCTGGTCAGTATATCTCAAAAAATATCATCACATAGGAGGTTTTATCCCGGCAACGACGATTTGTTAGATAGTTATCCCCAAACCCAGCAGTAAGAATTACATCTCGTTTTAATAAATAAGTTTAGATGCAATATCGGTGGATACGCCTGAATGATGAATAGGATTTATTTATATTATATTGACGGAAGTTATATTTTACTAAGCAGTTCCAGTATAACGGTCATCATGGCAGGGCTCTTGCAAACATATTTGGAAGCAATGCAGCTCTAAATGTTCTCTTTACCTCAGTATCGCTGTGGAAGGAGAGAGAACTCAGGGATGGACGTAGTTCAAACATATGCTGAACTTATGAGCATCAACATGGCAAAGATGGTGCAATCATTTCGCTGAAAGAAACGTATTTTTCAATAGAAAGGCCAAAAGACATGGTCGTGAGAGGTTCATTGTCCTTTTCTTGTAAGGAGGATAACATAACATATCGTCGGTGCACCGGCGAAACCTCGTATTCCACAATGTCCTTCCTATTCTTCTTCTTCTTCTTCTTCTTCTTCTTAATCTGTTTACCCTTCAGGGTCGGTTTTTCCCTCGGACTCAGCGAGGCATCTCACCTCTACCGCCTCAAGGGCAGTGTCCTGGAGCTGCAGACTCTGGATCGGGGATACAACTGGGGAGGATGACCAGTACCTCGCCCAGGCGGCCTCACCTGCTATGCTGAACACGGGCCTGGTGAGGGGATGGGAAGTTGGGAAGGGATAGACAAGGAAGACGGAAGGAAGCGGCCGTGGCCTTACGTTACGTGCCATCCCGGCATTTGCCTGGAGGAGAAGTGGGAAACCACGGAAAACCACTTCCAGGATGTCTGAGGAGGGAATCGAACCCCTCTCTACTCAGTTGACCTCCCGAGACTGAGTGGACCCCGTTCCAGCCTTCGTACCACTTTTTCAAATTTCGTGGGAGAGCCGGGAATCGAACCCAGGCCTCCAGGGGTGGCAGCTAATCACACTAACCACTACACCACAGCCTTCCTATTCATTATTCTCCTTAGTACTTGTCACGCCTCCCTGTCACGTACGGATATGCAGTCCATCAGAACAATTGTCGCTGTTTCCATTTTCGTATGCCTGCGTGAAAAGGGAAATGAACCTTAAGTACATTATACTGTAGGTGTGTAACTTATGTTTGCATGACGTATTTACGCACTCCTACAGTATAATGCATTTAAGGTTAATTTTCCTTTACCTGTCAGCATAGGAAAACTAACACAACGAACATTGTTCTGATGGATTGTGTATCCATATGTGTCTGGGAGGCGTGACAAGTATTAAGGAGAATAATGGTTACGAAGATTATTGTTGAATACGAGGTTTTGCCGATGCAGCGACGATATGTCTGGTAGCAATTCCTGCTGCTGAAACGTTCTCATTATCTCACTATCGCTGTGAAAATCAGACGACTTAGGGATGTTTTATATATTTGAAGATATACTGAACCGCAGCACATACCTTATGGAGAGCGAGAATGCCTTGACAACATTCCCACAATATTGCATCCTAGATGACAGAACCTTACCGGCCAAAGTTCTAAGCTAAAATATTTTACATAGGAGGTTTTGTCCCGGCAGCGACGATATATTGATGCAATCAGCCCTTTTCGATGTCTTCAGGGTGACATTTCTCTCACAGGTCACAAGTGCTTCCATTCTCAGTAAGCTATCCTGAATGCCAATCGAATATGACATCTGTTCCACAATATTGCCTGGATACAGACGATTGACTGATACAGTATATCGGTGATCATACACAGTCGTATGCTTCACTATCTGTGTAGGGACGCAAGGGAAGATTTACCCTACGTACTCTGAGAGTGAAGGCAAACGTAAAGATTTTAACCCAGCAAGTAAACCAAACTAAACCCCACGGCACTACAGCCCTTGAAGGGCCTTGGCCTACCAAGCGACCGCTGCTCAGCCAGAAGGCCTGCAGATTACGAGGTGTCGCGTGGTCAGCACTACGAATCCTCTCGGCCTTCAGGTCTAGTAAAGATCCGTGACCTGGCCGGGAATCGAACCCGGGGCCTCCGCGTAAGAGGCAGACACGCTACCCCTACACCACGGAGCCGACAACTCACCAAGTAACAAGTCAATATTTCTGACCGTCCCAACTGCTCTGTAGAGACAGCGAGTTGGCCGTGCGGTTAAGGGCGCGCAGCAGTGAGCTTGCATTCGGGAGAGAGTGGGTTCGAACCCTACTTCCAAGAGCCCTGAAGTTTTTTTCTGTTGTTTCCCAATTTCACACCAGGCCACCAAGCACCATAATTAAGGCCACGGTCGCTTCCTTCCCAGTCTTCTCCTTTCTACCCCATCGTCGCCATAAGAGAGTCGGTGCGGCGTTAAAAATAGCATAAAAGAATGAAGAACGGAAAGAAAGAAAAAACAGAGAGAGAGAGAGAGAGAGAGAGAGAGAAAAGAAATAATAAATAAGGTAGTAATACAAGGTAGGATACAATGCTCAATAGAAATAAGCCCCACCATAGCCTAGACTGTAATGAAGTCTCACTCATTTTGGGATGGTCAGAATGTTAATTGTTAATGGTGGACTGTGACAGTGCCCCCATTTCCCTGCCTCTCCACATGTAGTTTCACTTCCCATTCTCCCCACCCCCACAGCGCCGTGCTGTCGGGAGAGGGCAGCGCGAATATTAATCAATTCTTTGTGCATATCTCATTCCCCACCGAAACGAAATGGTGAAGTTAACCTCGAATGTGATATCACGCGCACTGTGCAACGAGGTAAAAACACTTCCAATAATAATGAGGGAAGTTATACGGTGTGTAAAGGCCCGAATATTTTAAGTACTTAACATGCCGAATGCGGCCCGCGCTTTTTCACTTAGTGACACATTTTCTCAAATATTTCAATGTGCGCAGGAAAAAAAAAAGTTCACTTAAGTACTTGAAGTTAGAATGCCTGTCTGTTGTGCAGGTGGTCCTACATTCGATTCGCAGCTCAGTCTGAAAGTATTTTGATTTCGATGGGGGTTAAAAAGCAAGTCTGATCCGGTCTTGGACAATTGAGAGAGCACGCTAAACGAGAAGTAGCAGACCTGATCACGACATCTGATATTAATGACGAAAGTATCTGTCACATTGTACAATAAACCAATTTCCTAGACTATGGGCACAAATATACTACTCATAAATTAAACCAAGCAAATGTCTCCATTTAGAATTATTTTACATTCATACTGAATGATATAACACGTGTTCCAGGCCCGTGCATAAGGAGGCGGGAATAATAGGGTACTGGAAGGGAGCCTGCTCATGTTACTGGAACATCAAATTGAGTTTAGTTTTAAATGAATGTTGTGAGTGCTCAGATTTCTAATTGTGTATAATAGACTTCAAAAGTATTCTTATAAAGTAACTTCATCATTGCCCGACTCGTTGGTTGAATGATCAGCGTAATGGCCTTCGGTTCAGAGGGTCCTGGGTTCGATTCCCGGCTGGGTCGGGGATTTTAACCTTCATTGGTTAATTCCAATGGCCCGGGGGCTGGGTGTTTGTGCTGTCCCCAACATCCCTGCAACTCACACACCACACATAACACTACCCTCCACCACAATAACACGCAGTTACCTACATATGGTAGATGCCGCCCACCCTCATCGGAGGGTCGGCCTTACAAGGGCTGCACTCGGCTAGAAATAGCCACACGGAATAAAACATAACTTCATCATTCAACATACAGTAATTTCTTATTTATTTTGTTAATTTGTAAGTAAAAAATTTAAATTAAACTCGTGTCCTCATCTTGAAGTGTGTAGCTCTTTTCAGGCACACCCCCAATGGAGGTGATCCGCATGTATAATTTTAACCACATATCAGTCCATCTGCTATTCTTAAATTTCTGGTACTACCGGGAATCGAACCCGGTCCGACGAGGACGGCAGCTAATAGTGCTAACCGTTATGCTACGGAGGCGGATAATGTGTACGTAAGACGATTTCAAGTATGGTTCCTGTGTATTAATTTAATTTCATTGCACTAGGTACACAAGAATAATATTTTAAGCTAATGCATAATTTTGTAACAGGGTGCACGAACATCACTTGAATGGAAGTCATTTAAAATCCATTGCTCTCTCGCTCTCACTTTCTCTTCTCCTCGAGCTAGATTTTTGTGTTTTCCCACTTCAACTCCTGCCAAGAGTATCTAACTGTAAAAGCCTTAAGGCCACAGCTAACTCTTTGCAAATTCTAGCCTTAATGCTATAGCCACCTCCTTCCAAATCCCAGGCGTAAGAATATGTAACGGTTACAAGGTGATACCTGTATTATAATAATAATAATAATAATAATAATAATAATTATTATTATTATTATTATTATGTCTGTATTATTATTATATTATCTGTGAGATTACTATTATTGTAACCAGTATTATTGTTCAATTCAATTCTGCAATGCTTGTCGCTTGCGTGATTGTAGTCAAATTTTTACGTAGACATACGTGTGTGTAGAGTAACACTAAAAACATGTACAGTAAGTGTTGCTGTATATCAGATGGGGATGTAGTGTGTGCAATAACTTGTGACATTGTAACATGTTGCAATATTGCTGGAGTAACTGCCGAGTCATCGCTCTGTCATCGTGCGTATTTAGTGGTGAGCTCTCTTTCTGGAGATACCTAGGGTGTCCCCAGGCAATTTCAACATAGTGTGAAACAGTTTGAGCGGGTGGGAGTAGATCATAGTTATTTCTGGAGATTGCGTAGGTGTGTCAACCAATGGTTATAAGTACTAGGACCAGCGTCTTATACCTGCAGTCAACGGGATGGAAAGGCCTCAGTCGGTCATTAGTCATTAATCAAACGGAAGGTGCACAGTGAAGAAGTCGAAAGGATGGGGAGGCCTCAGTCAGTACTAGTCATTGGTCATTGAGAGAGTGAGGTCACAGTTGGTCGGTCAGTGCAGTTGGAAGGAAAAGGCTTGCCACGAAGTCATAGAAGTACAGGATTGCCATGAAGCCATATAGGACAGACTTACAAAATGTTGAAGGTACAGTCAAGTGGACCAGTGAGGGATAAATTTCGTGTATAATTGTTAAATATCCGCTCAAGAAGAATTCAAATTTAATGCCGAGTTTCTATCAGTTGCAATGCCATAATTTTATATTCTCATCTGTTTTACCGCAGCAGTTTTTACTATTTTTATTGAAATTATTTCAAGAATATAATATTTTGTTCTATCAAATTTATCGTTTTATTTCCAGAGTAGAATTAGATAACCTCAAATTTAATGGGGAAACCGAACGCCAATCTCCTTTTCCCAGAACTTATATGGTATGTTGTTAAAAGTAAGCTCATTACCCCACACCCTAGAGATATTCAAGATTCTAATTCTATTATTGCTGCACTGAGTTGTAGCTGGCGCCCGTCAAATAACGTATGTGTAAGTAATCAGTTAAGAACCAAGTATGAGTAGAAGGTTCCAACGATTGAGTATTTTATTTAATGAATATAAATTTTCATATTTTCCTATTTAAATGCAGTTTTATATGCTTGTAAAGTTACTAAAGGAGTTAGGAACTACCACAAACATACAATCAATTCCTTCCAAATTCTGAAGTTAAGAACACACACCCATCTCCTTCCGAATACAAGCCTTAACAACAAACTGCTTCCCCCTCTCGAGTCCTAGCCTTAAGGATACAGCCACCTTCTTCCGAATCCTAGTCTAGCCCTTTCACATACCTATTCCAGGAAGATACCTCCCTTCAGTTAATTAGTAGGCCAATCTTGATCCAGATTTGTTTTATATTGGAAAAACGAAATTGTGGTATTCAGGGCAGATTCCCCGCTGAGTTTTAGGGGATTGACCGAATCCGGATTGTACATGTCAATATACAGTAATTTTAATCGCTAATTTCATAATAATAAAATAAAGTATAATACTGTAGACTTCCCCCAAACAGTTCGTGTGTATTCACGGTACTTTGTGATTTATAATTTTTAACGTGTTAATAAATTATATCGTGTTGAAGTAGTCTAAGGTACTGAAACTTTGAGCAGAAATGGAATGTTACAGCTGAAATGAGCCTCTGAACTTTGATGAACTATGTTGGGACAAACGTTGCATAAAATTAACCATAAAACAGACAATCCTGAGTAGCTGACTCTTAAGAACCTACAAGCTGAAAGTCGGAGGTAGAAATTTCTACTAAACATTCAGTATGGCACATTGATAAATAAATATTATGTAAATGAAGCCAGAGAAGTAACTAATAGCGGAGAGTCTATAATTCTAGTCAAACGATATTTCAATATGGAAGCGAAAAGACAAGATGAATAGCACAATTGAAGAAATAGCACGATGTGGAACCATTTCTGAACTTTCACCCAGGTAAATCTCCAGACATCCGGCAAAAGTTATTCATTTCAGCATAGAGTGTGCTTCTTCCCAGACGTTTGTAGTTCGGCTTATTTTCTGTATGACATGAACTCCGTTGTCTTCAGAGCAGAATTTTAAAGTTATTAATTTATGTAATGTATGTTTTTCTATGTATAGACTGTTGTTAGCATTATGGTCGGTACAGACCGAATAACATGCCTTCAATTTAAAAGAAATGTGAATCCGTCTCGCCAATAATATAACTGTCTGAAATACTATACTTCTTCTACCGCTCCCTCCCGCACCTTTTGAGTCGCGGGTGCGAACTCTGTCGCACATGGGGATTTGGCCTTGTTCTACGTCATGATGCCCTTCCTGACGCCAAACTTTTATGGAAGGGTGCATTCACTATTGCGTGTTTCTGTGGTGGTTGGTAGTGTAGTGTGTTGTCTGAATATGAAGAGGAAAGTGTTGGAACAAACACAAACACCCAGTCCCCAAGCCAGAATAATTTATCAAACACGATTAAAATCGTCGACCCAGACGGGAATCGAACTCGGGACCCTCTGAACCGAAAGCCTCAACGCTGACCATTCAGCCAATGAGTCGGACAACTGGCTGAAACATTGTCTAAATTATTTGTGAAGTTAAGAATTAAATACTTTTGCAAGACTGAAGAAGACTGGAAAGAATTATTGGCCTGATATTAATACTTGACTAAGCATAAATTAGTCAGCATTTATTTTTAACATGAATAAGTTTAAAAAAAAGGAATAACTATATTGCTGCCCACATAGATTCACAAATTCCTGCAATGCTTAAGTTGCAGTGTTTGTACATAATGTCACTTTGCATAATTATAGATCATCAGAAAAGATCTTTGGTCCGCCTCCGTGGTGTAGTTGTTAGTATGATTAGGTGCCACCCCCGGAGGCCCGGATTCGATTCCCGACTCTGCCACGAAATTTGAAAAGTGGTACGAGGGCTGGAACGGGGTCCACTCAGCCTCGGGAGGTCAACTGAATAGAGGTGGATTCGATTCCCACCTCAGCCATCCTGGAAGTGGTTTTCCGTGGTTTCCCACTTCTCCTCCAGTCAAATGCCGGGATGGTACCTAACTTAAGGCCACGGCCTCTTCCTTTCCTCTTCCTTGTCTATCCCTTCCAATCTTCCCATCCCCCCGCAGGTGAGGCCGCCTGGGCGATCCAATGTCTCACGCTCCAGGACGTTTCCTTGAGGCGGTACAGGTGAGATCCCTCGCTGAGTTCGAGGGATAAACCAACCCTGGAGTGTAAGCCGATTAAGAAGAAGAAGAACAAGAAGAAGAATAAGAAGAAATGATCTTTGGTAACGATGGAATAAAAGTGGGCTATGACTTGGAAGGAAGCGACTGTGGTTTAAATTGATGTATATTCCTAGCATTTTACTTGTGTGAAAATTGGAAACCACGGGAAACGAAGAAGAAGAAGAAGAAGAAGAAGAAGAACAAGAAGAAGAAGAATAAGAATAAGAAGAAATGATCTTTGGTAACGATGGAATAAAAGTGGGCTATGACTTGGAAGGAAGCGACTGTGGTTTAAATTGATGTATATTCCTAGCATTTTACTTGTGCGAAAATTGGAAACCACGGGAAACTATCTTTAGGGCTGCCGACCGTGGTGTTCGAACCCACCATCTCCCAAGTGCAAGCTAAGAGTTACACAGCGTGAACCGCGCAGCCTACTCGCTCTGATAATAACTGCCTAATTATCTTCCACTCCCCCAACTTCCACTTCTCCCAGATAAGACATAGTGCCTCTTAACCGACATACCGATGGCTTTCTTTTAAAACCTCGTATGTCCCAATGCTCTTTCTGCCCATTATAATCCTTAGACTGGTCACTCCTCCCAGCCACATATTTGTATGCAGTTCATCAGAATAATTTTCGTTGTGTTCATTTTCCATGTTCATATGTAAAGAAAATGGACCTTACAATACCATATTTTAGGGATGTTGTTTGCATGGCGAATTTACTCATTCCTACAGTATAATGTATTTAAGGTTCATTTTCCTTTACACACCGGCATAGGAAAATGAACACAACGAAAATGTTCTGCTGGACTGCATATACATATCGTCGGCTTACTTGTAAAACCTCGTATGTTACAATGTTCTTCCTACCCATGATATTCCTTAAGACTGGTCACACCTCCCAGCCACATATTTATATGCAATCCATCAGAACTTTTTTGTAGTGTTCATTTTCCTATGCTCTTATGTAAAGGAAAATGGACCTTACCACACCGTATTGTAGGGATGTTGTTTCCACGGCGAATTTAAGTACTCCTACAGTTTAATGTATGTAAGGTTCATTTTCCTTTCACTCTCCCACAGGAAAATGAACACAACGAAAATTGTTCTGATGGACTGTACATCCATATGTGGCTGGGAGGCGTGACCATTCTTAAGGAAGGAAATGGATAGGAAGTGCATTGAGAGATACGAGGTTTTAGAAGTAAGCCGTCGATATGTGGCTGGGAGGCGTGACCAGCCTTAAGAGATATAGTGGGTAGGAAGAGCATTGGGACATACGAGGTTTTAAAAGAAAGCCAACGATACGTATTAGCTTACGTGTGGAAGGATGATCAGTATTTTCCTATGCCTTCTTTAGCCAACACTTTGTGAACCACAATTCCGACACCGACCTTGTGACAGCATATTGTCTGATATGTACGTGGAATTCAGCGTTTTATCACAGCAAAGACACTGGTCAAGGTGTAAGATGGCCTGAAAATTAGGTTTCACATTTAATTGAATTACTTGTTTCTGTAGTATAGGGCAGAGAATAAAAGAAGTCTACTTAGTTGCACTAATATATGAATGGCGAGTGGCCTTCGGAGAGGTCTAGCGTAGGTCTTTCGTGTTGCTACTTGGGCGTCTGTGATGAAATATCCCTACCTAGGAGGAAATCTAGTGTTGAAGACAACACAAACTGCCAGTCTCAGAGCCAGAGGAAATAATCAATGAATATTAAAATAGTTAACCCGACTGAGAATCGAAAACGGGGCCCCTGGGATCAAAAGTCTACTTGCTAACCAGTTGGCGATGAGCAGGAAGCACTAATATTATTTGTAAACTTAAACATAGGGTCGAAGCTTGCCATCGTATAGGCTATACTGATTTACATGAACATGGGCATGGGATGTAACTCATTCGTTTCTAGCTTTTATATACAATGGTCCGAACCTGAACAAGAACTGCTTGATCTCTACGGCAAGAAATCGACTTGTCTGATAAATGCACCGTAATTACCAGTGCCGATCTTATGGATAGTTGAATCATCTTCTTCTTTCTTCTTTTTCTACCGCTTTTCTGACACCTGTGGGGTCGCGGGTGCGAACTGTGTCGCACATGTGGGTTTGGCCCTGTTTTACGGCCGGATGCCCTTCCTGACACCATCCCTATATGGAGGGATGTAGGCTAATCACTATTACGTGTTTCTGTGATGGTTGGTAGTGTAGTGTGTTGTCTGAATATGAAGAGGAAAGTGTTGGGACACACACAAACACCAAATCCCCCGGCCAGAAGAATTAATCAGAGGCAATTAAAATCCCCGAGCCGGTCGGGAATCGAACCCGGGACTCTCTGAACCGAAGGCTTCGACGCTGATCATTCAACCAATGAGTCGAACCTTCTGGATAGTTGAATACCAGACGGATTTAGACTTGTCATAAAGGGATAGGCTACTTAAATTACTTCGTGGTATTTACAAGGGAATATGTCGGAATAGTTTAGTGCAATCACATGAGAACTAATTGATGTTCCCTTAATTACTCGCTATTAGTGGGAGAATGGGCAAAAGATAATACTTGTACTTACCTTTTGACTCTTCGTGACCATTTCAGGACTCCTCGGCTTGATGACGCGTGAATTGAATAGCTCATCTTTCTTTAGTTACATTATTTTGAAAGAAATCTTCATTCACTTACCGGCTTACCACTATTTTACGAAGTACTCCTGGCATAGTTCCTTCTTCTGAGCAGCTTTCTCCAATTCCTCCGACCACCAATATCGACCACCATCAGCTTTTTTTTTTATGAGCCGAGGTAAGTCTAGGAAGAAATAAATCATGTAATCATTACGATAACGATGATTGTGAAGATGACAGTTGTAGTGTTTAAGGAATAAGCAAGATCGGAATCAATATTCTAACCTACGTATGGTGGAACGTTCCCTTTCAATATATCGACGGCTTACTTCTAAAACCTCGTATCTCTTAATGCACTTCCTATCCACTTTTTCCTTAAGACTGGTCACGCCTCCCAGCCACATATGGATGTGCAGCCCATCAGAACAATTTTCGTTGTGTTTATTTTCCTGTGGGAAAGTGAAAGGAAAATGAAACTTACATACATTAAACTGTAGGAGTGCTTAAATTCACCTTGAAAACAACATCCCTACAATACAGTGTGGTAAGGTCCATTTTCCTTTACATAACAGCATAGGAAAATGAACACTACAAAAAGGGTTCTGATGGATTGCATATAAATATGTGGCTGGGAGGCGTGACCAGTCTTAAGGAATATAATGGGTATTAAGAACATTGTAACATACGAGGTTTTAGAAGTAAGCCGACGATATGACGTTTCACCATCACTGTCACTTTTAAATGTATGCTGCTATTTAATATTTTACAGGACTTATAGCCAAGTCCTTTAGAAACAGGACGATTCTCCCGGTGAACCAGACACGCCTTTACCGCCTCGCCGTCCGGCTCAACGGCGGAGTGGTCAGCTTCTTCGCTTCCGTCCTCATGGCCCCGGGTTCGAATTATTCAGATGGACTGCATATAAATATATAGCTGACAGGAGTGACCAGTCTTATGGAATATAATGGGTAGGAAGAGCATTGGGACATACGAGGTTTTAAAAGAAAGCCATCGATTTCATTTCCTCCTCCCCTTTTGGGAGCTTCTGTTATTTTGTCAGGTAATGTAATATTTTTAGCTTTTCATTGCAGACTTCCAAAAGTTGCTAATAGGAAATGTCCACTTCTTTGTTAGGCACCTACGTATCACTCGCTGACAGGGTACAATTGGTCTGAGGTGAGCTCTACCCTTTCACCGAGGAATCGGCTAATTCCAGTTATGCAATGAGCCGTTTCACCTGACTATACCAGCTAGCTGTGCTTCGGTTGTATGTGACCGTAGAAATGCATAGTAGATTTATTTATTTATTTATTTATTTATTTATTTATTTATTTATTTATTTATTTATTTATTTATTTATTTATTTATTTATTTATTTATTTATTGTTCATCCAATAAAGTCTCGTACAATTATCTAATGCTGTTGCTGTTTCTCAGGAATCATACCACTCCTTCCACTTGTTAGTCAGCGTAGTTGAACATCAGTGGATGAAAATAAAATGTCGTATGGCTTTTAGTGCCGGGATATCCCAGGACGGGTTCGGCTCGCCAGGTGCAGGTCTTTCTATTTGACTCCCGTAGGCGACCTGCGCGTCGTGATGAGGATGAAATGATGATGAAGACAACACATACACCCAGCCCCCGTGCCATTGGAGTTAGCCAATTAAGGTTAAAATCCACGACCCGGTCGGGAATCGAACCCGGTACCCTCTGAACCGAAGGCCAGTACGCTGACCGTTCAGCCAACGAGTCGGACATCACTGGATGATATCGTCGTTTCGCCTCGAAATACCGTTATGGGACAGTGTTCTCGGCTGAATACTGACCCGCATCACTTTTTTTTGGTGCTATTGGCTTTACGTCGCACCGACACAGATATGTCTTATGGCGACGATGGGACAGGAAAAGGCTGGGAGTGGGAAGGAAGCAGCCGTGGCCTTAATTAAGGTACAGCCCCAGCATTTGCCTGGTGTGAAAATGGGAAACCACGGAAAACCATCTTCAGGGCTGCCGACAGTGACATGTATCACTGAGAATGAAAATTCGTTGATATAATTCATGCAATACAGATCCTTAGACGGTATAACTTTTCTGGTCAGATTACAAAGCTGAAAAAAATCACATATCGGTTTTCCTATGCGCTAGGACGGTATGATATCAGACATGCCAAAACTACAGTAATATGAGGTACATTCTCGTGTAAATGTTGTGAAGGATTTCTGCAGATTATTCATGTCTGTCAAACACGCGCTTAAAATTAGCATACATTTTTCATATTGTTAGATAGACTCAGTGGAGTCCCATGGACTAGATCGTGCTTGCTATGAAATACGTTGAGGTAATCTGTTGTTCCTCAGTAGTTCGTCGCAGCACCTAAAGGTGAATTCCGCTTAATGTTGGATTCTTCTTTGTTCTCTCAACTACGGTCCTCTTTCTCTGCCACGCAGTACTGTGCTTTTCGGTATAGCTGTTCTTTCTGGTGTATATTGCTTCTGCCTGTCGTATCTATGCCGATGATTGGGTGATTGCTTCTGAGTTGTACCAAAGTGGTAGCTGGAAGCGAGTGGCGAGGTTCGTGGTGTGGAGTGGACTGAATGGCCTTGTGCAGCATACAGACTTGGTCTCTTTTATAGAAAAATCGCCGTGTGAAAAACTGCTACTTACAACTTTAACTCGCAGGGCTCAGTTACTTGGATTTAGGATATTTTCGAAGTATATCAAAGGATTCAATCCAGAATTTAAACGTGCCAGGAGTCAATATTCTCTCAGCAATATCGTTATATAGCTCTCTTTATAGCCTTATACTGTATATCGACGGCTTACTTCTAAAACCTCGTATCTCTCAATGCACTTCCTATCCATTTTCTTCCTTAAGACTTGTCACGCCTCCCAGCCACATATGGATGTACAGTCCATCAGAACAATTTTCGTTGTGTTCATTTTCCTGTGGCAGAGTGAAAGGAAAATGAACCTTACATACATTAAACTTTAGGAGTGCTTAAATTCGCCTTGAAAACAACATCCCTACAATACGGTGTGGTAAGGTTCATTTTCATTTATTTAACAGCATACGAAAATGAACACTACTAAAAAGGTTCTGGTGGATTGCATATACATATGTAGCTGGGAGGCGTGACCAGTGTTAAGGAATTTAATGGGTAGGAAGAACATTGTAACATACGAGGTTTTAGAAGTAAGCCAACGATATATGCAAAGATGAAATACTGTACCTACGAGGATTATCAATCCAGAGTATTCTTTGTTACAAAAATAAAACCGAAGGCTATAGACAACAAGACCATTTGTACAAATGAAAACAATAGATGTGATTTGTCAAATACAAGTACAGTCCTCCTCCAATTTCAATACAAACTATACCTCGTCACTGCTGAATTTCATTTTGATAATCTAATGTACATTTATCTCTTTGGCAGAAGTGTTCCATTTTTGTGAATTGTCTGACTTTCGGGAATCATTTTTAAAAAGAAGAACTAGCAAAAACAAGAAAGCACTTTATTCAGGATATTTATTCTGTATACAGAGTAAAATATGCTTCAAGAAATCAAATACATTCATATTCATCTTACAGAAAATATAAGTGAGCATTTTATTACACTGTATAGAAGAACATTGATGCGTACCATGCCCCCTACTTTTTCCCAATTTCTCACCAAATGTGGGCGGGTACACCACCGCGTGTCCCGTCCCCAAATATTAGACTGCATCACATGTCAGTGACATTGTTCCATCAACAATAATTGTATAATAATAATAATAATAATAATAATAATAATAATAATAATAATAATAATAATAAATTCGTGTGGCTATTTCTTTTTTTGCCATTTGCTTTATGTCGCACTGACACAGATAGGTCTTACGGCGACGATGGGAGAGGAAAGGCCTAGGAATGGGAAGGAAACGGCCGTGGCCTTAATTAAGGTACAGCCCCAGCATTTGCCTGGTGTGAAAATGGGAAACCACGGAAAACAATCTTCAGGGCTGTCGACAGTGGGGTTCGAACCCACTATCTCCCGATTACTGGATACTGGCCGCACTTAAGCGACTGCAGCTATCGAGCTCGGTGTGGCTATTTCTAGCCGAGTGCAACACTTGTAAGGCAGACCCTCCGATGAGAGTGGGCGGCATCTGCCATGTGTAGGTAACTGCGTGTTAGTGTGGTGGAGGATAGTGTTACGTGTGGTGTGTGAGCTGCAGAGATGTTGGGGACAGCACAAACACCCAGCCCCCGAACCACTCGAATTAACCAACGAAGGTTAAAATCCCCGTCCCGGCCGGGGATCGAACCAGGGACCCTCTAAACCGAAGGCCAGTACGCTGACCATTCAGCCAACGAGTCGGGCACAATAATTGTAAAATAGTGAGACTGCCGAAAACAGGGTCAAATACAGTGGAGAGCTGTGTAATCCCATTTCTGTGTCCGAAGGACACATAAATTCCTTAATGAGTCGTGGAAAAGAAAAAAAACGTGAATTACAATGACAGGCTTCGTTCTGCTGCACGACAACATCAGATCACACGCACACGAGTACCTACGACTCTACTACAGATAGGTACAGAATTATCACAGACTTATAACCAACGTTTTTGGATCATTTGAAGAATCATCTGCGTGGACGAGTATTTGTAATCGATTGTGAAGTTCAACGAGCCGCCTTGTTCTTATCTGCGGAATTAGACTCTTGATTTCTTCTACGCCAAGATAGATACGATGGCGTTTCGTTAAACGAGTGCTTAGAAAAGGTTGACAATGAATAGAAATGATACAATCTGCAGTAACTCCATGCTATGTGCATAAGAAGTATATCGTCGCTCGACCGGTAAATGGTTGTATTCCACAAAGCTTTTCCTATCAATTATTCTCCTTAAGACTGGTCACGCCTCCCAGCCACAGTCCACCAGAAAAAAATTTGTTGTGTTCATTTTCCTATGCTCATGTGTAAAGGAAAATGAACCTTAGAGTACCGTACTGTAGGAATGTACGTTCGCATTACGTATTTACGCACTCCTAGTGTACAATGCATGTAAGGTTCATTTTCGTTTAACCGTCGACATAGGAAAACGAACACAACGGACATTGTTCTGACGGACTGCGTATCCATATGTGGCTGGGAGGCGTGACCAGTCTTAAGGAGAATGATTGATAGGAAAAGCATTGTGGAATACAACCTTTAACCTTTTATGTTTTACTGGTGAAGCGACGATATCGATGGTTTACTTCTAAAACCTCGTATCTCCCAATTCTCTTTCTATCCACTATTTTCCTTAAGACTGGTCACGCCTCCCAGCCACATATGGATATGTAGTCTATCAGAACAATTTTCGTTGTGTTCATTTTCCTATGATCACCTATTATGAACCTTAAATACAATATACTGTAGGATTGCGTAAATACGTCATGCAAACAACATCCCTACAATACGGAATGGTAAGGACCACTTTCCATTACACATTAGCATAGGAAAATGAGCACAATGAAAATTATTCTGATGGACAGCATATTAATATATGGCTGGGAGGTGTGACCAGTCATAAGGAATATAACGTGTAGGAAGAGCATTGGGACATACGAGGTTTTAGAGGTAAGCCATAAATATGTTGTAGTTGCATAAATTTACGCAATTAGAGGCCTTATGTTATTTGCTAAAGAATTAAATAAGTATATATCGTCGGCTTACTTCTAAAACCTGGTATGTTACAATGTTCTTCCTACCCATTATATTCCTTAAGACTTGTCACGCCCCCCAGCCACATATTTATATGCAATCCATCAGAATCTTTTTTGTAGTGTTCATTTTCCTATGCTAATATGTGAAGGAAAATGGACCTTACCACACCGTATTGTAGGGGTGTTATTTTCATGGTGAATTTAAGCACTCCTACAGTTTAATGTATGTAAGGTTCATTTTCCTTTCACTCTCCCACAGGAAAATGAACACAACGAAAGTTGTTCTGATGGACTGTAGGCCTACATCCGTATGTGGCTGGGAGGCGTGACCAGTCTTAAGGAAGATAATGGATAGGAAGTGCATTGAGAGATACGAGGTTTTAGAAGTACGCCGTCGATATTGCCATTCCTATGCACTCTGATACTTACAAAATAAAGGGTTAATGCTCCTTGTTAGCATATTTAATAAGGAACGCATTTTATTGTGCGTTACATTAAACTGTAACTACCTAATATAGGTTATTAACATCATCTTCTTCTGCTTATACTGCCGCGTTTCCCACACATGTGTACTCGTGGGTATGAACTGTGCAGCACATACGGATTTGGCCTTGTTTTACTGATATTTGCCCTTCCTGACTCCACCTCTACATGGAGGGATGCGATCACTATTGCGTGTTTCTGTGGTGGTTTTTAGTGTAGTGTGTTTCTGAATGTGAAGATGAAATGTTAGGACAAACACTAAACGCCCATTCCCCGACGCATAGGAATTAATCAGACGCGATTAAAATCCCCGACATGGCCAAGAACCGAATCCGGAACGCTCTGAACTCAAGGCCTCAACGCTGAGCATTCAGCCAATGATTCGGACGAGGTTAGTAATATGCCTGTCATTCAAATAATAAAGGAATTTATTACAAAACTAGCTAGTGATTTAACGTCGCACAAGTTTCAGTGACTTTAGGATGGGCAGGAGCTTGGACTGGAAAGATAGCTGCCGTGGCATTACATTACCCCTGTACTGTCCAGACTAGTTGCATTCCATCCAATTATCATTAGAACTACTGTCCATAACCTTACTGTCTCTTATGACAATTTACCTTACTTGATGTCCGGCTCCATGGCTAAATGGTTAGCGTGCTGGCCTTTGGTCACAGGGGTCCAGGGTTCGATTCCAGGCAGGGTCGGGAATTTTAACCATCATTGGTTAATTTCGCTGGTACAGGGGCTGGGTGTATGTGTTGTCTTCATCATCATTTCATCCTCTTCACGACGCGCAGGTCACCTACGGGAGTCAAATCAAAAGACCTGCAACTGGCGAGCCGAACTTGTCCTCGGACACTCCCGCCACTAAAAGCCATACGCCATTTTTATCTTGCTTGATTTATTTCAACTCGTTCATTCTTTGATGTGACTTACACTACTTGTACAGTACGGATGACACAAAAAAATAATTAATTCAAAAGTAACACACGTACATTCGGAACTTCAGAAACCTATACATTCTCCAAATTCTGGAAAGTTGATTTGAAGCTAATATGGTAAAGGTATCGAACTAATGTCCGGCTCCATGGCTAAATGATTAGCGTGCTGGCCTTTGATCACAGGGGTCCCGGGTTCGATTCCCGGCAGGGTCGGGAATTTTAACCACCATTGGTTAATTTCACTGGCACTGGGGCTGGGTGTATGTGTCGTCTTCATCATCATTTCATCCTCATCACGACGCGCAGGTCACCTACGGGTGTCAAATCGAAAGACCTGCACCTGGCGAGCCGAACATGTCCTCGGACACTCCCGGCACTAAAAGCCATACGCCATTTCATTTCATCGAACTAATGAAAAATATTCGATCAAAAATATTAGTTACAGTTCTTACAGTTTGTTCTGTATTAAACGTTTATTAAGTACAGTAATGTGCGAGATATTGACGGCTTACTTCTAAAACCTCGTATGTCCCGATGCTCTACGTACCCATTATATCCCTTAAGACTGGTCACGCCTCCCAGCCACATATTTAAATGCAATCCATTAGAATCATTTCTGTTGTGTTCATTTTCGTACGATAATGTATAAAGAAAAGTGGATCTTACCATACCGTATTGTAGGGATGTTGTTTGCATGACGAATTTATGTACTCCTACAGTATAAAGTATTTAAGGCTCATTTTCCTTTACATATTAGCATAGGAAAATGAACACAACGAACATTGTTCTGATGGACTGCATATCTACAGTATACGTGGCTGGGAGGCGTGACCAGTCTTAAGGATAGTAATGGATAGGAAGAGCATTGAGACATACGAGGTTTTAGAAGTAAGCCGTAGATATTCTGATATTATTTCAGTTTTTATCCCAGGACAGAAAAGTATGTCATATTTTCATCGCAAATGTCGGCTTATATCAAAATATTCTCAAGACTAAGAGGGATTTTTAATAAAATCCACGAGAAGCTGCATTCGATTCTGTGTACAAAAGCCCCGATGAGTATTAAGAAATAAGACCATGACTTGAGTTTCTTGTAACTTTTAGCAATTAGTATGTCACATAAGTTTGTCACTCATGACAATATAGGATTAGGGCATAACACCACATTTGCCTGGAGTTGAAATGGGAAAGCTTAAAATACCATTTTTAAGCTGTCGACGGTGGGGTTCTCACCTACCAGCTACCGCATGCAAGCTACAGCTACACGACTCGTATCGCGTAGCCAATTCGATCAACAGGACAAACTTGTGTGATTATTTCGTAATTGAGTCGGTACTCTGTGATAAACGTATTAGCTATAAACACATGTGAAAGCAGGCACTATCTTCAGCTTAGCAAATTGGGAAAGAAGGTGAACTACCACACGTATTAGTAGACAGTGCAAGGTGGGTGATGGTGGGTTATTATTGTTTTAAGAGGAAGGGCACTACAAACCAAACCAAAATCAAACGCCATTGTGCACCAGTCCCGAAGTGCCTTGGACTACCAAGCGATCGCTGCTCGGCCCAAGGGCCTGCAGATTACGAGTGCCATGTGGTCGACAAGATTAATTTTCTCAGCCATTTTTCTTGGTATTCGTGACCGGAGTCGCTATCTCAGTGTCAGATAGCTTCTCAAGTGTAATCACGTAGGCTGAGTGGACGACGATCCAGCCCTCAGATGCAGGTAAAATTCTCTGACCTGCTGGGATTCGAGCCTCCGGTTAAGCAGCAGTACGCTACCTCCACACCAGAGGGCCAGAGGATAGACAGTTCAAGGCGGTATAATTATCTGCTAAATGTAACCGTATCAAATGACTGCTAACATTTAGCTGCTAAGTCATGAAGAGAAGAGAAATTAGGGTAGTCTGACAAGGAGGTAAACAGGTACATAAAGGTAAAACAATAGACTCGCCAACAAACACAACTAAGCAAATAACCTGAGAAACAATTGGCAAATAAACAAAGGCGAAAACAAATCAACGTCGCTTTCAAGTCCCCCACGTCGTAGTACAAGAACAAGACAAAGACTTGTAAGTTACTTTACCTCTCAGAGCCCTCGGGTCTGTGAATGGAACAATATAATCCTAAGATTCTTGTGACGGAGACCTGGTAAGTGGAAGGCATGCACAAAGAGTAAGCAGTACGCTACAACATTGAATTTTGTTCTAAATGGTGTAGCATTCATACTGTTATTACAATGGCGAGAGTTGTGGAACTAATAGTCTACTGAGACTAACGGGAACGTTTCAGGAACCTTCATTGAATAAGATGAACGACTAAGATCTTGCAGAAATAACAGACAGTTAACTTTAGTATCTATAAGGATTCCAGCAATTTCTTGTGATTATCTATAAAATTATCGAGCGCTTGTAATTGTCAACCTGGCGCAGGCATGTCCCTAATAAGAATCAAGAACAGTAACTACGAAGATCCAAAATCAAAAATCATTAATAAAGAAATTAAGAAATTATGTCACAATTCCGTGCAGCTTCATTCAGTATACACATTTAGGAACACGGTTGTAAATTTTATGCAAAATTCGTGTTTGCCTTTCCAAACAATGACTTTTGATATATTACTTAAACTTCTCTTTCGTATAACAGAGTAGTGTCTAGAAATTACAAGCTATGGACACTCAAGGAACAAAAAATCTGAGTATGTTAATATTCCAACTATGACTATGAATATTTAGAAATACGAAGAAAAGCCATGGAGAGAACATTCCCGAGGAGCTGCGCCTGCACAATGAAAACTGAAACCAAAAAAACTCTTGACGAAAAAACTTTCAATAATAATAATAATAATAATAATAATAATAATAATAATAATAATAATAATAATAATAATAATAATAATAATAATAATAAATATATGATAGGCTACGTTATAATATTATTAATTAATTAATTTATTTATTTATTTATTTATTTATTTATTTATTTATTTATTTATTTATTTATTTATTTATTTATTTATTTATCCTATGGCTTTTAGTGCTGACAGTTTCCGTGCAAATGTTCGGCTCCCCTAGTGCTGGTCTTTCTATTGACGCAGCCTGTACTTCTGGACGTGAGGTGGTGGTAGTGATGATGATGATGAGATAGGGACAGGGTGAAATCCGGTGTCGGCACATGACCTAACCCACTCGAATAACTCCAAGGGGTCTGCTCAAGGCTTAACGTTTCCATCCGACGGAGAATTACCATCATCACCGTCATATGCGCTCACTCTATACCAACAATGCGGAGAGGTCTGGAAAAGAATCCAGGCATTTGGCATGCAATCTAGTGATTGGAAATTATATATACCACCACCTCTCCTACCCCGCTGGCCAAGACACTCATGTGCAAAATTGTTTCCAACAACGGGACTCGAACCGGCAAACCAAGCTGTCAGACCATATAACCTTGACGCCTTAATTATCATGGTCACCATGCGGGCTTTAATAATAATAATAATAGTAATTTTATTTTTTTACGTAACACGAATTACTTTTACAGTATTTGGCACGACGAGGTGCCCGAATTTTGTATCACAGGAGTTCTTCTAAGTGCCAGTAAATCCACTGACAATAGGCTGACGTATTTAAGCAACTTCAAATACCGCCGAAATGAGCCAGGATTGAACCCGCCAACTTCAGCATAAAAGGCTAGCGCTCTAATATTTGAGCTATTCATTTCGGCAAGAAAACCCTCTCTCCTCTAAAGAAATAGTTCGGTGAAGGTAATGCATTATGTCATGTCCGGCCACCTGTCAGAGCAGTATCGGAATTATGTTGTGAAAAAAGCTTATGAAGCCCTAAGGACATAACGTGAATGAGTCAATATTTCATGAGGAAGAAGCCATGAAGTTCATACATCTTTAAACGTAGCAGGTATTATTTTCTTTTAAATATCACTCAAGAAGCAGAGTCACAATTTGTGTAAAGGAAATTGAATCTTACCGTACCGTATTATAGTAATGTATGTTTGCAGGACATATTTACGCACTGCTACAGTATAGGTCTACTGTATTTAAGGTTCATTTTCCCATACAGCTTCGCATTGGAAAATTAACACATCGAACATTGTTCTGATGGACTGCACATCCATATGGTCGCCCAAGAAGTAATACCTTGTATCTCACAATTCCCTTCCTACCCATTAATGCTCCTTAAGGGTAGGTCACGCCTCCCAGCCACTTGTGGACAGGCAGTCTATCAGAACAATTTTCGTTGTGTTTATTTCTCTATGGTTGCGTGTAAAGAAAAATGAATCCTACCATACGGTACTGTAGGATGTATGTTTGCATGTCGTATTTATGCACTTGTACTAGTATACTCTATATAAGGGTCATTTTCGTGTGTACAAATGCAAACCAAAATTAACAGAACGGAAATTGTTCCGATGGACTGCATATCGTCGCTGCCGGGAAAAAAGCTCTTATGTGAAATATTTTAGCTTAGAACTTTGGCCGGTAAGGTTCTATCATCTAAGGTGCAATATTGTGTGAGTAATGTCAAGGCATTATCGCTCTTCATAACGTATGTGTTGCGGATCAGTATGTCTCCAAAAATATTATCACATACGAGGTTTTGTCCCGGCAACGACGATATCCATACGGGGCTGGAAGGCGTGACCACTCTTAAGGAAAATAATGGACGGGAAGAGCATTGTGAGATACCAGATATTGTTTCTTCACCGACCAAATGGTGTACATCAACGAAAGGGGCGATTTTCTCATAGGATGACCTTGCTGAAACAATGTAACAATGTGCACGATCAAACACTCCAATGACACTTCTAGGCATGTGTGTACAGTTATTTATTTATTTATTTATTTATTTATTTATTTATTTATTTATTTATTTATTTATTTATTTATTTATTTATTTATTTATTTATTTATTTATTTATTTTTCGTGTCAGAAGCACTAACATCGGATACATAAAAAATACAACAAAGACTTGTATAACAACAAAATTAAGCATAAATATTAAGAAAGAAAGAAAGAAAGAAAGAAAGCCCGAGGTAGTGGATCTGGGCGATGTAGGTGACTCGGTATCGAGCACAGCGCTTGGAAAGAAAGATGCTGCGTTGGTGTGTTGACCCCTTAACATGAAGCCTACCTTCAGAGGTGTCCAATTCTGACAGAAGGAATGGATGACAATCACGACGGGTGAACAATCTTATTTAACTTAGTTGCCGACCAGAAATTAGCGACTTTCAGGGAGTCTGGTGTTGCATTCATAACATCTTCTATAGCGCACATTTGTTAGGCACAGTCTGCACTGAAGAAGGTGAGGTGTTGTGTGTGGTGACCTACATTCACATAACATTGAGTCGACTTGAAAACCCGACTTCAACAAGTTGGATTCGCATCTCATAACACCAGAGCGCAGTCTGTTGAGCATCTTTCTGTAAGACCAAGAGGAAGTTCCTCGCGTGGTGTCATCCATTCTCCACGTCGCTGTGTCTCCCTCGCCATTTACAAAGTCGAGCTTGGTGTACTGTCCCTCCAAGTGGCTCTGTTGCTCTGAGGAAACCATTATTAGAAGCTAGGTGTAGGCATGCTAGCTGGTGGCGATACCGAGGATAAGCCAGATGTGACAGCTTTTTCCGTCCCACCCTTTGCGCTATCTCTTGACGGATACCAGGTGAAATTCCACCAAGGCAGTGCAATTTATCCAGTGGCGTAGGCCGTAGGCAGCCTGTGATGGTGCAATAGGTCTCATTTAGTGCAACGTCCATACGTCTTATACGGCTAGATCTATACCACACCGGGCACACATAGGCTGCAGAAGAGCACAGCACGAGTGAAAATGTCCTGACCGTATTTGGCTGTGCTCCCCATTTGGTGCCTGTCAGTTTTCGCACCACGTTGTTCCGAGATGTTCCTTAAGGCGAAGAGGGCGATCGAAACTCACTCCCAAGTATTTTGGGTTTACACAGTTTTCCACAATAACTCCTTCCCAAATTATCTGCAGTGATCTAGCAGCCTCTCTATCACAATCTGCACCTTAATTTGATGTTACTCTATCCCGTGCGTTGAGACATGTTGACCATCTGGCGGCTAAAGCTGATCCATTCTTTGAAATTAGCCCTTCGGAGATCGGAGGTCGTCTAATGTAAGAAGAGGGTTCCTGCGTCTGTATCAGCTGGTACCAGGCTTATTCAATCGGATTCATTTCCAAGGGTTCCAGTTACAGTGCACTCTTCTGGACTGTCCTGAGATACCAAGTCGAACTTCTATGTACCGGCACACCAAACAGGTGTCCTTACACTGTATTCCGACGTATCTTTTAATAGCTATTTCCTTTACGTCACACCGGCACAGACAGGTCTTACGGGAAGGAAGCGGCAGTGGCTTTAATTAACATACAGCTCCAGCATTTGTCCGGTGTGAAAATTGGAAACCACAGAAAACCATCATTAGGGCTGCCGACAGTGGATTTCGAATCAACTAACTCTTGGATGGAAGTTCACACCTACGAGTGTGACCCAAACTGAGCGCATGAGTACTCCCACACAAACAGAGAGAGAAAACTGATCTGAAGGTGAAAATTAACCCCTAGCTCGTGCCATTGTATAATGAATAAGAACTGTGCTATAGGATATTCTTCAGTTGAATCACTGAGGAAAGGCGGTGGTGATAGTTGAATAACATAGTCACTGGCTTCTCAGAAAGGCGTGCAAGCCTCGAATCCTGGTCAATGATTTTTAGAAATGAAAGGTCTTGTCCCTGTGGTATAGATACCACGTAAATCTAGAGGCCCCGTGGTTATGATGTCGATGTCAATTCATGTAGATCTGCGGACTTTTCTGCTTTGAAAAATAAGAACAGTTACATATTTCTGCGGAAGTTAAACTCTTTGAAACAAGAAACTCCGATATTTAGTCAATTAGTTATAGATAATGTCTGCCATTCTTCTTCCCCTTAACTTAAAGCAACAAGTAAGCAATCCAGTCAGCAAATCCATGGCGCTACAGCACTGACGGGCCTTGGCAAACTAAGTGGCCGCTGCTCAGTCTGAAGGACTGCAGATAACGAGCGACCCAGGATCAGCGTGAAGAATACCCTCGGCCGTTATTCTTCGCTTTCTAGACCAGAGCCACTACTTCACCGTCAGATAGGTCCTCGAATGTTCTCACTTAGGCTAAGTAGGTTTGGAAGCAGCCCTCAAAACCAAGAAAAAATCCCTGATCTAGCCGTAAATACAAGTCGTCGCCTCCGGGTTAGATACAGCTTCGCGGGCCAGTCAGCTTAAAGTAAAGTCTTTTAATACAGTGAGTAGTAAAGAAGAATACTCGGGACAATTATTAAATTCTATGTATAAACCTACCGTAATTGATCATTGCGGGTCTAGTAGTTTGACCAGAGCCATTTCTTAGTAAGCTTATAATGGCGATTAATTCAGGTAGAGACTGGTTGTGGACGAAGTGCGAGAGCTGTGCTACCAGATTTAACTACTGCAGAGAATCTTGAATTGGTAGTCGTAAACGGACCCGCCAGCTTGGAATGTGCAATGTCTCCGCTACAAACACTCATATGTGAGTACAAGAAGATGCATTCCAGCCTTAGATTTCATGATGGCAATTTAAGCTAGTTAGCTAGCCTGTCTTCCCCAAGGAGAATCTGAGCATCTTACTTCGGAGACATGCTCCTGCATTGTTCACATCCGCTACCGCAGATATGCATTGGTGGTAGGCCTATTGCTTTATGTTTAGATTTAAGGACACCATGGTCATCAGCCTATGTCGTGAGCTTTTGTGAATAATTTAAGCCAGGATTTGGAAGGAAGTACACGTTGACCTGTGGAAGAAACGATGGCCTGGAGAGAGAAATCAGACACCAATTAAAATATTTCAGAAGATAACTGACAGTGGGATTCGAACCCTGTTGTTTCTCGAATCTAATTCAATTGTTCCCACTGTCAAGTGTTTTACAGTTATGTACTCTTCTAGTTAGTGGACTAAAATTCGGATTATCTTAACGTATGAAGTAAATAGGTGTGTGGGGTCCATGGTGAAATGGTCAATGTGGTTCAGAAAGTTCTGGGTTTGAATCCCGAGTGGATCAGGGTTTTTATCCGCGTATAATTTATTCCGCTGCCTTGCAGATTGGGTGCTTCTGTTAATACACACCTTTGCATTTACAGACAACACGCCTATCTGCCAACCACAGTAGGAACACGTAATAACTGATTTCACATAATTTTGATGAAGTAGCAAAATAATCTTCTTCTTCTTTTCCTTCTTCATCTGTTTACCCTCCAGGGTCGGTTTTCCCCTCGGACTCAGCGAGGGATCCCACCTCTACCGCCTCAAGGGTAGTGTCCTGGAGCTTCAGACTCTGGGTCGGGGGATGCAACTGGAGAGAATGACCAGTACCTCGCCCAGGCGGCCTCACCTGCTATGCTCAACAGGGGCCTTGTGGGGGGATGGAAAGTTTGGAAGGGATAGACAAGGAAGAGGGAAGGAAGCGGCCGTGGCCATAAGTTAGGTACCATCCCAGCATATGCCTGGAGTAGGAGTGAGAAACCACGGAAAACCACTTCCAGGATGGCTTAGGAGAGAACCGAACCCCCCCTCTTCTCAGTTGACTTCCCGAAGCTGAGTGGACCCCGTTCCAGTCCTCGTACCCGTTTTCAAATTTCGTGGCAGAGCCGGGAATTGTACCAGGGCCTCCGGGGGTGGCAGCTAATCACACTAACCACTACACCACAGAGGCGGACTGCAAAATAATTATATCTAAAAATAACGTTCTTTAGTGAATATTGAAGAATGTAAATTTTTCAAAGGAAAAATGACACTGTCATTTTCAGTGATTGACTAAAGATACTTAGTTCTTTAACTTTAAATCCAGCCCCGATCAATTTAATTCTCGAAAGCAGGGACAGCACAATGAAGGACCTTCTGTTATATGACGGAATTATACAAACGGAGTCGATATATTGCGCATAATTTTTAATTGTACTCCAATATCTTATCAAAACCCTTGTCAGTGAGTGGTATGAATCCCTCAAGCAGCATCTATGTAGTCCTCGAGGGGACAGTTACCATCATCCACCTATGTCCCTGCATATGCCACTGGACGACAGAAATGATCAAAGTTATGCTGGGGTTGAACATCCAGTAAACATCCTCTAATTCATTCTCATTCGCTGTCACTGCGGAAGAATTATGAAGATATTGCTGGACATGGGAACTGATGAATGCCCTGAAGAATGCATTGAGTGTACTTACATCGTGCGGTTTAATGTTATTCTGATGGAAGCAAACAGCACTCGGCTAGCTCAATAAGTGAAGCAGAACAAGAAGAACGATCTTCTAGAGTCGGCAGACTAGTATGGGACTTTTTAAACGTCGCCTCTCATCATGATGCAGTAGTTCGAAGGCGAGTCGCTATGAGATCTTGTCGGAAACTTGAACTACCATTACAAATCCCAGGATCGAGTCTTTCTTGCAACCAAATTCAGGGAAAGAGTGCTCATTACTGTCAGCCAGGATCGAGGAAATTCAATCTGTGACAATGGTGCTCGAAATCTGCAGGAAAAAGCGATTGTTGATAGGTCATGTTGAAATTCTTTGACCAGCATCGGCACTGACCTATGCCACTCTTGCAATACAACGACCAAATCTCCACCATCGCTACTGTACAGAATCAATTTCAAGTACCTTACACTGGCCACTTTTGCAACATCGATACACACATGACACTTGATGTCCAATATATTCCACAATGTTTTACAATTAACAACCGTTCTCTCCTAATCCCTCTATTCGGTGTCTGTTGAGCTTGAAAAATTTCATGAAAGGTGTGTCACGTTAACTCTAGGTGTAAGTCCATTGATCACAATACTGATTTCAATGAAAGTAGTACCTATTTGCCTTACTAGGTTCACTTTAAGCTTATGATTAAACCATTTGGAAAACTTCGTCCGCCTCTGTGGTGTAGTGGTTAGCGTGATTAGCTGCCACCCCCGGAGGTCCGGGTTCGATTCCCGGCTCAGCCACGAAATTTGAAAAGTGGTACGAGGGCTGGAACCGGGGTCCACTCAGCCTCGAGAGGTCAACTGAGTAGAGGTGGGTTCGATTCCCACCTCAGCCATCCTGGAAGTGGTTTTCCGTGGTTTCCCACTTCTCCTCCAGGCAAATTCCAGGATGGTACCGAAATTCAGGCCACGGCCGCTTCCTTCCCTCATCCTTGCCTATCCCTTCCAATCTTCCCATCCCCCTACTAGGCCCCTGTTCACCATAGCAGGTGAGGCCGTCTGGGCGAAGTACTGGTCATACTCCCCAGTTGTATCCCCCGACCAAGAGTCTGAAGCGTCAGGACACTGCCCTTGTTGCGGTAGAGGTGGGATCCCTCGCTGCGTCCGAGGGAAAAGCCGCACCTGGAGGGTAAACAGATGATGATGAAAAACGTCCTTTAATTCAGTCTCATACAGCGCCACTGGGGAGGGGTTTTGGAGATATTATGGGAACAAATGAATGCCTTAAGGTATGAATTGATTGTACAGTAGATACATTGTTTAGTTTAATGTTATCCTCATGGAAGCAACCATCACTCGCCTTTCTCAATACGTGAAGCGGAACTGGTAAAATGATCTTCTAGAGTCGGCAGACTAAAACGGGAATGGTTAAATACCAGGTGAGTCAGACTCGCCTGAAGTTTTATGCTGTTAGGCATCCCACCGAACGTCAATGGGATGATGGTCTATTTTCCTTTGCCAATTGCCAAGCTACATTCGCCTTTAGAGCATCACTGTACGACTTTTGCAAAAAAATGTGTGCGACAGGTATTTACACAATACCTACATACGGTTACGTAAAATGTACGTGCCAATTATAAGCTTTCCATTGGTTATGAAATCATCGCTAAAAGGATGGCATACTGATAGAAAACGTGCGTGAGTTTGTGAAGCGGGACGTAGTTTTACAACTAGTAAGCTTTCTGATAACCTGGAAGCAGCAGTCACCATGGTGTAGTGGACTAACCACAGGCGTGTTGACATATGTAGCGTTGGTAAGTGGGTTCGAATTCTCGACAGATAAATATTTTTTTTCACGTTCTAAAATTTGAGGATCAAATAAGAGGTCATTTGTGCCAAATTCGACCAATAGCATGCATGTTGAATGTGTAGTGTCCTGACACTTGGTGTAGCCTAGCAGTCCTGGTCATTTCTTCGCTATGTATTCAGCAGATGAGTATGTTGACATGCTCCTCATCAACTGTGAAGCAAGACAGAACGCACAGGAAGCACAGCGCCTGTACCAGGGAAGATTTGCACACAGACAACAACCGAACACAAATACGTTTAGGAGGGTGGACCGACGTTTGCGTATAACTTTGTCACTTTCCCGAACATGTCCTGTTAGAGAGGCACCAGTTGCGTCCGGTGAAACTGCTGAGTTGATTTTGATCATTTTCCGGGATAATCCTCACACGAGTACCCGGGCAGTAGCACAACAGGCCAACATTAGCCAGTCGTCTGTTGTAAGGATATTTCATTCTGTTTTTTTTTTCCGTCCGTATCACCTGCAACTACATCAAGAACTCCACGGACGAGATTTCAAAACTCGTGTTGATTTCTGTGCGTGGATACTGACGCAAGTGGCAAATGATCCAGCGTGTTTATCTTCTTCTTTTTCTACAGCTTTTCCCACACCTATGGAGTCGCGGGTGCGAATTGTGTCGCGCATGTGGATTTGGCTCTGTTTTACGGCCGGATGCCCTTCCTGACGCCAACCCGATATGGAAGGATGTAATCACAACTGCGTGCTTCTCTGATGGTTGGTAGCGTAGCGTTTTGTCTGAATATGAAGAGGAAAGTGTTGGGACAAGCACAAACACCCAGTCCCCGGGCCAGAAGAATTAATCAAAGGCGATTAAAATCCCCGACGGGAATCAAACCCGGGGCCCATGAACCGAAGGCCTCAACGCTGACCATTCAGGCAATGAGTCGGACCGATCCAGCGTTTGTATCTCACATTTTATTTTCGGATGAGGCACGAGGCTCTGTGAATCGTCATAATATGCACTACTGAAGGGTTGAAAATCCCTACTGGGTAAAGTAGGCAGCATTTCAGGCAGGATGGGGAGTAAATGTCTGGTGTGGAGATCACCTAATTGGACCATATTCCTTTGAGGATCATTTCACAGGAGCCAGGTACCTACAGTTTCTTCAAGACCAACTACCATTGCTGTTAGAGGATGTGCCCCTGTGTGAGCGTGTAACCACATGGTATCAACATGACGGAGCTCCCCTTCACATGTCAGGAGATGTTTGCAACTACCCGAATGTTACACAGCCCGGTCGATGGATAGGAAGGGGAGGACCTGTCACCTGGCCTGCTATATCGCCCGATTTGACGCTACTGGACTTCTTCCTATGTGGCTATGTGAAGGATGTAGTTCACGCTCAGCAGCCGGAAAATCCTAAAAGCCTTCGAAACATTATTACGGAAGCCTGTGAATCCGTAACACCTACAATGCTACAAAGAGCCCGAATGGAAGTTCAACGGCGTGCTGAAACGTGGATTACTGCAGAAGGCCATCGGTTCGAACACTTACTGCGCTAGCAGGCTGTTGCTCAGTCAAGCGGATTCAAACCCCCAACCATTCTATCCTCGTCCAGCCCTGCTTATAAAACATCCACATTAGCAGCCGTAGTGGCCTAGAACAGTGCCAAAATAATTAAATAAATAAAAAAAATAACCCACGACGTGAGGACATTTGGTTGCATTGGCTCTGTGGATGATTCTCGGAGTACAAAATGTGTATAAAATTCATAGGCTCGAGTGAGATTCGAACCCACCTACAAAACGCATCAATATCAACAACATCGAACTTTACCTTTGACTCCACGGCGACTCCAGCGAGCAGGTTTCCAAAAAGCGTACTAGATGGATTCCGCTTCACAAATGCACACACGTTTTCTATCAGTATGTCATCCATTTTAGCGTTCGTTTCATACCCTACTTAAAGCTCATAACTGACACGTACTTTGTATATAACCGTATGATAGCTTGATGTATTGTGTAAATGCCTGTCTCATACGGTACATATTTTTGCAAAGGTAATGGCGCAGTGAGTAAAAATGAAATGGCGTATGGCTTTTAGTGCCGTGAGTGTCCGAGGACATGTACGGCTCGCCAGGTGCAGGTCTTTTGATTTAACGCCCGTAGGCGACCTGCTCGTCGTGATGAAGATAAAATGATGATGAAGATGACACATACACCCAGCCCTCGTGTCAGCGAAATTAACCAATGATGGCTAAAATTCTCACCCCTACCCGGAATCGAACCCAGTATTCCGGTGGCCAGAGGCCAGCAGGCTAACCATTTAGCCATGGATCCAGACGGTGCGATGAGTGATTAAGGGTGATTGTTGCTTGGTATACGGCCTAGGAGAATAGACCATAACGACACCAGTGACGTTCGGTGGGATGCCTAACATCATAAAACGTCGGGCGCGGCTAACTCACTCGGTATAGCTTCCCATTATGGTGCAGTAGTTCGAGGGTAAAGCAAAAAAGGTGTATTTGGTCCATGTTATACACTCACACCAAAAGCCATTGAAAGTGAAATCATTTCAGAATTGGATTTTACGAAAATCGGAAAGACGTCGTACGTAATATGTCATACCGAGCTCGATAGCTGCAGTCGCTTAAGTGCGGCCAGTATCCAGTATTCGGGAGATAGTAGGTTCGAATCCCACTGTCGGCAGCCCTGAAAATGGTTTTCCGTGGTTTCCCATTTTCACACCAGGCAAATGCTGGGGCTGTACCTTAATTAAGGCCACGGCCGCTTCCTTCCCACTCCTAGCCCTTTCCTGTCCCATCGTCGCCAAAAGACCTATCTGTGTCGGTGCGACGTAAACCAACTAGCAAAAAAGTAATATGTCATGACCAGTACAGTATTAAGCCGTGAAACCATACATTGTTATTTATGGAACATACTGTCCTCTGGTGTTATTCCACGGAAACACGCAATAGTGATTACATCCCCCATATAGGGTTGGTGTCAGGAAGGACATCCGGCCCTAAAATATGGCCAAATCCACATGTGCGACACAGTTCGCACCCGCAACCTCACAGGTGTGAGAAAAAGCGGTAGAAGAAGAAGAAAAGAAGAAGAAGACTCCTCTGGTCTTATTATCTTATACAGAATTCTCAGTAAACGGATATTTTCAGTTTATTCCATTTTTATTATAAATAAGTGGTATCGTTGCAAAGCGTATTTCGTTCACTGAAATAAATTTTACGAAGGGAAAAAAATGTTACAACCAAACCAGGCAATTGATCACGAAGCAGGAAAGGTGTAGTTGTTCTAAGCTATGCATTCACTCTAGAACCATGGAAAGTGAAATAATTTCAGAACTGAATTTTACGGAAATTGGAACAAACATCGTACATGACACGTTATGATCCGTATTATGGCAATCGCATTAAAAAAAATAAATTGAATTATTTAATACGGAACTTTATTGTAACTGAAGGAAACTAATTTTGGTACAATAAATATAGTATATGGCCGCCTCTGTGGTGTAGTGGTTAGCGTGATTAGCTGCCACCCCCGGAGGTCCGGGTTCGATTCCCGGCTCTGCCACGAAATTTGAAAAGTGGTACGAGGGCTGGAACGGGGTCCACTCAGCCTCGGGAGGCCAACTGAGTAGAGGTGGGTTCGATTCCCACCTCAGCCATCCTCGAAGTGGTTTTCCGTGCTTTCCCACTTCTCCTCCAGGCGAATGCCGGGATGGTACCTAACTTAAGGCCACGGCCGCTTCCTTCCCTCGTCCTTGCCTATCCCTTCCAATCTTCCCATCCCCCTACAAGGCCCCTGTTCACCATAGCAGGTGAGGCCGCCTGGGCGAGGTACTGGTCATACTTCCCAGTTGTATCCCCCGACCACGAGTCTGAAGCTCCAGGACACTGCCCTTGAGGCGGTAGAGGTGGGATCCCTCGCTGAGTCCGAGGGAAAAGCCGAACCTGGAGGGTAAACAGATGATGATGATGATGATGATGATGAAATATAGTATATTATAGATGAAACATGTCCGCCTCTGTGGTGTAGTGGTTAGCGTGATTAGCTGCCACCCCCGGAGGTCCGGGTTCGATTCTCGGCTCTGCCACGAAAATTTGAAAAGTGGTACGAGGGCTGGAACGGGGTCCACTCAGCCTCGGGAGGTCAACTGAGTAGAGGTGGGTTCGATTCCCACCTCAGCCATCCTCGAAGTGGTTTTCCGTGCTTTCCCACTTCTCCTCCAGGCGAATGCCGGGATGGTGCCTAACTTAAAGCCTCGTCTATCCCTTCCAATCTTCTCATCCCTCCACAAGGCCCCTGTTCAGCATAGCAGGTGAGGCCGCCTGGGTGAGGTACTGGTCATTCTCCCCAGTTGTATCCCCCGACCAGGAGTCTGAAGATCCAGGACACTGCACTTGAGGCGGTAGAGGTGGGATCCCTCGCTGAGTCCGAGGGAAAAGCCGAACCTGGAGGGTAAACAGATGATGATGATGATGATGATAGATGAAACATGTTTAAAAATAGATTTTTTCACGTTTAATGATCCCGTACATTGAATTCTTGCAGCATCATAAAATTGCAGTTGAGCGCAGTCTGTCCATTGTTGTCGTAAGCGAATGGTGCGTAATTCGCAGAATTTGTAACTTAAGAATTCAACGAACTTCCATTGTATCCAATGTAACAAAATATTTCCTTAGACATAACATGGTTTATTTTGTAGGTCAACATGCAACTTGAAACGACAACCCATTTTCGAGCCTTATTTGCACTGGAGAAACACGTAGTTTGACACAATTTGATTTTTACAGCATGAAGTAGCATATGAAAAAAGTACACGAAATCCCATCAAACTCAAATTTGACCATGGGTGGGCAAAATTACGATATCCGACAAATACTGTATTAAATGCAGCACGACCAGATTCTAACATCAAGGGAGATTACATTTTTCAATCATTTATGTAGGATTTATTAAATATTCCATCCAATGTACGAAAGAACTACGTCATAGCTTTTCTCCAACAAGGATCGGTGTTACTGGTGTAGTTGCTGGCGCGTGATTCATGTTGCCACGCTTACTTTTTTCGGCAACGTTATCAGGACATTGGGTACTACCAAGTGTTTTATAACTGAGCAGACTGGGCGAATTCCTAGGGTGAAAAATATTGGGACAAGAGTAAGTACTTTTAAGAGTGGATTGGAAATAATTGTGAAAAAAGTGAAATGGCGTGTGGCTTTTATTGCCGGGAGTGTCCTGAGCCATGTTCGGCTCGCCAGGTGCAGGTCTTTTGATTTGACTCCCGTAGGCGACCTGGGCGTCGTGATGAATATGAAATGATGATGAAGACGACGCAGTCCTCGTGCCAGCTAAATTAACCAATGATGGTTAAAATTCCCGACACTACCGGGAATCGAAATTGGGACCCCTGTGGCCAAAGGCTAACACGCTAACCATATAGCCATGGAGCCGAACATAATTGTGAAAATAATTAATAACTGGTGCCTTTTCAATTGGACTACTGCTAGCAGCTAGAGAAAAGTCCGACTCGTTGGCTGAATGGTCAGCGTACTGGCCTTTGGTTCAGAGGGTCCCGGGTTCGATTCCCGGCCGGGTCGGGGATTTTAACCTCCATTGGTTAATTCCGATGGCCCGGGGGCTGGGTGTATGTGCTGTTCCCAACATCCCTGCAACTCACACACCACACATAACACTATCCTCCACCACAATAACACGCAGTTACCTACACATGGCAGATGCCGCCCACCCTCATCGGAGGGTCTGCCTTACAAGGGCTGCACCCGGCTAGAGATAGCCGCACGAAATTATTATAGCTAGAGAAAAGATCGTATACCATCTAACTTATAACAACAAAATTCTAACTGGCTGCCTCTAGAGGTGACTGAGCAAGTGGCAGTGCGGTTTGGGTCACGTAGCTATCAGCTAGCATTGGCAGATAGTGGGTCAGAACCCCACTGTCAACAGCCCTGAAAATAATTATGCGTGGTTTCCCATTTTCACGCCAGGCAAATGCTGTACCTTAATTAAGGCCACGGTCGCTTCGTTCCCACTCCTAGCCCTGAGCTATCCCATCGTCGCCGTAAGACCTATCTGTGTCAGTGCGATGCAAACCAGGTTGTAAATTGTCTCTAGAGTGATTATAAAATATATATTTGCAATCGTCCTTATGAGAATAATAGCAATCTCTTCGCTTTCTGTAATTTTAAACACTTTTCCTCGTACATGTAACGCACCAAGCGGTTGTCGGGTGTTTTAACAGGTTGTTGGAGTGTTTGAAAAACGAATTTTGTTGAATAAAAGTATACGGCTCTTCAAAATTACTATCACTGATGTCCAATCAACAATATATCGCACGTAACCTGTTAAATAAATATTCATACAGGAAAGGGGCGCCAAAATTTACTTTTGCTTGGGTGTCAATAAAGTCAACCCACGCACTAGGCATACTGGCGTATTGATTTGAATATGGTAACCGTTTCAATTTATACTCAGAAAGAGCTCTCTGAGAGTAAAGCCTCCCTGTTTTGGGCTGAAAACAACGTATCTCAGGCAACCTACACGTTTATTGTATCTCATAAAATATATCCGCATGTTTTTGGCCGGTAGCTATATTCCCAATTTCATATTCCAAAACATTTATGCGGTTATATTCTCATCATGTCTCTAATTGCCCTTCCTTTACCTCCCTCTTCCTTTCTCAGGTCACAATATAATTCAAATGTGTTTCCAGGTTATTACATTTGTAAGTCGAAACGCCCTTAGCTACACAGCGTGTTGCTCGGGTTCGTGCATAACACTGGCTGAAAGACGAAGAGATTCGGAGGAAAGAGGACGCCAAAATAGTAATAATAATAATAATAATAATAATAATAATAATAATAATAATCGGGCATATCGTCGCTCCTATGCCAAAACCGTCTTCCCTTATGACCGGTCACGCCTCACAGATACATACTGATATACAGTCCATCAGAACCCGGAAGGACGAGGGTTCGATTCCACGTCAAGAAGTCGAAAAATTTAGGAAACGAGATTTCCACTTCTGGAGGTGCATATTGTCCTGAGGTTCACTCAGCCTACACCAAAAATGAGTACCAAGTTAATTCCTGGGGGGCAAAGGCGCCCGGGCGTAGAGCTGACCGCTCTACCCTATCAAGTGCTGAGGTTTCTGAGAGTAGAAGACTTTACCTTCCACCCGTCCAAGGGACTTCATGGCCTGTACGGAGATGACTGTGCCTTGCTTTGCGTTTTTGATTATTATTATTATTATTATTATTATTATTATTATTATTATTATTATTATTATTATTATTATTATTATTATTATTATTATTATTCCACTGGTCTTTTCCACTCCCTAGAGGGGGCGCGGGTGCGAAATGTATCGCGCATATAGAACTGGCCCTGTTTTAGGGCCGGATGCACTTGCACACACCAACCCAATGACGAGGGATGAATCTACTGTTGCGTGTTTCTGTGGTGATTGGTCCTATTGTGTGTTATGTGTACATGACAATGACTGTACTTGGATTTTTCTTCTTCCTCTTCTTGTTCGTCTTCTACTTATTATTATTATGATTATTTATTAATAATCAAAATTTACGAAAGTTTTTCAATGAAAGTAGTCGTAAAAACAGGGATTGATGAGGGACAATGATGTTGAAATAATAGGACACATTAGAGCACAAGTAACAAAAGTTAATCTAATGTTTTTATCGTCTTATCCTTACTCATCTCTATTCGAGAGGGACGTACCTCAGGTCCCACAAATTTTAATTGGTAACTGGGTGTCCAACCTTCCTATAAAAGCTTCAGTGTGAGAGTAATTTGTCAAATAAGATGAAATATCGACGGCTTACTTCTAAAACCTCGTATGTCCCAAAGCTCTTTGTACACATTATATTCCTTAAGACTGGTCACGCCTCCCAGCCACATATTTATATGCAGTCCATTACGATAATTTTCGTTGTGTTCTTTTTCCTATGATAAAGTGTAAAGGAAAATGGATCTTACCATACCGTATTGTAGGGATGTTGTTTGCATGGAGAATGTTTCGCACTCCTACAGTATTATGTATTTAGGGTTCATTTTCCTTTACAGGTGAGCATAGGAAAATGAACACAATGAACTGGACTACATATCTATACGTGCTGGGAGGCGTGACCAGTCTTAAGGATAATAATGGAGAGGAAGATCATTGAGACATACGAGGTTTTAGAAGTAAGCCGTCGATATTCTTCTTGTACTTTTGGGTAGCGCATTATGTCTTTATTATCGTTATTTCATTGGATCTCATGTCCGACTCGTTGGCTGAATGGTTAGCGTACTGGCCTTCGGTTCAGAGGGTCCCGGGTTCAATTCCCGGCCGGGCCGCGGATTTTAACCTTCATTGATTAATTTCACTGGCCCGGGAGTCTGGGTGTTTGTGCTGTCCCCTACATTCCTCCAACTCACACACCACATAACACGATCCTCCACCACAATAACGCCCAGTTACCTACACATGGCAGATGCCGCCTACCCTAATCGGAGGGTCTGCCTTACCGGGGATGCACTCCGCTAGAAATAGCCACACGAAATTGTTATTATTATTATTAGATCTCATTACCTTGAACAACTAGAACAATTTTCTGTGCGCGTAGTGGAGCAGTTCTGATTCGGAATAGTAAGATTGAAGACAAAATACCTATTTTCTCGATTTATGTTATTCATTGTGAGTATTGGAATAGACCGTACCCTCATTCCCATTCATATCATCAATATCTCAACGCTGTAGTGTCAGCTAATGTCACATCACTTCCCCTACCTCCTTGTGACAGTTCCCCATTCCTCTCTGTACGGTCAGTTAGCACGGGAGGTGGAGGGGCGAAGAAGTATTTTATTGAAGATAAAAAATTTCCGAACGAACTTGATGGCATAAGTGACACTCAGAGTTCAACAATATTTTTTTAAAATTTATTAACAGTTGCTTTATGTTGCACCGACGTACATAGACATGTCTTATGGCCGCGATGGGATAGGGAAGGGCTAGAAGTGAGAAGGAAGCGACCGTGGACTTAAATAAAGTACAGTGCCAACATTTTCCTGGTGTGAAAATGGGAAAGCACGGAAAACCATCTTCAGGG
The DNA here is from genome assembly GCF_040414725.1 of Anabrus simplex. Lineage (NCBI taxonomy): Eukaryota > Metazoa > Arthropoda > Insecta > Orthoptera > Tettigoniidae > Anabrus > Anabrus simplex. The sequence goes on along the minus strand of NC_090266.1, from coordinate 691,438,597 downwards.
CAGCCGACAGTGAGGTTCGAACCCACTAGCTTCCGAATGCAAGCTGACAGTTACGTGACTCAAGCCACACAGCCACTCACTCGGTCATACGGTATTATTATTATTATTATTATTATTATTATTATTATTATTATTATTATTATTATTATTATTATTATTATTATTATTATTATTATTATTATTATTATTATTATTATTATTATTATTATTATTATTATTATTATTATAGCTTTTGCATCTCGGATTGCACCATGCAGTTCTATAGTCAAGACCCCTGTGAGGTAAAATCCGGTGCGCCAAGCCTTCATCTTCCCATCCACAGCAAGGCTAGTGGCTAGTGAGGGAGTGAAATGAAGCAGAGCGTAGTCATGGTAACCACTGCTAGGAGAAATAATGTAAGCTAGTTTGGTAGCAGTGGTGCTTGTCTTGCTGTTGGTGCTTCAGCGTATTTTCTGTTACGAGTAAACACAAAAGACCGTAATCAGTGAGAAATCAGTACTACTGCAGTGCTTGATCTTCGAGGACAGTTTAAGTAAAATATTTCGTGAAGTGTAATAGCAAAAATAAATTCGCTGTCATTAAGGCTGTGAAGAAAACAACTGTCCTGAAATGTAGAAGTCAATCGAATACATGAAACGTTATATAGCATACAAAAGTGTCGTAACTCAAAATACTGAATATCGAAGGCTTTCTTTTAAAACCTCGTATGTCACAGTGCGCATCCCATCCATTATGTTCCTTAAGACTGGTCACGCCTCCCAGCCACATATGGATATGCAGACCATCAGAACAAATTTCGTTGTGCTCATTTTCCTATGTCGATGTGCAAAGGAAAATAAACTTAAAATAAGTTATACTACAGGAGTGCGTAAATTCGCCATGCAAACAACATCCCTACAATACGGTGGGAGGCGTGACCAGTCTTAAGGAATATAATGTGTAGAAAGAGCATTGGGACACATGAGGTTTTAAGAGAAAGCCATCGATATGTTTCTTCAGAAATAAACCTTTCATATTTTCAGTACTGTTATTAACAGACCGGTATCCAGGAATCGGTTCAGAAATAATAGATTAAACCTAATAGATACGTAACTAATACAAGGCTTTACGCCGCACCGACACAGATAGGTATTATGGCGACGATGGGATCGGAAAGGGCTGGGAGTGTGAAGGAAGCGATCGTGGCCTTGATTAAGGTAGAGCTTGGTGTGAAATTGGGAAACCAGGGAAAACCATCTTCAGGGCTGCCGACAGAGGGGTCGAACCTATTATCTCCCGAATGCAAGCTGATAACTATGTGGCCCAAACCACGAGGCCATTTTCTCGGTATGACAGTTATACATGGACTGCATGAAATTGTCGAAGAAATTTTGGACTGTTATTTGTATACAAATTCGTTAATAATTTAGAGTTACAATATTATTAGAGAAAGATAGATCTACGTTGCTAATTATAGATATGTCAGTTTTATGTCTGAGTTAATACAATTTTACGGTCCGGGTGCAATGTGTTAAAAGAAGCAAATTTTTGGGAAAAGGAGAAAAATTTCCGCAAGTAGTTGGCCTACTAGTAAGTAAACTCGTGTCCTCATCCCAAGGTGGAGCAGAACTTTTCAGGTACACACCCAAAGGAGGCGACCTGCATCTACAATTTTAATTACAGACCAGGCCTCCTGCCATTCTTAAATTCCTGGCGGTATAGAGAATCGAACGTGCTGACCATTCAGCCAACGAACCGGTCTAACAAAACATGAATGTAGGGTGAACTAAAAGACGTTATACATTTAAAAAAACTTCGCGCGGGATCATTGATTATTTTATCAATTTTTTGCACTGCAATAATTAACTAAACTGACTGCAATAAAACTCAGGACAATCCTAGAAATAGCAAGAAATCTAGCACACTCAATTGTTTTCTTTTGTGTTATCATCTGCTAGCCTCTTCGGAATGTTCTAATAGAACTCAGCGTGATCAGTGGGCACACATGCCATATGTCTCACGAAATCTTTGTGGACATTTTATGATTTTGGTCTGCCCTCCTGTCTGATAAAGGAACATATTCTCTTTGATGGCCTAAGAAACTTGTTGCGTGGTAGAAGGCCATTAATACGCGACAGGGATTTGATGTATTCTAGCATAGGTTGAATAAAATTAAAATTTTTGTTACTGATTACCTGTAACCTTATGTTCTTTGCTGTCTTTAGAATAAGCTACAGTATATTTGCAATGAATTTTATACCATCATTTAGAAGATATTATCTTTACCTCAAACTTTTCTGGCTTGCTACTTTCTACGACATGTCTGAAAACGTCTTCAATACATCGTCGTTGCCGCGACAAAACCTCCTATGTGATAATATTTTTGGAGATATACTGATCCGCAGCACATACATTATGAAGAGCGAGAATGCCTTGACAACCTTCACACAATATTGCACCTTAGGTGACAGAACCTTACCGGCCAAATTTCTAAGCTAAAATATTTCACATAGGAGGTTTTGTCCCGGCAACGACGATGTACTGGATTATAATATACCTTATGAAGATAACTGAAATACTACTAATCGATCTAAGTTATTCAGTCTACCCAGACAGGGAAACGGCGACAACTTTTACATAATATACACAAAACTACAAGGACCAACTTCGAAGAATAATGAATATTGAGTTTAACGGACCATAGGAGACTTAACCTCGGAGATAGGCCTAGGCTTAATATTGTTCCTTATGAGCCAAATGCCAACCTGCTTTTAAGAGTAAATGAGCTAAATTCAGAACTGAGTTTCCGAATCTGATATTTAGAATGATGTTCACAACAAGGCTCGTAAGATCAGCTGAGGAATTGTCTGATAAGAGGCACACCAAAACTGGTCATGAGAGCCAAGGAATTCGGCAGAGGTGACCAGCAACCTCAGTATCGGCAGACCGTCTGACCGAACTGCAGCCATCTGCGCATGTCGTTGAAGGTCGCTCAAGGTACTTACCGATCCAACCATTTCATTATCATTATTAAAGTAATAGTAAATAACTTTTACAATTTTATAGACAGCAATTTCACATATGCCTAATATTCTGAAAGAGCAAGTTTCGTATCCATAGATGGAAGAAATGGAAATTATTCTATGTTTTGCGGCATCAATACTATTTTAAATTTTAGGAGCTTTCCAAGAGTAAATTTTTGTGTCCATTTCGTGCCTGTGATGACGTTTTAATTAATAATAATAATGATAATAATAATAATAATAATAATAATAATAATAATAATAATAATAGCCCGACTCTTTGGCTGAATGGTCAGTGTACTGGCCTTCGGTTCAGAGGGTCCCGGATTCGATTCCCGGCCGGGTCGGGGATTTTAATAGCTTAATTATTTGGCTCGGGGACTGGGTGTTTGTGTCCGTCCCACAACTCTCCTCTTCATATTCACACAACACATTACGTCAGCAGCATTGATTACATCCCTCCATATAGGGTTGGCGGCAGGAAGGGCATCCGGCCTAGAACAGCGCCAAATCTACATGTGCCGGGCTGAGTGGCTCAGGCGGTTAAGGTGCTGGCCTTCTAACGCCAACTTGGCAGGTTCGATCCTGGCTCAGTCCGGTGGTATTTCGAAGGCTTTCTTCTAAAACCTCGTATGGCTCAATGATCTTCCTCTCCATTATTATCCCTAAGACTGGTCACGCCTCCCACCCACGTATAGATATGCAGTCCATCAGAACAATGTTCGTTGTGTTTCTATGCTCGTCTGTAAAGGAAAATGAACCTTAATTACATCACACTCTAGGAGTGGGTAAATGTCATGCAAATATATATTCCTTCAGTATGGTACAGTAAGGTTCATTTTCCTTTACACACGCGCATAGGAAAACGAACTCAACGGAAATTGTTCTAATGGACCGCATATCAATATGTGGCTGGAAGGCGTGACCAGTCTTAAGGGAAATAATGGATAGGAAGAGCATTGTCACATTCGCCGTTTCGGCAGAACAGGGACGATATGCATTCATTCTTTACCCAAGAACATAAAAGAGGCCGGAACACTAGAATTTTGCTTTTAAAATATGGCGTGTTAATAAATATGCTAAGAACAATTTTTCATGCTAAAACACTCTTAGATAGTAATCAACAATTTATGCTACAAAGATTGATTCACTTTTTCTTCACCGTTTCTTTAAAAGTAGTTTAAAGCATATTCTACTCATTCGAATACAAGTACGAACACATGTGGTAAATAAAATGCAGTTCTCTGGCTTACAAGTAAGGTAAACCGTGGTTTGCTGTTACATTTTCATAATCAAATAATTGAGAACAACATTATTTGGTATAATAATTCCGTGTGGCTATTTCCAGCCGAGTGCAGCCCTTGTAAGGCAGACCCTCCGATGATTGTGGGCGGCATCTGCCATGTAGGTAACTGCGTTTTAGTGTGGTGGAGGACAGTGTTATGTGTGGTGTGTGAGTTGCAGGGATGTTGGGGACAGCACAAATACCCAGCCCCCGGGCCATTGGAATTAACCAATGAAGGTTAAAATCCCCGATCCGGCCGGGAATCGAACCCGGGACCCTCTGAACCGAAGGCCAGTACGCTGACCATTCAGCCAACGAGTCGGACACATTATTTGGTGTGCATTATATTGAAATCATCAGCGGAAATATAGAGTTAAATGGTGGACACGGGTGGAACTGATTTCAATATCTCCTCTAAGATAAAACGACTGAAATACCTGGACATGAAATTCGTTTGTAATATATTTCGTGTAAAGATTTATCTCTCAGAATTAGTTGTAGTATTTTCTCACGCTCTACACATATACATAATGGAAAGTAACCGGACATTCAAAAACTTGTTCTTTTGAAACATTTGGCTACAATAACAGAGGTCCTCGCAGAGGGATTTCACCTCTACCAGACTTGCAAGAAGTTGTATCATATAAGGTCGGGCAATGATGTTTGGGAGATAATAAATTCGAATGATATTCCTGACCTCGGACAATCGCAGTAACTAGTCCATCAAGATCCAGGGCCCGTCCGGTCACCCAGTGTCCCCTTCCACCTACCGGAGTGACCGCCTTGGTCATCAACTGACCGATTCTCACTTTCCGATGTGAAAACTTGTAAGAATATCCAGTTGATTCATTGCCTTACACATTCCTAACTCGTTTGGTCAACCAGTTTCAGAGAATGTTCTATCTTCCAGTCCATTGGTCAGAATTGTGACGAGACGTAAAGCAGGATATTTACAAAGAGCTGATATCCTATTTCGGGATGCATGTTAAGACAAGATTTAACGTAATTCAATGTAAATATTAAATGTGTCTAACGATATTTACATTGGAATCCCATTCAAATTCTCTTCTTTACAATTTGTTTTCCGTCGACCGACACAGATAGGTCTTATGGTGACGATGGGATAGGAAAGGGCTAGGATAGGGAAGGAAGCGGCCGTGGCCTTAAATAAAGTACAGCCCCAGAATTTGCCTGGTGTGAAAACGAGAAACAACGGAAGATCATCTTCAGGGCTGCCGACACTGTGGTTCGAACCCACCATGTCACAAATGCAAGCTGAGAATTGCGTTATCCAAACAGCGCAGCTACTCGCTTGGTTAGGCACTTTTCAAATTCAGCAATATGTATTATCTTGTGAACGACAGGTGATCGGTTTAAAATTTCTATGACTCAGAATATAAACATAACTAAAACGAAGAGGCACATTATCATGGAGATTTCTTAGTTACTTAATATACTGAGGTTTACCTATACTTTGTCAGTTAAAAATCTGCGTATCTATACTTTTAGATCACTGAGTACAAATTTCTGTGTACGTTTCTGGTCACTTTTCAAACATAACAGAACTACGTAACTTTGAAAGGAAATTGTGTATTGGGCGAATGCACAGCATATTAAACAGTAAGACAAGAAATATATTACCATGAAAGACCACTATTCAAATAATTATGCATAGTCCAATTTCCAGCTTCCCCTTCCCTCAACTGAAACGCTGAGTTTAAAAGGAAATATTTTTCAGTTGTTATCAAGTGATATCGTAAAAAAAAAACATGCACAAAATATTGAATCTGTTCTTCAATGTTGTTTTTCTTTAGGACAAACATTCTAATGCAGTCGAACCTCGATATCTCGAACCGCCATTACTCGAAAATTCCGAATCTCGAAGTAAATTACATTTCCCGGCCGTTTGGCATATTCCTCACGTGCATTTATTTCTCTGTTACCCTAAATTCGGTTACTCGAATTTCTCGATTTCTCGAAGCAAACATCTCCCTTGAAGCAAAAAATACTCTGTAACTGGAATTTTGTGCAACATTAATTGTGCTATACGGCATTTCTGATTTAAGAACACTTAACAAGTAAAGAAAGGGTTACAGTGATGCTGGGAGCTAATATGACAGGAACCGAAAAACTAAAACTTATAGTGATCAGAAAATCGGCGAAGCCGAGCTGTTTCTCGGGTTTGAATTAATTACCGTTCACGTACGAAAGCAAACCCCGAATTCGCAAATGACAAGCTCCATTTAGGAATCTCGGCTGCGTGGTTTGACGAGAAGTTTCAACGTGAAGAGAGAAAAGGTTAACCGTAACAAACAGAAGAGACTAACGGATTTTTTCCAGAGGAGTTAACAGAGGTATGTTACTTGTTTCATTACTATGTGTTCTGTATCCTGTCTTCTAAAAAGTTACCATAATAAGGAGTATAATTAACGTGATGTCGTAAAGTAGAGTTTGTTCGTATATTCTTGAGTACCGTTAAAAAATAACGTATGCAGTATAAGCCCGTAGACACATATCGTCGCTGCCGGGGCAAAACCTCCTATGGGAAATATTTTAGCTTAGAACTTTGGCCGGTAAGGTTCTGTCATCTAAGGTGCAATATTGTATGAATATTGTCAAGGCATTCTCGCTCTTTATAATGTATGTGTTGCGGGTCAGTATATCGCCAAAAATATTATCACATGGGAGGTTTTGTCCCGGCAACGACGATATGATTCAATTATGTGTTATACGTCCTCAAAGCGGTATTCTCCATACCTAGAAATTTCGCTAAATCGAAAGGAAATTTATCACCCGAGGTGATGCGACAAATCGAGGTTCCACTGTATCACTAACAAATACATTTCGTCTGTGAAGAAACCAAACCTAGTATGTCATAATGCTGGTCCTATCCATAATGTTCCTTAAGACCGGTCACAACCCACAGACACATATGGATAAGTAGTCCATCAGAACAGTGTTCGTTTCGTTCATTTTCCTCTGTGCGCGTGCATAGGAAAATGAACCTTAAATACAGAATTCTGTAGGAGTGAGTAAATTCGTCGCCCAAACATATAGATGGCTTACTTCAAAAAACCTCCTATCTCTCAATGTTCTTCCTATCCATTATCTTTCTTAAAAATGGTCACACTTTCCAGCAACATATGGATAATCAGTCCATTAGAATAATGTTCGTTGTGTTCATTTTCCTATGCTAGCGTGCAAAGAAGAATGAACCTTAAATACGTTATATTGTTGGGGGTCCGTAAATTCGCCATGGACACATGGACAGGTACATGGACATAACGACAATTATTCTGATGGTCTGCATATAAATATGTGGCTGGGAGGCGTGACCATTCTTAAGGAAAATAATGGATAGGAAGAGAATTGGGAGATAAAGATTTTAGAAGTAAGCCATCGATATGCTAAATTTTATCATGTCGTCGCTTCACCGGTAAAAGGTTGTAATCCACAAAGCTCTTCCTATCGATTATTATCCTTAAGACTGGTCACGCCTCGCAGCCACGTATGGATATGCAGTCCATCAGAACAAATTTTGTTGTGTTCATTTTCCTATGCCCATGTGTAAAGGAAAATGAACCTTACAGTACCGTACTATACGAATGTATGCTTGTATTACGTATTTACGCACTCATATTGTATAATGCATGTTAGGTTCATTTTCGGTTACTCGTCCCCATAGGAAAACGAACACAACGGACATTGTTCTGATGGGCTGCGTATCCATATGTGGCTGGGAGGCGTGACCAGTCTTAAGGAGAATAATCGATAGGAAGTGCTTTGTGGATTACAACCTTTTACCGGTGTAGGGACGATGTACAAATAATCTGTTTTAATATTATTCTTGGTTTGATGTGGTGTTTTAAACATCTAAACTTTTCATTTTTAAGTTGTCGCTGTTCTTGCATACGTGCGATATGTTGCAAATAGTTGGCATTATTATAAAACCTCGTATGTCCCAATGCTCTTCGTACACATTATATCCCTTAAGACTGGTCACGCCTCCCAACCACATATTATGTATATACAGGCCATCAGAAGATGTTTCGTTGTGTTCAATTTTCTATGCCGATGTGTAAAGGAAAATGAACCTTAAATACATTAATCTGTAGGAGTGCGTAAAGTCGCCGTCCAAACATCCCTACAATAAGGTATGCTCCATTAGTAGCTAAAACATTTCGTGGGCTTTCTTTTAGAACCTCGTATGCCCCAATGCTCTTCCTGCCAATTATATCCTTTAACACTGGTCACGCCTCCCAGCCGCAAATGTATATGCAGACCATCAGGACATTTTTCGCTGTGTAATTTTCCTATGCCGGCGTTTAAAGGAAAATGAACCTTAAATACATTATACTGTAGGAATGGGTAAATTTGCCATGCAAACAACATCCCTAAAATATGGTATGGTAAGGTCCATTTTCCTTTACAGAGCAACATAGGAAAATGAACCTTAAATACAGAATTCTGTAGGAGTGAGTAAATTCGTTGCCCAAACATATCAATGGCTTACTTCAAAAAACTCATATCTCTTAAATACTTTATATTGTTGGGGTCCGTAAATTCGCCATGGACACATGGACAGGGATATGGACATTACGACAATTATTCTGATGGTCTGCATATAAGTATGTGGCTGGAAGGAGTGACCAGTCTTAAGGAATATAATGGGTAGGAAGAGCATTCGGACATACGAGGTTTTAGAAGAAAGCCTTCTATTTCCACTTCTTGCGCTGGCCCAGCCAACTTTGCAAAAACACAAAGGCATTCTGAAAATATCGTCTGAAATAAAAACAATAAGAAATTAAAAACATGCAACAAAATGAATCAGTTAGGAAAATCATATATAGAGGAATAAAATTAAACATTATTTTAATGTACAGCACTTTACAAACAACATTGTTTCCTTTTATCATATGGGATTATTAAAAATTACTTCCACACTTACTACCACGTTTCATGAATATATAGGTGGAGTATTTATTCCTACCCTCGAAACAAGTACTGTTTTTGAGAATAATTATTATTAAGGTAGATGCCAAATTTCTCAGACTACAATAATTTAATTGTAACGATTATTATTGGCAAATGATAAAATAAACAAATTGAGCGATATTTAAATTAAACATGAAGTGTGTTCTCCTTTATATGGATCATATTGTGCATTTTTATCTATCTCGATCAATAAGTAGGGAGGTTAGAATTCGTCGCTGTTCCGGAATAAGGTTATATCTCACAATGCTCTTCCTATCCATTATTTTCCTTAAGACTTGTCACGGCTCGCAACCACATATGGATATGCAGTCCATCAGAACAATATTCGTTGTGTTCGTTTTTTTTTTTTTTTGTAACGTGTAAAGAAAATTGAACCTTAAGTACATTATACTTTAGGAGTTCGTAAATAATTCATGCAAACAAACATTCCTAGAGTGGGGTACGGTAAGGTTCATTTTCCTTTATACGTGCGCATAGGAAAATGAACACAATGAACATTGTTTTGATGAACTAAATATCCATATGTGGCTGGGAGGCGTGACCAGTCATAAAGAATATAATGGGTAGGAAGGGCATTGGGAAATACGAGGCTTTAGAAGTAAGCCATCGATATAAGGCATGGTAGCAGTAATAATAATAATAATAATAATAATAATAATAATAATAATAATAATAATAATAATAATAATAATAATAATAATAATAATAATAATATACTGTAGAATAAGAAGAGTTCGCCATTACTTTAAACATAATTTTATTGATTAATTTTCACTATTGTGTCATCGAAATGTATTTATGTAAACACACTGTAGTTAGTCATGAGATCTGCCCCAACGTTGCCCTTGTTATAATTTAATGAAAGGCAACAGTAAGAATTCTTATATGATAACTAGATGCCGCAAGAAAGTTTTTTTTTTGCTAGCGGCTTTACGTCGCACCGACACAGATAGGTCTTATGGCGACGATGGGATAGGAAAGGCCTAGGAGTTGGAAGGAAGCGGCCGTAGCCTGGTGTGAAAACGGGAAACCACGGAAAACCATTTTCAGGACTGCCGATAGTGGGATTCGAACCTACTATCTCCCGGATGCAAGCTCACAGCCGCGCGCCTCTACGCGCACGGCCAACTCGCCCGGTCCGCAAGAAAGTAGTAAGCTTTATATTATAACTGTACTGATGTATTTGTTTCTCTGTACCTGTATCTTTAACTAATTGAACTTGAATACTTGGAGGAGTTGCGTGACACTACCTAGGAATTTGCCTTCAATAGTAGAGAAACAGGGCAAAAGATGCCATGACCCCGCTTTAAACTGCTCATCGTTGGCCACTATGTCACCTGATGGAATATTTTGGCGCACATTGTGGAAGTAAGTTCACAAACACTAATTTGAATGTAGCACAACCTAACCATATTACACTACTGACTGAAATCACTGTCACTCCTAAAATATACTGTGATCTACTTTACTGATACAGTAAACAGATACCTCGAACACAAGCATGGCACTTGCTATATCTGTTGTTCCCGAAGAAGATTGATATTCCTTTCATGCATTCAGATTGGCTTTTCTTTTAAATTTTTCAATAAAGCTAAATCCCAATCCAATTGAAAGAGCCTTAATCGCAGCATTACGCTAAATGTTGTACTCTATCATCTCGTTTCCTTTGATCGGTAATTGAGAGCTTTCCAAGATAGTGACGATCTATGTCACACACTTTACATTTAAAGAGCACCTATTTGTGATGTGAACAAGATGCGGCTTAAAATAGAGCATACAACTCGACGACTTACTTCTAAAACCTTGTATGTCTCAATGATCTACGTACCCATTATATTCCTTAAGACTGGTCACGCCTCCCAGCCACATATTTATATGCAGTCCATTAGAATAATTTTCGTTGTGGTCATTTTCCTGTGATAACGTGTAAAGGAAAATGGATCTTACCACACCGTATTGTAGGGATGTTGTTTGCATGGCAAATTTACGCTCTCCTACAGTCTAATGTATTAAGGTTCATTTTCCTTTACATGCTAGCATAGGAAAATGAACACAGCGAACATTGTTCTGATGGACTGCATATCTACACGTGGCTGAGAGGCGTGACCAGTCTTAAGGATAGTAATGGATAGGAAGAGCACTGAGACATACGAGGTTTTAGAAGTAAGCCGTCGAACTGTTACATTGAATTGATTTGGGTTTTAAGTGTGGAATAAATTATATTGATTAATATTAGATGATTTCCTGGTCATTAATATTTCAATGTTATTACATAGTTCAGATATTACGAACGGAAGAATGGAAAGCTCGTTATTTAAGAAGTAGAAGGGTAGCATATTCAGCAACTCAAAGTGTCAATTCTGGTTTATTTTAATGACTCTTCTGTACTTTTACTTCAGCTGCACCAATAATGAAAACTAATATGGCAAATAATTTAATTTATAAAGATACTGCAGTCAGTTCAATACGAGTTGTATGACTCCTGTAATCCGTGCAACTGAAAAGTGGCATATTGCTGAACCCAGTATGAAGGTAGGCAATTATCCATGCTTTCGGTAAATGTACACAAATGTAGAAGAGCATAAAAATAAAATAATTGTCATGGTTGTCTGTATTAGCTGCCCATATTTCTGTCTCATACCAAAAACATCCGTTAGAAGAAAGAAATGCACTGCTGTTGCGTGTTCCTTTATTCCATAACTTACCGCAGAGGTGTATAACAGCGTATTTTGTGAGTGAAAATATACAAATTTCCTCAAAAAATGCATGTCATTTTGTTTCAATATTGCTTTTGAACATATTTTATAGGTTTAGTTGAATTTTTAATGTGAAGATGTAGTTGCAAACAAGTGCCAGAACACAGTAAGATACCTTAAATTTCCTCATGCCGAATTTATGTGCCCAATGCCGTAGCTCAGAAAGGTGACTGACTGTTCTGTTCTGTTAGAAGATCTGAAGTTTTTTCCCCGATACTGAAGACAACCTCCTTATCTGTGGTTCCTCCGCGTTATTCTTCAAATACCCCACCGGATGCTGATGGTACATCTCATAGTAAATCCCGAAATACCTGGCCAAAACTTGATCTAACAATTACAACACTATTACAAAAGACCACATTCTCTTAAAGGAATACACTCACGCACCATTACACAGGACTCATGATAAACATTTCTCTTTTACCTAATTGGAACAGAGTAACAAAGCAGTTACATTGTTTTACTTCGTGGATATTCCTCACAGTGTTTTTGTACATTTCAATGCCGAAAACAGATCGCACCTCAAAGGCATCTTCGGACTTAAGTTGTCCAAAAGTGTTCAGAAGTATGATTATCGTTGACTATCTTTTAAAACCTTGTGTGTCTCAATGCTCTTCTTGCCCATTATATCCCCTAAAACGGGTCACGCCTCTCAGCTGCATATGTATACGCAGTCCATCAAAACATTTCGTTGTGTTCATTTTCCTATGCCGATGTGTAAAGGAAAATTAACCTTAAATTCATTATACTGTTGGAATGGGTGAATTCGCCATGCAAACAACATCTTTACAATATAGTACGGTAAGGCCCATTTTCCTTTACATGTTAACATGGAAAACATGGAAAATGAACACTAGGAAAATTATTCTGATGGACTGCGTATAAATATGTGGCTGGGAGAAGTGTCCAGTCTTAAGGATTATAATGGGCAAGATGAGCATTGGGACATGCGAGGTTTTAAAAGAAAGCCATCGTTATGCTTTTATATAATTACAGCAAAATGTTCTGTTTTTCTAATTTCGCAAACAGGAAACAATTTTGGCAAATAAAACTTAACTAAGACATCTCAGTAGACCTGTCTGACTTCAGTGAGGAGAACGTTGCAAGTATGTGAATGTCGTCCCTGTGCCTCGAAAACCACATCCACAGCTTGGGCAGTCTAACTTTTCGGGTAACTTGTGTCCCGTTGCTTGTTAAATAGCCTTCAGTTTTCAGTCAGCATGGCAAGAGGAACTGAACAACGACAAAAGGAAAGGAAGTACTGTACAGTCATTTAGATTTAATTCCGTCGAGCTCAGTATTTCTTATATCGCTATTTTAAAGGAATAAATAAATAAATAAATAAATAAATAAATAAATAAATGGTGAAATAGGAAGAAAGAAAGAAAGAAAGAAAGAAAGAAAGAAAGAAAGAAAGAAAGAAAGTAATTTTATGAGAGGATAGACTCTGCATTAACCTCAAACATTTTAGAACAAATTTAATTATTAACAGCGAAATGATTAAGTGGTAGTATACTTGTTGTTACTTAGTTACTATTAGACAATCAACCTCACACTAGACGACTATATCTAAATAATATTTGAAATTCTGAGACAAATGTTGTTGAATTGTGGTGCAGTATTATTCCTACGTTTAAGCTAATCTATTTAGTGTAAAATATAGTAAACTACATCCACGTTCACGGTCGACTTGGAAGTAATAGTAATTAATAATATTTGTTTGACGTTCTATTAACTAAATGTTTATGGTTTTCGGAGACGCCGAATTGCCGGAATTTTGTCCCGGAGGTTTTTAGGTGTCAGTAAATCTACTGACGCGAGGGCTGAACTAATTGTATTTTCACAGTCCTGTTAATGAATAAGTTATATGCGAGTGACGAAATACTGTGTACAAATATTTACCTGTCATATTTTGTTCCTCGTTATTAAATAATTGATTGATACACGTTTACATAATTTACAAGTTTACACTTCGCATTTGTATTTCAATCATTGGAATATTTATTGCATAGTGCATGACACATCAAATCTTAAGTTACCCTGATATAAACGAATAAGATCTAAATATAATTGATACCCTTATGTAGGGTGAGCCCTACATATAGAAGAAGATAATCATTAATGTGGCAATATAAGCATATTTTGTTCCGTCTCCGAAAACCTTTACATGGTAGTCAGTGGCACGTAAAACTACTCTTCTTCTTCTTCTCATTATTATTAATATTATTATTTGTTCCTTTATATTGTTCACGAGTGAAATTGACTTTATGGAATTATCCGATTTTAGTTAAACAAGAAAAGGTGAATTCATCGTGACGTAATATGAAAAACGTAATTAATCTGACTCTATATCATGGCAAAGACTTGGATGAACTTAAAGTTAAGGGAGGGAATAGTTGTTATTACGCACTGACGCAATAATGAATAACAAAGTAAATATGCAGATAATTAGCTATATTGTATGAATTGTTCTAATAAAAGTAAGCAGTATGGGAGGTTATTTTTCAGTACCCTGGGAGGAGGCGTTATTTCCGACATAAGTAAATTCCTAACTTTATAGATTTTATACAGCTGTAAATATTTTGAAAATAACACTGATATAAAGATACAATTTTTTTGTAAATTGTTCTACTTTGAACCGACACGGACAGATCATAAGGCGATGATATGATAGGTGAGGTCTAGTATTGAGAAGGAAGCGACCATTTCCTTAATTAAGGTGCAGCCCCCAGCTGTTTCCTGGTATGAAAATCTGAAAACACGGTAGAACACCTTCAGGGCTGCGGACAGTGAGATTAAAACCTGTAATCCCTCGATTATAAGCTCACAGCTACTTAATTTTCCAATTATGCTTACATTTGTAATGACTACATTAACTCGTACGTCGCTCTGAAAATGTGCACAATAACGAATTTATGATGTATGTGTAGTAACAGTGACACTAGGAATTCCTGTTAGATAATTTTAATATAATTTCGAAATATTAATCCTTGGGGTGCACTGTTGTACGTAAACGTTTTGGACAACACTAAACACGCTAGAATATTTTATAACTATTTTCAACATTGATTCACCTTTAATAATATACACACGTAGATTCATAGTAGAGTGTTCATGACAACAGCATTGCAACACACTATTTTGACTACAAATAAGTAGACCAAACTCACCTATTGTCTTTAGTTGCGTAACATAGATTTCTACCACTGTAGACGAATTGTTATATACAAGATGTATGTGAGAAGTGGGAACAAGGGAGACAGTTGTTTATGGCTCGCTATTAGTCATTACACAGGAGAACAAGTGAATTAGAAGATTCGAATAGGGGATATGTCAGAAAAATGGCAACTTATTTTTTTAAATCTCTATCCATACCTAAATTATATACGTATCACATAAACTAGGAACGACATTCAATCTGATATTCTCTTACTATTCAATGTTACCGAATTATCATGAAACATATTCCATAGTTGCAATTTTTTTTTAATTTCTGTGCACACATTAGCTGAAAATGAAACGTACATAGCAAAATATACATTTACTCCGACGTTCTATCATGACTCTAGGAATTTTCCCATGAGGACCTTTCACAAGGTTGTTCAAATGTGTTCTTAGTTTGCTAATGACACATGTACTGAAATGAAAGTTTTTTGTTTTTATGATAATAAATACATTTTTAAAGTGAGTTCTGAAATGCATCATTGGATGTTTTGTAACAAAAAGTAGGAAAACCCCACGCTGTAATAAGGCGTATGTTCGTTTGAAAATAATATTTTATTTCATTAAACATAAAACTTAATGTTTCAAAATGTGAAGTGGTTCTAATGATAACTCATGCAAAAATTATTCATAAAATAAATCAGATACTTGTTTTATATTTTAAGTGTAACGATGCCTTTCTTTTAAAACCTCGTATGTTCCAATGCCCTTCTTGCCCATTATAATACTTAAGACTGGACACTTCTCCCAGCCACATATTAATATGCAGTCCATCAGAATAATGTTCCTTGTGTTCGTTTTCCTATGTTAACATGTAAAGGAAAATGGGCCTTACCATACCATATTGCAGGGATGTTGTTTGCATGGCGAATTTACCCATTTCCACAGTATAATGAACGTAAAGTTCATTTTCCTTTACATACCGGCATAGGAAAATGAACACAACGAAAAATGTTCTGATAGACTGCATATACATATATGGCTGGGAGGCGTGACCAGTCTTAAGGGATATAATGGGTAGGAAGAGCATTGGGACATCCGAGGTTTTAAAAGAAAGCCAACGGTAAGTAATTATGTGTAATCGTTTGTGGCATGTCTTTTTCTTTTCCTCTCCATTCAATTGAAGTTTGTCGCACGTTTCTTTTAGCTCCTGCTGTAGATGACGGTGGAAGGTCTGCCTCTGGGTCCAAAGGCCGTTAATTCAAAGGGGACAGAGTTAGTCCGATTTGTGAAGGTTGGTAGAAAGTACATTTGGCACTCCACGTATTGGGTGTTTACCCCAAAATATTAATTCAAAACTCAGCAATTGTTGGCCTAGAATTCTCAGCCATGTGGTACAGTAAAATTAAACGTCAAAACTGACTGGAATGCAGCCTAAGTAGAGTCAAATCAAAATGTCTATACACGGAGCTGATGCCATACCATTTATATTTGTTATAACTTAGATATCTTAATCATGAACAAGGAATCTTATGTAGAAATTCAAAAATAGTAGGATTTCGCTATGAAATTACTAATATCTAAATGAAGCTGGTATGTGAACTTCAGTCGGTCATGTTCCTTGATCAGTGAATAAGCAGTTTTGTAGTTAAATAACGAGCAAGATTATGTACCTATATTGAAGTATTCCAGGGGAAATGTGCGCATACTTATTAAACAGTCGTGCGATTAGGATGATTTGTGAGCATCATATTGCAATATCTTATCTAGGCTTTAAGACTCCTTCCCAGGAACCACACTATATAACTTACAAACGTTTATTTACAGTACTAAATTTGGGATGTAGTTGATAAAATACACGGATGGTTATTTCTAATGTTTTACTCTTCTTTCCTCTTTTTGTGGACGTGAGTTCGGATTGCATACCTAAGTACGTTGATACTTTATTTCACAAATTAAAAATTTATACAATTCCAGTTATTTCTAAGTAATATGTGGTATGTCCATAACCGTCCTTCCTTCTATCATAACCCCATATCTAAATGATCTGATTTATAACTGAGTTGCGTATTAATAAATCACCTTGAATTCTGAGTAAAATGCTTTTACTTGTGTACAAGCTTGACAGAAATAAGTCTTAGTGTCGACGATTGATTTCACGTATTTATGATATTTGAAGGTTCTTCAATACATCGAAGCTAATTCGTGAATAAATACGTATATAAAATATCTGAAAAAGTAAACGTATCGTCGCTGCACCGGCAAAACCTCGTATTCCACAATGCTCTTCCTATCCCTTATTGTCCTTAAGACTGATCACGCCTCCCAGCCACATATTTATATGCAGTCCATTACGATAATTTTCGTTGTGTTCATTTTCCTATGATAACGTGTAAAGGAAAATGGATGTTACCATACCGTATTGTAGGGATGTTGTTTGTATGGAGAATTTTTCGCACTCCTACAGTATCATGTAGTTAGGGCTCATTTTCCTTTACACCTTAGCATAGGAAAATGAACACAACGAACATTGTTCTGAAGGACTGTATATCTAAACGTGGCTGGGAGGCGTGACCAGTCTTAAGGATAATAATGGAGAGGAAAATCATTGAGACAAACGAGGTTTTAGAAGTAAGCCGTCGATATGTTGGAGTGCCAGAGTTGTTCCCACTTAACAGAGGATTTTTAATTTGTCAGTAAACTTAATGATATGAATCTCGTGTAGTTAAAGATCCTAAATGCCGACAAACTGCACCTGGAGTCGATCTTGCAAACTTGAACATAGCAGGTGAGTGTCTAGCCAAGTACAGTACGCTACCCAGCCGATCTCTGATTTATTTTGTGTTGCAATTTGTTTATTTTCCTTTTTCATTTTCACATAGATTTTTAACAAAATATTTCGGTATGCATTTCGTGATAAGTTATTACAGAAACTACGTAGTAAGAATTTTGCTACAAGTGAGATAAGTTGTCGTTATGTAAAGAAAACACGGAAGTTGCAATACAAAGGACAATGCGGATGGCAGCAGAGAGGGTCCAGCCGTTGTATGTTTTTCCTTCCGTGAAGCTAGCAAATGTCGTGGAATGCCGCGGCCGACGTACAGTGGGGATGTAGCCGGCACGGAAAGCGGCCTCACTCGCAGCCGCTCATCGTTTTACGCGCTTGTTTCGCTCGCAGGCTACTTAAAAGTTGGATATTTTTCGTCGTAGAGAGAGAGGGAAAAAAGGAAAGAGCGCGCGCGCATGACTGTGTGCGGAGAGACAGCGTTGATGACAAGTACCAGATTGTCGGGTGAGTTAATTATTATTGCATTCTTACTGCCTTGTGTGTACATTCAACTTCGTGGGCATTCTAATAAAATATAGGTCGAGAGTTTACAACTTCTCTTGTCAGCAATAAGAGCAACGCAGCGGCATTCGTTTGTGAAGTAAATGACATGGATATATTTACTGTTGTACTGTAGATGAAACGAATGCGTGCACTTGTAAGATATCACAGCTGTAAATATTATCACACATAATATCATATCGATGGCTTACGTCTAAAATCTCGTATCTCTCAATGCTCTCCCTATCCATTATTTTCCTTAAGACTGGTCACGCCTTCCAGCCACGAATAGGTATGTAGTCCATCAACACAATGTTCGCTTTATTCATTTTCCTATGATAACGTGTAAAGGAAAATTAACCTTAAATACAATATACTGTAGGAGTGCGTAAATTCGCCATCCAAACAACATCCCTACAATACGGTATGGTAAGATTCATTTGCCTTTTATGATTATCATAGAAAAATGAACACAACGAAATTTATTCTAATGGACCGTATATAAATAGATGTGGCTGGGAGGCGTCACGCGTCTTAAGGGATATAATGGTTAGGAAGAGCATTCGGACATACGAGGTTTTAGAAGTAAGCCGTGGGTATGTAATAAGTACGAGAGATTTTCAAAACATTATGTCTCCAGATCCCTGCATATAGAAGCTAACTTTTCATCAATTCTAATTACCTCATTTGGATGTCTGCTGCAAGAGTTCTATTGCACATGTCATCATAGCGATATTTTTTAGGTTCAGATGGTACGTAATTTCAACAAGTGACCTTGTAGAGTTGGAAGCAAAATCACGAATCCATTAAACGAACAGATGTATTGTCACCCACAATACTCGAAATTAAGCACATTATATCTGGCTTCACTGACGTCCAGTCATTGAATACGGCTTACTGAGAGGTTTTAAGTTAGATGAACAGAGTTAATTATGCATGTTAAGTTAACAAATCCTAATTTCTTCTCAAAAGCAGTAGATTCAGACGTTATGGGAATTTATAAAAGAAACAAAATACCTATCAAGTTCAATGTCTTCAACAATAAAATATTCTGTAATATACTCTAGACCTTCATATTATTGTACTTCATATCATTCGAAAATAACGCTAAAGGCTGTCTGTCTACAACGACATTTATCACTAGCGTCCTACTGAAGAATTATTTAAAATGCATTAGTTCAAATTCGATTCGAGACTACTGTAACGCAAGAAATTCCTGCTCCCTCGCTGATATGTCGTTCCCAAACATATTATTCTGTTGCATGTCTTAATTTGTCTGTTCACTGATGAAGTACCAATTTTCTTGAGTATTTTCCTCACATAAACTTAAGTACTGACCATGATATTTTAAAGCATCATATTTTCGGCGAAAGTCAAGAGTGCAACATTTTAGACGTGAAACTCTCAACGTCATTCTCTATTTGTGTTCACCGACTGGGTGTAACATTTCATTCGTGCTGTTTCTATTAAAAAATTCTCTCTAAATTTATTTGCCTGTGAAGTTTTAAATATTTCACGGATATGTATTCAATTTCATATTTCCTAACGGTGTTATAATAATAATAATAATACCAAGCGAGTTAGACACGCGATTAGGGTCGCGTAACTGTGACCTTGCACTTGGGAGATTGTGCGTTCTAATCTCACCGTCGGCAGCCCTGAAGATGGTTTCCCGTGGTTCCCGTTTTCACACCAGGTAGGCTTACATGCTAGGTCTGTATCTTAATTGAAGCCACGGCCGCTACCTTCCTAACCCTAGCACTTTCCAATTTTTGCATCACCAAAAAACTTCAGTGAGTTAGTGCAAAGTTAAACCACTAGAATAATAATAATAATAATAATAATAATAATAATAATAATAATAATAATAATAATAATAATAATAATAATAATAATAATCAACTTACGAGCTTAACGCATTTTCAATTTTGGAGGATTCTAAGAAGTACCGCAGCACCAATTTGTCATGGAGAATTATTCATCAATATGTCATAACATCTACTGACATTGATTTCTTCGTTTAAATACCTATAGTCTGTACCAGAATTTGATACCAAAACCTTGACCTTAGAAGACAAGCGCCTAACCTACTAGTTTATTCAGCTGGTCTTAGTGTTGTTATTCTGTACGACTTCATCTTCCGCACCCTGGAGTAAGAATTAGCATCTTTTTTTGTCTCATAGGATTGATTTTAGCTACTAAAAGGCTACTTTGTTTTTCTATTACCAGTATTGTTCCTGAGTATTATTTTCTGAATTTTCTTAAATTTTTCTCATCCATGCCTCTAAATATTGCGTTATAACGCATTCAAGTGGCGAGCAAGAACGTGTATTTATAACTAGCTTATTTTCCACATTTTTTAACAATCCGTGTACAATATAATTTATTTTCGCTAACGCGTTATAATATCTCACAATGCTACTCTCAATACCTTCTTCTAACCTCTATTGGATTACAGGGTATCCTGAATTTCCTACATAGCCTAAGTTTGATTTTCAGTGGAAAATATAATATCAGATTAGTATAGGATTGATTCCCATACCCAAATCCTGTTTTATAACATTAAAAAAAAATTATGACGAATAGCATTGTGACACGGACTCCATAGGGAAGCTAGTACACCATCACTAACTTACAGTTAAATAATGATTGAAATCACTTCGTTGAAAACAATGAACGTCCTGCTCATCCACTCCGTTTCCAAGGCACGGAGTGCCGTTTTACCGCGATCTGAGAGCCGCCATTGCACGCACAGAGACATAGCTGGGCGAACCTCCCGCTAGGGTACCGACCACCCTCATGACTCGTTAATTACTCACTCGGAATACGCTGCTGTATCGAATTCTGTCTTCCGCTTTTCTGTATGAAATGAAACTGACGCGTTCCATTAATTTACTAATACTTGATACTTTCTAAAATACACGTTAAACGAA
The DNA here is from genome assembly GCF_040414725.1 of Anabrus simplex. NCBI lineage: Eukaryota > Metazoa > Arthropoda > Insecta > Orthoptera > Tettigoniidae > Anabrus > Anabrus simplex. The sequence goes on along the minus strand of NC_090266.1, from coordinate 691,417,136 downwards.
CATACCGTAATTAAGTTGTTTGAATGGTTTTACTTTTTCGGTGGAACTTGTAAACAGACGAAATGTGAAAAATTCAGCTGTTACCCACTAAAACACAGCACGAGGACATACAATAGGAACTTAAGAATAACCTACACCACAAAGTAGCACACAATATAAAAAGTTTTGATTTATAGGCCGTGGGACAACATTTAACTTGCTACTGTTCAAACTGCTTTTCCTACATCACAGCAGTAAGGCCACAATTCGTAAACAGATCTGCGTGTAGTAATTGTATGTATTATTTTAAATTTTGATTTCATTCAGTTCGTGATACCTCCATATATACATCGGATTGGACGAGTGTTCATTCCGTATTTAATAACTTTCTGTTTTCCTGTCTTTCAGTTCGTATGTCTCGACTTTTCTATTTATTTCATAACTGAAGTTCAACCGAACGGGAATATTTTTACATTCTCATTGTTAATTTTTTTTTTTTTGCTAGGGGCTTTACGTCGCACCGACACAGATAGGTCTTATGGCGACGATGGGATAGGAAAGGCCTAGGAGTTGGAAGGAAGCGGCCGTGGCCTTAATTAAGGTACAGCCCCAGCATTTGCCTGGTGCGAAAATGGGAAACCACGGAAAACCATTTTCAGGGCTGCCGATAGTGGGATTCGAACCTACTATCTCCCGGATGCAAGCTCACAGCCGCGCGCCTCTACGCGCACGGCCAACTCGCCCGGTTTAAAATTATTTACCAGCCTGTTTCTTCGGCCCCTTTACTGAATGGTTAACGTGGTCACCTTTGATTCAGAGTGGCCGGGCTCGATTCCCAGCTAGGTAGGAGATTTTATCCTTAAGTTGTTAATTCCCCTGGCACGGGGACTGGGTGTTTGTAATGTTCCCAACATCCCTGCAACTCACACACCACACACAACACTATCCTCTCCTACAGTACCACGCAGTTTTCCGTACACGGCAGATGACGTCCACAACCGCCGGAGAGTCGGACCTACAAGGGCTGCACCAGGCTAACAACAGCCGCACGAAATTATTGCATTATCAACTTGGTAAATCATTTTAATTTGATTAATTGCATTCGGTTCGGTTGAAAGTGAGTCAACGCTTGTTAATGACATGTTATATTATTTTTTATATGATAATCATTACTCTCAATTCATTAGGGCCAGTGCATGAAACGCTATTCCTTTCGTGTCAGAAATCCAATAGTAACTTTGAGATGAATAGACGGGCAACTGCGATGTTTAACCACTCCTAAATGTATATTCCAATATTTTCCATTGACAGAAATAACGTTTCGGTTATGCTATTCGTAAATACCTCTTACTGGTCATTTAAAAATATATATACACATATATCGTTGCTGTTCGGACAAAAGGTTATATCTCACAATGCTCTAACCATCCATTACTTTCCTTAAGACTGGTCACGCCTCCCAGCCACACATGGATATTTAGCCCATCAAAATAATATTCGTTGAGTTCATTTTCCTTTGCTTGTATATAAAGGAAAATGAACCCCACCGTACCGCACTCTAGGAATGTATGTTTGCATGACACATTTACGCACTCCTACAATATAATGCATTTAAGGTTCATTTTCGTTTACCCGCTAGCGTAAGAAACCGAGCACAACGAACATTGTTCTGATGGACTGAGTATCCATATATGGTTGGGTTGCGCGACCTGTCTTAAGGAGAATAATGGATAGGAAGAGCTGTGTGGAATATAAGGTTTTCCGGTGCAGCGACGATATTACAACCGCACCAAGTGAGGAATTGTCAGTCGAATCACCGTTAGCAACTCGTATTCGAAAGTCGATACCCCTTTCGTCATAGACTCGACTGTCTAATGCAATCAGTCGAAACTTAGTAGATCCCACCATATCAGTGCATCTGTAAGGCAATCAAAATTTCGTGTTAATGCACAACCATTTTACATTACAGACTCGCAGTATATTATATGGATAATTACCACAGCAGACGGAGAGAATACACAAAATGTCCAAGTGAATACTGAGGAAGAACTTAGTTTTACAGTAAACTTTAAGCGAAACCTCCAATTTATGTCCTCGTTTCTTATCTAAACAAATATTGTCTGTTAAAACACTGCATATTGTATGTCACCGTCATTTGTTATACTGTGCTAATGAATATTCAGATAAATGGAACAGAGGCTGTAATTTATATACGGTATTATATTGCATGACGTATATAATGTTGTGAACCAAGTTGCAACTAATGTTTGAAGGAGTGATATTTTTAATATAGCTGCATCCTTAGACGTACTTTCCTACAGGTCTTAGCCTCAAATTTTCCTATAAATGTCGTTGGAAATGTTAACAGTCGCCCTAAGGTACATAGAATTAAATCAATCTGGATTTAAAAGGGTATTTTTCCTGAAAGATTAAATAATAATCAATTAATGCTGTACATGAAAGATAAGGTTACGCTTAGTGGTAATGGTGATTATCATTGTTTTAAGGTAAAATGCATTAAGAAAATCACCCGTTTCTAGCTCTAATCTGCGTATAATTTGGGTGAATCCCGACCCTTCAACGAATTGTATAGACCCTATATAGGCCTATCAGCATAAGAAAAAGAAAGGCCACGAAGTGCATGAAAATAAATGGTTTCCTGCGTCTCCCAAACCTTGCTCGGTCGAGTTCAAAAGAAAAGAAGAGTTATATAAGGGAGGCGAGATAGGAAAGATGAAAGCGTAGAGTCCGTCACAAGTAAATTGAATCTACCTTTTGAATCAGTCCATAATTCAACCATTTAAATTAAAAATCTTGAGGTGTGGAACAATGGTCAAGATGATGTAGTAGCTATTTGAAAATACCTCTAGTAAACTGCTACAATTTACGATAATATTAATAATGGTAATAATAATAATAATAATAATAATAATAATAATAATAATAATAATAATAATAATAATAATAATAATAATAATAATAATGTACATATTAAATGAAACGATTATGTTTTACAAATATTCACAAGCCTACCTTTTCTATTGTACGGTTTTTCTTAAAGACATGATCTCCCAGCCTTGAGATGTTTTGAATCCTAGATCAGTACATGTCTTTCAGATTATCGAACGTTGCAGTTGAAACAGATTACTTCTCTAGCCATAACCGAATTTTATAACATCTAAAATTTAATAATAATAACTTATTATTATTATTATTATTATTATTATTATTATTATTATTATTATTATTAGTGAACTAACAGTAGTAGCAGTAAATATACTTCTACTTACTTGAGATACAACGGACAGCACCTTTTGTGAGTTAAGGCTGACGCCACTCTGAGCTTCGGATCAAGAATATCAAATGCATTCTTTCGCAGAAAGATAAAACTGGTCCTGGTGGGAAGAGAGGCCAGTGAAAATTTTCTTTCACATTGATAATGTTTGTGGGGACCATGTAACTCTTCTGCCCGAACAGTGACCGGACAGGTATTTGGTCACTTGTACAATAGGCTGGTCAGTGGAGACAGGTCATGTTGTTGTGCAGAGTCCAGTTTCGAGTCTGGTCAGCGCTACGATGCGCAAGTTAAACTGTGACAATGGTGAGCTGGATGAACAGGTTGCGCGGGCTTCATGCCTGTCTACTCCGCGCTCTGTACTACCTGCGCTGTCTGAGGACCTGTTTCACTATCTACCTGCTAAGGTCGTCCGTCACTCGCCTCCAATTTGCTCCCACCTGGAATAAATGGCATTCTATTACTACCTTGTGAAGGGGAAGAATAATTGATTTCTATAGTAGTAAACTCCACTTCCTTTTCACCCTTTTCTTTAAAATGACACTGTCTTGATCGCTCAAGTAAATACAGTTGCAGAGTTATACCGAAGAAACAATAATGATATGTTTTATAAATATTCATGCGCCTACTTATTCTATTCTGAGTTTATTTTCAAGACAAGCCTTCAGATGTTTTGAATCTTAGATCATTGCATGCCTTTCATATTATGGAATGTTTCAGTTGAAACAGATTTCTTCCGTAGCGATAACTGAATTTTCTGTTTAAGATCGGGGAAGATTCATCATTTATCCGACAATACTCTAAGTTATTAGTCAGAGATTTACTTCTTCTACCACCGTACATAGTCTTATAATTATAAGCAAATATCATCAACTCAAGAAGCACAACAATTATTCGGAGTTGACAAATATGTAATGTCATGAATTTATTGTTTTAAGCAAGTTACCTTGTGTCACATATAAGTGACAAACTCTCATACTTCCTGTTTAAAATAGTTGCTCGCACAGCAGAGCAATTGTGTAAAACATCAGCTAAAAATGAAAATTCAGCAAATAGGGCTATTTTGCAGTCGGAAATTCAAGTTGATGTAGTTGTCATTGAAATTTATCTGTAATTTGTCCAGTTTTGTTCATTTGTCCACAGCAAATATATGTAATAAGAATAGAATCTGAGAATAAACGGTAAATAAGCTCTAAGGTCCTGTAAGATGCCAGTGTCCACGTGTTCATCTGGCTCCTACAAGTTCTAAACCAGGTTTTTAATGTAAATCATCCGTGCTAGACAGGTGAATCTAATGCATGCCAAGCTGCAAGAAGCTGGTATGCTTGTCCCTAAACAAAAGTGTCAATTAACATTTTCTAATCCAGTAGGAGCAGAAATAGAGAGGCAGCAAAATTACTTTTGAAGAAATACCCAGATATGCCAGAATCGTCGTTATAACACAGGAAATGGAGATTAAATAATGCTAAAACTGGTGATACACCGTGAAAAGACATTTTAATGGATGCATTAGAGTCGAATGGGATTAAGGAAAGATAATGTCTGCTAGAATTAAAAAGTGAGTCGCCCCTTCATTACAGCAAGCAAGCAACTACTACAAAGAGTCATTTCAAGTAGAGAACCCAGAAAATTCTCTTTTGATTTTTTTAACTTGGCACGAACTCGATGGATTTTCGGAGTAGGTGGGGTAGGAAACGTCAAGAAGTGAGGAAATATCGCCCGAAACCTTAATTAAGGTGACTACTACACAAAACCATCTGAAGGGTTACAGACTGTGCGATTCGAACCGGCCATCTCCTGAATGCAAGCTTACAGCTACGCGACACGCACCGCACAGCCAACTCGCTCGGTTTACCAAGAAAAACATTAATACAGGTCTTACTAGAGAGTAAGGGAAAAGAAATTTGTTTCTAATCTGAAAAATAAAACCATTATCTTGACTAAAATGTTTAATATACAGCAACACATTGAGTGATGCTACTACAGACATAAGAAGTTATGTAGGCCTATATTTCTCATTGATCTGGAAAAAGTGTGTATCACAGGACGCGCAACGCTGTGTAGGGTTATTTGCATTCTGTAATGTCGTAAAGAACTTATGGTGATTTTCTGATCACTTTGACAGAAATTTGTATATTTAATTATTGGTTAATTAATAGCTTACTTGACTTGATTTGCGTAACTCGGATATGTTTTATTTACACCTCTCAATTTTTATATTTTAATCCATCGTAGAGAGCTGCAAGTATGAATGACAATCTGAACAGTTCAAGCAACTGGAAAAGAGTTCACTGTTTTTTCAAATTGTACTCTGTGTGTCAAATTAGTTATTCAAATTCTAACTCGCGGGCGGTTTGGTAATTTCGATTACAAAGCAAAGGAATTAGTTTTACGTGGAATACGAACCACAAAGATGTGCGTTATTTCGATTTCAATTCTTATACCAACTTACTTTTTACTTACAAATTTAATCACGACGTTTCCCTTTAATTATTCGTTCTATTGAATCGTATTAATCAGGAGAGGATAATATTAAAAGTTTACCTTGTTCCCTCCCATCTGATTCTTCCTATTTACAGGGTTTTCGCTGTTTCGGAACAAGATACACTCGTTTATTGGAGGCACGTTTACACGTCACCACATTTGCCAATTTATTATTTTTGAGATATATGTGGTAGTATATTATAGACACTCCATATTTCAGTTAAAACAATAATTAATCTATATAGATCTAGGGACATGAGTGATATCCCAAAAATAAATACCCTATTAATGAAGCTCATGCTTGAAAGCATGTTTGTAACTCAAATGCCGTCGCTCTTATGCCAAAAGCACGAATGTGACAATGTTCTTCCTATCCATTATTTCCCTTAAGACTGGTCACGCCTTCCACCCACATATTGTTATGCAGTCCATCAGAAAAATTTCCGTTGTGTTTATTTCCCTATACTTAAGTGTAAGGGAAAATGGACCTTACCATACCATATTTTAGGGATGCTGTTTGCATGGCGAAATTACCCATTCCTACAGTATAATGTATTTAAGGTTAATTTTCCTTTACAGGTTTGCATAGGAAAGTGAACACAACGAAAAATGTTCTGATGGACTGCATATAAATATGTGGATGGGAGGCGTGACCAGTGTTAAGGGATATAGTTGGCAGGAAGAGCATTGAGACATACGAGGTTTTAAAAGAAAGCCAACGATATTTGAATGTGTTCAAAGGCGACAACTCCATGTCGGCACGTCAAAAAAACTCCTGTAACCCCAAAGCTTCTCTTAAAATCTGCAGTAATTGAACAAATGTTAAAAAATTACTTTATTATATTTAAGTTATATAAGTTAAATATACAGTAGGAACTTCAACAGCAACACACAAAAACTAAGTTTGCATATAGTATTTCTGCAAGAGTAAAATAAAATTAAAGTTATCATTCATACCAGCTAAGGAATAATTTCTCTCATCCGTATGGTGTAGTGATCTTGTTTCATTTCGAACACTGAAGTGAAATCCAGAACATAGCAATCAATTTTGAAAATTTCTTCATATGTCTTTAATTGCAAAATTCAGAATGTAAAGGCTCGAATTTCAGTTTGACATCTAATTCATTTTTAGAAATCGATGGCTTACTTCTAAAACCTCGTATGTCCCATTACTCTTCCTATCTATTATATTCCTTAAGACTGGTCAAGCTTCCCAGCCACATGTGGATATCCAGTCCATCAGAAAAATTTCCGTTGTGCTCATTGTTCTATATGGATGTGTAAAGGAAAATGAACCTTAAATACATTATACTCCAGGAGTGAGTAAATTCGCTTTCAAGCAACATAGGCAACATCCCTACAATACGGTATGGTAAGGTCTATTTTCCTTTACACGACAACACATGAATATGCACACAACGGAAATTATTCTGATGGTCTGCATATAAATATGTGACTAGGATGCGTTTTAAGGAATATAATGGGTGAGAAAAGCAATGGGACAAACGAGGTTTTATAAGTAAGCCTCCGAAATATTTTTTAAAAAATTATTTTCTGTTTTTATGTTTGAATTTATGAGCCTATGAGGAAGAAACTTTATTGCTTCACTATCCACTTCCAGGTATGCGTAAGTTGAAATCTATTTTCTGAGTTGTCGCATGGAAAATATAACTACTTGTGTTAAAGCCGTTACGAATTCTTCAAACTAAGTTTGATAAATAATAATTATACCTACAATCTGCCACAGTAGGGTATTCTTTCTTATGCAGCAATATACAAAGTTACAAGTGAATTTTGTGCGGAATTATTTCTCTCTGGATAATTTAATACTGCTTTAGACCTTACTGCATAGTCCCACTGTGAAATGAAATATCCGATGTAATACATAATGGGTTGCTATGAAGAGTGAAGTAGTTTGCGTGATAAAAATTCAATACTGAATTTAAATAGCGAGAGGTTATTAAAGTAGCAACCATTTACTTTGTTTTATGGAGCTATGAAAACGCAGTTATGGCTGCATCTAGTAAAATTTCAATATGCCTTTCAAAATGACTCCCTTAAGATGGCATCGTGCATTTATCTTAATATGACTACGAGTAATTCCGAGATAACTGCCGTTTTAGAAGGAAGAAAACGTGGCTATTGAGTGTGAGGAAAGAACTCCCGCTTTCAGACTTGACATACGCCAACGGTGATATATTCTTGTTAGAACACGAGACATCACCGAGGCTGTAAGTCTACCAAACGATCTTCCGCACGCGTAACGGCACTGTGACTCGGATAGGCTTTGTTTTGTTAGGTTTGCCTTGTATCTGACATCCTTTATTTAACTAATCTATCTACGGTATTTCATTGTGTAATAATGGACACATCCAGAAAGATACTATTTTTGCTGATTCTGTGTTTTAAGGTTTCACTAAAATAAAACTTATTGTATTTCATGTAGTAGGGTACTCCTTACATAGATACTAAAATAAAAGTGGATATTTATTAGAATAACCCATGTATATTATCATTCATGCTCCTTCTTGTACTATGGGAAACTAAGGAAGCAAACGATATCGAATTAAACTTTTTGTTTGTTTCTTTCTTTAGCAAAAGTCCCTCAGCATCGCTCCGAAATTTCTGATGCCTATACCTATGGGACTATTCTACCAATTACAAATTAGATGGGCATGTTAAGCCGATTTCCCTCTTCATTATCCAACTTTCACACATGTAGGCTACCTTATCTCAAATTCCTAGAGACTGTTTACAAGCCTAGCACCATTTAACTACCAGTCCACAATCATGTAGGCCTATAAGATACCATCAAAATACAAATAAATCATTAATGATTCACATACAGACAGAAGATACAAGGTACTTATAATCATAATATCTATAGATGCCAAATGAAACAGCAACGTATTTACAGGTTTGAAATAGGTGACTTATAGTAATACATTCAGTAGTTGGAAAGTGAGTACTCCAGCCTTTCCAAACGATCATCCCATGGGATATACAGCATTTTATGCAGACATCGAAATCGCTTGATATTAATCCGTTTTGAAGCCGAATTTCCATTTCAGAGTTTAAAAATTGATACATGTATACTATACAGCGACGAACATGCAGTACGATGGGCTTATTCTTTCTCTGAGCGACAGTACATTTTCCAGATAACTAACACCTTACTCAAACGTTTTACGCAAATATTTAACTTTGATTCCAGATTCAAATTATGATAGAATAATTCTACTTAAAATATACTCACATTTCGTCCAACTGAGAGAAAATACAATGAGAATGAGTTTCGCAATCGATACTCGCATGACTCACTTTTTCACGTTTATTAAAGATGCGAACAGGTGGAAAACCTCTCGGAAGAACATGGCGTGCTGCGCGAGCAATACCGCGTATCTGATAATAATTTTCCTACCCATTACTTTCCTTAAGGTTGGTTACGCCTTCCAGACAAAAAAATTATGGATAATGCAGTCCATTAAAATAATTTTAATTGTGTTTATTTTCCTATGCTAATGTGTAAAGGAAAATGAACATTAAATACATTATACTGTAGGAGCGAGCAAATACGTCATGCAAACATGCATTCCTATAGTACGGTAGGGTTCATTTTTCTTTTACACGGAAACATAGGAAAACTAACACAACGAAATATTTTCTGATGGAGTACATATCCATATGTGACTGGGAGGCGTGAACAGTCTCAGTGATAATATTGGATAGGAACAGCATTGTCAGATACATGGCATTAGAACTAGGCCGTCGATATCAAAGTTAATATCATGCTTTGTAAAATATAATGTTGATATATTATGATGATACTTCTAACGAAGTATCCCTTTCGATATCCAGAGCACGGTGATTAGGCTACATCGTAGCATTTTACTGGGAAGTGCCACTGGTTTCGAATAAGGCTTCTGAACGAATGCTAGTAACTGGAAATAATATCACTCTCTTTGCACAGATGCTCATTACCGGCAAATCGTACCTATTCCTTGTCTATTTTTCCGACTTGCAGTCCTTATAATCTTCTGTCATTTCAGATTGTTAACTATTTCTTCTTTCCAAAGCACAGGCCCTATTTACATGATTACCTGAAGATTAAATCAGTTATAATCTAATAACGCTTATTACTATAACAATGGTGATTTAATTTCTTTTAACATTATTCACTCCATTATTCAACGTTATGGTCGATAAAACATAACTTTACAAATAGGAATTTGCATACTCAGAAATTATACGTATATCCTGTCCATTGACTGATATTCTGTTCTACTTTCATGAATTCGCAGTAGTAATATCCAGAGTTCTCAAGTTGGTTCCGACGTTGAACTTCCTGAGCTCCCGTTAATTTTGGATCTACCCGACTTCATGGCTAAATTTTAACCAACATTGATTTAATTCCGCTGGCACGGGGGCTGGGTGTATGTGCCGTCTTCACCATCATTTCATTCTCATCACGACGCGCAGTTCACCTACGGGTTCATAAAATCAAACGATCTGCACCTGGAAAGCCAAACATATCCTCGGACAATCCCGGCACTAAAAGCTATAGGCTACGTCATTTATTTTTCATTTTCGATCTTAAATTTAACATTAATCGATTTGTTTGCTGTAAGTTTTGGGCCGTTAATTGTAGTTACATAGATAAATGTCCTCAAGGAAACTCAGAAATTCGGAAATTCATTGCGCCACTTAGCCTACGTCAAATTAAGGAGCAAAATTAAAACATGCCCAAAAATAAGCTGCCTATTTCAAAAGAATATTATGTGCAATAGGTTTTTGAGGGTTAAAATACATTAAACCTAGGTATTCGTTCTTTCAACACTTCTATTTTAAACATATACCACACACGACTTTATAATTTTAGGCCGAAGTTTATTTTAATGTGTAATTTATTTTAACACGAGACTTGGGAATCAATTTTTGTAGCGTATAAAAACATTTTTAACCTTGCCTGCAGCAGCAGCAGTAGCAGTAGCAGTAGACAGTCCTCAGTCTTAACACTCTGAAGGAAACTGTTGTTTACTGGGATAATAACTGCTGTACATACCCTTTAAACAGTTAGAGCATCAACTCGGGTGTCTCCTCAAAAATGGTTGGGAACCAACCTACAGATCTGCGAACCAACCCCAGTCCAGCCGTGTTATCCGTGCAATAAATACCAGAAGTGGGAGAAGTTGTTCTTGTGTCCTTACTCTTAGAAAAGTAAAGATACGCCTCTAAACGCTCCGTAGGACCGGAAAGGAAAATTTCATTCCAAGAATTAAACTCGTGTTGTATGATTTACTGCCCTCTGGGTACTATTGTTAAACTACTTGTTATATTAGATTGTTTTGATGTTAAATGGAACACACCCAACGTTATTCTTCATTAGAATGGAGAAGCTCTACAGCGGTATTCCCTAACACAGTGCAACTAGAAGACCACCATGTACCCATTAGCATTGGATTATGAATGTAACTTTGCTCAGTGATAAGCAACTTATTTGCTTTATTAAAAGCTGTATGAACTTTGCCAACAAGTTGTTCAAGAAGATATTTATGGCAAGGCGGGTTAAGTAAAGGAATATTAAAGATGGGCCGCGGAAGATTCAAGCGGCCCTGTTCGGGCACAAATTTGTAGTTAATGTACACATGCATATATATACAAGTCGAACGGAGATATTTCAAGATATTTAGCAGTTTCAAGACAAATATAAACTTAGAATAATACGGGAATGTATAGCGCCATTAAACCTCGACATTCAAGTTACTATTTCATCTGACTTAGAAAGTGCCGGTGAACAGAACAAAATTTCCTCTTCACCGTAAGATGTAGTGTAAGCGAGGGAGGGAGCGGGGAATCGCTACCGTGGACATATTTAGTACGGTGATGGGAAGGCTGAGCTATTTACATATAATAATGTTCCTTAATCTACACTCAGAAGGGTCCCACCTTCGATCCATCAATCTTGAATTCAAAGGCGTTGCAGACGTAACGCAAAATGAGGAAATGACCCACAATCTTTTTAGTTTGATATGTATGTGTATGAGGGTAAATGTATATTTTTCATTTACATTGAAAGCTTAATTAAATATGTATATGTGTATTAACGTTGTACAATTCTGTCTCACAATTTTTGCATCTTAAGGAGAACGTAGTAATGAAGTCCTTCCTTTGCTTGTTACGATATCTACACATATATCATCATCACCAGCGGTGTCAATATTATTTTACATCATCTCTTCCAATATCGAGCCCTTATGGCTTTAAGATCTACTGACCGATGGTCGTCTTCTATGAAACAAGATCATATGTCGTGTGGTACGACGATTTTATTGGCGATAATATCATTTTTTCTCGAATGAATATCCTGGACGGAAGTTTGTAGCTCTAAACAGTAGGCTAACGAAACGGTCCCTTTAATAATAATAGTAATAATAATATACGTGTTTCAATGAAGTCTTCCATTAACTTCCCACAAATAGATAAGGAATTTTGTTCTCCTTAATAGGACATTCCACGTCAAGTCGAATTCGCAGACAGTGAAATTCGTTTCTTTAATTATTAATTAGTTAAAGTACTGTACATGTGGAAGATCTTCAAGATTAAGATTAAATAAATAATATTTTCCCATCTGTAACATCGCTCGCAGAAATGGTCATGTTTACCGAGACCCTTATTTCGCTTATCCTTAGAGGTAGAATCAGTTTTCATGTTCACATTTACGATAATTTATAGCTTCCTAAAACATGTCTATTCTATCATGTGCGTTGTACATTATATTATAGGTAAGGTAAGGGTGTATTCTGCCCGAAGGCAGGTCCGAACCTCCGCAGAGGTGTGCCTGAGCCGGAGTTTACTTACGGTAGGGTAGCCAGTTTCTTTCCGCTCCTCCATTCCTTTATCGCCAACCAACAGCGCGTGGCACCCATCCACTTCTTGACCACGCCCAATGTTGGTTAACTTCGGACATCTCACGGGATCCGGTGTGTCAACACGGCTACGGCAGTTGGCTATATCATGGAGATAATCATTAAAATGTTTACTTTCTTTTCTTTCCACAATGGAAAATATCACCGAAGCTTTTAGTTTCAGCAGTTGAATAAATCTGCGTTGTCAAATTTCATTAATCAGTGATCTGCATTTAGGACTGTCGCCCAGGCGGTAGATCCCCTATCAATGGTTTATGTAGTCTTTTCTTAAATGTTTTCAGAAAATTTAAGAACTTGAAGATGTATCGAACATTTCCCTTAATAAATTGTTCCAATCCTACTCTTAAAAAGGAATATTTGCCCCAATTTGTCCACTTGAATTCCAACGTTATTTTAATATTATGACCCTTCCCAATTTTAAAAGCTTCACTGCAGCTTATTCATCTACAAATGTAATTCAATGCCATCCCTCCACTGACAGCCCGGAACATAGCATTTAGTTGAGCAGCTCATCTCCTTAATCCCAAGTCTTCCCAGCGGAAAGTTTGCAGCATTTTCGTAACACTACTCTTTTTTCGGAAATCACCAAGAAAACATCGTGCTGCTTTACTTTGGATCCTTTCCAGTTCTCGTATCAAATAGTCCTGGTGTGGGTGCCGTACACTGGAACCATACTCTCACTGGGGTCATCCCAGAGGGCACCCTCTCCTTTACATCCTTACTACAATCCCTAAATACCCGCATAACCAAGAGAAGAGATCTATATCCTTTTTTACAACTCTTTAATGGGGCAGGAAACGATATACAGGCTAAAAACTGATAAAGAAATAGCATTGTGAGGTCGAGCTCCCACAAGAAGCACGTAGCTACTAAAGAAGCGAGTAGCATTGCAGCGCGTATTCGACTGAAGTACGGAGAGATTGCAGTTCGTGTAGAGATACTTAAGCTTAGTCATGAGTTTCGAAAACTGAACTAATAAATTCACCTCCACATAATTACAGGAAGACCCATAAGGTTCCTGAATACTATCTGTCTCCTGCACTGTAGAGGAAACAGTAGTGAATTTCAAAATATTTTTAATTGCTTATGGTTTAACGTCGCACCAACACATCGAAGGTTTTCGGCAACGAAAGTATGGGAAGGTATGGCAAGGTAGCGGCCGTGGCCTTAATTACGGTACAGCACCAGCATTTGCCTGGTGTGAAAGTAGAAAACCACGGAAAACCATCTTCAGTGCTGCCGAAGGTGCGAATCGAACTCACCAGCTCCCGCATGCAAGCACACAGCTTTGTGAACCTAAGCACTCGGTAAAATAAATTTTAACGTGGGAAAGTGGGTCAAATTAAATAAATATATTTTCAGAACATGATAATAAATAACTAAATATCTCAGATAGGAATTACTGTACCCTATAGAGTATAATATTTCGACCTACAAAAATTGAAGCTCCTGCCTTTAATAGTTTGTCCATAATATTTCTGTAAATAGTTGAGAGTCGACAAAATATAGTAAATTTAACATTTAATGTAATGAAAACTGTTGAACAAAGGACGCTGAAATTGTGGAGAAATGGCATCTGCTACCACATTCTTCTTTTTCAAAATTAAAAAGTACTCAATTTTTGCAGTCCGATTTCACAATCTGTCTCCTGCCCTTGATGTAAACATTATATTTTACACAAAGCCGTTACCCTGCTATGGTAAAGCACTAATCTGCAACCGTAAATGAATGTAGCTTATAGGCTACGTGAGCGACAGAGCACACTGCTATTTAAAAAACGCCCCCAGAATGATAATAAGCATGTGAGTGTGAAATTTAACACGTAGATTAGGATCTCAATGTTTTCGCGCTAGTAATTGCATGGGGAAAGATTTTTAAACTGAATCATTGAAATGAAAGCAAGAACATTCGCTGCCCGTTAGTGCTAAAAGTTTGGTACAGACTGCATAACAAAAAGGTTGGCTCTCTACAAGTATTTTTGTCACTGGTTAGGGGAATTGCGCTATGTTCACTCTCTAGTGGCCTTCCCCTTTTTGTTTATCTTGCGATCGTTAGCAAGATTTTCTCTTGCGGACTTCGCTAAGCAGACTGTTTCACACGAAAGGATTCCACTGTGCTTTTGTTGTTCCAATGAATGGTTTACCTGTTACACTGAATTTGTTACTAGGTTCTTTTCTGTCGTGGTAGAAATTTCTAAATTATTACTATACCATTATACTGGAATTTTTCAGCCAGGAAGAAACTACTCATCTTCGTCATTTACAAATTATGTCGATGAAAGAAGGGAATACAAGCATTGTAAGAAAATAGTACAGAAGGATTTCATGGGTAAAAATTTGAACACTGTGCTGGAAAAGAGGTTGGTCGGAACTGCAAGAGATGAGGCATTTCTAATATCCAGTTTCGAAACTCGAGAAGTAAATGCTTAAAGGAATATCGCCCAATTATTTCACACGTATGAATTCCATATATCGATGTTTTAGAAACAATACCGCTTATCTGACAATGCTCTTCTTAAGACTGGTCACGCCTCCCAGCCACATATGGATATGAAGTCCATGGGAATAATTTTTCGTTGCGTTCATTTTCTCATGCTTATGTGTAAAGGAAAATGGACCTCACCGTACCGTACTGTAGTGATGTATGTATGCCGTATTTATGCACACCTACTGAATAATGTACTTAAGGTTCATTTTCCTTTATATCTTACCACAGGAAAATAAACTCAACGAAAATGGTTCTGATGGACTGCATGTCTACGGCCTAGTTCTAATACCGCGTATCTGATAATGCTCTTCTTATCCAATACTTTCCTTGAGACTGGTCACGCCTCCCAGCCACATATGGATATGCAGTCCATCAGAACAATTTTCGTTGCGTTCATTTTCCTATGTTTGTGTGTAAAGGAAAATGAACCTTACTGTAATGCACTGTAGTTATGTATGGATGACGTGTTTACGCACACATATTGAATGATGCATTTAAGGTTCATTTTACTTTACACCTCCGCACAGGAAAATAAACTCAACGAAAATTGTTCTGATGGACTGCATATCTATATGTGGTTGACAGGCGTGACCAATCTTAAGGAAAATAATGGATAGGAAGAGCATTGTCAGATACGAGGTATTGTTCCTTATACATCAACATGCATGTATTAAATGAGTCATTCGACAACTTATTTACTGAAATATATTATCAGTTAATATATTCCTAAATATTGTTAACATTCAAAAATATATTCTCAAATCACTTTGGGTACTCGTCCAACATTGAATATACAGTAAATATCAATGAAAGTAAAGCTGAACTTGTATTCAAATAACAACAGGATACTTATGTCTTTCAAAACCATTGCATTAATTGTTATTATTCTTAAATAGTTTACGAATTAATTCATAAACCAGGGATAACAGAGATAACAATGAAGGTGAAGTGCGTCGTCACTAGTAGAGACGAACTTCAATATTAGGTATGCAATCCCCCACTATGGATGATAAAATTAATGAAAAAGGTGTGTCAGCTAATTGGACTGCCGGTAAAATGCAGGGACGTACAGAATACACTAATCAGTGGCCATTGTTAATAATACTATCGAAATCCAAATTAAGAACAAGCGGAGTTCTAGAATATTTAGCTCAGTGTCAATGGATGTCAAATTTCGATTGATTTGTGCACAATTTTAAGATGTCTTTATACGTCACGTCTAAAATTTCAGTTCTCTTAGTACAATATCTCATGCAGGCAAAGAAAGCTATTTATATAAGGAGAGATCTCGTAGTGAAATAATATTTTTAACATTTATAAATTCTCAGCCGCATTACCATGTATCGTAATGTTGAGAAGGAGTATGTGTAAAACTTTTCTGTACATCATTCTACATGATGTAAACTGATAACTGTAAATTATATCATATGTATATTCGGATTGGTACAAAACTAGTAAACGGCCTTGTTTTACAGATTGCTTCTAAAATTTACAGTTGAGTATCTCGAAATTAAAATTTACAGTTGAGTATCTCGGAATTTAAAAAGAAATTATTTGCAGATATCGGAGGAAAATCCAACAAGTAAATAACATCGATAGGGAAGAATTCTAAGGAGACTGAATGAGACTGAAAGCCGAATAAGCTTTATTAAATTTTAGGAGGTGAACCACTTCAAGTTTATATATTTAGTTCCTTCCCATGATGAAAATATTGTTGTAACAGATACTTTGAGGTCATAGTTGTGATCCTTATAACAATGAGGAGTAATT
Organism: Anabrus simplex; assembly: GCF_040414725.1. Classification (NCBI taxonomy): domain Eukaryota; kingdom Metazoa; phylum Arthropoda; class Insecta; order Orthoptera; family Tettigoniidae; genus Anabrus; species Anabrus simplex. Next base: position 691,400,195 of record NC_090266.1, on the reverse strand, counting down.
ATATTTTAATCGCGCTATTTTACTGTTCTAGAGTGTAAGATTATTCGAAACCGAACATTTTATTCACAGGTTGATTGTTATGGATACGAACAGTTCGAAAGGAAAGTTATGGAGCCACTTAGTTCATTACAGAGGCTTAGAGAGTGAATGCTGAGAAGTATAACATTATACAGTATTATGAAAATGTATGTAATAATAATAGATGGAAATATAATGCCTTTACTGGTGGTGAAGTTAGGGCTCAAGGCCCTCTCTTACACTTAACCACTGGAAGTGTATACATTTACATAACTTATAATTTCGAATACAAATAAAACAAATAATATTAGTAGCAACAGCAATAATAATCATAATGATAATAATAATAATAATAATGATAATAATAATAATAATAATAATAATAATAGAATTCTTAATGGTATTGATTTTACATCCCTATAACTACTTCTACCGTTTCGGACACGCCAAGGTGTCATAACTTTGTCCCACTGGAGTTTTCTTACGTGCTGGTAAATCTAACAAGACGAGGCTGGCGTATTTGAGCACAGTGAAGTACCAGCGGGTTGATTGTAGATCGAATTCGCCAACCGGGCCTCAGAAGATCAGCGCTCCACCGTCTGAGCCACTCAGTCCGGCGGATATATATATGTATTTTGTCGGCTTACTTCTAAAACCTCGTATGTTACAATTTTCTTCCTACCCATTATATTCCTTAAGACTTGTCACGCCTCCCAGCCACATATTTATATGCAATCCGTCAGAACCTTTTTTGTAGTGTTCATTTTCCTATGCTAGTATGTAAAGGAAAATGGACCTTACCACACCGTATTGTAGGGATGTTCTTTTCATGGCGAATTTAAGCACTCCTACAGTTTAATGTATGTAAGGTTCATTTTCCTTTCACTCTTCCACAGGAAAATGAACACAACGAAAATTGTTCTGATGGACTGTACATCCATGTGTGGCTGGGAGGCGAGACCAGTCTTAAGGAAGAAAATGGATAGGAAGTGCATTGAGAGATACGAGGTTTTAGAAGTAAGCCGTCGATTTGCCCTCGGCATAGTATCCATATATGTAGCAATATATCTCTGTCAAGGGTGGGTAGATAATCTCGTGTTGAATGATTATTTGTTTAGCTTATCTTTTAAACCACTGTTGAAAGTAAATTGTTGTGAGGCGGAATATTCGCAAAATATGAATGCAATAAATGCCCTTCCATTCTTAATTTGGCATTGTAACTACCTTACATATCAGTTTGCTCCTCTTCTAATATTATTAAGGTACCAATCAGAACTAATGATTCAATTGTAATGAAAAGTAATGCACGCGAATAATTAAACTTACTTTATAAGGAATATTGGTTAAGGTCTTCAAAGAAAGTATACTTCACCGTTACTAACGTTAGGCCTATAAATGAACTAATTCCTAAACATTTAACTTTCAACAAATGATACATTAACGAGCTATTAAAGTGGCAGATTTCAAATTAGGCACACGCAGAAAAGTATACGCACATTACAATTGACAGAAGCATTCTCGGCCTTGTGTTGAATTTTTCTTCAAAATATTTTTTTCCAAAATTACTATAAGGAAGATAAAAATTCTGTCATTCATTTTTCCCAAGTTATATTAACAGTACACCTATTACTTATCATCATATTAACAACAACAACAAGAAGAAGAACAACAACAACCTAAAAACATAATCTATTGATTTTAAGTTGATTGATGCAGTACTCTTTGAGATAATGCATTTTACTTATTCTTATGAAAATGAAAGTTGCAGGAAATCGCAACATTTTAACAACAATTTTAATACCTTTAATGATTTTCCAGGAAAATTAAACAATAAAGAAATAAAAATAAGCCTCAGTGTGAATCCGTGGCAGACAGTGAATTTGATATTTTTCACTTAAACTTAAGTTACCGCCACTTTGAGTAATATAAATCCATCGACAAGTATATTTTCGTATGTTGTACTAATGAATGTCAGAAGTTCACTGAATAATATATTCACGTCTTATCGTGATTGCTGAGTGAGAGGTTACACTAACTATCCCAGTCCAGTTCTTGTTTTGAATCTCTGTAATTGTATGTCTGTCTGTGGACAGGAAAAACCTGTGGAGTGTGCGGGGCGAGGAGCCCCTTCTCACGCTGCGAGGATGACCGCTAACCCCAGCAATAAGTGTCCATTGGTGACCAAACCTCCGGGATTCGTGAAAGCGACCAACGTAGAGGTAAGTTTAAACAAAAATTGTTACAATGGAAGTCTGTGGAGCTGTTTCGGAAACACGAGAACAAGTGATTTATATTATTCCTTCTCTTATTTAAGATGGTGGTTTAGCTCCAACGTGCGGTGGTAGTTCAGATAAAGACAACATGCAAAAACAATTGTGGGCCTAGGTACGAACAGTATCGGTATTAAAAGTTTGTTTCGGTGGTGAGGTTCGTCTTTCAGGCGAGTCTATTCGTAAAATACTGAACACTCTTACTTAATCATAGATTAAACGAAGGTTGTTCGCCTCATGAAAGTAAGAAAGTGTGGAATACTATCAGTATACCACTTCTGTGGCGTAATTAAGTCTTGCAGCTCTGCCCGGATAACATTAGAACACCCTTGCCGGGCTAGTATCTCTGCCAGTCAAATATTGGAAGGTTAACTGCCACTGTGGATCTCACATAGGCTACAGTCACAGCTTGGGTTATTCATTTCACTGCTAGATGGCAGCAAATTGGGACTTTGGAAACAATGTGGCCTTGCATCAATTTATTATTATTATTATTATTATTATTATTATTATTCCTTTTTGAATGAGCTAACTATGACAACGAAAGTTAATCAAAATTCTGCGTAGGTTATTTGAGCTGCTTGAACGTCCTTATGAACTTTTTCCTTGCTCATAACTCTTTCATTCTTTGGTTTTGTTGGTGTTTTTTAGCTTATTCTAATCTCCCTCGACCCAATCCTGTCTTAAACTCTATTTGAGGATTCTCTTGCATCATTTCCTGAAACTTTTCCGCCATGATTTCAGAGATGTTGAAAGTTTCAGGATCTTGTTTGCCATATTTACTGTAGTGTTGGCTCTGTGAACTATGCTAGTTTTATTTTTTTATCCTTTCCAAGTGCCTACAAGAAGCTCAGGCGTGTTTCAATAATAATAATAATAATAATAATAATAATAATAATAATAATAATAATAATAATAATAATAATAATAATAATTGCTTTACCTCCCACTAACTAATTTTACGGTTTTCGGAGACACTAAGGTGCTGGAATTTCGTCCCACAGGAGTTCTTTTCCGTGCTAGTAAATCTACCGACACGAGGCTGACGTATTTGAGAATTTGCTAATACCACCGGACTGAGCCAGGATAGAACCTGCGAAGTTAGGGTCAGAAGTCCAGCGTCTCAACCGTCCGAACAACTCAGCCCGTCGTTAGTCTTAATACATACCTCATCATATACACGCGCCACACACGCTATCAACCATCACATAAACACGCAGTAGTAAATACTTCCCTCGTCACAGGATTGGCGTCAGAAAGGGCACCTGGCTGTAAAAGTAGGCCAAATCCACACAAACACACCGACACCAAGAAAATGACGGAGAAGGTAAAGAAGAAGACTCGAGGATACAAAGAGAGAAATTTATGTTAAAAGTGTACTTCCCTGCTTTTAATATTCTCTATCCTGGATTTAAAACATTATTTTAGTTCGAATTTTGAATGACTGAAGTATAAACTCCGAGAAACTGACATTGTTAGTATAATACTGTAGTTCCTTGTGATAGAAATATACCTTTTCAAATATCAAGTTTCCCTTTCAGTAAGTGTTGAATACATGAAATACCTAACAATAAACTACTTATTTCATTTGAAAGATTAATTAAATATTAACGAAAATCCACAGGCTGTTTCCAGTCATACTAGCGGATCAGGAATGGAATGAATGAAGCCCCCATTTAGAAGCGAGGATAGGAATTGTGCCGGCAGCCAAAGCTTGTCGCACTCCTCTGGGGCAAGTATGTGAGAGTGTTGCTCTAATGAAAGATGGCGGGGAAAATCGGAGTACTCGGAGAAAAGCCTGTCCCATCTCCGCTTTGTCGAGCATAAATCTCCCGTGGAGTGACCGGAATTTGAACCACGGAAGCCAGCGGTGAGAGGCCGACGCGCCGCCGCCTGAACCACGGAGTACCTGTGAAATGTTGATATGAACTAATAATATATTATCAAATATTACCTCATATTATTAAAAATCTTTGAGTCTGTAAAAACTTAGTTATATACCTATGTCTAAAAAGAGGTTTCCAATGTCTTTAAATAAGGTTTGAGTTGTATGTAGTGGAAGAAATAGTTTGAAATTGACATTTCCATTTAGCACTGAAAAACTTTCTCACGCAAACACTTCACACTTCTTCAAATCTTCAAAACAAGCTCGATTTTTATTACACTAGTTTCTATCAAGCTTCACAACAGCCAGAGAGAAGCAGATTGACCGCGAGCAAGGAGTAGATTGCATGCTCATTTGGCATTGGCTAAACAACCCGTCTCATATTAGGGGTAGAATTGGATGATGTGTTTTGCCCCGGGGTGGACGCAGACGGAGAGCAAACAGCCATTTCGGTAAGATTACTGAGCGTATGTCGGCCAGTATCCCTGGGATAATATATTTCTCCAAAATGAGGTAATAGCTAACCTACGCTTGGCCTGATGATTTAAATATTTCTTAAGACATGGAATTATTCTACAGTGTCTTCAATTGGACTCTATTTATTTGATTGTTTTATGAGGATTATGAAGAAAAACGAGTTTCGAGTCATAAGAAGTAGACAAGAAATAGCAAATCAAGTCTTTCTAACTCGAAGAAGGAAATTCTTCCATCTACCGATTGAATGCAAAGAATGAACTTCATTGTTGTTCGCTATTGACTTACAAATTCTTATAAGTTTACAAAATTTGATTTTTTTGGTCCACCTTTCCATACTTCATAGACTAACACCCAAAACTGTTTAAGAAATAACTTTAGTCACGTTTTGTTTTATGTACATATTTCGACCATTTTTGGTCATCATCAGCCACATATTATCAATAAAACATTGCAAATATCTAAAAAACCTATGAATAAATGGACAAATAAATGATGAGTGAAATGAGTGGGTGAAACTTTGTATTTAAAACACTCAGTGAAAAGTCTGTCATAAATGCTTATATCAACAAGAATAGCCTCATAATTGCATCGTGAATTTTAATGAAGAAATGAGAAGAAAGTTTTATGACTGACACTTCACTGAGTGTTTTAAATAATGTTTCACCCACTCATTTCACTCAGCCGGGTTGAGTGGCTCAGAAGGTTGAGACGCTGGCCTTCAGACCCTAACTTGGCCGGTTCGATCCTGGCTCAGTCCGGTGGTATTTGAAGGTGCTCAAATACGTCAGCCTCGTGTAGGTAGATTTACTGGCAGGTAAAAGAACTCCTGCAGGATTAAATTCCGGCACCTCGGCGTCTCCGAAAACCGTAAAAGTAGTTAGTGGGACGTAAAGCAAATAACATTATCATTTCACTCATCATTTATTTGTCCATTCGTGCATAGATTTTAAGATGGTTTCCAATGTTATATTAATTATATGTGGCTGATGAAATGAAATGAAATGAAATGAAATGGCGTATGGCTTCTAGTGCCGAGAGTGTCCGAGGACATGTTCGGCTCGCCGGGTGCAAGTCATTTGATTTGATTCCGGTAGGCGACCTGCGCGTCGTGGTGAGAATGAAATGACGATAAGGACGACACATACACACAGCCCCCGTGCCAGCGAAATTAATCAATGGTGGTCAAATTTCCCGACCCTGCAGGGAATCGAATCCGGGACCCCTGTGACCAAAGGCCAGCACGCTAACCATTTAGCCATGGAGCCGGACTATGTGGCTGATGATGACCGCAAATTGTCGAAATATGTACCTAAAACGTAACGTGACTAAACTTATCTCTTATATTTTTTTAAGTGTTAGTCTATAAAGTATTGAATGGTGGACCAAAAAAATCACATTTTTTAAAATCTACCGATTGACAGGGGCTGCCTGGCCGGGCGGTAAAGGCGTGCTCGGTTCGCCCGGAAGGACGTGGGTTCGAATCACCGTCAGGCAGTCTAAAATTCATGAAACAAGATTTCCAATTCCGGAGGTGCAGATGGCCCTGAGCTTCACTTAGCCTACACCAAAAATGAGTACCAGGTTAATTCCTGGGGGCATAGGCGGGTTGGGTAGAGTGTTTAGTGCCGAGGTTACAGATAGAGGAAGCCTTTACCTTCCACCCCTCCAAGGGCCTTCATTGCCTGTACGGAGATGACATTGCTTTTTTGCTACTCTTCTTAATTGAGAAAAATTATAAACTCACAGAACTATTCCTTGACAGAAGTCTCGATCCGTATTTATATCGTTCTCTAGTTTTGGGGGAAACAGCATTCACATTCATTAATCTTTGCTGTGAAATTGTTGTGGTCCTATAGTATTCCATGCGTAATTTGTACGTTATCTACTTTCACAGAAAATCTGCATTAGAGTTCTATACAAGCACTCTTTGTTTTGTTTTTCGTTATTTAACGTTCTTTGACTACAAATATGAAAATGGTGTTGTGATATTCCTTAATTTGACTTACTTCGTTGAAACTGCTTGATGATGTATTGCTTTATTTTTGTGCTATTTGCTTTACGTCGCACCGAAACGGATAGATCTTATGGAGACGATGGAATGGGAAAGAGCTAGGAATGAAAAGGAAGCGACCGTGGCCTTAATTAAGGTACAGCCCCAGCATTTGCATGGTGTGAAAATGGGAAACCACGGAAAACCATCTTCAGGGTTGCCGAGAGTGGGATTCGAAACCACTGTCTCCCGGATGCAAGCTCACAGCTACGTGACCCAAACCACAAAGCCACGCGTCAGGTATATATTGTATTGCTTTTGGAGTAAATTAAACTAAAATAGGAACAATTTTTACAATTTGCTTCACGTCGCACCGACACAGATAGGTGTTATTGCAACGATGAGACAGGAAAGGACCAGGAGTGGGCAGGAAACAACCGTGGCCTTAATTAAGGTACAGCCCAACATTTGCCTGGTGTAAAAAATGAGGGCTGCCGACAGTGGTGTTCGAACCCACAATTTCTCGAATATGGAAAAGAAATAAAATGAAATATATCGACGGCTTACTTCTGAAACCTCGTATCTCTCAATGCACTTCCTATCCATTTTCTTCTTTAAGACTGGTCTCGCCTCCCAGCCACATATGGATGTACAGTCCATCAGGACAATTTTCGTTGTGTTCATTTTCCTGTGGGAGAGTGAAACGAAAATGAACCTTACATACATTAAACTGTTGGAGTGCTTAAATTCGCCATGAAAATAACATCCCTACAATACGGTGTGGTAAGGTCCATTTTCCTTTACACATTAGCATAGGAAAATGAACATTACAACAAAGGTTCTGATGGATTGCATATAAATATGTGGCTGGGAGGCGTGACCAGTCTTAAGGAATATAATAGGTGGGAAGAACATTGTAGCATACGAGGTTTTAGAAGTAGGCCGACGATATGCTTTGTATAATTAATTCAAAGAAGGTTAAAATCAGCTGGTTAGAGGAAATAAAGCAGGACTTAAAAGAAATGAACATCACAGAAGATACCATCAGGGATCGCAAGGCTTTCGGAACTCTGGTTGCAAAGCACACGTTCACGGAAAAGGCTAAAAGAACCACAGGGAAACAATGGACGGAAGAACGCAAGAAACAGCATAGCGAGTTCATGAAGCGATTTTGGGAGAAGAAGAAAGGAAAACCATCATCAGGCTAACAAGTTTTAAACCCGCTCTGTAAACGGGCATAACGAAGACAAAGAAATATAGTATATATCTCTTATACTCAGTTTTCCCTAAATTCAGGAATTATTTCGTGGTAAATGATGTGAAGCTCATACAATCTTTTTACTATTCCTGTTATATATCTTTTATTTTTTTGCTAGGGGCTTGACGTCGCACCGACACAGATAGGTCTTATGGCGACGATGGGATAGGAAAGGGCTAGGAGTTGGAACGAAGCGGCCGTGGCCTTAATTAAGGTACAGCCCCAGCATTTGCCTGGTGTAAGAATGGGAAACCACGGAAAACCATTTTCAGGGCTGCCGATAGTGGGATTCGAACCTACTATCTCCCGGATGCAAGCTCACAGCCGCGCGCCTCTACGCGCACGGCCAACTCGCCCGGTCTGTTATATATCAGTGGCCCCATGGTGTAGGGGTAGCGTGCCTGCCTCTTACCTGGAGGCCCCGGGTTCGATTCACAGCCAGGTCAGGCATTTTTACCTGCATCTGGGGGCTGGTTCGAGGTCCACTCAGCGCACGTGATTACAATTGAGGAGCTATCTGACGGTGAGATTGCTGCCCCGGTCTAGAAAACCAAGAATTACGGCCGAGAGGATGCCTCGTGTTGACCACACGACACCTTGTAATCCGCAGGCCTTCGGGCTGAACAGCGGTCGCTTGGTAGGCCATGGCACTTCGGGGCTGTTGCGCCATGGGGTTTGGTTTTTTTCTTTTGAAACCTCGTATGACTCAATACTCTTCCTGCCCATTATAATCCTTAAGACTGGTCACTCTTCCTAGCCACATATTTATATACAGTCCATCGGAATAATTTTCGTTGTGTTCGTTTTCTTATGTTACCGTGTAAAGGAAAATGGACCTTACCATACCATATTTTAGGGATGTTGTTTGCATGGCGAATTTACCCATTCCTACAATATAATGCATTTAAGGTTCATTTTCTTTACACACTGGCATAGGAAAATGTACACAGCGAAAAACTTTCTGGATATAATAAGTAGGAAGAGCATTGGGACATACGAGGTTTTAAAAGAAAGCCAACGATATTCTGAAATAGCTGTAGAATCCTCTACCACAAAATTGTCTGAACATGTCATTTTAACAGTTAAATTGTTTCTCCTTGAATGAAAGATTTCACATATTCAACGCTATTTTTTATTCTTTCGCAAGTTCATAATAGCTATGCGTGAATGAACTTATCGAACGCGAAACACAGGTACCTATAATTAGTGATGCCAAATATCTAGTCATGATTTGTACGTTAATTAGTCGAATTCGTTTTAAATATTCTGCACACCGCAAAGTGATCATCATGAACGACAATTTCAGTCTTCAAACTTCACGAGATATGATAGAGATTTTCAGAAATAATGCAAGCTTACTTCAGGATATAGGAGATGGTGCGCGCTGATAACAGCCGAATGTATTGAATTTCCATTCAAGGTTATTTATGTAAAAATGTATTCTTAAGTTCACTTGCTTTCCCTTATCGACTTGTCTATCTGATATTACAGAGGATGACATCAAAGAGCGTCCTCTAGATATTGCTGCACTGATCAGCTTCTTGTACGAAATCACACATAAATTTCAGTGATTTTATGGTCAAACATGTTGTGGTATAAATTTTCCCAGATTCTTATTAATTTAAATACCTGTATCTCGGTATACTTAGCGGTATTTTAAGCCATTTCTTTTCATTTTCGACTCAGTCAATTTGTAACTCTTCGATTCTTCAGTCCGTGGAGTTAGAAACTATATGAAAAGGAAAACATGATAACATAATTATACTTGGAAAAGAAACAACTTAATTATGTAAGTTGCATAGGAAAATGAAAACAACGCATATTGTCCTGGTGGACTGCATATCGATATGTGACTGAGAGGTGTGACCAGTGTTAAGGAAAATCGTTGGCTTACTAAGAAAACCTTGTAACTCCCAATACTCTTTCTGTCCATTATTTCCCTCAAGACTTGTCGCGCCTCCCAGTCACATATTGATACATAGTCCATGAGAACAATTTTTTGTGTGTGTTCATTTTCCTATGTAATGTGTAAAGTAAAATGAACCTTAAATACATCATAGTGTAGGAGTGCGTAAATACGTCCCCAAACATACATTCCTATAGTAAGGTACAGCGAGGTTCCCCAACGAAAATTGTTCTAATCGACTGCATATCCATATGTGGCTAGGAGGCGTGACCAGGCTTAAGGGAAATAATGGCTAGGGAGAGCACTGGGAGATACACTGCTTTCTTATTAAGCCAACGAAATAATGGATAAGAAGAGCATTATGATATACGAGGATTTGTTTCTTCAACGACGGTATATCGTAATAATTATCAGGATGACAAGAATTAAGTCGATAACAATATTGTCGTTGTTAATCTAATAAATCTCGTACCTCCAGGAATCTGAAGTTAACAGGATAATAATTAGATAATAATCAGAAAATAAATAATAAATGTCATTGTGAATGTTTATAGAAAACTTTATTTTGCTGTTAATAATTAAAAATTGAAAGTGATATACTGGTAAAAGAAATAGATTTGCGAGGCGTTAGCATAAATTCATTGTCAGGTCCTTTGGAGATTTGAGGTTTTGTGAATAACTTCGTTTCCAAGTAATAAACTTACAAGAATTTGTGTTAATACATTGAAACCTCAAAACTCGTATATTCAATTTTACGAGGTTTTGTATTAACAGAAATATTCACATTAACATATTTGTGGTACTTTCCTTCTGTGATTTGCACGAAATTAGATATTTGTTGGACCGTAAGGTTCCATAGATATCTCAAGAGTGATATTTTTTATTCAGTTGTGTACCTTTTTAGGCCTGGCTGCAGAACATTTAAAATCTCGATATCGAGGGTCACTAGAGTTACGAGATTTTGGAGTGCCAGTGATCATATGCCACTGTCTACAACATATTCAATATAATACGTCCCCATCAAAACAAGTCTCGTATTTCGGGTATATTAATGTTCAACAGAAAGTAGAAGATTGCGTAAGTAGGACCCTAGTATATTTTTCATACTAATTATAGTTCCATAACGTGATGGTGATTATTGATTTAATGGAAACTGAAAGTAAAAGGCGAACATCCCCTAATTTCAGTTGTGAATATTCCTTGGTAAGTCATAATAACAACAACAACAACAACAATAATAATAATAATAATAATAATAATAATAATAATAATAGTCTAATAATAATAATAATAATTTATGTCATTTCCTGTTGCTATTTTTATTCCTTTATTTTCCGACGTCAATGTTGCTGTCGCTTACTCCTTGTTCTTCTGTTCCCATGATGTAAGTCTGAGATCAATGGGGTATGAGTGTGTTTAAATGCGATAAGTCAGTGTCGTTGATATCCGGCACAGTAACGATCTTCTGGGGGGGCACTCTTCCGACACTTCGGTGTCACTTGAAATCTAGAGACATTAAAAGAATGTCATTGATACTAATTTTTATTCTATTACTTGCAAACTTACCTGTTATTTTCATGAATGGGCGATGTAAGGATACCTATAACAATATTGTGCATTTTCAAGTACGCTAATACGCAACAAAAAAGCCAGCCCAACCTAGATTTTCTCGATTTTTCTATTTGAGGAAGTTATCAATTGATCTATATCGACGACCTAGTTCTAATATCACTTATCTGACAATGCTGTTCCTTCCTATGCTTTGTTTTCCTTAAGGATGGTCACGCCTCCCAGCCACACATGGATATGCAGTCAATCACAACAATTTTCCTAGTGTACATTTTCTTATCCTCATCTGTAAAGGAAAATGAACCTTGAATATTGTTTGTATGACGTATTTACGCACTCGTACCGAAAAATGTATTTAAGGTTCATTTTCCTCTACATATCAGCATAGGAGGAGCCTCCGTGAATCAGACGGCAGCGCGTCGGCCTCTCACCGCTGGATACCGTGGTTCAAATCCCGGTCACTCCACGTGAGATTTGTGCTGGACAAAGCGGAGGCGGGACGGTTTTTTCTCCGGGTACTCCGGTTTTCCCTGTCATCTTTCATTCCAGCAACACTCTCCATTCTCATTTTATAGCATCTATCAGTCATTAATAAATCACTTTGGGAGTGGCGACCCCATCGTACTAATAGCCTATATCAGATTCTTTAATTACATAGCTGACCTGGTCAATGACTGAAAAACAGGTTGTAGATTTTCATTTTTCATTTTCATCAGCTTAAGAACACCTCAGGAGCGAAGAAAAATTAATTTTACTGTGGAGAGTTACCGGAATTAAATTGACAGTGGAAACTGGAGATCCTGGCGAAAACATGCCCCGTCTCCACTTTGTCCGGCACAAATTTCACATAAATTTACTGAGATTAGAACCTAGGGAACAACTGACGTCTAACCACCCGAATTATGGGGAGGCCATCACTTGATCTATACGCAACATCGTAATTACAGACGAAATCTGTAGGTCTACAGCTTTTATTCAGAAACGTTACTCACCACTGTGGTGTGTCATCAGTGAATTAGTTTAAATCGACAGGGAGGGAGTTCGTGGAAAACTGATGTACCTTTTATACATAGATGTCTGGGATGAGAGAATGGGAAGCAGACCCCAGAGAAATTGGTGTAATTCGACTTTTTAGCTATCTTAACATATCGTCGCTTCACCGGTAAAAAGGTTGTAATCCACAAAGCTCTTCCTATCTATTATTCTCCTTAAGACTGGTCACGCCTCCCAGCCACATATGGATATGCAGTCCATCAGAACAAAGTTTGTTGAGTTCATTTTTCTATGCCTATGTGTAAAGGAAATTAACCTTACTGTACCGTACTGTAGGAATGTATGTTTGCATTACGTATTTACGCACTCCTAGTGTATAATGCATGTAAGGTTCATTTTTGTTTACTCGTGGACATAGGAAAACGAACACAACGGACATTGTTCTGATGGGCTGCATATCCATATGTGGCTGGGAGGCGTGACCAGTCTTAAGGAGAATAATGGATAGAAAGAGCTTTGTGGAATACAACGTTTTACCGGTGGAGCGACGATATTAATTGCATTATTTCATAGTTGTTGACGAATCCACGATACTTTTTGAAAACTGAGGTTTGTGACAGAACATTACAACGCAGATTCATTACGAATGTATACAGTGTGTATGTATGTATGTATGTATGTATGTATGTATGTATAGATGTACTTCTGTATTTATTTATTTATTTATTTATTTATTTATTTATTTATTTATTTATTTATTTATTTATTTATTTATTTATTTATTTATTTATTTATTTATTTATTTATTTATTTGAAATTTGAGTGGACAGGTGTTGACTCACGATGTAAGTTTCCGACTTGCGAGTGTACACTTTCAACAACATTTATTTCAAAGCTGTAACTAGTGTCAAGTTACACCTTACTTTGCGAATGACTCAATAAAACTTCAATGACCTAGCTCTTTACAACTCTGGTCTTCCTTTATAGCTAAGACATGGCCGATGATGTGGAGTGCTACAAATTGGCAATGAACATAGTTTTATCCATAGCTATATGCTTTCTAATTCATGTCACGATATTCCTATCATTTTGTGATCGTTAACTAGAGCACTTCAGGGACTGCTAACTATTTTTATTGCTTATAAAATTTTATGGACAAACTTGCAACTAGCCGCCAGCGCTTGTTCAGTTTCGTGCCCATAAAATAAATCGTTATAATAAATAGATTACATGATCCAACTTCCAGCGAAATTACTCGCAGAGGAGTATTTAACAGCTGACAACGACTCTCCTTAGAAAATAAAGCCACTTTGTCTTCTTGTATGGACTGAAATATCACTAGGTTGAACGGTGCTAGACTGTATTTTCTTAAAGCAACCATCAGTAAGGCACAATATTATACTTTATCATAATGGAATTAATATGTCAGCCCCTCTACAAAATGTTCAATCCCTCATGTTTGTGTGTCTTTTCGTATAGTACCGATACCTTCAAGTATACAAAATTAACAAAAATGTGTAATTCGCAGGGAGTTTTCGATCCAAGGACAACAAAAGTTAAAATATTCTGGTGCTTTGCTTTTCAAAACATATCATCGCCCCTATGCCAAAACCGCGAATGAGACAATTCTCTTCCTATTCATTATTTCCCTTAATAGTGGTCACAACTTCCAGCCACATATTGATACACAGTCCATCAGAACAACTTTCGTTGAGTTCATTTTCTTACGTGCGTATGTGAAGGAAAATGAACCTTCCTGTACCATACTGTAGGAATGTATGTTCGCATGGCATATTTACCTGCTCCTACAGTATGATGTATTTAAGGGTTCATGGACCTTACCATGCCGTATTGTAGGGATGCTGTTTGTATGACGTATTTACGCACACCTACAGTATAATATATTTAAGGTTAATTTTCCTATACACTTGATCATAGGAAAATGAACACAACGACAATTGTTCTGATGGGCTGCATATCCATATGTGGCTGGGAGGCGTGACTAGTCTTAAATAAAATAATGGATAGGAAGAGAATTTAGATATAGGAGGATTTAGAAGTAGGCCCTACGCCGTCGATATATTTTAATTGACACATACAGCTCATTTGAGACTTGACTTATCCAGACAACTACTGTCTAGTCAAATGGCTTAACAGCGAAGAAATGAAACGTTCACACACAAGTCAGTCGTGAAAACAGCAACATTTTGAAAGTGTTAAGTTTTCTAACAAAATGTCCTTTTGCAGACCTGGACATAAATAATATTACTATAAGAGTTTATTTTAAAATATCACATTTGAATGCCATTGCCGTAATTACATGTGCCGTAATTACATGGGTTGTACCTTTCCTTCATTACGAGGTAGATTTCAAATGTCTGTAAAACAATTTCACCGAAAACGTACTCATGTTAGTCAAACGTTGAACAGTTATCTAAACAGCAAACTAACTTGATCCGGAGTGACCCGGACACGAATCCGGACAACATCGGGTAAGATCAGGAACAGCGCATAAAGTCATATATGCATCTCGATGGCTTACTTTTAAAAGCACGTATCTCCCAATACACTACCTATGAATTTTCTTCCTTAAGACTGGTCACGCCTCCCAGCCACATATGGACGTACAGTCCATCAGAACAATTTTCGTAGTGTTCATTTTCCCATGCTACAGTGTAAAGGAAAATGAACCTTAAATACCTTAAACTGTAGGAGTGCTTAAATTCGCCATGGAAACAACATTCCTACAATACGGTATGGTAAGGTCCATTTTCATGTACATGCTTGCATTGGAAATTGAACACTACGAAAATTGTTCTGATGGACTACATATACATATGTGACTGGGAGGCGTGACCAGTATTAAGGAATATTATGGGTAGGATGAGCATTGTCAAATACGAGGTTTTAGAAGTAAGCCAACGATCTGATCTTCAAGACCATGGAACTAAAACTATTCTCCTCAAAGTACAACTTCTCAAAGGTAAGAAGGAAGAATTATAAATCAACCAAAGTACTAAATTCTAGAAACTTTGATAGTCATCCATAGTAAATACATTGTCACCTATATATTTTTGACCCAGGAATTTTCTAATCGAATTTCTGGATAGAAACTTGTGCCGGAATTTATTT
This sequence comes from Anabrus simplex, assembly GCF_040414725.1. NCBI lineage: Eukaryota > Metazoa > Arthropoda > Insecta > Orthoptera > Tettigoniidae > Anabrus > Anabrus simplex. The sequence continues at coordinate 691,384,697 of NC_090266.1, read as the reverse complement.
AAATGCATTCTTAAATAAGAGTTAATCCTTATAAATATATATTATATGGTTATTAAAACTTCTTCCATAAGGAGGTTGCTGCAAGGACAAAGTATAATAAACAGAAACAAATATGTAGGCCTATACGTCGAAGGAGACATGAAAACTGCGTGTCTATTAGTTTCTAAAGAAACAATAGCAATTATTATACACAACTTTTAACTGGAATTATTATATACAACCTGTAAACACATTCAATAAAATGACATCCTTAGTAATATTATTTCGTTACAAAACTTTCCGAAGGTAATAACTTCCTCAGACAAGACCGTGCTGTTACAATGACGCCCTGTACCCCATAACCTGTCACTAGTCAAGCCAGAAGTCCGGGTCAGGAAGTCTCTGCGAGCGCCTGTCATTCCTACGAAACAACAACTGAAGACTGTAGTAAGTTATATCTGGGGTGGAACTTGAATAGGAAGTTCGAGGGCTCGGTGACTACTTCTCCAATGTCCACTTTCTAGAGCACAAGTCACTCATAGGTTATGTTGATCAAGATTTGAGCTCAGGAGTAAAAGTCGAGAGTTGGCGACTATTACTAATTAACGTAATTGATATTAAGTTGATAGACAGGTGTTCCACGACAATGTCAGAGTTATCAGATTTAAGGAACGCAAGCAAAGCGCTGTGAGTTAAAATATTGAAATGTAAAATAACTACAGAAAATAGTTTCTTTCTGGTGGATATGCATTTGTGGTACAAATATTTTAGGCTAGATAAACAAGGAGCACTTGATTTAAGTTCGGGTCTTTTTGAAAGTGACTGGAAAAACACCCCTTTGGAAAATGTGGCTCAGATTTTGAAACTTCATATTATTTCTTTTTTGTCTTAAGCTTGCTCTTCTTTGGAGCAGTACAGAGAAGTTAAATAAAATATCATGGAGTGCAACATAAGATCTCCATGCGGCGACTTCTCCCGCTTTGTTTATGAAACCAATTCGCTTTAGTAAGAACTTCATAACGTTGGCTTTCTTTTAAAACCTCGTATGTCCCAATACTCTTCCTACCCATTATATTCCTTAAGACTGGTCACGCCTCGAAGCCACGTATGAACTGTATATGCAGTCCATCAGAACATTTTTCGTTGCGTTCATTTTCCTATGCGGGAGTGTAAAGGAAAATGAACATTAAATACATTATACTGTAGGAATGGGTAAATTCGCCATGCAAGCAACATCCCCAAAATATGTTATGGTAAGGTCCATTTCCCTTTACACAATAATATAGGAAAATGAACACAACGAAAATTATTCTGATGGACTGCATATAAATATGTGGCTGGGAGAAGTGATCAGTTTTAAGGATTATAATGGGTAGGAAGAGCATTGGGACATACGAGGTTTTAAATGAAAGCCATCGATAAGCAGTTACATTATGTATATAAATTGTCAGCATTAGCTCAAAGAAAACTGCATTTGAAACACTGTTTTTTCTATTATAATTTCCTATTATAATATTGCATTTGACGAAAAGAGAAAGAATGTTGTGAACAATCGTTGGAATTGTGTGTCTACTAAACACCACGCCTGTGAGACTTACCGGGAAGGTGGCTTTGTTTGGCTTCTTGTCTTTTCTACCTTTATCGATAGTCTGTTCGATTATAGGCTACATGTAAAGTCATACTAGGTGCACGTGAAGAATTACGTTGCTTTTGATAACTGTAAATAAGCTGAAATCAATGCAGAAGTTTTTTTGAAATTAAGAATAAGAGAAAGAGAGTTAAACATGCATCAAAATCGCACGCTAAAACTCGCGAAGCGTGCTTTTGTAGGCTATATCAGATATTATTTTATAATCAAACGTACAAAAAATTGCCGACAAGGAAATATTCAATTATAAACCTTTTCGAAACGGTGGATAGCTGGCGGCTGAAGAGATGATACTTGGAATCCTACTACCTGCACAATATTTTCATTCTATATCAAACAAGGGGATTTTGAAGGGAAGCCATCTTCTTCGACGGCCAATTTTTGTGCGGTTGAGTGTATGTTGGATATTTTTCAATTTAATGTAATTTGTCAGGTTTTTAATGACGACGTTCTCTTTCAGAATATCAAATAAGAGATAAATCTCTGTGTATTGTTCCTCCATAAGAGTTTTACAAAAGTCGAGGACTGATGCGACCAATGATGGCTACACATGTTGTTACTTGTGTGACTTCTAGATAGTCTTGCTGAAGTAACGACGGCACCTGAGGGATCTCGTGTTTATATCCGAGTATTTTCAAATGGATTAACTATACTAAAATATATTTTGTGGGAATTATTTGTATTATGTCATCGTTCCTACGCCCGTCTCCATGGCTAAATGGTTAGCGTGCTGGTCTTTGGTCACAGGAGTCCCGGGTTCGATTCCCTGCAGGGTCAGGAATTTTAACCAACATTGGTTAATTTCGCTGGCACGGCGGCTTGGTGTATGTATCGTCTTAATCATCATTTCATCCTCATCACGACGCGCAGGTCTCGTACGGGAGTCAAATCCAAAGACCTGCATCTGGCGAGCCGAACGTGTCCTTGGACACTCCCGGCAGTAAAAGCCATACACCATTTCATTTCATTTCATTTCATTTCATTTTTTCATCGCTCCTATGTCCAAACCCCTAAGACTGATCACTCCTCCCAGCCACATATTGATATGCAGTCCATCAGAACAAATTTCGTTGAGTTCATTTTCCTATGCTGAAGTGTAAAGAAAAATAAATCTTACTGTACCACACTGTAGGAATGTATGTTTGCATGACATATTTACCCGTTTTTAGAGTATGATGTAGATATTTAAGGTTCATTTTCCTTTACACTGCCATTAATTTATGACCGTAGTCAAACTTTTCAAAGAACCAGTTTGTGTTCCTTCAATATTTATATATCTAAAGATCGAACGAATTGGCCGTGCGGTTAGGGTCGCGCAGTTGTGAGCTTGCATTCGGGAGTCAGAGGATTCGAACATCCACTGTTGGCAACCCTGAAAATGGTTTTCCGTGGTTTCACGTTTTCACACCAGGCAAATGCTGGGGCTGTACCTTAATTAAGGCCATGGCCACGCCTATCCATTTCCTATCCCACAGTTGCCGTAAGATACACCTATGTCGGTACGACGAAAACAAATTGTAGAAACATTAAATGTGTCATTTAATGCCATTAATATTTTTTTTGAACTTCCAATTATTAAGTTTACAAAGCGCCCTTTGAAACAGCATGTTACGTACGACACAAGGCCTCCTTCGTCCAATCTGACATTCTTTAAATTTTGTACTTCTCTCAACATTATACCGTAGTTCAGAAATGGTTAAATGGCATCATTTAATCGTCTGATAGCTACAATTGTTTATCTAGTTATATTTATAACACAAGAATTGTACGTCCTGGATAACGACTGCGGATTTTTTTCACCAATGTCAGTGTAATGTTTAATAACGATGCGAAATACTGTTCTTTTTGTAATAGCCTACTCCGCAAATATGTACAAACAGAACGAACAAATGAAACTACCTAAACATTTACATGGACATTATATGAACATATCGATGGCTTACTTCTAAAACCTCGTATCTCCCAATGCACTTCCCATCCATTTTCTTCCTTAAGAGTGGTCACGTCTCCCAGCCACATATGGATGTACAGTCCATCAGAACACTTTTCGTAGTGTTAATTTTCCTATGCTCACGTACAAAGGAAAATGAACCCTAAATACTTTAAACTAAAAATGTGCTTAAATTCGCCTTGAAAATAACATCCCTACAATACGGTATGGTAAGGTCCATTTTCCTGTACACGCTAGCATAGGAAAATGAACACTACGAAAATTTTCCAATGGACTACATATAGACTACACACCGGACTGGGATGCGTGATTAGTCTTAAGGAATATAATGGGTAAGAAGAGCATTGTCACATACGAGGATTTAGAAGTAAACCAACGATATTATGTGAGAAGTATAGGCCTAAACCCATATATTCCGTTCATCCATCTCCGCTTAATTATTCGTGAAACAAAACTTATTTTAATTACCTTGATATGAATAATAAATCCTCTTACATGAAATTAACTGCATCAAAGTAATGACAAAGCTGTAAGAGCCATTAATGATTATTTCAGAAAACAGATAATCAGTATTTAAAATGTACATTTAGTCTGCATGTTATAGCCTATTCGGTCACATACATACATACATAACTTACACACGTAGAAATCATTGGAAAGTTACCAGCACGCCAATTTAGAACACTAACTTCTTAGGAAATCAAAATCGGCATATGCTGTTTAGGTCATAACTTCCTAAATAATACTAATGCTTGTTATGTTTCTGCGAGTGCCAAATAACTTTAATTTGATTTTTGTAGTGTTTGAAACAGACATTAATAAAGACATTAATTCGTTAACAATCCCTATTTTTACACCAATATTTAACAGAGAAATATACTTCCAATTTTAAGACTGATAAATATAGAACATACCAATGCAATAAATTAAAATGGTCTCAAGTACCCTCATAAGTGTCTGTGCGGATAAAAACATGGTGATTATGTGTTTGTGTTGATATCCTCATCGTGTACGTTCAAACAAGCCAAAGTAATGTTCTGGAACATACTAGAAATAGTAGCAATTTTGCCTCCCTAAATTTTCCCTGAAAATCTACCAAGGAAATATTACGAATGTTTGAAATGGCGTAATATTCCTTCAGAACGGAAAAATAACTTTCTAGCCATGCAGAAACGTCAGCATCGAGACTACCCAATACTGATTATGGAGCAAGACATAAGCTGCAAAATTTTGGTTACTTGACAGTCGAAACATGTAACCCCCTATCCTATTAACACAATATTGTAGTGTGTATCCTCTGAACACTTGAAAGTAGGCTACTTATGTTCTCGTGGTTTTTTTTTAATTATTTACATTTTATCTGTTACCTTCTTCAGCTTATCCCAGGTTTATCCTGGGCTCGGTGGAGCGACCCTGTCTCATTTTGGATTTGGCCGGTATTTATGGACGGATGCCCTTCCTGACGCCACTTGAGTCTTGAGATGAAAATCTAAACCCAATAATCGACTTGGATTCGAACCTCAGACAGCAGCTAAGCCACCGAGAAAGTCATGACCCCAATTTTTATCTCTTGTATCTATTTTTTAAATATATTATCTGTTACTTGGGCAGTTTTCTCCAATTTGTGTTCGTTTTATTTATGTTAACGAGTGTTTTTGCCACAGTTCAATTAGATCACCCGTCAACATTAATTTCTAAATTTACCACGTGTTGACAGGTTGAAAAGTCCGGTTATGAAGATCAACATTAGTAAATGGAAATGAATGATGTTATTTATGTTTATAACTTATACATAGTTATATTCCACAGAGTGACACGTTAAGAATGGAAACCTCCTTGATGATTTAGACACATGTGTTAGGCAAGATTCTTGCTGAACTGCTAAAGGAGTATCAAATTGGACAGGAAATATGGTGCGGTACTAGCATCATACTAGGATATTGTGCAACGAATCCATTACTTCCATTAGCGCAAGAAAGAAATTTACCTCAACGTGAAAGTGAGTATTAATATGTTAATATTTTGGGTTGTACCAATAGGTATGAGTCAAAATGTCCACGAGAAAGTACGGATTATAATTTTCTCCTCGAACACATATGACAAACAGTGAAGGAAATATCTAACCTTTAGTCAATAGCGAACAAGAAAATATCAGGTAGTCTATTGGCTATTGCCTAAGAGAGAATAAATCGGGCTGAGTGGCTCAGACGGTTGAGGCGATGCTCTTCTGAACCCGACTTGGCAGGTTCGATCCTGGCTTAGTCCGGTGGTATTTGAAGGTGCTCAAATACGTCGGCCTCGTGTCAATAGATTTACTGGCACGTAAAAGAACTCCTCCAGTACAAAATTCCGGCACTTCAGCGTCTCCGAAAACTGTCAAAAGTAGTTAGTGAGACGTAAAAGAATAACATGTTTATTAAGAGAAAAAATGACATCTCCTTTCCTGAGCAACGTATTAAAAGCTACGGCTTTGTTCTGTAGCAAATAAAATAATTATTGTATATTTGATCCATTATCGTTCTAATGTATAGCGCCAATCAGTTCTTCCCAATTTTTGCCATGTACATAATAATTGCCACCAAAAAAAGCAATAGCCTATGAATGGAAGAACAATCCGATAATTAAATAATCATAGCACTCATTTCGGTCTTTCGTAATAATTTACCTAGAATAAGGACTGAATGAGAATTGATTATCATTGCCCAACCCACTAATCGCGTTTACGGTTCGCACCACAGCTGAAAGAAAAAGAGAGTATATTACATGGTATGGTATTGTAAATCACACTTCTTAACTAAAGAATAAGTTTTAGATTTTAAGCAATATTTGGAATTCAAGCTTCATGTAGTACGGTTTAGAAATGTACTTTACTATTATTATTATTATTATTATTATTATTATTATTATTATTATTATTATTAATGTTGTTGTTGTTGTTGTTGTTGTTGTTGTTGTTGTTGTTGTTGTTGTTGTTGTTGTTCAAGTCACTTTCAGAATGTAATGGATGTTTATAAAATGTCACATATTTATAACGTTAAATGAAAATCTGTTTTTAAAATTAATTCAAGTTATCTAAAATGGACGTTGAATAATAGTAAATTAACCGAAAATTAATCCAGGAAGCAATCAGTGCTCTGATCTAGATGAAGTAAACTTAAGTGTTGTTTACTCGTGTTTCCTCTTAAGTAATAAAATGAGAACATCCGTAATGTTTGTCTTATTTATTGTGTGCAGAATAGAGGGTAGGCTTAGTAGACAGCAATAAGATTGCCAAATTGTAAGAAAGGCATCTTAATTATGAGAGGATTTTAACTTTAGAGCGCAATGTAAGCGTTGCAAGTTACACGTAGACTAATGGAAGAATTGTTTCTTTAACATATTGAGCATGGCTGTAAAGAAGCTCCAATCTGTAGATAGCCTATTAATATAGCCTATTGTTCAAAAATAAATTTGGTGTTCAGAAGACAAACTTAAAATAAGACGCGTATCGTCACTCTGCAATGAGATACCTAAATATTCTAGACATATTATATTGCAGAAGACAAAATAGCGCTTTCTCACGTTTGAAGAAGAACATGCTTCTTAATGGTAGGCTTGATTACCAATCTGTTAAGTGTAATAAATCTGAGGACATTTTTGCTTCAAAATTGATTTATTGTTAGTTTTTTTCTGAACGTCTTACTTTTTTTTCATTTCATACGTGAATCCAGTAAAGTGTTGACTCGTTATCACATAGCCTAGTTATCTCAGGATTCGTTCTGGCACGGTTCTCTCACACGGTGTACTTCATAACTACATAAGGGTTTTAGGAAATAATTTAAATTATTTTAACATTTCGCGGGTTAAAAAACTATACCACGAATTGATAAATTGTAACTGACGAGCCGAAATGAGTAGTTCAGGTGGTAGAGTGCTGGCCTTCTGAGCCCAACATGGCAGGTTCGATCATGGCTCAGTCGGTGGAATTTGAAGGTGCTTAAATAGTCCAGTCTCGTGTCGGTAGATTTAGTGACACGTCAAAGAACTCCTGCTGGACAAAATTTCGGCACCTCGGCGTCCCCGGAAACCATCAAAATGTAGTTAGTGGGACGTAAATACAATAACATTATTTATTATGTAAGTTTAACTATGAGGACACGTGGATTAGAACTACAGTTACTTATGACAAAAGTTTAGAATACCCTTTCCTTCCTTAAGAAATCAATTAGTCGCTGTTCGGGCAAAAAGTCGTATCTCACAATGCTCTTCCTATCCGTTATTTTCCTTAAGACTGTTCACGCCTCTCAGCCACATATGAATTTCATCAGAGCAACGTTCGTTGTGTTCATTTTCCTATGCTTACTTGTAAAGGAAAATGAACCATACCATACAGTACTCTAGGAATGTATGTCTGCATGACTTATTTACGCACCCCTACAGTGTAATGTAGTCTACTTAAGGTTCATTTTTCTTTACGCATCTGCATACGAAAATGAACACAACGAAACTTGTTTTGATGGATTGCATACCCATATGAAGATGGGAGTCGTGACTAAACTTAAGGAAAATGATGAATAGGAAGATAATTGTGAGATATGACCTTTACCCCGAACAGCGAGGAATTATTCCATCACCGAGAGAGTTGGCCGTGAGGTTATGGTCGCGTAGCTGTGATCTTGCATTCAGAAGATGGTGGATTCGAATTCCACTATCGGCAGACTTGGAAATTGTTTTCCGTTGTTTCCCATTCTCACACCAGAAAAATGCTCGGGCTGTACCTTAATTAATGCCATGGTCGCTACCTTCCCAATCCTAGTGCTCTTCCACCCTTGCGTCGCCGAAAACTTTGGATATGTTAGTACTACGTTAAACCACTAGCAAACATATCGTCGTTGGCTTTACGAAAACCGCTATGTAGTAATACTTCCGGAGAAATACTGACCCTCAGCACATAAATTATGAAGAGCGAGAATTCCTTGACAATATTCGCACAACAGTGAAACTTAGAATCTTAGCGGCCAAAGATACAAGCTAAAATATTTCACATAATGTTTTTTTAGGCACAACGACGATAGGTTCTTAATGTGTTAACCCCACTCCGCAGGTTGCTGTTATTCCATGAGTTATTTAATATTTCATGTAAATTCTCTACAGAAATATTACTGTACTGTATATCTGACAAAAAATACACTTTTCTACGAAAGAATAATTTATGTCCGATCCTGCAAACACGCCTAAGTTGTGGATTACGGTATTCCACCCCAGGCAGGTTATTTCCTCATCCCCATCCAATATCTTAAACATTTAAGCACCGAAGTTAAATTATCGGGCAGATAAACGATTCATTTTTGGAAAGGAGCATATTATTATTGCCTCGAGGAACCCCTTTTCATTAGCTGGCGAATGATGGGCTTTCTGCTTTCCTTGGAAGAAGAAGAAGAGGCGGGGATAGGACCTGCTCGAGGTTAGGGGTGGCAGGAGGAGGACCACCTTTGCGCACCCACGCAACTCCCTGAGTACTACCATCGAAACTCCTCCCACTCTTTCCAGAATCTCCTTGCACTTGAATCTCTTCATCCAATGGTATAATGCGATTCGTCGTACTGAGGACCACAGCGTCTTTCTCTTCTCCCCCATGCTATCCCCACTCTCACCACCGCATCTTCCGAGATTAGATTCCAAGGAGACGGGCCTTTTCTCTTCCCCCTTGTAGCAACCTAGCCAATCTAAGAACAAACGTGCTCCTCCTCTTCCACCCCCCATTTTACATCCAGGCTTAGATCTACTTGAAATTAAATCCCCTACCATCATCCAGCCACGCTTATATACTTCAATAGCCAGCCCTTCAAAATTCTCTTACGAAATGGTATAGTGTTCTTGCTTCCCCCCTGGTCTTCCCCTCCTCATGTTACCAGGCCTGCAAGCATACATGTACTCAGCCAAAATTCTCATTTAAAACATTTCACGAAAACTTTGCATATCCCTCGGAAAGCCCAATGTTCTTTTATTGCGTCGAGCTGCTCCGTTCCGCCCGGGTAGGCTGTGTGCCAAGGAGGAAGGAGGAGAAGGGGGGTAAGCGCTGCAGAATAAGAGAGGGAAAAGCGGTCGGCGTAACACAAGACAAGCAAGCAGCAGGCAAAGAGCTCATAGCGCACTTCTTACGAGCACATTGGAAAAGCGCTCTCCACAGCAAGAAGACAGCACCACACGTTTCTTGAAGCACTGGAGCATTAAGAACTGGCCACACGACACACAGTTAGCACTGGTGATTTTAAAAAAATACACAAACTCGCAGACAAATCACTGAACACTATTCGTATGATTGACGCAATTGGGAAAACAAACTGCGCTTAAGAACCTAATGACGATGGAGTTCTAGAACGTAAATTAATGAACTTCTAATTTCACTCGTGAACAGATTCACATTCACAAGAATTCGAACATTCAGAACGATATGATGGCATCGTTCAACTTTAGTTTTTATAGGTCAATGAGGCACTTAGTTCCTTCTACAACATCCGACTTGAATTTTAAACATAGCAACCCATTTTTTAAGAAAACATCTTCAATTCTTTCCGCAGAAATGGAATGTGTTAATGATGCGATGTTTGTATACCGAGGTACAATGAATGCCGTGGCACTGCATCGGGCGCCGACTGAATGTACACGTATGCTGGTAGCGGCTGGGCTGCTTGGCCATTTAGTCTGGGAGTCCGCAGATGGTTTAGCTCTCTCTCGCTCTCTCTCCCGTACACACACATCCATATCCTAGGATAGGATAACGCAGATCAGCGCGAGCGAGATGGGGAATGAGGGAGACAGGAATTGCGCGATGCTAAATTTTTCCCCACCTAAGCGACTGTTTGGGACTTTACAGAAACAAAATAATCAACGACACAATACTTTAGGACTCGAATGGGTCTCTTCTTGGCTCCATGGTCCCCTTCTACTAGTCCTACGGTTAGGAGCTTTAAATTATTTTGTTTTGATTAACGTCTCCCACGTGAACACATAATACACACTGAGCACCAATCATTGCTTCTCTTGCTATCTCGCTTCCGAATGCACATTTTTGCATCACTCTCTCTCTGTTACTGACGCTAATTAGCCTGATAAAGGAAGGAGTAGCTCCAGTGAACTGGACAGTGTAGGTCAGTGAGCGAGTGAGAGAGAAGGAGGTTGCAGTGGTGGGGGCACTGTGTAGTCATACGTGGTGTGGATAGCGGAGGATTCCATCGCTAGTCAAAACTACCAAATGAATTCATAAATTCGGACTCAAAATGCATCAAACGTATTACGGAAGGCGGGAAAACAAAGAAAACTGAGCAAAAGAAAGAAAGGGTGAAAACAGAGATGCAATTGGCTCATGAGGGTAGCGTTGTAAAAAAAAACCATCATCAAGGATTACTTTCACTGTGACTTGAAGACGAGATATAGTTGCAAAATATCGTGCAATTAAAGGGGCTCAAAAAGTCCAATTGGGTGAGGAATGTCGTGTGCACAGTTGGGCTTTAATGTGTCTCCCTACCTTGCCCCTCAGAACTCAGAAGGCCTTCCACACATGCTCATTGGCCTTTACCCCCTCCCTGTGCAAGTTCGAAGTGTATGGTCGGTCCTGGCAATATGCGCAGGACAGGACGGTGGGGAGACGGCCGGGGCATTCAACACTTCACACTTATACCGCACGCGCGCGCACGCAAAAATCAATTACAGAGAATACGCACTGACTAGCTGGAATGGAGAGGAGATTCACTTGTAGTTCACAGTATCTTGCTTCACCAGCTGAATGGTACATCTGACAGTTTTCAAACAGGTAGCTTCGTAATAATAATAATAATAATAATAATAATAATAATAATAATAATCATTGTTTACAGAAACTTCATTTCTGACTGCTTCCAACAACACTTCATATTCACTAATATCTCCAAGAGTGTGCACAGACGTGCAAAGTAATGAAAATTTTCGCAAATTCACTCATGAAACTCATAATTCACTCGCATTAAATCACGTTAAAATTGCATTTTAGACGTAATTACAAACTAGAAAAATAATTCTTGAAGCGAATAATAATAATAATAATAATAATAATAATAATAATAATAATAATAATAATAATAATAATTAGTCCACAGCAACATTATCGCTCACTATTTTCAGCAACACTTCAGTTCACTAATATTTCCAAGAGAGTTCAAAAATGTGCAATCCAAAGAAAATCTTTCTCAGTCCACAAGCGAAACACTGAAAATTTATACACATTGAAGTACTTTAATATCACATTATAGACGTAGTTACGAATTAGGACAACAATAGAACGATAATTCGTGTAGTGAATAATAATAATAATAATAATAATAATAATAATAATAATAATAATAATAATAATAATATAAAAGAAGGCGAAATTTCCGGATGTGTATTTAAAAATCTATTTTACCCTTTTTGACCGTAAATATACACAGAGATTTTTATGCTATGCCTATTAATTAAACATTTGGTGCCGGAAACGTCCAAAATACACTGACAATATAAATAAGAAATAAGAGAAATCACGTAATAAAATTTTCTAGAAATTTTTTGCTCATATTCCATTTCAATAATAATAATAATAATAATAATAATAACAATAATAATAATAATAATAATAATAATAATAATAATAATAATAATAATAATAATAATAATAATAATAATAATAACCAAGTAGATCTAAAATAAGTATGTAATGTATTGGTCAAAGGAAGTAAAATAGACAGCGTAAATATTAAAATTATATGATAAACCGAATATCATCAAGGAAGAATGTAAAAGAACTTCTGAGATACCACTCATTATGAGAAGATAGTAGTTCTTGCGATTAGCTGAAGATTTGCAAATTATCTGAAAATTTCTGGAATTCATTTGTGAATTTATTGTCGCTTGCAGTAAGCAATAATAATAATAATAATAATAATAATAATAATAATAATAATAATAATAATAATAATAATAATAATATAATTATTAACATCGTCGTCATTTCGTGACAGAGTAGGCCTACTATAAAAATTACTTCATAAAATGGTAAAAGTGAGTTTTAAACAGCCAAATGAGTCGCATAAAAGTTTTCTTTAAATCTTCATAAGGTCATGGAGGAAGAAGCAGAAGCATATTTTGACCTCATATTTCTTCTTGTTTGGAAGATTGCATTTCTTATGGCCAGCTAAATATTTGTAAATCATACATGGGAAAAAATCTGGGAGTAGGCCTGTATTGACAACTAATTTCAGTTACGTGTACTGCACAACAACGATGATGATGTTATATTAAAAATAATTTTAAAATATAAATATTAATACTTCATTACTAATTAGCCTATTTTTATTCCATCCATGTGTACCAAACATAACACTCATCACCAGATGGAAGAACATCCCACATAGGTATCACTTCGTATATTTCACTGTCTATTATTTTCGTGGACAATATAAATAATTTGATAAATAATCCATGCTCTGCATAATAATAATTATATAATAAAGATAGTATGAGAATTTTTAGATATAATAATACGTTCTCTACCAAAACTTCAGAAAGAATTATCAAGAAGAAGAAATGAGAATGCAATTCATATTAAAATCGTATTAATAACGTCCATAAAAAACAGTCTAACACGAGAAGAATATTTCATCGATTGATTTCTTCAGGAAAAGACCACTTCACTTCATTACACGCAACATTTTTAAAAGACAGTGTAATTAAAACAGAAACATTTCACCATAGAATGCAAGATGAGCAATGTATTCGACCGCTTCATTAAAATCACCTGATATTTATCAAACAATATTTAGAATCATAAAACAAATTCCTTCATAAATAATTCCTGTCGAAGGAAGGCAGAAGAAACACCGAATGTTGAATAATTGAATCCTGAGGATTCAAATAATACATCCAGATCATCCCATTATCTTCTAATAATTGCAGATTAACTGTTGAAGAGACTAAACACTGTAGTTAAACCCTGTCATGCAGCCGAAGTTTGCACTGTCAACTGTGTTGAATTTCGTTTAGGGAAACCACTGTAATAAAAGTCACTTTTCATCATCCATGGTGCACCCGCCATTACAGTCCCCTCTGCTGGCTTTATGTCTCCTTTTTAATTCTTGATGAGCGGCAGGTATTTACTATTCTCCCTCTTGCTGAAGCTGAAATACTGAAGGAAAGGCTCGATGATATTCTGGAACGCCAGTGAAAACTCCACTGATGTCATGCTGATGCGCATTGATCTGTACGAACTCTTGACTGCGATGAAGGTTAATCGTTTGCTATTGGAAACCTAGAAACGCAGCACGGGTAAGAACGTAGTAGATATCGCGGTTTCCAATAGAAGAATGCACTTTACAAGGCGCTTCCTTGCTCGTCTCTGGCTTGAAAACTATTTACCGGTCGTATATAAGACATAAACATATGTAACATATATGAGGACGTGCCGTTAACGTGCAAATGAGTGGTGAGGTGAAGTGCGCGGGAAAAAGGGATTTTCCCCTAAAAAATAAAAGTGGGTTCCGAGCAAACAAGAAGCGTGGTCTGTGATTGGTCGGAATCAACCGCCAACTGCCCCCACCTCACGCCGACACCCTCACTCTTTCATCTCGCATGCATTATCATCCTGTCTCTCTTTTTTTTCCACCCCAACTTTTTCTCTCTTAAAATAGCTGCGCGCATGAACAGAAAAATTGCGCTAAACTTGATGCGTGGAATGGCAAAAGTGGCGATATAGAGGGGGTTGAAGGGGAGGAAAAAGAGGGCGAAAATTCCGGCGTTCTAAAAGAAGGAACTTTACGTGTTATTTTATGAAGTAGATGGTGAGCTCGTCTGCGATCAGACATCTCGTGAAAAGTATTTAGTAGCTTAGGTAAAAATGGAATGCAACAAGAAAGCAGGTGTAGGGAAGCAGTGGGAAGTGTGTGTGCTGTTTGTGGTAGTGGATTTGTATAGACAAGTAGGGAGACAGGTTTGTAGACACTTGCAGGGCTCAAGACGGGTGTGTCTGTGCAAACTGTGGATTTTCTACCAGCGAGCGCCCGCCATCTTTTCCTACAGCTCTCTCGGGCCCATCCCTGTTAAAATTCTCACCAAGGCTCTACTTGCGTGCACTAAATCAATATCTTCCCCAGTGTTTCTTCGTTGGAACGTAAAAACAATTCAGATACTTTCGTGTCTAGATTCTCCGAGGGGATTACATCACTACCTAATATCTGATATTGTGAATTAGCCCCTAGATTCCGTTTTCTGATACTGAAATATCATACATTAATAAATCGTACATAAAAAGCAGGTGCACGATTTAGTGTCAAATAGTAAACAATTTGGAACGTGGCTTCCTGTTATGGTCAGGAGCTTATCACCCACATCGATTTCTAAAGAGAAATCGGAGGTGTATTAGTGGAATCAGTTTCTTGGTTCACAGGCAGTTAACGTAATAACGCAAAACTAGTTGTTGAATCGGTGTCATTCTCCTTGGTTGGCAACAATGATCAAAAGGAAAAGGTGTAAATGGAAAATACATTTACGTCGTATTAGTATCCACATTTTTTTTATCAGTAAAGTTTCGTGGTTCATTAACTCAGTATGAAGTGGGGCACTGTTCCATGTCGTATTTAAGACGGTCACGAATAACACCCATTTTTAATAACCCTACAACTTCGACTGACATTCATGAAAAGCCCTCTTAATAATTGACTCGTACATATTCAGTTGGGCCGATGACCTTATATTTTAAGACCCTTTAAACAACAAGCATCATCATTTTCATATTTAATTGTTGCCACCACGAAATTTTAGTTGTGAAACTTTTTCAAGAAATTAGTTTACCTCTGGCTTATTAGTGACCTCATTCAGGGAAAACTGCATTGATTTGGAGATAATTTCGTTTTCACCATACGTTCTGTTTAATGAGATGAGCCATTAATTTGAAGTAGGTAATAATTTATTCACCTGGTACATATAGGGAATCAACATATTCGTAAAATTAATCATTTATTTTATGTATCCAGGACATGAAATTACTAGAGTCTTGGTGGTGAAAGGATCTGCCACTAGGATAATTCCTAACGTTGAAGGTATGTACAATTTGTGAACACTTTATTTCTAGATTAACATAATCAAACTTTCCACAAAGCATAAATAGGTTATACCGAATTATATACACATTTTTAAATCCAGTGTTGACTAATTAATGTAAATATTCTTAATTACAACTTCATGATTTTGCATCAAATACAGGTAAATATTTGAAAATAATTTACTTATCATCATCCTGTTAAATTGTGATATTAATTATAGATTTATAATATGTAGATTTGATTGTCTGACTGATTGTTGTTTCAGTTGTAAGTCTCAGCATCCATGACGTAGCCTCAAGTACATAATACAGTATATGCATATTCTATTTAAGGTAGTGATAATATCAAATATGTTCGTTTACTTTTATTCTGTTCCAGACTAATGCACACAAGCCCCCGAACCCCATCATTTCATTCTTCTTTACATTAGTACCAGTATCCTTAAATAGTAAGTATGATTATTCTCATCATATAGTCATTTTAGTCTTCAAAAGGTTCCTTCATTTATCGCAAATTAATACTGAAATTGTCATCATTTTTATTTTTATATGTGTGGGTTGCACGAGTTTTAATTACATCGGATTGTTTCATCAGTTTTAAAAATTAGGCTATCTGTGTATTGCTAAATACCATGAATATCATGTCATTTTAAATAAAATGCGGTGGAAGGACAGTAAAACGAAATGATTTCAAATATATTTTGGAATCATTGGTAACAAATAGTAAGTACTTTGATCACATATTTGATCACATCCTTGTTGAAAGTTATTTCACGAAGTGTTTAACTAGTTACTTAAAATATAACTGTGAAATGGTCACTTTTTATACGACTTGTGTGCAATGACCAGTTGATTAATACAACTGAACTTGCATAGTCCTATCAGTTTGTATTTTGGATCAATACACGGATTACATTTGAAAAAGTTATACCAGTCTGCCACACTCCATTACAATTGAAATGTTTTATCAAAAACAGTGGTTTTTTAATATGTCACCGAGAATATTTCAGTAAAACTGTAAACCCATCGAAGAAAAACCGTATAGTTTGCAAAGGTAAGCTTCAAAATACAATTTGCATATGAAGTAGCAGTATACTTCCTTGATTGCTCTCAGTAGATTATTATTGTTTAATCATGTTATAATTGATGTTTAGCTTATACCTATAATTCTCACATACTTATTAAACAGATAATATAGCCCGTCAGTACAATTTATATGAACCAAAAATGCTGTACCCTAAAAGGAGGAGGTACTATCTCCTTCAGTTCTTTCTTGCTTCAGCAGTTAGTAGACTTGATCTGTTGCACGGTTTGTGTTTTTTCAACTCAAAGTATTATTAAGCGACAGGATTTGAATTATATGTCTACCTGCACTGCTAAATGAATAAAACGAACAAATATTTTACTGTTAAAACGTGCAATGTTCGCTACTATCTGTAATACATTTTGAACTCGATAAAAGAAGATTCCCCAGAAGCTCTATACATAGCACGTTGGACTGGAAATTGTTTGGTTCATATCATCAAAGGAAACATTTAAATATTATCTCATTTCTTGCAAATTTCAAATACTATTTTCAAAATTAAATTCACTTATTTGAAAGATTGGCTCACTAGAAAACATAACCTAAAACTGACAGAACTAAGATATGCATGATGGTGTCCAGCTAGGTTAAAACTGTTCTGTACCATACAATATGGCGAGATATAGCATTGACATGGTAAGTCTTGCACTATACCAAGTGTATAGAATATCACTGGAATTTTGAGTAAACGCGTTGGTGGTATTGTAATTCAATCACACTGTCACGTTGTTGAGGCTAACTGTACCTTAAAAGGAAATGGTGCAGCAAACGTTTTACGACAAACAACCATGTTTAGTAGTGAAAAGGCACTTCTATGGTCACTATCTACTACCTGCTGGCTGTTAGTTTTAACTGCTATACCATAGGTAATAAGAATATTCAGAAGGCTTTTCAAACCTCGTACGTTCCAATGCTCTTCCTACAGCTTAAATTTCTTAAGACCGGCCAAATACCTCTCAGCCACATATTTATATGCAGTCCATCAGAATCATTTTCGTTGTGTTCATTTTCCTATGATGATGTGTAAAGGAAAATGGACCTTACCATACCGTATTGTAGGGATGTTGTATGCATTCCGAATTTACGCACTCCTACACTATAATGTATTTAAGGGTTGAGATTTTTATTACGGCCCGAAGTTGTATCCTGAAGTTTCAGTGAATGATTCGCATGTACTTCCAAAACACTAACATGATTTTCTAAACTTTGCTGAACCTTGCTGATACCTGATAGCCTTACTCCTTTCTTCTACCTTAAAATTCCTTAGTGGGCCGATGACCTTCAATGTTAGGCCCCTTTAAACAACAAGCATCATCATCATCATCATCACAAACTTCCTTTCCGAAATCGAACCCGTTCTTATTGCGTCTTTTACCATAATTTTACATACGTCCTTGACTGTGTCAGCACATCAAAATGAACGAATTTCCCTTTCTTAACACATTGCTATTCCAACGTATCATATAATCCCAAACTGGTACAGAAATCTAGTGATTTGCCACCTAAGTCTAAAAGCTACCATAATGTCTACAAGTACATCCATTACCATCTCGTACCTTCCTGGTCTAAGTCATACTTGAAATTTGAACTCAGTCACCAATATTACATTTACTTTGTACTTGGCGCTTGTTGCTATAAAGTGCATCATGAAAACTACCTGTTCTATTGTGATTTATTACGCCAAGTGTTGAATATACTGGAACGATTCTGGTCGGAATTCCAGATACAGTCAGATCGATGGCCTAGAATGAAAACCTCGTATCTCACAAAGTTCTTCGTATCCATTACTTCCCTTAAGACTGGTTACGCCTCCCAGCCACACATGAATACGCAGTCCATCAGAACAATGTTCGTTGTGTTCTTTATTCCTATGCCGACGTGTGAAGGAAAATGAACCTTATCGTACCGTACTATAGGAAAGTATGTCTGCGTGACGTATTTACTGACTCCTACAGTATAATTTTATAAGGTTCATTTTCCTTTACGCACCAGCATAGGAAAATAAACCCAATGAACATTGTTCTGATGGACTGCATATTCATGTGTGGCTGGGAGGCGTGACCAGTCTTAAGGGAAATAATGGTTAGGAAAAACGTTTTGAGATACGAGGTATTCAATCTAGGCCATCGAGATATCGGCACTCCTATGCCAAAACCACGAATGTGACAATGCTCTTCCTATCTATTATTTCCCTTAAGACTGGTCACGCCTCCCAGCCACATATTGATATGCAGTCCATGACAACAAATTTCGATGAGTTCATTTTCCAACGCTAGCGTGTAAATGAAAATGAGCCTTACTGTACCGTGCTGTAGAAATGTATGTTTGCATGACATATTTACCCGTTCCTATATATAATGTATTTAAAGCTGATTTTCCTTTACACACGTGCGTAGGAAAATGAACTCAACGAAAATTGATCGGATGGACTGTATATCAATATGTGGCTGGGAGGCGTGACCAGTCTTAAGGGAAATAATTGATAGGAAGCGCATTGTCATATTCACGGTTTTGGCATAGGAGTGACGATATAACCTCGTCACTCTTTTATTTACGGGTCTAACGTTGACTTTGTGTCAATATTTTACGCCAGACAGGACCATAAACTAGCTCCATACCATTTCTGTCCAGTCCCCAATTGCTGACCACTACAAAACCAAATGGCTTCAAATCACATACTAAATCACCAAACAACCACACTAGATTTGCCATTAATAGCTTCCACAAAATGTCGTACTGATAGGTTATTTTCGAAGAATTGCTGACCTGTCAGACTGAAGTTCCAATCTGTCTCACTCGTATGGTCCGATGCCTATTTTGGCTTGGATTTTGATTGAAAATTTGTGGGAAATCATCTAATAGAGCTTTCTAGTCTTCCTCACAAGGACTTCAGTCGTTATAACCTCTAATCGTTAAGTACTTAATCTGTGATTTGAGTTATATTGTCAAAGCTCGGAGAGATGAGGACACGTCTCAACTGACCACTCCTGATCCGTAGTAACTGGTGTCTAGACATTCGAGACCACTCAGCCGTTTCTCATGGTTTACTAGGCAGGACATGTCTTCGAGTACACATATACGGGGGTGTTGGTGATTATTCCACACCTTTATGAAATACTTAAGGAACTCCATATGAAAACTTTATTCTTACACCAGTGTTGTATGGGAAGTAACCTTGTGTTGTGAATACTGCCCGGGCTTTCTCTAATTTGGCATATCGTCGTTGCTGGGACGAAACCTCCTATGTGATAATATTTTTGGAAATATACTGACCCGCAGCATATACATTATGAAGAGGGAGAATGCCTTGCCAATATTCACACAATATTGCACCTTAGATGACAGAACCTTACCGGCCAAAGTTCTAAGCTAAAATAGTTCACGTCGGTGCGACGTTAAAACAAATAGCAAAAAAGTATTTCACATAGGATGTTTTGTCCCGGCAGCAACGATATTCTGTCTCCAGACGACTGATTGTACAGATAATGGCACTCATCCACAAATGCACATGTACTTACTCTTTCGCTCGAAGTTCTAAGGAAGAAAGGGTCAATCCTGCCCGAATTAAGGCTGATATATCGTCGCTGCGATGCCAAAGCAGTGAATGTCCCAATGCTCTTCTTGCCCATTATAATCCTTAGACTGGTCACTCCTCCCAGCCACATATTTATATGCAGTCCATCAGAATAATTTTCGTTGTGTTCATTTTTCTACGTTCGTGTGTAAAGGAAAATGGACCTTACCATACCATATTTTAGGGATGTGGTTTGCATTGCGAATTTACCTATTCCTACAGTATAATGTATTTAGGGTTCATTTTCCTTTACACACCGGCATAGGAAAATGAACACATCTAAAATATTCTGATGAACTGCATATCCATATGTGATTGGGAGGCGTGACCAGTCTTAAGTAATATAACGGATAGGAAGAGCATTGTGAGATATGAACTTTTGCCCGAACAGCGACGAAATCTTCCTTACATGTACTAGGTCCATCAAGTGTCCTCAACAGAGGTAAAGTCTCTTTTCTCAAACGTAATTAAAACCCTTTCTACCATTCCACCTGTCCACCATCTCTATAATTCATTTTTAGTACAATACCAGCACAACTATTTTTTCCTCATGTATTGAATCTTCAACGGTCTATGTCTTTTTAGATGCAGTACCATGCTCCAAAGAAGATTTTGGAAACAATGTATGGTCATTGAAGATACAAAACCTCGTATGTCACAATGTTCTTCCCATTCATTATTTTCCTTCAGACTTTTGTCACGTTTCTCAGCCAAAATTGGTATGCAGTCCTTTAGAACAATTTTCGTAGTGTTCACTTTCCTGTGCATGTATATAAAGGAAAATGAACCTCACGCTATCGTACTGTAATAATGTATGTTTGCGTGCCTTATTTACGCACTCCTACAGCATACTAGGTACTGTATTTAAGGTTCATTTTCCTGTACGCCTTCGCATAGGAAAATGAACACAACGAACATTGTTCTGATAGACTGCATATCCATATGTGACCAGTCTTAAGGGAAATAATGGGTAAAAAGAGATATGATCTTTTGCACGAACAGCGGCGAATTAATGTATAGCCTGGTGTGAAAATGGAATACCACGGAAGGCCATCATCAGGGCTCCCGGCGGTGGGATTCTAACTCACTCGCCTCACGAATGCAGAGCTTGGCTCCATAGCCGTAGCACGTTAACAAGAGCGAGGTCGGAAGATGCAGAGTGGGTCTTGGCCCATAAGTGGCCACGGCTGGTCCGTGGTCCAAAAGCTCTGCACTCTGACCGGCCAACCGAGCAGAGGAGGGGTGGCCACGTCTCTACCGTGGCTCTACGCCTCTGCATTCGGGAGACGGGACATGGCTGGACCTCATGGCTGGCCCCAACCGTCTGCTATCCTGAGAATGGTTTTCCGTTGTTTTCCATTCTCCTGCACTAAAGCGAATGCCGGGATAGTTCTTAGTATAGGCTACGGCCGCCAACCCCCTCACCTTCTCCGAGCATCTCCTTCATCGTAACAAATCTCCCGGCCTGAGAGACGGCGTCACCGTCTGAAAGGCCCGCCTCCACCTTCATGGGAGGAATGAAAACATTATAGTAGTAGTAGGCAAGAGCGGCCACTCCTCTCGCTTATACTAGTGGAGATGTTCGCAATTGTTATATACTTCAGTAACTTCCTACTAGGCCTATATCTAATATACCTGCAGATAACTGTTCCATCGAAAATCTGTAGGCCTACAAGGAAAAAATTGTAGAAATTTCAATTTTAAATGTTGTATGCTTCATACACTTTTACCTTCCGCGTTAAGGGAACAGTCTGGAGATAAAAATCGGTATTTTGGTCATTTTGGCGAAAACAAAATTAGTGTTGAAATTGAAAGGATTGAGTTTATTAATTCTTGTCACGTAGTTATTCCGTTGAATTCAGACAATTTATCACTTTAATAATACCTAGCTTGCCAGTCTGCACACAGCAGAAATGGGCGTCTCTTGAACTTTGCTTTCATTTTGCCGCCAAATATAAATTTGCATATTATTCTCATTTTTCTCCCATAATATTCTCCCAAATGTAACAAAATTTATATGCTATGTGTAGGCTATCCCAGCTATATTATTAAACAATAGTACTTTACCATGTGGGAACGTATTTATTTTCAAAGTGGCGTATATCGTGATTAATATGCCATCCAAAAGTTGTACTTATTTCCAAAATGACGATATTTTGAATTCCAAAGTGCCGCTACTCCACGTGACTAATAGCTCGCCACTCACATATCACGTGACCGCTTTCTGGTTCTGGCGGGTCTCTGCTCTTTCGCTCGTGGTTTGAAGTGTGCAAACACACCCTACTGAAAGGAGGTGAGAAATGTTTTTTTCTTGAAGAGGAACAAGGACCATTGAGCAATGTATTGAAAGGAGACAAAGTCAAGGATATTAAGTGTCTCCTCGATAAACTGGCTGTAGGCCTACGTGAAGGAGATCCTACCATGGAATATTATGATACAATGCTCTCTTCCACTTCAACTGCTGAATATCGAAACCCACAAAGAAAAATATTTCGTCCTTCAACTCGAATGTAATAATTGTTTTTAAATTTATTTTGTGAGTTGAACATGTGAAGTTTATGGACGAATAGGTCCTTCCAAACATATTCCCTAGAAAATTTCTGTGTTGAAAAATACGAGACAATCATCTATATGTTTGTTTTCAGTCACATGTTAAGCTTTGCTAAAAAATATGTTGTTTACATAGTACGCTTTTTTATTTTTCTATTCATATTATACGCAGTTTGAAATTCTTAAATTGTGAATAAATACCGCATTTGTAAAGCATTATATTTTGAATGTTGGAACACCTACGAATGAATCTAGCCCACAACGTTCTGCAATATTCGTATTTCGAGTCAGTCTTAAGTTCCAAAGTGACGTAAATCCAAGATCCCCTGTCCATTTTTATAGTATTCTTTGCACTAAGATTTTAGCCAAAATGAGAGGCAGATTGTTTTCGAAGCGATGATGATACATAGAAAAAGTGAAGTCTCTATCTTATTAGAAAATCAAATAATTAAAAATGGTGTTTTCTGAAGAAATTGTGTTTCTTGGAGGTGCGTCACGTTGGAAATAAGCCCTTCAATTATTTCAAGTAGAAGGGATCTTTAAATTCAAAATATCATAACATAAAAATTCCTCAAATTTATAACAATATAGGCCTATCTCCTTACATAAATTATGTACAGTAAAATCAATACACAGTGCTTTTTAAAGAAGTATTACCTACGTAATTCCTAATTTTTATTAACATCTCAATTCAGTTTCATGAAAAATGAAATTAACAATTTCAAAAAATATTCTTTGGAAAACTATTCATTATATTATGAAATAAATTATCGTGATATTCTTCCTTTCCTACCGCTTTTTCCCACACCTGTGGGAACTTCTTCTTCTTCTTCTTCTTCTTCTTAATATGCTTACACACCAGGGTTGGTTTTCCCTCGAACTCAGCGAGGGATCCTCTATCGCCTCAAGGGCAGTGCCCTGGAGCGTGAGACATTGGGTCGGGGGATACAACTGAGGAGGATGACCACTACATCGCCCAGGCGGCCTCACCTGCTATGTTGAACAGGGGCCTCGTAGAGGGATGGGGCGTTTGGAAAGGATAGACAAGGAATAGGGAAGGAGGCGGCCGTGGCCTTAATTTAGGTACCATTTGCCTGGAGGAGAAGTGGGAAACCACGCAAAACCACTTCCAGGATGGCCGAGGTGGGAATCGAACCCTCCACTACTCACTTGACCTTCCGAGGCTGAGTGTACCCCGTTCCAGCCCTCGTACCACTTTTCAAATTTCGTGGCAGAGCCGGGAATCGAACCCAGGCCTCCAGAAATGGCAGCCAATCACACTAACCACTACACGCAGAAGGCGAACACCTGTGGATTCGAGGGTGCCAACTGCGTTACACATGTGGATTTGGCCCTGTTTTACGACAGGATGCCCTTGCTGACACCAACCCTGTATGGAGTGATGTAAACACTATTGCGTGTTTCTGTGGTGGTTAGTAGTGTGGTATGTTGTCTGAATATGATGGGGAGAGTGTTGGGATGGACACATACAGCCAGTCCTCGAGCCAGAAGAATTATCAGAAGCGATTAATATCCCCGTCCCAGCCGGGAATCGAACCCGGGACCCTCTGAACCGAAGAGCACTGCGCTGACCATTCAGCCAAGTAGCTGGACTATCTCCAGATAATGGGTATATTCACTAATTTAGATTTTTATTGTTAAGTCCATCAACAGCTAGCACCGCTGACGTGGAAATATTGTTCAGTCATCATGGTAACGTGATTGAATGAATGTATGAGGTCTCGGGAGTGGCTTGGTGCAGGTCTTTCTATTTGACGCCCATGGTCGACCTGTGCTTCTGAATGTGTGGCAATGATGATGATAATGAAGCGGAGTGTGTGTGAAAACCTGTGTCAGCACATAGCCTATTCCTGTCGAAAAACACCAAAGTGTCTGCTCAGTCGGACTGATGAATCACCATCGACAGCTTCACATACCCTCATGTACATAGCAGAAAACTTCATAATCGAATAATAATAATAATAATAATAATAATAATAATAATAATAATAATAATAATAATAATAATTTTATTTGCTTTACGTCCCACTAACTACTATTTTTTGGTTTTCGGAGGCACCGAAATGCCGAAATTTAGTCCCCCATGAGTTATTTTACGTGCCAGTAAATCTACTGACACGACGCTGACGTATTCGAGCACCTTCAAATGGCATCGGAACCTGCCAATTTGGGGTCAGAAGGCCAGCACCTCAAACGCCTGAGCCACACAGCCCGGCATTTCAGAATTTAATACTGGCTTTGGGCAGGGAACCAAGTTATTAGAACCTGGTTATTAGAACCTTGTTATTAGAATTTGTATACCTTTCGTACTCTGATAGTGAATATTTTCCCACGGACGGGACTCGAACCAACAAACCACGGTGTTAGACCAAACAGACTTGACGTTTTAAGGATCATGCCCGCCAGGCCGGCTATGGTGGTGGTGATGGTGGTGGTGATGATTATAATAAGGTTCAAAACGACGTGGTCATCAGCCCCTCTTGATCAGGAAGGCTATATAATAGTGTATAGCCTCTGAAGAGGCCTGATGCAAACCTTTCGAGTTGACGGCTTTGTATGACCTGCGAGTCTTTAAGGATGGGACCCTGCCTAGGATGAAATCTAATGGTGAAGATGGCGCAAACATCTTCCTTGCTACGTATCCAACAACGGCTCAAACGTACGTTGCAGTTTTTTTTTTTTTTTTTTTTGGATCAGGCTATCATTCAGGTCAAATAGCACCTGCTTTTCCTGATCCGGTTGTAAAAGCTTTCCCATTTTTTGAACCCCCAAATCTAGTCAAAATTCATTGCAGCACCTCGGACATATCGGTCAGCAGTTTTTGGCTCTCCCTGTTGACGGTTGGATTCCAAAACCAGTTGAACAGCAATAAATCTACTTGAATGACGAATGATACAGGTTATAAGAATCTGCTTAAAATTTGAATTTACGAAATAACAATTAAAATATAACCCCTGAACTAAATAATAATAATAATAATAATAATAATAATAATAATAATAATAATAATATACCAGGAGATATTCCCTTTCATTAAGGGCCCATGACCTAAATGTTAGGGTCCCTTAAACAACAAGCATCGTATCATCATCTCCATCATCATCCTTTCCTAGACTATATTAATTACTATCTTAAGAAACGCTGGAATGTCAGCATTTTGTCCTAAAGGATATTCTTCAAAGTGGCGGTAAATTTAAATTTCAAAAGGTTGAAATTTATTGGGAATATGCAATGATATTTGCTGTTCTTGTTCTTATTCTTGTTGGTTCATGTAAGGGAGTTGGGATACATTGATCATGATATCATCATGATTGCTATTTTTAATCTTCAGTGACAATGTACTTATTGGAGGAGAGCCTCTCTCGTAAGTCTTATATACTACAATACTGACGACGTAATCAAGGGGTTAGTATAATGGCTTCCAATCCAGCTGGCTTGAATTCATCTTTTTTTTTTTTTTTTTTGCTAGTGGCTTTACATCGTACCGACACAGATAGGTTTTAATGCGACGATGGGATAGGTAAGGCATAGGAGTTGGAAGGAAGCGACTGTAGTCTTAATTAAGGTACAGCCCCAGCATTTGCCTGGTATGTAAATGGGAAACCACGGAAAACCATCTTCAGGGCTGCTGACAGCGAGATTCGAACGCACTATCTCCCGGATGCAAGCTCACAGCCGCTCGCCCCTAACCGCACGGCTATTGAATTAATCCACTCAGCTCTGCTATGAATTTCTGGCTGGTTTGAGGGCCTCCAAACCGAATGAGTGGCTGCCCGGTTTGGGTCACGCAGCTGCCTGCTTTCATTCAGGAGATAGTAGTTCGAACCCCACTGTCGGCAGTCCTGTAGATGGTTTTCTGCAGTTTCCCATTTTAATACCAGAAAATTGCTGGGGCTCTACCTTTATCAAGGCCATGGTCGATTGATCCCACTCCAAGCCCTTTCCTGTCCAACAAGTTGCTTTCTGCTTCAAGTGACGTAAATGAGATGTGAATGACTCATTCGGCCACTACAGAAATCGCCTTTTGTAATTTACTCCCATCAGAAGAAAAAATGCAATCGTATAGTTTTCATAACTGTTGATTTCGTGCCTTCCAATCCTACATAAAAGAAAAAGAAAAATTACGAGGAAGTAATTTTAAATTTCTAAAAATTCACATGTATTGACCTGACTTTGATCCTAGGTCACCTTGGGTTCCCGATTAAACTCCACACGAATGCCAGAGTGGTACTAATATACAATATGTGGCCTATTATTTCACCCATGATGATGATTGTGATGATGATGATGATGATGATAATGATGATGATGATGATGATGATGATGATGATGATGATGATGATGATGATGATAACGACAACTGCAATATGAGAAGTTTTAATTGAGTGTTAGCCGTCCACTGCTGATGACGGTGATTATTAAAATGTGACTGAAAGAAGTTACTCCGAGCGAGGTAGCCACGTAGATCGTGCAGCCGTAAGCTTGCGTTCGTAAGAATCTAAGTTCGAACCCCACGGGCGACCGCCCTCAAGACGATTTTCCGTTATTTTTCATGTGCACAGCAGGCAAGTGCTGGAAATGTTTGTAAGAGGGCCTCGGGCAGCAAAAATGGCTGCTACCCAGTCAGTTGGCCTGCAGGATTTGGCGCTCCACGTGGTGGGCGTGAGGGCATCCTCGGCTATATTGCTTTTCTTTCGTGTCTGTCACATCAAAAAATTATCCTGATGGTCTCTCGATGCTGAATAAACGTCGTTACAGCCCTTAGTCGAGAATTAAAACCATGTCCCGGCCGGGAATTGAACCTCGGCCTTCCGGATTGTAGACACGCACGCTACCCGTACACTACGAGGCTGGTAAAGAAAAGAGATGGAACGAAATATATTGCCCATTAATGTCTAAGCGGTAGGTTTTAGCATTTGATGGAAAATACTTCAAATTGCATAAGCCAGGTTCTTCTCCCTTATCATTCCACACCCACCTCTCCTCACCAACACGTTTATTCCTTTGATTAACATTTCTTCTAAACTTACATTTTCATTAAGTCAAATACGTCAG
The DNA here is from genome assembly GCF_040414725.1 of Anabrus simplex. Lineage (NCBI taxonomy): Eukaryota > Metazoa > Arthropoda > Insecta > Orthoptera > Tettigoniidae > Anabrus > Anabrus simplex. The sequence goes on along the minus strand of NC_090266.1, from coordinate 691,356,750 downwards.
CCTCTAGTCGGTAGATTTACTGGTACGTAAAAGTACTCATACGGGACAAAGATCTGGGAATAATAATAATAATTATTATTATTAGTATTATTATTATTATTAGTAGTAGTAGTAGTAGTAGTAGTAGTAGAATTTAATCCGTCCGCCTCTGTGGTGTAGTGGTTAGTGTGATTAGCTGCCACCCCTGGAGGCCCGGGTTCGATTCTCGGCTCTGCCAGGAATTTCGAAAATGTGGTATGAGGACTGGAACGGGGTCCACTCAGCCTCGGAAAGTCAACTGAGTAGAGGGTGCTCGATTCCCGCCTCAGCCATCCTCGAAGTGATTTTCCGTGGTTTCCCCCTTCTTCTCCAGGCAAGTGGCGAGATGGCACCTAACTTAAGTCCACGGCCGCCTCCACCCCTCTTCCTTTCCCATCCCTTCCAATCTTCACACCTTCATAAGGCTCCTGTTCGACATAGCAGTTGAGGCTGCCTGGGCGAGGTACTGATTGTCCTCCCCAGTTGTATCTCCGACCAAACGTCTCACGCTCCATGACACTGCCATTATTATTGTTATTATTATTATTATTATTATTATTATTATTATTATTATTATTATTATTTAATCCCTTCACCGTCCAGAGTTGGTTTTTCCCTAGGACTCAGCGAGGAGGAAAGGAAGCAGCCGTGGTCTTAAGTTGGGTACCATTCCGGTATTTGCCTGGAGAAGTGGGAAACCACGGAAAACCACCTCGAGTGTAGCTGAAGAGGGAATCGTACCACTCTCTAATCAGTTGACCTCCCAAGGCTCAGTGGACCCCGTTCCATTCCTCGTACTGCTTTTCAGATTTCGTGGCAGAGGCGGGAATTGAACCCCTAGCTCGGGGGGGGGGGGGGCAGCTAATCACACTGACAGCTACATTATAGAGCCGGACACAGTTTTATTATTTATCTCGTTTTTAGTTTTTCTTCTTTCCCTTTCAAAGGTTGTTAAAATAATATTTGGTACTTCTTCTCTGCCCTCCTAGCTGAACAGATTCATTCACAGCTATACGCTGGGAATGGGAAGATACATTGAAAAGTACACCAAGGCACTAACGAGGAGCTTTAGGAAAGTGCCTGATAAATATTGGTTAAATATGAAATAATGTCTCTGATGCTCTTGACATTATTGTATTGAAAAGTGATGGAACCAACTTAAAGGTAAGGGAACCAGTTCATGTCGAAACCGTCTTCCCAGTTCTAGCGCTTTGCTACCCTATCGTCTTGGAAAACCTGCCTGAGTCAAGGCAACGTTAAACTACTAGAGAATACAAAATCTTCATCAGTTACATAAACATGTATAAGCCAAAACAAATGAAATTGGTACAAAAATTAACGTTTCCCAACTTATTCAGTAGTAAACCAATATCTGTTAGACACTTCGTAAACATTCCTTTTAAGTCTGGCATTGGCAATTCTGATACTGATTTTCCCAGGCTAACATTACCGCCACTGGAAAATTCCACAGTCCTTCAAGTTTTTGAACATGAATCTCAATTCTATGCCCCAAAATACAGAAATATACCACTGATCTCACATTACCAGACAATTTCTATATGCGCAAACTGGACAGTAATGACCAAAAATTGCCTCAGCAACTATTGTCAGTTAACAAAAAACAGCAACCCTGCCAACTGCGTGGTAGACCTATACAGATAGCGTGTCAACCTCTTACCTGGAAACTCCGGGTTCGTAGTTCATCCAGCCTTCGTAGAGAAACTGTGGAAATTTCTTGTACGAGAGGGAGGAGATCCAGCAACGAAAGCGAAGCAATACGGCTGAGTAAGTCGTTACGCTGAACACATGGTACTGGCTATCTGGCTATCTAGCTGGGTAGCAATCGCCCTGGCAACAAAGGCCCTTAAAGGCTATATGTGTCACAGGCGTTTAATAACGCTACTGGACGGTGAGTTATACGAGTTCTTCTTGTGGACTTAGTACTTCCTAGCCAACAGTTTCGTGTACTTACCTCTTCTTTGGATTCTACACGATATCGAAATAGCATGCTTGTTGCCGTTTATTCATGGATTTAGTAATTTTTCATCTGTCTCCTGGCACAGATCAGAATAAAATGTAGCCTCCACCGAAGACTTAGCCTTGGAAGTGCTGAGGTATTGATGATGCTGAGTAATGCCATTCGGAGCACTAGTGTTTTACGAATAGTGATACTCATAGGGCCAGTCACACTGAAATAGCACTTTCCGGCTCTGTGAGGAAAGGAATGGCAAATTATCTGACCTTTTTTTCTATTTTTACGATTGCTTTACGTTGCAGCGACACAGATAACTGTTATGGCTACGATGGGATACGAGTGGGCTAGGAGTGGGAAGGAAGCAGCCGTGGCGTTAATTTAACTACTGTGCAGCATTTGCCTGGTGTGAAAATGGGAAATCACGGAAACATACCTTCAGGGCTGCCGACAGTGGGGTTCGCACCGACTACTCCCGAATGCAAGCTGATAGCTATGTGACCCAAACCGCGCGGCAACTTGCTCGGTGCTACTTCCTCACTCCTCATCATATCTCATTTTGTGCCACTTTCCATTTCTTCGGTTTCCTAGAAACTACATAAACATTCCTGGTGCTATTTGAGGAGCCAACCAGCCCTCGGGCTATTGACCTAACAGACAGACATTGAAACAGCCTAGTACGACTGTGCTGGCTGTGTGCGTGTACTTCTGATTAATTAACTCTAGTATTAGAACGAAAGTTGTTATAGTAGATGAGAAAGTACAATTCCTCGATTTGAAATGGACAGGAAGAGCTATTTACAAAGTATAGAATGGTCAGTGGTGGAGCTCGATCTCAAATTTATGGCCAGTCCACGGGTACACATTGTAGTGGTTAGTTAGGACATCATTTTGGATGGTGGGTAGTTTTGTAGACAGAACAAGTATGATACTTGAGTTGTTAAGATGCTGATGTGAAAAATCATCGGGCCAATACGGTAACTGTAATTTTGGAAGTAATTTCACATCATCTGCACTACAGTCTAGACAATCAGCTCCTAGTCTGATTAGATTATTGGTGTCGATGCTGCATAAGGTCTGAACCAAGTTAAAAAAATGTGGGATAGCCTGTTGCCCGTTCACATTCGAAAGAAGGCGTCCAAATTTGCAGGTCTTCCTAAGCAACAAAATGGAAAATTCGTATTGGAGAATTGAACTGTACGCAGTGTGAGGAGAGATATACATGACAAAATAGTTCGTTTGCAGACATTTGGGATTTGCCATGCCAGATGACAAGGTAAAACTCTTTCCATTTCTTAGAAGCTCTGGGTCTTCAGAAGAAAATCTCGTCTGTTTACGAGCAGTTTTTGCCGTTTGATGTCCGACATTATGGTGAAGAGTACCCGACACACTGGAAGGCACATTAGGTGTCTTTGCCTACAGTACTTATCCCAAAAAGTGAAGTGTTTTCCCATATTGGGAAGTGTTGACAAACGTATCCTTGAGCAGTAATATCTGTATAGTATATGTATGTCTACCACTTAATCCCGTTTCCGGTATTCGTATATGAGATAAACCCTTCTTTCCATACTGCGAATGTGCTGGAAAGGAGGAAGGCTTTCGTCAGTGAACATGTTCCACACACGAAAAGTGACCTACGGCATGTTGGGCGACTTTGGTCACTGCACTAAGTAAGAGTTTCCCATTGAAGGTGAGACACGGTTATAATGTTTCTCGTCCTTATACTGCTGCCTGATGTGACCTGCTGCGTCGTAGTTTTGTCCTTGTCTGTTATAAGGATGTCATCCAGGATTTCTTCGTACAACCAGCACTCATCCTACCAATGTACGATCTTTCCTTTAAATTTTCTACAGAAGCCTCCGTGGTTCAGGTGGCAGCGCGCCGGCCTCTCACTGCTGATTCCGTGGTTGAAATCCCGGTCACTCCATGTGAGATTTGAGCTGGACCAAGCGGAAGCATACAGGTTTTCCTCCTGGTACTCCGGTTTTCCCTGTCAATTTTCATTCCAGGAACACTCTCCAACAACATTTCATCTGTCAGTTATTAATCATTGCCCAGAGGAGTGCGGCAGGCTTCCGCAGCCGCCACAATTCCTATCCTCGCCTCTAGATGTGGGCTTCATTCACTCGATCCCTGATCCGGTCAAATGACTGGAAACAGGCTGTAGATTTTCATTTTAAATTTTCATTGGAGACTTGATTTGACACATTTTACAGATCGAAGATCGCATTTTGTTCGGTCTTCTTCGTTTCTACAGCCACCATTTAACTTTTGATTGTCTTCCATATTTATTGTTATTTCTTGGCATCGTATCATCTCGAGCACTTGTATTGTTTCGTTTTCTTATTGGCTAAATTTTTCAAGCCAGTCCCTCAGATATCTAGGTTTTGATTTCCGGTACGTCCGAGTATTTTAATTCTGGACTGACGGTTATAAAATATTCACTCAATCTCTCGAGACTAACTGAAGTGATGTCTGTTCTAAGAGACGGCGAACACGGGTTGTCCTAGCAAATATCACGCGGTACGCCAATATCTACAGTCGTCGCGACAATTCTCAGCCCTACTTAAGCTGTGTGTGCAACGTGTTTGTAATTTTTTCTGTCAATTTTTCTTTCCGCTCACAGTACGTAAATATGTTGACTGTCTTTGCTTGGTAAAATATGTTCAGAGTGCTTTTTCATTCTGTTGTCATGTTGTGAGCACTTTATCTTTTCACTTCAGACAGATTATTTTATCTGAGAGAACGGACTACATCAATTGTTCCTTCCATTCCGAAGATAGCTGGTTTGATCCCAGCTGAGGTCTATGACATTTGAGATTATTTATCAGCTTTCAGTACGTTAAAATATTTTTGTAAGAAAAACTCTTTTTTTTTTGTATTTACTAGTGGAATAACGACACACTGATTCAGATAGGTTTCTGGTGGTGAAGATAAGATAGGAAGAGTCAAGGGCTGGTAAGGAAAAGGCCATGACTTAATTCAGGCACAGACTCAGCATTTACGTGTGTCAACATGGAAAACCTGCCGGGCTGAGTGGCTCAGACGGTTGAAGCGCTGACCATCTCACCCCAACTTAGCAGTTTCGTTCGTGGCTCAGTCGGGTGGTCTTTGAAGGTGCCCAAATACGTCAGCTTCGTGTCGGTAGATTTACTGGCACGTAAAAGATCTCCTGCGGGACTAAATTCTGACACCTCTTCGTCTCCTGAAACCGGAAAAGTAGTTAGTGGGACGCACAACCAATAACATTATTATTATTATTATTATTATTATTATTATTATTATTATTATTATTATTATTATTATTATTATTATTAACATGAGAAACCACAGAAACCCCTTTTGTATGCTAGTAATCTAACGTCGCACTAACATATCGAAGGTTGGGAAAGGGATAGGATTGGGAAGGTACCGGCCGTGACCTTAATTAATGTACAGCCCCAGCATTTTCCATATGTGAAAATCGGAAACCACGGAAAACCATCTTCAGAGCTGCCGACGATGGAATTCGAACCCACCATTCTTGAATGTAAACTCACAATAACGCTACCCTAACCGCACAGCCAACTCTCTCTCTCACAGAAAATCATCTTCAGGGTTGCCAATGTTAGGATTCGAACCCAGTATGTCCCCAATGTAAGCTTACAGCTACGCGACCTGTACCATGCAGCTAACTCGCTCATTTGTCAGAAATTAATTCAACACCCCGACGTCTCTTAAAATAGACAGCAATTGAACGGACATTTAATGAATGAAATGAAATGGCGTATGGCTTTTAGTGCCGGGAGTGTACAAGAACATGTTCAGCTCTTTTGATTTGACACCCGCAGGCGACCTGCGCGTCGTGATGAGGATGACATGATGATGAAGACGGCATATACACCCAGCCCTCGAGCCAGCGAAATTAACCAATGATGGTTAAAATTCCCGACCCTGTCGGGAATCGAACCCGGGACCCCTGTGACCGACGGCCAGCACGCTAACCATTTAGCCATGGAGCCGGACGGACATTGAATAATCTGAATTAATAACAGCTGAGCGTGTGATACCGTGGAGTGTGTTAAAGTGAATCATCCGGGACAGGTCTGTTTATTCAAAAGGAGATTTTACTTAGATCTGGTTTTGTTCTGAACCTAGCCTTTGGTCCAGCGATGTACAGTTGAATTCCTATTGGTCGCTCGAAGCGCGGACTCGTTACCTTATCACATCAATCGAAAGACTCTAGATGCCACCCTTAAATCTGCAACAAGCCGGGCTGAGTAGCTCAGGCGGTTTTTGGCGCTGGCCTTCTGACCCCAACTTGGCAGGTTCGATCCTGGCTCAATCCGGTCATATTTGAAGGTGCTCAAATACGCCAGCCTCGTGTCCGTAGATTTACTGGCACGTAAAAGAACTCCAGCGGAACAAAATTCCGGTACCTCGGCGTCTCCGAAAACCGTAAAAAAGTAGTTAGTGGGACGTAAAGCCAATAACATTAATTAATTAATTATTAAATCTGCACAATGTCTTGAACGTACTGCAAGTCTGGTTTATAGCGCATATGGTCGTTTCGCCTAGAAAAACCGCTAGGGGTATTTGATAATATTTCAGCTTAGAACGCTGACCAGAAAGATTAGCTTCACTACCCCAATTAAATTTCATTAAATACAAACTCTATGATTTGAAAATGATAAATAATATCTTCTCAATTTTTTTGTTGCTAGTGGCTTTACTTCGCACCGACACAGATAGGTCTTATGGCGACGATGGGATAGGAAAGGTCTAGGAGTTGGAAAGAGGCGGCCGTGGCCTTAATTAAGGTACAGCCCCAGCATTTGCCTGGTGCGAAAATGGGAAACCACAGAAAACCATCTTCAGGGCTGCCGACAGTGGGATTCGAACCCACTATCTCCCGGATGCAAGCTCACAACCGCGCGCCTTTAACCGCACGGTCAACTCGCCCGGTCTTCTCAATTTTTGACCCCACATCTAGTATTATAAATTTATCACTTAATTGGGTAAGAATATTCCTTGGACCTTTAATACTTAGGTTCAGTATTGCATGAACTGTATCAACGAAGTTTCGTTCTAAGTGGTACATGTGGTGCGGGTCAGTATTTCTACCCTCAACATTGTCACATAGCGGTATTCGAGGCGCAACGATGATTTGCTGTTATCCACATTGCAACGAAAAGTGCCTACTGGTTTACATGATGCCATACTTTAAGGGTTAGTCGTTGGCCGTCTGTTCCCAATGCGACAAATCCACGACGTCGGCCTCAGCACGCCAAGTAACCGTACGGAAAACATCTCAAGACCTTGACATTTGATAAGACTGGCAAAGTGGACGTTAAATAAATAACGTTGTTGTTGTTGTTGTTGTTATTGATCGACTGAAGAGCGCGTGATAGTCAAATGGCAAGTAGTATTGTCGTCAGCTTCTTACCTAGGAGGCCGTGTTTCGTATTCCATCCAACTTCTCCTTATTTCTGATCTTTCTTCCGATGATCACAGGTCGACACCACATGTGGCTTAGGCCCACGCCAACCTAATGCGGAGAGATGTATTTACTATTATGTGTTTCTATGGTGGTCGGCGGTGTGGTGTGTGTATATAAATAAAGATGTGTATTAATACGAACACGAACATCCAGCTTCCGACACAGAGGAATCAATCAGGTGTTTCTAAATTCCCCATCCCAGTAAGGAATCGAACCCGGGATCTCTTGAACTGAAGGCCGCAGAGATGACCATTCAGCCAAGCGGTCGGACTAAGTGTCTAAATGAGAACATTCACAACAAATTGCACTACACGCTTCTTGTCACTTTCCTAACGTAATAGAACTATGCAAGTTTACAGGCGACGTGAGTTTTGGACAAAGTTATAAAAGAGATGGACAAGAAATGTTTTACTACGAAATACTATAGCACAGGACGATGTACATAGTCTGACGTTGATTCCGCTGTACAAGAGTCTGCTCATATTTACGTCACGAAGTGTGCATTACAAACAGATTACGACTGTTTCCATTTTAATCGTAGCCACAAGTATGCACACGTTCACAAAGTCACTGAGGATATCATACGAACTTCAAAAAGTTAAACTGACGCTAACTGATGAATAGATCCGATTGTTTCTGTTCCAATATTCTGTCCCTACAACAAAAACCACAGAATCAATTTAAAAGAAAAATAATTCAAGCAGATAACTGAGCTCATTTTACAAGATACAGTATTTAAGCCCTGAGGAAAGAATCTCTCGCTGTTGCCAACATTGTAAATTAACAAATTTAACCAAAGGTACAGTTATGAGCTAACCATTTAAGCGAATGATTTAAAATTAGACGCAGGAGTAGAAGCAAGCACGCATTATAACCTAACGAAACATTCCTCGCCTAGTGATTCAAGTTACGTACTCTTTAATTCTTTTGGTAAATAACACATTCAAGAACATTTATAAGCCATTTATTCCCTTAAGTTCTATGAACAGGACGACCATGATTGCTCATTATATTAATACACGACAGCCTATAAAACAATCTGACAATTATAAGTTAAATGATGCAATACATCTATATATATAAAATAAGAGTTTTGTCTGTACATTGCTCAGAATTTGAAAAGAATGGTATTTCTGTATCGGTCATGTCCATAGTAACAAGAAAATGTACCTTTTACTTTTCCGTAATTTCTGTCTGTCTGTCTGTCTGTCTGTCTGTCTGTCTGTCTGTCTGTCTGTCTGTCTGTCTGTCTGTCTGTCTGTCTGTCTGTCTGTCTGTCTGTCTGTCTGTACACGCATCACGAGAAAACGGCTGAAGAGAATTTAATGAAAATCGGTATGTAAAGTCGAGGGATGAGCCGCTACAATCTAGGCTATAAATAATTTTATTCACGCTGAGTGAAATGGTAGTTTAGGGGAAGGCCTTAAATTTAATTATCGAATATTTATATTATTAGCGGTCCTATCGATAAATACTATATAACTAAAGTTATATAAAATTCAATTTCGGATCATTTATGTCTCATACATTTTTACCGTACCGGCTCTGATAACACAGATATTAATGAATTTGTATTTTTGTTGCTAATTCCGTATCAACGCCGAGCCACGAGAAAATGGGTTAACAGAATTTAATGAAAACCGCTATATGGAGTCGGGGATAAGGAACTACAGTCTGGGCTGTAAATAATTTTATTTTCCCCGAGATGAAATGGTAGTTTAGGGGAAGACGCCTAAAATTTAATTTTCAATACCGGTACCTATGTTATTGGTGCTATCGAAAAGTACGGTACTACATAACAAAAGTTATAGACAATACAATTTCCGATCATTTATGTTTCATTCAGTTTTACTGTACCGACTATGATAAGAGTGGTATTTCAGAAGGCCTACAATATCCAAAGCGCTTAACACTGATCAACAATAACTTTACATTGACCATTGTTTGCTGTGATGTTCTTCGTTTCTTATGGTGCCGCTCAACTCCGATAGATGGGATTACTACTGCGTACCGAGTATAACAGCCTGACTGAACATTGGCGGGAAATAGCTAGGGAGTTGGAAAACTTTCTTCTTTAGTATGACATTCCTCTGGTTCATACATTTTCTGATACTACTGGTACGTAACACACTGGTTCATCATAGCATTCGAGCTATTCAATCCCTACTCTTAGGCACTGATTAGAATGAGTAGTGTGCATATTTAACGGAATAATGACAGAGGAGTGTTCATGGCAGTCTGCAACCTGGTTGTTCCAGCTCTGGAACTTTGGACTGTTAGATCGGCACCGTAGTACTGTTCGTTGAAAGTGAGAAAGTGTGCTGTTTTTCATTTAATCGAGTATTTTATATGATAACATTGCTTTCAATCGCTACATTCCTACTGACGTTTTTGTAATGACCTATGTTGAATTCAGTTAGAAAAACCACCAAGTCAGTCTTTCTGAGAATCCCGTAGCGAAGCACGGGTACATCGGCTAGTTTTAATATAAATGCACGTTTTGTTAAAGGCTTGACTTACTTCCTTTAATTCCTGGATGGAACATAGGGCCTCGACGAAATTTCTCAAGCTTGTTCCAGCTGCCGCCAATGCTTTCACCTCTCTTCATGTCTTGTTAATTTTAGCTATCTCCCTGTCTATGGTTCTCTTCCACGCAATCCTTGGTCTGCCTTGCCTGCGACTACCTTGTGGATTCCAGCTCAATGCCTACCTTGTGATACTTTCTTGTATTCTTCTAAGGGTGTGTCCAATCTATCTCCATTTTCTTCTCATTATCTGTTGCTGTATGGGACTTTGAGTAGTGGCCCCGGAAAGGCCTTTGTGGGGATTAAATAACTTATTGGAATAACTAGATCATGCGGATGATCACTGTCTTCTTCGGGACATAAAAATCAAACTGAATGACTTAAAAATAAAAGCTACAAAGATAGGCTTAAATTACAAAAGACTAAGGAAATGCGTATAAACCATCGTAACAATTCCAGCTTGACTCTACATGGAATGAATATACTGCAGAAAGGGTAGAGGAATTTTACTACTTAGGAAGCATGGTCAGCTAGGATGGGGATGCTTTTAGAGATGTGGTGAGTCGTATAAATAAATCCAAATGATATTTTGCACTGTTACGACCAATATAGAGATCCCATTGCATTCGCATAAAAACGAAGCTAAGGATATTCAACTCAGATGTTCAATCTGTGTTACTGTATGGAAGTGAGACCTGGAAAGTGACCAAAAACATTACCATGAGGTAGCATACTTTTACAGATCGTTAGTTGGGGTATATTATGAGAATATGGTGGCCAAAGACCATCTCAAACGAAGACCTTTGCTGAAAGCTTAAGGCTTCGGAATTCCTTCATTTATAATGCTGGTAACAGTGAGAGATGTTTTCTTTTAGAATTCGAACCACTTTACTCTATTATATTTCTGCATAAATTTTCATTACATTTCAAACAGTGATTCTGATGGTAGAAGATTTATATTGGAACAGAAGCAGTCTTACCTGTTAGTGACCGAGCTCGATAGCTGCAGTCGCTTAAGTGCGGCCAGTATCCAGTATTCGGGAGATAGTAGGTTCGAACCCCACTGTCGGCAGCCCTGAAAATGGTTTTCCGTGGTTTCCCATTTTCACACCAGGCAAATGCTGGGGCTGTACCTTAATTAAGGCCACGGCCTCTTCCTTCCCACTCCTAGCCCTTTCCTGTCCCATCGTCGCCGTAAGACCTATCTGTGTCGGTGCGACGTAAAACAACTAGAAAAAACAAACCTGTTAGTGAGTTAGTGCCAACTTAAATACATGGGACTGTTGATCACGATGTCACTAGTCACATAAAAAGTACGTCACAACATAAAAATTATCTGTACTTACAAGTAATCGGAACCAAATTCCCGAGAAACTTCGTTTCTCAGCGAATAATAGTCCATTATGTTCTTGTGGTGCACGCAGTTCTCATCAGTAACTGGAGGTGTGACAGTGTGTGTGAACTCCGGCACTACGAGGTGAATGCAGGGAAGGAAGGGGGAGTAGAGTGCAGTCTGCTTATCAATAGTTAAAAGGGAGGTTTGTACTCCACGATCCACTGCCAGCATTAGGAGCTAGTATGAGGTAGAAACACTCAACTGTGCAAACCGGTGTTCAGGGAATGTAAAGACACGACTAATTAGAGTCATAAATCTCCTTGTATCTTCTCTGTGGAAATAGAAAGTAATACTGTGGTTACGAACTAGATCTGGAGTCAGTTGAAAACGAAACTTTAACTGTAACCTGCCAAAGTGTGTTAAGTATGTTAAGTCCTTATGTTGCACTTGGATGACGTCAGGTGGGCTCGAGAACTACAGTGAGGGGACATAACAGTGTTTGTAATGTGTCAATAATAATAATAATCATAATAATAATAATAATAATAATAATAATAATAACAATAATAATAATAATAATAGAGTAATAATAATAATAATAATAAAATAATAATAGTAAAGTAATAATAATAATAATAATAATAATAATAATCAACATCATTTGCCGATTTCCTCTTCAGTACATTGAAATAAATGTTAGTTCTTTCCTACAGCATTTGCTTTGAACGTTTACTTTCCTAAAATATCATCTTAAGTTGAACAGTTCTTTAACTATGTTTCATCGTCGCCATAAGACTTATCTGTGTCGGTGCGACGTAAAACAAATAGCAAAAACTATGTTCCCAAAATTGTAATCATAATTTGATGTTTGCAACGTCCATCGCTTAGTTTGTATAGCTGAACGTGTCATTTTACTACCGGGAGATCAAAGCCCATTTAGTAATCATGGTCAAGAGTACAACATCTTTTCTGTGTGAAATAAATTCGATCTGAAGTCCCGTGCTTCTTGTGATGTCTGTTCTTGTGTATCTACGAATGATTGGCCTCATGGTTGTACACAACACGACGGTAAATTTAAGAAGAGTATTTTCATAGGGTTTTCCAGAATTAGGAAAGCAAAACTATTGAGGTCGTCAAGGATGGCTGACGGCTTGATTCAATTTTAAATACATGCCGAGTATGTGTGAGTCCACCAAAACGACCACCACATTAAATAAAATGTAGTAATCCTGTATATTTGAAAACTGATTTTGTTTCGATAAGGATAATCTTGGTAAATTTTGACGAAGGTGTTAATATGGTATAGGTATGTTGAGTACTCAACCCAGAGACTTGTTGGATAGCCATCAGTTTCATCATCACCTATTATCGGCTATATAGCCTAGATATCACTGGGGAGGCTTACCAGCCTTTACGCACATGAATACTTCTTTCCCTTCTATAAAGATACATTTTGGGACGGGAACAGGATTTGAGAAGGAGAAAAAATCATGAAAACGTATCTTTTATATGTGCGTTCTAGAATGGTATCAAAACACTCCTGTTGGTTATGTCTTTATTGGGTAAGTTTTCACATCATTTCACACAAAATAATGATAAGAGTAAAATATTTTAAATGTCTCATGCGTAATTCTTGGGGAAGGAATATCAAATAATAGCAAATTATACTGCTGACAATTTTTTTTCATAATTGGAGCAATTTATATGAAAAGTATTCAGCCAGACGTTCCATTTAATCTGTTTCTAGCAGGTCATTTCTCCACATTACCCACGTGTGTGGAACATTTTAAACCAGTTGTTTTACTTGAAGAGACACAGGTAGACATCACACTTTACACAGCGAGTTCTGCTTCTACTTCTGTATCGTCAAATTCTAGATCTGGCACCTGCTGTCTAAACGTTGCAATGGTAATAATAGAAACACGCCCTGCGAGCCGCATACAATCATTGTAGTCCGGGTTAACGCTGCGAAAGTGACTCAACGTTGGTCAGTGGGGAAAGGGAAGGGAGTAGTTCCCCGTTGCTTTCCTCAACAAGCCAGCAAGTATTATCTGGCTCCCTAGCTGAATGGTCAGCGTAGCGGCTCGGGTTCGATTCCCGAACGGGCGAGGATTTTAACTGTGTATGGTTAATTCGTATGGCTCGTGGGCTATGGGTTCGTGTTTGTGTTAATACACTTATCTTCATCTACGTACAACACACCACACTACCAACCACCATGGAAGCACTCAATGGTTGATTCATCCCTCCGCATAAGGTTGACTTCAGGAAGGGCATCCATCCCTGAAAATGGGCCAAATCTGCAACAAATATCGACCCCACTATCTTGTGAACAAGGAAAGAAAGAAGCAGACTAAAACCAGAGACATCGCGGTCTATAAACACAGTATTTGACCTAGGACGGATCTGGTATGAATATATTAGGCGCATTGGAAATAGGAACTGTATTCACGTATGCAGCCAATGTTCAGGCGGTGAAGAAAATAACAGCGACACACCTAGAAGGAGATTCAGTAACAACGCACACAAAGAGATGGTAATCGTAGTAATTTATCAGGTCCCACAATTGTATGTTCTACTTACCCCATGGCGCAATAGCCCAGAAGAGGCCATGGCCTACCAAGCGACCGCTGCTCAGTCCGAAGGTCTGCAGATTATGATGTGTCACGGATCTTCTCGGCCGTTATTCTTGGCTTTCTAGACCGGGGCCGCCATCTCACCGTCAGATAGCTCCTCAATTGTAATCATGTAGGCTGAGTGGGCCTCAAACCAGCCCTCAGGTCCAGGTAAAAATCCCTGACCTGGCCGGAAATCAAACCCGGGGCCTCGGGGTAAGAGGCAGGCACGCTGCCCCTACACTGCGGGGCCGGCTCGAAGTCCCATCTACAGCAGGAAAGTTTTTTATCCTGGCTCGCAGGTCAAGAAATAGGATAGCGAACTCTCTGATCAACCAGTTTCACGTAGACAGTACCTTAGAAAGTTTCCACCTGGCTTCTAAGTCAATAACCGGGCGAGTTGGTCGTGCGGATAGGGGCACGCAGTTGTAAGTTTGCATCCGGGAGATAGTGGGTTCGAACCCACTGTCGGCAGCCCTGAAGATGGATGTACCGGGCGAGTTGGCCGTGCGGTTAGGGGCGCGCAGCTGTGAGCTTGCATCCGGAAGAGAGTGGGTTCAAATCCCATTGTCGGCTGCCCTGAAGATGGATTTCCGTGGTTTCCCATTTTCACACCAGGCAAATGCTGGGGCCGTATCTTAATTAAGGCCACAGCCGCTTCCTTCCAACTCTTACGCCTTTTCCTACCCATCGTCGCCATAAGACCTATCTGTGTCAGTGCGATGTAAAGCCCATAGTAAGAAGATGGATTTCCGTGGTACCCATTTTCATACCAGGCAAATGCTGGGACTGTTCCTTCATTAAGGCCACCGCCACTTCCTTCCCACTCCTAGCCCTTTCCTGTCCTATCGTCACCATAAGACCTCTCTGTGTCGGTGCGACGTAAAGCAAATTGCTAGGTCAATAACTGCAGCAGTACATGTTTCCTCCCCATATTAGGTTTGGGTGGCCTGAGAAGTCTTTAAATTGTTCCGTTCTGATCTCACTGGTATTTCCGTTTAGTCGTTGGCTTTCTGCTCCTCTGATAACGTGTTCAATCCCATCTGAGATGATACAATTTTTAATGCGATAAATTTGTGTCGTCCTTTGGAACATTATAATGCTTCAATGGGACAACATTTGGACTCGGTGCGGGATGTGATATCCAAGTGGCATTAGCCACTGACTTTTCACGAGGGCGGCCGTAGTTCGAATTCTGGTCACTGCAAGTAAGATTCCTGAAAGGTCACTTCAGTAGGGTTTGCATTCCGGGTAAAAGAGGAGATCTCACTGCTATGATTACGATATCAACATCCGTGTAAAACTACAAGGTTGTTTTTGTTTTTCGGGCTCAATATCAATTCATTTACCACCGAATCTCGCTATCTCCGGGAATACATTTCAAGTTAATAATTGTCCTATCTTTCTAGGCATGTCATAAAAGTTTCAGCTCTCCGAAAAGGACATACTTCAATTGCATATTTGAAGAGCACATGACTCCATTTAAAAACGCTTTCCCTAGCTGCTTTGACATGACAGGTTTGGTCAACTAGCAGCAGTCTGTTTGGGTTTTCTAACACCGAGCGAGTTGGCCGTGCGGTTAGGGGCGCGCAGCTGTGAGCTTGCATTCGGGAGATAGCGGGTGCGAACTCCACTTTTGGCAGCCCTGAAGATGGTTTTCCGTGGTTTCCCATTTTCATACCAGGCAAATACTGGGGCTGTATATTAATTAAGGCCACGGCCGCTTCTTTCCCAGTCACCGTTCTCGGTCTCCTCACCATCACCGAAAACCTTCAGAAGTTCGTGTGATGCCAAACACGGAATACAATAAATCTGATTGTTTAGCCAGCGAGCTACCTGATAACACTACTAGTGTTTTTGAACTTATTTACAATTGTTTCAAAAAATTGTTTATTACAATAATTATCTTAAATATGCACGTAACCCATTGTCCATAATAATGTACACAAAGCTATGGATTGTTTTCTAATGCTTCACATCAGTTTTACGTGTTAGAAGAGTTCTTCTCTTCAGTTTTACTAACAAAATTCTATCTGTCAGAAATAGTTGAAGGTATAATTATTTTAAAATAATAACAGCATTCAAAAATGGACCAAAATAAATCAGCTAAGGGCATTCACTTTTTTGGTTTTATAAGTAAATAAATGGTGTTTAATGTTAGAGAAAGTTGCTTACATTGGATATAATTTACTTTTTGTTTAACGAACAGTCAAAACAAGCTTAAATATGGACAATCATACTTTTTACCCCTTCTCAAATGCAATATGTACAGGAATATGGGAAAGCAAACGATCTATTTGAGATCGGGCAAGTTGGCCGTGCGGTTAGGAGCGCGCAGCTGTGAGCTCGCATCCGGGAGATAGTAGGTTCGAACCTCACTGTCAGCAGCCCTGAAGATGGTTTCCCGTGGTTTCCCATTTTCACACCAGGTAAATGCTGGGGCTGTTCCTTAATTAAGGCCACGGCCGCTTCCTTCCCATTCCTAGGTCTTTCCTGTCCCATCGTCGCCATAAGACCTGTCTGTGTCGGTGCGACGTAAGGAAACTAGCAAAAAAAAGATCTATTTAAGGGTCATGAAGGCCCTTGAAAGAGTGGAAAGTAGAAGCTTCCATTAACCGTAACCTCGATACTAAGTGGAATAGAGTGACTGATGGCCGGTTTCACCAAGCTTTGTCATAATATGCTTGACGGCTGTCAAAAATGACGACCCGTTTCTTTTTGACGCTTCGTCAAAACCTTTTACATTTCATCATCACTAGTGAGCTGGAATAGACGCTCCGTTTATTTTGACAGGATCTCGCATTTCAAAACGACGTTATATCGCGATATATCGAGTTTATCGTACGTTCGGATTGCCATTTCTCGATTAATAATTGAAGTACTGAGCCGTGGTTGAAAATAGACTTGTTTTGTAATTTAATTTTCTGTTGTAAGAGTGGTCTCAAAAATGGAAGATAATAATAATATTTCGTCAAAGAAGAGAGGATCCAAATTCTCTGAAGACGAGAAGAGTTTGTTCGTGAGTCTTGTTGCCGAAAGGAAAGAGACAATCGAAAACAAGAAAACCGATGGCATAACGTTGCGTGATAAAGAGAAAGCGTGGATAGAACTAGCAAATTGTTTTAATTCTCATGAATTTGTTTGTAAGAGGTCAGTGAAACAACTGAAAATGTTTTATGATAACTTCAAAAGAAGGGCTAAGCAAAAAAGATGCCAGGATAAGGTGAATATGTTTAAAACTGGAGGTGGAGTTGCTGTAACCCCTTCATTAGATCAAACATCATCACAACTCCTAGAAATAATCAGGGACCAAGTAGAGCCTCTTCCCAACAACTTGGATAGCGACTCTGCATACATAGGCCTAACCGCATCCAGTAGCAACACTATTGAACCATGCAATGTACTGGTGACGTTTGAAGAAGAACCTAGTACAGAGATCCTTATTCCTACCAGTGAAGAAACGGTCCCGAATACAATCCATGACCTTCCACCATCAACTAGCGGTAGCAAGATATCGTGGGCATCAAGAAACCGGCCTTCTTTTAAGAAGACAAAGAAATCAGAAGCATTGAAAGCTCGTGAAAAAGTTATTGAATTGTCAGAAGCAAGAAGGGATCTCTGCAAGCAAGAATTAGACATGCTGCAATTAAGGCATAACGAAGAACTAGCCTTAATACACATGAAAAAAGAAACCGAAAAAATTAAGCAAGAAAATGAAAAACTGAGAAGTGCAGTGCTAGAGGCAAAACTTTCCTTTTATTTGAAGAAACAATAGACAAAATTTATTAATAATAATAATAATAATAATAATAATAATAATAATAACGTAATAATGATCTATGAATGTGTTAACCTATAAACTTAAGTAACATTATTAACCAATGACCTATTAGTAACAAACATACAGTCACATTAAATATTGCCTGTTATATGCTATAGAAAACAATAAAGTGTGTGCTTGTTTTTGTAATATTAGTGATACAGAACTCGTGTGTTTTAAATGTATTCCACTTTTAAAGCAGTGTCTTAACGGAAATGGTTTTCAACGATTCTGTTCCGATTAACAACTGGAGGACCATCTTGATCAGCTAAGCCAGGTAGGCCTACATTAATTTCCTCAAAGACTAAATAATTCCTGTTAAGTCGTCTTTTTTCTTCTAGGTAGTGATGGAGTACTTCATCTTCCGGGGGTTCATCTTCCTTTGTTTGCATAGCAATATTATGTAGCACAGCGGTAGCCACTATGACAGACAAAGACGTTGTTACTGTTGTTTTTAAACCCAGTGATAAGGCCGGAAATCTCCTTTTCCATACTCCATATTGTCGTTCAACAGTGTTTCTTGTCTTAATATGGGCTATGTTGTAGTTTTCCTCGCCTTGATTTCGTGGATTTAAGAATGGCGTAAGAAGAAAACGTGTTAGCCGATATCCATTATCCCCTAGGAGATGTCCGTCTTGGATTCTTCCCGTCTCAAATTTCATTCTTATTTCAGAATTATCAAAAATAAAACTGTCATGAACCGATCCAGGCCATCTAGCAACAATATTCCTTATTAGTAAATTAGCATCACAAATAGTCTGTACATTAATTGAGAAATAGGACTTTCTGTTGCGGAAAACTTCTGCATTATGTCCACCAGGAGACAGTATAGGTATATGTGTGCAGTCGATGGCACCTATTACTCCAGGGAAGTTGCTTATCATATAAAAATCGCGAATAACTGAACGAGCTTCGTCACCTTCAGGAAAATTCACATACAGGGGTCTCAAGGAACCAATTGCTTCGGAAACTTTTCTAATATAGCGACAAATTGTTGATTTAGATACACTATTCACATCTGCTAGTACCAATTGAAAAGAACCAGTAGCATAAAAACGTAGAGTTAAAAGTAGTTGTTGTATCGGTGTTAACGGACGGTTTCTATTAGTAGGATATTCCAGTCTATTTTCAATTTGCTCTAAAAGTTTCAGTACTACTCTCTTGGAAAGTCTGTACCTAGTTACAAAATTGAAGTCATCCATTGAGAAGAAATGATCATTACGGTCAGAAATTGCACGTTCAGGTCCCAGATTTTCCAATAATTCTATATACAGTAATTCAGCATCAAAGTTGTCTCCCACATTCATGATCTTCTAAATAACGTTCTGTGAAATGCTTTAACACTTCCTGTAAAATGTCGGAACGCTTAAAACACTTTAAAAGAGATCTATAATTTCCAACTACTATTGAACACTGCAATGTTTACAACACGGACACACCATTTTAAACGAATCGTCATATTTGAAGGTCGAAAATCGGCGCGTCAAAATTGACGGTGCGTTTGACGATCGTCAAAGTAAACGGACATTGAAGAAACGAAAAAATGGACGATAAACGAATCGTCAAAGTTAAACAGTCGTCAAATTCATAAACGAAGCTTGGTGAAACCGGCCATGAGTGAGTTTACAGCGTGGTACGGGCCACGTCGTTATGAACTTGCATTCGGCAGACGGTAGGCTCGATCCCCATTATCAGTAGCCCAGAAAATTATTTTTGCGTTATTTCCCATTCTCACACTAGGCAATGATCCAAACCACGCAGCAAACTCATTCGGTATAAAAAATTGTATCTTATAAATAAAGATGTAGGAGGTCCTCTGTCGGTAATGTCATTTATTTCGCCATATTTGGATACATTTTTCCGTTTAGGGTCAACTCAAGATCGTATCAGTAGTTTTTAGCTTTCGTGTCTGTTTGCTTGTTTGTCTGTTTGCTCCACCATCACGAGCAAACGGCTGAATCGGTCTCAACCAAGCTTCATATTTAGGGTCTACACATCCAGGAGAAGGTTTCGATATTCATATCATTTAAAAATCACTGAATAGACTGGGAGTTTTAGAAAGACCAGAGGAGTCTTTTATTTTCAATTTTCACTTAATATCAACCAATCTTGATATTTAGAGTCTACACATCCAGGATCATATGTTGATATGCATGCCATGTAAAAACCACTGAATAGACTGGGGGTTTATAGGAAGATCAGAAGAGTCTTTTACAATTTTATTTTACACTATGATTGTATCTCGACCAGACTGCAGCCAGTGACGAATACCCTCGCAGACGTACAGTTATTTGAAGGATCCATAAGAGGAGAAAATCAGAGGATGCATAGTATTTCACTCGGCTTGAAAATTAATCCCACCTAATGTAACTCAACACCGAGGAAACATGGCTTTTTTCAGCCTCATCATATTTCACGTTACTGCCATGCGCTTTTGTACGAAAATGTCATTTTAACGTGATGCATTAAACGTGGAAATAGAGCCATGTTACTTCGCATGAATTCCTGAAGGAAACATGTGCGAAGAACGGGTACAAATGCTAGTCTTACAATAATATTAATTAAGGCTATGGCCACTTCATTCACTCTTCTTGTCGTCAAAGGTCTATCTGATTTGGCGGGACGTTAAACTTCTAGAAAAATCTATACCCGGCGCCTTTATCGCCAAGAATTAGAAAGTAAATATTTCTGGTGTAGAATGAGTGAGCCCCAGGGTGGCATGTCTCTCCAGATGTGGAAGGCTCGTGCGTTAATGTTTCGACTTTCTGACGAAGAATCGAACCCACATTATTCCGAGTTAGACGAGCACGCACGCCTTGGGTAGGCAACACCCGATATGAACATGCCAAAAATGGCGCTAAAATTATATTATGAAGGACAATAGAGTAGAGCTCCGGTAATTCGAGTTAAGCTGGACTGACGCTGCCTCGAATGAAAAACAAACTCGGATTAAACGGAGCAATCAAGGGTTAATGCGTGAATAAATGCTGAACCTGAACAAGAAATTATTAAATTATAAATTACTTCCCTGTGTAGATATGAGCTTACACGACCAAGGTGAAACACGAATCTGAATTTAAAAAATACATTATCCAGTCTTTTGTCATAAAACGTGACAGAGCCTTCAGAGAAGCAAAGACTGTTGACGTCGTGATCATAGCCACCAAAATCCTTAAAATGTATCGTCTAAGTACGGAAAACATACTTGTGAGAAGCGTATAACCAGGGTTTTATTGCATTTCGTTCAATTTTAAGACTGGCTCGGATTACACGGATCCTCGAAATACTGTACTAATTTCTTCTGTCATTTTAGGAGATGAAATTAATAAAAAGTAATGTTTTCCACCCGTGTAGAAGAATTTAGGTCTTCAGGAGTTAATAAAAGAAAATGCTTAATACAGAATCCACTTGGTTTGCACAAAAACTTGATGGTTTCCTCCTCTATTGCACATCACATAACATGTTCGTTTATTTGATAGCGTTCAATAGTGAGGGAAGCTGCTTCCCTTCTCGTCTTCTCCTTCACCGTTCCTTGCCCCGCCTTGCGGCTCTTCGCTTCATCTTGTGACGGTGTTTGTTTAATAAGCTACACGACGACGTCGGAAGAGGCAAGATTAATTTAAAGGCATACAAGCTAGAACGCGAGCTGTCGTAGGAGATGTATCGTGTTATTACTAACCCAAGACGGCGTGGAAAAGCAAACTAAGAGACCGCAGATTCTCGAGCCGTTTTGCTGCCTGCTGTAACTTACAGTCAATCATATAATCATTCTAGGATACTCACTTAGTATTGACATTTACTTAGATTATATTGGATTTTTAAGCCTGTGTAGAGATCAAACACTGCTGAAAAATAATATATGTGAATTCACATGCACACATCACAAAAACGTTATGCATCACCCGCCAAAAACATTCGAAGACATTCAATACGATTTTGACGCGGTAATTCAACAGTAATGCATCTTTCAGTTCATTCACAACCAAAAACAAACAATTCACTTTGACTGTAAACTAAAAGAAACACACATCACTTTTCTTTAGGTAAGCCCATTGTGTAGCAACCTCATTTAAAACAGAGTAACATGTCCCCTTGCACGAATGCAAGCCTGCACCCTACGTAGGATAATGCCCACGAGTTCATTTAACCACTGTTGGTCTAATTCACACTATATCATTCTTCAGTGGCAATCCTGCATAACTTCCGTAGATTTCGTTGTGGGGCAGAACGTGTTCGCACAGCTCTTTTCAATCGATCCCATGCATTTTCCATGGGATTTGTATCGGGAGACCATGACGGGCAATCCAGTCCGCTGATATCGGCACGATCGATTAAGTCATTGACGATGCCTGCACGATGGACGCGGGAGTTGTCATCCATAAACTTGAATTCTTCCCCGAAATGGTGATAAAACTGTTCAGCGATGGGATGGAGAATGTTATCCCTGTACTGGGGAGCGTTGAGTGTGGACAACAATGGTGTCCGACGCCCCCACGTGATGTCACCCGAGAACATCACCGATCCGCCTCCTTGCTCTGCTGGATGAACGGGATGTGTCTGGCGTTCAGAATTACCAGGTGCCCTCAACACACGTTGTCGACGGTCATCGGGTATGAGACATATGCGGCATTCGTCTGTGAAGAGGACTTTGCGCCAAATTTCCACAGTGCATTCTTGGTGATTTTGTGCCCGTCTGTACCTTTCAGCATGGTGTCTGGGCCGGGCCTCTCCATGGCCGTCTAGAATACAGAGTCTGTTTGGTGCAGTTTGATTGGACACGTGCCTTACGGTGGCCCCCATAAAGTCATTGCTAATCATGGTGGCAGTGTAGCCGGGATTCCTGTCGCCTAGAACTTGCAGATACTGGTCACCTGTCGCAGTTGTTGCCCTATGGGTGAGCAGTGCGGGGCAAATCATGAACACTACGCGGGTTTTGAAATCGATTCGAGGTCCGTACCACATTACTCTCGCTCACTGCTATTCGCCTAACAAGTCACTTGTAGGTCAAATCATGAACACTACGCGGGTTTTGAAATCGATTCGAGGTCCGTACCACATTACTCTCGCTCACTGCTATTCGCCTAACAAGTCACTTGTAGGTCAAATCATGAACACTACGCGGGTTTTGAAATCGATTCGAGGTCCGTACCACATTACTCTCGCTCACTGCTATTCGCCTAACAAGTCACTTGTAGGTCAAATCATGAACACTACGCGGGTTTTGAAATCGATTAGAGGTCCGTACCACATTACTCTCGCTCACTGCTATTCGCCTAACAAGTCACTTGTAGGTCAAATCATGAACACTACGCGGGTTTTGAAATCGATTCGAGGTCCGTACCACATTACTCTCGCTCACTGCTATTCGCCTAACAAGTCACTTGTAGGTCAAATCATGAACACTACGCGGGTTTTGAAATCGATTCGAGGTCCGTACCACATTACTCTCGCTCACTGCTATTCGCCTAACAAGTCACTTGTAGGTCAAATCATGAACACTACGCGGGTTTTGAAATCGATTCGAGGTCCGTACCACATTACTCTCGCTCACTGCTATTCGCCTAACAAGTCACTTGTAGACATAAAGCAACAATCCGTGAGCGATCAAACATTGATATCCGTCGCCTTGCCATCGCAGAACGTCCATACACCATTACAATAGCCCCACACAGTTATCTGAATGATGGTAGACATATAACTGCCTCATCGACATTCATCGAAATGCTTGCAATAGATGGAGCTATAAGCAAGTTCGTTAGACAGTTAATGTACGAGGTGTTTTGCATCATGTTAACGTAGGTCGAGGAGGAATGTTTTTATGACATACATAAGTGATTTGCCTTTGCTGGCGAGATGTAATGTTTACAGTGCACTATGTCTTCTGGTATGGGCTATATCAAATTTGTTAATTTCATTGACCTGTCTCAGTCTCATCCTTGGCTTTGACAATATGAAAGTGACTGAGGTATGAGTGAAGCTAGTAATATCATTGCTTATGCAGCCAGTCCCTGTTTTGAATGGTGTGAAAATATCATTCATGGGGTCGGTTGGTTGCATGCATTTCAGTGGGCTTGGCAGACTGATATGTAATAGCAACGGCTGGCTCGGTGAGGAAAGCAACGGGAAACTACCTTACTCCTCATTTCCCTAGTACGCCTCTCCAGTGACGCCTAGGCTATTTATGACAGTTGTTGGCGGAGCTGCAGAGGATCAAACCAGCTGAATACCCAAAATACATACATACATACATACATACATACATAAGCGATGCATAATTTTTATGTGTGTAGCCTTGTATAATCTATAACACTATTCATTGTCGTTCGAAACAATCTCAGGTATTATATGCAACAGTGCTCTTTCATCATTCCATGAGACGCTAAGTAGTCGAATAAAATGGTCCGAGTTAGGCTCGTAAAAGAGGCCAGCAAGCTTGTAAAGCTATGGGAGCTTTCATATCGTGACGGGCAATTGTAAACGCAATGTTTATGACTTTCTATTTTAAATTCCCACGCGCATTGTCTAGGATTCTAATCTCAGGTATCATGATGAAAAGCTAGTAATGAAGCCGGGGAAGTGAGGAGGGGGAGAAGTAACAACCTCGTTAAAAAACCTGGGTCCATCTGGCTCCGGGTGGTAGCACCCAGTAAGGGCCCCTGCCTAGGATTACAGGTGAAACCTGGCCAACGGTCTTGAAGGCGGAAGAGGAACTCTGCTTTAGTTCCGAACGGTGGAGAGGGCAGAAGAGCCTAGTGGAGTGAACCACGAACAAAAATCAAATTTCGGACTAACAATCCGATCTTATCCTGGAATCTAATTCCTCACTTTGTATTTTATACAATTTCAATTGCAGTATGGAAAGTCCGCTGAATGAAGGCACTACCCCAGGTGGTAACTCGAAAGAGAAATCCACCATTGCGTCACGCAATGCATTGGGACTAAAGGTTCTGGGGAGTCCCAACAACTGCAATCAGAAGGTTGAGTCGGAGCAACCATGGAATCCTTCTAAAATAAAATTCAAAAAGGAATTCTTTTTTGGCACTTTAAATGTAAATTCTCTACTCAGGACTGGTAAACAAAAAGAACTACAAATACTTCTAGAAAAAAACAAAATTCAAATTTTGGCAGTTCAAGAAACTAGATTCCTAGATGAAAATGTAACAGATACTTGTAACTACAGGATCTTTAAAGGCAAACCAGCAATCAAAATTATTAAGGGGATGCCACTACTTGGTACAGCTTTCTACATTCATAAAAGTATAATAGGAAATGTAACAGAATTTAAATCCAACTCAGAAAGAATATCTCTCCTATCAATTAAATGCAAAAACAAAACGTACACACTTGTTAATTGCCATGCACCAATAAATGAAGAAAATAGGAAAAACCCTCAAAAAACAGAGGAATTCTGGGTTCGTTTGGAAAATGAAATATCCAAAATTCCGAAAATTAACACCATATTACTAATAGGTGACTTCAATGCACAAATAGGTAGAGAAAAGAAATTTAGGAATGTAGTAGGACATTACCCAGCCCACAGAAGAACAAATACAAATGGTATTAGGCTAATCAGTTTGTGTCAAAGCTATCACCTGAAACTAACGTCAACCTTCTTTAGAAAACTCCCCAGAAAAGTTAAAACATGGATATCTCAAAAACTCAATGTTAGGAGAATTTCAGTTAGATCATATGGCTGTTTCAAAAAAAAAAGTACAAAAGAAATTATGAATGTGAAAGTAGTAAGGAATGGTGAACTTGATTCTGACAATTGTCTCTCTAAAATTAAAGCCAAACTCCTACCTAATAAAGAACAAAGAAAGCCACAGAGGTTAATAAAATATAATGTAGACAGACTTACTATAACAAAAGAATCAATTAAAAACTACCAAGACGAAATTAAAGTGGCTAAACAAGGCAACTGGCAAGAAATATCCAAAGCAATTAATTATGCAGCACAGAAAACATTTGGGCCAATAAAAAATAAAAGGAAAATATGGTGGAATGAAATATGTGAAGAAGCTTTAGCAGAGAGGGCTAAAACATGGAAAAATATGGAAATGCTCAAAGATAATTGAAGATTTTGATCAGTTTAAACAACAAAGGAAGGAAACAGCAAGGATAATCAGAAGTACTAAACGAGCCTTTCAAAAGGAGAAACTTATAGAAATGGACAAAAACTTTATAAAAAATAACACCTTTGACTGTTATCAGACTTTTAAGAATGAATTAAAGGGGTACCAAACTACAAATGTTAGTTTCAAGGATGAAAACGGCAGAATTGGACTAAGCAATACTGAAAATTGTGGGATATTAGCAAGATATTTTGATCAACTTTTGAACTGTCCTGAACCAAGTCATAAATTAGAATTTCAAGATATTGATGAAAATTTGGAAGAAGACATACCACCAACTATAAAAGAAATTGAAGAGGTAATTAAAACCCTCAAAAACAACAAAGCTAGCGGAGAAGATTCTATTACAGCGGAACTTTTGAAGTGGTCCTTGCCAAATATAGCAAATGAGCTACATTTACTCTTTGAAGAAATCTGGAAAACTGAAAAAATTCCTGAGGAATGGAAAGTAGCCTTGATACATTCACTCCACAAAAAAGGTAATAAACAGGACGTTAATAACTACAGAGGAATATCTTTATTAGCAGTGGCATATAAAATATTTTCCAAGATTTTATTAAACAGAGTAGAAACAACACTAGACAATCATTTAGGTGAATATCAAGGTGGTTTCAGGAAAGGAAGATCATGCTCAGAACAAATAATTAATCTTAAGTCAATAATTCGCCACAGGTTACTTAATTCAAATGACATTGTAGTCATGTTTGTAGATTTCAAAAAGGCTTTCGATTCTGTTGACAGGGAAACAATATATAAAATAATTCGAGAATTTGGCATAAAGTCTAAACTGGCAAATCTAATCCGTGAAACACTTACAGACACAGTCTCTAAAGTGAAATTTCTGGGAGAGATATCACAGCCTTTCAAAACAAAAACTGGTGTACGACAAGGCGACGGACTATCCCCAATTCTTTTTAATTGTGTCCTAGAGAAAATAGTGAGAATTTAGAACGAAAAACTTATTGAACTCAACATTTCACCGATAAGGTTAGGAAGAGGAAACAAAAGGATCGAAATAAATTGTCTTGCATTTGCAGATGACTTTGCAATACTTTCTGAAAATGTGACATCTGCTATAACCCAAGTAAATGTCTTGGAAAGAATCGCCAGCAGAACTGGCTTAAGAATTTCTGCAGAAAAAACAACATTTTAAACAAATATTTGGGATGCACCAAAATTTCTGAAAACAGATATTGGCCAACTACAGAGGGTAAAAAATTCAAATATCTAGGGGAAATAATCCAAGAAAATGGTTTAGAAAAATCTGCAGTAGAGGAGAGAGTACATAAAATGGAGAGAGCTTATGGTGTCACCAAAGATATCTACAATAAAAGATGCCTATCCAAAAATGCAAAAATAAGGCATTACAACACAGTAGTGAAGCCAGAATGCCTATATGCAAGCGAATGTCTGGCATTAAACTATAATTTAGATAAACTAGAAATACTAGAAAGGCGAATCATGAGGAACATATTAGGCCCACAAAACACAGCAGAAGGTTGGAAATTACAAAGTAATACTGAAATATATCAAAAAATAGAAAATATATCAGATGTAATGAGGAAAAGGAGACTTATGTTTTTTGGACATTTATATCGAATGCAAGATAGTAGAATAAACAGTAAGATTTTCAGATATTTGTGGGGTAATAAATCAACGACAAGCTGGGTCAATGAAGTAAGAAATGATTTATAAAAAAACATATAACAACAAAAGAAATAAATAATAGAGAAGGCTTTCGGGAAAAAGTATTGACAATAGAAGGATTCCAAGGTAGGAAAGTAAAAAGGACTGGTTCAAAGTGGTCTGAAGACAGAAAGAAGAAACATAGTGAACAGATGAAAGCGTACTGGAAGAAAAGGAAAGAACAAAGAAGAAGGAATTGAAATTGGCACGTGGTCCTCTGGTGGCCCATTCGAAATAATAATAATAATAATAATAATAATAATAATAATAATAATAATAATAATAATAATAATAATAATAATAATAATATCACACTAACTGCTTTTACGATTTTTTGAGACGCCGAGGCGCCGGGATTGTGCCCCACATGAGATACTTTACGTGCTAGTAAATCTACCATTACAAAAGTGGAATATTTTAGCATTTTCCAACACCAATGGTCTGAGTTAGGATCGAACCTTCCAACTAGGGCTCAGAAGATCAGCGCTCTTCCGTAGGGGTTATTGAACTCGCGTCAAAAATTAAGTCCCTTAAAACAACGATCGCAAATTTCTCCTCTTCTTCTAGTTGTGTCTTGTCTTGTATACCTCCAGAGCAACCTCATTTCAATAAATACCAGGTTGGTACTTTCTTTCAGTACTCTTCGAATACTACCACCAAAATTATATACATTCCCACAGAAAGAATCGATAACAAGTTTTGAATGGGCTGAATGCAACACTTGGTGAATACTTAATGAATAATTTATTAATAATCACGTAATGAAATAAATAACATATCATGAGTCAACCAAACTTTCACTCCCATACTGTAAAGTCGGTGATGTGAAAACAATTTTACCTGCGAACTCACTTGTTCGAATTTTGTATTCCTTATCTGAGTTTCGAACCTGTTACATTGCTTCAAACCTAACATCGCTTTAGTTTTGGAAATGCTTTCCTATCATACTCACTACATTTCTTTCATAGTCAATTTATATACAAAAATAAATATCAAACCTATCTTGAATGCTGCAGAATACGAATTTTTCATAAAAATGGTAAATAATTTATATTGTCTTGACTGTGGACGCTCATTACACGTTATGAATTAACAAAGGCTGATAAAGACATCATAGTACATTTTATGTTATATTTTTAGGTTACGCTTTCTTGATTTCTCTTCTCTATTCGCCTCACATGACCTCTACTGAGGTCGGTTCATATCAACAATTCATCCATCGAGTTCATTTCTAATTTAACCTCTACTTCCTCATTCCGATGCCCTCCTGCCATTGTTCCAATCTGTTTGTATCAGCAATATGCTTTATATCTGCTGCTTCCAGTTCACGCACAACATATCATGAGTCAAGTCAGCTTTCTCTCCCATACTGTAAAGTCGGTGATATAAAAATAATTTCGTCTAAGAGCACACAAATTAAAATCTAGCAGGTTCCACCTTTTTCAGTACAAAATACAATGTTGTTGGATGGTTTTTACAACATACATTTTATTACAGAACTAGTTTCGGTGTTCATTTAGACACCATCATCAGCTGCATAGTACGTGGAAAATACATATTGCTATATTTAACTCCTTAAAATCTCTATTATGCTAGGTTTAAAAACTCTCATTTTTATAACAAGAAAACCCTTGTAAGTCAAAATCTAATATCTCATCTCTGAGTGATGAGTTGTCTTCAAATTCCGTAATGGCTTGTAACCGTACAACAGGGTTACAGACTCCATTCTGTATTTATTATTATTATTATTATTATTATTATTATTATTATTATTATTATTATTATTATTATTATTATTATTATTATTATTATTATTATTATTATTATTATTATTATTAACCTGATTCATTAGATTTTATATATTCTGTTTCTCATCATTTAGACTGTAATAATTAGGTATCGCGTATATTATTGTATTTAATCATAGGTTAAGTGAATATGTTTGTAATTATTCTGTATTGTAGTAAGTGAGATTTGTTGGTTTCATATTGTCATGCTGTGGCTTGTAACTTTGGCTAGATGAGCTGGCATAGTATTTTGCAATCGAGGCTATGTTTAACTGTGCAAGGAGATTTCCCAGTGACGCATTCGGCATAGTCATTTTCGGACCGCTTGGGTACGCTTAGACGACACATGACTGATGACATCAGTGCGTGGACACGTGATTGCGACCAAGTGTCAGTATTCGCTAGCTACTGTATGTTGAAGTGGAAGGGATGAACAGTGAGTGGGGAGATGAGTCGTCATCGCGAGGTGATATAAGGTGATGCTACGATAGGGAGAGGTACTCAGTTCATAAGCAGTTGATATCGTGCAGATCATATGTAACAGGCAGATGTATCAAATGGAAGAAGTGGTCTTAGTGTGATGGTCAGAGCTAAGAGTTGTGTTTGAAGAGGTAATCATCGAGGAAGTCTACAAGTGGTGCTTGTATCCGAACAGAGACGGGTACTATGCTGATAAAGAAACATCATCTTCTTGTGAGGATGGACTTCACAAGATGTTTCAATAATATTTTCCAATTATTTAAAATATATTGAGTGGACGTAATTACATTGGAGCTCCCTACACGCGTACATGGTATGTAGGCCAACTCCTTGTTATATAAGAAGATTACAACAGACGGCTCCCGACTTCAGCTCACAGGTTTTCCCAAGAATTTCAAGTTCAACAGCGGTGTATGCAGACAACAGGTAATTAAACCATCAGACATGTTATGCATTCATAACATGAAGAAGAGTGTAATCAGCGGCGATATCACATCTCATTTCAAGTTCATGCCAATAGTTGTTTTTTTGTTTAGATTAAATTTTCCTTTTCTTTGTACCGCAAATCTCACGATATATTTCTTTTGTTAAATTAAAAGACGTAAATGATTGTTCATTGTGACGTAAATTTAGTCATAAACTCAGTTTTATTTTTAATTATAATAAGTGATTCCAGTTCCATGTACAATCCTCAATTGTGGAAATGCAACAGTAATTTAATATTGTCCTGATCCATATCCCTGTATATTGCCAGATATGTGAGTTTATCACCTCACGCCTTGAGATAATTAATATAAGAGGTATGCTCTACCTAATTTTGTTGTTTTTCTTAAAAAGCAACTGGCGCTCAAACAAATGTTATTTATATTATGTGTGAAGGAGATGTAAGTATAAGAGTAGTGGTCAGAGTAGCCACAACGTGTCGCCAGCAACGTGAGACTCGAAAGGTTCAGAAGAAGTGTTTCTGAATGGCAATATACATGGATCAGTTCTTTTAATGAGTACGCACATGTTAAATTCACCGAGTAATGTTAGGAAGGTCATTTTGTTGAAGTTTGTATTTAAGGGGTAATGTCAGAGGAATTGCAAGGGGAAATAGCTTTGAGATCGCGAAAAATTAGTAGGAAACCGAAGATGGACAAGGATAGCAATATGCAGTCAGGTGATGAGGCTGAGGTTATTGTGTCCAAGGAAATCCAAGGTGGTAACATAAATAGGAAGTTGGTGACTAAGGTGGGACCTGCTGAAAGTCAGAAAATAGTAGAAACTGAGGAAAACGCTGTCACGCAAGATCAAAGTAAAGGGGTGATTGACCTGGGTTTATTTAATTTGCTGATGTCCAAAATGACTGAGCAGAATAATGCTATGAGTGAGAAAATTGAAACGGTTATTAGTGAGAAAATTGAATCTCAGAATAATATTATGAGTGAGAAAATTGAATCTCAGAATAATATTATGAGTGAGAAAATTGAATCTCAGAATAATATTATGAGTGAGAAAATTGAATCTCAGAATAATATTATTAGTAAAAAAATTGAAGCTCAGAGTAATGCCATAAATAGTATTAATAAGAAGATTGATGATGTTAGTAATAAGATAGATCATAAGGTGTTAGAAATAAGTAAGCAAATTAATAATTTAGAAAGTAAAGTAAATAAGGAGTGTAGTGATATTATTATTATTATTATTATTAAAGCGTCTTTATTGTGGCGAAGTTAGGGCTCCCGGCCCTTTCTTACACTTAACCACTTCATGTATATACAATGTATATTTTACATAAAATTTAAACATATGAAATCTTTACAACCTAAAGTATAACTAAAGCAACTTAAGTATCACTAACTAAACTAAGGTGAGTAAAGTATAACTAAATTATATACAGGAACACATTGCAATAAACAACCATATTCACTCTCATTCATGCATCCCATTCACACTCAAGAAAGACTGGAAGTGCTTAAAAGATGACGCTGGCAAAGGATTTTAAATTTTGTCTTAGATTTAGCTTCCCTGATGTCATTGGGGAGTTCATTCCACCAGCTCGTGGCGGTGATAGTGAACGATCTATTGTAGGTTGCGGTTCGATGCACAGGAATTTCTAGCGTACAGCCTGGCCGGGTATTGAACAGGTGCAGGGAACTAAGGTAGCGAAATCTGGTGGATAGGTAAGGAGGAGTGTTTTCAGAAAGCACTTGATACACCAAAGTAGTTGCGTGGAGTCTACGTCTGTCATTCAGTCGTAACCAAGATAATTGTGTATAGAATGGGGATACATGGGCATATGGTTGTATGTCGAATGCATACCTGATGCATGCATTTTGGGCACGTTGCAGTCTCATGCTTTGCTCGTTATTGATATCAATAAAAACTGTATCACAGTATTCGAGAATTGGAAACAAGAGTGATTGAATGAGCTTTATTTTCAAGGACCGAGGAAATATATTTTTAAACCGCTTCAGAGGATGCAGGCTTTGATATACCTTTTGGCACACTTTCATCACATGTTGCGACCAGTTCAATGTTTCGCTTATAGCCACACCAAGATTCATAACTGTTTCACAAAATGGAATAATGGTATTGTTTAGTGCTACAGGAGGAATTTCGTATTGTTTTAAGACGTGTAAGTTTTTTGAAGTACCAATGATTATTGCTTGCGTTTTAAGAGGATTAATTTTGAGATTGTTACTCAATGCAAAATTACTTATGAGACTTAAATCAGCATTAACGTTTTCTACAGCACTCTGAATTTTATCAGTTCTTGAGTGGTAGTAGATCTGCAGATCATCAGCATAAAGATGATACTTGCAATGTGTAATCGATTTGGCAACATCGTGTAAGTAAATTGCAAACAGCAATGGTCCAAGTACAGACCCTTGGGGGACACCGATGGGTTTGTTAAGCCACTCAGATCTGCTATTATTTACTTTGACACACTGACGGCGATTTTTGAGGTACGAACTGAAAAAGTTTATTGCCGTCTTGCTGAAATTTAATGAATCCAATTTTGAAAGTAGCAGTTGAGGAACAACAGTATCAAAAGCACTAGAAAAATCAAGTAGAACCAGTACAGTCACTTGTCGAGTGTCCATTGCCTGTCGGATATCATCAGTTACTTTCAGTAGGGCAGTCGTTGTGCTGTGTCCTTTCTTGAAACCAGATTGGTAAGGGTCAAGCAGTGAGAAGTTAGTCAAGTAAGTGAGGACTTGTTCGTGTACCAAGCGTTCTAGTACTTTGGAAAGGGGTGGGAGAATGGATATAGGGCGATAATCTGATGGTAAACTAGGAGAATTCTTCTTAGGAATAGGAATGACGATACCGTGCTTCCACACAGTTGGGAATACTCCCTGTACAAGGCAATGATTAAATATATGCGTCAGAATAGGTAATATGGCACCAATAATATTTTTTATGAAAGATAATGGTATGTCGTCATTACCGGGAGCATCAGACTTGAGGGAGTAAATTACACGCTTCACATCGTTCGCCCCAACTTTTTTGAAAGTGAATTTTACTTGATTTACTCGGGAATGAGCATTTATGGCGTTAATATCATCATTAGTTAGGTCATCAACTGGTTGATTATTATTATTATTATTATTATCATTATTAGGATAGTTAGCATCATAGTCATTATTGTCAGTAATATCATTATTAGTGTATGCTGCTTTCGTAAAATGAGAATTTAGATCATCAAGTGGTATACTGGGTGTCTGCATGGTCAGGCTGCGACCTATACCCATCTGATGCAAATGTTTCCATATTAGTGCTGAATTTCGTCTGTTTGTTATCTCTTGAATATATTTATACTTGCTGTTACGAATTAATTTCTTAACTTGATTTCGGAGAATACGGTAATTTTCGAAATCACTAGTGCTTTCAGTTCGCCTAAATCGCCTATACCAAGCATCACGATTTGCCATGACCGACTTAATTTCATTTGTTAGCCAAGGAGACGAAGGGTGAGAAACTCGAATTTGCTTCTTCGGAGCGTGTTTGTCATACAGTCCTAATATTAAAGAGTTCAGTCTGTCAACCTTATCATCAATGTCATTAGTCAGTAGAATGTCATTCCACGGCAATTGATATGCTTCATTTCGTATTATCTCAGTATTAAAATGCTTGAAGTCTCTTCGCATTATGTACCTGGTTTTGTACTTTGGTGCCTTGAGAGAGTAACATAAGTATATGAGATCGTGGGTCGAAATACCTGGTACAGCAAGCTGTCCATGTTTTACCACTTTCTGCGGATTGTTTGTTATAATAAGGTCAATCAGTGTGTGAGACGTGTGGTTTATTCTGTGAACATGGTTAGTCGCGTCTAGTGTCAGTATATTGTAATCCATGCCATGGAATAAGTTTTGTAAGTATGTTGATTCGTTACTTGTAACTAGGAGATTAGTATTGAAGTCACCAAGAATGATTATGTTTTCGTACAGCGGAG
Source organism: Anabrus simplex (assembly GCF_040414725.1). NCBI lineage: Eukaryota > Metazoa > Arthropoda > Insecta > Orthoptera > Tettigoniidae > Anabrus > Anabrus simplex. The sequence continues at coordinate 691,322,459 of NC_090266.1, read as the reverse complement.
TTAACTTCGATAATGCCACTTCTAGGTCAGATATATGTTGTATGTCCGGCGCCTTGTATACCACTCCGATCAGTAGTTTTTGATTATTAACCAAGAGTTCAACAAACATGAATTCAGGTCGAAATGGAGTCTTAGGATCTGAGGTCATAATTATTTTACTTTTTAAGTCGCTACGGCAATATATAGCGCAACCGCCCCCTACACGATTTAAACGATCTAGGCGATGTAACGTCATGTTATTCAGCTTTGCGAGATCAGATTTGAGTGACTGCTGTAACCATGTCTCTGTTACACAAATACAATGCAAGTTACTGTTACTAAATAGAGCCTGTATTTCGTCAAAGTGACAAAGAAGCGATTGTGCATTGATATGACAACACTGAAAATATTGTTGGTGGGGAGCTAACATTTCCTTAAGAATGTCTCCTGCCACAGCTGGTGAAGGGGAAGGTAAGGGTGAAGGCGGACGACAATGAAGAGATCAGAGCTGAGATGGAATTGGGTCGGAGCAATCTCCATGCGGAAATAGAGCAAATTAGTGAGACATGCATCAAACAGATTGATGAATTAGGCGCCAAGATCGAGTCCAATAAAGGAGAAATCAATGAGTTAGTAGAAGAAAGGTTTGAAAAGATAACCAATACAGTGGGGCAAGAAACTAGGAAATGTATTAGTAGGGTAGAACAGGTGGAAAGAAAACTTGGAGAAGTAGGTGATCTAGAGAGTGAACAAAAATCATTATCACAGAAGGTGAGAGAATCGGAAGAAAAATTACACGAGAAGTTAAGAAAAATTGAAGAAAAGGCTGAGGAAACATTGGAAGAAAAATTTCTGAGTTGCCAGAGAGTACTCCAGCAAGAAGTGCGTGATAGTAAGAATGTACGTGAAATAATTGTAAATAATGGTTTAATCACTAGAGATCATGATTTACCTAAGTTTTCTGGGAAAGAATTTAACCCGATGGAATTTATGAGAGTAGTAGAGAAGAAATTTGCTGTTCAATTAAGAGACAATATTATTAGCTGGGAAACTGTATTGGAGATCTTATCTAATGCTTTCGTAGGAGAGACTAAGTCTTGGTTTCAAGTATATAAAAGCTCGATGTCTAGTCTAACTGAATTTAAGGAGAAATTCATGGCTAAATTTTGGAGTGAAGGTGTTCAGATTAGAGAGAGAGAGAGAGTAATGTTTGGCAGGTATAATTCTAACGAGGGTGTTAGAATGACTGAATACTTTTTGGCTCATGTTTTGGTGTGGAGAAATTTAGAATGTATTGGACCTGAGGCTGATATAGTTAGACTTATGGCTAAGCACTATCCCGATAGAATAAGAGAAGCTGTTTGTATGCAAAGAGTGGAGACTATTAAGGAAATGGAGATTTTGTTGGAAAGTTTTGATGCTTTAGGTAGTAGCTTGAATAATAGTAGGACACTAAATAGGAATGTAGAAGGAAGGGGTAACCAATCTAATAATCAGGACAGGACTATGAATAATCGTAACTACAGAAGAGAATATCAGGAGAGACCTAATAATAATTTCCACAGGGAGAGAAATTATCAAAATAGTTCGGAAAATTTCAGGGCTGGGAGGCGTGATTATGGTAATCAACCAGAAGCTGGGAGGCGGGAGAATACAGGCCATAATAATAATAATAATAATGACGCTAGAGGAAATAGGCAACAGGGGAGGCCGACTGAGGTGTGTAACCAACAAGTCGTAACCGAACCTAGTACTTTAAACGCGCAACGGACTGTATAAACAGGTCACTGAGACAGTCCGTAAATGGTGAGTTCACGTATAAGGTAGATAAGCATGTTAATGTTGACCAGCCTATAGTTGTAAGTGAACATGATTGTGACCTAAGTAGCAATAATTCAAATATTTTAAGTGACGACTTAATCGTAAACAATAAATTTTATAAGTGTAATTTAAATTTAGATATAAGGCAAGATTTGTTAAGTGATCTTATATTATGTAATGAGGATAATTTAAGTAGTGTTACTGTTACCCCGACGATTGAACTGCTGATATGGGGCAGAAAAGTTAAGATTTTGTTGGACTCTGGTAGTGAGAAGTCATGTGTAAATTCCAAGCTGTATGAGGAAGTTTTAAGAGAGAAGTATGAGGTAGCGGAAATTCCAGTGAGGAATACGTTCATCGTAACAGCTGTTGGAAACAAGTCTCAAAGAGTGAATAAACAAATAGCTGTCCCCATTAGCATAAGTGGAGAATGTATTTTCCAACCATGCTTAGTTGTGCCTAATTTAGTTTATGCCGTTATTTTAGGTACCGACTGGTTAACGTGTCACAAGGCTAAATTAAATTTTGATCTGTGTAATGTCAATCTTATTTGGGGAAAGAGTAGCAGGGAAGTCAGTTTACCATATGATGTTTTGTCAGAAATTAGTGCGAATAAAGTGTGTTCTAGTACGGAAGGATCTTGTGAAATTCCTAATATTAGGAAAAATATTGATGTCTGCCATGTGTCCATACAGAGAGATTCTAGAGATGAATTGTATGAGACAGTGGAGAAATGTAATTTAGCGGAAAGTCAGAAGGACGAATTGTGTGAATTATTGATATCACATAGTGAAGTTTTTAGTGACCGGCCTGGTAGAACACATCTTTACGAACACAAATTTAATGTTCTTGATAACTCAACTTTTGTAGGACCGAAATATCCCATTCCGTTAAAATACGCTAGCGCTGTTGAAGAGCAGATTGACATTATGCTAGATTATAATATAATTGAACCATCATGTAGTCCTAATTTGAATCCACTTATTATTATACCTAAGAAGGATAACACGGTAAGATTGTGCATGATAATTTTTGTAAGACTAAATTGGATGAATTTGAACTTGGTGACAAGGTTTTACTCAGAGTGCCACTCCCGTCATCAGCAGAAGCTGGTCAATTTTCTAAGTTTTTCTTGTTATATCAGGGATACTTCACCGTAGTGAAACGGATTGGGAAATGTGCTTATTCATTAGAAGACAAGGAAGGAAATATCGTAGGCACATACAATATAAGAAATCTTAAGAAATATATCATGTGAGTTTGTTGATTAATTTTCATTATTATGTTAATTCACCATATTTTATGAAGCTGGCATTGAGAACAGGACTTCAGTGAAATTAGCGTGTGTTGTGATAATAAGTGAAGCACGGCAGTGCAATAAACTCCAGTGCTTGGAGACAGTGTATATAACGAAATGTCTTCGAGAATTACTTTTGAACACTCAATGAACGTTTGAAACGACAGAAGTGAGAAAGAAATGTAATCTGTATGTAAATAATACTGTATAATCAAAGTGAAAATGATAATTGATAAATGTTTTATATGTGTAACAACGAACATCCAGATGGATGATACTATGTACCAAATTTGTAAAGGGCATTTTTATACATGTATCTATGGTGTACTCGATTTCAGGTGATTGTGTAGATATTTCATGAATCAATCGATTCATTTAATCGATTATTTCATGAGGGAGGCGTTCTGTAACCGTACAACAGGGTTACAGACTCCATTCTGTATTTATTATTATTATTATTATTATTATTATTATTATTATTATTATTATTATTATTATTAACCTGATTCATTAGATTTTATATATTCTGTTTCTCATCATTTAGACTGTAATAATTAGGTATCGCGTATATTATTGTATTTAATCATAGGTTAAGTGAATATGTTTGTAATTATTCTGTATTGTAGTAAGTGAGATTTGTTGGTTTCATATTGTCATGCTGTGGCTTGTAACTTTGGCTAGATGAGCTGGCATAGTATTTTGCAATCGAGGCTATGTTTAACTGTGCAAGGAGATTTCCCAGTGACGCATTCGGCATAGTCATTTTCGGACCGCTTGGGTACGCTTAGACGACACATGACTGATGACATCAGTGCGTGGACACGTGATTGCGACCAAGTGTCAGTATTCGCTAGCTACTGTATGTTGAAGTGGAAGGGATGAACAGTGAGTGGGGAGATGAGTCGTCATCGCGAGGTGATATAAGGTGATGCTACGATAGGGAGAGGTACTCAGTTCATAAGCAGTTGATATCGTGCAGATCATATGTAACAGGCAGATGTATCAAATGGAAGAAGTGGTCTTAGTGTGATGGTCAGAGCTAAGAGTTGTGTTTGAAGAGGTAATCATCGAGGAAGTCTACAAGTGGTGCTTGTATCCGAACAGAGACGGGTACTATGCTGATAAAGAAACATCATCTTCTTGTGAGGATGGACTTCACAAGATGTTTCAATAATATTTTCCAATTATTTAAAATATATTGAGTGGACGTAATTACATTGGAGCTCCCTACACGCGTACATGGTATGTAGGCCAACTCCTTGTTATATAAGAAGATTACAACAGACGGCTCCCGACTTCAGCTCACAGGTTTTCCCAAGAATTTCAAGTTCAACAGCGGTGTATGCAGACAACAGGTAATTAAACCATCAGACATGTTATGCATTCATAACATGAAGAAGAGTGTAATCAGCGGCGATATCACATCTCATTTCAAGTTCATGCCAATAGTTGTTTTTTTGTTTAGATTAAATTTTCCTTTTCTTTGTACCGCAAATCTCACGATATATTTCTTTTGTTAAATTAAAAGACGTAAATGATTGTTCATTGTGACGTAAATTTAGTCATAAACTCAGTTTTATTTTTAATTATAATAAGTGATTCCAGTTCCATGTACAATCCTCAATTGTGGAAATGCAACAGTAATTTAATATTGTCCTGATCCATATCCCTGTATATTGCCAGATATGTGAGTTTATCACCTCACGCCTTGAGATAATTAATATAAGAGGTATGCTCTACCGAATTTTGTTGTTTTTCTTAAAAAAGCAACTGGCGCTCAAACAAATGTTATTTATATTATGTGGAATATATGAAGGTATAATAGTAGTGGTCGGAGTAGCCACAGGCTATTATTCTATACATTCGTAAATGTTGGGTTCATATACGATCTTAAAATTGAGGAATTAAAGTTGAATGCAGTCCTTTAATATTAAAATGCATTCCTTTAATATTAAAATATTAAAATGCATTCAACTTTAATTTCTCAATTTTAAGATCGTACAGAATTGGGAATACCGTAGACCATAGATGTGAGCTCCATACATTACCTCGCCTATATCTTGAGTTGATTTCACTTGCTACGCTACCAACCACGACATACACACACATCCTAAACACTTTAAATCAGGGCCTCTCAGGGTGCATGCACCAGTGCACGACTTCACTTGGATGACCAGATTGCAGACCCCCACTCCTCGATTTGGAGCAATAGCGCTGTCTGTCTCTTTCCCCACGCCCGTCTCGCTCGCTCCGCTGTCCCTCTCTTCCTCACTTGCTCCGTAGCGCTCCTAATCCGATCCGAGTTGAGCCGAGCTTAGCCGAGTAGCCCAGAGACGGAGCGTTGTTCTGAGCCGAACCGAGTGGGACCGATGCAGCGTGCACAGGAACTCTGCGCCTCAGTTTGCACGCGTGAGATTTTGGGAGTTTGAGAGTCCGTGGTTTAAATACTATAGCTATTCCAATCGTGTATTCCTTGCCTGACTTTCGAAACACTTATATTGCTTCACAGCTAACACCGTTTTAGTCTTGGAAATGCTTTCCTATCATATGCACTACATTCCTTTCGTAGCTAAATTAAATAGAAATAAAATCTCAAACTGGAATGTACTTCTTGCTAGTGGTTTTACGTCGCACCGACACAGATAGGTCTTATGGCGACGATGGGATAGGAAAAGCCTAGTAGTTGGAAGGAAACGGCCGTGGCCTTAATTAAGGTACAGCTCAGCATTTGCCTGGTGTGCAAATGGGAAACCACGGAAAACCATCTTCAGGGTTGCCGACAGTGGGATTCGAACCCACTATCTCCCGGATGCAAGCTCACAGCCACGCGCCTCTAACCGCACGGCCAATTCGCCCGGAATGGAAAGTACTAACGTCACAAAAATTTCGGGACGTGTATTATGATTCGGGAATCCCATTTCACCGATAGGTCTTACATTTTCCACACCTATAAACGTGCTAGTATAAACTGGTATCTTATTACATCAAAACAAACTAAATATTTCCTGTAATATTTATACCACTAATACTAACCAAGGAGTAGCCTACGCCGTTTAACTTAATGAAATAAATATATGAATATGCCACTCGACTAATTGTGAGCTTATATTATACCAAAAGTATAGTACAATAAACCCACCGAGGTAACGTTTGAAGTCCGAATGCTTTCGAAATTAAGGGGGAATCTTAAATTTTATAACACAGAGGTTCAAAAGCACATTTTGTCATATTTTTTCCCTAGTTGCCTAGAAAATGAAGAATTTATTATTGAACAAACGTGGGCCTAATTGTTGAGGTCGTTCATCTCGTAGATGATTTAATAATTTCGTGTGGCTATTTCTAGCCGAGTGCAGCCCTTGTAAGGCAGACCCTCCGATGAGGGTGGGCGGCATCTGCCATTTATAGGTAACTGCGTGTTATTGTGGTGGAGGATAGTGTTATGTGTGGTGTGTGAGTTGCAGGGATGTTGGGGACAGCACAAACACCCAGCCCCCGGGCCACTGGAATTAACCAATTAAGGTTAAAATCCCCGACCCGGCCGGGAATCGAACCCGGGACCCTCTGAACCGAAGGCCAGTACGCTGACCATTCAGCCAACGAGTCTCGTAGATGATAATAATGGTATTTGTTTTCAGGTCCCACTACCTACATTTTTATAGTTTTCTGAAACGCCGAGGTGCCGGAATTATGTCCTCCTGGAGTTCTTTTACGTCCCAATAAACCTACCGACACGAGGCTGAAGTATTTGAGCACCTTCATGTACCACCGCACTGAGCCAGGATCGAACCTGCCAAGCTGGGCTCAGAACCCCAGCGCTGAACTACTCAGTCTAGCTCTCGTAGATTTAATAAAGCGGAGGAGAGGCTGTAAGGTACTAACTGGCCTTCGTATCAGATTGCATCTGTTCCAACATTACGCTCCTATGATTGATCAGCACGACTGATTGAACTGTAATTAAAATGTATACGTATAGATAATTAAGCTCACTTTACAAAAAAACAGAAGCCAAAGCCTTGAATGAAAATATCTCTCACTATTACCAACATTAAAAAGGAACGATTTCTTAAGCCTTGTACTTTCGTCAAAAGGTTCAGTCCTGAGCTAAAATTAGGAGAGTAAAATGTCATCATCATCATCATCATCATCATCTGTTTACCCTCCAGGTTCAGTTTTTCCCTCGGACTTAGCGAGGGATCCCACCTCTACCGCCTCAAGGGCAGTGTCCTGGAGCTTCAGACTCTTGATACAACTGGGGAGTATGACCAGTACCTCGCCCAGGCGGCCTCACCTGCTATGCTGAACAGGTGCCTTGTGGAGGGATGGGAAGATTGGAAGGGATAGGCAAGAAAGAGGGAAGGAAGCGGCCGTGGCCTTAAGTTAGGTACCATCCCGGCATTCGCCTGGAGGAGAAGTGGGAAACCACGGAAAACCACTTCCAGGATGGCTGAGGTGGGAATCGAACCCACCCCTACTCAGTTGACCTCCCGAGGCTGAGTGGACCCCGTTCCAGCCCTCGTACCACTTTTCAAATTTCGTGGCAGAGCCGGGAATCGAACCCGGGCCTCCGGGGGTGGCAGCTAATCACGCTAACCACTACACCACAGAGGCGGACAGAGTAAAATGTATTTAGTAGAACCCAACGAAATATACTTCGTCCAGTATTACAAGTTTCCCCTTTTTTTACGAAGAATACTATAGTTTCGGCCAGCTCGACTCATTGGCTGAATGATTAGCGTTAAGGCCTTCGGTTCAGTGGTTCCCGGGTTCGATTCCCGGCCGGGTCGTGGATTTTAATCACCTCTGATTAATTCTTCTGGACCGGGGATTGGGTGTTTGTCTTTGTCCCAATACTTTCCTCTTCATGTTCACACAAAACACTACACTACCAACCACCACAGACACGCAATAGAGATTACAGTAAATCCCTCCATATAGGGTTGGCCTCAGGAAGGGCATCCGACCGTAAAACAAGGTCAAATCCACATGTGGTACACAGTTCGCTCCCACGACCGCACAGATATGGGAAAAGAAGAAGAAGAAGACTGTAGCTTCGGCCAGTGAGCGTTACAAGAATATGATCTTAATAGTTTCTAGACAATACCGTATATACGACGGCAGTGTTCAGTACCGCATACTAAGGAGGGACTAATGTATCCATTAAGATGAATCTGGCCTCGGAATAATGCTGCCATCTTAAAGTATTAAAATCACCATCTCGGGCGACTTACAATTAGTGTATCACGTCGTGTGAGGTGTCTCTTGATTAGTCTCGGTGCATTCTAAGCATATGTGGTAAAAAAACAAATCAAATAGTAAATATTAGAGAAAAAGTAGTCAGAAAATTTTCTTTCGTAAAATTGTGCTATACACGGGGTATAGGGCAATAAATGGCTTCAAAAGTATCACAAACTCAGTCAAGAGAATAGAGCAGGTTATCAGAAATGCAAAATGTCCAAAATCACCAATGTCGAACTTCAAACATCATATCGAGAGCATCTCAGATTTAAGGCGGCCGAGCCTCACGAGGCAAGTTCCACGCTACCGGAGCAAATGGCTTGGAACTCGTGATTTTGAAGATGCACAAATGTGTTCAGAATTAAGAAATCAAATGTCAAGACAAAATCAAACCCGTACTAAATACATACTTTGTCCGAATCCTTGGCCAAATGGTCAGCGTCAAGACCTTCGATTCAGAGGGTTGTGGATTCAATTCCCTGTCAGGCGGGGGATTTTAATCACGTCTGGTTAATTCATCTTCCTTATCTTCATATGCATACACCGCACTATACTAATTATCAAGCACCAGAGAAATATGCAATAGTGAGTGCATCTCTCCACACAGGGTTAGCATCACAAAAATAATCTGGTCGTAAAGCAGTGCCCAGTCCACATGTATGACACAGTTCACACCCGAGACCCCGCCAGGGTGTGGGAAAATCGCCGGAAGAAGAAGACTGACTAAGTAGTACTAGATAATACCTACCACAAGGTACGTTATCTATGTCAAAATGTGCGGCCGTTACCCAAACACAGCCCCGTTCCAGTTTTTCCAAAAATATCAAGATCAAGAAAATATCTTAAGTTTTGTGCGCACCGAAACAATTGTTGTTCATCAGATAAATGAAAAACAATTTATAAATAAAATCTAATAATTTTATTCAAGTTGGTTGATGTACTAGTTCATCATAAATAATACACCTCGTTGTTATGAAAATGAAAGCTGTGAGAAATGGACATCGGATTGGTCTCCCTAATTTGAACAACAATTTGCTATTTTTCATGGGTATTCAGGAAAATTTCATTATTAAAAATAAAATCAACCTGAGGAAGAATGGGCGGTACACAGTTAGTTGTGATATTCCTTTTACCCAAACGTAGTTAGAGAGTCCCACCTTGAACATCAACCCAAATGTATCCGAGTATTATTCGCTATGAGCAGAGATACTCCTCTCGCTGGGCAGATCTCAACTATTGACTTATTAAGTGCAAGTTTTTTAATTCGAAAGAAACAAGTAACAGGATTGCATCTTCGACAAATAACAATGACTAGGAAGTACTTCAATTATTTTCTATAAAAAGGTACGATGACGGTCCTCAAATAGATATAGATATAATGTAGATGAAATTCGAAACAAGTTCATTCACGACAGCACTTCATACAGTATTATAACATGAGTTAATTCTCAACCTTCACAATTTTCTTTGAAAGCAACCAATGGCAAATTATGTATTATTATAGGACAATCTAAAGCCAATACATAACGAGTGAAGTGGCTGCGCTTGCTAATGAGATACGGCTGTGGAGCCAAGCTCTGCATTCGGGACACGGTGTGGGTTCGAACCCTATCGTCGGCTCTACTGAAAGCGGTTTTCTGTGATTTCCCAAATTCAGTTCCTGGCAAATGCCGGATAAATTCCTCTTCATAGGCCACAGATGTTTCCTTCCACCTGCTTGCCCAGTTTCATTCACCATCATTCATTTCATATTCATTAGCTCCTCCAATGAGTTCGGGGTCAGGAAGGGCATTCGTCCGAAAAACATGCCATATAATTTCATCCCACCTTATCTCCGACACCGTATCAGAAAACGGAACTAATGGTAGACGTACATTGATCAAGCCACTAAATTGCTTGAATCTTTGATATTCATTATCCAATACCAGAATGTTGCCACACATCGCACTATTTGACAATGATAAAATAGTTATTTTTACTTAAAAATGGCTGATCCTGTCATTCGTGAAATACCAGACTAATGAAAATTACCATCCTACAAACTACATGACAACATATCATATCGTTACGTGGCCATGTGACTGTCAGCCCTGTTGTAGGTCCCTTCGCTATTTCCTGGAAGGAATGAGTGGGTCAGGACGGTGACACCCCCCCCCCCCCAAACAGCCTGAGGACATGTAACGGCCTCTGCTTGTATTGTGGTTTTCGTGTGGTGTCTCCGTGGATTTTCTAAACCGCGAAATCGGAACGTTCCTATTCTGGCCGGACACCGAAGATACTAGAACTTCGTCAGCAGGTATATAACAGCAGGCTGGCCGTGAAGAGGACGATGTTGGAGTTGTATACAGTAGTGGAGTGCTGGAGTTCAGTGTTGTTCCCACTGTTCTTGACGGGTAATAGATATGTGTTGAGTAGTTCAGTGTGTGGAGCAGTCATGTGACTTAATTTTGCAAGTTATCGGTCTTGTCTGGAGTAGAGCCAAGTGAACTGCAGTAGTGTGTTTTCATAGTCAACAGACGTGTTTTCGAACCCAACTACAAATAACTGCTGGGTGAAGTGACTCGTGCGTACGAAGCGAAGTGAAAGTCAATCAAGATAACGCAAGGATCGCCATTTCCAGGTCAGTTCCAGCCAGCCGGAGACCCCTGTGAGGGCTAAAAGACTTTTGTAAAATGGCCACTAATTAGCGAAGTGTTCTCATTCATTTTGCAGTATAATTGTTTGTTTGTTTGTGTGTCTACTGATTGGATCATCTTAGATTAAAGTAATCCAGTAAAACAGCCAGTGTTTTCTTCGTAACAATGTTACATTCGTGTTGATGACTGATAGAGAACACCGTGCCTATACTTTACAGACTTGCCGCTAGGTGGGGCTTCATTCACTCCATCCATCCATGACCCGGTCGAATGACTGGAAACAGTCCGTGGATGTTTGAAATCTTACTTCAATACCGAAATATACTTAGAATATCCCATTACCGTCAGCTTCTACATCTAATGCATGCTTCTAAGATAAATTCCCTTACAATGAAACCGTCCTTCAGCACTCTACTATCTTTGCCACTAACCCTTTCTAATATATCACTTATTGCGTTATGAAATGTGTCTGTCATTCCTATTTGATCCTTCACAGAGAGACAGACTGCTCTATGGGAATCCTTACCTGATTTCCACAATTGTGAAATCTACACTTATAAGTACTTTATTTGTCTGCTGTATCTATAAGAAAATCTCCTCTTAATTGGAGATTAACATGTTTTAACGCTCCATTTCAGGTAGACGAACAGAGGGAAGTACTGTATCCGTGAGGATAAATAAAATTCCAGGCGAAGAAGAGAGTCGACAACCGTACCTAGGTAAGAGATGGGATATCATGAATAGCATAAAGAATATGAGTCGAGAGATATTAGAAACTTTGAAACATGAAAACTTGAATAACTAGTGATACTGCTACCACCAAATCGTCTGGCTCCCCAGCTGAATGGTCAGCGTATAGGGCCTCAGGTTCGATTCCTGGCAAATCCGAGAATTTTAACAGCGTATAATTAATTCCTATGGTTTGGGGCTAAGAGTTCTTTGTCATAATACACTTTTCTTCACCTACACACACCTCACCACAATACGAAACACCACAGAAACACTCAATAGTAAATATACCTCTCCACACATGGTTGTCGTCAGGAGGGGCATCTGGCCATAAAGCTGGGTCAAATCCACATCAAGTGTCGACCCGATAAATGTTGATAAAGGCCAGGAAGAATACTGCTGCTGCAAATTAATGTTGTCGTCTAAAACTAGCTTTTGTTGTACACAACTAGGCGAGAGCAGATTTGGTCTCCGCTCAATAGCAGTTTCAGGTAAATTAGTTCTCCTTCTCCAGAACAATTAAAACTGCACCCACAGTGTGATAAGTTATTTGAGGATTCTCTAGCCGAGAAGACAAAGTCTTGTTGGGTTCTCACATAAATACGGACGTGGATTCGATTCCCCGCCAGTAAGTCGAGAAATTTAGAAATGAGGCAAGTTCTTGCAGCGCTGGAGGTACATTCAATATACAACAGAAATGCTTACCTAGTTAATTCCTAGAAGGAAAGGTGGGTCGACACACTACTATGCTATTGGTTTTACGTCCCCTAGGTTGAACATAGGGCTAACTACTTAGTGGAATAGTGAACAAATTTTACCTACCATTTCTCCGTAAGTCATTATTGCCCATACTTAGATAACAAAAGATACTAACATTGTTAATTAATTCTATACTTCTGACAAGTTCTAGCATTATTATCTATGGGTAGTAGATTACAATATGTCGATTCTCCTTGATAGTCGATCGTACTGAAATCAAATACGTTCTACGCAATAATCTTTCTTACTTTCTTGATCTGCTTACACTCCAGGGTTGGTTTTTCTCTCGCACTCAGCGAGAGATCCCACCTCTACCGCCTCAAGGGCAGTGTCCTGGAGCATGAGACATTGGGTCGAGGGATACAACTGTGGAGAATGACCAGTACCTCACCCAGGCGGCCTCACCTGCTATGCTGAACAGGGGCCTAGGTGGGGGATGGGTAGATTCGAAGGGAAGGACAAGGAAGAGGGAAGGAAGCGGCCGTGGCCTTAAGTTAGGTACCATCCCGGCATTTGACTGGAGGAGAAGTGGAAAACCACGGAAAACCACTTCCAGGATGGCTGAAGTGGGAATCGAACCCACCTCTACTCAGTTGACCTCCCGAGGCTGAGTGGACGCCGTTCCAGCCCTCGTACCACTTTTCAAATGTCGTGGCAGAGCCAGGAATCGAACCCGGGCCTCCGGGGGTGGCAGCTAATCACACTAACCACTACACCACAGAGGCGGACCTACGCAATAGTCAATAAACCTAATTCGATTGCCTCCGGACTATGACGAGGTTCGATAATCATCTAAATAAAATGTGGTACATTCCTGTCTTCCTAATACTTATTTCTTTATTTGGTCTTCTTTGAACATACATAAATCCACTAGAATCCCAGGTATAGAATAATTATATTCCTTAAATTGTTACAATTCTCACTTTTTACTACCGTATACATTTTAATTACAAACAAGAGAAAGTCTATTGTAACGTTACCATCTGTAAGGGCAGTTGAAATGAAATGAAAGGGCGTATGGCTTTTAGTGTCGGGAGTGTCCAAGGACAAGTTTGGCTCGCCAGATGCAGGTCCTTTGATTGGACTTCCGTAGGAGACCTGCGCATCGTGATGAGGATGAATTGATGATGAAGACGGCACGTACACCCAACCCTCGTGCCAGCGAAATTAACCAATTATGGTTAAAATTCCCGACCTTGCTGGGTATTGAACCCGGAACCCCTGTGACCAAAGGCCAGGACGCTAACCATTTAGCCATGGAGCCGGAGAGGACAGTTGAGAAGTGTCTGTTCAATAGGTAGTCTATTCCAAGGGTGATATTTCCACTTATAAAAAAAGTAATCATTATTTCGTCCATAGGAGCCTCCGTGGCTCAGGCGGCAGTGCGCCGGCCTCTCACCACTGGGTTCCGTGGTTCAAATAAGATCACTCTATGTGAGATTTGTGCTGAACAAAGCAGAGGCGGGACAGGTCTGTCTCCGGGTACTCCGGGTTTCCCTGTCATATTTCATTCCAGCAACACTCTCCAATATCATTTCATTTCATCTGTCATTCAGAGGAGTGCGACAGGCTTCGGCAGCCGGCACACTTCCTGTCCTCGCCGCTAGACGGGGCTTCATTCATTTCATTCCTGACCCGGTCGAATGACTGGAAACAGGCTGCGGATTTTCATTTTCTGTATTTCGCCCATATGCATTACAGTAGTTGAGTATTTTCGATTGCTATGAGCAATCCAGAAGAGAAAGATTTAATTCCTACAAAGTTGTACCAAACCCGATCATGGGTACGTTCCCTATGCCTTTTATTTTACGTTTCTTGCGTTTTTCCCACAACTTTCTTAAGGTTGAAAAATGAAACGCCATATGACTTTTTGTGCTGAGAGTGCCCGAGGTCATGTTCGGCTCGCCAGGGGCAGGTTATTTGATTTCACGCCCGTAAGTGACCTGCGCGTCGTGTTGAGGATGAAATGATGGTGAAGACGACACATACACCCAGCCCCCGTGCTAGCGGAATTAACCAATGATAGTTAAAATTTCCGACTCTGCCGGGAATCGAACCCGGGACCCCTGAGACCAATGTTCAGCCCGTCAACCATTTAGCCATGGAGCCAGACACTTGAAGTATAAATAACACCTTTTCAACGAAAACTCCTCAGTTGAAATCATAAGTATAGAGGATACAAAGACACATAATATAATGGCGTATGGCCTCCAGAGAGGCCTGGTGCAGGTCTTTTTCTCGTAGACAGCCTATTAGGCGACCTGCATGTCTGTAAAGATGAGGGCCCTACCTAGGATGATTTCTGATGTAGAATACTCCACACATACCCAGCCCCCGAGCCATTGGAATTAACCAATTAAGGCTAAAATCCCCGACCCATCCGAGAATCGAACCCCGGACCCTCTGAATCGAAGGCCAGTACGCTGACCATTCAGCCAACGAGTCGGACATAAAAACAAAAACACCGTGGCACAAACAGTTCATTAAAGCCCTTGACCTACCAAGACATCTGCTGCCCAAACGGATGGTCAACAGGTATTGGAGTGCCACATGGTCAGGTAGACGACGTCCTCAGTCGTATTGCTTGGCAACAGTTGAGGATATTCATCATACGTCCATTGAAATATTCATTTCTAGTTTTCATTCTTTATATATGACGGGTAGGTATTGGAGGATAACAAGCCAAGAACATTATATACATTAACAGTAATATTATGCGTAACTATGAAAACATTATTCATTAAAATTGTTGTACCCAAATAGAATAGCGAATGTGTTTAGCATTATAAAGAGAGCATGGGATCACTTTTGAAATTAACTTACTTCTTACACTTTAAGTTTATTTACTGTTAAAGTCTGAACTTCATGCATACGGCACATGAAATAGCACATAGTAATATTTACAGCAAAATGCAGGCAGGTTCCACCAGATACGCTGCAGCAAGCTAGAATGACTCATCTCTATTCTGAACATTTCCTTCATTAATCGAATGGGCATACACAAGCTTGTGATATAGATAAAGTTATCTGTGTTGTTCATCGTAATGTCCCATAAGATTCGTATTATTAACGAAAAGAGGGAGAAGGAGAATAAAAATAATATTTAACCACTATTTTTCCAGACATTGTTATAAATAACAGCTAAAGGAGTGGCTATGGTTTGTACAGTGCAGTAACATTTTTTTAAATGACTGCAGTATTGAACTCCGCTCTACATAAATGGTACAATGTTTTGGAGATGGACCTCACTTACTGCCTCTTACTGCATTGTGCGGGGAAGTCCAGTCGTTCTTCGAGTCGAACGTGCTCAGTTGTTTGTTTGAATGGGTTTGTCATAATGCTGACAATATGTGCAGTGTCCTTCATTCGTTGTAGCCGTTTGCCATATAAAAATCGCATGTATTTCTTCATATCCAAGTATGCTTTCTTTGTCATGGTGAAAAGTGTCTTTTGAGACTTAAGGAAGTTAACCCTTTACTACGAATGCCTTAAGGGTATAAAAATAAAAATGAAAGTTTCGTAGCTAGATTCAAACTCTGAATCCGTCGGAAAAATCACATGCTGGCTGCGATCAGTACCATGAAGCCACTCCAGGTGACGAAGGTTACGTCTCGTGCCGGTATCTCTGTACTAATGGAATGATCTACGCTATCGCTTCGAAACTGATCTTGTATGTTACAAGTTCTGAACTCGAATGTACAGACAGGTTTACCTTGCTGGAAACACCACAGCGTGCTAAAGAATCATTTCTCTCTAAAGTCCAGATAGTTGCAACCATTACCTACAAGTATAGCATGTACCTATTACTTGGTTAAATGAGTCCACCATTATGTTTTAGGTGGTTTTCCCAATGAATTTGTCCGTAGTCGTGCTTACGTGGCGATAATTATTATATATGTTTATTATAACTCACTTAGAAGAATATCTGAGACTTCAGAAAAGTGAAGTCTTCGTAAAAGATGCCTAGAAGAATGCGAAATACAAAATTTAATAAGGCATGACTCAATAATATTTCGAACCCTCACAGCAGCTTAACCAGGTACATCTAACATACCTAATTCCGCGCAGCTACTTAACTGCTTGAACACCGAGCTCTTACAACACCTATTCAACGAGGAGAGCGAAAGTTCTCGCTTCGTAAAGTTACTGACGTGTTACAACAGCCTTATGGTCCAGTTCTATGACTTTATTGAACGCTATAACAGTAGTAATTACATGGCGTAAGCTATCACATCAGCTGTACAGCATTTGCGTGCCATAGATTATAAAATACTGTGAAAAACTTGTTTCTATCAATATCGATGTGAAGAGACTGTGCAAAATGGCGATGAAATGACATGTCTGTAATTGGTCTTAACCTATCACGTTTTCTATGAAACCGTGAACACCCTGTTCTTTCAAAAGAAAATGGCCTCTTGAACAAATCAGGTGCGCAATTCTCCACCGACAGCTAAAAGAGTGGCTATGGTTTGTACAGTACAGTAACGTTTCGTAAAATATACTGGAGTATTGGACTCCACTCTACATAAAATAGTACAGTGTTTATGAGATGGGCCTCACCTACTGCCTCTTGTACCGTTTTTGCATTGTGAGGGGAAGTCTGGCCGCCTCTGTGGTGTAGTGGTTAGTGTGATTAGCTGCCACCCCTGGAGGCCTGGGTTCGATTCCAGGCTCTGCCACGAAATTTGAAAAGTGGTACGAGGGCTGGAACGGGGTCCACTCAGCCTCGGGAGGTCAAGTGAGTAGAGGTGGGTTCGATTCCCTCCTCAGCCATCCTGGAAGTGGTTTTCCGTAGTTTCCCAATTCTCCTCCAGGAAAATGTCGGGATGGTACCTAACTTAAGGCCACGGCCGCTTCCTTCCCTCTTCCTTGTCTATCCCTTCCAAACTTCCCATCCCACACAAGGCCCCTGTTCAGCATAGCAGGTGAGGCCGCCTGGGCGAGGTGCTGGTCATCCTCCCCAGTTGTATCCCCCGACCCAGAGTCTGAAGCTCCAGGACACTGCCCTTGAGGCGGTAGAGGTGGGATCCCTGGCTGATTCTGAGGGAAAAACTGACCCTGGAAGGTAAACAGATTACGAACGAACTAACGAGGGGAAGTCTGTATCGGACTATCTGGACATAAAATTGCTGTAAGATGTCGCGCAAGATAGGACTAGGAGACATTTAATTCCTAGCTAGTTGAATATGTTTCGGATAAAATAGCGGTAGCTGTACCACCCGGTATATTGTATTCCTTACTCGACTTAAAATCGGATAGTAACAGAAGGTAACCATGAACAATGCTCTCCCTATCCAGTTTATAGCCATTCGAGAGTAGATGCCACTCTAATAAATTGTGTGGCAATAAACGACAAGTTAAAAAAACTCGTAAATAAAATCATTCTTGATATAGTTGTGAAAATAACATAGGTGTACAAACAATAATACCCTAATTAAAATGTCGATTTTTGGATAAACTTTACTGCTTTACGATTCGGAATGTACATTACAAACAAGAACATGCCACTTGTTTACCACTAGGACATTTTATTGAAAGTTCCCGCAAGGAAGTAATATTGTCTGTTACATATAATCGCCTAGCGGCCGTCCTTGACGCTCCTTTCCCTTCCACCGAGCTCGATAGCTGCGGCCAGTATCTAGTATTCGGGAGATAGTAGGTTCGAACCCCACTGTCGGCAGCCCTGAAAATGGTTTTCCGTGGTTACCCATTTTCACACCAGGCAAAAGCTGGGGCTGTACCTTAATTAAGGCCACGGTCGCTTCCTTCTCACTCCTAGCCCTTTCCAGTCCCAACGTCGCCATAAGACCTGTATGTGTCAGCGCAACGTAAAGCAACTAGCGTTTCCCTTCCTTGGCTGGTGCTGCGCCCTTGCGGAATGCTCCATTAGAGTTGTGGTGTCGGAACATACCTACAGTACCATTATGAAATTCGATCTAAATATTTTGTAAAAATTGAACCTATGTGAAAAATATACATTTCAAAATTGTTTGCATCTCTTAAATTGATTTTGTGTGGCATTTTTCCAATTAACTCAATGATGATGCCACTTCAGAATGGTAAAACAGGACTAGAATCTGAAGTACCATTTTAATCAAGATTGCCTGTTTGTTGTACACTTCCTAACACAAAATATGATTGGCTGAAAATTCCAAGTCCTCTAATACAAGCACGACCAAAGAAAAGGTGTACACAGCATTTTCTTGGGTTTTTTTTTTTGCTAGGGGCTTTACGTCGCACCGACACAGATAGGTCTTATGGCGACGATGGGATGGGAAAGGCCTAGGAGTTGGAAGGAAGCGGCCGTGGCCTTAATTAAGGTACAGACCCAGCATTTTCCTGGTGTGAAATGGGAAACCACGGAAAACCATTTTCAGGGCTGCCGATAGTGGGATTCGAACCTACTATCTCCCGGATGCAAGCTCTTGGGTTGTTAATACAAGGAAATTTATTTGCACTTTACCAATAAAGAGTGCGCGTCTGTGCTCTTAGAATGAGTTTAAATAATAGCATTAGTTACGACTTGCTCTAAATACTGTTTGCCACTATTCTAACATGGTAGACCTATGTTCGTTTGCTGACAAAATCTGTATTAGACAAATGCATATTAGAGAGTAAAACTATAAATATTTAATTAGCATGGGACGAAGTTTACACATTTTGACGCCCATTCCTCTGTACAACTCTCCGCTCAGGTTTGTGTCAGGAACTGCACAAAGAAGTAAATAAGATTCCTCAGTCGTGTTACCAATAGGCTCTTAATGGTTAAAAACATATCCCTAAAATGATTCATAACACAGATACAGTCCATCATGGTAATCTCTTCCATCAGGTGCTGCTTGTTGCTGCTTAGTTCTGAAGTGCACTAAAGGAACGCTCCAATAGTGTCATTCGTTTCCTCTTGTCAAGGACTATTTCTTACTCCCCAGCCCTGAAGTGCATTGGGTGTACAATCTAGTAACGGTATTCAGGTTGTGCTCAGGCCTCAAGTATGCTAATTGAAGTCTCCAGTAATGACATTCTCGCTCGTCAGGGACCAGCTCTTACACCCCAACCCTGAGGAGGTGCGCTCTGGTAATGGTACTATCACACTTCAACGGACAATGTTTTATTCCACCCCCCCCCCCAATCAGCCCTTAATCTACAGATTAGGTACATTCCATTGTAGTACACTTACTATTTATAGGCCTATACAGTATATATCGACGGCCTAGTTCTAATACCACGTATCTGGCAATGCTGTTTCTATCCTTTATTTCACTTAAGACTGGTCATGCCTCCCAGCCTCATGTTGATATGCAGTCCATCAGAACAATTTTCGTTGTGATAATTTTCCTATGCTATTCTCTAAAGGAAAATTAACCTTACCGTACTGTAGGAATGCCATTTATATGACGGTCTATTTTCCTTTACACGTAAGCGTAGGAAAATGAACACAATGAATATTGTTCTGATGGACTGCATATCCACATGTGGCTGGGAGGCGTGACCAGTCTTAAGGATAATAATGGATAGGAACAGCATTGCCTGATCCTTGTTAATAGAACCAGGCCGTCGATATTCTGCCTTTGCTAGTATGTTATTCCTCCAGGAGAAGTGTTATCCTCCTATCGCATTACTTATATCAGTCAACATCCTCTAGAAGTTTATCTGCTTCTCAGTACTCCTTGATGTCCTTAAATTCCTTTCACATACATACTCTGACACCCAACTAATCATTTCCCTGCATTTCTCACTAATTTTCTTCTCTTATACTCATCTTCAGATCAAGTTTACTCTAGAGTAATATAACGTCCATATGAACGGGTTGTTGATAGCAAAACGGTCCGAATCGTCAAAAAAAGTACCTGAGAGCTTCCTGAAGGATTAACAAAAGTGAATAACATTTACGTTATTGTGTGTTACCAACATTCTACCCTACCCTAACAAATGGCGGGATGAATGATAATTATCCATCAACAACGGTGTGTGTTTAATGACATAACAACTACTACAAGAAACACTAAGTCCAGTGAATATACTACACAGGCCTGTACTAGCTCCTAGAAACTAAGCAAATACTGTTGGGAGATCAGAAGAATGCACATGCCCGGTGAGGGACGGGGCGAAGTGGTTTTCACCAGCACAGCCAGTGACGCAATGCTTACCATAGCAACTCCGCTACTATCCAGGCGACTTTATATTATCTTCTACTGGCACCTCTTCGCTCTTGTCAGTTGTAATCCAGCAAACTGCAAAGCGTGAGTCAATGTTTTCGTGTAGCAGATAAGAGCCGATCTGTCTGGGAAGAACAGGAAGTTCGTGCTTGCAGGCCACATTCTTCATTCTTGCATTCTTCTCATCTCTACACAGTATACAGCTATTCTATCTCACAACATGGCGAATATTGGACCTTGGCGAAGAAAACCTAAGCCAGCCAATCCAACACAGACTTAACAATCCATCACGTAAATGTGAAAGGTCAACGCCTAACTATCCATGGCAGGACCAGTGCAAAGATCTCCTTGCTTCTTGTCCGGTTAAAAATGCGATGTGAACCATGACATGCACCGTCTATCATTAAATCTTTTGCCATTGTTTCCCCATGATATCACCGAGCAAATACTAGTGATCGGATTTAGGTAAGGGGAGAGCGAGACACCAAACTTAAACCAAATAATATTGTTTGACCTAGTTCTTGGCGAGCTTCATAAGCTACCTTTGTCCATTGCGAGTGTAGGCCAAGTTTGGAAATTCCAGATGGTAGTCTTCCGTCCCTTTAGCGAAGTGTGTGACGGGTGGCTGTTTGTTCTCCCCACAAGCCTCACAGAACAGTCCTGTAGCCCAATAACACCACAGGAAAGCTCTCGAGGCATGTTTCCCTCCGTCTCTGTGAATGAAGATGGTTTTGTTAAACCGATTCCAGTTTTGGACAAATGAGTAATGGCATTTATGTAACCATTCTTTTAGAAGCCAGTGATAAATTTAAAAGAAATTTAGTCATGGTTGAAAAGTTCTACTCTGTATCTTGAAAATATTCCCAATGTGCATTCGCAACATTTTCATTAATACGCATGTACAAGCATGCATGCTTACGTCTTCGTAACATGGTGGCAAGACCTTCATTACTAGGCGTATATAGAGGGTCGGAACCGTACAGACGTATCTCCTAAACGGCATTTTCCTGTTTATTTAACGTATCTGCTAAGTGAAATATCGATGGCTTACTTCTAAAACCTCGTATGTTCCAATGCTCTTCCTACCATTTATATCCAGCTAGACTGGTCACGCCTACCAGCCACATATTTATATGCAGTCCATCAGAATAATTTTCGTTGTGTTCATTTTCCTATGATAATGTGTAAAGGAAAGTGTATCTTGTCCGCCTCTGTGGTGTAGTGATTAGTGTGATTAGCTGTCACCTCTTGAGGCCCGGGCTCGATTCCCGGCTCTGCCACGAAATTTGAAAAGTGGTACGAGAGCTGGAACGGGGTTCACACAGCCTCGGGAGGTCAAATGAGTAGAGGTGGGTTCGATTCCCACCTCAGCCATCCTGGAAGTGGTTTTCCATGGTTTCCCACTTCTCCTCCAGGCAAATATTGGGATGGTACCTAACTTAAGGCCACGGCCGCCTCCTTCCCTCTTAATTGTTTATCCCTTCCAATCTTCCCATCCCCCGCCAAGGCCCGTGTTCAGTATAGCAGGTGAGACCGCCTGGGCGAAGTGCTGGTCATCCTCCCCAGTTGTATCCCCCTACCCGGTGTCTGAAGCCCAGTGGTAGAGACGGGATCCCTCGCTGAGTCCGAGGGAAAAAGCAACCCGGGAGGGTAAGCAGATTAAGAAAGAAAGGAAGAAGGAAAATGGACCTTACCATACCGTATTGTAGTGATGTTGTTTGGTTGGCGAATTTACGCACTCCTACTGTATAATGTATTTAAGTTTCATTTTCTTTTACACACTAGCATAGGGAAATGAACACAACGAACATTGTTCTGATGGACTGCATATCTGTAGACTACGTGGCTGGGAGGCGTGACCATTATTAAGGAAAATAATTGATACGAAGAGCATTGAGATATACGAGGTTTTAGAAGTAAGCCATCGATATGCTCCACTCAATGCCAGAGAAACGTATCTGAAAGCGACCTCAGAGACATTTTTCCGTTTTCCATATCTCCAAAAGGAAACTTGCTTTAAGCGACAGAGAAACTTATCTCCTTTCAGACTCATTCGGAGGAGAAAAGCGTATTTAAAAAATGTGCACCATGTTCCTTCACACTGTACACGCTCTGGATTTACAACGCGATGAAATATTTTTCTGTAATAGAATGTGATCCTGTTCATGGTCACACTGAGCAAAATTTTACAGGCTGATGTAAACTGCACAAAGAAAAACGTGCTAGAAGTGAATCGAAAGGACTTCCTTTATTTTTTTCTTTGCAGAAATGAAATTCTTACGCAAATATGAAAATTGTTCTAGACTGAAATGAAATGGCGTATGGCTTTTAGTGCAGGGATGTGTCCGAAGACTTCGGCTCGCCAGGTGCAGGTCCATAGGCGGCCTGCGCGTCGTGATGAGGATGAAAATGATTATGAAGACGACAAATACACCCAGTCCCCGTGCCAGGGGAGTAAACTAATTATGGTTAAAATTCCCGACCCTGCCGGGGATCGAACCCGGGACCCCTGTGACCAAAGGTCAGCACGCTAACCATTTAACCATGGAGCCGGACTGTTCTAGACTGGATACATGTCTCTTTTTGCTACTGTTTTTACGTCTCACTTACCCAGGCATGTCTTATAGCTAAGGTGGGACAGGACAGGACTAGATCTGAGGAAGAAGCAACCATGGTTTTAATTAAATTATATCTCCAGCATTCTCCTGTGGTGAAAATGGGAAACCACGGAAAACCACCTTCAGGGCTGCCAAGAGTGCAGCTCGAACCCACGATCTCCTCAGTGCAAACTAACAGCTAAACATTCCGTATCGCGTAGCCAACTTACTCAGTACTAGATAATTTAATTTAAGAAAAGACACAACACATTCTTCTTCTTTTTCTACCGCTTTCACCACACCTGTAAGGTCGCGGGTGCGATCTGTGTCGCACATGTGGAATTGGCCCTGTTTTACGGCCGGATGCCCTTCCTGACGCCAACCTTATATTGGAGGGATGTAATCACTATTGCGTGTTCTTGTGGAGGTTGGTAGTGTAGTGCGTTGTCTGAATATGAAGAGGAAAGTGTTGGCACAAAGACAAACACCCAGTCCCCGGGCCAGAAGAATTAATCAGAGACGAATAATATCCCCGACCCGGCCGGGAATCGAACCTGGGACCATCCGAACCGAAGGCCTCAACGCTCACCATTCAGCCAATGAGTCGGACAAACGACACAAAACAATATCTAAATATAATATATGCTTTGAGAAACAAAACAGCCTATAACATAACAGGTAACAGTGGAGAAATCAAGAAGAAAGAAACATATTTCATGCTATAACACAAAAGGCAGCTATAATGTACATGAAGATACAATTCGGTGTGAAGCTGGAATACGCAAACATATAATCCATGAAGTTCAGAAGAGTAAGAAGAAGAAGAAGAAGAAGAAGAAGAAGAAGAATCTGTGCTAAAAGTGCAAGCTTATGTGGATTAATTCAACGTTTGAATAACGTTGTGTTTACAGTTAACACTGTCGCCCCTGACACTTCAATTTCTTGAGCTCGTCAAGTACTCCCTTCGTAGTCCTTTCCTGCTTCTCTCGTCGTCTACCACCGAATCCATTGCTCTGACATAATCTCACCATCTAACATTATTTTCATCTTCTTCTTAGTCCGTTTACCCTCCAGGGTTGGTTTTTCCCTCAGACTCAGGGAGGGATCCCACCTCTACCGCCTCAAGGGCCAGTGTCCTGGGACTTGAGACGTTGGATCGTGGATACAACTGGGGAGGAGGACCAGTACCTCGCCCAGGCGGCCTCACCCACTATGCTGAACAGGGGCCTTGTGAGGGGATGGGAAGACTGGAAGGGATAGACAAGGAAGAGGGAAGGAAGCGGCCGTGGCCTTAAGTTAGGTACCATCCCGGCATTTGCCTGGAGGAGAAGTGGGAAACCACGGAAAACCACTTCCAGGTTGGCTAATGTGGGAATCGAACCCACCTCTACTCAGTTGACCTCCCGAGGCTGAGTGGACCCCGTTCCAGCCCTCGTATCACTTTTCAAAAATGTCGTGACAGAGCCGGGAATCGAACCTGGGCCTCCCGGGGTGGCAGCTAATGACACTAACCACTACACCACAGAGGCGGACTTTTCTAACTTTACTTAAACATTTTCATTATTATTAGCCTAACTGTCGTTATAACCATCTATCCGTATCTGCAAACATGCTCGCTACCTTCATCTCCGTTACGTCCAGTTTAACGACTTTTCTGGCGAGAACAAGAGTTAACGGTGCACTATATATTGGTAAGATCTAGAACAAATTAGTCACTATCAATGACCTGTCTCCGTCTCATCCTTGGCTTTGACAATATGAAAGTGACTGTGGTACGAACGACGCTAGTAGTGTAATTCCTTATGCAGCCATTCCCTATTACAGTATAAGTGTCGTGAAACACTCATAGCCGGGCATTTGAGGCGCGGGCCTTCTGACCCCAACGTGGCAGGTTTGATCCTGGCTCAGTCCGGTGGTATTTGAAGGTGCTCAAATACGTCAGCCTCGTGTCGGTAAATTTACTGTCACGTAAAAGAACTCCTGCGTGACCGAATTCCGACACCTCGGCGTTTCCGAAAACCGGAAAAAGTAGTTAGTGGGGCGTAAAGCAAATAACATTATTTTTATTATTAAAAACTCATACAGTCGACTGGTGCCTTAATTTCTGTAGGCCTTGTGGACTGATATGTACTGTAATGGCAACTTCTGGCACAGTGAGGAATGCAAACGGGAAACTACTTCACTCTATATTTCCTTAGTATGCCTCTTCAGTGACGCCTAGGCCATCTATGACAGCTGATGTCGGAGCTGTTGAAGACCCAGACGGGTTTCGGAAGAGTACTTACATACTGTACATATACCGTAGTAGAGTCATTAAGTTCGTAGGCTGACCGTCTAGTGTCACTGTGCTGCACTCTAGCGGAGAGTTTGCACCACAGAATGTTGCGGGGACAGTTCTTCGCCAGTCCCAGCAAGAGGTAGTTTCGTGCATACAGTATAAGCAGAACTACGGTCTCTGTTGGGAAGGGTAGTTGATTGTCAGCAGTAAAACTTGAGAATGTCGTAGTTTGAGCAACAGGAAAACTTCAAGTTCTGTCAAAAATTAGGCAGATCCGCTAGGGAAACCTTAGAGATGATTAAGTCGAAATCGCCCGGATCACCACGACAGGAAAAAAGATGTGAAACGGCAGATCGAAAGACTCAAAAACTATGTGATCCTTGAACTGTTAGTGCCAGTCCACGAACATATTCACAGTAGTACGTACATAGGTGCATACTGTGTTGCCTACACTGCAAGCGCCAGTCCAAGAAATTATTGACTGTAGTACACGAGTGTATGTCGTATTGCCTACACTGTAGGCGCCAGTCCATAAACTTATTGGCTGTAGTAGTACATAGATACATACTGTTACAAATAAAACACTGTTTTATTGATCTCATTTAATTTACGGTGACCCAATCAGTGCACACACATATACACAACACGCATCTATACTTGAAAATGAATGGCGACATTTCACTAATTAGTGGCTATTTACAGAGTGTTTCGTTCTCACAACTGATCTCCAGTCTGGCAGTCTTTACCTGGAATGGGTAACACTCCCGTAATATTAATTGTCAGCCGGGTTGATTAGCTCGGATGGTAGACCGCTGGTCTTCTGAGCCCAACTTGAGAGGTTCGATCCTGGCTCACTCCTGTGGTATTTGAAGGTGCTCAAATACGTCAGACTCTTGTCGGTGGATTTACTGGCACTCATGCTGGACAAAATTCCAGTACCTCGGCGTCTACGAAAACCGCGTAAGTAAATAGTGAGACAAAAATCAGAAACATTATTATTAATGGACAGAACTCTGCTTTCACTTCGCTACGAACGCACCAGTATCTCGTTCATCAGTTCCCTTCGTTGGGATATAACACAACTGTGTTAACTATCATGCAGCAAGACGAGAACACTCGGCTCGACTCCAGACAAGGCCGATAACTCAAACATTCACAGGACTGTTGTACATACACTCGGCTCGACTCTAGACGAGGCCGATAACTCTCGCAATCAAAATGACTGCTCCGCACACTGAACTACTCAACAGGTATAATTCGAAAATAACACAGCACAAACAACAAGGACAACACCTCAACATTACTCTCCGACATACTATTCCAATTCACTAAACAACGACAACTCTCTAACACCGTTCGACCAAGACGGCATTCTCTCAACACTCTGACACTGATACTCTCTCACACGCGGCTAGCCTCCTATTATATCTCTGATAATGGCGTACTAGAATCTTTGGGGATAGTTACTGCTGTTCGTATTGCCCAAAACGCTAACATTTATATGTCTCTATGGTGATTTCTGGCATGCACGTACTTTTAATTTGCTTTAATGCAAGACGTGAAAATGCTAATTGAGATAGTATTGCTCTGAACAGTCGACATATTTTCCCCAATATTACCTACTTGCATGCTTTTCAATATGTAAACTTCAGTAAGTAACTATGAGCAGCACTGGTGAAATATTATAGCCTTAGACCTACTTGACTCCTGTAACTACTCGGTACCGAGAAATAATTTTACCGTTAACTCTCACTGCAGCCTTGTTATCGACACTTATTTTTAACTGTTCGTTATCGACTGTCTTTGATACCAAAATCCCTCAGTCACTGAACAACTTTTCCCTTGGTATTTAGTCATTCGCCTTCTGTAGATCAACATAATGGTAACACAACTACATTACCAGCTTCCTTCACTGTATTTCTCCATCTATGTGACATAGCACACGGTGTGCTTAATTTGGTCTATGAGCACTACACTCATATCGTGGGTTTACAAGCAAAACACATTAAGTCAGTTTTTTTAGTAGGTGACATATTCACACTACCCTATGAGATTACTTCCACTCTATTCAGTGGCGATATCCATTACGCCGTACGAGGTCATTTCATTTACTTGCTAAGTCTAAAGGGTAAAAATAAATAAAATACGTTAAGTTACTCAGTGTGCTTAATCGGATTTTAGTTGGACTTTTGTGATTTTCCTGCAAACGTTTATTGTTCGCTGTGACATCATTATTCCTTACCCTCCGGGCTTCCGAGGTCTGAATTGGCTTGGTGCAGTGCGACATTTGTTTTGTTTGAAGGTGTTTAATCATTGTTGGTAATTGTTGTGTTGTTGTTGTCGTTGCCGTCGTCAAATATTGGTGAATTTTCATGTCATTCGTATCCATTAATAGAAACTTAATCTGAATTTTAAAATGTAAATCGCTTTCAGAATAATCCTTGCTTTGGTCTTAAACTGCCCTAAGTGCTATATGTAGTGAAACTGTGAAAACTTTCAAAGCACTATTTTTCAGAAGTAAGATTTCGTTAGCCTAATTATAAAACCTCGTGTGTCACGATGCTGTTCCTATCCATTATTTCCCTTAATATTAGTCACGGCTCCTAGCCACATATGGATATGCAGTCCATCAGAAAAATTTTCGTTGGGTTGAATTCCTATGTCGACCATGTCAAGGAAAATGAACCTTGCCGTGCCGTACTGTAGGAATATATCGTCGTTGCCGGGACAAAACCTCCTATGTGATAATATTTTTGGAGATATACTGACCCGCAGCACATACACTATGAAGAGCGAGAATGCCTTGACAATATGCACACAATATTGCACATTAGATGACAGAACCTTACCGATCAAAGTTCTAAGCTATAATATTTCACATAGGAGGTTTTGTCCCGGCAGCGACGATATATTTGCCTGACGTACTTACGCTCTCCTATAGTATAATGTATTTAAGGTTCATTTTCCTTTACACATCTGCATAGGAAAAGGAACACAACGAAAATTGTGACTAAGAGGCATGACCAATCTTAAGGGAAATTATGATATGAAGAGCATCGGGAGATGCAAGGTTTTATAATTAGGCCATCGACTTTTGAATAATGTGTTTTGCCTGCAAACCCATGATATGGTGCTTTACCAGAAATGTTTTACAAGTCTGGCATTTTATCGCACTTTCACTGCACATACAAACATTACACTATTTCTACTCGTCAATTTGAGGGAAGATTCACTTTGAAAACTCTTCATTGCTTTTGTAGATTGGAAGTAAGCCGATTAAATTCAGTACATACAAATAAACATGGATTCCTGACAGAAGATAATCTAACCGTTCGGTGGAAAGTTCAAGAGAAACTATGGCAAGATTAATCATTTTTGTAACTGGCCATCGAGACACTTGGAGGGAGTGGAAGGTAAAGGTTTCTATTATCCACAACCTTGGCACTAAGTAAGATAGAGTGGTTATCTTTTTGCCTACTTGATTTACCCTGGCGTACACCTCCTTCAGTTGGGCTTAGTGACTCAGGCAGTAGGCCAAGATGGCGGTTCGATCTCGGCACAGACCGGTGGTATTTGAAGGTGCTCAAATGCACCAGGCTGGTGTTGGTAGATTTACCGACGCGTAAATGAAGTTCTATGGGGCAAAATTCTAGTACCCCGGCGTTTTGAAAAATCGTAAATGTAGTTAGTGTGATGTAAAATACGTTATGTACAGAGTGAATAAGGGCCACGTGAATTACTCGACTCGCTGACAGTCAATCAACTGCATGTCCTCGTGAATGGATCAGTATAATAAAATGGGCAACTTGTTTTCCTCCCCCTCTCCCCCCCCCGCATTACTAACTCGGGTGCTCTCAGTTTTATGCACTAGAGGTGAGCAACATTCTGGACTGAAGTGAGTCAGCTGAGTACGGTGTTCACTCATGACGATATTGTCCATTTCTTTACATTTTTACAAGTTTGTACTCTATCGAACAATAGACCTCACACGTACAAAATGTCACAGAACACTTTCTCCAAAAAGTACAGTTTGGTACTCCCGGTTCAATGATCTGACATTGCTCTTTCAACTGTTTTAAGTTTCTCCGCAAGAGAATGTTGTGAGACTGTACATAACCAACCTTGAGATCAACATTACATCATAAGTAGTAAAACATTCATTATAGTCAGAGCTCCCTCTGTGGAACAGTGGTAGAGGGTCGGTCGCCGGATCACAAAATCGTAGGTTCAAACCGCCAGAGGTAATTAGACTTCTGAAAGCCTGAAAGGAGTCCTTTCGGCACTCCATGTCGCACGATATCGATTTCTAGTGACACATTGGGTCTTTATGGATAACATCAATAAAAACTCAGTCATGTAAGAGAGATCTCGTTTACTTTGGTAGAGTATTATGGAACGTCGAAATTGAAACGCAAGCAGGCTAAATGGCGTCAAACTCGCGTATCTGAGTCAATAGACTATTAAGTTATTATTATTATTATTATTATTATTATTATTATTATTATTATTATTATTATTATTATTATTATTATTATTACAGGAAAGTAATAAAACGGTGCATAAACCTAGGTGGACTTTACCCTCAATTACTTTCAAATGGAGAATATGAGAAGTGGAGTTTCATAAAGAAGCAGAGATGAACGCAATAAGCCTTTTTGAGGTCCATTTTTTTTTACAATAGGGCTATAATTCTCATTATAGCACGCTGCGGCATTAATTTCTAGCGGACTGAGGACTCTCCACATAGTCGCATGTCTCAATATCCCGATTGTATCGTCGCTGTACCGGCAAGACCTCGTATCCCACAATGTCCTTTCAGTTCATTATTCTCCTTAGGACTGATCACGCCTCCGAGCCACGTATGGATATGCAGTCCATCAGAACTATTTGTGTTGTGTTCATTTTCGTATGCCAGTGTGTAAAGGAAAATGAACTGGGTTGACGCTATATGGGCGACCTGCACGTATGTGATGATGGGGCCCTGCATCTTATGAATATTCTAATAACGAAGAAGGCACACACATCCGGCCTCCGAGACATCGGAATTAACCAATGAAGGTTAAAATCCCCGACCCTGCTGAGAATCGAACACGGGATCTTCTGGGCCAAACTAGCACGCTAACAATTTCGTCATGGAGCCGGGCATATAAATGATGAAGTTGGTACATGGAGGTCGCTTCTGAGAGAAATGTGTCAGCATTTTCAGATTTTGGAATATCTAAATACCCATTCACCGAAGTATAAAGGAAAACAAATATGAAGACTATACATCTACCGTAAGTATTCACTGGAAGCTTTCTTTTCTGCACAGACCCAAGGTGTAGAGGTTAACATATCGTCGGCGAAGAAACAGTACCTTGTATTTTACAATGTTCTTCCAAGCCATTATTTTCCTTACGACCTGTCACGCCTCCCAGCCATACATGGATATGCAGTCCATCCAATGGTAGTATCTGCCTTTCACCCCGAGGCTCCACAGTTGATTTCCGGATCATCCAATGATTTTAATCCTGGACCACGAGGTTCCCTCAGCCCCATGAGGTCAACTGAGGAGCTGTCTAATATTGACAGTCACATAAATCTATAAGCTCTCATGACTCTTCTATTCCTTGTTAGGATAAACAAGGAAGTTTGTAGTCCTATGTAATATCGTGATCATAGCCGCTCGAAATAGCTTTTGCTTTGAATTTGAACCATGGGCATGTGATTTTTCCTTTTAAAATCCTAAATTCACTACCCGGGACTCTACCTGGAGCGCCTTGGTGAGACTTCAGTGACGACGACACGTCTCTTCGCTCCAAACTACCTATGGCATTTCTTTCCTTGTACTATTATCTGTTTATATTTGTCTTTAATAGACACCACCCTAAAGGCCTCTCTACCTTCGCAAGTCTCGATTATTCACCCGACCATACCACTCGTTCCCCTTCTCTTTAAATGAATTTATAATCGCATTCTCTTCAGTGGAAAACTTTGATATTACACTTGTTTACTTCATATCGTTGGCTTTATTTTAAAACCTCGAATGTCCCAATGCTCTTCCTACCCATTATACCCCTTAAGACTGGTCACGCCTCCCAGCCATATATGTATATGCAGTCCATCAGAACAATTTTCGTTGTGTTCATTTTCCTATGCCGACGTTTAAAGGAAAATGAACCTTAAGTTCATTATACTGTAGGAATGGGTAAATTCGCCACGCAAACAATATCCCTACAATATGGTATGGTAAGGCCCATTTTCCTTTACGTATTAACATAGGAAAACGAACACAAGGAAAATTATTCTGATGGACTGCATATAAATATGTGGCTGGCAGAAGTGTCCAGTCTTAAGGATTATAATGGGCAAGAAGAACATTGGGACATACGAGGTTTTAAAAGAAAGCTATCGATATACTATTCACGTCCAAACGCTCTTTTCTGATCGGATTGCTACCTTCCTTAGACTTAACTCAAGTTAGCCAACAATGGTGAACAGAAATAATTATTATATCGATGGATTACTTCTAAAACCTTATATCTCCCAATACCCTTTCTATCCATTTTCCTCCTTAAGACTGGTCACGTTTCCCTGCCACATATGGATGTACAGTCCATCAGAACAATTTTCCTAGTGTTCATTTCCCTATGCTAACGTGTAAAGGAAAATGAACCTTAAATACTTTAATCTGTAGGAGTGCTTAAATTCGCCTTGAAAACAACATCACTACAATACGGTATGGTAAGGTCCATTTTCCTGTACACGTTTGCATAGGAAAATGAACACTACGAAAATTGTTCTGACTGACTGCATATACATACGTGGCTGGGAGGCGTGACCAGTATTAAGGAATATAATGGTTAGGAAGAGCATTGTCACATACGAGGTTTTAGAAGTAAACCAACGATATGGTATTAAAACCAATTCACTAGTATATTGTAATTGAGAATTGGAGCGTTAACATCCGTTTTCTTCAAGTGTCTCCCTGAAGAGTAATATTTGATCTATCAGTCAGTTTAGTTAGTGTGGCCATGCAGAAACCGATTGAAAGCACGTCAGCGAAGTAAATCCTTTACCATTACAAGACAGTAAGACAGCTTATTCCTTAAAAATCATAACTTCATTCTCATCAGCGTTGATCGTTAAAAACACACAATTCATAAATTATTCCGCCTTTGCATTCATAATATTTCTTATCCGATCCTCCAATGAATTCATAATTTTAGAAAGATAGTAAGTACTAGAGGCTCCCGGCAAGTTCCCCAGATACTAAATGAAAACAACAATATAGGCCTGTGTTAGTTTCCGAGCCTCTTTCTGGCTCGCATTTGATACGGTATTGGTAAGTTTAATTTTCGTGTTCTATAAGGCCAAAGTGTAACGTCATTAATTTGGAAACACGTCTACGTTTAGTGCCGCATATCTCGCCTTGCTCCAGGCTCCTCCCCGGTAACCTCTTCTCCACCCCCGTATCGCTTGCTGTTCGAGATATGAACTCCATCTCCGGCGTCACGCTACACCTACAGTACACTCTGTCGCACAAGTAATGACTCCTTGAAACATGTCCTGCTCCGTCCGTGAACATACCGCTTATGTACATAAGTCTGCTTCCTTTAGGCTACGTCCGCACCGGAGGTGACTTGCATGGCTAGGTGCCAACATAGGTGTGTAGATAGGCGCTTTGGTAGGATATGTTGTGCCCACACTGCCGGGAGCTGCGTCATTTGCTCTCAAGACGAGAACGGCTTAAAAATGTCTCTGTCGAAGTTAGGAAGACAATTACTAGTTATTGAAAATTCTAGTATGAAGTACTCTACGAACTATTCTACGTGCGTTCTTCTTCTTGTTGTGTACACGAAGCAAATGAGCCTAGGCCTGTGAATGGGTCGGTTTTTTTTGCTAGGGTCTTTACGTCGCACCGACAAAGATAGGTATTATGGCGACGATGGGATAGGAATGGCCTAGGAGTTGGAAGGAAGCGGCCGTGGCCTTAATTAAGGTACAGCCCCAGCATTTGACTGGTGTGAAAATGGGAAACCACGGAAAACCATCTTCAGGGCTGCCGACAGTGGGATTCGAACCCCCTATCTCCCGGATGCAAGCTCACAGCCGGAATGGGTCGTTTAATCTTACCTACAAATAGTTACGAAATCTTCTGGACACATTTTGTGAATACAGTATTTACAGAAACGTTCGGCATTCTGCTGACTAACATTCAAAGAACGCTGAAAAGCAGAACACCAAATATAGGAAATGCATATCACCCAAAGAACGTCTCGTCGTCACGTTGCCATTAGTAAAAGACCAAGGTACCGTTTTGTTTCTATTACATAATTTTCATTTAAAGGAAAAATGCGCGCAAGTCGAAGAACAAGTTATTTGAAGTTTTGCACGCAAGTTGCTATTACACTTGAAAACTCGTTTTGGTCCTTTTCATGATCATTCAAATGCGGAAGTTCAACCGACATACGTGCCGAAAGCTCTGTGAGTTGAGGTTTAGAATCCCACGACCGGGTGAGTTGGCCGTGCGGTCAGGGGCGCGCAGCTGTGAGCTTGCATCCGGGAGATAGTGGGTTCGAACCCCACTGTCCTAACATGGATTTGAAGCTGGAGGGACTGTCTAGCTGAAGTGGTAAAGAGTACTCTGTTCACCTTCAATGGGCCCAGTTCTCCACCAGCAAGTCGAAACATTTGGAAACGAAATATCCACCTCTGAAGAGGAACATGGCGCTGAGCTTCACTCAACACACAGCAGAAATGAATACAGTACCAGGTTACCAGGTTACTTCTTCGGGATGAAGGCGTCCAGTAATAGGGCTAATCACTGTATCCCACTTAGTCGCAGCCCTGGAAGAAGACTGCCACAAGTCAAAAAGGTTCGATTTTGAGTTATTGCGTACATACGAATGGTTTATGATTAGTCTATGTCCTGAAAAAGTACCAAAGTCAAATCGTACTTCTGCTGCGGCCTATGTTTCAGTTTTCTACTCACAGGAAAGTTGCAACTTAAATACTAGAAGACTGTCACATGTCAGTTATGGTATTTTACTTACACATGTCCAGCTGCTTGGTCGAATGGTCAGTATACAGGTCATCGGTTCAGAGGAACCCAGGTTCGAATCCTGGCCGGTCCAATAATTTTCACTGAATATGGTCAATTCCTCTCCTTCTCGTCCCAATACATACAATGATTTACACCACAGTACCAAACATAACGGAAACGCACATATTGGATACACAAAGGGTTAGTTTCAGGAAGGGCATCCGGCTATAAAACTTGGCCACACCTATATTAAGTGCTGACCTTAACAAACTGGGACTTAGCTAAGGAAGAAGAATTCAAATGTTTCTTTATTGCAAGGCCTACTACATATTTTAGAAGTTTCTTTATTTTAAAATGAAGTAAGTAGAATCAATGTTATTGAAAGAATATTAGCATTGCAGCTGTGACTAATACAGTAACATGTATTTGTAAGAAATTATTCCGTGAACGAGAATATGGTATAGAGCTGTGGATTAGTTCGTTAAAATACAAATTCAGTTAAATTATTATTGATGAACAAACACTTCGGCCGCAAATGTTGGTATTCTCACGACCATTTAACAGAAAACTGCCCTAAATCGAATTTTCCATGTATGACTTAATATTGATGAACTTTTATTATAATATGTTCATAACGCATTGTGCACTTGTAATTCCGAATGTCAGAGGACCATCCTATATAAGTACCATTATCCTAAATATTAATTACTATTTTTCCCATTGTTTCAAACCTTTGAGAGCTTCCCCTGAAAAATGATTGTTTTTGACTTGTGGCAGACTTCTTCCAGCGCTGCGTAGTTTCGGGATTACAGATATCGGAAGCCTTTACTTTCCTCTCCTCCATGGGTCTTCATGGTCTGTGCAGAGATAGCTTTGCTTTGCTATTTGGGATTGGAGCTGGGATTATCCAGCCTCAGATAATACAAATCCTACTTTCAACCATCCTAGAAGTTTGCTCTTTAATTCAGTGTGAATGCTGGGATAACACTGAGACATATAGGTTACAGCACGCCATGCCTGTTACTTCCTCAATCCTACCGTATATAGGCCACCATGACACGCCAACGTCACTCGGGCTGTTAAACTTTCTCCTGACCGAATGAATTGGCTACGCAGTTCGGGACACGTAACTGTGTGTTTATATACGGGAGATGGTGGGTTCGAGTTCCATCTCCGGCACCCCCGAATATGGATTTCCGTAGTTCCCCATTTCCACACCAGATTAATGCTGGGGCTGTACCTTCCCAGTCGTAGCCCTTCCCCATCTTCGTGTAAAGGGAAAATTGCCAAGTGTTAGTGCAACGTTGAACCACTAGTAAAATAGAACAAAAAAGAAGGAAAATCACCTCATGTGACCAAGGTAGCAGAACCGAATCATGGTGAAATATACTGGCATTTAAAACTGCTGAAGAAGTCTCCGAAAACCGTAAAAGTAGTTAGTGGGACGTAAAGCCAAGATTATTATTATTATTATTATTATTATTATTATTATTATTATTATTATTATTATTATTATTATTATTATTATTATTATTATTATTATTATTATTATTATTATTATTATTATTAATAAAAGTGCTGAAATGTGTGAGAGAGATATATACGTCAGTACACTTACTGGCACTTCAAGAACACCTTCCCTTCCAGATGTGACCTACGAGTAATACATTGTTCAAGAAGCAACATGAGTAACACTGTTAAACTTTCAGCTCTTTCTGTAGAGTCTCTTGAGAATGAAGACTGCACCATCATAACTGCATATCGACGGCTTACTTCTAAAACCTCGTATGTCCCAATGCTCTATGTACCCATTATATTCCTTAAGACTGGTCACGCCTCCCAGCCACTTATTTATATGCAGTCCATTAGAATAATTTTCGTTGTGTTCATTTTATTATTATAACATGTAAAGAAAAATGGATCTTACCATACCGTATTGTAGCGATGTTGTTTGCATGGCGAATTTACGCACTCCAAGAGTATAATGTATTTAAGGTTCATTTTCCTTTACAGTTTAGCAAAGGAAAATGAACACAATTAACATTGTTCTGATGGACTGCATATCTATACGTGGCTGGGAGGCGTAACCAGTCTTAAGGATAGTAATGGATAGGAAGAGCATTGAGTCGTACGCGGTTTTAGAAGTAAGCCTTCGATATGCACAGTACAACTAAAATTGTGGTATAACTTAGATGGGAGACAGAGGAAGTTCAAACGGAGGTTTCTAACTACTTGGTCCCTTACCTGAATGCCTTGCACTTGCAGTAGTAAAGTCACTCACAACTGTGCCTCTTATAGATTCGAACATGAGACTCACAGAGGTCGATAAAAGTAACGAACAGATTCTGACAAGAAAGCGCAGTGCGCTGTAAACACTATATCTCACAAGAATTGGATCTTTGTACATATTATTATTATTATTATTATTATTATTAT
Source organism: Anabrus simplex (assembly GCF_040414725.1). Taxonomy (NCBI): domain Eukaryota; kingdom Metazoa; phylum Arthropoda; class Insecta; order Orthoptera; family Tettigoniidae; genus Anabrus; species Anabrus simplex. The sequence continues at coordinate 691,285,511 of NC_090266.1, read as the reverse complement.
TATTATTATTATTATTATAATTATTATTATTATTATTATTATTATGTCTGACTCCATGGCTAAATGGTTAGCGTGCTGGTCTTTGGTCACAGGGGTCCCGGGTTCGATTCCCGGCAAGGTCGGGAATTTTAACCATAATTGGTTAATTCCGCTGGCACGGGGCTGGGTGTATGTATCGTTTTCATCATCATTTCATCCTCATCACGACGCGCAGATCGCCTACGCACGTCGAATCAAAAGACCTGCACCTGTCCTCGGACACTCCCGGCACTAAAAGCCATACGCCATTTCATTATTATTATTATTATTATTATTATTATTATTATTATTATTATTATTATTATTATTCGCAACATGATTGTTATTATTCGCGTCCTTGTACTTGGGGGTCAGCACTACGTACCCTAAATGGAGGGGCGTATTTACTATAACGTGTTACTGTGGTAGTTGGTAGTATGTACTGTATAGTGTGCTGTATGTAAATGTAAAGCTGTGTATTAAGAATAACTCAAACACCCAGTTTCGGAGTCAGAGGAATTAACCAGACAAGCCTAAAATCCCAAGATCAGTCGGGAATCGAACACGGGAACCTCTGAACTGAAGGCCACTATGCTCTCCATTCGGCCAATGGATCAGAATTTCAGTTTTACTCATATGTAAGTAACTTTCCTTTTTTTTTTTTTTTTGTCCGTGGCTTCACATGCGTTGAAATTCATTTTGTGGCAATTTATAGAACCGTTAACCAGCTGAACAGCGGAAACTGTATCAAAGTGCGTTCAATATCTTTTTAGTAATGTTGGACCGGGCGAGTTGGCCGTGCGGTTAGAAGCGTGCAGCTGTGAGCTCGCATCCGGGAGATAGTGGGTTCGAACCTCACTGTCGGCAGCCCTGAAATCGTTTCCCATTTTAACACCAGGCAAATGCTGGGGCTGTACCGTAATTAAGGCCACTGCCGCTTCCTCCCTATTCCTAGGCCTTTCCTACCCATCGTCGCCATAAGACCTACCTGTGTCTGTGCGACGAAAAGCAACCGGCTAGTAATGTTGGAGGATGATGGATTTTGTTGGTTTTCTGACAGAACATGATTATTTCCAGAAAGAAGAGAGTAGGGAAACCAGGAAATGGACGTAAAACACAACGATCGGCAAGAAACGGTAGCATTGGCACCTCCAAGTGGTGCACCATTAAAACTGAGGATTGAGATAAAACCAAGTGCTGGGACTTTCTACATGCCTCTAATCCTAGCATGAACTCAAAAATCCAGGTAGTTTCCCAAACAGCATCTCTTGACAGTATCATGGAGCCTACGGTTAGAGGGAATCACGAGGGTGTAATAAACAAATCAAATTAGTGCTGGAAATGTTCCCCGTCTCTTGCTCTCGGTTGAGTGGCACGCCAGCAACACACACTCAACAAGAAGTAAACTGTTCACCTCCAGGCTTCGTCAGTCTCTGAGGCAATCGAATTCTCCTAGACTTCAGAATGTTAGAGGTTGTCAAAACTTGTTCCAGCTATTCTTTCCAAATTGACTTCCTAGCTCATAAAGTTGGTGGGAAAGAATTCTCGTCGACACAGAAGTAAAGAAGCTTGTTTTAAGTGAAACTAAATCCCACAGTCACTCGGATTAAAACCAAACCCGTGACCTATACATCACAGGAAAGACTTTGGTCCTTGCAAGGTGACTTTTTCCCAGCCTGTTGGCCTGTACGCCCTAGATGATGAAGTGTAACTTGGTCAGGATGGCTACTTCTTAGGCATTGTTAGAGAAGTCGTCGTCGTGGACGGACTTGTTGCTCTTCTGAGGACGAGGGTCAAAGTCTTCGCGAAACGCAAAGAATTTCTACTGTTTGTTTTCCTTACACCTCAAAATAGCAGAAGGTTCTATTAAAACGGGCTGCGAAAGCGTTAATCTGACTTCTTCTTCATCCGTACTATATAACTGTATTGAGCGCCTCTGTTGATTTCGCGAGAGCGAGTAAACTCCATTCCAATTCTCAGATGAGGATTTGAACCTTTGGATGAGCCGAAAATCGAAACCTGGGCCTCTCGGTTAGAATAAAGCTGTTTTAACTTCATATGACAGGTGATTATAAACGACAGTGTCTCCCATCTTTTTAAGATTCCTATCAAGTATTGAGTTTAAAAAGAAAAGTAGATGTGCTCGTTTTACGGCTCATTCGAGGTACGCATAATGAATTAATAGCGGCGCTCACGATTCCTGCTTTCTTCTAGTCCATTAACACACAACTTGCAATATTACCCTAGTTAACGGAGAAGGACCGATGTATTTCAGATTGTAGTAAAAGCGACGGGATGCTTAAAACTAAATCGCAAGAGGCTTGTGACCCACCCGATATATGCCTCAAGAATTGAGAGGATTATATAATGATTTGAAGTGATTCGTTTAAAATATGACAAACAAAATTGTGCATTAATGTGATTTAGGCCCTTATTCCATGATATCAAAACGAGAAAGTTATTTTTCTACCTTAATAAGTGTAGATTAGATTTCCATGTATTCTTAACGTAATCTTATTTATTCCAAAGTATGTATTTTTCATTATCATATCATTTAACAGTTTTTCTGTTTACTGAATATTGTAGCTTTGTAGCATACACCCTTGTTTCTAGGGAGGGATTTCAATTTATTCACAGACTACTGGATGAAAAAATAATTTCATGGCAGGATGGAATAATAAAGATAATAATATTATTAATAATAATAAGCATCATCGTCGTCATAATATGACCTCAGATACCGAGTCGCATATCTTCGGAAAGCGTGCCATCTAGGCAGCCTGATTACCAATTTCGACATTCCGATAGTGCTACTGTCTATCAACGAAAGTGGAATTCTACCGGTCAGTTACTACAGAGAGTTAATTTCATTTTGCCGGTGAAATTAAGTGCCTTATCAAAGGTTTAATCTGTCAGCAACAATGACATGGACTGCCAAGATATTTTAGCTGCCCTGCAAAAACGACCTTAACCGGTAGCGAACTTGTCTTGTTGGGAAATTGAATCGGACACTGATACACCATGATATTTGGCTATAAAGAATAAGTATGATACTGATGTTGCAACTTGTCCAGCTCCTTGCTTGAAAGGTCAGCATACTGATGTTTGGTTCAGAGGGCCGCAGGTTCAATTTCCTGGTCGGGTGGGGAATTTAGCTGCATATGGTTAATTCGTCTCGCTCGGTGTCTGGAGGTTTGTGTTCGTCTACATACACATCTCTTCATATACACTCATTTGACTACAGCAGCGTGTTTATAAATAGAAGTGGACATTTTTACAGTGAAATTCGGTACAGCATTCACTGTTCTCTAGTCGGATCACTGGCATCTGGACTTAATTTACCTCAGCTTAAATCTAACAAAATCAATAATCTGTGAAAAACAAGGATGCAGGATTCGTAACATGCTCTGAAGTAACATTTCTCATCAATATTGTCATTTATACAACGTACTAGACTCATTAATACACAATTTCAGTATTAGGCCTATACCAAAGGTATAAGACGATCGCTTTCCATAAGAGTGCACAACTCAATTACAAGATTTATGTCCTCTTATAAGGACGTGATAGATAGAGCTGAAATGACTCAGTACATAACTGGACCAGATGGATCGATGTTCAGTGCTCAATAGACAGAAATTTTAATACCTTCCAGCGTCTTCTAGGTCACCTCAGTCACATATCCAAATGAGTATAAGAAAACGTTCTTCCATTGGTAGTTCCTCCTCAAACCAAACCAAACCCCATGGCACTACAGCCCTTGAAGGGCCTTGGCCTACCAAGCGACCGCTGATCAACCCGAAGGTCTGCAGATTACGAGGTGTCGTGTGGTAAGCACGACGATTCCTCTCGGCCGTTATTCTTGGCTTTCTAGACCGGGGCCGCTATCTCACAGTCAGATAGCTCCTCAATTCTAATCACGTAGGCTGAGTGGACCTCGAACCAGCCCTCAGGTCCAGGTAAAAATCCCTGACCTGGCCGGGAATCGAACCCGGGGCCTCCGGGTGAGAGGCAGGCACGATACCCCTACACCCCGGGGCCGGCTGGTAGTTCCTCCTCATGGGGATAAAATACTTTCGAACAGCACTACTGACTTCACTGCCTTGATTTCCTCACCGGAAGTCAAGAATGTTTGACTTTTCACACTTATATCCTACAACAATAGTAGTGTTAAACTTTTCAGTTTGAATTTTCCTCTGCTGGAACTTTTCTTTTATCGATCTACTTGACACTACAAGTAATGACAAGGATCCAGAATACTACAAAAATGTACAAATTAATAGCCTACAGCAGTTGTGAACGAAGGAAATGAAATAGAAATACCAAGCAGAAAGATTTGTGATTTGCGGCACACTTATTGCGATAACAAGAGGATAAATCGTCGCAGTTCGGGCAAAAGGTCACATCTCAACAATGCTCATTCTATCCATTATTTTCCTTATGACTGGTCACGCCTCCCGGCTACATACGAATATGCAGTCCATCAGAACAATTTTCGTTGTGTTTATTTTCTTATCCCAACGTGTAAAGGAAAATGAACCTAAGTACATTATACTGTAGGAGTGCGTAAATAAGTCATCCAAACATACATTCCTAGAGTGCGATACGGTGAGGTTCATTTTCCTTTATACATCCGCATAGGAATATGATCACAATGAATATTGTTCTGATGTACTAATATCCATATGCGGCTGGGAGGCGTGACCAGTCTTAAGGAGAATAATGGATAGGAAGAGCATTGCGAGTTATGACCGTTTGCCCGAACAGCGACGAAATGTAAATGATGTCTGATCCCTCCCAATGCTGCCCTCAAATTGGCTTTCCGGTAAGGTACAAAACAAGCACAGTCCTTAAAGGAAGTATTCCTTAATTTATATTTGCATTTGCATTTCTGACATGTTCATGTTCACGTAGGAGATGTAATAAGACACTCATTTCCTTGTGTAATATACGATACACTGCAAATCAATATAAATTTACTCACTGGTCTAGAAAGCCAAGAATGATTGTCGGAAGGATTTGTCGCACAGCCCACGCGTTACCTCGTAAACTGCAGATCTTCGGGTTGAACACCGGTAGCTTGGTAGGCCGAGGCCCAACAGGGTTTTAGCACAATTGTATTTGGTTTCATATTTACAAAATCAGGAATATTATGATGGTTTCAACTGCTACATGCTCGCTTTGGCTTGTAAGTGGTTGTTCATTTATTATTTCACTTTAACTGAGACCTTATATACTGTTACTATGTTGCCAAGAACAGGCGAAGGAAAATCTGTGAAAATCGGCAAGATTATCCAAACGTTGTAAGCTAAGAAAAATTCGGAAGGGTGCAAAAGGCTCTGTACTTCGTAATGGAAGTTAGTTTCGGAAGGTTTTTAGGTTTTCTATGAATTCAAATGTGATTACATTAAAACAAAATATGTTGCGCTTCTTGGATGGCACGCAGAAAGGGACCAACCCTCAAAATTACAAATTTAAAACACGAGTTAGTGGCATTTTTGAGTGTCGTTTACCACTGTCTATTTTCAGCAAAAGGACCCAGCCTTAAATCCACTCATTATTAATATTATTAGTAATACATTTCTTTCTTTCTTTCTTTCTTTCTTTCTATCTTTCTTTCTTTCTTTCTTTTTCTTTCTTTCTTTCGTAATCCGTTTACCCTCCATGGTTGGTATTTCCCTCGGAACCAGCGAGGGATCCCACCTATATCACCTCAAGAGAAGCGTCCTGTATTGTGAGACATCGGGTTTCGAGATACATCTGAGGAGAGGACCAGTACCTCGGCCACGTGGCCTCACATGCTATGCTGAACAGATGCCTTGTTGAGAGGGGTACGGGAAGATCGGAAGGGATAGACACAGAAAAGGGAAGAAAGCGGCCATGTCCCTAAGTTAGGTACCATCCCAACATTTGCCTGGAGGAGAAGTGGGAAACCACAGAAAACCACTCCGAAGAAGGTTGAGGTGGGAATCGAATCCCCTCTACACAGTTGACCTCCCGAGGCCTCGTACAACATTTCAAATTTCGGGGGTGGTAGCTAATCACACACCACTACACTACAGAGGTGGGCATGAGTAATATGTTTGTTAGAAAAAGTTCTCACCATGGAATGGAGCATTTCCATACCAGGAGAAAGGAATCAGGTAGTCATCAATTTCAGCTTTATAAAAAATGGGCTCTTTTTAATTCCACCACTAGCCAGTGATTCCTTTAAATGATGTTCTTGTCGGACTATCTATCACTAGTTAACATTGGATAACTGATTCCTACAAGTTTTCTTGACGTTGGGAGTTCGATGTTCTTCACTTCATCGCCAGCACGTCTGCCTTCGTAGCGTAAAGGTTAGCACTATTAGCTGCCGTCCTTGGGGGCCCGGGTTTGATTCTCAGTACTGCCAGATATTTACGAATGGCAGGAGGGCTGGTATGCGGTTAAAACGGTACGTGCCATTCACGGCCATTGGGGTGTCCCTTACAAGAACTGCACCACCCCAGGACGAGGAGACGAGTTTTGTCCGGCTCCATGGCTAAATGGGTAGCATCCTGGCCTTTGGTCAAGGGGGTCTTGGAGGTTCGATTCCTGTCCGGGTCGGGGATTTTAACCTTCATTTGTTAATTCCGATGGCTCGGGGTCTGAGAGTGTGTGCCGTTCTTATCGTTAGAAATCATCGTAGATAGGGCCCCATCCACACAGACGGGCAGGTCGCCTATACGGCGTCAACTAGAAAGATCTGCAACAGGCCTCTTCGAAGAACACGCGCCATTTTAATTATTAATATTATTATAATACTTATTATTATTATTATTATTATTATTATTATTATTATTATTATTATTATTATTATTATTATTATTATTATTATTATTATTATTATTATTATTATTATTATTATTATCATCATCTCCAGCACGGGAACGCGCTGCCAGCTTCGCCTACAAGTGATATTAGAGACTCAGGAATGGGCTGTCTATAACATAAAATATTCTGTAGAATGTGACTTAAAATATCGCTTAGACTACATTGTAATGTCCTTGACGCTCTACTTAATGTTTAGAAAGCCCTTACGTAAACAGGTATTTGATAGAGCGCCAAGTCATCATCATAAAGCTCCTAGTAAAGAAACCTATGAATGATACGTCGTCCAATAATCGATGTGTTGAGGGGAACTGCTCCATAACGAGCACATACTTGTGGCTGACTGTGGCGGATAGTAGAGATCAATCCCCGTAGCGTTAGTCACCGCAACATTAATCAGGTACAGAGTTAAAACCACGTTCATTTCCAGTAGGCTTTATTTGCATCGTGCACCCTTAGTTTAATTACAAGTACCATACGTGAGAAAACTAGCTTTGCCTGTCACTTTTATTAACACTGTCTTACCTTGGTGGCGTTTGATCTATTGTAGCAACAGCGGGACATTATCAGTAGGACTGAAATTTCTTTCACCTAAAAATTATGTAAATATGCAAGCACTTATGCCTTAATACTGTAGATACCAAAGTAAGTTATAAAGCCTTGGCAGTATGAAGCAAAAATATAAATGTTGTCAAAAACTTCTCAGAAAATGTCGTCGCTCCTATGCCAAATCCGCGAATGTGACAATGCTCTTCCTATCCATTATTTCCTTTAAGACTTGTCACGCCTCCCAGCGACATATTAATATACAGTTCATCAGAACAATTTTTGTTCAGCTCATTTTCCTATGCGCGTGTGTAAAGGATAATGAACCTTAAATACATCATACCCTAGGAGCGGCTAAATATGCAATGCAAACATACAGCACGGTACTGTAAGGATAATTTTCCTTTACATCTCAGCATAGGGAAATGAACTCAACGACATTTGTTCTGGTGAACTACAAATCTATATGTGGCTGGGAGGCGTTAGGAAGAGCAATGTCACGTTCACGGTTTTGGCATAGGAGGGACGATATGTTTTTTATTCATCATTATACAAAAGAAAATGAATGTACATCAACACTTACTTGCCACAGCAGACTGTTTATCCTATAAAAAAACAGGACAAACGCAATTAATGTTTTCCCTTGGAAACAAGAAATTATTCTTCTTCTTCTTCTTCTTCTTCTTCTTCTATTTCTTGGCCTTTTCCCAATTTATGTGGTAGACATTTCAGTGGATGTGGCCTAGTATTATGGCCGGACGCCCTTCCTGATCCCAACCCAATGTCGAGGAATGTATCCACTACTGTTTGTTTTCGTGGCGATTGGTAGTGTGGTATGTAGATGAGTATCGACGGCCTAGTTCTAACACCACGTATCTGACAATCCTGTTCCTATCCATTATTTTTCCTAAAACTGGTCACGCCTTCCTGGCACATATGGATATGCAGGCCATCAGAACATTTTTCGTTATGTTCATTTTCCTGTGATAATGTGTAAAGGAAAATCGATCTTACCATACGGTATTGTAGGGACGTTATCTGGATAGCTAATTTACGCAGTCCTACAGCATAATGTACTTAAGATTCAATTTAATTTACACTTCTGCATTGCAAAATGAACGCAACATTGTTCTGAAGAACTGCATATCTATATGTGGCAGGGAGACGTGACCAGTCTTAAGGGAAATAATGGATAGGAACAACATTCTCAGATATGCGGTATTAGAACTAGGCCGTCGATATGTGTATTAAGACGAACACAATCATCCAGTCTCCAAGCAAGAGGAATTAACCATACGCAGTTAAAATCGCCGACCAGGCCGGTAATCAAAACCGGTGCCCTCTGGACCGTAGGCCACTACGCTGACCATTCAGTCTAAGAACCGGACAAGAAAATGTATTTAACTGAATTCACACTTCACTGCCTGTCTCAGTCTCATCCTTGGCTTTGACGATGCGAAAGTGCCCGAGGTATGAGCGATGCTTGTGATACCATTCCGTATGCAGCCAAAGGTGCTCCGAATGGTGTGAAAATGTTATTCATAGGGTTGGTTGGTACGTGCATTTCAGTAGGCTTGGAAGACTGAGGTATAATAATAACACCTTCTGCATCAGCGAGGAAAGCAACGGGAAACTACATCACTCCGCATTTCTCTAGTATGCCTCTTCAACGATACGTAAGCCATTTATGACAGCTGATGTTGGATCTGTTGAGGTTCAAACCACCTTTCACTGCAGAGAAGACACAGTGATTCTGAGGAAAATGTCACACTCCCGTCCTCTGCACAACGAATTCTTTCACAGTTATGTTACTCGTAACAGATTCGCTGACAAATCGGAATTAGTAGCCTACCTTGCAACCACTAACAGCGAATGTTTGGGAGGGATGAAGAGGGTGTTGGCGAGGCCGACCGGCAGCAAAATTGCCATATTCTTAACGTTCACTTGCCCATCCCCCACCCTTTTATTTTTTTTGCTAGTGCTTTAAAGGCCCACTAACGCATTGAAGGTTTTCGCCTACGCAAGGATCGGAAAGGGCTAGGCTGGGGAATGGAGTGTTCGTAGCCTTAATCAAGGAACAACCCTAGCATTTTTTGGTGTGAAAATGGGAAACCGTGGGAAACCTTTTTAGTGCTTTCGATTCGAACCCACCATCTCCCGAATGCAAGCTCATAGCTACATGACCCTAACCGTCCGGCCAACTTGCCCGCTTGATTTTTTGGTCCTTCCTATTCTGACAACTTACTGCTCGCAAAATCAATTATCTTCAAATGTCACTTACCCGCAAAATATTTCTAAGAAAATCCAAAATAACCAAACAAACAAAATCACTTTATATTATCGGCACAGAATATGTGACAAACATTTGAAGAACAGCTAACAAATAAAATATGCCATACATAAGGTTTTATTCCATTTTTGGGTCAATATGACTTAATGAAAAAATACAGTATAGTCATCCGTAAAATTAAAACATTTAGTTGAGAGCAGCTTATACGCTAACATTCTATGCCATGCTGTTCCCCTGTATATCGTTATATCCTCAATACCAATATCCTCAGGCTTCACTTTTCTTGCCATACATCGTCAATTTACTTTCTGGTTCTTTTTGGCTCACTGAGGAGAAGTATCAAATAAATAACCTAAATCGACAATGGAAATGAAAGTCTTTAGAGAAACTAAAGAATGTTTGATGGATGACTCCATTTGCTGTGACCGTCAGAGTGTTCCGCTTCGATGCCGGCTCCTTGACTGAATGGTCACACTACCACACACAGCGTACACGTTAATGTGATTACATCCCTCCAAACAGGGTTGCATGAGGAAGGGTGTCTGGCAGTAAAACAGCGCCAAGTCCACATGTGTGACACAGTTCACATCTCATGACTCCATCAGAGTATGGGATAAGTGGCTAAGGAAACAGAATAGTGTTCTAGGTTAGAGCTGTCCAAAGAACGCTCCCGGCGGGCAGGTGTTACACGGGTCAGTCTAATTCACCGCGTATCTCCATTGCTTACCTCACATGTGTTCAGCGGTCGTGATATGATTCAAGCTATATGCTTGATGGTAGCATTTCAACAGTGGGGAGTCCTGATGCAGACAGGAAAGGGGAGTGATTTATTCACTCCATATAGCGGAAACGCCGAATTTCAAATGCTGCATTGTCATTTTAAAGAAACGTCCTTTGCAATGCTATTATAATCGAAAACACAGGGAAATCATTCTATGTTCAAAAGATGAATTTACCACACCATTTATTGATTTTGCAAAGCTCATGCCCACTCCTGAGTTATTTGCTGAACATTCTCCCTGTGAGGAGATGACATTCCGCATACCTTGTAGGCGGAGCTATTCGATCTACCGTGCAATACCAGACTGAATGGTGCGCTCAACAACTCTCTACTTTTATAGCAAATACCCTCAGCAAGTGTACCTGAAACTGCGTAAGGATATGGTGGAAGTGCTCTCCGTGTTCAATTCTACTTACATCTGTGAAAGTCTTCTTTTAGTTTTCATCAAGCAACTTCCGCCACTGTGTGCGATTGAGTGTTTCGTGAAAGCTGGTTCCTGACGCAGAAAGATCTCTAAATATAAAATATCGACAGGTAGACGACATCCTACTGTAGATTTGTAAAAGAAAACAAAATATAAGCACCCACTAAAAAGGCTACTGAACATATTGTTACGTGCTCAAGCGACCGTCAGCCTTGTCGCAGTCATTTCCGTATTACCTGAAAGGGGATGACTAAAGCCAGCTAATGGAACTTCCCAACTCACCCGAGGACAAGCCACTGCCCTTCCTCTATTGTTCCCTTCATCTAGTTTCTCCATGCGATTTTTGGAAGATACGACAGGAAAGTTCCATCTCCAGCCGAACCCTGAATGTTCTAGTGGACCAACATCGAGGTATAAATACAAGGCCCCTGGATCGAGCTGCCGTTGTGATGTCGGGGAGACAAGTGAGTGGGTGGGCTGGAGACGACGGAAGGGAAGACTGTACTGTGTGTTTCTGTGGACTGAGGCTCGGCGTGTGTCAGTGAGGGAAGCCTCTATCGCGAGTGTGAAGGTAAATGAACCTGTGTTAATGTTCGCTGTTGTGAGTTTCGTCCTGCTGCTGAATGTTGTTGAGCTGTTTAGTAGTTCACTGCATGTGACTGTGTGAATTGCTGGACTATCTGTGAAATCGAACCAACGAACAGTCATCGTATGTCGAGTGGCCCGTGGCCCAGTCTTCAGATCCAGCTGTTTACACACGGACTTGGGAAAAGTGAAAGTAAGGATTAAGCGTCCGCAGGTATAGCAACGGACTGGATCGCCTACTGTACCATAAGGAGGAGAGAGAGATTTGTAAATAGACAGCAATTAGTGAGTGGGGCATTTCATGGTTAATTGGAATTGTGTGGGCACATATCTGTGTGTGTGTGTGTGTGTGTGTGTGTGTGTGTGTGTGTGTGTGTGTGTGTGTGCATTTACTGCTTCATCCTGAAATAAATTAGAGTGATGAAACAGATGGAGTTTCATTTGTAACAAAATTACAAAAATAAATTCCTTTCCAATACATTTATAAGTATGAGACTTCCAGAAAATGTGTTCGAATGCTGTTCAGCGAAGTTGTTCTCGGCATGACTCTCTCTACCTGTGTTTCCTGGTAAACGCATTTGAAACGGTAATGTCTCAGAGCGATGGCGCACCAGAGTTGCGCTCGTGGAACGCAAAATCACGGCAAAACTATTCTAGAATACACTTAAAAGGAAAAAACAGCACTCACTGGCTTATTTCCTGAACATTAACGTAACTGCCTGAATTACTTTTGGGGGCTAGCTGGGGAGGTAAATTTTTGCTCTGATGAATCTGGAAAGACGTGGGTAGATTTCCTGTCAGGAAATTTAGAAACAAGTTTTCCACACAACACCACATTGTCGAAACGCCAAATGACCTATGCTGCCTTGTCATTTTAAATTTAAAGAAACATTCCCTGGAATGACACAGGTCTTGGTGTTCACTCAGCCTACACGAGAAATGGGTATCTGGTTTATTCCAAGGAACGAAGGTTACAGGACACAGAGCTCAACACACTATCCCACTTCGTGCTGTGTGCTAATTCCTGAGAGGAAGGATAATCGGACACACAGCAAACCACTCTATGCCATCTCGTGCCGTGCGTTAATTCCTGGGAGCAGAGGTTACCGAACATAGGGATAAACCACTCTATTCCACTTAGTACCGTGTCCTACTTTCTAGGAACAAAGGATATCGGTCATAGAGCTAACCACTCTATCCCACTTCGTACCGTTCGTTAATTCCTAGAACAAGGTCATAGAGCTAACCACTCTATGCCACTTGGTACCGTTTGTTAATACCTAGAAACAAAGCATACTGGTCATAGAGCTAACCACTCTATGCCACTTGGTACCGTTTGTTAATACCTAGAAACAAAGCATACTGGTCATAGAGCTAACCACTCTATCCCACTTGGTACCGTTTGTTAATACCTAGAAACAAAGCATACTGGACATAGAGCTAACCACTCTATGCCACTTGGTACCGTTTGTTAATACCTAGAAACAAAGCATACTGGTCATAGAGCTAACCACTCTATGCCACTTGGTACCGTTTGTTAATTCCTAGAAACGAGGCATACTGGTCATAGAGCTAACCACTCTATGCCACTTGGTACCGTTTGTTAATTCCTAGAAACGAGGCATACTGGTCATAGAGCTAACCACTCTATGACACTTGGTACCGTTTGTTAATTCCTAGAAACGAGGCATACTGGTCATAGAGCTAACCACTCTATGACACTTGGTACCGTTTGTTAATTCCTAGACACAAAGCATACTGGTCATAGAGCTAACCACTCTATGCCACTTGGTACCGTCCGTTAATTCCTAAAAAAGGTTACTGTACAGAGAACTAACCACTCTATCCCACTTAGTACCCTTCATTAATTCCTGGAAAAAAACTTTACTGTACATAGAGCTAACCACTCTATCCCACTTAGTAACGTTCGTTAATTCCTGAAAAGAAAAGGTTACTGGACATAGAGCTAACTACTCTATCCCACATGATGTCATGCGTTAATTCCTGGGAACAAAAGTTACTGGACATAGAGCTAACTACTCTATCCCACTTAATGTCATGCGTTAATTCCTGGGAACAAAGGTTACTCGACATAGAGCTAACCGCTCTATCCAGCTTGATGTCGCGCGTTAATTTCTGGGAACAAAAGTTACTGGACATAGAGCTAACCACTATATCCCACTTGATGCCGCGCTTTAATTCCTAGAAACAAAGGTTGCTGGACATAGAGCTAACCACTCTACCCCACTTGATGTCGCGCGTTAATTCCTGGGAACAAAGGTTACTGGACATAGAGCTACCCACTCTACCCCACTTGATGTCGCGCGTTAATTCCTGGGAACAAAGGTTACTGGACATAGAGCTAACCACACTACCCCACTTGATGTCGCGCGTTAATTCCTAGAAACCAAGGTTACTGGACATAGAGCTAACAACTCTATCCCACTTGATGTCATGCGTTAATTCCTGGGAACAACGGTTACTGGACATAAAGCTAACCGCTATATACCACTTGATGTCGTGCGTTAATTCCTGGGAACAAAGGTTACTGGACATAGAGCTAACCACTCTATCCCACTTGATGTCGCGCGGTAATTCCTGGGAACAAAGGTTACTGGACATAGAGCTAACCACTCTATCCCACTTGATGCCGCGCTTTAATTCCTAGAAACAAAGGTTGCTGGACATAGAGCTAACCACTCTACCCCACTTGATGTCGCGCGTTAATTCCTGGGAACAAAGGTTACTGGACATAGAGCTAACCACTCTACCCCACTTGATGTCGCGCGTTAATTCCTGGGAACAAAGGTTACTGGACATAGAGCTAACAACTCTATCCCACTTGATGTCATGCGTTAATTCCTGGGAACAACGGTTACTGGACATAAAGCTAACCGCTATATACCACTTGATGTCGTGCGTTAATTCCTGGGAACAAAGGTTACTGGACATAGAGCTAACCACTCTATCCCACTTGATGCCGCGCTTTAATTCCTAGAAACAAAGGTTGCTGGACATAGAGCTAACCACTCTACCCCACTTGATGTCGCGCGTTAATTCCTGGGAACAAAGGTTACTGGACATAGAGCTAACTACTCTATCCCACATGATGTCGCGCGGTAATTCCTGGGAACAAAGGTTACTGGACATAGAGCTAACCACTCTATCCCACTTGATGTCGTGCGTTATTTCCTAGAAACAAAGGTTACTGGACATAAAGATGACCACTCTATCTCACTTCGTTAATTCCTGGAAACATTCCAGGTCTCGTTATGACCTGTACTAATATCGTCGCTCGACCGGTAAAAGGTTGTATTCCACAAAGCTCTTCCTGTCAACTATTCTCCTTAAGACTGGTCACCCCTCGCAGCCACGTATGGATATGCAGTCCATCAGAACAAATTTTGTTGTATTAATTTTCCTATGCCCATGTGTAAAGGAAAATGAACCTTACGGTACCGTACTGTAGGAATGTACGTTTGCATTACGTATTTACGCACTCCTAGTGTACAATGCATGTAAGGTACATTTTCGTTTAATCGTCGACATAGGAAAACAAACACAACGGACATTGTTCTGATGGACTGCGTATCCATATGTGGCTGGGAGGCGTGACCAGTCTTAATGAGAATAATGGATAGGAAGAGTATTGTGGGATACAACGTATTACCGGTGAAGCGACGATATGGTTTAGTTTTCTCTGTTTGAATTATTTACAGAATTAATCCTAGTCCCAATAACAACAACTTCTTGAAACTTCATATCGTCGCTCCTATGCCAAAACCATGAATGTGTCAATGCTCTTCCTATCAATTATTTAACAATACCGTACAACGGGTGATTGTTTGGTCCGCCCTGTCAATATATTTTAATATTTGAATAATTTATACGTACATGTTTCGAGAGCCTTAACTCCCTTCGTCAGCGTATTTACATCAAAATCTACATTACCTAAGTCTCAAGATACAATATCTTATCACATTAACATTCAGCATTGTCTTTTTTTTAATGCTAGGGGCTTTACGTCGCACCGACACAGATAGGTCTTATGGCGACGAACATTGTCTTTTCTAACCTCAACTCTAGATACTATATGTACACTTTTCATTTTTGTATAATAATGCCTGTTGTACCCGACACGTAAGGCATGGAACATTTTAATAACGCTCTTGAATCGTTCACTCATTCCTCCTGTCCTTTGCACTCATACAACGTGTATCATCATCCTGGATGGATCCACTAGCTGTGTCGATCACTGATGAAATGTTACTTGTCACTGCTTGCATTGTGTTGTCACTATTTCCCTTAAGACTGATCACGCCTCCAAGCCACATATTGATTTGCAGTCCATCAAAACAAATTTCATTGAGTTCATTTTCCTTTGCGAAAGTATAAAGGAAAATTGACCTTACTGCACCGTACTGTAGGTATGTATGTTTGCATGACATACAGTATTTACCCGCTCCTATATATGATGTATTTACGGTTCATTTTCCTTTACACGCGCGCATAGGAATTATGAACTCAACGAAAATTGGTCTGATGGACTGTATATCAATATGTGGCTGGGAGGCGTGACCAGTCTTAAGGGAAATAATGGATACGAAGAGCATTGCCACATTCGCGGTTTTGGCATAGGAGCGACGACATGAAACACATTCACGAAAATTGTGTGATGACGTCGATGTTTGGCCCCTTCAAACAACAATCATCGCCATCATCACCATCATCATCATCATCATTGCATTCAGGATAATATTGGGTTATAATTCAGATCATCAGCTAGTTCTTAATTAGATATCTCCAATGGGGTTACATTCAGAAGGAGTAGAGTGCTTCCTCTTACTCGAAGCCTTCCGTTTTCCTTTCCCGAGCTGTAGAAGAATTTTAATTATTGGATGAGGGATGAAGAGGGGTTCACTCGGCCTCGTGAGACCAACTGGGGATCTGTCTGCTATGGGAGGCAGTGGATCAGGTCGCGAAAGCAAATCAATACGGCGAGGATGTCATCACGCTGACTACATGACACTCCAATATCTGCTGGTGATTTGACTGGGCAGCAGCCATCTTGGCTTACGAAGGCCGTTAATGGGCTGTTGCACCACGGGTTTCTTAAGTGCTGATATGAACATAGGTGTCTTTTAAATCATATCCAAATCCTCTGGCATTCATATTAGTGGACGAATAGCATATCCCGACAAACAGTATAGGTACGTAAGTAGGTAGAAGAAAGTTCGTGTACACAATTTAAGATTATGCGTTCATTGCTTGCCAGTACCGGGTAGCAGGTTCTTTCAAACAATGTTGAAGGAGTTTCTTCAGAATTTTAGTTTGCATACACCACCCACCAGGGCCTCACCCAAATTTATTTCTTCGGGGACTTTTAAGCCGCAATGTATGTGCCAATATGTGAGGGTCGAGTAAGAAACAAAAGGCAATATCAGATATGAATTTGCCGCCATAAACTGGGCTACCCAACATCTATTTTTCACCAGAGTGAAATGTCGGGGGGAAAAATTTGGACTTCCCTCATCTTACATCTGACATTATAATACTGTTTATTATGGCACTAGACATTTTTTACTAAATGTTCTCCAAATGCGAATTTCTTGAATTAATTAAATAAGTGATCTATTCCGGTTAATATACCCTGTACTTTCATCATTAACTCGTAGGCCTATGTGCGTTAAGCATTGTCCTTCAGCTATGATCGAGCAGAAAAGATCTTAATCTATGTGAAGTATAGCCACTTAATCTATCTGATATTGTTTAATTTAATTTAAATACTCGTATATTCCTGTACTTCGTGTGTATAAATGCTTTCTACTAATTTCTGTATCTATTCTGATGTAAAATATGGTGTGATTGGTGTGTTTTCTCAGGAATATACACACTCAAGACAACGGCGGAAGTTGTAGAGGTTCGCGTTGACACAACTCTTGTTTGACTTCCTATCCTTCCCGTGATGAGTTCTAGAGGATTATACATTCATAGAGACAGACTTATTTTCTAGTTAATAATAATACTAATGTTATTTGTTTTACATCGCACTAACTACTCTTTTACGGTTTTCGGAGACGCTGAGGTGCCGGAATTTAGTCCCGCAGGAGTTCTTTTACGTGCCAGTAAATCTACTGACACGAGGCTGACGTATTTGAGCACCTTCAAATACCACCAGACTGAGCCAGGATCGAACCTGCCAAGTTGGAGTCAGAAGGCCAGCGCCTTAACCGTCTGAGCCACTCAGCCCGGCTATTTCCTAGTTAATAATATAACAATCATATGAAATATATCTTTAAGAGGAAAATGATTTTCTAGACGTATGAAAATATTGGAGAATAGCCTCACATAATTCATAGCATAATTAAATCAATTTTATCACGGACAGAATATTAATAATTTTAAACTGTAATGGAATAATTGTGTAACTTGTACATTTGTACGAGATTCTCCACTCAGCCAACGATTTAACCAATTAGGAACAAAAACCTCGTATGATGTACGATGTTAACCAACTTATGAAATTGGTAGTGATCAGAAGCTGACGGTCGATCTTAGACTCAAGATCTCAAGTTCTGGTAGCTCAGGACGTCTGTTCTTCATTCGGATTGTTCAGAGCACTTTTTCTGTATGTCCTTGATTTAAGACACTTTCAGCTTCCACAGTGACAAACTACAGTATACCAATATGGCCGTGCGCGTAGAGGCGCGCGGCTGTGAGCTTGCATCCGGGAGATAGTAGGTTCGAATCCCACTATCGGCAGCCCTGAAGATGGTTTTCCGTGGTTTCCCATTTTCACACCAGGCAAATGCTGGGGCTGTACCTTAATTAAGGCCACGGCCGCTTCCTTCCAACTCCTAGGCCTTTCCTATCCCATCGTCGCCATAAGACCTATCTGTGTCGGTGCGACGTAAAGCCCCTAGCAAAAAAAAAAAAAAAAAGTATACCAATATGCCATGATCGGATTGATCAAAAAGTTATTTATTATTTTGCCAAGTTGGTATTTGTAAACTTTTAGGATGATTTAATGGATAAAGGAGTTTTACTGGTTGTTCATGTCTCTAGTGCCAAATGACGATACTCTAAAAATATTGAAATAATCTAGAATTGTGTTTATTAAGTCTTGTGCATGTTTTTCTTAATTCCTAAGCTTTGTAGTGTACTTTCTTCAAACTATAAACAGTGTTTCATAATAATATTACGTATTTGGACATTTCTACTTATTTTAAAACATACTTAAGATTTATTTACTTACTGACATGCCCTAGTAATATATCGTCGTTGGCGGGACAAAACCTCCTATGTGACAATATTTTTTGAGATATACTGAACCGCAGTACATACATTATGAAGAGCGAGAGTGCCTTTACAATATTCACACAATATTGCACCTTAGATGTCAGAACTTTACTGGCCAAAGTTCTAAGCTAAAATATTTCACATAGGAGATTTTGTCCCGACAGTGACGATATGTCCAGTATACTTGTATCAGACTATCAGTTTTCTTCATCATGAATAACAGGGCAAATATGACAGCTGTCCCTCGGTAGATCATGCACAATTTTTACAATTGTCACCTTCATCTCGTCCGCAACACCACAGCACCCTTCGTAAAAATTAAAGAGAACACGTGTTTAACATGAGTTACTAGTATTTATGTGAGAATGGTCTGTATGACGTGATAAGGAGGGAGTGAGTTGCAGGTAATTCTGCTTTGTAAGTTCCAATGTGTCGTAATGTGCTCAACATATGGGATGAGGAGGGAACAACTGAACATGCTCTTCGTTAGAGGTCTGATAAATTCTATTCCGGATACAAAGATATTATACACTGAGATTTTCATGCTTTTTAGAGGCTAGCATACTTCAGAACTGGCATTGAATCAGTTGTCGACCACCGGCAGAAGCGTGAAGCTGCTGAGGGAATATACTGTATTTCGAAAAACAAAATGTTGTGTGCTGCATTTCATTCCTCTCATATGTTTAAATCATAGTCATTATTTTCTCAACGCCTTATTACGCAGTTATTACTTCGGATTATTTTCTTCTGATTGCAGGTTTATCCCAGCTACTGAGGCCACTTTGATGAGATTGAGATTCACATCTCCGAAATACTGAAACATTTCATAAGTAACCTCTACACAGGCTTATCATGGAAAGGTAAAACGATAATGAAGACTATACGCCAATCATGGCAGTGTCAAAGATACCAAGTTGTATCTGGACAACTGGTGACCAAGCTCGAAGCCTAGTTTCCCATAGGTAAAGTATATTGAACTGTTTGGATAGTCTCGAAGATTCTGTGCGTTTGACGGTTGTATAATTGGGTGTTCCAAATCAGACATACTGCTTGAAAGCATATGGTATATTGTAACCTCTTGAAGGATGGCACTATAAATGAAGTTTTACTGTGATCTATAAAAGTTGAAAGTTCACGCTGAGTTTTGAATATGGGTGAGCAGTAGTTTTACTTTCGGAAAGTGAAGACGAAAACGCTGCATAAACATACATAAGGATATCTGTGAAACATTTAAGATGAATTCTTCTCGTCCATCAACAACTTGAAGTCGGATTTTAGTATATTAATTAAAAGGACGTTTTTCTGTGCCTGAAGGGGTTTCAATGACGTTCCTTAATTGAGCTAATTCCACACGATCAAACGATGATTCTGCTACCAGTTGGAGAAACTACACCAAAACATTTACCAGAGGAGAACTGAACAAGTGAATGGAAAGTGTGTTGTGATCCACCAGGATAATTTGAGAGCTGAGGTGGTTTTGCTGCTCTTGGAAAATTTGTAGGTACGAATTTGGATCAAATATCTTACCACTCCCTCTGTGTTGACGAAATGTTACACCGTCCAACTTCTCCCTGTTCCAGTCTCTAGGAAATCCTTTAAATGAAAGCTTACATAGTGATGTTTATGCTGTCAAAAATTAACTAAACGTTTTCTTCGTCTCCAAAGCAGTCCAATTCTTCACGTGCTGAATGTTAAAATTGCCGGTGGGACTCATTGAAATAATGGAAAAGTGTAGGAAATTGTGAAGTATAAACGTCTTTCTTTCAAAACCTTGAGATTTCCAAAGGAAAGAGATGAAAGAACTAAAGATCGAATGTCCACATGTCAGGATGAGACTACATGTTTTAGAACGTTCGGATAGTCAGAGATAACATATCGACGGCCTAGTTCTAATGCCACGTATATGATAATACTGTTCCTATCCATTTTTTCCCTTAAGACTGTTGATGCCTCGCAATCACATACGGATATGCAGTCCATCACAACAATTTTCGTTGTGTTCATTTTCCTATGCCACAGTGTAAAGGAAAATGAACCTTACCGTACCGTACTCTAGGAATGTTGTTTATATGACGTATTTACGCACTCCTACAAAATAATGTATGTAAGTCCATTTTCCTTTTCA
This sequence comes from Anabrus simplex, assembly GCF_040414725.1. Classification (NCBI taxonomy): domain Eukaryota; kingdom Metazoa; phylum Arthropoda; class Insecta; order Orthoptera; family Tettigoniidae; genus Anabrus; species Anabrus simplex. The sequence continues at coordinate 691,264,588 of NC_090266.1, read as the reverse complement.
CGTTGGCACAGGAAAATGAACACAACGAAAATTCTTTTGATGGACTGCATATCCATTTGTGGCTGGGAGGCGTGACCAGTCTTGAGAAAAATAATGTGTACGAACAGCATTGTCAGATACGTGGTAGGCCTATTAGAAGTAGGCCGTCGATTTGAAGGTTGTAAGACGTTTTTACCAAAAATAAACCCATGGTGCAACAGTCCGTTAGGGGCTTGGACTTGCAAGATGACTGCAAGAAGCAAATGGTCGGTAAATACTGGAGTGCTACGTCGTGAGTGGGACAGCATCCTCAGCCGTATAACTTGGCTTACTTGACAAGGTTGCTGCCCCTCTTATCAGGCACATCCTCAGTTGATCTTACGAAGCTGCGTGAACTAAGTTCCAGGATTAATATACCTGAAGTGGCCGGGAATCGAGCCCAGGGCCTCCAGATAAGAAGCAGGCATGCTACCCCACATCACGAGGCGCCCAAGGTGATTTTACCAGCTATCAAAGTGGTTGACTTCAGGTAAGTATGAATACTGGAATATGGATATATTTAATGATTACTGAAATAAAGGTCGTAGGATGTCCTTTTAGTAGCACTTATCTTATATGCAGCAAGATCAAGTGCTAAGATAAGTCTTTAGTGTAATTCCTCATTGAAAGTGAATGAAGGTTTTCTAAATGTGACTAGAACCATCAATATAGTGAACCAAATGAGTAGCGCCGTTGATTAGACTCTTACACCCTGTGCACAAGTTTGTGGGACAGATTCTAGACTGCGAGCTTGGTTTCCAACGGTGCCTAAATGCGGAAGACCTATGTCAGTAGACATAGTAGAAATCAAAGAATATATTTTCAGAGTAAAGATCCAGCAGTACGTTGCCTCTTAGGACAGATGGTAGTTGAAGGGGCATAAGTACATATTATTATTATTATTATTATTATTATTATTATTATTATTATTATTATTATTATTATTATTATTCGTAGTAGTAATAGTAGTATTTCATTGATTAATTAACATATCGTCTTTGCCGGGACAAAACCTCCTATGTGATAATATTTTTGGAGATATACTGACCCGCAGCACATACATTATGAAGAGCGAGAATGCCTTGCCAATATTCACACAATATTGCACCTTAGATGACAGAACCTTACCGGCCAAATTTCTAAGCTAAAATATTTCACATAGGAGGTTTTGTCCCGGCAACGACGATATATCATTTTAAGTTTCTAACATTGAATGCTGAAATGACTTCCAATGTGCGGTTAATAGCACACAAATTGAACACTTCAAGGTAAATTTAGACAGACATTCAAGACTTCTGATCTACATAAATGACTGAGCAAGTGGCCGTACTGTTATGGTCGCGGAGCTGTGAGATTGCATTCGGGAGATAGTCGGTTCGAACCCCACTGTCGGCAGCCCTGAAGACGGTTTTTCGTGGTTTCCCCATTTTCACACCAGGCGAATGCTACGGCTGTGCCTTTTTAAAGCCACGGTCGCTTCTTTCCCACTCCTAGCCCTTTCCTACCCCATCGTCGCCATAAGACCTATCTGTGTCGGTACGATGAAAAGCAAATTTTAATAAAAACATAGGTATATATACATAAATGAAGTATAATTTTAAAAGCAGTAGGAAATTCCGTTCAGTACGTTCAACTCTCTTGATGGGTCTCCAGGGCTAAATGGTTAGCGTGCTGGCCTTTGGTCACAGGGGTCCCGGGTTCGATTCCCGGCAGAGCCGGGAATTTTAACCATCATTGGTTAATTTCGCTGGCATGGGGGCTGGGTTTATGTGGCGTCTTCATAATCATTTCATCCCCATCACGACGCGCAGGTCGCGTACGGGCGTCAGAGCAAAAGACCTACATCTGGCGAGCCGAACTTGTCCTCGGACACTCCCGGCACTAAAAGCCATACGCCATTTCATTTTTTTCTTAATGGGTACCGTTTCATATCAATAGGGATTAGTTCGAAATTGTGATGTCATTGTAGAAATCGATCGATTACTTCTAAAACCTCGTATGTCCCAGTGCTCTTCCCACCCATTATATTCCTTAAGACTGGTCACGCCTCCCAACCGCATATTTATATGCAGTCCGTTAGAATAATTTTCGTTGTGTTCATTTTCCTATAACGAGTAGGCTAAAGGAAAATGGATCTTACCATACCGTATTGTAGGGATGTTTTTATAGCGAATTTACGCATTCCTACAGTATAATGTATTTAAAGTTCATTTTGAGACATTGAGACATTCGAGGTTTTAGAAGTAAGCCATCGAAATGGTGTTCGATGTTTCCAGATAATTTCAGTTCAAATCTTTTATGTTCCTCTCATCCATTATCAAGAATCTAGTAGGCCTATATGACCCATGAAGTTAAATTCATTCACTCATTCATTCATTCATCGTTGTTAATAAAGGAGTTCAACCATTTTATATTTTCCTGCCGCGATGTTTGGTCTGAAAATGTTGGCTAGTGGACATGGGTATAATATTAATTTTAAGAAACGTCACGAAATAATTTAAATACAGTACAATCCTTTTTAGAGCCTTCTTTCAGATAATGGTAAGTGATGTTAATAAAAAGACGTTTCGACTTCAGCACTGGGTAACGCGTGGTCAGCGCTATGAATCCTCTCTGCCGCTTTCTGGCTTTGTAGACCGGGACCGCTCTCTCACCTTCATTTATCCCGTCAATTATTCCCATGTAGGCTAAGTGGACCTCTAACTAGCCTTCAGTTCCTCGTAAAAATCCCTTATTTGACCGAAAATCGAAGCTGGGATCTCCAGGTAAGAGGCAGACTAGCTTACCCCTCACATTGTTTCGAAGTACTAAGCATACGTAATACTTCTTCCAGTGCATACATATTATTTTATAATAATTCTCAAAATGCGTCATATTCAAATTTTGCCTTAATACATCGGATTTAGCTGAGTCCTGTCTCTCTATCTCTCTATCTATCTATCTATCTATCTATCTATCTATCTATCTATCTATCTATCTATCTATCTATCTATCTATCTGTCTATCTATCTATCTATCTATCTATCTCTCATCTGGTCCTATCCCAATTACCTGGGGTCGGCACTTGGAATGTGTTTAGCATAGTTTTACTCCCGGTTGCCCTTTTCTTTCGCAATCATAGGCCCTATGTAGCGGGATGTAGCCTACTCACAATTACGTGTTTGTTAGTGTGGTATGTTGTAGGCCTATATAGATGAAGAGATGTACGTTAGGAATTACACAAACTCCCCCTCTCCAGGCTAGAGTAATTAACCTTCCGTAGTTAAAATTCCCGACCCTTCCGGGAATCGAACCGGGGGCTATTTGAAACGAAGGCAAGTACGCTGACCATCCAAAGAAAGCGTCGGGAGAGTCTTCCCAATAGAAGTTAAATATTAGTAGGCCTAAATAATAATAATAATAATAATAATAATAATAATAATAATAATAATAATAATAATAATAATAATAATAATAATAATAGAAGCCTCCGTGACTCAGGCGACAGCGCACCGGCCTCTCACCGCTAGATTCCGTGGTTCAAATCCCGGTCACTCAATGTGAGATTTTTCTTGGACAAAGCGAAGCGGGACAGGTTTTTCTCCGGGTATTCCGGTTTTACCTATCAGCTTTCATTCCATCAACAGTCTCCAATATAATTTCATTTCATCTGTCAGTCATTAATCATTGCCCCAGAGGAGTATGACAGGCTTCGGCAGCCGGCACAAATCCAATCCTCGCCGCTAGACAGGGGCTTCATTCATTTCATTCCTTACCCGCTCGAATGATTAGAAACAGGCTGTATATTTTCAAAAACAATAATAATAATAGCAAGAAGAAAAGAAGAACAATCCTATGTGTTTTACATCCCATCAGTAATAGAGAAGATAGGGTGTCGGATTATGGAGCGGAAACGGGGCTGCTTAACGAACCGGTAAATCTACTGCCATGAGTCTCTTACAATTAACTACTCTTAAATACCAATCCCCAGGAGTAGAATTCGATCGAACAACCCCGAACACAGGTGAATGAACGATAAGATTAGCCTTTGAAACGTGTTGGGGCAGGAGTTCTGACCTCAGTGGGGCAGTCGGTCAGTCGTCGCCCTTCTGTTTTCAAGATGTAGGTTTGATCCCGGCTAAGTTTAGTGGCTTTTGATGGAGTTTAAATACAACTTCATATCATTGGCTTCCGACACGTTAATGATCTCTTGCAGGACATAATTCTTCCACTCCAGATTCAGTTAAAAACTTTAAATCTAGCAAGCAAGCAAGATTGTAGTTTCATGTGACGGTTGTTATCGTGTTCATAGCTATGAGTACCTCTAATTTAACATCAATCCGAACTATAGGCCTAAGTGACCTTCAATTTCAAAAATCCCACAGTTAAAACCTATAACAATTGATGGGTCCTCATAAACATAACTTTTTGAAGTAATTAATATTGCTGGAGGTGAGATGGATAAGGGGAGATAAAAAATTGGGGACATCAAAAATCAATCAATCAATCAATCAATCAATCAATCAATCAATCAATCAATCAATCAATCAATCAATCAATCAATCAATCAATCAATCAATCAATCAATCACCCATCTGATTGTAGGGCTGCCGTCCGATTGGTACAGACTATTCTTTATCAAGTGTTCGTCTGGTCTTTTCTTAATTGATGGCAAAGAAGTTGAAAATTTATCGGACAACTCCCATGGTAAATTATTCCAGTCTCTAATTTATCGTCCTTTAAACAAATATTTGCCCTGAAATGAAATGGCGTATGGCCTTTAGTGCCGGGATGGGTCCGAGGACTTCGGCTCACCAGGTGCAGGTCTTTTGATTTGACGCCAGTAGGCGACCTGCGCGCCGTGATGAGGATGAAATGATGATGAAGACGACACATACACCCAGGCCTGTGTCATGGGAATTAACCAGTTATGGTTAAAATGCCCGACCCTGCCGGGAATCGAACCCGGGACCCCTGTGGCCAAAGGCCAGCAGGCTAACCATTTAGCCATGGCGAAATATTTGTCCTGATTTGTCATCTTGAATTCCAATTTTATCTTCATATCATGACTTTTCCTACATTAGAAACTCCATTCAAATTTATTAATCTGTTAATGGCATTCCAAGCTCTCTCTCTCTCTCTACTGACAACTCCGAGCACATCATCATTGAATAAACGAAACCTCGTAGCCTATGTCAAAATGCAGCTTCCTTTCTGACTAAGGTGTGTTTGTTCTTTAATACTGGTCGCACCTTCCAGCCGCATATGGATATGCAGTCCATCAGAACGACTTTCATTGTGTTCAAATTCCTATGCATATGTGAAAAGCAAAGTGAATCTTACCGTACCGTACTGTAGGAATGTATGTTTGCGTGGCGTATTTACGCACTCCTATAGATGCCATATTTAAGTTGTACACATCACCTTAGGCAAATGAACACAACGAACGTTGTTCTGACAGACGGTGCATCCATATCGACGGCCTAGTTCTAATACTACGGATCTGAAAATGCTGTTCCAATCCATTATTTTCCTTAAGACTGGTCGCGCCTCCCTGCCACATATCGTCGCTCCTACGCCAGAACCGGGAATGTGATAATGCTCCTCCTATCCGTTATTTCCCTTAAATTATGGACAGGAAGAGCATTGTGAGATTACGAGGTATTATTTCTTCACCGAAGATATTATTCAGTCTAGCAGCTCGATAAGAAGAGAATAATTTAGAGAAATTTAAGCAGGGGAGGAAACATGTTCACAGAATACAAGGATCAGCCATATTCACTCTGAAATTGCTCGAGAGAGGTGTTTGAAGAGAAATTGAATACTGACGTGAGTGATCAGTGATGCCGTAGCTAGTTTCTCACTAAAGTGTCTTTGATTCGCAAGGATTGGAAAATAACGTCATCGTAAATTTGGATTCCATGTAACAGATCGACTACCACTAAAGTGGCATACTAATCTCACGTTTAAAAGTCACTGAATATGTAAATTATTGACATATAGGCCTAATCCGCAAAAATTAAAAATCAATTCAGATTTCAATTAATTTGGCATACGATGAAATGTCGTATCGCTTTTAGTGCCGGGATATCCCAGGACAGGTTCGGCTCGCCAGGTGCAGGTCTTTATATTTGACGCCTGGAGGCGACCTGCGCGTCGTGATGAGGTTGAAATGATGATGAAGACAACACATACACCCAGCCCCCGTGCCATTGGAATTAACCGGGAATCGAACCCAGGACCCTCTGAACCGAAGACCAGTACGCTGACCGTTCAGCTAACGAGTCGGACATGGCATACGATTATAAATATTAAAGTTATCTAACATTTCAAGTCCAGTGCACTTGTGTTTCTAATAACATTTTACTCTAGAATCTGGAAAACACGTATGCAAATACATTCAAAGTTTGTATTGAATTCACTTATTTGGGGGCATACAGTAAATTATTAACTACGTAGGCCTACTTTCTGGTCATCCCCGTGAAGTAAAAGTAGCATGTCTTCCAGGCTGATCCTGTTCTGGACTGACGTTAGGAAGAGGGTTCACTTTGCCACGTGAGACCAACTGGACTGGTATTGATATGAGAAGCAGCGCACTCGTTCAAGAAAGCCAAGCAATAAGGGTGAGGATGTCATCGTGCTGACCACGTGACACTCCAGTATTTGAAGGCTATCTCTCTGGGCAGCAGTTGTCTTATCAGGCAAATACCCTAATCGGCCGTTGTGCCATGGAATTGTTTGGTTGGGGTTAATTAATTTTGTGTGGCTATTTCTAGCCGAGTGCAGCCCTTGTATGGCAGACCCTCCGATGAGGGTGAGCGGCAACTGCCACGTGTAGGTAACTGCGTGTTATTGTGGTGGAGGATAGTGTTATGTGTGGTGTGTGAGTTGCAGGGATGTTGGGGACAGCACAAACACCCACCACCCGGGCGATTGGAATTAACCAATGAAGGTTAAAATCTCCGACTCAGCCGGGAATCGAACCTGGGTCCCTCTGAACCGAGGGCCAGTACGCTGACCATTCAGCCAACGAGTCTGACTTTGGTTGGGGTGTGATAGCCGAATTGCATTGCCACTGGCTTCTCACCAAGGCCTCCACGGTTCGAATCCCGGCCAGTATACTTAGGAATTCACAGATAAAAATTCACGTTCCTGTGGTTCAGATTCCACGTAAAACTGGAGGTCCCGTGATAAAGATGAGTCTCTTAAAATTTTCTGACGACATAAAACTGCATCCCTGGTTAGATACCAGGAAGTTACAGTGCCAAGTATCGATCTTCTCTAATCGGCTGCTCTCTCTTATCGCATAGGGTCTATGTGCCACAGCACGTTTGCGATTGACGGTAAAATAGCTGTGCCTCGCGAGAAGTTATTAAACCGGTCTTTATAACTCTTAGATAAGCCACCTTCCTTTCTTCCGTGCACTATCCCCTCAGATTGTCCCCACTTTCTAAGATTGTAGAAGGAACCGATTTAAAGCACCGAAGAAATGTGGACTTTCAGACAGTCAGCGGAACTGAAGTGAAGAATACTGCCGTTATTGATGATGGTGATGGATGTTCCGAGGGGTAAAAAATGGAAATGTTGTTGTTGTTGTTCGTATTGTTGGTGTTGTTGTTATTGTTGTTGTTGCTGCTGCTACTGCTGATACTAAGCTTGGTACATCCTTGCCTATTAGCTTTGTTTACTAGCATGTGTTGTGTATTTTTCTTTGCACGGGTGAATTGTTCGAAAAACATGTTATTATGTGGTCCTATTATTGAATTTTATTGTGCCTAGAATTAAAAAACAGATTCCTACTGACGTTATTGAGGTTTCTGAAATATAGCCAGCGGATGTTCATAAAGAAAAATGTAATGTCTAGCAACCCATAAGTTACATTTAATTTCAACAGGCTAATAAGTCTGATGGTTGAAACTAGCGGCACAGTAATAGCCAAATTTTCTCTGTTTTGTAAGCTGCTCAGACTGGATAAGAAATTGATAAACATAATTGCCTTGGCAGCTGTAAAGGGTATGTTCTTTAGAGACCAGTTATGACTGACATGCGGAAAATTTGACAATTCTCTGCTAAAACACAATACTCCTTATCCATCTTTGTTAAAAATACATTTATATGATTTTTCCGCAACTGAGCAGCCCGTAGTTGGATTTAGCTGAATGGCGTTCGATGTTAAAACTTCGGAAAAACACAAAAAGTGCTGTCCACAATTTTGATTACGAGAGTGCGGAAAGGCTGTAAGAAAGCCTCCCTCAGTACCCAGAGTTGAAACTCAGCTTAGTTATACAAGTGTCAAAATTCGTCGCTGTTCGGGCAAAAGGTCATATCTCACAATGCTCTTCCTATCCATTATTCTCCATAAGACTGGTCACGCCTCCCAGCCACCTGTGGATATGAAGTCCATCAGAACAGTGTTCGCCGTGTTCATTTTCGTATGCTAAAGTGCAAAGTAAAATGAACTTTAAATCTACAGTGTATGTAGACTATGTTTAGTCATCAGCCCGAAGGCTGGCTGGATCCTCAACAGCTCCGCCATCAGCTGTCATAGATGGTCTAGGCATCACTGAAGAGGCGTACTAGGGAAATGAGGAGTGAGGTAGTTTCCCGTTGCTTTCCTCACTGAGCCAGAAGTTGCTATTACATATCAGTCTGCCAAGCCCACTGAAATACATGCACTAACCGACCCTATGAGCAATAGTTTCACACCATTCATAGCAGGGACTGGCTGCATAAGGAATGGCATTACTAGCATCACACATACCTCACTCACTTTCATATTGTCAAAGCCAAGTATAAGACAGAGACAGATCTATGAAAGTAACAAAATTGCTCTAGCCTATACCAGATGACATAGTGCACTGTAAACACTAGGTTCTGCCAGCAAAGGGTGCGTAAATACTTTATGCAAACATACATTTCTACAGTGCGGTAGGGTAAGGTTCATTTACCTTTACACACATAGGCCCTACATAGAAAAATGAACACAACGAAAATTGTTCTGATGGACACTATATCAATATGTGACAGGGAGGCGTGACCAGAATTAAGGAAAAAGATGAATAGGAAGAACATTTTGACATACAAGGTTTTCTTTCTTCATCGGCGATATTATACACAGTGATATCGTCGCTCCTATGCCAAAACCGCGAATTTGGCAATGCTCTTTACATCCGTTATCTTTCTTACGACTGGTCACGCCTCCCAGCCACATATTGATACACAGTACATCAGAACAATTTTCGTTGAGTTCAGTTTCCTACGCGTAGCCTACGTGTAAATGAAAATGAACCTTAAATACATCATACTCTACATTACGAGCTGGTAAATATGCCATGCAAACATACATTCCTACAGAACGGTACTGAAAGTTCAATCTACTTTCTTGGTTTCTGTTTCAGTGTTCCGTTGTAGCATTAGTGTATCGCCCTCTCTAAAAAAAAAAAAAAAAACAGAGTAACTAGGCCTACTCGCGGCTGCTGGTGGATAGTGGAAACCCGTGTGTTAGTTCTTGTTTTTGCGGAAACAAAGGAACACTTCATATTTCGTGCAAGAAAAGAATTTCAGCCCACTGCATCCAGAAAAATTGCCTCGGTTCCGTGTGGTATTCTATTTGACCCAGTTGGCCGATGAGCTAGGTGTTAGGACTCTTTAAACAACAAGCATCATATTTGAGCTAGTAATTTAGTCTCGAGGATTCAAAAATGGATTCTAAAGAGTTAAAGCGAATTTAAACTTCAATTCAGTGCAGCATGATGTAACTTCCTCCCGCTCATTCATATTTACACCACTGTTAATGGTCTGTGCTTCCAACCACCGAGCAACCAATGTCAAAGGCATTCTCTTGCCATCATGGAGCACATGGGAAGCACACACTAGTTCACGAAATTCCTTCCAAAGGCACCCACATCATTTTTAAAACCTTGTTGCAGATATATGCTACACCATGCATTTAGGGGTTAAATTTGGTACATTCCGCCCCATTCACCTGAGGGTGTAGAGGGGAAGGCTATTTGACTGTCAGCTGCAGAGATTTGAAAAGGACCGTTTAGGTGTCTCGTATTTCATTCATTTTACATACTATGTGTACATTTATGATTCTTCTTATGTAATTGTCACAGGTCAATTAATTGTGGACCACTCGTTATGCCGGTTCTTTTGATTAATTTATCAATATATTTACATAATTCCCTTCTCACACAGGGTGTTTAGACTGCGATAATTATAGAGATGTCAAAACAGAGGTTACCATCTTTTTCTTCTTCTTCTTTTCCTACAGCTTTTTCCCCCACAACTGTGGGGTCGCACATGTGGATTTGGCCCCATTTTACGGCCAGATTCCCCTCCTGACGCCAACCCTATGTGGAGAGATGTAGTCAGTATTGCGTGTTTCTGTGGTGGTTGGTAGTGTGGTATGTTGTCTGAAGAGTGTTGGGACGGACACAAACACCCAGTCCCCGAGCCAGAAGAATTAATCAGAAGCGATTAAAATCCCGGACCCGGCCGGGAATCTAACCCGGGACCCTCTGAACCGAAGGCCAGTACGCTGACCATTCAGCCAACGAGTCGGACAAAAGAGAACAGAGAGTAAAATATCGTGGTATATTTTTTAATCTATTTTCATGCAAAATTTAAGCAACGGTAAAAGAAGTCTGTAATTCCATTAGCATTAGACTATTAGAATATCTTACTTACCAACTCCCTCTTTTTGTGGCGATCATAAATGGACATGACACACATCCTGGAAGAAAACTGAACATCACCACATACGATCCGGAATGTTTACCAGTTGATCTTATTCATTCTAGGGAAAACTTCAGCTTGTCGGCATCGTAATTTGAGAAACTGCTCTATTTTAAAAACATTTTGTAGGCTACAGGAAGATTCCAACCAGCAGAAAGAAACTTCTAAGTCTTCCTTCACTTTACTTCGAGAAAACAAGGCTACTGCTGACAAACATCGAGAATATGAAGACGGTTATATGAACATCCTCGAGTTCTGAATGAATCAACAGTAGGCCTACTGAAGAGTAGATTAATGTACCAGGACTCGCTTAGTTGCTGTTACCTGCCATTATTGTGTAACTTTCATTGAATTTTATATAGCTTTTATGGTTATGTTCCTGTATTTAAAATGGTAAGGTGTGTATTGAAATGCGGAATAAATGTTGTATTTTGACATGTATCAATACCTAGGATTAATTAAATGGTCTAAATAATTAAAAAATGTAGTAGGCTACGTAGCCTCGTAATTTTATCACACGATCCTTACTACTAAAATTATTTATCAGAGCACAATAAATTATTTCAATAATAGTAATAATAATAATAATGTTATTTGATTTACGTCCCACTAACTACTTTTACGGTCTTCGGAGATGCCGAGGTGCGGGAATTTAGTCCCGCAGGAGTTCTTTTACTTGCCAGTAAATCTACCGACACGGGGATGTCGTATTTGAGCACCTTCAAATACCACCGGACTGAGCCAGGATCGAACCTGCCAAGTTGGGGTTAGAAGGCCAGCGCCTTAACCGTCTGAGCCACTCAGCCTGGCAGAAATTGTTTCATGAGATCTTTAAAACTGCTTGTGTGTATAAATTAATGTGGCTAATTTCCGATGTCCGGCGCATACATATTTTTATTACTAAGTTCATTCTTGATTTTTGTTTCCGAGCCGATGTTATCTGGACCTATTTCGTAATTGCCAATTTTATCGTTGTTTCCTTTTTTAGGGATTTTGTAGGTAATTATCCCTATTGTTAGGTACATCGTATGTTTATTAAATATCTGCAAATTTCTTTTTCTTTTCTGGGGACCCATGGCAATACGTTTATTAGAAAAGAATAAACTCTCGGATTGAAGTAAATATTGCAATTCCGGTTTACAATAATTGTATGGCATTTTCAGTATTGTCAGTATTTATATGTGGAGTGATTGTTGAGAAACCGGAGGAAAAATACACCTTGGGTAGGGATATGATAGCCGAGTGGCACTGTCATTCAGAGTGGCTGTGGTTCGAATCACCTTCGATGCATGTGAGATTTGGGAAATGAAAAGTTACGTGCCTGTGAATCGGATTGCATGTAAATATGGGGGTACCGTGGCTATGATCACGATATCAACTGTTGCGTAGAACTAAAAGTTTGTTTTGCTTGCTCAGTATATTGGACAATCACTGTCGCCGTCAAGATTCAAACCTCGGAACTCTGAACTCCACTTCCTTCCAACCCTACTGTGTGGTGTAGGTTACGGTGCTCATATATCGAGATATTTAGCCACTCTCCATTATGTGCGTTTTGGACGAATTCTACGCAACATCATTCGGTTAAAGTGCCTCGTTTTTTAAAATGTAGTCTATATTGATTTGACGGAGTATAACCAAAAGAAAATTTTGCTTAAGGTGAACAAACAGTTCAAATCATGGAGAGTACCCACATCTAAGGCTGCCTTCAAACGGACAGTGTAAGTAAAGTTCAGTTTCATAGACTGAACTTGGGATTATGGATAATAGCTGGGGCCATTCTTTACAATATCCAGACATACACGCAGCCTACAACTGCGAAATTAACTGGGTTTCTGGAACACCTCAGGAAAAAGCGCCGGAAGATGGTCAGGTAGAAGTGTCTCAAGAAGCTTTTGGAATACATCTTTTCAAATTGTGAAGTGTGTTGTGTGACACATTTTATATTAATGTGAAGAATATTTTGCGTTCGGTACAACTGTGAATATACTAAATGATCATGGTAACAAAGATGACAGACATACATTTCGCGGCCCCTAGTGTGAAAAGGGTAAAAGAGAATATTTTCAGTTCAAATATTATGTGAACAACTTGAAGCTATCCTCTATTCAATTTTCATTTTTTAGAGGCATACTTATAAACGTTTTGATAGCGGAATAATTATAAACTTGATTTTTTTTCTAATCATACATTTGCATTGTGCGGTAATGATACATGTTTAAGAACGACAAGCCTTTCTGTTTCAAACAACAGATTGAGGGTTGGTATTGCTGTCTTATTTTTCAGTTTTTACTTGTAATGATTTTTGTATAGGCCTATATTTAATGTTTGTATATTCATATGTTTTTATGTAACGCCTCCTGCAAGATGTAAATACAAATGTTATTAATAAAAAATCAGTTAAAAAGCTATGGCTGCCGTAGTCCAACGTCCGACCCTGACAGTGACGTACATGGTGCCCTTGACCTCATGAACTCCCTTCGAGTGAACCACAACAGGGAAGCATGGCTCATCAGACCAGTTTGGCCCCATTCCCGCAATGCATTCATCACCTACCATATGTTCTTTCCTGCTGAACTAGTTTCGATTGTAGTGATTATTAAATATGATAAGTTTTACAGCTTGTTGCCTGTTTGCTGGAAGCCTTCACACAGTGCAGATATCAACCTGCTATTGCTATGAGTCAACGTTTCATAATAGACTAATAAGAAGAAGAAGAATAAGAAGAAGAATAGGCCTATTCATAATGCTAATGCTTGCAAGCTTTTTAAATAATGATATCGTTGACTTCCGAGATGTTATAGAGTTCATATAAAACAATATTTCAATATCCCAACGTCTTTTCAAATTTAGGCGAATTAATGATACGTTAAAGTAGACTAATAGACGTATTATCATTGTTTTGGCCAGACCAGTGGTGTAGCCGTGGAGTACCTGCCTCTTATCTGGAACACCCGGTTAAATTCCTGGTCTGCCCAGGTATATTAAATCTCAAATGAGGGGTGGTACGGGGTTCCCTTATTTTCGCGAGATAAACTGAGAAGATGTATGATACGAGATGCAGTGGATTCATCAAGAAAACCAAGCAATACGGATGGAGAAGTTGCCATGTTAACCATGTGCTAGCCTACTGCAGCCTACCTCTTGGCCACCTGCCTGGGTAATAGTTGTCTTGGCAGGCAGGACCGGCAAAGGCCCTCATGAGATTAATAATAATAATAATAAGCAGAAGAAGAAGAAGAAGAAGATGATGATGAAGAAGAAGAAGAAGAATAGGCCTAATATTAATAATAATAATAATAATAAAAATGGTTTTACGTCCCGCTGACTACTTTTATGTTTTTAAGATATTATTATTATTATTATTATTATTATTATTATTATTATTATTATTATTATTATTATTATTATTAGGCCTATTGTGTGTTTATCGAGCGGAGTGGCCACATGTTACGACTATGAAGCCGAGCTTTGCATTTGGAAGACGATTGGGTTCGAAACCCACCGTCGGGTGTCCTGAGAATGGTTTTCTGTGGTTTCCCATTTTCTCTTCGAGGCAAATGTCGGGAGTGTTCCTAGCCATAGGCGACAGCCGATTACTTCCACCTACTTATCCAATTAGTCTACATTCATTTTGTCTTGATTAGCTCCTCCACTGAAGTTGGCACCTGGAAGGACATCCGGCCATAAAACGTGCTATATAATTTCATCTCAACTCATCCCTTTCCCCGTATCAAGTAACTGGACTAAGTGGGTAGATATAGGCCTATATTTTTGTTATTAGATAAGTGTTTAACATCCCATAACAGCTAATGGTCTTAAACGAGACCGCAGAGGCAGAAGATTAATTTGAAAAAGGGATTAGTTGACGTGCTGAATCGTGTCTCTTGCATTTAGGCAGTCTAAGTATCAATTAACTGCAACTAGAATCGATCTCGCAACAGAGAGCATAGAAAGTGAGTGCGTAAGCTAATGCACTACAGGACGCATACGGTCGTACGTATATATCAATTCCCTGTAATTGCAATTCAACAAAAATAAATGGCCTTTCCCGGGAATAGAAATAAGGGCTCGAAGTGAGTGCAGAGATACTGGAGGAAATCGTTATTTAGGGCGGTCAGTAGTAATCCTGGTATTTGAAATGTAGTCTATTGTTCTTATTAAGAAGAAACCTAAGTTACGCCTTTTCAATGTCGACTTAGTTAAAATAACCCGTGAGTTCTTCATTTTGTCAAACACAAGATAGAAATGTACAAAACATTAGTAGAAACCTAGTCAATAATAGTTTTCAAATGATAGAATGACATCTTTCTTGTAGTGGTGGACACAAAATGTTTACGGTCAGATGACTTCTTAAAACTTATTCATAATAGGTTATCCCCCATTCATAATCAGTGTCAAGTTTACACAATGTAAACCATCTTCTACATAAAATATTTAAATAAGTGATTTGAAAGAATCTGACGAATCTGAACGAAACAAGTCATTCTACCATTAATAAACTAGTTTCTCTTCGGTTGTCTGCCAGTGTTTTATAAATTTGAATTATGTGTTCGAGAGACTGAAAAACTTAATGGTTATTTAAATCGAAACTCCGCAGTTTAGAAAGAGTAGTCATAGACTAAGGCTCGCACAGCCTGTGTATTCGCAGTTTGGGTTAGCTCAGAGTTCATTGGGCTGTTCGTACATACGTAAATCAAGTCTGTCGAGAGGACAGAAACCAAAAAGAAAAGCAACCACACATAAAAACAAAACACTCTACTCTGTTTTTGCTTTTGTTCTGAGGTTTATATCTATCTGTTTTGTTCATTGATTGAAGTTGCTTTACAGATTTTGTTTTCTTGGTGTTTACATTTCCACACACATTATGACCCATGTCATTTCCTTTCTTTTAATTGTGTAGAAGAGTAATATGTTTTGCCCTCATTCCCCCATGACCGAGTTCTTGTCTGCTTTTAAAATGTATAATCATTTGGTCTGTATTTGTTTGGAAACAACATTACCCTCCCCGTGACAGACTGGGGAAAACTTCTAGTTTAATGCTAATCTGGACATTGTAGGAAGGCTTCACTTTAAAAAGAACAACTACGAAACACTGTACCCCACCCTCAGGGCCAATTTTTGACATTTCTTTAAATAATGGAAACGTTAACTTCTCATGTTCCTTATTTGTATACGTGTACGCCTATATGCATACGCGTGCATTATCTACTCTCTCTCTCTCTCTCTCTCTCTCTCTGTGTGTGTGTGTGTGTGTGTGTGTGTGTGTGTGTGTGTGTGTGTGTGTGTGTGTGTGTGTGTGTGTTAGAAGGGTTTGCGGAAAGGTGGCTGCAGCCATATTGGCAAAGTTTTGATGAGGGTTGAAAAGGAAAAGGAAAACCATGCAGTCTGTAATGAGAAGGAGGAAGATAGAAGAAAAAGGGGTGGGTTTTGTAAGACGAACCCTCGTATTCCTATTGGTTAGAAATAGCACCAGGGGCGTGTCGTAAGTATTTTCTCATTCTTTTTCTTTTAGAGAAACCTAAAACAACGTAGACGGAAGGCGTCTATGTGTCTACCATTTTCCTAACTTCCACCTCTCTACTACCTTACGTTCTCCCTCCCCCATCTCGCCCAGCCCACCCTCACAGCTCGTACTCCAATCCCCCTTCATTCCCAGGCTCCTCTCCACCCCCACCTCTGCCACCCCCTCCCCCTTGCCGGCACCACATCCGGCGTCATTCAGCCTCGTCCTTGTACCAACGGAACTAACATGACTCTCGGCCAATCACAGAGTATACACGGGCCAATACTTGACTTATCATTCATCGCTCATGTTAATTGGAAGAAAACTGTTAATTACCTAACTCCTGCTCTTGTGTATCGTTACGAGAACTCTAGTGCACACTAGATACTGCTTTGTTCAAATATACTTTATCTCTTAAACCATAGACCAAGAGCTACTGTCGTCACTACCTCTTTCTATGCTCTACTTTAAGTTTAATCTGGAAATATTTTCTGGATAACTCTTTTGTTGAGGCTAAGACAGTAAGGAAATTATATCAGTTGTAGAGTTATTGAAGAAGGTGAAAAATTGTTCCAAACTCTTCCCAGAATTGCCCCTACATAACACATTGTATTTTTGTAAAGCACATTTTAAAGGGCCATTCACACATTGTCCCATCCATGACAGTCCAAAATCAGTACTCACCCACAAGCTCTGTTGACGAATATAGACACGCATGAGTGATGTATCCTTTCAGCACTTTGTGAAGTCGTTACTAATTCTGGGTAACCAGGTTTCCCGTAAATAACTAAATAATTGATCGTTTCATCTTCATACACTGAAAAATGATCAATGTTTTCATATTATTTCATTGCCTAATCTCCTTTTTTTAAAAATTTCGTGTGGCTTTTACTAGCTGGGTGCAGCCTGATTAAGGCAGACGAGTGTGGGTGGCATCTGTCGTGTATGAGAAGCTGCGTGTTATTCTGGTGGAAGATACTGCGGTGCATGAGTTACAGAAAAGTTGGGAACAGCACAAACACCCAGCCACCGTGACAAGGGAATTATCTGTTTATGATTAAAACCCGCGACCCGCCCGGGAATAGAACCCAGGGCCGTCTGAACCGAAGGCCACTTTGCTGATCATTCAACCAAGGAGCCAGACTCTAAATTCCATAAAACTACTGTTCATCTTCCAGTCGGAATGTAATAGCACGCATACTTAGAATTAGCTTCAGTTGAAGAGGTAGACTATGAACGTCGAACACAATGTATATAGTCTATACCTACAACATACCCGATGAACTTTATAAATGTACTCAGTGGAATATTATGCGACTTCATAAGTTCATACCTATATTTTGCAGGTACAAAATCTACAGTAATAGCCCTAATTTGTGAAGCAACAACAGAAGACAATGATAACACATCCATAATTAACTGTCCCTTTTATACCGCGTGATACAGCTGTCCCTGTTCACTCAGTTTTATGCAACCCTCAGATTATAGTCTACTCTAAAAATATTAAACTTGGCTACCGACAACAATGTCTGGTCTTACTACAGCTTTCTATAATTCGTTTATTCGTGTCGACGAAATCAGCATTAATGATAAAATACCGAATGGCGGTAAAGAATCGTGAAAATTCTGTAATTACAGCAACGTCATGCGCAGAGAATGGGATGGCTGAATGAATCGAAGTAGCATGAACATAACAACGGTCAACGACAAGTCGTGATAGCCGAGCCTGGTCTTTGGTTCATGGAGCCCCGGGTTCGATTCCCAGCCGAGTCGGGGATTTTAACCTTAATTGGTTATTTCCACTGGCTCGGGGACTGGGTGTGTGTGTCGTCCTTAAACGGGAAAAAACAAGTAAGAAATGAAAAAGAAAGAAAAATGATGAAAAAGCACAAAAAAGAAAAATGCTCAAATTTTTTTTTTTAAAGGCATGTTGAAAGTTAGAGGAGGAAACCAGTGCTCGTTAGTCCGAAGTTCTAATCCAATTTACAAGGAATATTTTTATTTCGCTGTTAATGTACGTGTGAGTCGCGTTGTTTAAAACAAATCTAAATCATGATCAGTTATCATATTGCAGGTACTCTGCTATATTTATTTCTAAGTAGCTCTTAAAAGAGCTATTTGCAGTAAAGTAAGCTATTACCCACAGAGATGCAATGGGCTTGTGTTTGGCCATTCGACTAATGAAGCAAATGTTCAAAATGACCCACCCGCTTTGCTAATGAATAAGTTTTGCTTTTGCGCTAACCGTGCAGTAGGTGTTCGCAATTTGCTGGAAAGATCACGACGTGCCCTGTTATGTACCCTACGAGTCGAACGTGCGCAATTGTTTGGTTGAGTACGTGTGCCATAATATTGAAAATAAGTGGCGTCCCAAGCGACCGCTGTTCAGCCCGAAAGCCTGCAGATTATGAGGTGTCGTGTGGTCAGCACGACGAATCTTCTCTGCCATTATTCTTGGCTTTCTAGACCGGCAGTTCGTTGTAGCCGTTTTGCCATATGAAATGCGCATATTATTATTCATTTCATATGTATGCTTTCTTTGTAAAAGAGAACACTGTCTTTTGAGACTTAAGGAAGTTAAATCTTAATTACGGATGCCTTTACGAGTATAATATAAAAATAAAACTGAAGAGCTCGTAATTGGCTTCGAACTCCGAATCCCCGCAAACGATCATACGCTGGCTTCAATTAGTAAGTTACCATGAACCCACTCCAGGCTACAAACAGTCAGTCTCGTAACTCTGTATTAATGGAATAATCTTGGCTATCGCTTCGAAACTGTAGTTATTTTACAAGATCTGAACTCGAATATGCATACAGGTTTACCTTGATGCAAACACTACAGTGTCTCTCATAAGCCCAGGTAGTTGCAACAATTCCTTATGCGTAGAGATTTATTTAGTTGAATGAGTCCTGAATAATGTTTCAGGTGATATTCACAATGCATTTGTCCATAGTCGGTGCTTGCGTGGCGTTTGCCATTATGTATAATTATTATAACTTGCTTGGAATAATATCGTCGCTCGACCGGTAAAAGGTTGTATTCCACAAAGCTCTTCCTATCAATTATTCTCCTTAAGACTGGTCATACCTCCCAGCCACGTATGGATATGCAGTCCATCAGAACAAATTTTGTTGTATTCATTTTCCTATGCCCGTGTGTAAAGGAAAATGAACCTTACAGTACCGTACTGTAGGAATGTATGTTTGCATTACTTATTTACGCACTCCTAGTGTACAATGCATGTAAGGTTCATTTTTGTTTAATCGTCGACATAGGAAAACGAACACAACGGACATTGTTCTGATGGACTGCATATCCATATGTGGCTGGGAGGCGTGACCAGTCTTAAGGAGAATAATGGATAGGAAGAGTATTGTGGGATACAACGTTTTACCGGTGAAGCGACGATATGGGAGTTCAGAAAAGTCAAGTCTTCGTAGAGGATGCCTAGGCGAGTACGGAATGAAAATTAAGAAAGGGGTGGCTTAAGAAGTGTTTGAACCCGCTGTGCTCCATATAGCCTATCCAGGTACATGTACCATGCATAATTCCACGCAGCTACTTCTAGCGCGGATATTAATCCATTATAACTCTGTATTCAAGAGCAGAGCGAAAGTTCTCGCTTCGAAAAGTTACTGATGTGTTATAGCCTTATGGCCTGGTTTTATAGGCTACCGTCATTGAACGCTCAAACGGTAGTAACTACATGGCACGACCTATCACATCTACTGTGCAGCATTTGTCTGTCATAGATTATAAAATAGTGTGCAAAGCACATTTCTATCAATTTCGATGTGATGAGACTATACAAAATGGCAGTGAATTGACATGTAGGCTACGTACTTGGTCCTAACCTATCACTTTTCTATGATACAGCGACCACCCTTTTCTATCAAAAGAAAATGGCGTCTTGGACCAATCAGGTGCAAAATTCTCTACCGACAGCTATAGGTGTGGCTATGGTTTGTACAGTACAGGAATGAAAATGGAAACCTACAACCTGTTTTCCAGTCATGGACCGGGTCAGGGATGTAATGAACGAAGCAGATATAAGCTATTAGCACTATGGGGTCGCCACTCCCAAAGTGATTTATTAATGACTGATAGATGCTATGAAATGAGAATGGAGAGTGTTGCTGGAATGAAAGATGACAGAGAAACCCGGAGTACCCGGAGAAAAACCTATCCCGCCTCCGCTTTGTCCAGCACAAATCTCACATGGAGTGACCAGGATTTGAACCACGGTATCCAGCGGTGAGAGACCGACACGCTGCCGTCTGAGCCACGGAGGCTCACATAGTACAGTAATATTTCGTAGAAAGGACTAGAGTATTGTACTTCGTTCTACGTATAATGGTACAGTGTTTTTGAGATGGGCCTCACTTACTACCTCTTGTACCATTCTTGCATTGTGCGGGGAAGTCCATATCGGTCTAACTCCATATAAAATAGCTGCAAGATGTAGCGTAGGATAGGACTAAGAGACATTTAATTCCTAGCTGGTTGCATTGGGCCTATGTTCGGGAAGAAATAGGGGCGGCTGTACCACCCGGTATAGCCTATATAGGCCTACACCTCTTTCCTAAAACGATTTCTGCCCCGACTAAGGAGGTCTCTGACGCTGAAATTATAACAGCAGCTTTCCGTTTTATTGTTTTGACTTTCACATGGTAGTCTATCCCATGCTTCTCTGGTAGCCTCTTAAACCCATTAGTGGCGGGGTACCATAATATTGTCCGATGTTCACTGATGCCACAAAGGGGCATAGTGTGGGAGAATATAACCCTGCAACGTGATGGACAAACAATGGTGGAATTCCGAACATGCAGTTAGTTTTGTTTTGCATCGCTACACATGATAACGTCATCGAAATAGATCACGGTACAACCAGTGAATTTTAAATGCGTGTCCAAATGTGAGTTGTCAATTTTATAATTATATCGTCGTCACTGTGCCAAAATCGGGAATGTGACAATACTCTTCCTATCCATTAGGCTACTTCCCTTAAGACTGGTCACGCCCCCCAGCCACATATTGATATACATTCCATCACAACAATTTTGATGAGTTCGCTTTCCTATGTGGGTGTGCAAAGGAAAATGAACTTTAAATACATCATACCCTAGGAGTGGGTAAATATGTCATGCAAATATAAATTCCTACAGTACGGTACACTAAGGTTCATTTTCCTTTACACAACAGCATAGGAAGGTGAATTCAACGAAATTTGTTCTAATGGAGTGCATATCCTAGCAATATGTGGCTGCGAGGCGTAACCAGTCTTAAGGGAAATAATGGCTAGGAAAAGCGTTTTCACACTCGTGGTTTTGGCATAGGAGCGACGATATACCCTATCGTCGCTGTTCGGGCAAAAGGTCATATCTCACAGTTACTTCCTATCCATTATTTGCCTTAAGACCGGTCAGGCCTCCCAGCCTCATATTGATAGGGCCTATGCAGTCCATCAGAACAATTTTCGTTGTGTTCATTTTTGTATGCTACCGTGTAAAGGAAAATGAACCTTAAGTACAATTGTACTGTAGGAGGGCGTAAATAAGTCATGCAAACATACATTCCTGGAGTGCTGTAGGGTAAGGTTCATTTTCCCTTACTCGTGAGCATAGGAAAATGAACTCAACGAAAATTGTTCTGATGGACTTATCCATGTCAGGCTGGAAGGCGTGACCAGACTTAAGGGAATTAACGGATAGGAAGAGCATTGGGAAATATGACCTTTGGCCCGAACAGTGACGGTATATTCGTAATGTTTGGGAAACCGCGTATTAATGTAGTGGAGGATAATGTTCTGCGTGGTGTGAGTTGCAGGAATGTTAGGGACGGGTCTAACACCCAGTCTCCGAGATAAGGTAAATTAGCAGGGGGAATCTCTCGACCCAACCAGGAATCGAACACAAGGTCCCGGGGACCGAAGGCCAAGACGCTAACTAGTCAGCCATGACACATCTGATTTTTTTTTGCTAGGGTCTTTACGTCGCACCGACACAGATAGGTCTTATGGCGACGATGGGATAGGAAAGGCCTAGGAGTTGGAAGAAAGCGGCCGTGGCCTTAATTAAGGTACAGCCCCAGCATTTTCCTGGTGTGAAAATGGGAAACCACGGAACATCTGATTTATATAGAATAAGTACCTTACTTAGGGCCTACTCAATAATCGTTTATCGACTATCTTTTTTAAATAATAAAAATGCTATGTGTTCGGGACGTCGACCTATAGAGATCTTTTGCCCCTATTTGCACCATATGATATGAACCTGCGTGTAATTGGAATTGCGGAAGTGTAGAGTGTTGAATGTGAGGAAAGGAGCGTTAAGGACGGCACAAACACCCAGTCCCCAGGCCAGGGATATTAATCATTTACAATTAAAAACTCCTGACCCGGCCAGGAATCGAACCCGGGGCCGCCGGTTGACAGGCGGACGCGTTGCCACCTACACCGCGGGGCCATACGTCGACTAGCTTAGACTAAAAACGTAGGGAAACAACTGTGAATAAAAGCAGAGGTAATACGATTTTACGCGGTTTGTGTCTCGTAGCCGTGAGCCAGCATTTGAGAGATTGTGGGTTCGAACGCCTTTGTCGGTCGTCCTGAAGATGGTTTTGCGTAGCTTGCCATGCTGGGGTTATACCTTAATTAAGGCCACTGCTCCTTCCTTTACTCAGTCCTGGCCCTTCCCTGATCCATTGTCGACAAAATATCTAACTGAGCCTCTGTGGCGATAAAACACTTGCAAACAAAACAATATTGCAGGTAAAGAACAATTCTGAGACCTTTCCCCACTTCCCTTTTAGTGAGAAAGCATATCGACGACCGAGTTCTAATACCACGTATCCGACAATACTGTTTCTGTCCATTACTTTCCTTAAGACTGGTCACACCTCCCAGCCACATATGAATATGCAGTCCATCAGAACAAGTTTCGTTCTGTTTATTTTCCTATGCTTCCGTGTGAAGGAAAATAAACCTTAAATACATTATCCTGTATGTTCAGTCCGTCAGCGCTAACGCTGGTGGGATCCTCAACAGCTCTACCATCAGCTGTCATAGATGGCCTAGGCATCACTGAAGAGGCATACTAGGGAAATGAGAATTGAGATAGTTTCCCGTTGCTTTCCTCACCGAGCCAGATTTGCTATTACATATCAGTCTGCCAAGCCCACTGAAATGTATACACTAACCGACCCTATGAGCAACATTTTCACACCATTCATAGCAGGGACTGGCTGCATAAGGAACTGGCATTACTAGCATCGCTCATACCTCAGTCACTTTCATATTGAGACAGAGACAGATCTATGAAAGTAACAAAATTGCTCTAGCCCATACTAGAAGACATAGTGCACTGTAAACACTAGGTTCTGCCAGCAAAGGCATACATTATCCTGTAGGAGTGCATAAATACGTCAAACAAACAACATTCCTACAGTACATTCCTTTAGAAATTACCATAGAAAAGTGAACTCAGCGAAAAGTTTTGTGATGGATTGAATATCCATTTGTGGCTGGGAGGTGTGACCAGTCCTAAGGAAAATAATGGATAGAAATAGCATTGTCGGATACGTGGTATTACGTAGAACTAGGCCGTCGATATCTTCTGTATTGATACCCCACGAGTGGATAAGACTTTCAGCCACTGAAGTCCAAAGTACAGTAGACTACACGTGAACTTGATTGCCTTGAAACACTACAAATGCATTTTTCATCACTGAAGTGCCCGCTTCAGTAGCGTAACATTTAACACTATTAGCTTCTGTCCTCAGGGGTCCGGATTCAATTCCGGATAGGCCTACTGCCAAAATTTAAAGAATGGCAGGAAGCTGGTGTGGTTAAAATGGTATATGCAGCTCACCTCTTTGTCATGTTATGTCTACATCTCGAAAAGTATCTGTGGATTTTACCTTTTGAAGTGAAAGTCAGTTCTGCATTGTGACTTACGCCACCGACGTTACCGTAGTCTCGTTTATTTAGTGCCTGAGTCTGTATTAATAATCAGCTGCACTGGTTTCTGATTTCCAGACATCGGAATGTCTTGAAAAATAATTCAAAAATTTTACTACGCGTCATGTTTTTTCAACAAGAAATTCAAAACCTTCGAAGACTGAATAAGCGTGTAGTCTTACTTGATTATAGGTATCGAGGTTATTCCCACGGGAGCTCCAGTTTCAAGTGGATTCTGAACTACAGAGACATAAGTTTTCATTTCTAAAATGCATTGATCAGGATACCTACTACGGCTTGATTGGTGAGGACTCAGTGACGACATCACTCGGCTATTATGCCTCTATGTGGTAAGACTGAATTACCATAGGCTTAATGTTGCATACGCTGGTCCGTCTGTGTACGGTTGCCTGCTGGACTTCCTCCAAGATTTTTTCAAGGATAACTTAGATATGGTACGCTTAATATGATTAGACCATCCACTAGCTAGAATCATAGTAGATATAGAAGCTCATAGATGAGCAGTTCGTTATGCAGAAATCCTTACTTAAATATCAAAATCACTCTGATCCACACTAAATTTAAAAACCGACTGTCATAACAGAATGCAACAATGTTTCTCAAGAGTCCATGGCCAAGAAGAATAGCGTACAGGTAGGTACTAAGGAGACACTTATCTCCATCAATTAGAAAACGAAATAACAAATAGGCCTATTATTTAAATTTGCCATCACACCATCTTCTGTATTAACTTTTCTGAAGTAAATTCTTATCTGCCAGCATATCAAAACTACTGTGATCGATCAAGGGTACTAATGATGTGCGCAAACAAACAGCCAACAGTAGATCGTTGACTTACTTCTAAAACCTCGTATGTCAAATGCTCTTCCTATCTATTACGGTATATTCTTTAAGACTGGTCACGCCTCCCAGCCGTATATTTATATGCAGTCCATCAGAATAATTTTCGTTGTGTACATTTTCCTCACCCGAGGTGGTGCAGCTCTCTTCAGGCACCCCATTGGAAGTGAGCTGCATGTAACATTTCAGCCACATACCAGCCCTCCTGCCATTCTTACATTTCTGGCAGTACCGGGAATCGAACCCGGGCCCTGAGGACGACAGCTAATAACACTAACCGTTACGCCACGGAGGCGGAATCCTATGCTACTGTGTAATGGAATATGGACCTTACCATGCCGTATTGTAGGGATGTTGTTTGCATGACGAATTTACGCACTCCTACAGTAGCCTATAACATTGCACCGGGGGTACACGTTCTCGGTCCAATTGAACGGCGCGCCTTCTAGAAAACCATCTGTACTGGGAATCCGAAATTATGTATCTGAAGATACGTAGACCTTTAATCTTTAGATGTCTCTACTATCGGCCAATGTGCCCCCCGGCCCCCTGGCAGGAGAACAGACAATAAATTTTAAAGGAAATTTTCAAGTTTCAATATTGTAACCCTTAAGTGTTTGTAGATTGTTTATTTTATTAGCTGAGGTTACTAGCACTTCTACGGATGTTTGTGTATATTTCTCTAGCCAATTAAAACTGGGGGAGTGTAGAGGCATTCTGCCTAGGTCAAGAGAGTTCTGGAACTTTCCCCTCTGAGTTGCTACAAAAGCTGGGCGCTTCAGGGCCGTATTGTCATCTTCATAGCTCCGGTCTAGTGTGTTTGTACGGCGTAATAGGAGGCAGGGGCAGCCTTGCGGCCGTCGGAAGGCCCAACAACTCAAGATAATGGCAGACATTTCTTAACATGTAAGAGCTCCAGGCAGTTAACTTAAGGGGAAAGTTTCAAACTTCTTTTCCTAATGTAAAATTCTGAAGTTTCTGTTTAAATGTAAATTTTCGGCAAGTCTAAGGACTCAGTTGAAATCCCTGCTGGGAAATATTTAAATTTAGGGAATAAAGAGTGTTCACCCTCTATTAATTCCCACTCAACTTGCTATAGGGTGACTAAGATTTTCTAAACCCTTAAATTCTTAACACTATTTTGGAACCTACTATTTCGCATCTAGTCATCTCTCTGTAGTACAGGCTTAGCCTCTGCAACTTTGGGCCATAAGCCCATGTAGGAATTTTAAGTGTCTTTCAAAAGGAGTGCAAGTGCTTCGCCTCCTAGCATTTTTTCATGGCCGATCGTCTTAAAACTTTTACTTTGTACCTTAAGGCCATTTAGAATGCACACTCATTGCCCTTGCTTAAATTGTCGGTATTTATAGACGAGTGTGTAACAGACTGTCGAGCAGAAATTACAGTAAATACAGTGTTTGAAGTGTAAATTTGGCAAGAAGCGTGTGCCTCCCAGAGGCTGAACTTTAGTAAAATTTTGGAACTCAGTCTCCTAGAACGCAAATGTGTGGAGCGAATATGTTCTTGTAAAATAGTGTACCTTTCGAGCTACAATGTTCATTTCTTGTAAACTATTGTGTATCTGATCTTCTCCCATTGTACCTGATTTTTGACTTTAAGTCATTGTTATTGTGGGAGCTGACTAGCTCATATTTAACAGTTATTTTTGTTGTTGGTTCAAATTTTCTCACTACCAAATTTGAAAAGAAGGGAAAGAAATAAAATTTCAAAATTTAGTTTTTAACTTATGCTCTGATATTTTTCTCTGTCCACCCATTCACACCAGATCCTTCTTACACCTCCGTAAAACACGGAAATCCCGTAACAAATAATTTAAGGTTCATTTTTTCACATCTGGTCATAGGAAAATAAACACAACGAAAATTGTTCTGATGGGCTGCATATCTATATGTGGCGGAGAGTCGTGACCAGACGTAAGGAAAATAATGGGTAGGAAGAGAATTGGGAGATACAAGGTTTTAGAAGTAAGCCATCAAGATACAAGTGTAGCTCAACAAGTCGCATTCATGATCAATACCGTATTTTTTTCATCTAGCCAATTGTTTATGGGAATAGTATTAAGGCGGGTTCACACGGAGTCGTGAACCGAGCGAGAGCAGAACTGATCGACCAGCCGGTCATGATCACTACAGCGTGTGAACTATCGGTATTGCGAGCAGGGATCGTGTTAGCCCTCGGAAAGGTGGGTAGTGAAATCTCCGACTGATTGGAATGAGTACGACCGCTTCAGTCGTATTCTTGCCGGAACGGTGACAATATGTCGGCATATAAAATGAGTAGCGCGCAGGTGGTGAAGTTTGTCGAGTTGTATCATGAAAAGGAATGTTTGTGGAAAGTAAATTCCGAAGTGTACAAGAACCGAGATGCAAGGGACGAAGCATTACAAGAAATATGTTGTGAAATGAACATTGATGATTTCGGAATTCGTGAAGTGGCACAAAAAATAAAAATGATAGATCTGCCTATTATCAATGAATTAAAAAATTTGCGAACTCGAAGAAATCCGGAGCCTCGGCTAATGACATATATAAACCTAGGGTTCCATGCTTTCCAATAGCGCGTTCATTTTTAAAGAAAAACACGAAAATGAATGAAACTGAATCAAATTTGGGTTCATAAGTTCAAAGCGACACTGTATCAAAGCGGGTACAAGAATCAAAAAAATCGGATATGGATGACCCTCCAGCAGGAAGCTCGTCAAATGAAAAGGGGGCATTGAAACATTTAAAGTCCCTTCTTCACATCAGGCCAGTTCATCAAAGAGAAAACGCGTTCAAGATAGGTTTACTCCGCCTTCGTACATTATAGAAACAATTAAAAAGCTGTACTCCATACAAACAGAACTTTCAACGCAGACGAAATTTGATATTTGAGTCGTAGTGTGGCCAAGAAACTCAACAGTATGGAGACTTAGAGAACTCTATACCTCCAAATGAAAATACTGTACCCATGACCTTTGTGTCATAAGAAATCAGAGTCCTAAAGTTACCACATGAGGCCCCATATTAATCGAATTGAAGAGCTCAGATACATTTTTCTTCTCACCGGAACGACACGTGGCATGGCGGAGAATGTCTCTCTTTCTCACGCTAAGAAAAATGACGTCACTCGCACGTGTAAATGGAGCATTGATACTATGAAAGTGTTCGTTTAATAAATATATTATTTAAAAACAATTAGCAGCGAAACTAATATAATCAGTGCCCTGTATTTACATGTAGAACAATTGGTCTTTAGTAATACAGACTTCAGGTTGCTAAGCTGTTTCCAAGGGACAATTGGCAAAACACGCGCGTGTCTTTTCAACCTACGTCACGTCATAAAAATATAGTGCCTATCAAACTAGGTCATTTAACCAGTCAGTTTGTTACGAGATAATCGTCAATGTTCATAAACACTGTCACTATTAAATTTTCTTTTTGCTAGGGGCTTTACGTCGCACCGACACAGATAGGTCTTATGGCGACGATGGGATAGGAAAGGCCTAGGAGTTAGAAGGAAGCTGCCGTGGCCTTAATTAAGGTACAGCCCCAGCATTTGCCTGGTGTGAAAATGGGAAACCACGGAAAACTATTTTCAGGGCTGCCGATAGTGGGATTCGAACCTACTATCTCCCGGATGCAAGCTCACAGCCGCGCGCTTCTACACGCACGGCCAACTCGCCCGGTCACTATTAAATTAGCAAGTACTGGGTTACTGTAAAACCTGTCTTCAATACATTTCCACAGGGTCAGAAAATATATGTAGGGCCTAGATATTCTTGGCGGCAAAGGAAAAGTGCCTAAGAGAGGGGGGGGGTAAAGACTATAAAAATAGGAGCGACATCTTGAAATTACCCGCATTGTGTTATTTAAGCTAGAGGAGGAACCTCGTGATGTACAATTTATCGGCGATTATTAGACTAAGTCCAACTGATAACTTAGATTTTGGCCGATGTGGCCGGAGTATCGTCTCCAAGCGGAGACCTTTTTTGTTGTTGTAACGTATATTTAATAAACATGTAAAAGGACCGTCATCGTAGGCGGCAGTCTTATAAGTGATATTTTAATAATATCGTGTTGAAAGTATTGCGTGTGCGATCGATATTACAACAGTCGTGTTCGGTCCGCGAAAATATCAAGTGAAGGGTATTTTTAAGTGCCTTTATTTCAAGTGAATCAGATGAATGAAATGACCTGTGAAGCCAAAAGTGTTAAAATGGCTAAATAAATTCCAGAGAGTTACTGCTGAACTCACATGATGGAAGCTGGCGTACGTGGAAGGTAGGTGAATGATCACCGTCCCCACCTGTTTATTTGTTTCATGATGTCACCAATTATTTTGTATATGTATTTATTTTTGTGAAATGTCAGAAATATGACGAAAGGTAATTTGTTTCTTCTAAGGCTTGGATAAAATTAGGAATTTTTGCGAATTACCATGTGAAGAATTGTGAAAGAGTCAAGTGATGGTTATGAAACGATATAATGTATGAAGTAGATGGTCATTTCCGTGCATTTATTTTTCTCGATTTGTGGTGTCAAGTTAAGATCTTTAATCTGATGTGAAATGTTTCTATTTGAAATTATGAAGAAAGTTGTATAATAAATCCGTGGTTATTTATTTTCAGTCGAAGGAAAGCAGAATGTCGTGTGGAGCAATGTAAAAATGTTATTAAGGAAAGTTACGAGGCGAGATCGATAACTATCTATTACGAACGGATTGCTATTTCTATGTCCGTTTTAAACTGTGTATAACTGACGATGAAAATAACAGTAAATTTTATCAATAACTTTTTGTGAAATCCCTTTCAGAAATACGAGGTCACGTTATGCGGAGATGTTTCATTAGCAGAGTATTTGTGTGTGTACAACGTTGTGGATCCTCAGAGTTATATTCCATTTTAATGTCGTCGAGAATTTTGTCGTGTTTAAGCAAGTGGTCAAGTCTTGCTAAATGTGAGTTGAGGTAGGATTTTGTGAATCAGGTGGTTGATAGCCTGTAAATGATGCCGGGAGATTCTATGTGAACCCGAGGGATTTATTTGTCGAATGTTTTGAGATAGAAATTGTAATGGATTCCACGTAAAAGTGTAGGTTCGTGATATGTACGAATATTGAGTGGCATCTTAAAGTAAATCTCTGTGTATAATCTGTTTGGGCCAGGAATGTCGTATTTGTAATTTTATCAGCGAGATCGTATATATCATTCATTAAAGCCCAGTTAAAACATGAATAGAACATATCGTCATTGCCGGGACGAAACCTCCTATAGGAAATATTTTAGCTTAGAACTTTGGCTGGTAAGGTTCTGTCATCTAAGGTGAAATATTGTGTGAATATTGTCAAGGCATTCTCGCTCTTCATAATGTATGTGCTGCGGGACAGTATATCTCCAAAAATATTATCACATAGGAGGTTTTATCCCGGTGTCCGGCTCCATGGCTAAATGGTTAGCGTGCTGGCCTTTAGCCACAGGGTTCCCGGGTTCGATTTCCGGCAGGGTCGGGAATTTTAACCTTAATTGGTTAATTTCCCTGGCACTGGGACTGGGTGTATTTGTAGTCTTCATCATCATTTTATCCTCATCACGACGCGCAGGTCACCTACGGGTGTCAAATCAAAAGACCTGCATCTGGCGAGCCGAACTTGTCCTCGGACACTCCCGGCACTAAAAGCCACACGCCATTTCCATTTCATCCCGGCAACGACGATATGGTTCTCGTCAGGCGAAGACAGGAGGGGTGGCTCTCTCCGCTGGACAGTTGATCAGTCAACGTGTTGAAAATCAGATTGTATTCTTTAGAATGGAGCTCGTAATTTTGAAATAAATTCATTGAAATTCTTATCATTGAGTACTGTGTATGTTATTAGATCGCATTCTTTAATATTAACTTGTTTGACCGAGATTTGAACTTATATTTGAAGTGACGGGAATGAGACGATAATGAGCGGATTTAACCACTTCCAGGGATGTCCAAAATAGAGTGTTGGTGGTAGTTATTTATTATATTTTTGAGGTATGCACAAAGCCTTATTTTAAATGTCATGTTGAGATGTGACGAAGTGTTGGCTTATTTTACGTTGAATACACTTGTGCAGATTTGAGTATTTAATAATTAGGGTTATCCAAGTAAGTGTTAATAATTGTTAGTGTTAAATTAAACTTATGGTATGACGTCATGATATAAATAATACTGGAAA
This sequence comes from Anabrus simplex, assembly GCF_040414725.1. NCBI lineage: Eukaryota > Metazoa > Arthropoda > Insecta > Orthoptera > Tettigoniidae > Anabrus > Anabrus simplex. Next base: position 691,233,323 of record NC_090266.1, on the reverse strand, counting down.
TAAAATGTGCTTTTCTAGTCTTCACGGGAGTGACGATAAATGTTATAATAAAATTACGTCAATAAAATTGAGTAGGGACTTGTTAAAGAAACTATTCGTCCGCGGAGATAGACTTTGTTGTTAATTAGGATTTTTAAAATCATTTCAATTTATTAAATTATTAAACTCATTGTCAGTGGAAACCGTATTTGAGAAATAACTTAAACTAAGTGATTAATTGAAAATGCATTCTGGAAATCTAAGTGTATTTTGCTGGGAAAGTTCAATTGTTAACGTAACGATTAAGGTAACATGTCTGAATGTAAAGGATTTTTTTTCTGTCACAAATGTGAGCAGTGTTGTGGTTGTTGAATTATTTTACTTTGATTGATTGAGCATTAAATGTGCTGGGATTAGTAAAGTGGAAACATTGGCTATCAACTATTTAACTTAACTTAATTGTGTTTAGCCTTCAGCGTATAAACATGGATGGTCATGGTGTCATCAAACTCAGTGACTTAGATTAACGCCATCTGCCATTATAGCACCATTTTCCTTGCGGTCATCATCTACAATGACTTAAAAGTAAATTTCAAAGTTAGATGTCGGTCCATTCCATAGTCGCAGGTCACATCGATTCAATTGAGGGTCCATGCCGTACAACCACTCTGTGGCACATATCGATTGGACTGCCTTAATTATACCGAGAGTCCAGAGTTCGTGTTACTAGAGCTGGATCATCACGAATCATTATGATGGTACATATAGTCTCACATGGAAGCCGATTTAAGGATTTCCAGACTTTATTTTCTTCACTCTTAACTTGTGACAGTGGTTTATAATAAGGATACCCATTAAGCAGTTGAGTTAAAACTTCTAAAATCAGTACATCTCTCCTCTGCATTGTAAATATCAGTGTTGATTGTGTTGATCGAATAAGTAAGACTTCGATTTATAATGTCTTGTTTAAAGTTCATATTAAAATTATTTCTTGAATAAACTACGATTTTTATAGATTTGATTTCTAATCTCGTAGATAGATTAAATTTTACTGAAACCCGCCTAATACGTTGTAACCGTACAACAGGGTTACAGATTCCATTCAGTATTTATTATTATCATTATTATTATTATTATTATTATTATTATTATCATTATTATTATTATTAACCCGATTCATTAGATTTTATATTCTGTTTCGCATCACTTAGACTGTAATAATTAGGTATCACGTATATTATTGTATTTAATCATAGGTTAAGTGAAATTTGTTTGTAATTATTCTGTATTGTAGTAAGTGAGATTTGTTGGTTTCACATTGTCATGCTGTGGCTTGTAACTCTGGCTAGATGAGCTGGCATAGTATTTTGCAATCGAGGCTATGTTTAACTGTGCAAGTAGATTTCCCGGTGACGCATTCAGCATAGTCATCCTCCATCCCCTTGGGCACGCTTAGACAACACTTGACGGATGACATCAGTGCGTGGGCACGTGATTGCGACCAAGTGTCAGTATTCGCCAGCTACTGTATGTGGAAGTGGAAGGGATGAACAGTGAGTAGGGAGAGGAGTCGTCATCGCGAGGTGATATAAGTTGATGCAACGGTGGGGAGAGGTATTCAGATCATATTATTCAGTTCATATTATTCAGATCATATCGTTCAGATCATATTGTGCAGATCATATGAAACAGTCAGATGTATCAAATGGAAGAAGTGGTCTTAGTGTGATGGTCAGAGCTAAGAGTTGTGTTTGAATAAGTAATAATCGAGGAGGTCTACAAGTGGTGGTTGTATCCGAGCAGAGACGGGTACTATGCAGATAAAGAAACATCATCTTCTTGTGAGGATGGACTTCACAAGATGTTTCAATAATATTTTCCAATTTCTTATAATATATTGAGTGGACGTAATTACATTGGAGCTCCCTACACGCGTACATGGTATGTAGGCCAACTCCTTGTTATATAAGAAGATAACAGCAGACGGCTCCCGACTTCAGCTCAGAGGTTTTCCCAAGAATTTCAAGTTCAACAGCGGTGTATGCCGACATCAGGTAATTAAAGCATCAGACATGTTATGCATTCATAACTTGAAGAAGAATGTAATCAGCGGCGATATCACATCTCACTTCAAGTTCATGCCAATAGCTTTTTTTGTTTAGATTAAACTTTCCTTTTATTAGTACCGCAAATCTCACGATATATTTCTTTTGTTAAATTAAAAGACGTCAATGATTGTTCATTGTGACGTAAATTATAATCATAAACTCAGTTTTATTTTAATTATAATAAGTGATTCCAGTTCCATGTACAATCCTCAATTGTGGAAATGCAACAGTAATTTAATATTTTCCTGATCCATATCCCTGTATATTGCCAAATATGTGAGTTTATCACCTCACGCCTTGAAATAATTGATATAAGAGGTATGCTCTACCGAATTTTGTTGTTTTTCTTAAAAAAGCAACTGGCACTCAAACAAATGTTATTTATATTGTGTGGTAGATATGAAGGTATAAGAGTAGTGGTTGGAGTAGCAACAACGTGTCGCCAGCAACGTGGGACTCGAAAGGTTCAGAAAAAGTGTTTCTGAATGGCAATATACATGGATCAGTTCTTTTAATGAGTACGCACATGTTAAATTCACCGAGTAATGTTAGGAAGGTCATTTTGTTGAAGTTTGTATTTAAGGGGTAATGTCAAAGGAAGTGCAAGGGGAAATAGCTTTGAGATCGCGAAAAATTTGTAGGAAACTGAAGATGGACAAGGATAGCAATATGCAGTCAGGTGATGAGGCTGAGGTTATTGTGTCCAAGGAAATCCAAGGTGGTAACATAAATAGGAAGTTGGTGACTAAGGTGGGACCTGCTGAAAGTCAGAAAATAGTAGAAACTGAGGAAAACGCTGTCACGCAAGATCAAAGTAAAGGGGTGATTGACCTTGGTTTATTTAATTTGCTAATGTCCAAAATGACTGAGCAGAATAATGCTATGAGTGAGAAAATTGAAACGGTCATTAGTGAGAAAATTGAATCTCTGAATAATATTATGAGTGAGAAAATTGAATCTCAGAATAATATTCTGAGTGAGAAAATTGAATCTCAGAATAATATTATGAGTGAGAAAATTGAATCTCAGAATAATATTATGAGTAAGAAAATTGAAGCGGTCATTAGTGAGAAAATTGAAGCTCAGGGTATTAGTATTAATAAGAAGATTGATGATGTTAGTAATAAGATAGATCATAAGGTGTTAGAAATAAGTAAGCAAATTAATAATTTAGAAAGTAAGGTAAATAGGGAGTGTAGTGACATCAGAGCTGAGATGGAATTGGGTCGGAGCAATCTCCATACGGAAATAGAGCAAGTTAGTGAGACATGCATCAAACAAGGGCATAAGATTGATGAATTAGGTGCCAAGATCGAGTCTAATAAAGGAGAAATCAATGAGTTAGTAGAAGAAAGGTTTGAAAAGATAACCAATACAGTGGGGCAAGAAACTAGGAAATGTATTAGTAGGGTAGAACATGTGGAAAGAAAACTTGGAGAAGTAGGTGATCTAGAGAGTAAACAAAAATCATTATCACAGAAGGTGAGAGAATCGGAAGAAAAGTTGCAAGAGGAATTAAGAAAAATTCAAGAAAGGGCTGAGGAAACATTGCAAGAAAAATTTCTGAGTTGCCAGAGAGTACTCCACAAAGAAGTGCGTGATAGTAGAAATGTACGTGAAATAATTGTAAATAATGGTTTAATCACTAGAGATCAGGATTTACCTAAGTTTTCTGGGAAAGAATTCAACCCGATGGAATTTATGAGAGTAGTAGAGAGGAAATTTGCTGTTCAATTAAGAGACAATATTATTAGCTGGGAAACTGTATTGGAGATCTTATCTAATGCTTTCGTAGGAGAGACTAAGTCTTGGTTTCAAGTATATAAAAGCTCGATGTCTAGTCTAACTGAATTTAAGGAGAAATTCATGGCTAAATTTTGGAGTGAAGGTGTTCAGAGTAGAGAGAGAGAGAGAGTAATGTTTGGCAGGTATAATTCTAACGAGGGTGTTAGAATGACTGAATATTTTTTAGCTCATGTTTTGGTGTGGAGAAATTTAGAATGTATTGGACCTGAGGTTGATATAGTTAGACTTATGGCTAAGCACTATCCCGATAGAATAAGAGAAGCTGTTTGTATGCAAAGAGTGGAACTATTAAGGAAATGGAGATTTTGTTGGAAAGTTTTGATGCTTTAGGTAGTAGTTTGAATAATAGTAGGACACTAAATAGGAATGTAGAAGGAAGGGGTAACCAATCTAATAATCAGGACAGGACTATGAATAATCGTAACTACAGAAGAGAATATCAGGAGAGACCTAATAATAATTTCCACAGGGAGAGAAATTATCAAAATAGTTCGGAAAATTTCAGGACTGGGAGGCGTGATTATGGTAATCAACCAGAAGCTGGGAGGCGGGAGAATCCAGGCCATAATAATAATAATAATAATAATAATAATAATAATAATAATAATAATAATAATAATAATAATGACGCTAGAGGAAATAGGCAACAGGGGAGGCCGACTGAGGTGTGTAACCAACAAGTCGTAACCGAACCAAGTACTTTAAACGCGCAACGGACTGTATAAACAGGTCACTGAGACAGTCCGTAAATGGTGAGTTCACGTATAAGGTAGATAAGTATGTTAATGTCGACCAGCCTATAGCTGTAAGTGAACATGATTGTGACCTAAGTAGCAATAATTCAAATGTTTTTAGTGACGACTTAATCGTAGACAATAAATTCTATAAGTGTAATTTAAATTTAGATATAAGGCAAGATTTGTTAAGTGATCTTATATTATGTAATGAGGATAATTTAAGTAGTGTTACTGTTACACCGACGATTGAACTGCTGATATGGGGCAGAAAAGTTAAGATTTTGTTGGACTCTGGTAGTGAGAAGTCATGTGTAAATTCCAAGCTGTATGAGGAAGTTTTGAGAGAGAAGTATGAGGTAGCGGAAATTCCAGTGAGGAATACGTTCATCGTAACAGCTGTTGGAAACAAGTCTCAAAGAGTGAATAAACAAATAGCTGTCCCCATTAGCATAAGTGGAGAATGTATTTTCCAACCATGCTTAGTTGTGCCTAATTTAGTTTATGCCGTTATTTTAGGTACCGACTGGTTAACGTGTCACAAGGCTAAATTAAATTTTGATCTGTGTAATGTCAATCTTATTTGGGGAAAGAGTAGCAGGGAAGTCAGTTTACCATATGATGTTTTGTCAGAAATTAGTGCGAATAAAGTGTGTTCTAGTACGGAAGGATCTTGTGAAATTCCTAATATTAGGAAAAATATTGATGTCTGCCATGTGTCCATACAGAGAGATTCTAGAGATGAATTGTATGAGACAGTGGAGAAATGTAATTTAGCGGAAAGTCAGAAGGACGAATTGTGTGAATTATTGATATCACATAGTGAAGTTTTTAGTGACCGGCCTGGTAGAACACATCTTTACGAACACAAATTTAATGTTCTTGATAACTCAACTTTTGTAGGACCGAAATATCCCATTCCGTTAAAATACGCTAGCGCTGTTGAAGAGCAGATTGACATTATGCTAGATTATAATATAATTGAACCATCATGTAGTCCTAATTTGAATCCACTTATTATTATACCTAAGAAGGATAACACGGTAAGATTGTGCATGATAATTTTTGTAAGACTAAATTGGATGAATTTGAACTTGGTGACAAGGTTTTACTCAGAGTGCCACTCCCGTCATCAGCAGAAGCTGGTCAATTTTCTAAGTTTTTCTTGTTATATCAGGGATACTTCACCGAAGTGAAACGGATTGGGAAATGTGCTTATTCATTAGAAGACAATGAAGGAAATATCGTAGGCACATACAATATAAGAAATCTTAAGAAATATATCATGTGAGTTTGTTGATTAATTTTCATTACTATGTTAATTCACCATATTTTATGAAGCTGGCATTGCGAACAGGACTTCAGTGAAATTAGCGTGTGTTGTGATATTAAGTAAGCACGGCAGTGCAATAAACTCCAGTGCTTGGAGAAAGTGTATATAATGAAATGTTTTCGAGAATTACTTTTGGACACTAAATGAACGTTTGAAAAGACAGAAGTGAGAAAGAAATGTAATCTCTGTATGTAAATAATACTGTATAATCAAAGTGAATATGATAATTGATCAATGTTTTATATGTGTAACAACGAACATCCAGATGGATGATAACATGTACCCAATTTGTAAAGGGCATTTTTATACATGTATATATGGTGTACTCGAATTCAGGTGATTATGTATATATTTCATGAATCAATCGATTCATTTCATCGATTATTTCATGAGGGAGGCGTTCTGTAACCGTACAACAGGGTTACAGATTCCATTCAGTATTTATTATTATTATTATTATTATTATCATTATTATTATTATTAACCCGATTCATTAGATTTTATATTCTGTTTCGCATCACTTAGACTGTAATAATTAGGTATCACGTATATTATTGTATTTAATCATAGGTTAAGTGAAATTTGTTTGTAATTATTCTGTATTGTAGTAAGTGAGATTTGTTGGTTTCACATTGTCATGCTGTGGCTTGTAACTCTGGCTAGATGAGCTGGCATAGTATTTTGCAATCGAGGCTATGTTTAACTGTGCAAGTAGATTTCCCGGTGACGCATTCAGCATAGTCATCCTCCATCCGCTTGGGCACGCTTAGACAACACTTGACGGATGACATCAGTGCGTGGGCACGTGATTGCGACCAAGTGTCAGTATTCGCCAGCTACTGTATGTGGAAGTGGAAGGGATGAACAGTGAGTAGGGAGAGGAGTCGTCATCGCGAGGTGATATAAGTTGATGCAACGGTGGGGAGAGGTATTCAGATCATATTATTCAGTTCATATTATTCAGATCATATCGTTCAGATCATATTGTGCAGATCATATGAAACAGTCAGATGTATCAAATGGAAGAAGTGGTCTTAGTGTGATGGTCAGAGCTAAGCGTTGTGTTTGAATAAGTAATAATCGAGGAGGTCTACAAGTGGTGGTTGTATCCGAGCAGAGACGGGTACTATGCAGATAAAGAAACATCATCTTCTTGTGAGGATGGACTTCTCAAGATGTTTCAATAATATTTTCCAATTTCTTATAATAATTGAGTGGACGTAATTACATTAGAGCTCCCTACACGCGTACATGGTATGTAGGCCAACTCCTTGTTATATAAGAAGATAACAGCAGACGGCTCCCGACTTCAGCTCAGAGGTTTTCCCAAGAATTTCAAGTTCAACAGCGGTGTATGCCGACATCAGGTAATTAAAGCATCAGACATGTTATGCATTCATAACATGAAGAAGAATGTAATCAGCGGCGATATCACATCTCACTTCAAGTTCATGCCAATAGATTTTTTTGTTTAGATTAAACTTTCCTTTTATTAGTACCGCAAATCTCACGATATATTTCTTTTGTTAAATTAAAAGACGTCAATGATTGTTCATTGTGACGTAAATTATAGTCATAAACTCAGTTTTATTTTAATTATAATAAGTGATTCCAGTTCCATGTACAATCCTCAATTGTGGAAATGCAACAGTAATTTAATATTTTCCTGATCCATATCCCTGTATATTGCCAAATATGTGAGTTTATCACCTCACGCCTTGAGATAATTGATATAAGAGGTATGCTCTACCGAATTTTGTTGTTTTTCTTAAAAAAGCAACTGGCGCTCAAACAAATGTTATTTATATTGTGTGGTAGATATGAAGGTATAAGAGTAGTGGTTGGAGTAGCAACAACGTAAGCAAGTGACGAAGAATCCATAAACGACCCAAGAGACAAATCTCATGCTGATTGCTAATAGGTAGGCTAAGGAAGGTAGGTATCCTTTATGGACCTTAAAGGGTTCAATACAGACTCTTGTTTGCAGAGAAAGGGTAGAGTACGAAAAAAACGATATCACATGTCTGATCTGGCAACGTTTACCTCTCTAGTCCATCTACCGACCAACCTCCTGATTGTTATTACAACGTTCAACCGCCTCAGCCTGGGAGTTACCAGTTATCTGAGCTCCAATCAACCACCAGGGAAGACCTAAAACACCAGGGAAGAAGTTCACCAGCTGAACATTTTAATCCTGAAGATGATGGCTTGGATTCTCTCTCTGTTCTAGCTCATTTTATTCAATGTAAATGTTTGTGTTAATTTCGCCTCTTGACCCAGTCCCGAACTCACACATGCCTCGTTTTATATTGTTTGAGTTTTTCAAATGATTTCTCAGCTCATATATTGATAGTTCGCAAACAAATTCCACATCTTCGCGTTCTGCCGTGATTGAACCACGAGTGATAAACATATGACCAACGAGGAAACTTGTTCCCTGTGAACAGCAGAAGGTCGTGAGTCTCTGTGTAGAGTAAAGGCGGCCATACACGGGCGGGGTTTCCTCAAGATTCGGCCTGAACAGTCCAATCCTTGAGGAATTACGCAACGTGTGTGGTGGCGTCTTGAGGCCGCGCTGGGTGCGAGAGATCCAAAAATCCCGAACAAAATTCCATTCATCTCCTCTTTGAGGCCAAGCAGGCCGGATTTTCCCAGTCTCTTGCAGAGTGTATGTGTTAAGGAAGTCGTAGCGCATTATACCAGGTTCCCTAAGTTGAAGGCTGGAGCAGTCATGCTGATGGTGATGAAAGTTGTTTTAAGAAGAGGGATATCAATGTTATCGGAACCCTACTGAGCACTACTTCCTTGTATAAGAACATCAATCATGCCAATATCTGCACTGTGCAAACATCATATACCAGGTGAATGCATAAGTTTTTGCCGGTTTTTGTGGTAAAGAAAACACGTAATTTTCAAGGGAAATTCTGTTTTTGTTTATTCAAAATATAATAGTGTAGTCGCTGTGAGTCGGGTTGGTTGTGACCAAGAAGTTAGGCTACACTCGGATGCTTAGGTTCATAACTTTATGAATGAGACCACGGATGGTAAATTTCAGGATTATATCGATGGCTTACTTCTGAAACCTCGTATGTCTCAATGCTCTTCCTATCCATTACTATCCTTAAGCCTGGTCACGTCTCCCAGCCACGTATAGATATGCAGTCCATCAGAGCAATGTTCGTTGTATTAATTTTCCTATGCAAGTGTGTAAAGGAAAATGAACCTTAAAAAAATGTTAATTCGCCATGCAGACAACATCCCTACAATACGGTATGGTAAGATCAGTCTTAAGGAATATAATGGGTACATAGAGCATTGGGACATACTAGGTTTTAGAAGTAAGCCGTCGATATGAGATATTTGGGAACATTTTCCGATACTTTTATTGTCGCATTGACAATGATAAATATTAAATTTTGCTTCCACTTGACGAGCCATTACTGCCATGCTCGGGACCCAGGATATTTATGATGATGATGCTTGTTGTTTAAAGGGGCCTAACATCTAAGGTCATCGACCCCTAATGGTACGAAATAGACGGCACGAGATGATAATTAAAAATTAAAATATATCCACTGACTAGAGTTTAAAATGAATGGTGATAAAAATGATTATGAGATCAAAACAATCAGTGGATCTAATTCGCAATGCCTTATGTTCTAATAAAAGTATAGAAAATAGAGGGGATAATGGAATAATGCATTGCCTGGAAATACATATATATGTATATATGTATATCGTCGCTGGAAAGATTGTATTCCACAAATCTCTTCCTATCAATTATTTTCCTTAAGACTGGTCACGCCTCCCAGCCACATATGCATACGCAGTCCATCAGAACAATGTCCGTTGTGTTCGTTTTCCTATGTCGACGATTAAACGAAAATGAACCTTACATGCATTGTACACTAGGAGTGCGTAAATACGTAATGCAAACGTACATTCCTACAGTACGGTACTGTAAGGTTCATTTTCCTTTACACATGGGCATAGGAAAATGAACACAACAAAATTTGTTCTGATGGACTGCATATCCATACGTGGCTGGGAGGCGTGACCAGTCTTAAGGAGAATAATTGATAGGAAGAGCTTTGTGGAATACAACGTTTTACCTTTCCAGCGACGATATATAATTCATGTCAGAAATTGTCCGCCTCCGTAGCGTAACGGTTAGTGCTATTAGCTACCGTCCTCGGGGGCGCGGGTTCGATTCCCGGTACTGCCAGAAATTTAAGAATGGCAGGAGGGCTGGTACGTGGTCGAAATGGTACATGCAGCTCACCTCCAATGGGGGTGTGCCTGAAATGAGCTGCACCGCTTCAGGATGAGGACACGAGTTTACTTTACTATGTCAGAAATTAAAATAACACATTAAAATACGCAAACGCGAACTAACACAGAGTCAAAGGGATAAATGAGCAGTTAACACAAATACACTAAGACAAAGTACATTATTAAACGCGCTAGAAAAAGACAACTATCAATCATAAAAAGGATGACGAGGACTGCTGACTGCCCGTCATCGCGCAGGATGAGGGAGATGATACTCGTGAGTTTTAGAATACGGCGCAGACCAACCATGTCCACGCACTCCGTAAGGATGTATACCACTTTAAGATGATCGCCGCAAGTACACACCGGAGGGGGTTCTCCTTTCAATAGATGGGAGTGCGTTGGGACACCGTGCCGATCCGAAGACGACGTAATACCACTGCTTCCCTCTGAGAAGCCCGAAGGGAAGTCCTCCATACCTTCGTTGTAACTTTTATCGCTCTCAGCTTATTTGGAAGAGGAGTGGCCTGCCACTCCATCTCCCAATGGGACATAACCAGATGCCGTCAGCTGAGAGCAAATATCACTTGCTGGAACCTTGTGAGGCAACGGGTGCAGTGTTACTGTCTCTTTGGCAGCCTTATCTGCTAACTCGTTTCCCTCTACACCCATGTGGCTTGGGAGCTACAGAAACGTGATCCTGGTGCCGGCATCCGAACACCCGGCCAGCAGGTCCTGGATCCGCTGCAGGGAAACAGGTATCAATAGACTGGAGCGTTCTCAAGGAGTCAGTACACAGAAGAAATTGTCGGTGCTCGTCGGACAGTGTGTACCGCAGAGCTTCACAGATGGCATAGAGCTCCGCTGTGTACACGCTACAAGTTTCCGGGAGGGAAAAAAGAAATCGATCAGTATCGACAACGAACGCACAGCCCACTTTCGTGTCTGTTCTCAAGCCATCCGTGTAAATGACGACTGAATCTAGATACCGGCCATCAACGGACAGGAAGAGACTCCCGATAAATCGAAGGGTCCGTGTTTTCCTTCTGGCCAGTGTGCAGATCCAAGATTATTTCAGAACGTTGTACTACCCACGGAAGTACCCCACTTGGTTGTCTGACAAGACAAGGAACCGAAGGTACGTGAAACAAACTCTGAGTGCTATCCAAGCGTATTCCAACCGGCCGCGTTGCTCGAGGACAAGCAGCGTACAGCCAACGGTTTCCATTGTTAAATACGCAAGGATAGCTTGGGTGAAGTGGCATCTGTCGCAAAGTTGCAGCATACGATAGAATCATTTGCTGGCGCCTCAGGTGTAAAGGCGGCACACCAGACTCAGCGAGCAGGCTAGCAATGGGGCTTGTACGAAAATCCCCCGTCGCCAACCTAACCCCACTGCTGTGGTGGATACTGTTCAGCTTTGCAAGGACGCTTGGTCTTGCAGAGCCATATGCTGAACTGCCGTAGTCAATCCGGGATAAAATATGTGCCCTATAGAATCGTAGGAGCACCGTGCGGTCAGCACCCCAATTAGTGCTGCTAAGAAACTTCAAGATATTCTGCTTCTTAGGGCATTGCACTTTTAACTGCCGCACATGTGGCCCCCACGACAACTTGCTATCGAAAAGGAGTCCAAGAAATCGGTAAGTGTTAACAACGCGAAGAACATATTTCCTAAATAAAGCTCAGGTTGGGATGAAGAGTACGGAGCCGACAAAGGTGGACAACAGAGGACTTTGCGGTGGAAAACCGAAAGCCATGTTATAAGGCCCACTGTTCCATTCTCCTAATAGCTTGTTGTAATTGTCGCTCTTCGATTGCAATATTACGCGAGCTATAGTGGAAAGCAAAATCATCCACATATACTGACGGTATTACTGCTGAACCAGCAGCAGCGACAATACCGTTTATGGCAATCGCAAACAGAATGACACTAAAGGCCGATCCCTGTGAGACTCCATTTTCCTGAAAGTAGTATTGCGAATATTCCCTTCAGACTCGCACACGAATTATATGGAGGGACAAAAAAATTCGCAATAAATACCGGCAAGTTACCTCGCAATTTCCATTGATGCAGGACTGAAAGGATTCCATTTAGCCATGTGGTGTCATAGGCCTTTTCTAATTCAAAGAAAACAGCCACCAAATGCTGTCTGCGGAGAAATGCATCCTGGACATATCTCTCCAGGCGTACTAGGTCGTCAGCGAGCGGTTCGAGAACCACATTGGTACTCGGACGAAAGTCCGCGTTTCTCCAGACACCAACCAAGTCGGCGATTTACCATCCTCTCAAATAGCTTACACAAGCAGTTTGTGAGACAAATAGGTCTATAGCTTCCTGTATACTTGGGATTTTGTCAGGCTTGAGAACAGGAATGACTATGCCCTCTCGCCACTGAGACGGAAACTCACCCTTTATCCAAATTCGGTTGAACACTCGACGGGGATATAAGAGACTATCCTCACAAGGTGTTTCAACATCTGGTTATGGACATTGTCTGGCCCGGGGGACGTGTCCTTGCAAAGCACAAAGGCGCTGCGGAGTTCCCACTCCGTAAAGGGCACATTATAGTCCTCCGAAGCTTGAGTGGCAAAACTTAGGTGATGACGTTCTGCCTCCGGCTTCAGAGCGAGGAAATTACGATGGTAATTCCCGGAGCCAGACACATCCGGGAAATGGCTGGCTAGATGGTTAGCAATCGAGAGGGGTTCAGTGACGATACTGCCTGAAATGGAAATTCCCGGTACAGAAGATGAACATTGGATACCCGAAATATGACGAAGTTTAATCCACACATGGGATGATGGAGTATGTGACGTTATAGACGACACATATCTCTCCCACGAAGCTTTCTTCCTTTGGCGAATAAGAACGCGCGCCTTAACGCGGAGTTGTTTAAATGTTACCAAGTTGGCCACAGTAGGCTGCCTACGATAACCTTTATGAGCGCAACGGCGTTCTGTGATAGCTGCTGCAATTTCTTCGTACCACCAAGGAACGAGTTTTCGGCGAGGGGTCCCTGAGAAGGAGGGAATGTACTCCTCAGCTGCAGCAAGGATAACTCGTCTTATATAAGTTATATTGCCGTCTACAGTCCACCTGGACTCGTCGTTAAAGATAGCGAGTGATCTGAACTTTGGCCAATCAGCATGCTTAAGAATCCATGGAGGAGGAGCCTGAACTGATGTCTGTTTCAACAAAGTAAGAATAATGGGAAAATGGTCACTGTCACAGAGATCATCGTGTGTATTCCACCGAAACAGCGGAACCAACGCTCGGCTGCATAGGCTTAAGTCTATGCGAGAGTACGTGCCGAGACGAACACTGAAATGAGTTGGTTCCCCTGTGTTCAAAATACTTAAATCCAGCTCTGTTACTAATGTTTCCAACTCCCTTCACCTGGGACAAGGCGTTTCAGAGCCCCATATGGGGCGATGAGCGTTAAAATACCCCAATAAAAGGAAGTGAGAAGGAAGCTGATCTATTAGATCAGTGACATCATTTATGTTAAGGTGCTGGCCTAGTGGAAAATATACGTTACACACTGTTGTTATGACAGGCAGCGGTATCCGCACCGCAACAGCTTCCAGTGGGGTTCTTAGATCAACCTCTTCGCTATAGGTATCAGAACGAACAAAGTTACCCATGCCACCGGACGCACGGTAAGCATAAAATCGTTCTGTCGAGTATAGTCTTAAATGTTTCATTTACTAATGAGTTGACGCAGCTCAGCAAGATGAATTTCACAACCGTTACAATTCCACTGCAACAGTGCAATAGTGTGGACTATAAAAAGAGTGTTAGGTTGTGGGCGACAAGATGCTCGTAAATCTAAACACTATCAGCATCTACATCCGAGCTTTTACTCTTTGCGACTTTGCGACTCTGAGGAGTAACACTCGCATTGGGCGCAGCGATCATCACTGGTAACGATGTCGTTAAAGGCGAATCTGGGAGACTCTGAGATATCATGCTGTAGTCGAGTGCATGGCAGGTGTATTCGTGGAATTAAACTTACGGCACGCTTCCCGGTAGGAAAGATCATCCAGAGTCCTGATCTTCTGGATCTTCTCCTCAATCAGATATGTCGGACAGTTCCGACCCCGAGGAGAATGAAGACCAGAGTAGTTAGTGCACTTGTACGGAGTTCTGGACTCCTCCGCGCCGTGAGCTACTTGTCCACATATACCACACACAGGCTGATTCGAACAACGAAATACCATATGTCCGAATCTCTGGCATTGATAGCATCGCATAGGAGGCGGGATGTACGGCCTCAAATCGCAACGATAAGTTGTTACCTTGACTTTATCTGGTAACACTGACAACATGAAAGAGACAATGAAGGCACCAGTGGCAACGTCTTCGTCGATGACCTTGCGCGACGGTTCTTCATGTCTTCCATCAACTCGTCGTTAGTGTTCAAAATAAGGCCGCGGTGAAAGATGACTCTGCGAACCATATTCAAGGATTTGTTCACCTCCACTTTGACGGGGATTTCGCCAAAGTGGTCGCACTTAAGCAAGTGATCGGCTTGGAGTGCTCTACGAGTCTTCGAAAGCAAACTGCCGTTGCGCATTTTCTTGAGATCTTCAAGTTCGCCGTAGACGCCTTTAATGTGTGTACTAAAAAGGATTGATTCTACCAGCTTAAAATCATGCCCATCGGTTCTGGTAGCAACCAGAAACCTAGGGAAGCTGGATCCCATTCCTTCACGCTGCGCATATTCCCAGGGAGTTGAACCTCTCAAGGAAGCAAAAGTTAAAGACTTCGGTGGGGGACTACCTTGAGATGGGCGACTTCGTTTCGAAACCATGCCCGAAATCATCCTCCCCGAATGCCACCCATTCCCATCAGTGGTCTCTGTAGCCGAACCAAGCTGCAAAGGCAATACCCACATGGTCATAGCCGGTACTGCCCGGGGTCCGATGTTGGACGACGCCTAATACGGGATGACTGAGGCAATGAACACTAGGGCTCCCTTCCTCCAGTCGCCCGCAATAGCATATATCCCATAGCGTGTAGAGAGCACTAAATATAGAGAAAAAATAATAAATAATAAATAATAATATGACCTGGCATTCGGCTGTGCGGGGACCTGTGTTTTCAGGCGGATACTACTGCAAGCGTACATGACGCTCCCTCCAGCAAAATTCCTGGGTGGTCAAATGCGGGCTTTTGGGGGTAACCGCACATGTAAAAGGCCCATCTCCGAGCAGCACGCACATCAAAAATTTTGAAATGTCTACAACTAAACCTCAAAAAGCAATAAAAATTAAAGAGGGGACCATGGCCACATTACACTTTTAGTCGCCTTCTACGACAGGCATGGATTACCTGTGAATGTATTCATCCCCCCATCCATCCACAGGAGGTCCAGCACATTGTAACCGCAATCCATGTCCGCGCCTAGGTCGCCCCTTTTAGTCGCCTCTTACGACATGCAGGGTATACCGCGGGTGTATTATACATGTGCGCTCCCCACCCGCGGGGTGTTTCTGGATATCTAGACTAGGGTCTGTCCGTCTACATTGTCCCTTTTTTTTGTTACGTTAACATTTCTAGGATACAATTACGTACTATCTTATATGTAAATACCCGGAGGTAACTCACCTAAGGTAACGAGGAGGCGACCACAAGAGAGGGTGTGCTCGAACCTGCATCTCCTCAAATGGTTTCAGGTTTACGTGTTTAAGCACATTGGTCATAGGTTCGATCCATACGGATCTGGTGTTTTGCCAATTCAAGTTTACGTGTACAAGCATACTTGTCCCTGTTCGACCTCATATAATTTTATTCTCACCATCCATGTGGTAAGATGGTGAAAACACAAATTGTATTTCTTTTTCAGGTGTGTTAAGTGTAATTTTGAAATTTTGCCATTAACTAATTTTGCCAAATTACTTCAATAAAAATCCAACAATTCCATTATATTTTTTGTAAATAGTTAATCATGCCCATAGTAATCAATTCCTTCATTTCCTAGTCTGTTTTGAAGTCTTTCAGTTGAGTGTCTACGGATGAGCGCTTCCCCCTACTTAACTTGACATGTCCGGTTACTTGAGCGCCTTATTTGAATACAAATGTTTGTTAGACATTTACTAAGGAACCGATCACCCCTGAGATAAAAGCTAGTATAGGACTCAGAGGTTGAGCGGTTGCAGTAGGAAATCGCTACGGAGTGGATATAAATACTATATCCTTTCCGATTATTTTAGTTTTCCTTAAGTACCATACATCGTCGCTCCTATGCCAAAACCACGAATGTGACAATGCACTTCCTATCCCTTATGCATAATGCATAATCATTCATATATGAATCTTACAATTTTCTAGCTTGCTGCTATAACCTGTTACTGTAATTTTACCGCACCCATGGTACTGCTTCAACTGTACAGCCAAAGCAACACATATACCAGAGGCTCCTTGTTTTTCTTTACATAAAAGACGACAAAACAGTCCTACAATCAGAGGTACTCCTTCCACCCCGTCAACATCCACGCATAGCAACCACCGTTTATTTTACGTGGGACCCCCCATCACATTACCATCACAGTAATGATCGGTATTTGAATGTTAAAAGCTTAGCGAAAAAGTGGAAATATCGTATATATTCCATTGTGGCAGACCATATCACACACGAGTGTTATGTTATTGGCCCCACTTAAGAATTGTTGGTAATTCTAAGTCACTGAACGTAATTTGATAATTAAAGCTTGAAATGTTCGTCATCAAACGGAAAAGAAACATAATTCATGAAGTAAAGGGTTAAGTACCAAACATCGTGGCTCCTATGCCAAAACCACGAATGCGACAATGCTCTTCCTATCCATTATTTCCCTTAAGTCTGTTCACACCTCCCAGCCACATATGAAATGCAGTCCATCAGAACAAATTTCGTTGAGTTCATTTTCCTATGCTCGCGTGTAAAGGAAAATGAACCTTACAGTACCGTGCTGTAGGACTGTATGTTTGCATGACATATTCACCCACTCCTAGAGTATGATGTATTCAAGGTTCATTTTCCTTCACACACGCGCATAGGAAATTGAACTCAACGAAAATTGGTCTGATGGACTGCATATCAATATGTGGCTGGGAGGCGTGACCAGTCCTAAGAGAAATACTGCATAGGAAGAGAATTTCACATTCGTGGATTTGGCAAAGGAGCGACAACATGTGAAATTAATTTATGATATCATTAAAATTAACCACTCGATAATTTACCAAAAGAAGCAAACTGGCTTGGAATTTTACATCACTGTTATTCTTTAAATCAAAGCGCAAGCGGTCGACTGTTTAATTTGGAAACGGAACCATTTGAATGCGATTTTCCATCTAAAAATTCCCAAATCTTGATCTGGATTCAAAACTTATCAAACATGCAAGAACCTAACGACAATATTACTGTGCCAACATGCACATAAAAGTAAAATAAGTGCAGAATTTCCCTTATAAAAGCTCTTCCCAGTACAAAGCTTTTTAGTCATAGTCGTGAATTTCGTAGGTCAGTCATGTGCACCATAATACCTTAAATTCCTTAAAAAGGCACTTCCTTCAAAAATAAGCAAATTTCGGTTTGTTTCCGCCATTTTTAGAAGACAAGCGAGCTCAGCCCGAAATCTTTGTTTTAGTGTACTTTAACGGGACACAATTAACGACAAATACCATTGCATCAAAGAAACTAAAAGTTAAGGTTATCTTATCTGTGGCCAATGTATTATTAGACTATATCGCGGGTTAAGAAACAATACCACGTATCTGACAATGCTTTTCCAACCCATTATTTTCTTTAGATTGGTCACGCCTCCCAGCCACAATTCGTCGTAATTCTGGCAAAAGTTCACATCCCAGAATGTTCTTCCTGTCCATTATTTTCCTTAAGACTTGTCACGTCACCCGGCCACATATGAGTATGCAGTCCATCAGAACAATTTTCGATGTGTTCCCTTTCGTATGCCAACGTGTAAAGGAAATTTAAAATCCATGTGCTTTTGACAAGTTCTAACCACGTGAGCTTGGATTTTGAACTTCGCGTGCTGACGAAGCATACCACGTGACCGTGACGTCATGACCGCGTGCTCTTGTTTGTAATCAAAGCCACGTGCTTTTTTGACCGCTGTCAAGGTGAGAGCTGTCATCTTGACGGACCCTAACCTCACTTTTAAGGATAATAGAGCATCGCTAACCTCACTGCCGCCATCTTCACGGCGCTAAACCTCATTGCTGCCAACTTATGCACGTCGTGGCGTGGAATTTAAAATCCACGTGCTTTTTGACACTTGTCCAGATAATAGCTGCTACCTTTAAACAACAGAACTTCGCTAACCTCACTGCTGCCATCTTCACGGGGCTAAACCTCACTGTTGGCACCTTGGTTATTCGCTTTTGTGTTAGTTTACTGTTAATCGTTAAGCTGTTCGCATCATCGAAGTAGGGAGTAACAAGTGTCTAGTCGACTTAACTTGTATCTTTTAAAGAAGAATCTGTTAGCAGAAGATATAGTCCGTCGTGGAAAAACCTATTTCTAGCTATATTTGCAAAGAGTGTGGAAAAACATTTTTCGGAGGCTATCACAAGAGACGTCAAGAGATATCATGTAGGACAATTTTTCAATGCAAACATTGTAGAAGAGAGTTCAAGAACGCATACAATGCTCAACGTCACGAAGCCACGTGTAATGTAGCTTCATCGAGAAGACAATACAAAGAGCTCAACCGTAGTCAAGCAAACACTGATTTTTTTTTAAATTACACCTCTGCGCGAGATTTTTTATTCTCCGTTGTTGTCTAGGCCTGCTGCAAGTTCTGTTACTAAGCACACATTTCGAGATAAAGAGAGGCAAGGTCTTGATTATGATAAAAAGGATAACGATGCTGATAATAATAGTGATAATAAAGGAAAAGGTGAAGAAGACAAAGAAGATCTCAATATTTCATTGCCATTAGAGCTTTATTATTTTACTTCATTTTCTAAGCCTACTACACGTTCTGTCGCCGTGCATACATCTCAAGAAGAGATGCAAGATGAAGTAGAAGAAAATTTCAACGCTTCTTTGCTATCGAAACAAGTTACATTTGTACCTGGAAAAGCTACTGCTGAAGCACGTATTATACAGTATTAAAACAAGTCCCTACACATCAACTGTCTGCATATAGGCTCAAAGTTCACAACAAGCCTTTGTTACCCTATGTAGACGTAAGATACTCTTAAGACCCCAACCTACTCGTAAAACGTTTGCAACTGTTAAGAGCCTATCAAAATCCTGGTTCCACAGAGTATAAAGCGGATATTTTTGAAATAGAGCAAGAATTACGTCGTGTAGTTATTATTGAGTAATAGCTCTCTTTCGACAGTACAACAGACTAAACACCTTCCTACATTCCCAGCGCTTACCCTCACTTAATTCATCCTTCTGTAGTATATAGTCGATCAAGTAGCTATATTGGTATAGATTATTTTCCAACATTCTCCCTTCCTCAGGGTGCTAACTCCGCCTCTAGATGTGGAGCCGGTCTTAAGCTCGGATACAGTGACGAGAGGCACCATAGCCCATTAGCCCTTTATCCCTAGGAGGAGAACGCGGTAAGGAGGAGGAGGAAGAGTCCTTTCGTCTTTTTTGCCCTTTTCTGGTCTTGTAAACATTACAGTCGACCATGAAATAACTGTTTAAATCTATATTCATAAAATGTTTCAATCAGACAATCAATGTTCTAAACACAAAAACACATGTTGTAAGTGTCATCATTCCGTCCAACTATATGGTAGTTTATGAGGGTGAGGGTTCCATTCGTAGAAGTAAATCCTTCGAGGTTACATCAATTCAAAACACCTGTCGACTTAAAAAGAGTGTCGCGTGTCTTGTCGGATAAAGACATACAGCATTAGCTTATTCTACAATCAATTCTAGTGTGTGCTAGTTGTAACAAGATTAAACCTGTTTTGCCTTGTCGAATAGAGACACACAGCACAGTAGCGATAAACGTTTTCTGTTTAATAGTCAACATGTTTTGTCTTGTCGGATGAAGACATACACTATGTCAATTCTATATGTTTGCAATTGCATTCTGTAACTAGATATAACCTGTTTTGTCTTGTCGGATACAGCATTTGCTTATCCTACAATATTTTTGCATGCTGAAAAACGTATTACCTTATCCTTACAGCCTCGTCCTCCTAGCGCTCCCTCCTCAATGGAAAAACTTATGCGACCAGGACAATGCTACATAACGTAAGTATATTTGTTTGTAAAGTAACGTACAATTCAGGAAGGCATCTGTCCGTAGGAGGAGGGATAGAGCTAACCTCAGTAACTGTAAGGAGGAGTCCTTTTGCCCTTTTGCTACAGGAGCCCTTTTGCCAAGAGGAGACCTTTCGCCAGGAAGAGGAGTCCTTTTGCCCTTTTGCCAGGAGGAAGAGCCCTTTTGCTATACGGATAAGGAAGAGCCCTTTTGCCCCGTTGCCCGAAAGAGGAGCCCTTTTTCCCTTTTGCCCTACAGATGAGGAGGATGTGTCCTTTTTGCCCATTTGCCCTTTTGCCAGGAAGAGGAGCCGTTTTGCCCTTTTGCTATACGGATGAGTAGGAGGAGGAAGGCGGCTGTGTTCCGTCGGAGGAGGAAGAGGCCATAAGAGCCTACGTATAGCCGCCATCTTGCGCAGTAGCCCCTGGGCTAGCTTTCTCCATAAGAGCCTGTGTATAGCCGGTATCTTGTGCAATCGCCCATGCCCGTCGTCTTTCTCCATAAGAGCCCGTGTGTAGCCGCCATATTGTGCAATCACGCATAGACGTCATCTGTCTCCATAAGAGTTTATGTATAGCCACCATCTTGCGCAATCGCCCGTGCGGTCATCTTTCTTCGTAAGAGTCTATGTATAGCCGCCATCTAGTGCAATCGCCAATGGGCGGCATCTTTCTATATAATAGCGTGTGTATAGCCGCCAGCTTACGCAAGCACCCTAGGCCGTCTCATAAGAGCCTGTGTATAGTCGCCATCTTGCACAGTAGGCCTCTGGGCCAGCTTTCTCCACAAGAGCCTGTGTATAGACGCCATCTTGCGCAAGCGCTCTTAGGCCACCTCATAAGAGCCTGTGTATAGCCACCATCTTGCGCAGTAGACCTCTGGGCCGTCTCGTAAGAGCGTATGCATTGCCGCCATCTAACGCAAGCGCCCCAGAGCCGTCTCATAAGTGCCTGTGTATAGGCGCAATCTTGCGCAAGCGCCCCTAGGCGGGTATCATAAGTGCCTATGTATAATTGCCATCTTGCGCAAGTTTCCCTAGGCCGTCTCATAAGAGCCTATGTATAGCCGCCAACTTGCGCAAGCACCCCTAGGCCGCCTCATACGAGCAGCCGCCATCTCTCGGCAGCGCCCCTAGGCCGCCTCACAAGAGCAGCCGCCATCTTGCGCAAACACCCTTAGGTCGTCTCTTATAGCCACCATCTTGCGTAAGCGCCTCTAGGCCGAATCATAAGAGCGGCCGCCATCTTGCGCAAGCGCTCCTAGGCCGTCTCATAACAGCCTAATATAGCGCCATATTGCGCAAGCGCCTCTAGGCCGTCTCATAAGAGCCTATGTATAGCCGCCATATTGCGCAAGCGCCCCTAGGCTGTCTCATAAGAGCTTATGTATAGCCGCCATTTTGCTCAAGCGCCCTTAGGCCGTCTTTGTATAGCCGCCATCTTTCGCAAGCGCCCTTCGGCCGTCTCATAATTGCCTATGTATAGCCGCCATCTTGCGCAAGCGCCCCTATGCTGTCTCATAAGAGCTTATGTATAGCCGCCATTTTGCTCAAGCGCCCTTAGGCCGTCTTTGTATAGCCGCCATCTTTCGCAAGCGCCCTTCGGCCGTCTCATAAGAGCCTATGTATAGCCGCCATCTTGCGCAAGCGCCCTTCGGCCGCCTCATAAGAGCCTATGTATAACCGCCATGTTGCGCAAGCGCCCCTAGCCCGTCTCATAAGGGGCTGTGTATAGCCTATAGAGGGACGAATGATACCATCGTTCAAAATCTTACCGATAATTTCCTAGAGGGCCTTCATCTTAGGAGGTTACAACCTATAAAAAGGAAACCTTACAGGGATCAAATCCGTAACTTCTACCTAATATTCGACCGTCATCACATCTAGATTTTCCGAAAATACATCGGGAAATGACTGACATAATGTACGAAAGCAGGTAGAGAGATCCTCAGGTAGATGACTAAGGTCTAACGTCGTCTCACTCTGCGGAGGCGAAACACGAGAACATGATGCAGAATTACATGGCAAAATGGAATATGGAACTTATTATCAACCTTGAAAGTGCATGATTTACTTTGAAGATCAAGCACAAGACTCGAATGAGACATAAAATCTGCCCCAGTGTCACAGGGCATGACAAATTTTTAGCAACATAGAACTTAAACTTCCAGATAAACGTAGAAATACGACTTTTTCTATGGACGAATCCTAAAATTTCTGAAGGGGCACTTATTCCTTAAATGATCCGCAGACACGCAAGCATAACATTTACGGGGAGTAAAGGTTTTACGTGGGTGTGGTCGAAGGATACTAGAAAAAGTTGGTTCGTCACGCTCAACTCTTAATGTGTCGGGCGTCGGCATATTTCACTCCCTCAGCAGAAACTGGCATGACCTTAAGTTGGCCGAAACACATTCAACACTGGAGGAATCATATTCAGGAAATTTACAATTCCAGTCTTCTGAAATAATGGATACTATACTTCAGGAAACTAAGAGGACAATGGTAGGTTCATTGTTTATTTCAATTTTGAGAAATTTCACGAAACCTGGAGCATCAGAAGTAATCTTTAAGAATCCTCTATGACTTTCAAAAACGCCTTACACGAACTCACCCATACTTTCTCAATACCTGAAAATGCGTAAACCGAATCAATCTGGGCTGAGCCTGAAGACACAGACTGGGAAGAGGACTCAGCCGGCCACTCTAGTCAAATTCTGTTACTGTTATTACCTGAGGTAGAACAAGAAGGTGTAGTATTGAGTGAATTACAGTTCCTTGCCAAGCGTGTGAGTGAACCACATTTAAAACATCCCGATGAGGCAGAAGATCCATTTTTAGGATCTTTGGTATTTAAAAGTGGGCACTTATTCCTTAAACGGTCCGCAGACCCACATGCATAACATTTGCAGGGAATGAAAATCTTACGTGGGGCTGGCCGGGAAATATTAGAAGAAGGTGGTGGGTCGCGCGCAGCTCTTAATGTGTCGGCATCTTTCACTCCCTCAGCATAAACCGACATGGCCTCAAGTTCTCCAAACTTTTTGCGGACGGGAAGCAAAACACAAATATGTGCGATAAGATGGAGGATTCCCTTCAGTTATTGTCTGCACTATTTGACCTTCGGAATAGTGCAAGGCAAATGCCCTGGTGAAAATTTTGATATCGTCAACGAAATCAGCTAGATTTTTATCTAGCCTCTGAACTCTAAAATGGTATTTCTGATTTAAAAACGACACGGCTCTCGCAGGGATAAAGTTAGCCAACAAGCGAGCACGGAAGGATTCAATATAACTCCTTTCAGATATAGATTTAACTATCTTGTCTGATAAGGCACTAACGATGTAGGAATAGATTATTTGTAAGATTTGAGAATGTGAAAGGGCAAAAGCCAAAGCGCGATCTTGAAATTCCCCAAGAAATCATAAAAACGAAATGACGTCGTTAGTGGAGTTGACAGAAAATCTTGAAATCCCTTTAAGCAACATGACTAAAAGATGGCTTGAGCTGCTAAGTCCTGGACGTGCGACCGGAGAGGTGCTTCGAAAGCAAAATTAAAAATTTATAATGTGGGAAGATGTTGTGGATTGCCGAGAGTATTAGCTATCTGTTCAGATGGGGCAGATGTCTGCTGTTATTCAACCCATTGCCCACTATCTGAAGGCTTATTAGGGTCTTCTTCCGTATTCATAGTTAATGGGGCAACGTAATCACTCTTCCCACTAACGAATCCAGACAACAATTGGTTCACTTTACTATCCAACTCAGAAATGTATTTGCACAAGGAGTTAGCCGTACTAGAATGTTCTTCGCTCAGCTTAAGAGACAACAGGACCCCCACTCTATTATATAAGTGAATCAGCCTAGCCTGAACACGTCTAAGTAGGTTGCCGGAGGGTCAACTCCTTCAAATAAACTAACAACAGATGCAAGTTCAGGAACATTGGAGGTGATCGTGAATAAAGCCTCACCAAGTTCCTTCTCTCCATAAACAGAAATAGAAATCGGTAATTATAAAGAATCCTTTAATCTAGACGCATCTGTCACAACCGGCCACCATACTGAATCTTTCTCATTGCTAGTTCGTATATACGCTCTTCCTTGCGTAAATACCAAGGAGCAAGAACACCTCCGGTACCAGACATTATGAATGGAATTTTGAACAAATTCAGGAAATTAAGAAAACCGAAAAATGAATTATGTTCAAATACCTGATTTAGGGAAAATAGTCAAAAGAGGCTTTGTCCAGGCCCATTCAACCACGCTCTGCTATCACTTGTTCCGGGATTTCCCTGGCTCACAGAGGAATAAGAAGCGCCTGGCTTGAATGGCAGGACAAGGAATTACTTAAAGCAGCATTTGACATACCAAATTTGCAAATTGTATTTCTTTCCTTTTTAAAAATTGGGAGATAGGAAATCTGAATGAATAAAAAACAATAGAACAGGTTATTAATGAGAGGTACAAAAATTTCGGATAATTACCAAGTTGTTAACGTACACAGAGAAGAGTATTATTGTTCTTCAGAGGTACAGTATTTCACAAGAGCAAGATTTGCTCCGAGCAGGTGTGCTACACGTGAGTCTGAGCTCCAAAATGCTATATTCTAGCCTCACAGAGGCAGTCAGTTTCTTTTCACACACTTAAATAACACTCGGCAACACATCGGACGACCCCACTTCAGAGTGCTCATACACGGTTGCCCCATGTTGGGCTTATCAATTCATCCACAATACGATTGGTCACTGTTCCTAAAAGGAACCAAAACGAAGAAACTGTTGCAGAATAAATAGGAGCATAATTGCCCATGCTACATGGACTTAATAGTAAAAAGAAAGGTTGCACATAACTTTCCATAAACAAATCGCACTCAAGCGATACAGCAGTACTCCTTATAGAAATTACTAGAAACCTAAATGGGTTTAGGGCCCAAAGATACAGAGGCTAACCGCATACTACAAGGGGGTGACTAAAGGAGGAACATCTGAAGTCAAGACAAGATTTACAAAATTTTGTGGTTGAAAACTTCAGTCGCCCAATGCAACGTTGAATGGGAAACGGCAGAGGGTCACCACTCTTCGTTCCCTTACATTACATATTTCCCAGTAGGGAATAGAAACAGAGTTCTCAGACTTCGCCTAAAATCGTACATTTAAACCACCAGTTTACAAAATTACATTAAAAGAAAAGGCTGAAACCTTCCCCTCAATCTACCCGCAGGCGCTATCATATGTTTAGGTAAATTCTTCCATTACCTTGTATCACTGCACGTTCTTCAAGCAGGTCGCTCCTCTGCCTCCTAGGCCTCCGTCAAGTCGCACTCCCAAGCACTTGAGCAATTCAGCCTAGACGGCCCTAAAGTGCCCTGCTTTTATGGTTCCGTAAGGGGAAGTTTCCAGAACTCTTTGTTGATAGAGTGGATTCCTGCACACATCCCTGTTTTAATTGGCTAGAGAACATATTTCCAAGCATCTGACAGGTAGATTACAATCGATGAAGAACCAGCTGAAGAGTCACCAACTTCGGTACGTAAAATACAATCCTCAGAGAAAGGTTTACCAACTCCCAAAATAAATATTACTCTATCATGTAGTTTGTTCATAGTCCGGGAGAGTGAGCTAACAAATCAATGGAAGAGGCATCTAACTGTAGAAGACGAAATTCTTTGACAGCTTACAAATTCAAATCCTTTGGCACAGATGGCCGTAGAGTAGGCGCGTCGTGTAAATAGCCGGGAAAGGTGTACCCCTGGTACAATAATAATAATAATAATAATAATAATAATAATAATAATAATAATAATAATAATAATAATAATAATAATAATAATAATAATAATAATTGTTACGTGGACCAGCAGAGGTGAAAGAAGGTGCCGGGGTGAATGGGTCTAACTACAAATTCATGAATTGATTAACACTTTAACAAAGGTTATATTTCTTTAGGATTTCAGAAATCAACAACAGAACTTCAACAACTTTTCACTTAGTGAGATAACAATGACATATCAGGTACCCTGACAAAGTTTAGACAAAGCAAGAAAATCCAAAATTTAGTGACTGTTTAGTAATTAGGGTTTCCAGACCCTCGCTTCACAATTATTGAGCACTCAGCTCAAGATTTGCAAAGACACAAAATTATACAAGGGCAGAAATCCCTCAATACAATGGAGCATTAGCTCCGTAATTTACAAAATTAAGCCTCCTAGAGGCACTTTTAGAACACTTGAAAAAGAGCTAACGTGCTCTCCGTTTTCTAAGCCTCTCCAAGGCGATATCAGAAAATACAATCACTTGCCATCAGGGCACAACTTACAATTTGAAACAGGGGTATCTAGTACCCAACCTGTTGGTCCGTAGTGGAAAAGAAGGTTAAGTAAATGGCCCGAAACACAAATGAAAGGAGGCGAATGCTTGCGCTCCTAGATATGAACACTTAAATCCTGAAGGGCACTAGGCCGATGAAACAGGGGCTATTCCCAAACTATGGAGGTGACTCGTATAAGAAGAAATTAAAGACATTACGAAAAGGACGAAAACCAGTTACAGAACGTAGTCACCTCAAACCAATATGAAAGGGATCTCGAGAGGGTATATCACCCTCTATCCCCGATTCACAGTTAAGGATTTATAAAGTTATTACATAAGCCGGCAGAAGTTACATTTACAGAAAATTAGGATACATCGTTAACGTTTAGGACCTATCCCTCGGGTTAAACTGCAGAGCTAGCAAGAAATGAAGATGTTAAACGGCCATTACCTTGCTGAAGAACTGCTGCCTGATGGAAGAGGCGCCTCCCGCCTCCTGCTTGACGCACATACTAAGTTAGATGACGATCAAATGGCCAAGAGACGTGAGAATCTGCAGTTTATAAACCCTCGGGGAATGTTCGAGACCTTTCATGAATAATCAAGCCACACCCTCTCACTTTATTTATTACCTTAAAGTTACACACAAAATCGAAGAAGAAGCCTGTGATAGGCCGGAAATTAATTACAGAAATTAGAGATTGGCTAAATTCAAAACTGGCGGAAGGAAAAGATCAATCTTGCCAACCCAAAAATGAATGAACGTAATTTATTTAGAAAAAACTTAAGAATACAAAACTTTTTTAAATCAAAGTTCATCCACTTCGCCCCAGGGTGCATGACCATAGTTTTTGTAGTGACATTTGTTGCAGAAGGTCCAAACTTCTTGATAAATGGTAAACAAAACACGCAGAATTTCATACAGTACTTGAAACTTCAAAATAACAAAATTTCATTAGATTTCTGTAGTGACATCTTCTGAGTAAAGGTTTAAGTAGATGTAGTTTCAAGTTCACTGTTCCTCCAGAAGAGGAGTTCTTTTCGGCCAAGATTTAAATGTGCGGCTTAGAGGTGTACCTCCCGGTACAATAATAATAATAATAATAATAATAATAATAATAATAATAATAATAATAATAATAATAATAATAATGATAATAATAATAATAATAATAATAATAATAAAGTATTCTCCCGAAGTAATTGTTCATGAGCAGAAAGTTTTAGTATGCGAGAATCTCGTGACTAAAAGTCAAAACGTGATAGTTATAACAATATTAATTCAGCACAGGGATCTATAGCTGAGTCTTAACTGTAATAAAAAATTGAGAGTTTTTCTTATAATGATTACCGTAAACCTTTTGGGCCGTTTATATAAAACGGGGACTCGAATGTCTAGATGCCGACGGGGTGACAGATAATGTTATATGGTCAGAAGAAGAAATGAGATAAATGATCAACTTTTAAATCCATCTCGAAATGATAAAATGATATATTTCAACAGAGGAGGAAAGCTCATGTCGCTGTACCAGTGAGGAATACTGAGTTACATAATGTAGAACATGATGAAGATATGAAATATACTCCGGAAATGAGAGCTTACGTCGTCGAATAATTATGAGAAAGGAATGAATGAGAATCTACGGTATAGTAAAAGAAGTGAAAACAAGGGACAACAAGAATATACGACGAATATGATAACGAAATGATGGGACCATATAAATGAGATGCTAGTGATTAGAGAAAGGTGAAAGTCCACAGGTGGCATGCTCAAACGTATGACGAAATGACCAGATATTCACAGCACCCGTACGTAAAGCACAGTCGCAGGTCACAAGACAGCATTAACTTATTCAGGTAGTCCCAGTGTAATGACCTCTGTTCCGAAGCACTGTTATTTTGTGCTAATTAGTTTTACAGGTTGTTATATGGGAACAATGAAAATAGTATTTTCACAGGACTTTGCATTGCCAATCTTTTTGTCAATAAGTGTGGAAA
Source organism: Anabrus simplex (assembly GCF_040414725.1). Taxonomy (NCBI): domain Eukaryota; kingdom Metazoa; phylum Arthropoda; class Insecta; order Orthoptera; family Tettigoniidae; genus Anabrus; species Anabrus simplex. The sequence goes on along the minus strand of NC_090266.1, from coordinate 691,204,545 downwards.
TTTGATGTTTGAAGTGACGAGTTTAAATGAGTAGAACGCAGAATGAATATTGCAAATATAAGTTATTGTGAGACGATGATAAACGAATTTGAGACGTGGTCAAAATCCATTTCAGTGAAACTATATTAATGGTCACTGAAATATAAGAATTACATTAATAATATCCATAAATTTTAATCACTTGTATGATGCTCACGTTACTATGATTTCATTCTACGATGTGAATGTACGTGAAAAATGTTCATTTTGTAAATAATTAAAATAGAAAGAGATAGGAAGTCATTTTTGAGGAGCGTTTATTTATATTGTAGAAATTAGGATAGATAGGGCTTAGCTGTTGCTTCAGTTGTAATGAACGGTCTTTAATCAAGGTAGGAGGATTACGCACAGTGCAACTTGTAGAAGGCAGCTTGTTCGGCTCTTAAGAACAACATTTCGCTTACATTATTCAAGTAAAAAAATGCAAAACCCAATCGCTGAACAGACCTGGGTAGAACCGTAAATAGCAATGTTACTTCACAAATGTAACGTTTACCAGTTGTTTGAAGTAATTCGGAGGTAAATCAGAATAATCACAAGTCCAGAGGATTGACATGGAATCTTACAGTCAGCGAAATATGTATAATATTAGTCCATAAGATGCCACGAATATCTGTTTAGGTGATCGAAAGAAAGAATAGTGCGAGTAATTGTCCTCCAATGATCCGTGTATATCAGTGTGCTCATATTCAGGTATATGAACATTAAATTGCAATGGTAAACTTGTGTAATTTTTCTTGTGGACCAAAAGGTTGATGACAAGTGATACGGCCATCCAAGGCCAGGTAAAATAATAATAACATAAATAATAAGGAGGAGCAGTGTCTCCCCCTCCAATGTGTATTCGAAGGATAGATGTACTTTATCTGAGAGAAGTTTTAATTTTTTGATTCTTTCAACTTTTTTGCAACAATTATTACGTATCTTTCAGGAAAATGTATTGAACTGCTCAGTTTATAACAAATCCATTATTAAGCTCGCTTAATAACGCAGAGTTGAGATTAATTTATTAGTTAATTGATTAGAAATATGTGAAATATTTACTTATACAATTAAAGATAAATTAATTGAATGAATGAATGAATTTATTGAACTGAACATAACAGGCTTTCGCCCAGTTACAATGTTCCAATAAAATAAACACTCACAGACTATAGCTAGACACTAACTACTTACTACTTAACTACTTCTAAATCTACTTTGTAGCATCTTGCACATGGGCGGATCGCCAGCTCCACATGCAACACACCACCTAACTAAACTAACTACTTTACTACATAAATATACTACTTAACTACTTCTAAATCTACTTTGTAGCATCCTGCACATGGGCGGATCGCCAGCTCCACGTGCAACACACCACCTAACTAAACTCACTACTTTACTACATGAATATATACTAAATCTATCCTAAATCTGTCTGGCCGCGACATCACCCCTGGTGAGGAACTGCTACCACCCTTCCCTGGGATGTCACGACCAGACATGTCTCATGAGGCTCGGAAACCGATACCTCATAGACCCTTTAAGCTGTCAATGTTATTTCCTCACCACTCCTTCCTGTAACAACCCACATGTGTGCGGATTGCCTAGCTCTACATGTAGGCTGTCACACCTATATTTCACTGCCGAGACGGATTCCATAACTCGGCTCATCTTTCACTGTCTCATTGACAACTTAATTCCTCTAACCTAACACTATTCACTACTTTACTCTACTTTACATGTGCAGACGTACCGAATCAACACTTTAGCTTGAGATAGGTCAGGCCTATCCCCGCCTCTTCCAACTCTACTGTACGTCAGCAGCCAAAACAAACAAACTAACAAAACCAAACTGAAATAAAACCACAATAAAATAAAATAAAACGGGCAGACAAACAACCAACAATCTCATTAGAAGGTAGCCAAAACAAACTAACTAACAAAACCAAAGTAAAATAAAACAGGCAGACAAACAACAAACAACCTCATTAGAAGTAATACGGTACGGCTTACATATCAATGAACTGAATCTACTAATTATAAATATACAATACCTAAGGAACAAGGGAACAAAACTGAACAGATATAAAAAACGAAAATAATACTAAACTTATAATTATTGTCGCCCTTAGTTATTAGTGAGTTAAACTCTATAATGTTCCATATCTGTGAATCAAAGTTGTTTTATGTACATAAGATAAATTAATTCGAACTTGGTATAGGAATCATCTGAGACATTTGCTGTCATACTTTATTGTGAATTTGTGTTTGGGAATTATTGTACTCCAATTTGATTTTGACTTTTATTCATTTATTTAATTATTTTCCTTTGCTCCAACTTTTCATTTTCTCCCTTTTTATTCAATAAATATTTTTTTCCAGTCTGGCCAACCTTATTTCGATTAGTTAGAGTGTAGAGTAGTTACCCAAGTACACCTGACACAAGAAGACGACAAACTGATCTCGGCTGAGAAGAGTCTCCACGCGGTAAGTATTCTATTGACGTCGAGGCAGGACCCACCGCCGGTCAACGCGAGCTCTGGATCTTACATAGATACAATACGTGCAATCCGACTATCTGTGAGGTGTTTGTTCAGGCCTGCATTCAGGCGCATGGTTCATATTTTATGACTTATTGTATTATTATGCAGTATCCCTGCTGGTAATAATGGCCGAGAGGATTCGTCGTGCTGACCACACGACACCTCGTAATCTGCAAGACTTCGGGCTGAGCAGCGGTCGCTTGGTAGGCCAAGGCCCTTCAAGTGCTGTAGTGCCATGGGGTTTGGTTTGGTTTGGGATCCCTGCTGGTACACCAACATGGTGACAGCTACTCGACATGGAACTTGCCAGGTAAGGTCTTTACCAGTACTTCCCATATGAATTTGGAAAGGCTTTGCCTCGTAAACGATCTCCCTCAAGACATGTTCATAAGGGATTTTTTGTGATGTTTTGGGGTTACTATTCACTCACCTATTACCTTGTTTTGGAAAACGCTGTATGTACTATCACAGCGGTATTGCCTGTTACCCTGACTTGCAGTTCTACAAGTCACTGGCTAAACGAAGACAATTCAGCATTTCCGGTAGCCAAATGACTTAGTCCACTGACTTTTATACGTTGGTAATTTGTTAAGTCAATTACACTCATGTTCGTAAAAACCAAAACACCTTCAAAGACTAGAGATAGGAAGTTCATATTCACAGGACGTGTGCATTAGTTTGTTCTGAAGAAAAAATTAGTATTTGAACCATTTGTCAGACTGTTGCCTCAGGTTCAAGGTCCACATCGATATCTCGGCGCACCACCACCGATTGATAAAATGTGCCTGCGGCTCTCGTTGTCGTTATAAACCGAAGGTAATAGATCAGTGTGACTTGAACAGACGTGTAGGATGCCTCGCAGACGTATGGGAGAATCTTACCGTCAAATGAGTGAGTTTGAAAGAGGGCGCATTATTGGCATAAGAGAATGTGATACATCCATCTGGGAAATTGCTGCTTGAGTGGGACGAAGTGTATCGGCAGTGGAATGGATGTGTACAGAATTGTTCACAGAAGGGCGTAGCACACGACGAGATGGGCCTGGTCGCTCCTCCCAGACCACCACCCGAGAAGATCGACACCTCATCCGAATGGCCTTGCAGGACAGATCTGCGTCCTGCTCAGCCCTGGCGCAACAGGGGAAAAATGTAACCCATCGTACACTATCAGAAGTGAGAGTCCGTTCCCGTTTATTACGGTCTGGGTTACCGGCGCGTCGTCCACTTCTCCGCCTACCTTTGACTAAGGTGCATAAACATGCTAGACTGCAATTGTGTATGGAACGACGTCACTGGGGACAGGAATGGCAGCAGATAATGTTTTAGGACAAATCCATGTTCTGTTTGTTTGAAAATGGTGGCCGCAGACAGGGGGAGAGACATCACATTGACTGCATTTGCACAAGACATACGGCGAGGACTCAGGGTCTTATGGTGTGGGGTGCTATTGGGCACAAACACAAATTACAGTTGGTGCGTAACAAGGGCATTGTGACCAGTTTGACCTACGTCGTCCTGCGACCCGTAGCCACCCCCTTTCTGCACGACACCCCAGACGCCATATTTCAGCAGGAGAAAGCGCGACCACATGTTGCTGAACGAACACGTGTCTTCTTGTCGTCACAGGATGTCAGACTGTTGCCCTTGCCCACCCGATCACCGGACATGTCGCCAATCAAAAATGTGTGGGATATGGTGAAACGACGGGTGCGGCGCTGTGACCCAGTGCCTACCACCAAAGATGAACTGTGGAACCAGGCGAGTTCAGCATGGATGACTATACGCCAGGACGCCATTCGCGCCTTATACGCATCGATGCCATCACGCATGGAACAAGTTATCAGTGCCCATGGAGGACTCTGTGCCTACTAGGCAACAGGACACATGTTGAACCTAGGTGATTTAAATCCTAATCGTTTCTGCAGAACATACTAATGAACATGTCCTGTGAATATGAACTTCCTATATCTAGTCTTTTGAGGGTGTCCTGTTTTTATTTTTTTTTTATGAACACGAGTGTATTTATGTAGGCCTACACGTTGGTGAAGCAAGTTAATGTGGGAGCTACGTTGTGATAAATTGCACCCCAATGGACGCTACGACAGGACAGCGGGGCGAGGGATGGATTAACGATTCGTAAAGGTATCTCACAAATTGATACTTATCCTCCGTGTTGAAATTTCCTTAGGTAACGATAAAAGAGATATTTAAAGGAAGGGTCTGAAAGCTGTATACACTAACCGACACAAGAAGAAACTATTCGTATCGTCACACCACACACATTATCACCTGAGGAAGCTTCTTCAATTATCTCCCTCCAGTTTAAATCTCTCGAGTTGTGGCCTTTACATGGTAGCCGAAAATTGGATTTTCAGAAAAACAATTATACGTGTTCCTTTACTTTTACAGGACATTCCTAGTACCAATTTTCTCGTCTGTAACTTCTTCAGTGTTTGATATGTAAGTATCCTCATAAAAGGAATTCATCATTTTGCTCACTTCTTTTCACCCACCCGACCGACTTAAGAGGATTTTCCGAAAACAAAGTATAAGTTTTTCTTTATTTTTAAAGAAGATTCCGAATACAAATTTTCATTTCTGTAACATTTTCAGTTTTTGAGATATGAGTGTCCTCACAAAAATAATTCAACGCCTTTTTCACTCCTTTTCGAATTCTCCGAAAATAAAAAATTAGTGTTTATGTATTTTTAAATACTCATGTCTGTAATATCTTCAGTTTTGGAGATACCAATATCCAAATAGAAATAAGTCAACCCCCTTTTTCTGTCATTTTTACACCCCCTTAAGTGTTTTACCGGAAACAAAACACACGCGAAGATTTACTTTTAAAAGATATTATAGAGTACCAGTTTTGACGTATGTAATATGTTAATTTTTAGATATACTGTAGATGCCTATGCTCATTTCAAAAATTCACCCCCATTGACAATTCTCCTTACGTGGGCTTTCAGTAAACAAATTATGCGTGTTCCTTTACTTTTACACGAGATTCCAAATGCCAATTTTCACGTTTTAACATGTTACGTTTTTGAGATATACTTTAGATATATTTATTTTAAAAATTCGCCCAATTTGTCACTCTTATTTACCCCCTCTTACGTAGATTTTCTCAAAACAAAAAGAATTCGTGTTTCTTTATCTTAAGGGAGATTCCAAATACCAATATTCATGACTGTAACATTTTCAGATTTTGAGATATATATATCCACATACAAGGTATTCAACCTCTTTTTCACCTTTTTCCACCCCTCTTAAGAGGATTTTCCGAAAACAAAAAATACGCGTTTCCTTATTTTAAAAGGAAATTCCAAATACCAATTTTCACGTCTTTAAGCTGTTAAGCTTTTGAGATTTAGATACAATCATTTCAAAGTTCACCCTACTTTTCACCCCCTTAGCGACGGGATATAAAAAAATCCTACCTTAGTGAGCACCTACATTGTAATATAAATGTATGCTAAAAATGTCATTTCTTTATGCTCAGTAGTTTTGGCTCGGGGATGATGAATCAGTCACAGTCAGTCAGTCAGTCAGTCAGTCAGTCAGTCAGTCAGGACATGTTATTTTATATACACTGACTGACAGAGCAAATGCAACACCAAGAAGGAGTGGTCAGAACTTTATGCCAATTGCAGGGTAGACTGACGTCACTGAGGTATGCTCATGATGTGAAATGCGCCGTTGTGCTGCGCACGTAGCGAACGATAAATGGGACACGGCGTTGGCGAATGGCCCACTTCGTACCGTGATTTCTCAGCCGACAGTCATTCTAGAACGTGGTGTCGTGTGCCACAGGACACGTGTATAGCTAAGAATGCCAGGCCGCCGTCAACGGAGGCATTTCCAGCAGACAGACGACTTTACGAGGGGTATGGTGATCGGGCTGAGAAGGGCAGGTTGGTCGCTTCGTCAAATCGCAGCCGATACCCATAGGGATGTGTCCACGGTGCAGCGCCTGTGGCGAAGATGGTTGGCGCAGGGACATGTGGCACGTGCGAGGGGTCCAGGCGCAGCCCGAGTGAAGTCAGCACGCGAGGATCGGCTCATCCGCCTCCAAGCGGTGGCAGCCCCGCACGCCACGTCAACCGCCATTCTTCAGCATGTGCAAGACACCCTGGCTGTTCCAATATCGACCAGAACAATTTCCCGTCGATTGGTTGAAGGAGGCCTGCACTCCCGGCGTCCGCTCAGAAGACTACCATTGACTCCACAGCATAGACGTGCACGCCTGGCATGGTGCCGGGCTAGAGCGACTTGGATGAGGGAATGGCGGAACGTCGTGTTGTCCGATGAGTCACGCTTCTGTTCTGTCAGTGATAGTCACCGCAGACGAGTGTGGCGTCGGCGTGGAGAAAGGTCAAATCCGGCAGTAACTGTGGAGCGCCCTACCGCTAGACAACGCGGCATCATGGTTTGGGGCGCTATTGCGTATGATTCCACGTCACCTCTAGTGCGTATTCAAGGCACGTTAAATGCCCACCGCTACGTGCAGCATGTGCTGCGGCCGGTGGCACTCCCGTACCTTCAGGGGCTGCCCAATGCTCTGTTTCAGCAGGATAATGCCCGCCCACACACTGCTCGCATCTCCCAACAGGCTCTACGAGGTGTACAGATGCTTCCGTGGCCAGCGTACTCTCCGGATCTCTCACCAATCGAACACGTGTGGGATCTCATTGGACGCCGTTTGCAAACTCTGCCCCAGCCTCGTACGGACGACCAACTGTGGCAAATGGTTGACAGAGAATGGAGAACCATCCCTCAGGACACCATCCGCACTCTTATTGACTCTGTACCTCGACGTGTTTCTGCGTGCATCGCCGCTCGCGGTGGTCCTACATCCTACTGAGTCGATGCCGTGCGCATTGTGTAACCTGCATATCGGTTTGAAATAAACATCAATTATTCGTCCGTGCCGTCTCTGTTTTTTCCGCAACTTTCATCCCTTTCGAACCACTCCTTCTTGGTGTTGCATTTGCTCTGTCAGCCAGTGTATATAGGTTACGGGCCCTTCTCGTTTACCAGTAGAGTCTATATGCAATGGAGAAACAGTTGATTGTTCGTGAATTTTGGTCAGAAACTGGCCACCTAACGCAAGAAATTACTGTCACTGTATTCTCACCCTTTTTTAAAAGTCATGATCTTGTGGTACGGTGCGCAACAGGAGGTTATGTGGTTATGATCACGTTATCAATAGCCGTGACACCAAATCAATGGCACCTCGCCTAAGCGGTGGACATGCCTGGTGACGTCGCGGATGTACGGGGCCATTGCATTGTCCGCTGAATGAACATCATTGGACATGTATTTAAAGGTTGGACAACCTTGGTCTTCTGAAGTATTTCCTAGACTTTAACTAAATCATATCATCAAGGATACCTCTTCTTATACCTAAGTTTATCCTTACAACATATTACCTACGTGTATTTTGTCTATTTTCGCCTTCTTTAAATTTCTTTTCTAATATTCCACTGATAATAATACGCAATAATGTGAGATAGTTTTCGTAAGTCGCTGACTAATTTTACAAACATATATAAAACTGCATTTAACTTGAGAAATATGAAATATCTGAATTTAAAAGGGAAAATCTGAAAATTAATATTCATTAAATAAAACACACACTCGTCGGACCTTGTACTCACACTTACTTGTTACCTGCTTACTTACACATACGTTATTTGAAGGGCGCCAGCTATCACTCAGTGCAGCAATAATAGAATGAGAATCTTGACTGTCTCTAGGGTGTGGGGTAATGAGCTTACTTTTGACAACATACCATATAAGTTCTGGGAAAAGGAGATTGGCGTTCGGTTTCCCCATTAATTTTGAGGTTATTTTACTGTCATTGAAATAAAACTATGAATTCGTTTGATAGAACAAAATATATTCTTTAAATAATATATAAAAAATAGTGAGTCTTATTGCGACAAAACAGATGAGAGCATTAAATTATGACATTGCAACTGAAAGAAACTAGGCATGAATTTGAATTCTTCTTGACCGGACATTTAACAATTTATACGAAATATTTTCCTCACTGATTCACTTGACTGTACCTTCAACACTTTGAGTGTAATTACGACGTATTCCTTTGATCTGGTGTTTACTGTAGATGTGTCACGCCTAACTTGGTGATACATCCTTGTGACTGCTTCTTCTCCATATCATCTGACTTCTTTGTAAGTCAATATGGTATTACCTCATAGCAGGTGGTGTCCCTCTCTGACTCCATGGTAAGCCCTTGCGTCCGTGTCTTCAACTAAGTGACCGACCAACCTTGGCCTCACTCTCTCAATGACCAATGATTAATGGCTCACTGAGTCTTCTCCATCTCTCGTTCACACTCGTTGACTGACCGACTGAGGCCTCTTCATCTAGTAGACTTCTTCACTGTTCAGCTTCCGTTTAAATAATGACTGACGCTACAATATGCATCCACCTTTTATAGACGTCGGTTGACACAGCTACGTAATCTCCGGAAATAACAATGACATACTCCCACAAGGCCTCAAACTGTTGCATGTAATGGTGAAATCCCCTGGGGCGGCCGACTCTCTGAGCGAAATGCTAAAAGCTCACGATGACGTAGCCATGACGTGGCGATGATTTGGCAGAATCGCCAGTATAGCACAATATAACAACGTCACATCCAACATCTGATACATCGAAACTCTCACTGTACAGGTATTTAATGTTAATCTACATATACGTATATATGCATACACTCAATTATAAATAATAATTACAACAAAATAATAGTAATCTCATAGATAAAATAATAACAATACGGACATAATAATAATAATAATAATAATAATAATAATAATAATAATAATAATAATATATAATGATACAATAATAATAATAATAATAATAATAATAATAATAATAATAATAATAATAATAATAATAATAATAATAATAATTGTACCGGGCGGTACACCTCCACGCCGCTAATTTAAAAATTGCGCCAGGTGAAACTCCTCTGCTGGAGGAAGTCTGAACTTTATCTACGCTGTTAATTCTTTACCTTCTCAGAAGATGTCACCACGTGGAAAATTTTGAGTTTTTGAACTGTGTCATTTTTGATGTGTTTTTGTTTCGCTTGAAGTAAGAAGTGTGAACTTTCTCTTCTAGAGGACACTACTGAAGATCTACAATAGTGCAACCTAGTGCGGATTCAAAGAACTATTTTTTTGGAGAAAATTTAATTTCAAGAGTTTGTTCTTTGTTAAATTTCTTCCTGTCATTGTTTAAGTTGGCAATATTTACCCCTTTCTTCCCCTTGTTATGAATGTATCCAATCCCGAATTTCTTCTATTAATTTCTGACCAATCTGGTGTATCTTCCCCCAACTTGAATCTGTTGCGGGGTCCTACCCAATAAAGAGTTTGTGGGAGGGTGTTTTCTTTCCCCTAACGCCTAGAACCTTCCGCGAGAGGATATAAACTGCTGATTTTCGGGTCTCCGGGCCACTTCTGTTCCATCTTTCAGTGTATTAAGTACATAGCAGGGGGCGGGAAGCGCCTCTTTCTTCGGCAGCGGTCAACAACAAGGTAATGGCCGATTAATAACTTCTTTCTTTGCTAGCTCAGCAGTTTAACTTTCGGGGCGGGTTCTAAGCGTTCAACCATGTAACCTTTTCCTAAAATGTAACTACTCTTTTCATATATTCTCTTTTAAAACGACATATCGGGATAGAGAGTGCTTAACCCTCTCGAGCTCCCACTCACATCGTCTTGAGGTGAACTTATTTTTCTCAACCAATTCTTCCGTAATGTAATGTAAATTGTTATTAAGTCACCTCTGTAGTATGGGATTAGCCCTTGTATTAACGGCCTAGTGCCAAGTAGGTCTTAAGCCAAGTGTATTAGGAGTGCAAATTCGCCTCCTCTCAAATTGTATTTTAGAGGTCATGTATTAACTTTCTTGTCATTTAACAGACCTCAGTAGGTTGGGTATTTTACCCCTGTGTATACGTCCTTGGAGGACAGCTTAAAAGTGGAGTTCGGAGTGGCCTATGATAGGCTTGTATTTTAAGGGGAAGTTGCCCTTTATTGAAAATTGTGTCTCTGCCTCAAGGAGACTTTTGGGTGTAAATGTTTCTGGCATGTTTGGGGGTTTTCGGCCCCTTTGTTGTATGGTGTTCATTGTAAGGTTGGGCTCATTGCTCAAGAATTATGTTTCTGACTTTTGAAGCCCCAAATGGGGTACCTATGTAAATGTATTTGTCAATCGTGTTTCGGCTACTAAGTACCTGTTCTATTTGTTGTTACCTAATTTTGAAAAGAAAATATAACCTTGTTAAATTTTAAAATTAATTTCACTTTAGTAGCTTGAGACCTATTCACCACCCAGCACCTTCTTTCATGCATAACTACCACCAAAACACGGTAACAAGTGGTAGCAGAGCGTGGTTGAATGGGTCTCAATTTAGCCCCTTTTGACGGCTAAATATTGTTTGTTCCGAACTCTAACTATTTTCCCAGTTGCTGGAATTTTTTGAGTTTTTCAAAATTGTTCTGTCACCATGCCCGGCCCTCGCGATGTTCTCCATCTTAATTATTTGCGCAAAGAGGAGTTGATCTATGAATTAAATATCAGAAATGTGCAATCTGGAGGCACGGTTGCAGTAGACACTAACAAGCTTAGAGAGTCCCTTGATTTGCCCATTTCCATCCCCAATTTGGGAGAGAAAGAAATTGACGATTCTCTTTCCACGATCACGGAGAATGTTACTGGGCTAGCTTCTGTAGTTAGTTTTTTTGATGAAAATGATCCGTCTCCGAATCAAATTAAGCGTGTGCAAGGCAGGCTATATCATTTTTCGAATAGGGTTAACGATCTGTTGTCTCTAAAACTGAATGACGTTCAGAGGAAGGAAGCTAGTACGCTCCTGGAAAATATTTCCGAATTATCTAGTAAGGTCACTCAATTGTTAACTGGGGAAGTTCCTCCCAAATCTGATCAGCCCACCATAGTGAATGTAGGTAGCGAGGAAGAACCTGCTAAGGGAGAAGTAAATAGGAAAACCATCGCTGCTCAAACTATCTCTGCCCCATTGGACAACGAATCTGAACGTCGCGCATCATTGAGTAACATCCGTTCTGAATTAACTTCTTTGCCATTGAAGCCTTTACCTACTATGTCACCCGGGTTTAGCAGCTTGCCTCATCCATTGGCAATGTTGCTCAGAGGTATTTCTAAGTTTTCTGTTAATACCACCAGTGATGTAATTTCATTTTTAAGATTTCTAGTTGAATTTCAGGATCATGCCCTTGTGTTTTCTCTTTCTCCATGTCAAATTTTGCAAATTATCTATCCGTATGCTATTGGTATTCTCTCTGATAAAATCGTAAGAGCCATTGCCGAGCAATCATCTATTGAGGATTTCCATGCCCATTTGCTAGCTAATTTCATCCCGGCTAGGGCCAGGTCCTCCCTTATTCAGAAGTACTATTACCGTGTACAGCGCTTGGATGAAAACATGGCAGACTTCATCCAAGATATTAAGTTTTATACTAGGGTGTTTGCCCTTCATTTTCCTGAAGATCAGATTGTACAGGCTATTGTAGAGGGCATTTCACCATCTTATAGGTCATACTTGTGTTTCGCGGCGTGCCCGCAAACTTTCTCTGAACTTGAAGCGTTGGCCGTCTCAGCGGAAGGAGTTAGATACGCCGATTCTTTGCGTGTAGCGAAAGAACCCCCGCCTTCCTTTAGTAACACTCGGCCTCCACCTCGCCGACCAGTCAATCCCCGTAAATGTTATGCTTGCGGGTCGCCTGACCATCTGCGCAACAAGTGTCCGCTGATCAAGTCAAGCGGGACAAGGAATGGAGCCGGGTCATCACAAGGCTGTTTTAAATGTGGGGCTTTCTCACATATTGCCAAGAATTGTCCCAACTCAAATAGCACCCCCTCCTGCTCAACTTCTGGTGCAAATTCCACCTATGCCAATAATAAAAAGTGACTAGTGGCTTCGGCTGAGTCAACTAATCCATCTTCCCGAGACTCAGCCCCTGGTAAACAGGTTGTAAATTTAGAGAACGAGCAATTTTCAAATTTATCTTTTGAAGGTCCCAAAGAGTGTCTTAGGATTGCGGCGGATACCCCCGCACCTGTTCCTTTTCTTAAGATTGAGTTAAATAACGAGCCTATAACAGCTCTCTTAGATTCAGGCAGTGTTTGTTCGATTATTTCGGCTGAATGGTATTCTAAATTGAAATCGGTTTGTAAACATCCTGACTATGTCTCTTCTCCTGTTCAATACGTTTCGGCTAATTCATCTCCATTAGAAATTCTAGGTTCCTTACTGGTCAAGATTCGTATTTTTAAGTTTACATGGAAAATTAAATTGTTTGTGGCCAAGCAATTGTCTTGCCCCATTACATTGGGAGCTGACTTTATTTCTCACACAGGTCTTGTGCTCGATCTCCAGTCTAGGTCGTGCACATTCAAATTTGCTTCTAGTTGTAAAATACCACTATTAAAGTGTAATTCTGTGTCATGTTCTTCTATTTCGCCTACCCAGGATGAGATGTTGTTAGACCTTAGACATCTACCTGAGGAGCAGGCTGATAGTATTCGCAAACTGTGTCAGTCGTTTCCCGAGGTGTTCTCTGATACTCTTGGTGTTACTGACCTTATTGAATACAAAATTGAGGTCACGGATTCGATTCCTGTCCGTTTTCCACCTTATAGGCTATCTCCACCTAAAATGAAGGCTCTGAAAGAAATTATCGATCAGATGTTGAAGGATGGTATTATTAGGCCCTCTAAGTCGGCGTATTCATCGCCTATTTTCCTAGTCCCGAAACCCCAAGGCGGCTTCAGGCCTGTCATTGATTACAGGGCTCTCAATCCTAAGGTGGTGTTGCAATCTGTGCCCCTTCCTGACCTTCATTCTTGTTTTTCATGGTTTCGTAAGGCCAAGTTCTTCACCATCTTGGACTTAAATCAGGCCTATAATCAAATTCCCCTTGCCGAAGAGTCTAAACACCTTACAGCGTTTGCCACGGACTGGAATTTATATTAATACAACCGCGTGCCTTTCGGGCTCCCTACGGGAGCAGCTGTGCTCACTAGGCTACTAGATAGGGTCTTCTCCGACATCAAATTCGAGTACTTATATCACTATTTAGATGATGTCGTCGTATTTTCAGAGACTTCTGAAGAACATCTAGATCATCTGCGAGAAGTTCTCGATCGCCTTCGTAAGGCTGGGTTAACTGTTAAGTTGTCCAAGGTTGCCTTTGCTAAGCCCTCTATGTCATTCCTAGGGCATATTGTGTCACCCGATGGTGTATCAGTCGATCATTCTAGAACACAGGCCATCCGTGATTTTAAACCTCCCAAGGACATTAAAGGTATCGCCAGGTTCATTGGTATGGTGAATTTCTTCAGAAAGTTCATTCCTAACTTTGCTAATAGAGCGGCGCCCTTAAACCTTCTTCGTAGGAAAGGCATCAAATTCGAGTGGGGACCTTCTCAACAAGCCGCTTTTGAAGATCTGAAATTAGCTCTCTGTAATGCCCCTGTACTTGCTATGCCTGATTTCTCGAAGAAATTCATCGTCCAAACCGACGCGTCGTCGTCTGCGGTAGCTGCAGTCCTTCTTCAAGAGACTGAACTAGGGAGGCGCCCCATCGCCTATGCATCTAGGACATTGTCGGCTCAAGAAGCCAAGTATTCCATCTATGAGCTCGAAGGTTTGGCAGTCTTATTTGCCTTAGAAAAGTTCCGTCTCTATCTGGAACACGTCAAATTCGACCTGGAGACAGATAATCAAGCCTTAAGCTGGGTCTTAGGTAGGCCGCGTCGTACTGGTCGTATAGCCCGCTGGGCTATTCGTATTTCCGCCTTCCAGTTTGATGTTAGACATATCAGAGGTACCGAAAATGTTGTTGCTGATGGACTCAGCCGTATGTTTCATAACGACGTCGAGACCCACGAACCGGTCGACAGTTCATCACCTTCCGAGTCCATACTATCTGGTGTTAAGGCCATCTTAACAGATGCTCCCATGCTTTTTAGGGATATTGAGAAATACCAACGTGAAGATCCGACGCTGGCTCCGATAATGGAAACCCTTTCTTCTGGGGAACATGCTGTCCCTTATGTCCTGAGGAATGGTGTTCTATGTTGCCCTTCGAGGCATGATAAGTTGATGAAAGTTGTTGTTCCAGCGGTTCTTGTACCTATGATCTTCAAGTATTATCATGAGACCCCATTAGGAGGGCATCTTGGAATCTTTAAAACCCGTGAAAAGATTCGTGAAATGTTCATCTGGAAAGGTATGGACGGTGAAATCCGTGAACTAGTAAAGGCTTGTAAATCCTGTTTGATTAGTAAACCAACCATGTCCACCAAGGTAGGCCTCTTGTCGTCGCATCAAGCATCGCGCCCCATGGAACGCCTGTATATTGATTATGTAGGACCCTTCCCCCAGTCAAAGGGGAATGCCAACAAGTTCATCTTTGTATGCGTAGATGGTTTTACAAGATTTTCGTGGTTATTTCCGACTAAGCTGGCTACCGCTCAGTCTACAATTACTTGCTTAAATTCTATTTTTGCTTCTTTTGGTCCGTGCCAATATATTGTATCTGATAATGCTAAGGCTTTTACATCTAATCTTTTTCGTAAATTCTGTTTTGACTTGTCCATCTCTCATGTAACTACTTCTGCTTATTACCCTCAACCATCCCTGGCTGAACGGGTTAACCGTAATCTCAGGTCCGCACTTATTGCCTATCATCATGAAGATCATTCCAGGTGGGACACGTCCCTGCATTGGATAGCTTTTGCTTTGAATTCGGCGGTTCATGAATCTCACAAGTTTACTCCAGCTTCTTTGATGTTTAAGTTTGTTCCCAACACGCCGCTCTCTAACCTCTGGTCTCTGAGTGACATTCTGCCCGAGACAATAGATCCGGATAATATTAAAGATCTTTGGAAGAAGGCTAAAGCCAATCTTAAGGTATCTCATGAAAAGGTTAGAGAAAAGTATGATCGTGGACGGAGACCCACCACTTTGAAGGTAGGTGACCAGGTGATGGTCAAGAATTTTGTTCCCGCGGGCAAGCTTGCCCCCAGATTTCATGGGCCTTGTATAATTCTCGATTTTCTTACGCCAGTTACGTTGTTAGTAAGCAATCCAGCCACCGAGAGGATATTTAGGGTTCACCTGTCACAGGTGAAACCAGTGTAAATTTTGTGTCAACTTGCTTCATATAATTTGAAAGGAATATGAAGGTTATATTTTTTTTTGAGTTCAACTTTTAAGGCTTTCTGCCCCTTCTATTATATTTTGTCTTATATGTAAGCCTCTTGTAAAACCTTCCCCGATCCGTTAAACTGCCATTCTGTCCTTGCCTCGGCCATTACCACGCTCCCGTCTCCTGCTTCAATACACACTGTGGCTTGATTTGAGTAAATGCCATGGATATCTGCATGCCGCTGACCCCTCAACCTCCTCACCAAGCCTGTGCCCTAAAAAATAAAAGATGATGGTCCAACACAATTCTGCCGCCAAGCTTTAATGTTTCAGTGCCCCCGCAGCCGCGCGGCGCCGTGCAGCAACTGAAGCAGAGGACGGGCCCCCTCGGCCCCAGCGAGGACGACGTGTGCACGGCGAGCCGGAGCTCTCCTCCCGGCCAAGGCTGATGTGCGGCGCACGACCTGCTACTTGCCCGCAGCCTGTATATGTTCACCGCGGGCGCGGCGTGCTTCAACACCTCTGCTCCCCTCATAGTGCGGGCGAGCGGTATCTCAGGGTACTTGAGGGGTCCGAGCGGCCTCCTTTGGACGCAAGCCGCAACGGCCGGTCTGGCCATCCCACTTCATCACCATCTACTACATGAACAGTTACTATAAGTAATGACTACACTTGGGAATTCAACTGCAATATTTGGTGGACTTTGAAATTTTTTTTTTCTTTCCTTCACTTTCAAGTATAAAAAGTTATCTTCAGAATTCAACTACTACAAACAGAAAGACTTTGCCTCACCTGCAACAACAAAATTTTGGAATTTCTCAAATACTTCTGCAATTTATTTTAATATCAACATCAAAACTGGGACCTTATTTTCAAACAAAAGTTTATGTTCTTCTGTGTTACCCCTTGGAGGAACTTTGGGGGGGGAGGTCTGTACCGGGCGGTACACCTCCACGCCGCTAATTTAAAAATTGCGCCAGGTGAAACTCCTCTGCTGGAGGAAGTCTGAACTTTATCTACGCTGTTAATTCTTTACCTTCTCAGAAGATGTCACCACGTGGAAAATTTTGAGTTTTTGAACTGTGTCATTTTTGATGTGTTTTTGTTTCGCTTGAAGTAAGAAGTGTGAACTTTCTCTTCTAGAGGACACTACTGAAGATCTACAATAGTGCAACCTAGTGCGGAGTCAAAGAACTATTTTTTTTGGAGAAAATTTAATTTCAAGAGTTTGTTCTTTGTTAAATTTCTTTCTGTCATTGTTTAAGTTGGCAATATTTACCCCTTTCTTCCTCTTGTTATGAATGTATCCAATCCCGAATTTCTTCTATTAATTTCTGACCAATCTGGTGTATCTTCCCCCAACTTGAATCTGTTGCGGGGTCCTACCCAATAAAGAGTTTGTGGGAGGGTGTTTTCTTTCCCCTAACGCCTAGAACCTTCCGCGAGAGGATATAAACTGCTGATTTTCGGGTCTCCGGGCCACTTCTGTTCCATCTTTCAGTGTATTAAGTACATAGCAGGGGGCGGGAAGCGCCTCTTTCTTCGGCAGCGGTCAACAACAAGGTAATGGCCGATTAATAACTTCTTTCTTTGCTAGCTCAGCAGTTTAACTTTCGGGGCGGGTTCTAAGCGTTCAACCATGTAACCTTTTCCTAAAATGTAACTACTCTTTTCATATATTCTCTTTTAAAACGACATATCGGGATAGAGAGTGCTTAACCCTCTCGAGCTCCCACTCACATCGTCTTGAGGTGAACTTATTTTTCTCAACCAATTCTTCCGTAATGTAATGTAAATTGTTATTAAGTCACCTCTGTAGTATGGGATTAGCCCTTGTATTAACGGCCTAGTGCCAAGTAGGTCTTAAGCCAAGTGTATTAGGAGTGCAAATTCGCCTCCTCTCAAATTGTATTTTAGAGGTCATGTATTAACTTTCTTGTCATTTAACAGACCTCAGTAGGTTGGGTATTTTACCCCTGTGTATACGTCCTTGGAGGACAGCTTAAAAGTGGAGTTCGGAGTGGCCTATGATAGGCTTGTATTTTAAGGGGAAGTTGCCCTTTATTGAAAATTGTGTCTCTGCCTCAAGGAGACTTTTGGGTGTAAATGTTTCTGGCATGTTTGGGGGTTTTCGGCCCCTTTGTTGTATGGTGTTCATTGTAAGGTTGGGCTCATTGCTCAAGAATTATGTTTCTGACTTTTGAAGCCCCAAATGGGGTACCTATGTAAATGTATTTGTCAATCGTGTTTCGGCTACTAAGTACCTGTTCTATTTGTTGTTACCTAATTTTGAAAAGAAAATATAACCTTGTTAAATTTTAAAATTAATTTCACTTTAGTAGCTTGAGACCTATTCACCACCCAGCACCTTCTTTCATGCATAACTACCACCAAAACACGGTAACAATAATAATAATAATAATAATAATAATAATAATAATATACATATTATCTTGTAACGGGATTTGATCCGTTACAAATGATGTTTCCTTGGTTTCTTCCATTCTCTATTTAATAACTTAGCATGTGTCTAAAGTTCAGGTTGGTCTTCAGTGTTACCTACTTCTTTCCCATCTATGTATTTCGCTTTCATTTTTCTCGTTCCTTTATAGTCTTTTAGCAGACGCACCACTTCCATTTGTTTAATGCATAAAATGCATTGATTTTCTTTTTTCTGTTAAGGCTTTATTCTTGTGTACTCCTACCAACCACGAAATTATCCCTCTCATTTCCCTTTTTGTTGAAATTTTCGTCTTTATTGCCATATGTTCATTATTTTTAATCTACTGGTGTTACATTGTTATTATATTTTGTCTTTATTGCTTTTATGCCATCCACTCTTTGGACAACCTTCTTACACGATATCGAGTCATCCCTTGATAAGTTTATTTCCCAGTAATAGCCCATTCTTACGTCACCTAATAGCTTGCCATCACCCCCACCCCCTCCACATTAATCCAGTAGCCCTCGTTTTGATGATTAATTTGGTGCTGATCTTCTCTGCCTAGCTTTTCACCTTTTTAGCCCCAACCAATACGTAACTCTTCGTTACACAGTATCTGCCAGTATACTCATCCCTTCGCACAACACTCTCACTCCACTATTCGCAGAAAAGCTTGGCAATCCCATGATTATTTTCGAAAATGTACTTACGACTAAACCTAATACCACAATTTCAAGATCTACTCCTCAAATTTCTGCCCCATACAATAACTGAGTCGGTTAGTTCCAAAACTCAACATGTCCACAAAAATTAAAAATGAGATATTTTATGTTTCATAAATGGTTAGTGTTATTAGCTTCCGTCCTCGGGGCCCTGGTTTGATTCCCAGTACTGCCAGAAATTTAAGGCTAGCAAGAGGGCTGGTATGTGGTTCAAATGCTACATGCATACCTGAAAAGATCTGCACTAACTCGGGGTGAGGGCACGAGTTTATTTACTTAACTACTGGATTAGTCCGCCTCTGTGGTGTAGTGGTTAGTATGATTAGCTGCCACACCCAGAGGCCCGGGTTCGATTCCCGGCTCTGCCACGAAATTTGAAAAGTGCTACGAGGGCTGGAACGGGGCCCACTCATCCTCGGGAGGTCAACTGAGTAGAGGGAGGTTCTATTCCCTCCTCAGCCATCCTGAAAGTGGTTTTCCATGGTTTCCCACTTCTCCTCCAGGCAAATGCCGGGATGTTACCTAACTTAAGGCCACAGCCGCTTCCTTCCCTCTTCCTTGTCTATCCCTTCCAAACTTCCCATCCCCCCACAAGGCCCCTGTTCAGCATAGCAGGTGAGGCCGCCTGGGCGAGATACTGGTCATCCTCCCCAGTTGTATCCCCAACCCAGAGTCTGAAGCTCCACAACACTGCCCTTGAAGCGGTAGAGGTAGAATCCTTCGCTGAGTCCGAGGGAAAATCGACCCTGGAGCGTAAACAGATTACGAACGAACTACTGGATTAAATACGTTTCATGGAACTTTATATTCGGTGTTTAGTATCTTCCCATCCGGTATTTTTATACTAGCCAAAGCAGTTAATCCCTCATTTTCGTCCTTTTTGTCCGTTCTGCCCATCTGCGATTGCTGCTTAGAATCGTCCCTAGACATTTAAGTTTTTAACAACTTCTACTTGTGTCTTACCGATCCGTCAAAGCTCATTCTTTTGAAGCTTGTCATCCCTTTTACAAACCATGACTGGTTTGATAATGTGTAAATGAAAATGAACACAACGAAAATTGTTCTGATGGACTGCATATCCATATGTGGCTATGAGGCGTGACCACTCTTAAGGTATATAATGGATAGGAAGAGCATTGAGACGTACGAGGTTTTAGAAGTAAGCATTCGATATGTCCTCATTTTCACAAATGTAGCTACAAGATCACTACTTAAATTAGGATCACTTGTACATGTTAAAGAAACTACGTTCTGTATTATTCCCAACCCTCTTCGGACACTAAGTCCGTGATAAGAACAGAAACGTTTCTCCATATCACGTACAGTTTGTGAGCACTCAGCTGTCGGCTCTGTAAGTCCACCGTATGACAGACTTCGAACCCAGGACCCAGAACAATACGTACTGTTGTACAGTCTGTTTGGGAACCTAAGTGTGGATGAGTGTTTTTGTGTTTTTAACCATCCAACCTGCAATGTAATTCAGACCTTCTGTTCGCATGTTCTTGTGTTTTTCTATTTTACAGGCATTATTTCCGAGAACAATCATCCGAAGACGATAAAGAGCGTTCAGCGCTGTAGAGTGGTGGTATACTCCTCCTCGAGAACGGATCTGGGAAAACAAATTCTCGAGTGAATCTTGGTTCAGTCGGTGTTCAGTACATTTTAATGTACTTCATTCCTAGATTCTGAACTTCTGAGATTAGATATTTCCAAAAGGAGATAGTCACAAGAATAGCTTTCTGGAACACTTGCTTAAATTTCTTCCCCTTGCAGGTCATGCTGTTAATAACGCCACAATAATCTACAATTTTCGTCTTGTTTTAACTGAAGACCATACACATATACACATTTTTTGCTAGGGACATTAGAAATTCCCGGACAGTATGAATTCATGAGATCGTACCAATTATTAACAGTTTTAATGAATTCACTCGTGCTTTCAGCAAGAGTTTCATCATCTCCTAATTTGAAGTGACGTAACGCTGTAGCTACACTGTGACATTAATCCTGCAGTTCTTCTTAATTTCACCCTTTCTGTGCCCCAACAGCTTAGATGGTTGACATAGATTTTGTGGCATGTTTTAATTTCGTGGCTGTCATTCTCAACCAGAGCTTCCACAGGTTCCTTCGAGACAACTCTACCATCAGAAAATTCAAAGCCGGTTTCGAGAAACCATTTCCTAATTAGTTTCAACAGGTGGGGGTATATGCAAGGAAGTTCACTTTTTCTGACGTCCGTGGGTTCAAAAACCATGTTTTAGTTTCATTGATTTCATATCGTCGCCCCACCGGTAAAACGTTGTATTCCACAAAGCTCTTCCTATCCATTATTCTCCTGAAGACTGGTCACGCCTCCCAGCCACATGTGGATACGCAGTCCATCAGAACAATGTCCGTTGTGTTCGTTTTCCTAAGCCGTCGAGTAAACGAAAATGAACCTTACATGCATTATACACTAGGAGTGCGTAAATACGTAATGCAAACATACATTTCTAGTGTACGGTACAGTAAGGTTAATTTTCTTTTACACATGGGCAGAGGAAAATGAACACAACGGACATTGTTCTAATGGTCTGCATATCCATACGTGGCTGGGAGGCGTACCAGTCTTAAGGAGAATAATCGATAGGAAGAACTTTGTGAAATACGACGTTTTACTGGTGGAACGACGATATGCTTTCCACAAGCGACTATGCCACAGGCACATGCCATTACTGTGTGCCCTCTTTCCGAAAGACGAGAAACCAAATCGTCTAGTATGTCTTTTGTCACCTTTTTAAAAGTCGGAATCGGCGTAAATTACTTGCTTCGAATTCTTGAACAGTCCTCTCACTATCACAGCTTGCAATTGTGAAATGGGGCCTATAATTTCATCCTTCAGGGGTCATATTCGAAAGCACTTTTAACGAATATTTCGTCAAACTGGAGGACCGCAATTTTCTCGTGGTCTTTATACGATACAGCAGCAACTTTCATCATACCCAGACTATCTTCCAGGATTCCACTTCCTTTTCGCATGTCGATTTTAAAGCCCATTTTTCCAGCGTTGGAAGTCTAGGCGCAGGGTAATGCAGCTTTTGTCTCATATAAATGTTGAGTTTTCTTCCCTACATACCTTAAAGTGAAAGCCGCCGACGTTACTTCATCAGTCCAATTAACGAATTTTTGATGGTTGTTTAGTATCTTTATTTGATTTTCAGTAAAATTTCCTTTCAAACCGTTCGCCAGTTTTGTATGGATGCTCTGAACAGAATTTTTAACCTCCCTTGATGTAGTTTGCTTTCTGCTGTCTCTAATTTCAGTTTAAGTACATCGTCAGTTTTTCTTTCATCTAACTTTTTTTTTTCAATCCTTCAGTATCTTCAATCGAGGCCATAGTATTATCACAGACCTGGGTAGATGGAGTGGCTGCAATATTCGTGTTATGTTCTGTTTATTTTAGCAATTCGTCAGCCGTTTTCCTATTTCCCAACCTTTCCTTTCTTCTTAATCTATCATGTGACACTTGTTCTATGCTACTCAAAACACCCAAATTTCTAGAAGGAACAGCGCATTTGTTAAGCACACGCTTGGGAGCAAGCGCTAATATTTCGCCCGTTATATCCTTTTCAAAATTGCTATGAGAAAAATGTTCGGGACACACCCAGCACGAATCTGCGTTCCACTTTCCATCACGCATACATCTTTGGATCCACTTCTTCCTTAGTTCCTTCTTTTTGTTTTAGAAACTGAAGTATTCTATATGACTTCTGGAGAGATCTTTCCTGGTTTTCACCCAGCTATTATTGCACACAGCAACCGTACACCTCGTACCAGGCATGTTTATATGCAACCCGAAACAAACCAATTCAAGTCAAACACAAAATAAGACTGGCATAAGAAAGCAGCTATTCACCACAAGGACTAGTCATAGAAAGCACCACGGAACTATAAAATCAAAACTGCAGCTCACTTGCACATATTAAATAAACACACACTACTCACATACAGTATTACTGAACAGACTTTTAGCGAGACTGGCGGTGAAGGGAGTGACCCATGTGCTGTGGAAAATATTGAACATTTTTGACTATGGCAAAGTTAACAGTACTTTTTTTAAATACAGAGATTCCTCTCATTTGAAGAGAAGTAGTATGATTTTTCAACACGTCTCACCTTATTAAACTTCAAACGGTTGCAACATTGATGAACTTACTCGAGCAGCACATTAAAAAAGATTATATTTAAGTAATATTTTACAAATTTACTGTCTCCTTTTATTACACTATTTACAAAACAATAATATTATAGTCCTTGTTTACATTTTTCTCTTCTTTTACCAAGCAATCCCATACATTTTACCTAGTTTCCGTACATTCTTGTTAAAGTCCACAACAGCATAGGATCGAATTTTGAAGAAGTGTCTAACATTTTTTTCTTTTAAATTACAGCACGTTGGAGAATATGTACTGGTACATTTATCATTCAAAATTTTCTCCGTTACAAGATTTGCACCATTTTTCAATATGGAATGCTTATAGTCCCTATATAAAATCTCACAGTTAAAAATTAATTTTATAACTCCAAAATTTGGTTTCTTTAGACCGGCCAAATGTTTAAAAAAATACGAATGTTTCAGAGCTTGAGTCAGAACGCTCATAGTTTAAAGTCTGCATGAAGGCCTATCACAGATCATGGTTTTCAGTAATGCATTTGTTGTACTACCACCAACGTTAAATTATTTCTGTCGTATGAAGTTAGTTTTGACAAATCGACGGCTTACTTCTAAAAGCTCGTATGTCCCAATGCTCTCCGTACCCATTATATTCCTTAAGACTCGTCACGCCTCCCAGCCACATATTTATATGAAGTCCATTAGAATAATTTTCGTTGTGTTCATTTTCCTATGACGATGTGTAAAGGAAAATGGATCTTACCATACCGTATTGTAGAGATGTTGTCTGCATGGCGAATTTACGTTCTCCTATAGTAACATGTATTTAAGGTTAATTTTCCTTTACACACTTGCATAGGAAAATGAACACAACGAACATTGTTCTGATGCACTGCATATCTATACGTGGCTGGGAGGCGTGACCAGTCTTAAGGATAATAATGGATAGGAAGAGCATTGAGATATACGAGGTTTTAGAAGTAAGCCGTCGAAATATTGTAACTGTGGTGTTTGGATGTTAAACTCCTGTTGCCGGACTTTGGGGGTAGAAGTGAATATTGAATGATCAGTGTGACTGAATTAGAGGGGTGTAGTAATGCGAGTGCGAGCTGGATGCAGGTCTAAGTTAGCAGTTGAAGTAAAAGGTGTATCAGAGGCAGGCATAATGCACCAGAAGGGAATCTAAACAACCTGTATCCCGCAGTAGGGACATTACTACACTCATGCTCAGAAATTAAGGATAATGCTGATACATGGTGAAACAACGCTATGGTGGGCGGTTTTCGGTTTGAAATCACCTCGGGGTATGACCATGTGGTGCATTTGACTTGCAGTCGTGGCAGGGTGGCGCTGGCAGCAGTCAAAATACGCAGAGGTGTGTTGGTGCATGTCAGAGTACGGTGCGGCGAGTAAGTGTGCAGACGTTTTCAGGCGTGCTAATGGTGACTGTATGGTGAAAATGGCTCAACAAACACATATTGATGACGTTATGATGGGTAGAATAATAGGGCGACTGGAGGCTGGTCAAACACAGCAGGTCGTAGCACGGGCCCTCCGTGTTCCACAAAGTGTGATCTCAAGATTATGGCAACGATTTCAGCAGACAGGAAACGTGTCCAGGCGCTACAGTACTTGACGTCCGCAGTGTACAACACCACAAGAAGACCGATATCCCACGATCAGTGCCCGCAGACGGCCACGGAGTACTGCAGGTAGCCTTGCTCGGGACCCTGCCACAGCCACTGGAACACTTGTCTCTAGACACACAGTCTACAGACGACTGAAAAGACATGGTTTATTAGCCCGGAGACCTGCAAGGTGCATTCCACTGACCCCTGTTCACAGGAGAGCACGTAAAGCCTGGTGTCAATAACACAGTACATGGTCATTGGAACAGTGGTCCCAGATTAAGTTCACGGACGAGTCCAAGTATAGTCTGAACAGTGATTCTCGCCGGTTCTCATCTGGCGTGAACCAGGAACCAGATAAAAACCCCATAATGTCCTTGAAAGTGACATGAATGGAGGTAGTGGTGTGATGGTGTGGGGTGGGATTATGATTGGTGTACGTACACCCCCGCATGTCTTTGACAGAGGAACTTTAACAGGTCAGGTGTATCGGGACGTCATTTTGCACCAGTATGTCCGCCTTTTCAGGGGTGGAGTGGGCCCCATCTTCCTCCTGATGGATGATAACGCACGGCCCCACCGAACTGCCATCGTGGAGGAGTACCGTGAAACAGAAGATATCCAGCGAATGGAGTGGCCTGCCTGTTTTCCAGACCTAAACCCCATCGAGGACGTCTGGGATGCTCTCGGTCGACGTATCGCTGCACGTCTTCAAACCCCTAGGACACTTCAGGAGTTCCGACAGGCACTGGTGCAAGAATGGGGGGCTATGCCCCAGCAGCTGCTCGACCATCCGATCCAGAGTATGCCAACCCGTTGTGCGGCCTGTGTACGTGTGCATGGTGATCATGTCCCATATTTATGTCGGGGTACATGCGCAGGAAACAGTGGCGTTTTGTAGCGCATGTGTTTTTGGGACGGTTTTCTCAACTTATCACCAATACCGTGGACTTACAGATATTTTTCGTTTGTGTTCACTATGTGCCTATGCTATTAGCGCCAGTTTTGTGTAGTGCCACTTTGTGTGGCACCACAATATGCAATTTTCCTTAATTTATGAGCATGAGTGTACAATTAGGTGCAGAACAACTCAACATTATGTAATAAATATCCACATATTTTGTCCATGTACGCGGTGATTAAAGCAATACGTTCAATGTGACGAAGCGAGTGCTCGTAGGAGAAACTAGAGTTTGATCACATTCCCCATAGCGCATGTATGAACCAAAATGGCAGCTAAGCGTACCTATCTTATAAAACCTTAGCCTACCTGGTTGTGTCAGCGTGACTATGCGCAGTGTGGAAGACATCGTGTTGGAGATTGGTCAGGCGTGCGCTGTGTTGCTTGTGAACACTCACATAATGTTTCCAGTTTGAGCAGTACCATGCTCTCACCGTAGCATGAGTACCGCTCAGCGTGCAACGTCACCAGTTGTTTACATTTCACAGCCCCAACGATCCCAGCAACTGACAGTAATGTGAACTGATAACACTATATTATTATGATTATTATTATTAACAAATACCTCGAATTTGGGAAATATCCCGGTGGCAATGGTCATTTACTGTAGTGTGATAATGTGCCCTACAGGACCCTATGGTTCCGGCCAGGCGAATGCCGGTCGCGAACCTAGAGTACAGTAGTGAAAGAACTCCCGCAAACGTGAGCTTGTGCACATAGTCTTACCTGAACACATATCCACGCTCGGCCGCACAGTCGCGCACGTCTCAGGGATAACAAGGGTGAACAAAGGCAAAATTAAGATAAAACAATAGGATATGTGACTAATCAGGTAAGAATCAGCTAAAATAAAATGAAAAAAATATCTAACAGAAAACATCACTGCATTCAAAGTTTTACAATCAGGGATTTATTACAAAAAAATATACTATTTACAAATATAAGAGCTTTCAAATGTGATTGGGGTGAAGATAATGTTGAGCTGATGACAAGCAGTTCACTGACTTCACGAAACAGCTCTGCTGTAACAAGCATGGTAATGGAATCAAGAGAAAATGGATATCTGCTGAAATACACATCTAACAGTAATTTCCATAAAATTTACTATGCCTCGTACCATCGAACCCCGGTGCAAACAAATATAAACACATAACGTACAGTGCCCTGACCCGGTCTCGAACCCTGGTCCCATGAAAAGCAAGGCGTTGAATATTCATATACAAACAATATATAAAGGAACACAACCAACTTGTCGAAGAGGTCAATGTCAAACGGGCCAGTGTTAAAATAAAGCAGAACAAACAGAACTAAAATCTCTCCCTGCGTTCAAAACATCAAGGTCGTCTTCTCCCCCTTACACATTCGACAAGCTGCAGACAGCAATATAACCGAGTTTCAAGACTGTGACGTCAGGCACAATAACCCTCACCAGCAGAGCACTAGACAGGCTGCAGTCCACACAATTTATGAGCCCAGCTGACTGACTAGTAGTTGAGTTCTAAGAAACTTCGCCTTTCAAAACACCTCACATAATCTGGTTGCTAAAAGCGCTCTATTAAATACACATGGGCTACACGCCCTCATCTCAATATCACCAGCAATACAACAAATCTTATTTCCGCCTCCCGTGGGCTCAACCTTGATAATACAAAGGCACAGTAGCCATCATAAGGCATCTCAAATGCATCCAATACACTCTCAAACTGTGCTGGGGCTCTCTCATATCAATTCATACAGTCAGCTACATGCATAATGCCCACATCTCAAACATACGGACTCGCTCGCCCTGTCAGTAAAGCTAGGTGAGTTACGTGGTAAATCCTGATCTCAAATATACAACCTACGTCTGCAGAGACAAATGCCTAAACGCTGCACAATAAACAGTGCCTGCCTGTCAGATTTACCTACCATGACCAAGGGAGTTCGACCTGACCCATGAAGATTACACGTACACTAATCTAATACTATCGAAATGAAATATAATCACACCAACAAGGAATATACAAACTATCGTCTACCCTAATGTACGGGGTTCGAGCTTGAGGCCTAGCTCTTTATTACCAAGAATTTTCCTACCATAAACTAACCTGTTTGCTGACGGCCCCCCTGTTCCTATCTAAATTTAAACGACATGCTTGAGACAGAATTGGAAAGCTCTGACCTTATATGATTGATGACATGACGGAGCGGCCCTTCCTGTGGACCACTGAATTTACCACATCATGACAAACTGCGACGCTTGCAGCAGATACTGGTGAACAATTGGAGACATTCTATCTTGCGTGGATCCTTCGTACAGCTCCTTAGGTGGTTGGAAGATGTCCCCTTCGACGTCGCGCTGATCAGGTACGCCCAACGTTCCTGGATCGATTCCCGATGTCGTGCCGGCTTCAGCTCCCATTGTGGCTTCCTCGCAATGATGATGTAGAAGCTCGTTCTGGCTTGATGCAGGGGTAATTCCTCGCAGGTTCAGTAGTACTAGTTGTATGTGCAGCTCGAAGATAAAAAGACCTCGTAAATTCTGCCGTGGAAGAAGAGAGTCTGGAATGTGTAACAGTATCCAAGGTCGAGGAAGATGATATAGGAAGGGAAACCGCAAACGACGTTACTGGGATTTCTATACAAATAAAAAATGTTCGCAGTGCCGACTCGCAGCATGACGACTTCGTTCAAGCAGCCTTACGGTCAGAGAATCAGGCTGATGTGCCAGGCGGCCTTGCATTTATAATCAGGTTGGCGTAGGCACGCCGCTTGATCGCGTGCAGGATACGCGCGCCCGCGACTCGAAGTTTTCCCGCACAAAGCACGTCAAGTACCCTACTTAACGAATGCATTTATGATTACAGCCATATTGCATATCAAAATTAAGCATAAATTATGCTAGGATAGACCGGCTGCTTATTGCTGTTGAGGGCTTAGAACCACTCGGGGGACACGTGCAGGGTAATAAGAAGGTAAATCCTGACGACGTGAGTAACGTTCATCCCCCTGCGCTGGGTGAGATGCAGTTATAGATTGTGTCAGTTTGTGGGCAAGTCCACAATAATCCACGCCATCGAATAATGCGTGCATCTAATTTTAGGAGAGACTTTGAAACGTGCCTTAATTTGTGTTTATTTACAGGAAATTAATCATAAATAATGATGAAGTGAACCCTTCACGGACCTGGAGGGATACCTAACTTCCTTACCTATCAGCATAGCATGACTTTCATTCTTCAGGGTCGTTATGGGATCTTTAGTCACTTTCTGATCGTATTGGGCAGGGTTCTAGTAATCGACTGTCTAATTCCTACTGAATAACTGGACTCTAATATTGGCTACCTATGATTCATGTTTATTGACTCAGACACACAACGGAATTCCTTTACATGAAATTAATGCTGGACAAACTTGATGGCTTTGATAAATTAATAATTTACATAAATGTTCGCTGAGATTGTTTTGACACTGTGGCAGCATTCATGACTTACCTGCCTGAAGGGCATTCCATCCGAGAAACCACTCTCTAAATTACATTATTTACAAAGAAAGTCCTGGAAATCAATATCATCTATTTCTATGTAAGTCCACTTTTGATGCCGTAATTATACTCCAGGTGTCAGCCGCCTCGCACTGGATGTCATGTCATGACTTGTGATAATTAATCCAGTACACGCGACACGAGTTCTGGATTCTGAATATAATAAGATCATCCAATCAATGCAGACCACGCAGGATTTGTACGTCATGGATCCTTAATTGAGTTGGCATAACCCGCGACGGGGTCATACATCGATATCTATCCTTATTCAACATAATTGCACAAGTCAATGTGGTCGATGACCAAATGAAATTAGCTAATGTGGCTGAGGGCCCTAATGTAATGTCACTGAGGCTGATGGCATTAAGAAAATTTGAATAAAGGCGGCTGATGCCCAAAACATATGTTAGGTGGCTGATGCCTAAGGTTTCCATTTAACAAATCCCAAGCATATTTGGTGCCCAACAATTCAAAAATCGAAACAACAGCAACAAAATGCTCACGCCCCTTACATTTGGAAATGTCACCTTAATCGTTATACTGATCAGTCAACTTCCCCAGCAAATGAAGTAGGACTTCCAGAAATTCCAAAATATGGGTTTGATAATATTAATATACTAATTAATTACATAAAGAATTCATCATTTCATGAAAAAATAAATTTAATTGACACCGAAGAAATGGTTTCCCTAACACACGTTTCAAATTTAAAACTTTAATAACTTCTGCTGTTATTCATCTATATATATATAAAATAACTTGTCCTGACTGACTGACTGACTGACTGACTGACTGACTGACTGACTGACTGACTGACTGACTGACTGACTGACTGACTGACTGACTGATTCATCATCGCCGAGCCATAACTACTGGACATAAAGGAATGAAATTTTGAGGATACATTTATATTGCAATGTAGGTGCTCGCTAAGGGAGGATTTTTGGATATTCCGTATCTACGGGGGTGAAAAGGGGGGTGAAATTTTAAAATGAAAATATCTATATCTCGAAACTTTAAGAGCTTAGAGATGTAAAAATTGGTATTGCACCCATAATCGAATGGGCATATTAGATGCATAAATTAAATGATTGGAATTCATATATATGAAAACAACAGAAGACAAGGAAAAGCTTGCAATTTTACAAAGCGCCACCCAAGGAGACGTACTGGCTGGAAATATAGCCGTAGAGCACGCTTTAAGTCACGCACAGGAAGTAGCTGGCTAAGTGATCTCTCCAATAAAGTTTTATTACACCGAGGAATGTAGACTTTCTATCTGGATTTCTCACGGGAACCGGCACGTTGGAATGTGCCCAACCCTAGTGGGGAAGGGAGAAAGCGATAATACCTTTCACCCCTCGATAGCCAAGTGGTTGCGCCCAAGCCGCGAGGCGCGGGAAGATCTCAACCAATCAGAAAATTACAAAATTTGCCGCCTTATCCTAGCGGGAATCAGTATTCAGTATTTCGCGAGTTGGTGACGGAAATAGCAGTGAAATACGGTGTCCTGATCTGTGAATAATATTTGAGGAATTATTCAAGCAAATGCGTGGTTAATTATCTCTTAAATATTAAAGTTTCAACTTTGTGTAGAAGAGTAGTTTCGTCCAGGAAGCAAACTGTCATGGCGGGAAAGCGACATACGCCAACTGTAAATAGATCGGATGACGCACTTCATTTTATTAAATAACCTACGATCATTTATGAACGCAGTTCAACACGTCAATCGGACCAAAAGTTGGAATATTTAGAATACATATCCTGAACATTTGGCATACGGACAAGTGGTAAATGATCCAAGGTGCCGTAGTAATCCGCCACATCCCTTCCAGTGGAACTATTTTTGAGGTGGGGGTGTGAGTGTTTACAAAACCGCTAGCAGCAGAGTGATGAGTGTTCAGTTTCACTTGAAATTTCAGTGCACAGAGGTGACTCTTCAGAAGGCGCTAAGAGACGGCTTTGGCAGTCGAGTGAGTAAAGTCTTTATTTAAGTGAGTAAAGTCTTTAGTCAGAAGATGAACATTTAGGCAGAACTTTTATTCAACATCGGAATATAGGAAGATAATCAGACAATCATTTTACTTATAATGACAATGATAGTTATTGCTTGACACTTTCATAAAAGAACTCATAACGTCATGTGAGCGGCGGGAGCAGAGACGAACATTGAAAATTTAATAACATGTAGCCGTAGAACATTCTCTTTCGTCACGTGTAACTCATATGCTAATTCTCTAGTGGAGAAATTATAGTTTTGGAGGACAGTATTCTTCTTATAAGATTTCTCCATATTTCACTGGGAACGTTGTATTTAATTTCCACAGTCTCATAGAACTGCCATTCAAATTGAGACCTTGGGAGCAGAATATTAGTTCAGCTA
The DNA here is from genome assembly GCF_040414725.1 of Anabrus simplex. NCBI lineage: Eukaryota > Metazoa > Arthropoda > Insecta > Orthoptera > Tettigoniidae > Anabrus > Anabrus simplex. Next base: position 691,172,930 of record NC_090266.1, on the reverse strand, counting down.
ATTACGCGAGGGTGACCTGGTTTACTAGTGGAATGCAACGGTACAAAGACTGGGGTCCAGTGTTATTGTCAGAGTAGGGTGAACGACCAGTAGTCCCTTGTACAAACAAACAGTGAGGGCTGAGCAGACGGCAAAGACCGCGGAGGAGAGTAGGCCAGGTAACTTGTTCCAGACTTTCAACGTCCACACGTCAGGTGCTACACGCTGTAATTTGTATTTCTTCACGTGAGTGTATAAAATGCGTGTGTTGGTATAAAATTTATCGTGTGCAACGCAAGCATAAAAATGGATCCAGTGCGTGTGTATAAAGTATTGGATATCCTCATCGAGATGAAGAAGGAGCACTAATCCCATGTAATGGAGGCCGGCGGAGGACCAACCTGCCTCCCAGCACAAAGGTAAAGCAATGAGCATTATTTAAAAATGTAAATAATTGAGGACTATGAACAATCAGTGATCAAATGTAGGTTATCAATTTAGGTAGGCTTGTAAATAATAATGTCACGTACCGGATGATATAATTAGATTTTCATATCATTTGCATTTAGAGATAGGGGTGAGGCCAAGACAGTTATATCTAACGATTCGGGATATAAATGCCATGGTGTCAAGTAATAATAATGATATAATAATAATAATAATAATAATAATAATAATAATAATAATAATCATATAATAAATATGATAGTCAGATAAATCTTCGTACTTTTCTCAGGAATTTTTATCACATATTTTGAATCATTTTTAGCGTGTGCTATTGTTTTGACATATGGGAATCCTAATATTTATTTTATAATTCGTGTCTAGTGTAATTGCAGATTTTTTAACGTAATAATAATAATAATTGGGAATTTTATTTGATGACATTTGATTTCATGGATGCTGCTGTGTTATTTTGACGTTTAATTAGCTGTAATTATTGCGCATCCAATTTTTGTGTTTCATGTTTGCGTGATCACGTGTTAGAGGACCGTTTGCGGTATGTCTCATACCTTTTATTTCTGCGATGTAACGTTTAACCCGAAACTTTGTTTCTTTACGAATACATTTGGATTCATATTATTGATAGCTGTGTATTTGGCAGGCAATCTTGTTATTACAGTCGATAGATAAAGACAGGGAAACCATTGACAGTCAGCTCTGATAATTTATGACATGTGAGAGAGAAATGAGATCAAGAAAATGGATAAAGAGATAGTAATGTCCCTGATGACGATAATTGTGAAATGAAAAATGTGAGATTTGAAGAACATGTCGTATAATAGTGTCGTTATAACGTATATGAGAACGACACAGTGTGTTACTGAAGTTATTTCGCCCGCGTGATATGAGCGAGGCTATGTTGAGAAGCGCTATGATAAGAATAATGTGATGAATAAATAGAATTGAGAGATAAACAATTTAACTGACAAAGTTAAGATTTCGACGACATGTGTGATAGTTGTAGGCGGAAAGCCTGTGCATTTCAAATATTTTCCAGGGACAACATGGTGCTCGGAAACAGACAAATGAGAGTCCGAGCCGAGTCATGAACAGAGTGACCGAACAATGGGTGGTTTTGATAGTCATTGGTAATCATTGATGACATAATATTCAGAGTTATTATTCATTAAAAGATGGAGTAATGTCATGCCTAGTTACGCTTGATATTAAGAGGTTGCCGTCAAATTCACTTAGTTGTTATTTGAATCATTTGGAAATTAATCCATATCGCGATTTTGCGCGTTGTATTTCAAATTTGATAGGCAGTGATCACGTGTATTTTGAGATACTTTTTCTGTTATGCTTTTCTTTTCCTTGGTGGATATTTTTTTGTCACCGTAATTTTTTATAGCGTCTGATGGTACATGAATATTGTGATGGTTTAATGATGTAAATAGGTGGGATAGTCAGTATAGTTTGAATTTAGTTGTTTTTCCTGGAGCAGTTGTTTCTCCATTTGTCATGTTGTTTTGTACATAAATATTTCATGTGTTAGGTTAATAGATCACTGATGGTTCATAGTCAAAATTCAATTTAGTAGATATGCTCAAGCAGTAAGACAATTGTAACTAACAAGCTTTTGAAATCCACTACAAAGTTAGTTAGGTAAATGAATCGACCTTTAATGATGAGTTCTGTCATGAGTGCCGAAAATTAATTAATTAAACAGGATGGAATCCGCCTCCATCAAAGTTGAGATCATAATTTATTCATTCCTAATGGAAACACAGATAGCGGCAGACTAGATAAAAATAAAGACTAATTTGTAAAAGGGTCGAACTCATTTATTGAGATAAAACGTTGGCATTTAGCCTAATTTATTTTATTTATTTAAGTGTCCAGACTATCACAGCTAATAAGATATAAATCAAATAAATAAGTGATTGTTGGTACTCAGTGTTTGGTATGATAATTTTCTTGGTTCAGCCACGAAGTATTAAATGAGTGGCAAAGTATATAAAACGGTAAGGGATACCGTGTTCATGGTATTGCCTTTATTTACACATGGTTACTGCACACCAGTATTACTTGATAGTTAGGTGGTTGCCAATTTGATATGAGCTTGATTTAACAAACTTAGGAAGCCCATAAATTAAAAGGTCAGTGTGATTAATTAGTTGATCAATTAATAATTTATACAAATTCAGTTGACTGAAAGAACGATTCATGTGTGTATTCAGAAGTGGTTATTCAAATAAGGCTGTATATTTGTTAGACCAGCAGTCTGTTGTGGTTGTGTCATGTACACGAGAGACTTTAGTTCGATGGTGATCATCATTATTAAATTTAATCGACCTTCAGTCGAAGTCATTAAGGCGGATGATTAATTGTTGTAAAGAACATTTTTAAACTGTTTTAATTTCAATGATTCTATTTTATTTTATTTTACTTCACTCCATTTAAATTTCATTTTTCACATTTTTGCCAATTTTTGTTAATAAATCACTTTATATTTTACACTTAATTCAGTCTATGGGTACCGTCATTTACTAGTTAGCTGACCCCATCTTTCATTTCCTCACCCCCGATGTCGTGTGGCCCGTCAACCCCGAGGAGAGCTGAAGGACGTTACCACGCCCGAGGAGAGAAGAGTCTACACGTGCGGTAGGTATTATTTTGCGTCATTTCTTTACAGGAGCAGTCGGCGAATCAAACAAGTGTGAAGAATACCGCATCGGGTGCCTTAAAAGGGCACAGTATTTAGATTCTCCATTAAAAATAAAGGAACACTTATTTTTTTGTTTTCGGAAAATCCCACTAGGAGGGGTGAAAAAGGGTGAAAAATGGGTTGAACGCCTTTAATGAGGATACTTATATCTCAGAAACTGAAGATATTATAGACCTGAAAATTGGTATTTAGAATCTCCTTTAAAAATAAGGAAACACGTATTTTTTTTTGGAAAATCCAATTAATGGGGGTTAAACAGGAGTGACAAATGGGGTGGATTTTTAGAAATTTTAAAAATTAGAATATCTATATCTCAAAACTTTAAAAGTTTACAGATGTAAAATTTGGTATTAAGAATCTCCTTTAAAAGTAAAAAAACACGTATATTTTGTTGCTAAGGGTGCGAAAAGGAGGGGGGTGTAATTTTGAATGAGGATCTCTATATCTCAAAAACTTAAAGGTTTACAGACGTAAAACTTGGTATATGAAATCTCCTTTAAAAATAAGGAAACACGTGTTTTTTTGTTTTCGAAAATCCAATTAAGGGGGTTGAAAAAAGGGGGAAAATTGGTTGAATACCTTTTATGAGGATACTTATATCTCAAAAATTGAAGATGTTACAGGCATGAAAATTGGTATTTGGAATCTCCTTTAAAAATAAAGAAAAAGTATTCCTTTGATTTTGAAAAATTCAATGAATAGGGGGTGAACGGGTGTGACAAACGGGGTGGAAATTTAAAATATATCTAGGGCTACAATGTATCTCAGACACTTAACATGCTACAGACTTGAAAACTGGTACTCATGTAAAAGTAAAGAGACGTAGATAGTTTTCTCGGAAAATCCACTTAAGGGGAACAAATAAAGGGGATGAATTTTTAGAATGAGAATATCTACAGTATTTCTCGAAAACATAACATGTTACTGAAGTGAAAATTGGTATTTTTAATCCCTTTCAAAAATAAGAAACACGTATTTTTTGTTTTCGGAAAAAACACTTGGGGTCGGGGGGAGGGGCGGGTAGAAAGGACTGAAAAGTGGGTTGAATTCTCTGTATTAGGATACTGCTATCTTAAAACTGAAGACGTTACAGACGTAAAAATTGGTGATTGGAATCACGTAAAGAAATGCATATTTTTTGTTTTCGGAAAATCCACTCAGGCGGGGGTGAAATTCATTTTATTGTGGATACTTATATCTCAAAAACTGAAGATGTTACAGACGTGAAAGTTTATTTGCATGAGTCTACTTATATCTAAAGAAAACTATAGATGTTCCAGACATGAAAATTGGTGTTTGGAATCTCCTTTAAAAGTAAAGTAACACATATTCTTTTGATTTCGGAAAATCCAATTAAGGGGGTGAAAGAATTGAAAAAATTATTTAATTTTATTTGTATGAAGATACTTATACCTTATGAAAACTAAAGTTGATACAGACGTGAAAATTGGTATTTGGAATCTCCTTTAAAATAAAGAAAAGCGCATTTTAGGGGGAAAATAAACTTCGGGGTCGTGGTGAAAAGGAACTGAATTCCTTTTATGAGGACAAATGTCTAGAAAACTGAATATGTTACAGTCGTTATAATTGGTATTTAGAAGCTCATTTATAAATAAACACGTATTTCTTTCGGAAAATTCGCTCAAGGAGGGGGGGGAGGTGAAAGGAAGTTAAAAAATTGAATTATTTTAATGTGGATACTTATGTCCCAAAAACTGATGGTTACAGACGTGAAAATTAGTGCTGGAATCTCCTTTAAAAATAAGGAAACACGCATTGGGGCGGGGGATCAATTTAGCGGGAGTTGGGTGAGAAAGGAGTTGACCATTTTTGTGAGGATACTGTACCAGGAAAAGTTGTGGGCAAAGGGCATGAGTAGGACTTAAGGGAGTGGAACTGGGTTTTGGAGCCGATACAGAGAAGGATAGTCTCGCAGAGCGAATAATAGATGGTAAATAATTTTTTTTCTTAAAACAATTTATTAATTTTTCACCCTGCGGTATGATTATTGACTCAAATTTTGCATAGAAATTAAATGTCGAAAATAATCTCCTTAAAAAAATGGCATAAATATCATTGGTTTCAAAGTCTTTCATATGGGGGAATTTCCACCTAAAGTCTTTTTAAACCTAAGCACACTTTTATAATTGTAAATGGATATGAGAAAGTTTTCAGTTCTCAGTTCGTCAATCTCGATATATAGCACACTTGAAAGCCTACAGTCTCTCTATGAGAAATGAAACTGAAATTAAATTTATCACTTTTGAGAAATTATGAAAATTGTTCACACGCGACACTGAAGTTTCACTGTTCAAAATAAATGAAAAAGTTTAGTCAGTTTGTTACTCACTTATGACAAGAACTGTTGCTACCAAATGTCGAAAGATGGACGTCTGGAATGTTCCATGTAGAATCAGGATTGGCGATGTTGACGTTCCCAATGAGGTGATGACAGCTGGAACTGGATCACGTTGAGTTGTAACTTGTTCGGGTGATTTTCGCACACGAAAATTTACTTAGTGTGAGTAGTTTATCACTGACACTGTTGAACACTATTTATGGCGTATGAAGAATCACAGTCCTTTCTGTACGAAATGCTATTTACAGTCGTTATTGAAACGTTCATAATCACACAGTTCACATAAAAAAAAAAAAGTAAGTCGATAAGCGCAGTCTTTGAACACAGTCTGAAGTTGCTAGGGATTATTTTCTGCTAATCCTGTTACTATAATGTTATATTAACACAGAAAAGTTCTCACTTTTTCACTCAAATTACTACTGTGAGTCTTATGTTGATGTGACGTGAATATGAGTTCTGGTAATTCTAAGTATTAGGCTCAGTAGAAGTTCAATGTTACTTGAAGTTACCTAAGTCCACACGTAATGAAATAGTTAATATTTGTACTCCAATAAGTTCACTCGCGTTACAGTCTTAAATGTCTTTAGGATTATATTGTAATCGCGACGCGGTGTACTAACTGCAGTGCGACGTCCTTTAATAATTCTATCGGTGATAGAATTTCGCGTTCCGGAGATACGACGGAAAGTACTTCTACCGTGACTGCGCGAACATACTGTACGCGGGCCGGTCTCTTCGCTATCTCACTCACACAGCTGTTTGCTTGTCCTTGTACTAGTTTGCGGGCTGTCTGGCCTTGACATATATAGATACCAGCGCAGGGAGGGGTGGCGGCTCTCTCGGCCATGTGACCGTGATTACGTAATTTCGTTGAGACTTTAAATTATTATAACTCAACAACCGTTTGATGAATTAATTTGAAATTTACAGGGATTAACTTTTATGATGTTTGCTATAATTCAGCGTTTGTCCCGTTGAAATTGGTTAAGGCGTTAAAAAGCTGTTAAAAGAAAATTTCTTTTCGAGAAATATCTCTAGGGGAGGTGAGCTTCAAGCGACAGGTGACGTCACTTGACTCCGCCTAGCGCACTCGTAGGGTCTGGTACATACTGGAACATTCTTTACATGGATGTTCGTACGTCGGTCGGATCTTTAATGCTGGAAATAACATTTCTTTCAATTAACATGGACCAGGACCTAGGCCTTCCTGGTACATCTTCCCCTTGGTTGGACGAAAAGAAAATACGCAGGATTTTCTTTTCCAGGTTTTACTCTTCCTGTGGTACATATTGTTTTAAATTGGCTGAGTTATAAATACCCTCGAAAGTGCCGTCCAATTTTACAATTTCATAAGCCCCGTTTCTCAATACAGTGCGGATACGGTAAGGACCTACGAATAGTGGACAGAGCTTAGCGTAAATCCTTCTCTCAGGGTTGGAGGTAGCTGGTCTCCGTATTAAAATAAGGTCTCCAGGATTCAATGGTCTTCTGAACTTCCTATTACGCTGGCGTCGTTCTCTGATGGCGGCTGCATGTCTTAACCTGATCAGCGCGTCGTTGATCTTGACTTGCTGCGGCACATTAGCATTTGGTAGGGCTGGTAATATTCTGTCCCAAGGTCGCTCTGGTTTTGACCCGTGATGTAGGCTGAGAGGAATGTCATTAGTAGAGTCATGCACAATAGAGTTCATAATTTTTTGCATGACTGGCAAGACCTCGATCCACTTCCAGTGATGTTCACTACAATAAATTCGACAGAATTTAGCGAGTTCTCTCATTATTCTTTCAGCAGGGTTAGCTTCCGGATGTCTAATAGAATTCATGATATGTCGAATGTTGAGCTCTTCCAAAGCCTGTTGGAAGTCTACGGAAGTGAATTGCGTTCCGTGATCCGTTAGTAGGTATTCAGGCTTTCCCATCTCAGGGATGATGTTTCTTTTCAGCCTCCTTAAGATGTTACCGGCGTTAGCTTTCTGGATAGGCAATAACATAGTATATTTGGAAAAGACATCCACAACTACGATGACATGTCTGTTCCCCCTGGTCGCCTTTGGCAAAGGGCCGTACAGATCGATTGCCATTATTTCTCCGGGCTTTTCCGGGATCAGCGGTTTGGGAAATTCCTTGAGGAGATAATTATACGGCTTGATCCGCTGGCATAAATCACAGGACCGTAAAATTCTCCTAATGTCTCGCCTAAGATATTCCCATGTAAACCTTTCCTTAATAAGGTTGAGAACTTTATCCGTACCAGCATGACCTGAAATTGAGTGACAATGCCATATGATAGCCTTCCTGATTTTAACAGGTGCATAATTCCTGCATTGCGTCTTGGCTAAGTCAATGTGTTTCATAAGAATTCCATCCCTTAAACAGAAATTTGAAGAAAGTCGTTGGAGACGTGGGAATTCATCATCATCGGCAGGAATCGAACCTGATAAAAATCGAATTAATTCCCTACAATTGGCGTCTCTTCGTTGCATCTGGGTAAGGTAACGAAGTTTGCGAAGACATTCTTCGTCATCATCAGTCATGATGTTAACCTCGTGAACTTCAATAACTTCAGCAGGGTTGCGGCTGAGGGCATCTGCTAATGCATTCTTCCGACCAGGCCTATGTATTACAGTGAGGTCAAACTGTTGAATAAAAATGGCCCATCGGGAAACTCTCTCATTTGTCATGTCGGATGATAGTATGAATGTCAGAGCTTTATGGTCTGTGTAAATCGTAATGGGATAGCCGTAGATAATTTTCTTCCAATACTGGAGAGAAAAAACAACAGCCAAAGCTTCGAGTTCAGTTATGGTATAAGACTTTTCGTGAGGTCGTAGTTTTCTACTTAAAAACGAGATGAAAAGTCTGTAATCGGGATCTTCAGGTCTCGCTTGATACAGTACTGCGCCTATTCCTACAGAGCTGGCATCACACTCTATGAAGAATGGAAGAGAAAAAATCCGGATAAACTAGTTTAACAGAGTTTTTCAACATGGCCTTGGTGGCAAGGAAAGCTCGTTCACATTCTTCAGTCCACTTCCATCTATTATTCTTAAGTAGTAGTTGCTGAAGAGGAGCTACCGTCTCAGTGTAGTCTGGACAGTGTTGAGAAAAGAACTGACAAAGTCCTAGGAACTGTCTCACGTTTCTAATGCGCTGAGGTCTAGGAAAGTCAATGATACCTTTAATCTTGGCAGGGTTGGGTTGAATTCCATCACCACTAATTACATGTCCCAAGAATAATACTGATGTTTGGAAAAGTTGACTTTTCTGGGCATTTATCTTGAAATTCTTCTTCTCCAATTCCTGCAGGACCAGATTGACATCTCTCACGTGCTCTTCGAAAGTTTTCGAGGCAATCAAAATGTCATCAACATAAATCGTAGTTAAGTCCTTTACATCATCTGATAAGTGTTTTTCCAAGGCTCTGATCAAAACAGCTCCCGAGTTCTTAATTCCAAAGGGCATTTTGTTAAAAACATAGGTCCTATTTTCAAATAAGAAGCCTGTGAATAGCCTACTTTCAGCATCCAATTTTATGTGATAGTATGAAGAAGTTCCGTCAAGGCAACTAAAGAAATTCATGCCGTGGAATCTTCTGATGATATCCCTAAGTAATGGAGGACGGTCATATTCTAAGGTCAGTCGGTCATTTAGGACCCTTGCGTCGAGGCAAATTCTAATACTGCCGTTAGGCTTACGTACTATGGCCAATGGATTCAAGTACTTAGTTACGCAAGGCGAAATTATCCCATCATCTGTCATTTTATGAATTAAGTTACGAACTTCTTCTCGATATTTCTCGGGTACGGGATATGGTTTCTTCTGATAAGGAGACAAGTCATTTACATCAACATGATATTCGTAGTCAGCTATCTCTCCAGGCTTGTCATCGAATACACATGCAAATTTCTGTAGAACGTCATTTTTAGCCTCCTCCAATTTTAATTTAATTTCCGGGTCTTCAACCACACTGGCTATTGACATTATATAATCCGGACCTATAATGGAGTTCTCATTGAATAGGGACTCTGCGTCGTCCTCACTTTGGTCACCCTTTCTACTTTCTGCTACGGCTGGCGCAACCTCGCTTACAGCGGGCTTAATAATGTCACCACCGGCTTCTTCAAAACGGGCTCCCTTCTCTTGAACTTCCAGGTCACCTCGTCCTACCAGCTGTAGTTCTACGGAATTATTCTGTAATCTTACGAGGTTGGCATCATAGTCAATGGTTCCTTTGTATTTGATCATAAAATCTGATCCAAGTATTAAGTTGAAGTTAAGACGTGATACTACCAAAAATATGTGTTCGAACATCTGACTGTTAATTTCAAACTCTAAAAATGCCTGGGATTTGCATTTAACAATCTTATCAGGAACTATCCCTCTTACTTTAATCTGAGCTGCAGGTAATAACAAAACATTGTTCTGATCTTTCAGCGAGTCTACAAGCTTATCAGAAATTAAAGAAGCTTGTGCTCCAGAATCGATGAGCGTAATCACCTGTAGGTTGCCTGTGCGTACTGTTATGACAGGTAATGAACGTGTAATAATTGGCCTTAGTGTTTGTGCGTCTTCGAATAGTAATTCGGAATCGTCAATATGCCAGTAATTGATAACAGCAGTACAATAATTTGACGTTTCGACCTCATCGTGTTCGGTAGTCAGTCTCCCTATTGCGAGATCGGCGTTTTTTTTATAGCGCCTGTTGTGTCAGGATCAGGTGATCTTTGTTCTCTTGGTCCGAATTGACGTTGATATTCCAGGGATGTCGCTCCAGGTTCATCAGGATTACGGTTTCTCTCCCTGATGTATTCCCGTGTGTCCTTCCATCTACTTTCGAGTTCTCGCCGTCTGGCCTCACGATTTCCTTCAGGAGTGCTTTCGCGCTGTCTCCATGAATTCCTAGGTTGGTAAGGGTGTCTATCCTGATTCCTCTGACGTCTAAAATTCCGGAATCTGGTTGGGTTAGTAGGGCTTAATCTGCCTTCTTCACGTGTCCTGGGTTCCTCTCTCTCCGGAGGTTTTATTTCCGCAGAATTCGTATTTATTTCTCGACTCCTGTTAGTTTTTGGACTAGATTGGGTATTAGCCGTATCTAACCTACGCAAAGTAGCGTCAAAATGCTCCAATGTTTTAATGTTGGCAGCGACTAGTATCTCTTGAACATGAGGCGGATATTGAAGTGTCAGGATCTGAATAAGTTCAATATCTAAAAACTGGAGTTTCTTAAATTGCATTAGACAGTAATCTGAATATCGGGAAGTATTGACTGAAGTATTGTATTTGCTAGAGTAGAGTTGCATCTTGACAAGGTGCTGTCTTTCTGAATCCCAAAAGCGTTTAAGAAGTGCCTGTTTAAAGTCATCATAGTTTTTAAAATTGCTCTTAAAAGCTATGAACCATGATAAGGCTCGTCCTTCTAGAAGTTTGGATACTACTCTAAGTTTCCTATCGTCCTCGACCCTATTCTCTTCCAGGTAATCGTCGACATTTAACAAAAATTCTCGAGCAGTGTACTCATCACGTCCTGAAAATTTGACTGGTTTGTCATCTGGTACTTTAATAAGGGTAGTTGTATTGTGTATTTCCCTCGACGAACCAGGAATTGTGACGTCAGTTGTATGTTCTTTAAGTTTAATTTGATTCATTTCTTCGGACAAATTTTTAATTTTAGAATTAATCGAGGTGTCTAAATTTGTTATTTCATTTCTCAAGTCAGTTTTAATGACTTGTACGTCTTTACAGAAAGCAGCTATCTGGGTATGCGTGCTATCTAGCTGTCCTGTAATACGCTTGTCGAGTTCTCCTTGTGTGCTCTTAATTAATCCTATCTCGCTTCGTAATTTACCCACGTCGCTCTTTAATGCATCTCGCAAGGTTTCCTGCACCTGAGCTAACTTTGCTTGAGTTTGTGAGATGTTACCATGGGATTCTTGGAATTCAGTCCGTAAATCTTTAAGTTCAGTGGAAAATGCTTGAACGGAAGGAAGAATATTTCTAAGATCTTTGTCTAAAGACTTGACGACCTCTGTCTTTATTTCTTCCTTAATAGACTCTAAGTTTTCAACAAATTGATCCCGCATGTTTTTCAATGTAGCTTCGACTTGTGCACTAGAATCAGTAAGTTTCTTTTCGAGGCGAGTTCCAGCTTCACGGAAACGTTGCTCGATAAGGGCACTAGATTCAGTGAGTCTTTTGTTAATGACTTTATCCGCTTCAGCAAACTTAGTATCCAAGGTCTTGTCAATTTTAGAAGTTAAGTCTTCAACCTTACTATTTGACTCAGTTAACTGCGCTTGAAGTTGAGTATTTTGTGCCTGCATTTGTTGTTGAAGTTGAGTATTTTGAGTCTGCATTTGTTGTTGAAGTTGAGTATTTTGAGTCTGCAGTTGAGAATTAGAGTCAACTATCTGTGACTGTAGTGCGGTTATTTGTGCCTGCATTTGGTTATTAGACCTATCAATCTTAGCATTCTGATCATTAATGCTAAGCCTGAGAGCTTCGATAGCTGCAAGTAAGTTATCCATGTTTCCGGAATATTCGAATAAGTCAAATACAACAAGTTCTTTGCAGTCAAATCCTGTGCTCAAAATATAATGACTTGAATCGAACCCTGAATGTTGCGATTATTGCAAGTGCATCATCTATTATTATAGTACGGCTCCAAAATCGAGCCCTTGAAGTTGCGACGTCATCTATTATTATAGTACGGCTCCAAAATCGAGCCCTTGAAGTTGCGGCGCCATCTATTATTATACTATCCTCTCTGTACCAGGAAAAGTTGTGGGCAAAGGGCATGAGTAGGACTTCAGGGAGTGGAACTGGGTTTTGGAGCCGATACAGAGAAGGATAGTCTCGCAGAGCGAATAATAGATGGTAAATAATTTTTTTTCTTAAAACAATTTATTAATTTTTCACCCTGCGGTATGATTATTGACTCAAATTTTGCATAGAAATTAAATGTCGAAAATAATCTCCTTAAAAAAAATGGCATAAATATCATTGGTTTCAAAGTCTTTCATATGGGGGAATTTCCACCTAAAGTCTTTTTAAACCTAAGCACACTTTTATAATTGTAAATGGATATGAGAAAGTTTTCAGTTCTCAGTTCGTCAATCTCGATATATAGCACACTTGAAAGCCTACAGTCTTTCTATGAGAAATGAAACTGAAATTAAATTTATCACTTTTGAGAAATTATGAAAATTGTTCACACGCGACACTGAAGTTTCACTGTTCAAAATAAATGAAAAAGTTTAGTCAGTTTGTTACTCACTTATGACAAGAACTGTTGCTACCAAATGTCGAAAGATGGACGTCTGGAATGTTCCATGTAGAATCAGGATTGGCGATGTTGACGTTCCCAATGAGGTGATGACAGCTGGAACTGGATCACGTTGAGTTGTAACTTGTTCGGGTGATTTTCGCACACGAAAATTTACTTAGTGTGAGTAGTTTATCACTGACACTGTTGAACACTATTTATGGCGTATGAAGAATCACAGTCCTTTCTGTACGAAATGCTATTTACAGTCGTTATTGAAACGTTCATAATCACACAGTTCACATAAAAAAAAAAAGTAAGTCGATAAGCGCAGTCTTTGAACACAGTCTGAAGTTGCTAGGGATTATTTTCTGCTAATCCTGTTACTATAATGTTATATTAACACAGAAAAGTTCTCACTTTTTCACTCAAATTACTACTGTGAGTCTTATGTTGATGTGACGTGAATATGAGTTCTGGTAATTCTAAGTATTAGGCTCAGTAGAAGTTCAATGTTACTTGAAGTTACCTAAGTCCACACGTAATGAAATAGTTAATATTTGTACTCCAATAAGTTCACTCGCGTTACAGTCTTAAATGTCTTTAGGATTATATTGTAATCGCGACGCGGTGTACTAACTGCAGTGCGACGTCCTTTAATAATTCTATCGGTGATAGAATTTCGCGTTCCGGAGATACGACGGAAAGTACTTCTACCGTGACTGCGCGAACATACTGTACGCGGGCCGGTCTCTTCGCTATCTCACTCACACAGCTGTTTGCTTGTCCTTGTACTAGTTTGCGGGCTGTCTGGCCTTGACATATATAGATACCAGCGCAGGGAGGGGTGGCGGCTCTCTCGGCCATGTGACCGTGATTACGTAATTTCGTTGAGACTTTAAATTATTATAACTCAACAACCGTTTGATGAATTAATTTGAAATTTACAGGGATTAACTTTTATGATGTTTGCTATAATTCAGCGTTTGTCCCGTTGAAATTGGTTAAGGCGTTAAAAAGCTGTTAAAAGAAAATTTCTTTTCGAGAAATATCTCTAGGGGAGGTGAGCTTCAAGCGACAGGTGACGTCACTTGACTCCGCCTAGCGCACTCGTAGGGTCTGGTACATACTGGAACATTCTTTACATGGATGTTCGTACGTCGGTCGGATCTTTAATGCTGGAAATAACATTTCTTTCAATTAACATGGACCAGGACCTAGGCCTTCCTGGTACATCTTCCCCTTGGTTGGACGAAAAGAAAATACGCAGGATTTTCTTTTCCAGGTTTTACTCTTCCTGTGGTACATATTGTTTTAAATTGGCTGAGTTATAAATACCCTCGAAAGTGCCGTCCAATTTTACAATTTCATAAGCCCCGTTTCTCAATACAGTGCGGATACGGTAAGGACCTACGAATAGTGGACAGAGCTTAGCGTAAATCCTTCTCTCAGGGTTGGAGGTAGCTGGTCTCCGTATTAAAATAAGGTCTCCAGGATTCAATGGTCTTCTGAACTTCCTATTACGCTGGCGTCGTTCTCTGATGGCGGCTGCATGTCTTAACCTGATCAGCGCGTCGTTGATCTTGACTTGCTGCGGCACATTAGCATTTGGTAGGGCTGGTAATATTCTGTCCCAAGGTCGCTCTGGTTTTGACCCGTGATGTAGGCTGAGAGGAATGTCATTAGTAGAGTCATGCACAATAGAGTTCATAATTTTTTGCATGACTGGCAAGACCTCGATCCACTTCCAGTGATGTTCACTACAATAAATTCGACAGAATTTAGCGAGTTCTCTCATTATTCTTTCAGCAGGGTTAGCTTCCGGATGTCTAATAGAATTCATGATATGTCGAATGTTGAGCTCTTCCAAAGCCTGTTGGAAGTCTACGGAAGTGAATTGCGTTCCGTGATCCGTTAGTAGGTATTCAGGCTTTCCCATCTCAGGGATGATGTTTCTTTTCAGCCTCCTTAAGATGTTACCGGCGTTAGCTTTCTGGATAGGCAATAACATAGTATATTTGGAAAAGACATCCACAACTACGATGACATGTCTGTTCCCCCTGGTCGCCTTTGGCAAAGGGCCGTACAGATCGATTGCCATTATTTCTCCGGGCTTTTCCGGGATCAGCGGTTTGGGAAATTCCTTGAGGAGATAATTATACGGCTTGATCCGCTGGCATAAATCACAGGACCGTAAAATTCTCCTAATGTCTCGCCTAAGATATTCCCATGTAAACCTTTCCTTAATAAGGTTGAGAACTTTATCCGTACCAGCATGACCTGAAATTGAGTGACAATGCCATATGATAGCCTTCCTGATTTTAACAGGTGCATAATTCCTGCATTGCGTCTTGGCTAAGTCAATGTGTTTCATAAGAATTCCATCCCTTAAACAGAAATTTGAAGAAAGTCGTTGGAGACGTGGGAATTCATCATCATCGGCAGGAATCGAACCTGATAAAAATCGAATTAATTCCCTACAATTGGCGTCTCTTCGTTGCATCTGGGTAAGGTAACGAAGTTTGCGAAGACATTCTTCGTCATCATCAGTCATGATGTTAACCTCGTGAACTTCAATAACTTCAGCAGGGTTGCGGCTGAGGGCATCTGCTAATGCATTCTTCCGACCAGGCCTATGTATTACAGTGAGGTCAAACTGTTGAATAAAAATGGCCCATCGGGAAACTCTCTCATTTGTCATGTCGGATGATAGTATGAATGTCAGAGCTTTATGGTCTGTGTAAATCGTAATGGGATAGCCGTAGATAATTTTCTTCCAATACTGGAGAGAAAAAACAACAGCCAAAGCTTCGAGTTCAGTTATGGTATAAGACTTTTCGTGAGGTCGTAGTTTTCTACTTAAAAACGAGATGAAAAGTCTGTAATCGGGATCTTCAGGTCTCGCTTGATACAGTACTGCGCCTATTCCTACAGAGCTGGCATCACACTCTATGAAGAATGGAAGAGAAAAAATCCGGATAAACTAGTTTAACAGAGTTTTTCAACATGGCCTTGGTGGCAAGGAAAGCTCGTTCACATTCTTCAGTCCACTTCCATCTATTATTCTTAAGTAGTAGTTGCTGAAGAGGAGCTACCGTCTCAGTGTAGTCTGGACAGTGTTGAGAAAAGAACTGACAAAGTCCTAGGAACTGTCTCACGTTTCTAATGCGCTGAGGTCTAGGAAAGTCAATGATACCTTTAATCTTGGCAGGGTTGGGTTGAATTCCATCACCACTAATTACATGTCCCAAGAATAATACTGATGTTTGGAAAAGTTGACTTTTCTGGGCATTTATCTTGAAATTCTTCTTCTCCAATTCCTGCAGGACCAGATTGACATCTCTCACGTGCTCTTCGAAAGTTTTCGAGGCAATCAAAATGTCATCAACATAAATCGTAGTTAAGTCCTTTACATCATCTGATAAGTGTTTTTCCAAGGCTCTGATCAAAACAGCTCCCGAGTTCTTAATTCCAAAGGGCATTTTGTTAAAAACATAGGTCCTATTTTCAAATAAGAAGCCTGTGAATAGCCTACTTTCAGCATCCAATTTTATGTGATAGTATGAAGAAGTTCCGTCAAGGCAACTAAAGAAATTCATGCCGTGGAATCTTCTGATGATATCCCTAAGTAATGGAGGACGGTCATATTCTAAGGTCAGTCGGTCATTTAGGACCCTTGCGTCGAGGCAAATTCTAATACTGCCGTTAGGCTTACGTACTATGGCCAATGGATTCAAGTACTTAGTTACGCAAGGCGAAATTATCCCATCATCTGTCATTTTATGAATTAAGTTACGAACTTCTTCTCGATATTTCTCGGGTACGGGATATGGTTTCTTCTGATAAGGAGACAAGTCATTTACATCAACATGATATTCGTAGTCAGCTATCTCTCCAGGCTTGTCATCGAATACACATGCAAATTTCTGTAGAACGTCATTTTTAGCCTCCTCCAATTTTAATTTAATTTCCGGGTCTTCAACCACACTGGCTATTGACATTATATAATCCGGACCTATAATGGAGTTCTCATTGAATAGGGACTCTGCGTCGTCCTCACTTTGGTCACCCTTTCTACTTTCTGCTACGGCTGGCGCAACCTCGCTTACAGCGGGCTTAATAATGTCACCACCGGCTTCTTCAAAACGGGCTCCCTTCTCTTGAACTTCCAGGTCACCTCGTCCTACCAGCTGTAGTTCTACGGAATTATTCTGTAATCTTACGAGGTTGGCATCATAGTCAATGGTTCCTTTGTATTTGATCATAAAATCTGATCCAAGTATTAAGTTGAAGTTAAGACGTGATACTACCAAAAATATGTGTTCGAACATCTGACTGTTAATTTCAAACTCTAAAAATGCCTGGGATTTGCATTTAACAATCTTATCAGGAACTATCCCTCTTACTTTAATCTGAGCTGCAGGTAATAACAAAACATTGTTCTGATCTTTCAGCGAGTCTACAAGCTTATCAGAAATTAAAGAAGCTTGTGCTCCAGAATCGATGAGCGTAATCACCTGTAGGTTGCCTGTGCGTACTGTTATGACAGGTAATGAACGTGTAATAATTGGCCTTAGTGTTTGTGCGTCTTCGAATAGTAATTCGGAATCGTCAATATGCCAGTAATTGATAACAGCAGTACAATAATTTGACGTTTCGACCTCATCGTGTTCGGTAGTCAGTCTCCCTATTGCGAGATCGGCGTTTTTTTTATAGCGCCTGTTGTGTCAGGATCAGGTGATCTTTGTTCTCTTGGTCCGAATTGACGTTGATATTCCAGGGATGTCGCTCCAGGTTCATCAGGATTACGGTTTCTCTCCCTGATGTATTCCCGTGTGTCCTTCCATCTACTTTCGAGTTCTCGCCGTCTGGCCTCACGATTTCCTTCAGGAGTGCTTTCGCGCTGTCTCCATGAATTCCTAGGTTGGTAAGGGTGTCTATCCTGATTCCTCTGACGTCTAAAATTCCGGAATCTGGTTGGGTTAGTAGGGCTTAATCTGCCTTCTTCACGTGTCCTGGGTTCCTCTCTCTCCGGAGGTTTTATTTCCGCAGAATTCGTATTTATTTCTCGACTCCTGTTAGTTTTTGGACTAGATTGGGTATTAGCCGTATCTAACCTACGCAAAGTAGCGTCAAAATGCTCCAATGTTTTAATGTTGGCAGCGACTAGTATCTCTTGAACATGAGGCGGATATTGAAGTGTCAGGATCTGAATAAGTTCAATATCTAAAAACTGGAGTTTCTTAAATTGCATTAGACAGTAATCTGAATATCGGGAAGTATTGACTGAAGTATTGTATTTGCTAGAGTAGAGTTGCATCTTGACAAGGTGCTGTCTTTCTGAATCCCAAAAGCGTTTAAGAAGTGCCTGTTTAAAGTCATCATAGTTTTTAAAATTGCTCTTAAAAGCTATGAACCATGATAAGGCTCGTCCTTCTAGAAGTTTGGATACTACTCTAAGTTTCCTATCGTCCTCGACCCTATTCTCTTCCAGGTAATCGTCGACATTTAACAAAAATTCTCGAGCAGTGTACTCATCACGTCCTGAAAATTTGACTGGTTTGTCATCTGGTACTTTAATAAGGGTAGTTGTATTGTGTATTTCCCTCGACGAACCAGGAATTGTGACGTCAGTTGTATGTTCTTTAAGTTTAATTTGATTCATTTCTTCGGACAAATTTTTAATTTTAGAATTAATCGAGGTGTCTAAATTTGTTATTTCATTTCTCAAGTCAGTTTTAATGACTTGTACGTCTTTACAGAAAGCAGCTATCTGGGTATGCGTGCTATCTAGCTGTCCTGTAATACGCTTGTCGAGTTCTCCTTGTGTGCTCTTAATTAATCCTATCTCGCTTCGTAATTTACCCACGTCGCTCTTTAATGCATCTCGCAAGGTTTCCTGCACCTGAGCTAACTTTGCTTGAGTTTGTGAGATGTTACCATGGGATTCTTGGAATTCAGTCCGTAAATCTTTAAGTTCAGTGGAAAATGCTTGAACGGAAGGAAGAATATTTCTAAGATCTTTGTCTAAAGACTTGACGACCTCTGTCTTTATTTCTTCCTTAATAGACTCTAAGTTTTCAACAAATTGATCCCGCATGTTTTTCAATGTAGCTTCGACTTGTGCACTAGAATCAGTAAGTTTCTTTTCGAGGCGAGTTCCAGCTTCACGGAATCGTTGCTCGATAAGGGCACTAGATTCAGTGAGTCTTTTGTTAATGACTTTATCCGCTTCAGCAAACTTAGTATCCAAGGTCTTGTCAATTTTAGAAGTTAAGTCTTCAACCTTACTATTTGACTCAGTTAACTGCGCTTGAAGTTGAGTATTTTGTGCCTGCATTTGTTGTTGAAGTTGAGTATTTTGAGTCTGCATTTGTTGTTGAAGTTGAGTATTTTGAGTCTGCAGTTGAGAATTAGAGTCAACTATCTGTGACTGTAGTGCGGTTATTTGTGCCTGCATTTGGTTATTAGACCTATCAATCTTAGCATTCTGATCATTAATGCTAAGCCTGAGAGCTTCGATAGCTGCAAGTAAGTTATCCATGTTTCCGGAATATTCGAATAAGTCAAATACAACAAGTTCTTTGCAGTCAAATCCTGTGCTCAAAATATAATGACTTGAATCGAACCCTGAATGTTGCGATTATTGCAAGTGCATCATCTATTATTATAGTACGGCTCCAAAATCGAGCCCTTGAAGTTGCGACGTCATCTATTATTATAGTACGGCTCCAAAATCGAGCCCTTGAAGTTGCGGCGCCATCTATTATTATACTATCCTCTCTGTACCAGGAAAAGTTGTGGGCAAAGGGCATGAGTAGGACTTCAGGGAGTGGAACTGGGTTTTGGAGCCGATACAGAGAAGGATAGTCTCGCAGAGCGAATAATAGATGGTAAATAATTTTTTTTCTTAAAACAATTTATTAATTTTTCACCCTGCGGTATGATTATTGACTCAAATTTTGCATAGAAATTAAATGTCGAAAATAATCTCCTTAAAAAAAATGGCATAAATATCATTGGTTTCAAAGTCTTTCATATGGGGGAATTTCCACCTAAAGTCTTTTTAAACCTAAGCACACTTTTATAATTGTAAATGGATATGAGAAAGTTTTCAGTTCTCAGTTCGTCAATCTCGATATATAGCACACTTGAAAGCCTACAGTCTTTCTATGAGAAATGAAACTGAAATTAAATTTATCACTTTTGAGAAATTATGAAAATTGTTCACACGCGACACTGAAGTTTCACTGTTCAAAATAAATGAAAAAGTTTAGTCAGTTTGTTACTCACTTATGACAAGAACTGTTGCTACCAAATGTCGAAAGATGGACGTCTGGAATGTTCCATGTAGAATCAGGATTGGCGATGTTGACGTTCCCAATGAGGTGATGACAGCTGGAACTGGATCACGTTGAGTTGTAACTTGTTCGGGTGATTTTCGCACACGAAAATTTACTTAGTGTGAGTAGTTTATCACTGACACTGTTGAACACTATTTATGGCGTATGAAGAATCACAGTCCTTTCTGTACGAAATGCTATTTACAGTCGTTATTGAAACGTTCATAATCACACAGTTCACATAAAAAAAAAAGTAAGTCGATAAGCGCAGTCTTTGAACACAGTCTGAAGTTGCTAGGGATTATTTTCTGCTAATCCTGTTACTATAATGTTATATTAACACAGAAAAGTTCTCACTTTTTCACTCAAATTACTACTGTGAGTCTTATGTTGATGTGACGTGAATATGAGTTCTGGTAATTCTAAGTATTAGGCTCAGTAGAAGTTCAATGTTACTTGAAGTTACCTAAGTCCACACGTAATGAAATAGTTAATATTTGTACTCCAATAAGTTCACTCGCGTTACAGTCTTAAATGTCTTTAGGATTATATTGTAATCGCGACGCGGTGTACTAACTGCAGTGCGACGTCCTTTAATAATTCTATCGGTGATAGAATTTCGCGTTCCGGAGATACGACGGAAAGTACTTCTACCGTGACTGCGCGAACATACTGTACGCGGGCCGGTCTCTTCGCTATCTCACTCACACAGCTGTTTGCTTGTCCTTGTACTAGTTTGCGGGCTGTCTGGCCTTGACATATATAGATACCAGCGCAGGGAGGGGTGGCGGCTCTCTCGGCCATGTGACCGTGATTACGTAATTTCGTTGAGACTTTAAATTATTATAACTCAACAACCGTTTGATGAATTAATTTGAAATTTACAGGGATTAACTTTTATGATGTTTGCTATAATTCAGCGTTTGTCCCGTTGAAATTGGTTAAGGCGTTAAAAAGCTGTTAAAAGAAAATTTCTTTTCGAGAAATATCTCTAGGGGAGGTGAGCTTCAAGCGACAGGTGACGTCACTTGACTCCGCCTAGCGCACTCGTAGGGTCTGGTACATACTGGAACATTCTTTACATGGATGTTCGTACGTCGGTCGGATCTTTAATGCTGGAAATAACATTTCTTTCAATTAACATGGACCAGGACCTAGGCCTTCCTGGTACAATACTTATATGTCCAAAAAAAGATGTTACAGACGTAAAAATTGGTATTCGGAACCTCCTCTAAAAATAAAAAACCCGTCTTCTTTTGTTTTCGGAAATATACTTACGGGGGGAAAGAATTGAAATATTCGTTGAATAATTTGTATGAGGATACTTATATCTCTAAAAGGTAAAGATGTTACAGACGTGAACCTTGGTATTTGGAATCTCCTTTAAGAATAAACACGTATATTTTTGTTTACGGAAAATCGACTTGCTGGGGGGAGGGGTGAAAATAAGTAAGTAAGGAGTTGAATTCTGTTTAAGAGGATACTTATATCTCAGAAACTGACGATGTTACAGACGTTAAAGTTGGTATTTTGAATCTTCTTTAAAAATAAAGGAACACATATTTCTTGTTTTCGGAAGGTCCTCTTAAAGGGAGAGGGGGTGGAATAAAGGGAAAAAGAGGTTGAATTCATTTTATTGAGGATACATATATCTCAAAAACTGAAGATGTTACAGACGTGAAAGTTGGTACCGTACTTTGAATCTCCTTTAAAAATAAAACACGTACGGTACTTTTTGTTTTCGGAAAATTCACTTAAGGGGTTGAAAAGAATTGAAAAGGTGGGGGAATTTTTAAAATGAGTACCGGTATATCTGCAGTATATGTCAAAAACTTAACATGTTACAGACATTAAACTTGGTATTTGGAAAGCCCTTTAAAAATACAGGAAAGCGTACTTTTTCTTTTCGGAAAAGGCACTTGACGGGGGGTGAAAAGAAGTGAATAATTGTAATGAGGATGCTTATATCTCACAAACTGATGATGTTACAGACGCGAAAATAAGTACAGTATTTGGAATCTCCTTTAAAAGTAAAGGAACATGTGTTTCTTTTTGTTTTCGGAAAATGCGAAGGACTGATAAAGACGTTAATTATTTTTATGGGGATTCTTATAGCCTATCTCAAAAACTGAAAATGTTACGACGTGGATATAGATATTTGGTATCTCCTCTAAAAATAAGAATTTTCTTTCCGATTTGAGAGAAGATGTTTCTCAAATGTACAGTTCTATGTTGCGTAGCCCCAAAAGGTAATAACACAAACGTGGTTTACAAGGAGTTTGCGGGGTAAATGAAACCCAATTTGTCGGTGAACGTTTATACTTTAGGGATTTTCATATAATGTCTTAGTACAGTACCGAGGAACGATTACTTTTATTATTTTACGAAATCCACGCGAGCGAAGCCGCGGGTAACTGCTAGTTTACAATAAAGTTCCAGAGAATAATGTATTTAATTATTTGTTGTTCGCTGAAATGTGTCGATACTCCTGTATTGGTGATAACACGTATTTATCACATACTAGGAATTATGTGTTTACTTCTCAAGTGGATCACTCAACAAACAACAATAAAAACAACAACAACAAAAGTGGCCATCTATCTTGTCATCTTGAATTGAAACTCGAACGAAGGAAAATCTCCCTGCTTGGAATTACTCTCGTCGATTTAAAAACAATGAAACGGTAAATAAAAATGTAAACGGACTCTGGGATGGGTTTAAAGCAAGTTTTGAGGAATGCGGAAACAGGTTTGTACCATTAAAGGCGGTAAGGAATGTTAAAGACCGACTTTATTATAATAGAGAAGTCCATCTCCATGGCTAAATGGTTAGCGTGCTTGTCTATGGTCTCAGGGGTCTCAGGATCGATTCCCAAGAGGGTCGGGAATTTTAACCACCCTTGGTTAACTTCTCTGGCACGGGGGTTGGGTGTAAGTCTCGTCATCATTATAATTTCATTCTCATCATGAACCGCAGGTCGCCTACGGGCATCAAATCGAAAGACCTTCCCCTGGCGAGCCTAATATGTTCTCGGACACTCCCGGCACTAAAAGCCATACGCCATTTCATTTTCATAACAGAGACATAAAGAGACTAAGAAGGAGGTGTAGACTGGAAAGAAATAGAGTTAAAATGGCTGTGGAAGTGAGGAGAAATTGAAGGAACTTACTACGAAACTGAATTTAGCAAAGAAGTCAGCTAAGGGTAACATGATGGCAAGCATAACTGGCAGTCATAAAAATGTTAGTGAAAAATGGAAGGGTATATATAGGTACTTTAAGGCAGAAACAGGTTCCAAGCAGGACATGCCAGGAATAATTAATGAACAAGGGGAGTGTGTATGTGAGGATCTTCAAAAGGTTGAAGTATTCAGTCAGCAGTATGTATTGTTGGTTACAAGGATTATGTCCAGATAGAGGAGGTGACTAATGCAAAAAATTATGAACATTTACATATGATAACAATGACATTTACAATAAGACAATAAGTTGAAAACTAGAAAAGCGGCTGGAATTGATAAGAATTCTGGGGATATACTAAAGACAATGGGTTGGGATATAGTACCATATCTGAAGGACTTATTTCATTATTGTTTGGTTGAAGGAGCTATACAAAATGAATGGAGAGTTGCTATAGTAGCCCCTGTAAATAAAGGAAAGGGTGATAGATATAACGCTGAAAATTAGAGGCCAGTTTGACATACGTTGCATGTAAGCTTTGGGAAAGCATTCTTTCTGATTATATTAGACATGTTTGCGAAATGGATAACTGGTTCCATAGAAGGCAGTTCGGTTTCAGGAAAGGTTATTCCACTGAAGCTCATCTTGTAGGATTCCAGCAAAATATAGCAGATATCTTGGATTCAGGTCAAATGGACAGTATCGCGATTGACCTGTCTAAAGCATTTGACAGGGTGGATCATGGGAGACTACTGGCAAAAATGAGTGCAATTGGACTAGGCAAAAGTGTGACTGAATGGGTTGCTACATTTCTAGAAAATAGATCTCAGAGAATTAGAATAGCGAAGCTTTACCTGACCCTGTAATAATTAAGAGGGGAATTCCTCAAGGCAGTAATTATGGACCTATATATGTTCCTATATACCAGGTTTCCGGCTCCGTGGCTAAATGGTTAGCGTGCTGGCCTTTGGCCACAGGGGTCCCGGGTTCGATTCCCGGCGGTGTCGGGAATTTTAACCTTAATTGGTTAATTTCGCTGGCACGGGGGCTGTGTGACTGTGCTGTCTTCATCATCATTTCATCCTCATCACGACGCGCAGTTCACCTACGGGAGTCAAATCAAAAGACCTGCATCTGGCGAGCCGAACATGTCTTCGGACATTCCCGGCACTAAAAGCCATACGCCATTTCATTTCATATACCAGGTGGCTCCAGAACGCCGTACATTCTACTTATAAATGTCCCGCATGCACAATTGATGAATGGGATATCTATCAACTGATCTTCACAGGGGCACTGCTGCCAGCGGGCAGATTACGTCAGAATATGAAGAGATAAGAACCGCACTGTCGCTCGCAGCATGTTACTCAGCACTACAGGTCGAATGCACCCCTTGTATTAGTAAACCTCGTTTTCCACCGCATTGTTCTAGGTAGGTGTATGGTACAACCGCACTCTATTTGCTGTCTGCATATCGGCAATGGCTAGTGTGTTCTGCAGCGAGGAATACACAGATATTATTTTAATCTGGGCAACCTGGTCGGAATGCAGCCGAAGCTCCAAATAGCCGTATGCCTTCTACAAAGGTATTTCGCCGAACAGTATTAGTCTGTGTTTCATACAAGCAACTCTTTTTTCGAGTGGAATGTCTACACTTGTATAAATTAATATGTAATTAAATTTCCCTTTCTGCATCTTTGGCGGGTTTACAAACAGTAGCGGCGATTACGGGGTGGGGCGAGGAGCGACAGTCGACCCCCTCCCCCCACTTTGTGGAGTAAACATTACATTTTTATTCCACTTTAGCCATCTGGAACTAGGAATTTTTTAAAAGATGCTATTTGTACAACCTTTGTTGTTTTATCTGCTAAATCTTTCCTTTATTTTCTTTAATTATTGACATAATTGTTGGCGGAAATACGCACAAAATGCCGCTTCGTCGCGGCTAACCGATTTGTATAGCTATACGGCATGTAGTGGAGACTTTACATGTGCTGTGAGGAAGGGTAGTAGGGGTTCATATTTTTTTACTAATGTCATGGACACTTGAGTTATATTTCACGCGCTTGCCGCGCGCATTCGTCAGTCTGGCAGTCTCTTTAGTGTACATTAGTTTCTTAGTTTGTATTCAAATATTAAATGATTTTTAATTGCATAATCATGCCGTACTTTTATTTAACAGTACCGGGCGAGCTGGCCGTGGGGTTAGGGGCGCGCAGCTGTGAGATTGCACCCGGGAGATAGCGCTTTCGAATCTCACTGTCGGCAGCCCTGAAGATGGTTTCCCGTTTTTATCTCATTTTCATACATGTCAAATGCTGGGGCTGTACATTAACTAAGGCCACAGCCGCTTCCTTCCTACGCCTAGCCATTCCCTGCCCCATCCTCACCGTAAGTCTTATCTGTGTCGGTGCGTCGTAAAGCCAACTGTAAAAAAATATATATTTAATTGTAATTTCAACGGGAGATAATACCAACTTTACTTTCACTGGACTAAATTCGTTCGTTTGTGTTATGTTATTTATTATGTAAATGTAATTAACCTGCCCCGTGGTTGATTTGTAATAATAGATTTTTTTGAGATTTTGAATCAATCATGTACATTAAAATTTTCACCTTGTCTCACAAACAAATTATCTCCCGTTGATATTACAATTACAATTCCATATTCTATTTCCAATTGGCTTTACGTCACACCGACACAAATAGGACTTATGGCGACGATGAGACAGGAAATGGCTACGCGTGGAAAGGCAGTAGCCGTGGACTTAATTAAGGTACTGCCTGGTACTGCCTGGTGTGAAGATGGTGAACCACGGAAAACCATCTTCAGGGCTGCTGACAGTGGGACTCGAAACCACTATCTCCCGGGTGCAAGCTCACAGCTGCGCGCCCCTAACCCCATGGCCAGCTCGCCCGGTACTGTTAAATAAAAGTACGGCATGATTATGCAATTAAAAATTATTTAGTACTAGCTGATGTACCCGTGCTTCGCTACGGAATTTTAGATTGTATACAGAATTCTAGGCTGGGTAGTGTACGCGTTGTGACTAAGATTGTATTAAATTGCATAGCTCATAACGTTACCCTAGAGACGCGACGGGGAAGTCACCAAACCTCTTTTCTCATATGAAGACCCAGTTAGGGAATGTTCATTATAATTGTAAGCCCTCTTGCCTACCATCAGTTACAATCAGGTTGGGGAGTTTTCATTATAATGGTAGACACTCACTCTCTACCTCCATTTTTACATCCTCAGAAAGACTGTCTTAGTGGTTTTCCCAACTGAAATGAACATACGACATTACAATGACGTCAGTAGTAATGGAGCGGTAAAATGCAATGCTTTCATATGAAATACTCGATCAAATAAAAAGCCACACATTTTCTCACTTTTAACGAACAGGACTACGCTGCCAATCTAACGGTCCAAAGTTCCAGAGCTGGAATGATCAAAGACGCAGACAGCCGTGATCCGTGAACACTCTTCGCCTTTTTTTCGGCGGGGAGGTGGTCAAATAGTGGAGACTCCCAGGGCAAAAACTATGCCCTTTTATTAATCTGTTTCCTAGGAGTACCCGATGAGTTCGCAAATCTGAAATTACTACACTGGCGGCGGAAAAATCTATCTGAATTGGAGGCAAATTTTTCCTCCAAGCCAGGGGAGAAACCCCCTCTTCACTGCTAATTCGGAATAAAATGAATGTAGAATTTAATAAAAGTAAAGAGGAAGAAGTTTTTCTTAAGAAATGGCTCTTTTCTAGGTTGAATTTTGAGTTATTTAGGGAATTGTGTTGCTATAATTTGGAATAGGCCTAAATTGTTATTCTAGACCAGGGACTACTACTACTACTACTACTACTACTACTACCACGTGGGCCTCTGCCTTAAGTATGCCCACTCCTCATTCAAAACAGCGCGTCAGAGTAGGGATCGAATAGCTGGAATACTATGATGAATCAGTGTGTTACGTACCAGCTGTATCAGAAAAGGTATGGCATGCTAAAGAAGAAAGTGTTCTAACTCCCCAGCTATTTCCCGCCAATATTCAGTCAGACTGTTATATTCTGTACCGGTACGCAGCAGTAATCCCATCTATCGGAGTTGAGAGGCAGCATAAGAGACAGAGAACATCACAAGAAACAATGGTCAATGTAATGTTATTGTTGATCAATGTTATGCGCTTTCGATATTGTAGGTCTTCACATTTAGTTTTCCTCCGACTCTGAAATACCACTCTTACCATAGTCGGTACGGTAAAACTGAATAAAACATAAATGATCGGAAATTGTTTTCTCTATAAATTTTGTTATGTAATACTTTTCGATAAAACCAATAACATAGGTTTTTGAAAATTACATTTTACGCGGCTTCCCCTAAACTGCAATTTCATCCACGGTGAATACATTTATTTATAGCTTAGACTGTACTTTCTTATTCCCCGACTCTATATACCGATTTGCATTAAATTGTGTTAACCCATTTTCTCGTGGCTCAGCGTTGATATGGACTTAGCAACAAAATTACAAATTCATGAATATCTGTGTTATCATAGCCGATACGATAAAATGTATAAGACATAAATGGTCGGAAATGTAATTCTATAGAACTTTGGTTATGTAGTATTTATCGATACGATAATATAAATATTCGAGAACTAAATTTTAGGCCTTGCTCTAAACTACCATTTCACTCAGCATTTAAAAAATATTTACAGCCTAGATTATAGAGGCTCATTCTTCGACTATGCATACCAATTTTTATTGAGATAGGATTACTAATAACGTAAATATTTAAGAATAAAATGTTTTGCTTTCCCCTAAACCACCATTTCACTCAGCTTGAATAAAATTATTTGTAGCCTAGATTGTAGCGAATTATTCACCAACTTGGCATACTAATTTTTCATTAAGATATGACTACTAATAACATAAATATTTGACAATTAAATTTTAGGCTTTCCCCTAAACTACCATTTCTATCAGCGTGAATAAAATTATTTATGGACTAGATTGTAGCGACTTATTCCTCGACTTTGCATACCGATTTTTATTAAATTCTCTTCAGCCGTTTTCTAGTGATGCGTGTACATACATATATACAGACAGACAGACAGACAGACAGACAGACAGACAGACAGACAGACAGACAGACAGACAGACAGACAGACAGACAGACAGAAATTACGGAAAAGTAAACAAGTGCATTTCCTTGTTACTCTGGACATGACCGATACAGAAATACCATTCTTTTCAAATTATGAGCAATGTACAGACAAAACTCTTATTTTATATATATAGATTTGAATACACACTAAGAAACTGACGTACACTAAAGAGACTGCCAGACTGACGAATGCGCGCGGCAAGCGGGTGAATTATAACTCAGCGTCCACGACCGTGGCAAAAAAATATGTGCCCCTACTACCCTTCCTCACAGCACATGCAAAGTTCCCACTACATACTGTAGCGCTATACAAATCGGTTAGCCGCGACGAAGGGCATTTTGTGCGTATTTCCGGCAATACTTATGTTAATAATCAAAGAAAATAAAGGAAAGAATTAGCAGATAAGAAAACAAGGCTCGTACAAATAGCTTTTTTGTAAATAATTCCTAGTTTAGCTGGCTAAGGTGGAATAAAAATGTAATGTTTACTCCACAAAGTGGGTGGGGGCCGACTGTCCCTCCCCGCCCCAACCCCTTAATCGCAGCTACTGTTTATAAACACGTAAAGATGCAGAAAAGGAAATTTAATAACTTATTAATTTATATATCTACGTGTAGACATTCCACTCGATAAAAGAGTTGCTTGTATGAAACGAAAGCTAATACTCTTCGGCGAAATACGTTTGTAGAAGGCATACGTGTGTTTGGAGCTTCGGCTGCATTCCGAAGAGGTTGTCCAGATTAAAATGATGTCTGTGTATTCGACACTGCTGAGCACACTAGCCATTGCCGATATACAGACAGCAAATAGACTGCGGTTGTACCATACACCAGCCTAAAACTATACGGTGGAAAACGAGGTTTACTAATGCAAGGGGTGCCTTAGACCTGTACCTCTGAGTAACATGCTGCGAGCGACAGTGCGGTTCTTATCTCTTAATATTCTGACCACCACCGTCTCAATCCTATATACTGCCTGCTCTGTGCTATGCGGTTAACATGCTTCTCAGCGTGAGCTCTTAGTGTCACGAACCTCCGCTAGGGGCGCCAGCTAACGCACCCAACTTACGTATCACCGTACCCACGTTGTTGTGTTCTAGTGCATTTGCATCGAATATTTGTGTGTGTATCTCTGATTGTAAAATGATTAATTGTTGTGTTCCTCTCTGTATATCAAAGCAGGAAATCCAAATTCTTCAGGTGTGAGGATTCCTGTTATCCCCTCGAGGAAGGAACTTTGGGAAAATTGGCTGAATGCTATATGAAGGCAAGGATCAACCAAGAGTAATCAGTGGATTCCATCCGATTATTCTCGTGTTTGTAGCCTGAATTTTAGAGATGGAGATAAAATATAAAACTAAAAGAAAAATATATTTAAGCCGGAGAGCGTGCCTAGTCAGTCTTCGAATTATCCCCATTACCCTGAAACCAGAAATATAGCTCCGCGAAAGACCAGACAAGGACAAGATATTTCTTCGGAAGAAATCTGTGATGAAACAAACTCTTCAACCGCAGGAAATACATTGAATGACGAGTACGAAATTTATTTGAACAACGATGTATCAATCCAAGTCAATATTCCAACGAGTAAGAATAACAGCAGTGATCAGAAAATGAGACATTAGAGGGTCCGATCAAGAATTCTGAGACTGCGACAACAGCTGATGAGTAACCATAATGAAGTTAAAAGACTACAGAGACAGTTCGAAGACAACCCAGAAATTGATCGTCTGAATAAAGTAAAGGAAGCAGTCAAATATAAAGAAAAACGACCGTTTTAAAAATGAAATTCATAATTTTCGCAAGACAAAATCCGGGCAGTCAGAACAAATCACGCAGTACTATGTGGCGTAAGGAATAGTATCCCAAACAGTTACGAATATGGCAGGACTCCTGGTCTAGTGTCAGCTACGTCACAAAGTACTCTGGTCAGGGAGCCTAAATGGAAAATGTTGATTGTGTTTATCGGGATTTGCCAATTAGTGAAGGAAAGATTTAGAGCTGAATGTAAAACTCTCAGACCAACAGAAAGGAGTGTAACAGTGAGCGCCGATTAAATGGCTAATTAGGTAAAGCTCCTCTACGAGCGAACCAGTGACAAGTTCGTTTGCGTGGTCAATTGTTGAAGGTGTATGAGGCACAGATATTGTAAAATCTCCTGCTCTCGCGGATTTTCTGGAGACGCAATAGATGCTCTATTTAGTTCAGTGAGATTGGGGGTGGATTGAATGACATGACGGACGCACGCATTATGTGTTGTAAAACGTATCCTGAAATCTGTTCATGAACAAAGAGTCAGCGAAATAGTGATAGAAATTTTTTTGCGTCCACTGCTGGTAAGTAACAGTAATAAAAGGACTGAAAATGTGCTCCGTTACTCGTGTCGAGAAATTTCTGAAATTTGTGCAGCAGTGGGATGATCATAATATATTTACTGAAACTGGCAAGATTTTATATATTTCACGTTTCTATATTAAGCCAAGCTCGAATGTGGAATGTTAGTTTCTGTATGTGCATTACCTTCTCAATTAGTAACACGTTAAGGATTAGTTTTCATTTTATATTGGCTTTACGGACGAACTCTCATTTAACCAACATGTGCTCTGGGTGCGGTAAGTGCTGCCATCTGCAATGCCGCTGTAAGCGCAATTTCCGTGGCACAGAGCAGGCAGTATATAGAGATTGAGACGGCGGTGATTCTGACAACCTGCCCGCCGGCAGTAGTGCCCCTGTGAAAATCAGTTGGTAGACATCCCATTCAACATTTGTGCAAGCGGGACATTTATAATTATGTAGAAAGTACGGCTTTCGGGACCCACCTGGTATATCTAAACGATATGAATAAAGAAGTGGAATCATAGGTAAGGCTTTTTGCGGATGATGTTATTCTGTACGGTATAGAGTAATAAATAATTTAGAAGATTGTGAGCAACTGAAACATAACCTCGATAATGTTGTGAGATGGAGAGCAGGCAATGGTATGATGATAAACAGGGTTAAAAGCCAGGTTGTGAGTTTCACAAATAGGAAAAGTCCTCTCACTTTTAATTACTGCGCTGATGGGGTGAAAGTTACTTTGGGGACCATTGCAAGTATCTAGGTGTTAATATAAGGAAAGATCTTCAATGGGGTAATCACATAAATGGGATTGTAAATAAAGGGTACAGATCTCTGCACTTGGTTATGAGGGTGTTTAGGGGTTGTAGTAAGGATATGAAAGAGAGGGCATATAAATCTCTGGTATAATTTAATGGCGTATGGCCTCCGGAGAGGCCTGGTTCAGGTCTTTTTCTAGTAGACGGCCTATTACGTGACCTGCATGTCTGTGAAAATGAGGGCCCTACCTAGGATGACTTCTAATGTTGAATACGCCACACACACACACCCAGCCCCCAAGCCATTGGAATTAACCAATTAAGGTTAAAATCCCCGACCCGGCCGGGCATCGAACCCGGGACCCTCTGAACCGAAGTACGCTGACCATTCAGCCAACGAGTCGGACAAATCTCTAGTAAGACCCTAACTAGAGTATGGTTCCAGAGTATGGGACCCTCACCAGGATTACTTGATTCAAGAACTGGAAAAAATCCAAAGAAAAGCAGCTCGATTTGTTCTGGGTGATTTCCGACAAAAGAGTAGCGTTACAACAATGTTGCAAAGTTTGGGGTGGGAAGAATTGGGAGAAAGGAGACGATCTGCTAGACTAAGTGTCAGGTGCCGAGCTGTCAGCCGAGAGATGGCGTGGAATGACATTAGTAGACGAATAAGTTTTAGTGGCGTCTTTAAAAGAAGGGAAGATCACAGTATGACGATAAAGTTGGAATTCAAGAGGACAAATTGGGGAAAATATTCATTTATAGGAAGAGAAGTTATGGATTGGAATAACTTAAAAGGGAGATGTTCAATAAATTTCCAATTTCTTCGAAATCATTTAAGAAAAAGCTAGGAAAACAACATATAGGGAATCTGCCACCTGGGAGACTGCCCTAAATGCAGAGCAGGATTGATTGATTGATTGATTGATTGATTGATTGATTGATTGATTGATTGATTGATTGATTGATTGATTGATTGATTGATTGATTGATTGATTGATTGATTGATTGATTGATTGATTGATTGATTGATTGATTGATTGAATCTAATATATCACAAGTTAACATTAATTATCTTGACTAAATAACAATAGCGTTTCCCAATACTAGCACTGAATTATAATTTCGTTTCCCTTTGTCGTTTACCAAAGTGTGTTCTCGGCTGCAAGGTAGGCGGGCTAACAGAAAAAACCGACCCCGAACATGTAGTTTCGTACCTGGATCAAAATATAATCTCCCTAGCGTAAACAAAATCATTCCTTTCAACCTCTAAAGAGAACTCTTAAAAATGCATTCAGAGACTAAGAATTAAACTCATGTTTCCACAACATAGCGTGACAGATAACACAAAACTAATTTGCGAGGAGGTTTCTGTAGGCACGTCTCATAAAAATTTGTCCACCAAAATTTCATTCAACTGGATCGATGGTCTAACGGGGACACCAACCCACGGGTTTCAGCAAACTTCACCGTGCCATACAATATACGCAAATAATCCTCGGATATCTCTAACACCGAATGCTGGCAGGACGCAATCTCAAAATACCTCAGAACAATCTCCTGGCAATCTACTTTTTAAAAACTACAGAACTTCAACCGCCTGAGCCAAATTCAACCTCCCTTCTACAACAATGACACGGAATATCTGATCTACATATACATCTCCCACTATGACAAATGCACTTCTCACAGAGCAAACCAATTCCTCATATATTTCTAGCATTAACAACAGTTCCTCAAATAAACCCACTCGGAGCTTGCACTCCCTGACAAAATTTCTGAATAATAATTCACAACACATTTCACGACAATTCTTAACATTCAAAAGACACTGACCTTTTCAAAAACGCACGCTATAAGCTAATTATATCGAAAATACGCACTTCACTACATCCCTTAGATTCCACGCTCTATGTGATATTGTCGCTACAATCCCAAAACACCGAATGAGACAATGCTCTTCCCAACCATTATATTCCTTAAGACTGATCACACCTCCCAGTCAGATTTTGATATGCAGTCCATCAGAACAACTTTCGTTGAGTATATTTTTCTATGCAGGTGTGTAAAGCAAAATTAACCTTAAATACATCATACTATAGGAGCGGATAAATATGGCATGCAAACATACATTCCTATAGTACGGTGCAGTAAGGTTCATATTCCTTTACACACCCGCATAGGAAAATGCAAAAACGCATTTTTTTGATGCACTGTATAT
The DNA here is from genome assembly GCF_040414725.1 of Anabrus simplex. Taxonomy (NCBI): domain Eukaryota; kingdom Metazoa; phylum Arthropoda; class Insecta; order Orthoptera; family Tettigoniidae; genus Anabrus; species Anabrus simplex. The sequence continues at coordinate 691,139,155 of NC_090266.1, read as the reverse complement.
CATTACGTGGCAGGGAAGCGTGATCAGTCTTAAGGGAAGTAATGGGTAGGAAGAGCACTGTCAAATTCGCGGATTTTTTGCATTGTAGCGAAGAAATGTGATTGCGACCCGATTGCACAACTCATATCATACGTTACGGATACAGTAAAATTTCATGAATGTTTTACATTACATTTCCAATGGTAATACGGGTATCAAACCACGTCCAATCTTCTACTGAACATAACTAGACGGTTTCCAACTCAAACAACTGACATCAAACTTTCGTGAACAACACTTCGACTGTTTTACCTTCGATTTATACATAAAAATACACAAAAATTTACTTGGAAATAATACAGCCCTCAGCACAAATATCATATTACCCTCATTAAATACACAAAATTAGACACGCACACGCAAGTATTTTCCTATAATGATTTCCTAAGATATGAAACTTACGTTGTAGATTACAGACGTTGAAACACAAAGAAATGGTTGACCAAAATTCGTCGCTAAATTCACAGGACATGGTGACATAATGAAGTAAACAGTTTATGAAAGGGGTAAGTCACATTACTTTATGTAAACATCAGAATTCATCGCGAAGGTTACCAGCTTTCTCTATGCCAATGCCGGCCATCATAAATATATTCCTGGAATTTTCATACATTTTATATTGTAATTCAGTTCGGAACTCCAGCGTGGGCCTAAGTGCGACCGTCTATTTCACCGTCAACGAATTCTAATATTATTCCACATCTGGAATACCGACAATACTGTTATGAATGACAATCTGATTTTCGATTCCAAGTGTTTTATTAATTCTTTAGCTACTGCCAAATGAAATCTGACTGACTAGCATTTCTCGAGGACAAAATTCACTAGTGTTAAGGAAATTCTTTCACCTATACTGCTGGAGGCAATGTTCCAGGCTAGCCTACGCGGCAGAAACCTAAGTCCCGGTTTCGGACTTAGTCTCTAAACGTTGATTTGGAACGTATGCAAAGCGACGTTTTCACACCGAGTTACCAAGTGAAAAATGATCAAAATTAAGACGGCAGGAGCTATTTTATTGCATCGTAACGATGTCATAGACTGGAGACTGACACAATACATATCGTCGCTCCTATGCCGAAACCACGAATGTGAAAATTCTTTTTCTATCCATTATTTCCCTTAAGACTGGCCACGCCTACCAGCTACATATTGATATGCAGTCCATGAGAACAACAACTTTCGTTGAGTTCATTTTCCTATGTGCGTATGTAAAGGATAATGAACATTACTGTCCCGTGCGGTAGGAATGTATGTTTGCATGACATATTTACCTGCTCCTACAGTATATCCTTTCAGGATATACCTTATGTGAGCAACTAGACACTTCAAACCTTCGTCATTATCAATTAATTAATTACACTTGTAGTCCTTGCATCTTTTCTTCCGTCAATTTCGTCCCAGTTCCTCTCTAGATCAAATACGACTGGCATAAACTCGCGCCAAGCATCCTGTATTCTTACACCCCCACGTGTGTACCTGACGTCATTTCTTCATTCGTGGGAAACAAAATTCTCCCTTGCCTTTCCACGTGTCTGACCAAAAGGAAAATATGAATCGAGCTCCTCATGCTGTTTGCCCGCCTGATTCAAACTTCCAGAACTTCACAGATACTGACTCTGGATCACCCATCGGGTTCAAGACTCTGGTTCTTTCTAGCTCAAAGCTTATGGGTTCAGTAGGCCTACCCCAAAGCTCAATAAACGTAAGGTAGTCGGGAGATAATGGTTTCAAACCTTAACGTGGTACTGAAACCACACAGACCAAAGCCGGACAACACTATACTACAGTATAATGGGATCCATTGTGTGAAATGAAACGGTACTAAATAGGTTGGGATGAAAACAACCATTAAATTTAAATTTGAATATCTCCTCAGCCGTTAGTGGCAGAAAATTGATTTTGAGCTTAAAATTGATCAGAAGTGATCCTCTAATCGGTGAAATAGATCAACTTACCCCTACTGTTCTTTTTAGCTTAGGGGTAAAACCTTAATATCGTACAGGTAATGTAATAATGGAACTGTATTGAAGATGGAAAAAACATTTCCTTGTTATGACTTGGTAAGTAAAATTTAATACAATACAGACATTAATAATAATGAGCGCTAACGTTCATTTAGGTATCACATGCTCTGAGTCTGTTCTACTGAGATTCACTTGCTTCTGACCCGATCCACTGAGAATCATCTACTTTTTACCCGATCCACTGAGGAGCAATTGCTTCTGACCGTCTTTTCTGAAGATCAACTACTTTAGGTGGAGGTGTAGATTACATTCAAAACTTGAATCTAAAGCTATGTTGGCGAGGTAGATCAGAGATTACGTGGACATGTTTGCTAACAGGTTCCAGCTCTCAAGATTTATGCAGCGTGCATGATGTATTGTCCTTCCCCCCCCCCCCCCCCATCCGCGGTTAATGGGACTGACGTGAAAGAATTTTGCGTGAGTAGGATGTAACGTTTTCGAGAGAAATAGTCTATCCAGTCTGAGTGAGATGTGGGTCTATAAAATGTGAATTTGATGTAGCTTCGAGTTTGTATTCCCATGCGTTAGGTGCAAGTGACTTTATACTTCGGAGAGTGTTGGGGGTAAGTTGGGTGTTCGTCCTTACTGATCTTTCAGTTGAAGCACCCAATTTAAATCTCTACCTAACACTATGTCGCCTCCGCGGGTAATATAGTTTGTCAGTTCCTCCATAAAAAATCATTCTCTCTCCGTTCAATCTTGTGAACCTGAAGGACTGTAGACTTTGGCGTATACTTCATTTTCACATGATGTTGAAATATCTCGACCACTTGGGTTCGTTATGAACTCAGTCATTATTAATCCTGGTTGGTAAATGATTGCTCTTCCTCTTAGAGCGAACCTTATGCTGACAAAATACTCACATGTATGGAGGATATTGTTGTATACGAGGAACTTGGTATACAGTAACACAACATAAAATTTATTTCTTCAAGAGTTTTATACAGTATTTACAAGAAATAAAATGAAACTTGTCTTGAAGCTTGATTGAATGCAAGCAGTTAATGCTGTTATTAAGTGCTAGATTGAAAGTCTGTGGCACAAATACAGTATATATTTACAGAGAGAGAGTCCTATGTACACATTCACACCTATCTTGAGAAGATAGTCTATTTCACTGGGAAATGTCCTTGGATAGTCGAAAACTATCTGTTGTGGGATGACAAGCGTAACTTGTAGAGAGAGTCGCGTTAGTATAATGCTAGTTTTGGACTTAGACTTGCAAGGAACTTGCATCAATATCTTAATTCGCAGGATGCTAAGATAGTCGTCAGAGCACTGGTGATGACATGGGAGTGTAGCAGAATGCTTGACTCGGGGCTCGACGTGGCTACGGGCATCAGGGAAGATGAGGCGATGTCCGGAGGTGAGACCTCACAACCAGCAATGTATCCACCTGTTCAAGACACGTTTTTAAGAGGAATGCCTCCGTGTTTGACTTGCGGTGTGGGCTGGCTGTTGGACACTGGAGTAGTCCTCGGTAAGGCGAGGATTGTCGCTCCTTATATAGAGCTGGCTGACGTCACAGACGAGCATGCCAGGCGCAGTGCAGTTCTCTCGTAGGCTCTGGAAAAATCGGTGATGCGACGGGTTGCGGAGCTTGTAGGCGCGGAGCGGAGCGCGGAGGACACACACAACAGATATCCTAATTTGTCAAAAAATTATATATACATCATTCTCGATTATAAACCTCTCTAGAAGTGTCAGCTTTGATATGCTAGTATTTCCGATAGTGTTCAGGACAAGTTGGTTGATCGTCCCCATTGATCTTTCAGGTGAAGCACCCAATTGCAATCTGCCAGGTGCAAGTGACTTAATATTTTGGATAGTGCTGGGGACAAGTTAGCTGTAGTGATGGTGTGCAAGGGCATATGTAGTAGAAATACTCCCCACTGTAGCAGTTGATGCCGTTTCCAGAATGTAATCTTTAGGGTGTAGCATATGGGGGAAAGGCGTTCCTGTTGAAGGAATTATTAATTCCTGTGAGAGGTTTTCATAAATTATAATTTAATCCAATCAGTACACTTAGGCCTACTAACTGTCTTTCGAAGGTTTGTAGGGATTCTGTGAATGTGTGTTGTATTTGGCTCATACGATACTAAGACATTCTGGGACATTATAATGTAACTCCGTTCGATAGCACGCCTCCAGAACAGATAAAATCGGCCCTTGGTTGGGTATTGTGTTTATGTGGCAGAGATTGTCCCTTTTCCTACGTACTTCTGCGGCATTGGCGTCCTGTAGGCGGGCCTGATAAAGGATTACGGTCTTTAAGTTTTTCAATCTGGGGCCATTAGTACTGATTGCCGTCTTTGCTGTTTATGTGTTTTACTGTCTTTTGTTGGTTTATTGTGTCAACATTTCCGGGGATGACGATTAGTCAGAGTCTTTAGACATTTCTTATATTCTTTCTACAGACAATTTGCGATTTTTCTTGCGATTAGGAATGTGATTCGCGTCTCTCGAGTTAGAAACCTGTTCATCTGTTCGAGAAATAACTGGTGTGCTCCAGTCTGAAGTTACGTCATGTGGTGTAGTATACGGACACGGTATTGGCTGCGACGCTCGACTGGACTTGGCCTTCGTCGCTGCTGGTGTTGCCTGTCTTGCTAGTGGCGGGTATTCCTCATTGTTGTCGCTGTAATGCTGGCGTGCTCATGTCCGGTTGGTCACCTCGAAAATATTTCCTAAACGTGTCACTGGCCTGTAGCGACGCGGACAGTCAATTGTGAGGTAACTAGCATTACAAACAGCGCAGGTTTCCTCTTGACTGTCATATCTGACTTGACCCTTAAACCTTATATGATGGAATTTGATGTTGAAAGTATGTTTGAATTTGCTTGATCTCCTTATGAACTGGTAATGTATAACAATTTTTACCAGTATTCGTTTGTAGCCAATTTTGCGATGTATGCACGAACTCTTTCATTTGGTACTTCGGGGGGATATTGAAAAATCTTACTCGTGTTGCTTCAGTGTCAGCTGCAGTAATTTTGTGATGTTTTGAACATCACAGCATGTACATAAAATTATCAAACTGTATAATTCATTGGAAAGATATATACCCATATTTAATTTATAGGATGTCACTCTAGATTATTATACGTACCGGTATATATCGGTTTTTAGTCGTCAATTTCACATTATCATCTCTTTTCTTTGTATCATGGCAATAAGGGAATCGGAACGAGTTGTTAAGTCTTGAGTACGGAACTACAATATCACCCGTAATAATAGTTTGCAGTAAATTTCCAGTAGCCCGAGGTCAATCGGCCGGAAACGCCATGCTAATTTTAAACCTTTACCACAAAAAGGACGTCATCAAGATTACAGATTTACCCTGCCCCTCCATATTCTGAAGAGGCAGTTAAAATTTGTCAACTCCCACTTTTTGAAGCTTGCTACCTGACGCTTTCGAAGCCCGCGAACTTTCAACCTATATGATTGAACGTTACGAAAAAAGATGATGGATATACAGTGATGGAAAAAAGAAGGGATAGAACATCAGATCTTACTGGACCATGTGATATGGGATATGGGGGAGTTTTTAGGGCCTATATACTTCAACGACAAGAGCTCCTGGGGGGTCTTAAATCAGAACATCTTAACATCAGAGTGTCTGAGGTCTTAACATCTAAACGTCTGAGGGCCTTAGCGTCTGAACGTCTTAGCGTGATGGTCATGATGATAGAGGAAGAAGGTCTTTCTCGTCGCTCTTATTATACGAGAGAAAACAGGGAAGATAACAAGAGGAGGTTCTCCGTTTAGTTTCCAAGTTCACTTCACATTTGAGTAGAGCACTACTCAAAGTTACTCTCATTGAAGAGAGATAAAGTTAGCGAGAGACCCGTTTTGACTTGTCTTGAACAGGAGATAATATTTTATATCTTCAGTTACGCCACATTTCTGTAATACGGAAGAATACAAGTGTATTCTCTCCACGAACGTAACCCAACGTGGTTTTGATATTGAAAATGGGGCTCATTACCACATTATGTAATGAGCATTTTAGGAAGTGTTACGGTCAGGAAAGTCGTTGTCCAATCAGTGGGCAATGCACGAATCAGAAATAGGACTGGTACTTACTTCGAGAGATGACAACGGCAGTACGACAGGACCATCAAACAACAGCTCCTAAATCGAACGTCTCCAGATACCAGAATCTACAAATGGTAAGCTAATGGCATAAATTACTGCTAGTCTCCGCGTAACAACTCATTTTATTAAATTGTATTTGATTCAATTTTTCTTTTGTTTCCGTTAAGTTCAGTTTTCGTAAAAAAACACCGTCACGGTTATCACCCTAATGAATCGTTATTTTAATTGGTACTTTCATAAATTCTTATTAATTATCATTAGTTTCCTAGTTTGAGTGTACTTAATGGTTAGTGTTCAGTCACCCCACCTCTGCGACTATCTAGAGTCTTGTTACTTATTACTATCAATGATCAATTATTGCCTTCAAGCCATACGTTTGAAAGCTGGTGCCCAAGAGATTTTGTTATGGAGAGGTAAATGAGCGAGCATTTATTTATATTAAATTTAATGTGGCCTGGCACGTCACAATTTCGACTGGGACGCGTTCAAAAGTAAATAGTCTGACACTGTTTTGTCCAGAACAGTTATTCAAACGCCCATGAAAAATACTGCAATTAAATTACCTCCATGTAGACAGTATCTGTTGGAGCGTCTAGCTGCAGGGTTCCACCTGGTCCACGGTGATCTTCAGTATGTCCGCTACCCATGTGTGGATTTCAGCGGCTCGAGGTCGAGATGTATTTCACTGGAAGGAGCTTTTCAAAGTGCTTTTTCCTGGTATGTTGCATGTTCCTTTCTTATATTTTCCTCATTACTTATACATAAGCGCAGCACATTAGAGGTGAGCAGCGCATTTAATTTTCTTGTACCGCTTGTTATATTAACTCATTGCAGACCGTGGACGGCGTAAGACGTTCAAGCTTGCCCCTATGCTGCGGGCCGTGGACGGCGTAAGACGTTTAAGCTTGCTCCTATGCTGCGGGCCGTGGACGGCGTAAGACGTTTAATGTTCCGCGCGAAGCAATGCTGTTTATATTCGTCATCTATGCATTCTTACACCTTAGTCAGCGTTACTGGTTGTAGCAGGAAGTTGGTTGACCTTGTTGAGATAACCCTCGCGTTGAGTGGGCTCATGTTTATCTCAGCAGTTTTAGCTGAAAAATCTCATAACTTCCTCGCGCGTCAAGTCGGTACTTGAGATTCCAATGCAGTGCGTGTCGTCCTTACCAAGTGTAGTATAATGGCTTATAATACAATATTTCTTACGGAAGATTAAATAGATATTGTTCACAATGATTATTCTGGTGATGAACTTATTCCTGAAATAGACTCAGATAGTGAAAGTGAGAGTGACGAGGAAATTGCGATTCCCGAATCCGATAGGCCTATAGAGAAAAGTGAAGTGCCTGATACATATCATACTAGTCATTGTCCACCCATTCCACCATTTACAGAGAATTCAGGTATAAACGTTCAAATAGAAAATAAGCAGGATATTTTGAGTTACGTGAGTATTTTCATGAATGACGAATTTTATCAGTATGTGTGTGAGCAGACCAATCTATACGCGAGTCAAGTGAGAAATGCGGCGCCCCGGCCTTTCACAAAGAATTCTATCATGCAGTCGTGGAAACCGATTAGTGCAAAATCCTGATATAAAAATGTACTGGACCGAAGGCCCTGTTATTTATACTACGATATTTTCTAAAACAATGTTCCGAAAAGGCTTCCTTCATATTCTTTCATTTCTTCACTTCGATGACAGTAATCGTTATGCCGAAAATACAGATAGGCTGTATAAAATTAGACGTATTTTGAAACATGTCACACCAGATATCACACCTTAAATACTTACTAGAGGTAAGCACAAAGTGTCATTTTTCTAACATTTATAGTTTAGGAGTAATTGCAAATTGTGATAGGTGATGCACGTCAAGAGGGCCGGGCATGAAAATGGCCGATCCAGGCATTCAAGTGTCCCGCTCAGAAGCAGGTACTGAACGTGTTAAATTAAACACGTTAGAGGGGAACGAGCTGTGTCGAACAATCTTCTCCGGCTTGTGCCTGGACGGAACGTCTTATTGAAGGTACAAAGTCTTTGGGCTATGCATTATGTAGGCCTATACTTTATTGAAATTACAAATAAATGCCTGATTGCAGCGACCAGCTCAGGGTTTGTCATATTTAAGCTGATGTGCGAACCTCATAAAATAATAATAATAACAACAATAATAATAGCAATAGGCCCTAATAATATTTGTTGAATGTAGTTTCAGTGAAAATACGCCGGTGTGTTGGAATTTCGTTCCGTGGGAGTTATTTAACTTGCCAGTAGCAACCGTGCGCTTTTAAACACCCTCAAATGTCACCGACATCAGCCTGAAACTAATCCACTATCTTGGAAGCAGAAGAAGATGACTAACTGACTACGTCGCTGCGGTCGGCACACACACAAACAAACCAAGACAACATGGCAGACAACCAATCGAGACAGAGTACTACAGTTCTCTCAATTTCATAGAAAACGACCGACGACTCAAACGTCAAGCAGTACAACCCGCTGACAGAAACCAGATTATGACTGCCTACAGTCGCCTCTGTCTTGCTTTGATCGTTACAGTCTTCAAAAGAGTGCCGGTCCTGGAGTCAGCTCAGTTGTCATGTCTCCAGAGTTGCACAGCTGCATGCAGTTCTGTTCAATCTCACTGTTCGCCCGCAGAGAGAGTTGACAACACTGTGTATCGAGTTGGAGAAATCCTGACACAGAGCGGACAAGGAAGGTAAACACAGCCAGCCAGCTAGGCTTAAAAAGCGTGTCGGTCGTTAACTAGGAAATTGCAAGAACTATACCTGCGCATGTTTGATTAAGCTCTCAAAGCGCTGGCTGCGGGGTGCAGTGGGTTGCACTTCCGCATCTCTTCCTGCAGTGCGGCCAGCCAACCGCGAATGGATTCAACAGTAATAGCATTCGTCATATTGACAAACGGTAAGTTATTCAAAATATATTCAAAATATACACTGACTGACAGAGCAAATGCAACACCAAGAAGGAGTGGTCAGAACTTTATGCCAATTGCAGGGTAGACTGACGTCACTGAGGTATGCTAATGATGTGAAATGCGCCGCTGTGCTGCGCACGTAGCGAACGATAAATGGGACACGGCGTTGGCGAATGGCCCACTTCGTACTGTGATTTCTCAGCCGACAGTCATTGTAGAACGTGTTGTCGTGTGCCACAGGACACTGTATAGCTAAGAATGCCAGGCCGCCGTCAACGGAGGCATTTCCAGCAGACAGACGACTTTACGAGGGGTATGGTGATCGGGCTGAGAAGGGCAGGTTGGTCGCTTCGTCAAATCGCAGCCGATACCCATAGGGATGTGTCCACGGTGCAGCGCCTGTGGCGAAGATGGTTGGCGCAGGGACATGTGGCACGTGCGAGGGGTCCAGGCGCAGCCCGAGTGACGTCAGCACGCGAGGATCGGCGCATCCGCCGCCAAGCGGTGGCAGCCCCGCACGCCACGTCAACCGCCATTCTTCAGCATGTGCAAGACACCCTGGCTGTTCCAATATCGACCAGAACAATTTCCCGTCGATTGGTTGAAGGAGGCCTGCACTCCTGGCGTCCGCTCAGAAGACTACCATTGACTCCACAGCATAGACGTGCACGCCTGGCATGGTGCCGGGCTAGAGCGACTTGGATGAGGGAATGGCGGAACGTCGTGTTGTCCGATGAGTCACGCTTCTGTTCTGTCAGTGATAGTCACCGCAGACGAGTGTGGCGTCGGCGTGGAGAAAGGTCAAATCCGGCAGTAACTGTGGAGCGCCCTACCGCTAGACAACGCGGCATCATGGTTTGGGGCGCTATTGCGTATGATTCCACGTCACCTCTAGTGCGTATTCAAGGCACGTTAAATGCCCACCGCTACGTGCAGCATGTGCTGCGGCCGGTGGCACTCCCGTACCTTCAGGGGCTGCCCAATGCTCTGTTTCAGCAGGATAATGCCCGCTCACACACTGCTCGCATCTCCCAACAGGCTCTACGAGGTGTACAGATGCTTCCGTGGCCAGCGTACTCTCCGGATCTCTCACCAATCGAACACGTGTGGGATCTCATGGGACGCCGTTTGCAAACTCTGCCCCAGCCTCGTACGGACGACCAACTGTGGCAAATGGTTGACAGAAAATGGAGAACCATCCCTCAGGACACCATCCGCACTCTTATTGACTCTGTACCTCGACGTGTTTCTGCGTGCATCGCCGCTCGCGGTGGTCCTACATCCTACTGAGTCGATGCCGTGCGCATTGTGTAACCTGCATATCGGTTTGAAATAAACATCAATTATTCGTCCGTGCCGTCTCTGTTTTTTCCCCAACTTTTATCCCTTTCGATCCACTCCTTCTTGGTGTTGCATTTGCTCTGTCAGTCAGTGTATTTTCATAAACCCCCATTTGTGTCGTAAGTACTAATTATAGCAGTTTGTACGGAACATTTTAAGTCGCAATTCATTCACTGCTGTACGATTACGAGTCTACGGAGGAATACTCGTCATTCATATTTTCTGACGTGTTGGTACTTATTTCGTTCATGGCAATTGCTATGATACCACCGCGCCTCCAATAACCGTCTTCATGTTTGCAGTACCCCTCCCAATACATGCGAGTGTCGGAAGAGAATGCATCGACAATGTGCTTTCATGCATTTACAGCTGTCATAGCTTATATTCCGTGAGGTTGTATTCTGTAAAACTCATCTGTATTTGCACCCAGACTATTTCTATGGCTTTTAAACTTTCTGTTGGGTTTGTTAGCGAATATTAACTGAAAGCTGGCTTCTGCTGTGATTGACCTGGAATAGATTCAACCATTTTACGCTTCGGAGATATGAAACTTGTGAAAGGAAAGGTGTATTCTGAGAAAAATAGGGACATTACGTCACTTAAAAAATATCATTGAATTTTAATTTAATGGGGTTGTTTCTCAGACTAGTTTAGTCCCTTAAATCAGTTATCTTCCTCAGCACTAAGTCAGTCCTTCAACACTGTGCAGCCTTGGTACCGAAATATAGCGGTCACAACTACCAGACACCCTCAGGAAAACAACAGAATCAAACCACAGGATGAAAAGTAAAGGACGGGTAACTTACCTCAAGAAGGCCAGGGTGTACAGTATTAAAAGTGATGCGGATTGAAATACTGCCATATACGGATCAATTTTCAAAGGTTTAAAAAAAATAATACATCTCTTAAAGGTTAATTAAATGTATTTAACTTTGAAATGAAAGAAACAGAAACCAACAAATATTTTACGGTCATCGTCACCTAAAATAACAAGAAAAATACCTAAAATAACAGTAGTTCACTAAAATAGAAATAAGATCAACAACTTAGGCAACCAAAATCTAATTAAAACGCGGTCAGCCGACACACAACAGGAAATTGGTAGAAACACTAAATCTATTACAACTAAACTAGCTTAAGATATGATTTTTAGTACATTGTTAACTGCTTTTATAACCAAATTCGCAGATCAAAAGGGGAAATCAGTTTTTTGTTAAATTATGATAGTATCAAGTACGTTCCAGCGAGCTTCCGCAAGCATCGTATCTTCATCATCCACAAAACTGAGTTTACATCAGGTACATTAACACACAAATAAACGTGAAAAATATTAGCACGAAGGATTGAAGGAGGATGCTCAAATATCTCTTATAAGAAAGGAATCAACATAATATGCTCCACAAATACCAAAGTCTTTTATAGACACTTCGCGACGCCAGCTAGTGCAATAAACAATCATCATCACCATTACTATAGCAACCCAAAAACAAACAACTGAACCACGAACCACGGAAAAATGCCCAACAGTGAGAAAACATAGACACATACAAACAATAGAGAATCTAGCAGATCCCATTAAACAAAATAATTACAAGATTAATTAAAATAAGATGAATAGGGTAACAGAAAGCTAATATAATTAAATGGGATCCAATTATATTTTTTTAGTACTTGCGGAAACCCCCTGTGGTGGTCAAATCGCCTCTAGCATAATTTTACAGTCAGTTAGATATTAAATAAATCTCCATACATAGGGAAACGGTTTGACAAAATAACAAAAAGAATAACATACAATTGATATGAATAACTTAAATCCCAAAAAGATACAATGAGCCCAACCAATTTTTCATTCAAGAAGGAAACATAAGGAAAGTTGAATAAGGACGTTATTTTCAGAAGTTACGCGAAATAATCCAGAAGGATTACCACGTGAAGCTGATGTCTTGGTCCAGAAAGATTTTTTGAAGATCGTGCCGAATAGGGCGAGGTGAAAATACACAAAAATCAACTTACAGTTCTGGAAGTCCAATGTAGTAATCCGGTTTGTCATCAAAGTATGATCACATCCTTAAAGCATACAAACGATACAGGCGTGGGTCTTGAAGATTATAAGGAAAATCGCAATCCACAGTGAATTCAATGGAAGAGATGATGAGGACGACCGAAGAAACAGTTTTAGGGTGATAACACCCTAATCAAGGGTGCTCATCCTGGGTCCATATCGGCAGGAAAGGCCTGCACAAGCCGCCGACACCACACAAAGCTTTCCTTCATAGCGGCGAGGCACACAATAGCGGACAATCTCTTGCTGACTGTGACCGCTTAGCTAAACGAAGGTGCCGTGCTCCCATTGGCCAGAACAAAACAGAAGTATGTCTCGCTACCGACGAAGTGGCATCACCAGACAGGAACAGGTACTCAGCGCGTAGAGGCAAAGTAAATTTATAAATAAAATGTGACAGAAAGTCACAGAGAAGATCATTGAAGAAGAATAACGGGAAAATATGTTTCCGGGCGGCACAAATTTCCAAGGCGGAAAGGCATGTCAAAAATGTTAATGGAGGGGCGATGGCATAACCTCGGTTATAAACACCTAACTTTATAATATGTACTTGGATAGTCGAGAATAAATAAATAAATGTACGAATTATTTGGAACGTATTAGGCCAGATGCTCTTCCTGACGCTAAAATTTTGTGAAGGGATGCATTCACTATTTCGTGTTCCTGTGGTGGTTTTTAGTGTCGTATGTGGATTAAGATTTGTATTAAGACGATCACAACACCCAGTCACCGTTCTGGACGATTTAAGAAATAGAGCTGAAACACCCGACCCAGCCGAAAATCGAACGCGAGACCCTCAGAACCAAAGGCCAGTACGCTGACAATTCAGCCAACGAGCCAGATATTGTTGAACACGACCAAAATACACCATTAAATATATAACTATTGTCACGTGAATTTCACAACAGTCGTCCTAAAATCCCAATACTTTGCAACGATTCCTCCACACCTTGGAATTCATCACCCACGGCTACACCCACAAACGATACACAGTTGCCATATTCCTGGACATCAAGCAGGCTTTTAACAGGGTATGGCACACTGGCCACGTCTACAGCCTCACAGAAACAACCCTACCCGCATCTTACATCAAACTAATCCATAATTACCACACCGACAGAACATTTGTAACTTCAGTTTCAGTGAACAATCAAATGAAAGACCAATAGAGGCTGGCGTCCCGCAGGCAGTCTGCTGGGCCCCACCCTCTATAACATCTACACTAATGACCTACCTTAATAAGACAACGGATTTTTAGCGCTATTCGCCGACGACACAGCCATACTCTCGAAGTCCAGAAAACTAGACCATGCCATAGACAATACACAACATCACCTGCACTTACTCCATGACTGGTACACCAACACCACAAAAACCCAAGCAGTCCACTTCACATGATCACGCAAACGTCCCACAACACATCTAACACTACACGGCTCAAACATACAATGGACAAATACCTATAAATACCTAGGAGTCACCCTAGACAGGAAACTGACATTCCGGCAACACGTAGACACAATTATCTCAAAAGCCAAATAACAGATAATAACACTATAACCTCTCCTTGCAACTCGACACACACTCTCCAGAAAAAAACACTTCTCCTGTACAAAACACCCATTCGACCTGTACTAAACTACGCAATAGCTGCTTGGGGAACAGTGGCACCCAGGTAAATCCACAACCTGCAAAACTTCCAAAACTGGGCACTCAGACTAGCCCTAAGTGTAGATAGACGAACGAAAATACCACGACCTACACACAATCACAAACATACCCTACCTCCTTGACTACACCACTACCAGCCTCCATAAATACTACACCAAACTTAAAACCCACCCCAACCCCCTCATCAACACCCTAGGACGCTACGACATAGATCCACAGCCACCAGGAAACGAAGACCAAAACACATCCTCTATATGAAAGAAATCTTACAGAACTCACTATAACAATTTACAACGAACCAACACACAACCACTGTTTTTACATCGTCTGCTCCCACCCAAAACAAGGGCAAATAGCACCAATATTAGAAATAATGAAAATAACTGATCTCGATTTAAACACTCTAGACCTCAAATTCTAACCCAACCAATTTCAACCAGTACTAATTCCTAAATTCAAACTCATCGCCACGTTGCGCACGGATAGTTATCCTCACATCCAAACTAAAACTAGGCTAATCAGATCGCTGCTGCGGTGTCACCATCTCACCAATTTCGAATCAGAACGAACGATATCTCCTAAATTTTAAACACTTACATTCTCTACTGCGCGGACTGAAATGAAGTCAGCTATAGAACTACAACCCACTTCGAACTTCGTTAGAGGAGCGCTTAGACGCACCGGGAACGAAAATGAACCCCCTCCCGTGACCTTCCCCCAGGGGACTGACAATGTGCTCCGCCGCAAAACTCAGTGAAAGTTCATGTATCACACAGATTGGGCCACACATAACAGAAACTATATTATTTTTCCATAGCTCACCAAAACTGTCATCGTGGCCTGTATATTTGACAGCACAACACACGTTCCGCCTCTGTGGTGTCGTGGTTAGAGTGATTAGCTGCCACCCCCGAGGTCCGGGTTCGATTCCCGGCTATGCCACGAAAGTTGAAAAGTGGTACAAGAACTGGAACGTGGTCGACTCAGCCTCGGGTGGTACACTGAGTAGAGGGGGTTCAATTCTTAACTCAGCCATCCTCGAAGTTGTTTTCCCTGGTTTCCCTCTTCTCCTCCAGGGAAATACCGGTATGGTACCTAACTTAAGGCCACGGTCGCTTCCTTCCCCCTTCCTTGTATATCCCACAAGGCCTCTGTTCAGCATAACAGGTGAGGACACCTGGGCGATGTACTGGTCCTCCATTCCAGTTGTATCCCCGACCCAAAGTCTCACGCTCCAGGACATTGCCGTTGAGGCGGTAGAGGTGGGATCCCTGGCTGAGTGCGAGGTGAAAACCAACCCTGGACTCTAAGCGGATTAAGAAAGAAGGACTACACACATGAATAACGTGAATGTTATGTGATCTAGTCACCTACCAGCACGAGGTAATTAAATCAGTATCAGTATTTTATGCATAATCGTAAATGGTGCTACTCTGCACTTAGAGTTGTTCCATTTTGTTGTTAATGACACTATTCAGGCTGTTAGAACGCCAGCTCCTGTATTGTATTGTAACCTTCGTACTTCAAAGTAGGCCTGGCGAGGCGTTGCATGCAGTGTTGGATGTAGAAATTGCCTTCGCTCGCTGAACATTACTCTGATGTTACATCTTAACGCTTCGAAGATTAATTAGCATCAGTCCTTGTCATCTTGGTGGAACAAATAACATTGTCGTGTTACGTGAGAGGATGGAGTGGGGTAGGGGCGGGGACGTCTTAGAGGAAGGCGTGACGGCACCCGCCAGAGCCAGTTCCATCTTATGTAGAGCTTAATATTTGGTTTTACTGGTGTAATATGAGGTGTTCAACATGACCTTACAAGAAATACCTTCTTAAATATTCCAGATCCGGGGATCAAATTAGTACACTGTAGTTGAGGTGACCGTCCGTCCCGTAATTCACTGGTCAGTTCTGTATTGGATTCTCTGGTCCCGTTCTTTTTTTACATTTCGGAAAGGAATGCGTATATGTTCCGTATTATACATTTTTGGATTGATTTACGTCGCACCGATACAGATAGGTCTTTTGGCGACGATGGGATAGGAAAGGAAACTTATCTTATTGCACCATCTCTTTGAGTTCTCTTTCTTTCTTTCTTTCTTTCTTTCTTTCTTTCTTTCTTTCTTTCTTTCTTTCTTTATCCATTTACCCCCAGGGTTGGTTCTTCTCTCGGACTCAGCGTAGTGTCCTTGAGCATGAGACTTTGGTTCGTGGATATAAAACTGGAAAGGAGGACCAGTACCTCGCACGGGCGGCCTCATCTGTTATGATGAACAGGGGCCTTGTGTGGGATGAGAATATCGGAAGGGATAGACAAGGAAGAGGGAAGGAAGCGGCCGTGGCCTTAAGTTAGGTACAATCCCGGCATTTTTCGGAGGAGAAGGGGGGAAACCACGGAAAACAACTTCGATAATGGCTGAGGTGGGAATCGAAACTCCCTCTACTCAGATACCTCCCGTTCCAGCCCTCGTACCACTTTTCAAATTTCGTGGCAGAGCCGGGAATCGAACCAGGGCCTCCGGGGGTGGTAGTTAAACACGCTAATCACTACACTACAGAGGTGGACCTCTTTGAGTTTATATTAAATTTTAAAACAAAGCTATGATCAAATATTTTCCGTTATAATTTTCCGTGGACATCCCAGAGATTATCAACACTTTTCTTATTTTTACTCATTTTCTATTTTGCACTGTCTGATGGCATTTTCATAATAATAATTGTTACCATGGTTTGGTGGATCAGCAGAGGTGAAGAAGGTGCTGGGATGAATAGGTCTCAATCTACGAAATTAAAGTTAATTTAAAATTTAACAAGGTTATATTTTCTTTTCAAGATCAAGAAATAACAAATATAACAGGTACCTAGTAGCCTAGCAACAAATCGAGAATGTACAATTACAGTGGTTACAGGATTTGGGCTCCGAGAGCCAGACACACAATTCTTGAGCTATAAGCCCAACTTGACCCATATACAAGATTCAACAAAGGGGCAGAAGACCCCAATCATGCCCAGGAGCTCTTGCTCCCAATTACACAGTAAAGCCTCCTCGAGGCACGCAGAAACAAATTTTTTGGGAAGAGCAACCCGCTCTCAAAGTTCCAGCCTATCAAAGGCCACACCAAATTCCACCTTCAAGCTGTCCTCCAAGGACATAGACACAGGGGTAAAAACACCCAACCTACTGAGGCCTATTCACCAAAGAAACAGGAAAATTACATGGCCCCAAAATACAAACTTGAATGGAGGCGTAACTTGCACTCCGAATATACTTTATTAAAAACTATTTGGCTCTAGGCCGCTTATGCAAGGGCTAATCCCATACTACAGAGGTGACTTATATAAAATTTTTATATTAAATTAGGAAGGGAAGAAATGGTTGTGAAAATAAGTTCACCTCAAAGCAATAGGAGTGGGAGCTCGAGAGGGTTAAGCACTCTCTATCCCAATATGTAGTTTAAAGAGATAGAATTTTTACCAAGTGTCTTTTACATGTTAGAGGAAAGTTACATGGTAAAGGCTTCGAACCTGCCCCGAGAGTTAGACTGCTGAGCTAGCAAGAAAAGAAGTTATTAAAAGGCCATTACCTTATTGAAGAACTGCTGCCCGACGAAAGAGGCGCTTCCCGCCCCCTGCTACATAATTTACACTATGATAGATGTTACTGAAGTGGTCCGGAGACGCGAAAATCAGCAGTTTATATACCCTCGTGGAACATTCGAGACCATTCAAGAATAAGAACACCCGCCCACAAGCTTTTTATTGGACGGCCAAAAGATTACATGTCGAAACTTAAGAAGAAAACCAGGATTGGTGGGAAATTAATTACAGAAATTTGCGATTGGCCTAGTTCAAAATTGGCGGAAAGACAGGGTTAACATTGCCAACTTAAACAATGGCAGAAAGAAATTTAATAAGGAACCAACTTATAAATACTAAATTTCTTCAAAAAAATGTTCCTACACTTCGCACTAGAGTGCACAATTGTAGTTCTTAAGAGGTGCCATCTAGAAGAGAATGTTCACACTTCTTGCTACAGAAAAAACAAAAATACATCGAAAACGACACAGTTCAGAACACTTCAAAATTTACAAGTAGGGACATCTTCTGGGAAACTTGAGAATTAACACGGTAGTTGAAGTTCAGGCTTCCTCCAGTAGAGGAGTTTCAACTGGCGCAATGTTTGAATTAGCGGAGCGGAGGTGTACCGCCTGGTACAGACCTCCCCACCCCCAAAGGTCCCTCCAAGGGGTAACACAGAAGAACATAAACTTTTGTTTTAAAACAAGGTCCTAGTTATGCTGTTGAAATAGAAATGAATTGCAGAAGGATTTACAAACAAGTTTTCTTAAAATGATTGGATCCAGTTTCAAAATTCTTTGTAGTAACTTTTGAAGGAATGTCTTTATGCTTGTAGAAGTTGAATTCAGAAGGATAAACTTTTAATCCTTGAAAGTGAAGAAAAATTTTCTAAGGCCACCAAATATTGCAGCTGAATTCAAAAATGTACTAATTGTTGATATTAAATGTCCATGTAGCTGATTAAGTACATTAAATGTTCATTAAGTTTGACGGCCAGACCAGCCGCCGCTGCTTGTGTCCAGAGGAGGCCGCTCGGACCCCTCAAGTACCCTGAGATACCGCTCGCCCGCACTATGAGAGGAGTAGAGGAGTTGAAGCACGCCGCGCCCGCGGCGAACATACAGGTCGCGGGCAAGTTGCAGGTTGTGCGCCGCACATCAGCCTTGGCCGGGAGGAGGACTCCGGCTCGCCGTACACTGGTTGGCCTCACTGGAGAGGGGCGGGCCCATACCCCACCTCAGTGGCGGTACGGCGCCGCGCTGCTGCGGGGGCACTGAAACATTCAGATCACGGCGGCAGAATTTGTTGGACCATAATGATTTTAGGGTACAGGCTTTGTGGTGAGGTTGAGGGGCCAGCGGCGTGGAGATATTTATTTCATTCCAATTAGCCACAGTTTTATGTGAGCAGGAGACGGGAGCATGGTAATGGCCATGGCAAGGACAGGATGGCAGTTTAACTGGTCGGGGAAGGTGTACAATAAATGCTTAAATACAAAGAACCTGACTCCAAGGGCAGAAGGCCTCAAAATGAAACCCCCAAAAAATATAACCTTCCGAATTCTTTCAAAAATGTTAAAGCAAATATAAAATCAACTACGTTAGCGCGGAAGCTACACAGGTTTCACCTGCGACAGGTGAACCCTAAATATCCTCTCGGTGGTTGGATTGCTCAGCAATAAGGTAACGGGTGTAAGGAAATCGAGAATAATACACGGCCCATGAAATCTGGGGGCAAGCTTGCCCACGGGAACAAAATGTTTGACCATCACCTGGTCACCTACCTTCAAATTGGTGGGTCTCCGTCCACGATCATATCTTTCCCTAACCTTTTCATGAGACACTTTAAGATTGGCTTTAGCCTTCTTCCAAAGATCTTTAATATTATCAGGATCTATTGTCTCAGGTAGAATGTCACTCAGAGACCAAAGGTTAGAGTGCGGCGTGTTGGGAACAAACTTGAACATCAAAGAAGCTGGAGTAAACTTGTGACATTCATGAACCGCCGAATTCAAAGCAAAAGCTAACCAATGCAGGGACGTGTCCCACCTAGAATGATCTTCATGATGATAGGCAATCAGCGCCGACCTCAGATTACGATTAACCCTTTCGGCAAGAGATGGTTGGGGATAATAAGCAGAAGTAGTCACATGAGATATGGACAGATCAAAACAGAATTTACGAAAGAGATTGGACGTGAATGCTTTAGCATTGTCGGACACGATATATTGACAAGGACCAAAAGAAGCAAAGATTGAATTTAAACAAGTAATGGTGGACTGAGCGGTAGCCAGCTTAGTCGGGAATAACCATGAAAATCTTGTAAAACCATCTACACATACAAGGATGAACTTGTTGGCATTCCCTTTTGACTGGGGGAAGGGTCCTACGTAATCAATATACAGGCGTTCCATTGGGCGCGACACTTGATGAGAGGACAAAAGGCCTATCTTGGGAGACATGGTGGGTTTACTAAGCAAGCAAGATTTACAAGCCTTTACTAGTTCACGAATTTCACCGTCCATACCCTTCCAGATAAACATTTCACGGATCTTTCACGGGTTTTAAAGATGCCTAAATGCCCCCCTAATGGGGTCTCATGATAATACTTGAAGATCATTGGTACAAGAACAGCTGGAACTACAACTTTCATCATCTTATCATGCCTCGAAGGGCAACATAAAACCCCATTCCTCAGTACATAAGGGACAACATGTTCCCCAGAAGAAAGGGTTTCCATGATCGGAGCCAGCGTTGGATCTTCACGTTGATATTTCTCAATATCCCTAAAGAGCATGGGAGCATCTGTTAAGATGGCATTAACCTCAGATAGCATGGAGTCGGGAGGTGATGAACTATCGACCGATTCATGGGTCACGACGTCATTGGAAAACATACGGCTGAGTCCGTCTGCGACAACATTTTCAGTACCTCTGATATGCCTAACGCCAAATTGGAAGGCAGAAATTCGGATGGCCCAACGGGCTATACGACCAGTACGACGCGGCCTACCTAAGACCCAGCTTAGGGTTGATTATCAGTCTCCAAGTCGAATTTGACATGTTCCAAATAGAGACGGAACTTTTCTAAGGCAAATAAAACTGCCAAACCTTCAAGCTCATAGATGGAATACTTGGCTTCTTGAGCCGATAGAGTCCTAGAGACATAGGCGATGGGTCGCCTTCCTAGTTCAGTCCCTTGAAGAAGGACTGCAGCTACCGCCGACGACGACGCATCGGTTTGGACGATGAATTTCTTCGAGAAATCTGGCATAGCAAGGACAGGGGCATTACAAAGAGCTAATTTCAGGTCTGCAAAAGCGGCTTGTTGAGAAGGCCCCCACTCGAATTTGATGCCTTTCCTACGAAGAAGGTTCAAGGGCGCCGCTCTATTAGCGAAGTTAGGAATAAACTTCCTGAAGAAATTCACCATACCAATGAACCTGGCGATACCTTTAATGTCCTTGGGAGGTTTAAAATCACGGATGGCCTGCGTTCTAGAGTGATGGACTGCAACACCATCGGGCGACACAATATGCCCTAGGAATGACATGGAAGGCTTAGCGAAAGCTACCTTGGACAACTTCACAGTTAGCCCCGCCTTACGAAGGCGATTGAGAACTTTCTTTAGATGATCTAGATGTTCTTCAAAAGTCTCAGAAAATACGACGACATCATCAAGATAGTGGTACAAGTACTCAAATTTGATGTCGGAGAAGACCCTATCTAGTAGCCTCGTAAGCACAGCTGCTCCGGTGGGGAGCCCAAAAGGCACGCGGTTGTATTCATACAAATTCCAATCCGTGGCAAACGCTGTAAGATGTTTGGATTCTTCAGCCAGAGGAATTTGATTATAGGCTTGATTTAGGTCCAAGATGGTAAAGAAATTAGCTTTACGAAACCATGAAAAACAAGAATGAAGGTCAGGAAGGGACACAGATTGTAACACCACCTTCCGATTGAGAGCCCTATAATCAATGACAGGCCTGAAGCCACCTTGGGGTTTCGGGACTAGGAAAATAGGCGAAGAATACGCCGACTTAGAGGGCCTAATAATACCATCCTTTAACATTTGATCGATGATTTCTTTCAATGCCTTCATTTTAGGTGGAGATAGCCTATAAAGTGGAAAAAGGACAGGAATCGAATCCGTGACCTCAATTTTGTATTCAATAAGGTCAGTAACACCAAGAGTATCAGAGAACACCTCTGGAAACGACTGACACAACTTACGAATACTGTCAGCCTGCTCCTCAGGTAGATGTCTAAGGTCTAACAACATCTCATCCTGGGTAGGCGAAATAGATGAACACGATACAGAATTACACTTCAACAACTGGATTTTACAATTAGAATCAAATTTGAAAGTGCACGACCTACTCTGAAGATCGAGCACAAGACCAGTATGGGACATGAAGTCGGCTCCCAATATAATGGGGCAAGACAAATGCTTAGCCACAAACAATTTAACTTTCCAAGTAAATTTAGAAATACAAATTTTGACATTTAAGGAGCCTAAAATTTCTATTGGAGATGAATTAGCCGAAACATATTGAACAGAAGATGAGCAATAGTCAGGAAGTTTACAGATAGATTTCAATTTCGAATATCATTCAGCCGAAATAATAGAACAAACACTGCCAGAGTCTAATAGAGCTGTTACAGGTTCATTATTCACCTCAATTTTAAGAAAAGGTACAGGTGCGGGGGAATTCGCCGCAATCCTAAGACATTCCTTAGGGCCTTCAAAAGATAAATTTGAAGCGGGAGATTTCCCTGCAATTTTGGTGTGTTTACTTAGGGCTGAGCCTCGGGAAGGTGGGTTCGCCGACTCAGCCGAAGCCACTAGTCACTTATTATTATTGGCATTGATGGAAGTTGCACCAGAAGTTGAGCAGGAGGGGGTGCTATTCGAATTTGGGCAATTCTTGGCGATATGGGAAAACGCACCGCATTTAAAACAGCCTCGAGATGAACTGGCTTCATTATTTGTCCTACTTGATCTGATCAATGGACATTTGTTGCGAAGATGGTCAGGCGACCCGCAAGCGTAACATTTACGGAGTGTGATGGGTCGGCGAGGTGGAGGCCGAAAACTACTAGAGGATGGAGGGGGTTCTTTCGCGACACGCAAGGTATCGGCGTATCTAACTCCTTCCGCTGAGACGGCCATAGCCTCAAGCTCGGCGAAGGTTTGCGGACGCGACGCAAAACACAAGTATGATCTGTAAGGTGGTGAAATACCTTCTACAATAGCCTGAACAATTTGATCTTCCGGAAAATGAAGAGTAAACACCCTGGTATAAAATTTGATGTCCTGGATGAAGTCGGCAAGACTTTCGTCCAGACGCTGTACCCGATAGTAGTGTTTTTGAATAAGCGATGACCTAGCTCGAGCCGGAATGAAGTTTGCGAGAAGGTGTGCATGAAAGTTTTCAATAGATGACTGTTCAGCAATTGCCCTGACTATTTTGTCTGAGAGAACACCAATTGCATAGGGATAAATGATCTGCAAAATCTGACACGGAGAAAGAGAAAAAACAAGGGCATGATCCTGAAATTCAACTAAAAACCTTAAGAATGAAATAACTTCACTGGTAGAGTTAACCGAAAACTTAGAAATACCTCTGAGCAACATTGCTAATGGATGAGGCAAGCTGCTGAATCCGGGTGACATAGTAGGTAAAGGTTTAAGTGGCAAAGAAGCTAATTCAGAACGTACATTATTCAATGAGGTACGTCGTTTTGATTCATGGTCTAATGGGGCGGAGGTTTGTTGAACTCCTATCGATTTAGTACTTTCTTCCCCGGTGGGAGAACGGTCCTCGCTGGCTACGTTTACCGTAGCGGGTTGGTCGGTTTTGGGAAGAACTTCCCCAGTTAACAATTGGGTAACCTTACTGGACAATTCAGAAAGGTTTTCAAGAACCACACTAGCTTCCTTCCTCTGAATGTCATTCAACTTCATAGACAACAGATCGTTAACTCTATTAGAAAAATGAAATAACCTGGCTTGCACACGTTTAATTTGATTAGAAGAAGGGTCATTCTCTTCAAAAAAATCTAACTACAGATGCTAGCTCAGTAGTATTGTCAGTGATTGTGGACAGAGAGTCGTCAATTTCTTTCTCTCCCAAAGTGGGGATGGAAATGGGCAAATCAAGGGACTCTCTAAGCTTATTTGTGTCTACCGCAACCGTGCCTCCAGATTGCACATTTCTAATTGTTAATTCATAGATCAACTCCCCCTTGCGCAAATAGTTGAGACGGAGGACATCGCGAGGGCCGGGCATGATGACAAAACAATTTTGAAAAAAAAAGGAAAAAACAAAAAATTCCAGCAACTGAGAAAATTGTTAGAGTTCGAAAACAAAGCAATGTTTAGCCGTCAAAAGGGGCTAAATTGAGACCCATTCAACCACGCTCTGCTACCACTTGTTACCGTGGTTTGGTGGATCAGCAGAGGTGAAAGAAGGTGCTGGGATTAATAGGTCTCAATCTACGAAATTAAAGTTAATTTAAAATTTAACAAGGTTATATTTTCTTTTCAAGATCAAGAAATAACAAATATAACAGGTACTTAGTAGCCTAGCAACAAATCGAGAATGTACAATTACAGTGGTTACAGGATTTGGGCTCCGAGAGCCAGACACACAATTCTTGAGCTATAAGCCCAACTTGACCCATATACAAGATTCAACAAAGGGGCAGAAGACCCCAATCATGCCCAGGAGCTCTTGCTCCCAATTACACAGTAAAGCCTCCTCGAGGCACGCAGAAACAAATTTTTTGGGAAGAGCAACCCGCTCTCAAAGTTCCAGCCTATCAAAGGCCACGCCAAATTCCACCTTCAAGCTGTCCTCCAAGGACATAGACACAGGGGTAAAAACACCCAACCTACTGAGGCCTATTCACCAAAGAAACAGGACAATTACATGGCCCCAAAATACAAACTTGAGTGGAGGCGTAACTTGCACTCCGAATATACTTTATTAAAAACTATTTGGCTCTAGGCCGCTTATGCAAGGGCTAATCCCATACTACAGAGGTGACTTATATAAAAAATTTATATTACATTAGGAAGGGAAGAAACGGTTGTGAAAATAAGTTCACCTCAAAGCAATAGGAGTGGGAGCTCGAGAGGGTTAAGCACTCTCTATCCCAATATGTAGTTTAAAGAGATAGAATTTTTACCAAGTGTCTTTTACATGTTAGAGGAAAGTTACATGGTAAAGGCTTCGAACCTGCCCCGAGAGTTAGACTGCTGAGCTAGCAAGAAAAGAAGTTATTAAAAGGCCATTACCTCATTGAAGAACTGCTGCCCGACGAAAGAGGCGCTTCCCGCCCTCTTTCTTCAAAAAAAGGTTCCTACACTTCGCACTAGAGTGCACAATTGTAGTTCTTAAGAGGTGCCATCTAGAAGAGAATGTTCACACTTCTTGCTACAGAAAAAACAAAAATACATCGAAAACGACACAGTTCAGAACACTTCAACTTGAGAATTAACACGGTAGTTAAAGTTCAGGCTTCCTCCAGTAGAGGAGTTTCAACTGGCGCAATGTTTGAATTAGCGGAGCGGAGGTGTACCGCCTGGTACAATAATAATAATAATAATAATAATAATAATAATAATAATAATAATAATAATAATAATAATAATAAGGATAATAATAATAAAGCCAACTTTTGACAAGATTTAGTGGTGTCCCGTGTTTATTTTGTGAGAAAATGGTCACCTTTAAATGTGGTCGATATTTCATGTGCAAACTCATTATTTTACGTACCCACAGCATGACGGATTTGACTGTCCATCATTTTAAAATAATTTACCTCTCACACCGAGCCCTGTAGCATCACCTCTGCTGACTGTCAAGCAGACGGCTACCTACGTGTCTGGCGATACTCTCAGAAGGTCTCGTGGTTTTCTGTTACGTTTCTTCGTCCTAATCTGTTGGATAAATAAGATGAGACACCCGAAGTGCTGTCTCTTACCGTTTTCTAAGCTGAATACATTTAAAAACTCAATTTAGTTAATCGTTGGCTTACTTCTAAAACCTCGTATATGACAATGCTCTTCCTACCCATTATATTCCTTAAGACTGGTCACGCCTCCCAGTCACATATGTATATGTAGTCCATCAGAACAATTTTCGTAGTGTTCATTTTCCTATGCTGGCGTGTACAGAAAAATGGACCTTACCATACCGTATTGTAGGGATGTTGTTTTCAAGGCGAATTTTAGCACTCCTACAGTTTAAAACATTTAAGGTTCATTCTCCTTTACACACCAGCATAGGAAAAAGAACACTACGAAATTTGTTCTGATGGACTGTACATCCATATGTGGCTGGGAGGCTTGACCATTCTTAAGGAAGAAAATGGATAGGAAGTGCACTGGGAGATACAAGGTTTTAGAAGTAATCCAACGTAATTTTACATTTCAAATTTACTTTCAGCTTATTAGTTTATTCACTATCTGTTATACCGTTGTTGGCCGGTTAATTTGTATACAATGCTACGTAGTGGAGATGAGCTAGACCAGAAAAGACAGAGCACACCATTGTTGATCAATCATGCGAGTCTACTGTCAAAAAATGAGGGCAATCTGCTGGAGTGACTGAACGGATGTCTACATTTCTAGAAAACAGAACTCAGAGAATTAGAATAGTTGAACCATTATCTGATCCTCTTATGCTTAAGAGAGGTGTCCCGCAAGACAGAATTATTACAGCTTTATTCTCTCTTGTATATAAATTCTATAAGTAAAGAAATGGAAACACTATTTTGAGGAAGGTGTTACACTGTTTAGAATAGTAAATCAATTACATGATTTGACGACTGCAAAGAGACCTCGAAAATATTGTGAGATGGACAGCAGATAACGGTAAGTCCGGTTGTAAGGTTCACTGTGTTGATACGGTGAAAGTACATCTTGGAGATCATTGTTAAGTACCAAGGTGTTAACATAAGGGAAGATTTTCGTTGGGATAATCACATTATTAGGGTATTTAGGGGGGGCAGTAAGGATGTAAAGAAGAGGGAGTATACGTCTCTGATGAGACCTCAATTAGAGTATGGTTTCAGTGTATGGTATCAACTGGCAGAGACCTAAAGGGAAGCATCAAGATAATATATTTTGGGTGATTCCCAACAAAAGAGTGGTTTTAGGAAACTGTTCCAAATTTTGAACCGGGAAAACTTGGGAGTAAGGATATGAGCTGCTCGAATAAGTGGCTTGTTCCCAACTGTCAGTGGAAGGATCGTGTGGAATGATATAAGTAGGCGAACAATGTTGAGTGGTGTTTCTAAAATTAGGAAATAATAATAATAATAATAATAATAATAATAATAATAATAATAATAATAATAATAATAATAATAATAATAATAATAATAATTGCTTCACGTCCCACTAACTACTTCTAAAATGAGGAAAGATCGCAGTATGAAGACAAAGTTGGAGTTCAAGAGGACAAATTGGAAAAACATTCGTTTATAGGAAGAGGAGTTAAGGAATGGAATAATTTACCGAGGGAGGTGTTCTGTAAATTTCGAACATCTTTGAAATTAAGAAAAGGCTAGGTAAACAAGTGATAGGGAATCTGTCGTCTCGATGTCTGCCTTAAAAGCATATCAGTGATTTATTTATTTATTTATGTATTTATTTATTTATTTATTTATTATTTATTTATTTATTTATTTATTTATTTATTTATTTATTTATTTATTTATTTATTTATTTATTTATTTATTTATTTATTTATTTATTTATTTATTTATTTATTTATTTATTTATTTATTTTTGAGTTAGGGTATAGTAAGCCATCATAATATGTATGAATACATATTATGTAGTTTTCTTCCAATTCGGCGATATTAGGATATTGAACGTAATGGAAGTCTTTCATTCCCCCTCTTTCGACGATTCCCTTTTAGTTAATATTCTCCTTCTCCTGTCAATGAACACCGTTATCTTCCAGACCATTATCACCTGATGAACACACGGTTTCAGTCGCGACAATAACAAGAACAATCTGCCCCATCGATATTTAACGCGTTAC
Source organism: Anabrus simplex (assembly GCF_040414725.1). NCBI lineage: Eukaryota > Metazoa > Arthropoda > Insecta > Orthoptera > Tettigoniidae > Anabrus > Anabrus simplex. The sequence goes on along the minus strand of NC_090266.1, from coordinate 691,111,346 downwards.
CAGGGCGATTGAAGAATATTCCCACGACTGCGATGCTCCCTGCTGACGGACTTAGCAATGAATACCTCTGTTACCGTAACCCGTGCGGTAAACTTGTATCAGATTCAATTGAAAAGAAATTAGTTTTCTATAATTATTGTTATGTCCACTTTTTAGATAGAACTAAAATTGCCAGATTGTGAAAAAAATTAATAAGTGTGAATATTTTCGTTATTATTCCTAGCGTGGTTAAAGCGCATCGAACTTAGATGGAAAATTACACTTTGTTCTACTTTATTATATAAAATTTCCTATTCGGCAAATATTAAAGGAGAAATTTTGCATTTCATGCTTTGGCCTCTGTCATATTATCGCTACGCCACAGTACGGAGTGGTCAACCAAACCCTTAAAATTCCTGAAGATCCTCAGTCCAACTAACTTTGCCAGTCCTTAAGGTCGATACTGCTCTGCTTGCTATCCACTTTTCAGCAATGTAAAACGAGCCAGCCTTGCACAGGAAAATCGACTATATGCAATCTTCTTTCCAAAATGAAAGGACCACTCCACAAAAATTCTGTCTATGGCATGATGTTGTAATACAAGTACCGCTAACACGATCAAGTTATTAGGTTGTGCAAAGTGATTTATTTTGATAAAATTTAAGTGAACAATGTAAAACATGAACCAAGTGTACGCATGGAAATTACGTGTGGAAGTGAAAGGGGAATGAATAAGGAACGAGCTTCGTGTGAGCATTTTGGATGAATCGATTACGTACCGGTGAAGTATATGAGATCTGAAAATGGATCCACGGTCCCAATCATGCTCTACTCACATATATCTGAAGGTATTCACTGCTTCATTGTACGTATGTACGGCAGAGTGTCTCCTTTGAGACGGTTACATAGTGTTATTGTAAGCATTTATGCTGCATGAATTCCACAGCTATACTCATGTTCATAAAAACCAGAACACTTTGAAAGACTAGAGATAGGAAGTTTATATTCATATAACATGTGCACCAGTATGTTCTGAACAAATGATTAGCATTTGAACCATGTCGGCCCTCGGGTTCAAGGTCCACATCGATATTTCTGCGCACCAGCACCGATTGATAAAATGTGCCTGCGGCTCTCGTTGTCCATATAAACCGAAAGTAATGGATCCGTATGACTTGAGCAGACGTGCAGGATACCTCACAGAAGTATGCGAGAACCGAACCGTCAAATGAGTGAGTTTGAAAGAGGGCGCATTATTGGCATGAGAGAACGTGATGCATCCATCCGGGAAATAGCTGCTCGTGTGGGACGAAGTGTGTCGGCAGTGTAACGGGTGTGTACAGAATGGTTCACAGAAGGCCGTAGAACATGACGAGATGGGTCTGGTCGTACCACCCAGACCACCCCTCGAGAAGATTGACACCTCATACCAATGGCACTGCAGGACAGATCTGCGTCCTCCTCGTCTCTGGCACAACAGTGGAACAGTGTAACACATCATACACTATCACGAGTAACAGTCCGTCGCCGCTTATTACGGTCTGCGTTACCGGCGCGTCGTCCACTTCTCCGCCTACCTTTGACTAATGTGCCTAAACATGCTAGAGTGCAATGGTGTATGGAACGACGTCACTGGGGACAGGAATGGCAGCAGATAATGTTTGCGGACGAATCCAGGTTCTGTTTGTTTGAAAATGATGGCCGTATCTTGGTTCGCCGCAGACAGAGGGAGAGACATCACATTGACTGCATTCGCACAAGACATACGGCGCTAACTCAAGGCCTTATGGTGTGGGGTGCTATTGGGTACAACCGCAAATCACAGTTGGTGCGTGCCCATGGCACTGTGACCAGTTTGACCTACGTGAATGACATCCTGCGACCCGTAGCCATACCCTTTCTGCATGACACCCCAGACGCCATATTTCAGCAGGACAATGCGCGACCACGTGTTGCTGAACGAAAACGTGCCTTCGTGTTGTCACAGAATGTCATACTGTTGCCTTGGCCCACCCGATCACTGGACTTGTCGCCAGTCGAAAATGTGTGGGATATGGTGAAAGGACGGGTGCGGCGCTGTGACTCAATACCAACCACCAAAGATGAACTGTGGAACCATGTGAACGCAGCATGGATGGCTATACCCCAGGACGCAATTCGCGCCTTATACGCATCGATGCCATCACTCATGGAACGAGTTATCTGTGCCCATGGAGGACCAACTGCCTACTAAGCAACAGGACACATGCTGAACCTAGGTGACTGAAATGCTAATCGTTTCTGCAGATCATACTAATGAACACGTCCTGTGAATATGAATTTCCTATCTCTAGTCTTTCAAGGTTTTCTGCCTTTTACGAACATGAGTATATTAACAAAGTTCATAACAATACGCTACCAATAGTATCGAGAGGGTATCAGTTAGAGGAATGAATGAAGTTCCATCGTGTTCATTTACTCGCGTAATGGGAACGAACATAATTGCTTTTTAATGACGTATTCCAGTGACGGGTATGTTACTCACCTATGGAGATACACGACTGAATCCATTAGAGTCGCTATGCCTGTATCACAGGAGATTTCATGACATAAGAAAAATACATTCTGGAACCTTTAGCGACGTTTGTGTTCAACTAGATAATTTGGAAGGAGACCTCCTATAAGATACTCCGCTATAACGTCTGATCATAATAAAGAGACTCTTTTAGACTCAAACCGGAATATCCCTCACGTTGGTACACAGGCACTTACACTAGCTGAGCAACTTCATTCGGTCATCTGTTATGTGAGTATTTTCTGTCTGTTAGGTCATTAACCCGAGGGCGTGTTTTCACTCATTCAACAGCACTACACTACACAATACCGATAGTATTGGGAAAGTATCAGTTATAGTAATGAATGAAATTTTATCGTGTTCATTGACATTAAATTCTGTTACACAACTGGATGGTCATTTAATTGTTCCACATGGGAAGTGGAATACTTCAACTTCGACTGTCCATTTGTGTATAGTAAAAGATCCACTGTACTATAAGAGCGAAATAAAGAGATGAAGGAGGGGCAGCTTAGAAAGAAATAGAGTTTGGAATGGTTGTGGAAGTAAGGAGTGATTGAAGAAACTTCCCAGAAAAATCAATTAAAGCGAGGAAGTTAGTTAAAGATAACACGTTGAAAGCATACTTGGCACTCATATTAATTTTAGCGAAAAATGGAAGGATATGTAAAGGCACTTCAAGGCAGAAACAGGTTTTACGAAGGACATTCTAGGAATCATTCACGAACAAGGGAAGATTATACGTGAGGATTTACAGAAGGCAGAAGTATTTAGTCACCAGTATGTGAAGATAGTTCTATATAAGTATAATGTTCAAGTAGAGAAAGTGAATAGTAGTGAAGCTCTAGAATTTACATATAATACTAAAGATATTCAAAAATAGGTTCAAAATTTGAAAAATAAAAAATCAGCTGAAATGTATAAGATTACTGGGCATATACTGAATGTAGTGGATTGGGATATAGTATCATATATTGTACCCACTCAAAGCCTGAGTCCCAACCAGCATTTATCTCAGGGAGTGTTACGGTCCGAATCTATCGCAACTAATACACAATAAACAAATATTTTGAGATATAAGATCTCAAACTAAATGTAAGGGCGCCATCCAATCAGTACTACAGGGTTGAACGGGACACTCTAATCTTTAACTTTAAGGCTCATCATAAAACACACAAATTATATATATTCAGATCAAAGGAAAATTATGAAGGCTCCGTCCTAGGAATGGGGGCGGATATTTAAACGGTCACCGAGGGTTTACTATTCTACAAGAACAAGAACCTGGAACTGTTTCCTTGCAAATGCTAAAGGAGCATTTTATTTAAGTAAACAAAATACTTTTTACACACAACAAAATCTGTTGACCCTTGATTTGCAGGTAATTTGGCAAATTATTCCTGAAAATGATTACATAATATTTATCACCTTTGACCACCCTCCATTTGGGTGGTGGAACCGTTGATATCTATGGTCATGGACCAATTACCTGTTGGCTAAGTGGGCGCGATCACATGGACCATGTTATCGCCTCCACTTTGATTGAGATGAGACCAACCCGGGAAACTACAAACTCTCCCCGGGTTCCTAACCAAGATATGCTCATCGTTAGTTGAAGGAAACGACAAACCGACTACAACCTAATGGTCCAGATGTAGGGATTTGCCTTCATTTTACAACTATTAACTTAACTTATTATTCACAACAACGTGACATTATTACGTTAATTCGTCAGCTGACTTCCCTAGTATCATGCATCATCAGCATCCGAAATAATAAATTAAAAATAAAAATAATAAAAAATATTATTATTATTATTATTATTATTATTATTATTATTATTATTATCAACATTATTATTAATAGTGGAGATCGTGATTATCGTAACCCGTAATCATCCTCGCTATAATACTTCAACTTCTCGCTCTTATTATTCTTATCTGAAATAAAAAAGTAGCTTCCTTTTTTTATACTTCAAATATTATTATTATTAAAGTGGTTTGAACATTTCAAATTTTTCATTTCAACTCCCAACATCATCATTATGTCCAAAATTTAAAAAGTAAATTCTTCTTCTTCTTCTTCAAATATTTTTTTAAATTATTATTATTATTATTATTATTATTATTATTATTATTATTAATTTAAAAATAATAATTTCGCTTCTTACACGGTAGTCCACTCTCAATATGTTTAACGCATAACCCCGTTTACAATTCCAATTTATTTTGGCACTAATCAATCAAGACATGATTCACATGGAATATTAATATTATTATTCTTTCGAGAATTTTTATTTTTACTCCCCATCTTTATAATTTAGTCACATACGTTTTCTCCCAAACAGAAATCACCAAGATCCGAATTCACATCGGTCGGGACATAATAGTGTTCGAACCCGCAACCTTATTTTCGTACTGTCGTTAATTCATGGAGACCATATGCTCCTAAGACAATTCTCAAATCCCATAACACCTCACAGTTGGGCAAATACCTCCAATCTCTGCAAGTGTTAAGTTATTCCTTCCTTTTCCATTTTGAAGTCCATTTATCCATCGGAACGCTTCAAAACATTTTTATTAATTAACCCTCGGTACGTGGACTCTCTTCTGCCACTCATATCACCGGTATAGAAATACAACCTCTATGTGGGCCTTAAGATCCATCTATATCTTCATCAACATCAGTACAATTCGCTTTCATTTCGGGCCGGATTTCTGTCCCACAAAACTCCAAATCTCAACTTTTGGCTCAAATCACTCTGGGCCTCAAACATAGCGTGACCATATTATCAAAATGCCTATCTCGTTTCTACCAAAATTATTTATGATTATTATGGAGTCCAAAAACGTTAAATCAACAACTAGTGTTAAAATCGGATTCAATGCCCAAATTAAATATTCATGCCACGTACTATCTCCACATTTAAATTACTTTTATTTGCAATCATTCTATCCAACTAGGCCCGTGCCTTTATTCTCAAAGATTATTATTAAACACGCCTTTACACATTACCCAATATTAACGTAATACTTCGACACTTGTACAGATTATTATTATTATTTTGTCCACTGGCGAACTTCGCGATATTTACAAACAAATCAATGGACCTCATTCCGTCCCACAACAATTTAAATCACTTGGCAACCCTACCTCTGGATTATCTTAACAACATGCCTTAATATCTATAAAATTTCCGATAACGGAAAAACACTTTCGAAGCACTTCTAAATGAATAATAACATTATATTTACCTGAAACGTGCTCCATATCATATCAAACAACTCAAGCACTTGAATGAACAAATAAACCCTACTCTACTCTATTAAATAATCAAAATTATGATGAGTGCTTGATCTAATTATGTACATATTAATTTGTCCCTTTGTCTATCTATCTTTGAATATAACTGAGCCAGAAACGGCTCGTTTCACAATCAAGTTACCATGATAAAATAATATGATTTCCTCCCACTAACGATAGCAATCTACAAATATTTTAAAAGGTTACTCATCTCTGCCCTTGTAGTCTGCTAAACCCGGACAAGGAGCACAGGCCCCGTCCAGTCTTAGCCCTGCATCCTACTGGTTTTCATGCCAGCTTGAAGAAGTAATCCAATGCACTTTTCAGATTTACACATATTAATTTTCAAGATTTAAAATTTTAACATTTTAACAAATTTACACACACTAATACTGAACTGAAACTTTACACTTCTGGCCTTTATCTGACCCGCCTAATTCATACACATATTATTCATTCCTTCCCCGGCACTAAGGAACTGGTGACACCTCGATATCACAATCAAACGGCCTGGCGCGCACTTGATTTTCCCGTCTCACGTCCGCGTAGCTGACCAAGTATCAGTTTATAATCGACTATTACTAGGTGAAATACATCGAACACTCGTGACCGTTCTCACGTAACGTACTTCCTAATCCGTTGGTAGAATCTCACACTCCGTAAGTTATGCCTCACTGAGTCCTGTAACTATTTGAAACACTTCATACTAGTATACTGCTCAAGACTGTAATATGAGCTACATCACGTTATGAATCACTGTACTATGTAACAATATAAATACTTCGAACCCTACTCGAGTAAGTACACACACGCACCCCTGGCGTAATCACGGCTCGAACAAAATATCAGAAGTTGTCACGCACCCCAGGCGTGGTATCAGCCCGAACACTTTGTCAAAAGTAGTCCTCAGTCCTTGTCCACGACCTCATATTTATACTTGTATCCCCTCTCTTCCGAGTTCACGGGAGGTCATCTTAGGACGCGCAGCCCCGATATCTTCATACGACAATTTGCGGTTCGGCCCGTGGCTTAAATATGGGATTCAATGATGTAATTATGTTCTCAAAGGCTCTATACCAATTCTCAACTAATATCGTTCGCTGGTAATTGATATATTTTTGCGAATTTAGCTGCCGTATCCCGGCCTGGGATTTCGCGCTATATTGTGGCGTCCCTTGCCTCCAGCCAATCAGCGAATAGCGTCCATGAATTCTCAGAATTAGGCCAATCAATCTCCCTCAGTTAGTGACTTTTAATAACTTTTATTACTTGGTTAGGCTTATAAATTCCACCTGATTCCGAATGTATAACTCACTTCCTTCTCTAAATTTAATCCGTGGAGTTCAGGTTTCTCGTGCTTCTTACAATACGAAGTTGGCGTACCTGCGACTGGTCGATGAATTTTACTATTGGTCCACATAAACCACGGAACCGGGAAGGCTCATATTGTTTTTTTCAAGTGCCAACCTCGCGTTCAACTCCCGCTAGTACATGGAGATACCCCTACGTCATTTCTAAGAATTTTCCGCACGACCCGATGCGTTGTTGCCGCTACCAATTCTGCCTGGGGCTATGAAAACTTTGGCAACAAATTATCCTCTTTCTTTCCTCGTCGTCACAATTTCTGAGAATTCTAATTCTGTCACTCATTGTGTTTCTTAATCTTATTGGAGACAACAGTCTGTGGCAGGTTTCACCATACCATCTCGGCCTGGCCTGCTCTTACTGTACGTACAGTAAGATATTCTTTATTCTGAAAATGAAATATACACTGACTGACAGTGACAATGCAACACCAAGGAGGAGTGGTTCGAAAGGGATGAAAGTTGGGGAAAAACAGAGACGGCACGGACGAATAATTGATGTTTATTTCAAACCGATATGCAGGTTACACAATGCGCACGGCATCGACTCAGTAGGATGTAGGACCACCGCGAGCGGCGATGCACGCAGAAACACGTCGAGGTACAGAGTCAATAAGAGTGCGGATGGTGTCCTGAGGGATGGTTCTCCATTCTCTGTCAACAATTTGCCACAGTTGGTCGTCCGTACGAGGCTGGGGCAGAGTTTGCAAACGGCGTCCAATGAGATCCCACACGTGTTCGATTGGTGAGAGATCCGGAGAGTACGCTGGCCACGGAAGCATCTGTACATCTCGTAGAGCCTGTTGGGAGATGCGAGCAGTGTGTGGGCGGGCATCATCCTGCTGAAACAGAGCATCGGGCAGCCCCTGAAGGTACGGGAGTGCCACCGGCCGCAGCACATGCTGCACGTAGCGGTGGGCATTTAACGTGCCTTGAATACGCACTAGAGGTGACGTGGAATCATACGCAATAGCGCCCCAAACCATGATGCCGCGCTGTCTAGCGGTAGGGCGCTCCACAGTTACTGCCTGATTTGACCTTTCTCCACGCCGACGCCACACTCGTCTGCGGTGACTATCACTGACAGAACAGAAGCGTGACTCATCGGAGAACACGACGTTCCGCCATTCCCTCATCCAAGTCGCTCTAGCCCGGCACCATGCCAGGCGTGCACGTCTATGCTGTGGAGTCAATGGTAGTCTTCTGAGCGGACGCCGGGAGTGCAGGCCTCCTTCAACCAATCGACGGGAAATTGTTCTGGTCGATATTGGAACAGCCAGGGTGTCTTGCACATGCTGAAGAATGGCGGTTGACGTGGCGTGCGGGGCTGCCACCGCTTGGCGGCGGATGCGCCGATCCTCGCGTGCTGACGTCACTCGGGCTGCGCCTGGACCCCTCGCAAGTGCCACATGTCCCTGCGCCAACCATCTTCGCCACAGGCGCTGCACCGTGGACACATCCCTATGGGTATCGGCTGCGATTTGACGAAGCGACCAACCTGCCCTTCTCAGCCCGATCACCATACCCCTCGTAAAGTCGTCTGTCTGCTGGAAATTCCTCCGTTGACGGCGGCCTGGCATTTTTAGCTATACACGTGTCCTGTGGCACACGACAACACGTTCTACAATGACTGTCGGCTGAGAAATCACGGTACGAAGTGGGCCATTCGCCAACGCCGTGTCCCATTTATCGTTCGCTACGTGCGCAGCACAGCGGCGCATTTCACATCATGAGCATACCTCAGTGACGTCAGTCTACCCTGCAATTGGCATAAAGTTCTGACCACTCCTTTTTGGTGTTGCATTTGCTCTGTCAGTCAGTGTATATTCCTCAATAATTCATCATAATTGCATGACGCTTATCACACCCCCACCAGGGCGCATTATTAAGTACTTATTTGATTGGTGATTTATTATAATGGCCCCAGTGTACAGAGGGAAGGCCGGTAAGCATAAAGCGGAAAACTACTGGCCAGTAAGTTTGACATGTGTTGCATGTAAACTCTGGGAAAGCATTGCCTCTAATTATATTAGGCACGTTTGGAAAATCACTAACTGGTTTGTTAGGAGGCAGTTCGAGTTTGGGAAATGTGGTTCCAGTGAGGCTCAGTTTGTACTATTCGAGCAAGGTATAGCTGATATTTTAGATTTAGGAGGTCAAATGGACTGGATAGACATTGACTTATGATAGGGTAGATCATGGGAGGCTATGAAGAAATTGAGAAAATTTGGACTATGCATAAGAATGATTGAATGGGTGGCTAACTTTCTATGAAATACAGGGTGTCTCAAATCTTTTGGATCAAAATGAAACAGGTGATAGCGGATCCACAACCGATTATATTGAGATAGGGAACCAATGGTCGTAAATACATATTTATTGTGTTACGGACGAACACAGCGTGCACCACATAACAACAACATAGCTCATAGTAATTGTTCAAAGTGATGAATGCCAGCCTAAATGCATGCATGGCAACAGCGTATGAAGTTCTTCCACAATCTCTCAAAGATCCCTGGTGTTTGTTGTACCAGGAGAAAGGCAGCTTTGACCCAAGCAAACAGGCATCCATCCGTTTCCACGGGGGTTTCATGCACCAACGACTTGACGTAACCCCAGAGGAAACAGTCCAGGGGTGTGAGATCCGCCGATCGTGCTGGCCATGGGACAGGACCTCCCCTTCCAATCCAACGATGAAGGTAGGTGTTGTTCAGGTGCTCTCTGACATTAGCATCGAAGTGTACAGGTGCACCATCGTGTTAAAAACCACATCCTTTCACGGACAACAAGGGTTAGAGTCTCCAGGAACTGTGGCAGCACTTCTCACAGGAGCATTAGGTAACGTGGACCAGTCAAACGGGGAGATAGCAAGTAAGGTCCTGTTAGGTGATCATGGACAATCTCCGCCCATACTTTGACAGAAAATCGTTGCTGGTGGCCACCGATATGGGCGGCGTGGAGATGGTCCTCACTCCAGACATGACTGTTGCGGCTGTTGAAAACACCATCACGGGTGAATGAGGTCTCATCCGCTGAACAATACAAACTGTACAAATTTCTTCCCTACAGCACTTCGGTGGATAATCCATTAACAGAAGTGAACACGGGGCTCAAAATTCGTTGGTCCCAGTGCTTGCACACGTTCTTTATGATAGGGGAGTAATACCTGTTTCACCAGTACTCTCCATACTGTATCCCTCGAAGTGTGCGTTTCACGGACAAGTTGACTGGTGCTTATTGCTGGGTGGTCATTGACACGATCCAACACCATATCCTCCAAGTCTTGTGTTCGGACGTGTCTTTGGCGGGAACCTTGGCCTGCTCTCTGTGGCGTGAACGACCCCGTCTCTCGTAAGTTTGTATCAACGGAGATTCACTTCTTCCAATTAGGACGACGCCTGTTGGGAAAGCGCTCTCTGTACATTCGTGCTGCTTTACGGGCACTACATCCTGCATGTCTGCCAACTCTCGTGACGAGTAACGTTCCATATTTGACTACGCGTCATGCACTATACACAGTAACACACCTCATCATGGACACATCAAAAGCTGTCTGATGCAATCCACAACTGACACCATGGATAGTGTTGTGCGTGCGCCACAAGTTAATGCGATGGTGCGATGCATGCGGTCGTCAAATGACACACGATCCAACACCATATCCTCAAAGACTGGTGTTCGGACATGTCTTTGGCGGGAACCTTTGCCGGCTTTCTGTTTCTCTCAAAGTTGGTGTCCACGAAGATAAACTTCTTCCAATTAGGACGACGCCTGTTTGGAAAGCGTTATCTGTACATTCGTGCTGCATTAAGGGCACCACAATCTGAGTTAAGTAGTGTACAGTACGTCAGTTTGGTGGTCAGGTGTGTACGTTGTTTATCAGCCACTACCTGTTCCAGTGTATAACAGACACCCGGGATCGTTGCGAGAGTGCGGCAGAACTGCTTGCGCCGTTTCAATACATGCATTGAGACTGGCGGTCGTCACCTTGAACAATTACTATGAGGTACGTTGTTGTTATGCGGTGTACGCTGTGTATTAATATACCTAACACAATACATATGCATTTCCGACCATCGTGTCCCTATCTCAATATAATCGATTGTGGACACACTATCACCTACTTCAATTTGACCCAAAAATTTGAGACATCCTGTATATCTAATAGAACAACAGAAGGTGAAGCAATATTTGTTCCTGTAAGGATAATGGGGGGGTACCGCAAGATGGTATCATTGAACCTTTATAATTGTATTGTATATGCCGAGTGATTCCGCTGCGCCTGACGTTTTGTGTTATTCTATCTATCTACTAAAGGTTTCATTCCCCACCCTGAAGGGGAGGGGCGGGCCACCCTGAAGGTAACGTCTTCACTCTGGCCAGGAGTTTCGGCAGGTTGGAGAAGGAGTAATGGTGTGGGGAGGAGGGTAATTGATGTATGGAATTGGGAGGTGTGTGCGGATAGTATTTAATTATCGGGGATATGTACAAGGATTAAATATTCGGAGGAAAGTGCAAGGGTGAGCAGGGAAAAGGTGAAGTGCAAAGCTGGGAAAGATGAAGGTTAGAAGAGAGGTCTTGGGAGGAGATGCAAGGTGAGGGGATGGAGGATGGCTGTGATATTACAAAGAGAAATGATAAGAAAGCGAAGAAGATCGAATATCGGAAGAGGTGGGGGAATGAAACTAGGTTGGGGAGGGGGTTGACCAATTTGTGGGAAAGGTGGAATAGGAAGGGCGGCTGGCCGGGGGTGAAGATGTGAAGTAGCTGAAGGGAAGCGTGATACGAGCGCCGGTACGGATGTGATGTTGAACGTCGTTGGCACTAGGAAGCTGGAGCCGCACCATATAAGTAGGGCCGTTGGTGTTTTGGATGCGAATCGCGCGTCGGGCGGGAACGCCGTCCGCGTGGAGTTCCTGTAGGATGGCCCGTTCAGAGATGTCAGGTGGAATCCCGCGTAGGACGCAACTAAACGTGGCATGGATGGATGGCGGTTGCTGCAGTGGCGATGGTGGTGAGGCGTCGGCTGCTGCGGAGTTTTCTTGTAGAGGCGACGATGATGGAGCTGTGGTGGTCGAAGTCAACGGGGGGGGGGGGAAGTGTGGCGAGGTTGTGGTGGTCATGAGTAATGAGAGGGATGAGGACATTACTGGTGAAGGGTGACAAGTTGTGACAGTGGTGATGTGGAGTTGAGAACTGGTATATGCGGTCGCCATAGTGGTCGTGGGTGTAGGAGTTGTTGAGAAGAAGGATGATGGTGGCTGAGGCAATGTCCGGGATAGAGACGCGTTGAAGACTGGAACAATAGATGGATCCGAAGAGAGCTGGTCTTGGATGCACGACGGAGGTGGCACCACTGCGTAGGTCTTATGGCGAATTGTCGCTCCGGAGGCGAAGAGACGTTGCAGGGCGTCCTCTCCCGGGAGATGTACCAAAATCTATGATGTTGGAGTAGAAGTGAGGTCATCCATCAATCGGTAGGCGTTGTAAGCTGCGACGTCAGTTGTACGAAGGTCTTGGTAGATGACATCTTCAGAGATGATTGGATCTATTCCGGGGATTAGGCAGTAAGACATGGTGGTTTGGGAAGGCCGACTGCCAACGAGGCGTCAGCCTATATGCTATTTGTGGTCGGCTGGGTAGCAATTAAATTTGAGGGTTACCCGGCCGAGCAAAAATCTTAGAGGTACTGTGCCGAAGCGAAGAAATGCGTGTTAGCGAGGTTTCCCTTGCACCAGGCGAGAAGCGATGTGATGTGCTGTGTCGTCGACGTACGTTGTGTTATTAGGCATCCCAACGAATGGTGGTGGTGTGATTGTCGTTCTCCTTTGCCGTAAACCTAGCCAAAATCGCCTTTAACCACCTACTGCACCATCACAGCAACATCTTTGCAAAAACATGTATGCTGCAGATATTTAAACAATGCATCAAACCGGTATACGTTTATGTATAAAGTACTTGCCAATAATAAGTTTTTATTAGGTTATGAAATGAACGCTAAGAACGATGACATACTAATAGAAAAATGGTATGCATTTGTGAAGCGGTAGTAGTTGTCAACCTAGTACGCTTTTCGGTGAAACACTGGCTGGAATCGCCGTGGTGTCATAGGTTAAGTGTGGTGCTGCTAATACAACTGTGGTTGATAGGTGGGTTCGAATACCACTTGAACAAGTGATATTTTATTTAGACTTTGTAAGTACTTCGAGAATTATAAAAAAACAGCTATATGAATACCCTCACGTCGTGAGTAATTAACGAATTTATTTATTTATTTATTTATTTATTTATTTATTTATTTATTTATTTATTTATTTATTTATTTATTTATCCTTATTCTTCTTAGTCCGTTTACCATCCAGGGTTGGTTTTTCCCTCGGACTCAGCGAGGGATCCCACCTCTACCGCCTCAAGGACAGTGTCCTGGGGCTTCAGACTATGGGTCGGAGGATACAACTGGGGAAGAGGACCAGTAGCTCTCCCAGGCGACCTCACCTGCTATGCTGAACAGGAGCCTTGTGAGGGGATGGGAAGACTGGAAGGGATAGACAAGGAAGAGAGAAGTAAGCGGCCGTGGCCTTAAGTTGGGTACCATCCCGGCATTTGCCTGGAGGAGAAGTGGGAAACCACGGAAAACCACTTCGAGGATGGCTGAGGAGGGAATCGAACCCCCTCTACTTATTTGACCTCCCGAGGCTGAGTGGACCCCGTTCCAGCCCTCGTACCACTTTTCAAATTTTGTGGCAGAGCCGGGAATCGAACCCGGGACTCCGGGGGTGGCAGATAATCACACTAACCACTACACCACAGAGGCGGACATTTATTTATTTATTTATTTATTTATTTATTTATTTATTTATTTATTTATTTATTTATTTATTTATTTATTTATTTATTTATTTATTTATTTATTTCGACATTGTCCTAGGCCATCATGGCCGCTTACGTGAATATTTCGCAAGCAGGGTTGGACGAGGACTGAATGGTTGGGGGTTTGAATACGTTTGACTGTGCAACAGCCTGTCAGTGCGGTAAGTGTTCGAATAGATGGCCTTCTGCAGTAATACACGTTTCTGTACACCGTTGAACTGACTTTCGGGCTCGTTGTAGTACTGTCGGTGTTTTTTCTTTCTTTCTTTCTTTCTTTCTTTCTTTCTTTCTTTCTTGATCTTCTTTCCCTCCAGGGTCGGTTTTTCCCTCGGACTCAGCGAGGGATCCCACCTCTACCGCCTCAAGGGCAGTGTCCTGGAGCTTCAGTCTCTGGGTCACCGAGCTCGATAGCTGCAGTCGCTTAAGTGCGGCCAGTATCCAGTATTCGGGAGATAGTAGGTTCGAACCCCACTATCGGCAGCCCTGAAGATGGTTTTCCGTGGTTTCCCATTTTCACACCAGGCGAACGCTGGGGCTGTACCTTAGTTAGGCCACGGCCGCTTCCTTCCCACTCCTAGCCCTTTCCTGTCCCATCGTCGCCATAAGACCTGTGTCGGTGTGACGTAAAGCAAGTAGCAAAAAAATGTCTCTGGGTCGGGGATACAACTGGGGAGTATGACCAGTACCTGGCCCAGACGGCCTCGCCTGCTATGCTGAACAGGGGCCTTAGAGGGGGATGGGAAAATTGGAAGGGATAGACAAGGAAGAGGGAAGGAAGCGGCCGTGGCCTTAAGTTAGTTACCATCCCGGAATTTGCCTGGAGGAGAAGTGGGAAACCACGGAAAACCACTTCCGGGATGGCTGAGGTGGGAATCGAACCCACCTCTACTCAGTTGACGTCCCGAGGATGAGTGGACCCCGTTCTAGCCCTCGTACCACTTTTCAAATTTCGTTGCAAAGCCGGGAATCGAACCCGAGCCTCCGGGGAGGGGAGTCAGCTGATCACACTAACCACTACACCACAGAGACGTACATTGTCGATGTTACGGATTCATATTATTCCGTAATAAGGTTGCGAAGGCTTCCAGGATCATCCGGGTGCTGAGCGTACACTACATCCTTCAAGTAGCCCCGTAGGAAGAAGTCCAGTGGAATCAAATCTAGCGATATAGCAGAGTAGGTGACAGGTACCACCCTTCCTATCCATCGACTAGGGTGTGTATCAGTTAGGTGATTGCGAAGATGTGCTGACATGTGAGGTGGAGCTCCGTCGTATTATCACCACATGGTTACACGCAGGGGCACGTCCTCTAGCAGCAATGGTAGTTGGTCTTGAAGAAACGATAGGTACCGGGATGCTGTGAAAAGATCCTCAAGAAATATGGTCTAATTAGGTAATCACCCAGTATACCACTGCAGACATTTACTCCCCATCGTACCTGAAATGCTGCCTGCCTTACTCAGTGGGGATTTTCAACATTTCGGTAGTGCATATTACTATGACGATTCACAAAGCCATTATTATGAAATCGTGAATCATGTAAAATTAAATGTGAGCTACAAACGCGCTATCATTTACCACTTGCGTCAATATCCACGCACAGAAATCTCATCTGTGGGGCATTTGATGTAGCTGCACGGTTTACGGACGAAACAAACTGGCGTGGAGGATCCGTGCAACAGACAATAGGCTTATGTTAGACTTTTGGACTACTGCCCTGGTACTCGTGTGAGGATTCCCCCGGAAAGTGTCCAAAACCATCTCAGCAGTATCACCGGACGGAAAGGGTGCCTCGCTAACAGGACCTGTTCGAGAAAGTGATGAAGTTATGCATATTTGCGATTGGTTGTCGTCTGTGTGCAAATCGCTCGTGGTACAGGCGCTGTGCTTCCTGTGCGTTCTGTCTTGCTTCACCATAGATGGTGAGCATGTAACGTACTCACCTGTTGAATACATAGCGAAGAAATGACCAGCATTGCTAGGCTACACCAAGTGTCTGGCCATTATACATTGGGCATGCATGCTGCATGCTGCATGATATTGGTCAAATGTGGCACAAATGGCCTTGAATTTGATCCTCAAAACTTCAAATGTGAATAGAAACATTCAGCGCTCGTGGGATAGGAACCCATTTACCAACACGCAATGCGTAGTCCATGGCACCACGGTAACACTTCCCACAGTTACCTCAGAAAGCATACTGGACGTCCATATACATACGCTTCGGTAATTCACTCATATTTACTATCAGTGTACTCCTGTTTTAAGCATTAATTTCATATTCTAGTTAACCTCATAGCTTGTCATATTGGTGTGTGCCCATTCTACCAACGCTAACCGATTGCGCGATCTGTCGTCAGTAGATGTTAATGTATCCAGTACGCTGATAAGTACACCTAATCCACAACTTGATATTGACAAAAAATCACGTTCAGTAGCTTTGGGTTTGAGGCACAGTCCATGGCATGAGGCCACGGCAGGTCTAAAAAGTTGTGCAGCACGCCGTCCGCCCTGTGACACATCAAGGGGGGTCGATTTTCCATGTCTTTATTTATTTCCAAACATTGCGTGTTATTTGTTTAAAGCCGCACGATTCATCTTGTGTTTGATCTTTGAAGCTCAAGATACGAAAAAGAATTACTTGAGTTCAGGGACTTTCGAACCCACCACCCTAACACAGAGGCGCTGCCATACACGTACTTACTCCATTACACAATGGTGAATGTAACTTCAAGCGTATCAGAAAGCGTACTGGGTGTAAAACTAATTCCCGCTTCACAAAATAAACAAATTTTCTATCAGTATGACATCGCCTTTAGCGTTAATTTCATATCCAATCGAAAGCTTGGTACCTACCTTTTACATAACCGTATGGCAGTTTAATGAATTATGTAAATACCAGTCACATACATGTTTTTCAAAGTTATTGATGTGATGGCGCAGTAAGTGGATAAAGGCGACTGGGGCTTGGTATATGGCAAAGCGGAATCGACCGTCACACCACTGACGTTCTTTCTGGTGCCTAATAGCAGAAAACGTCAGGCACAACGGATCACCTGGTATTATATTCTCTTCTTCCTTTCTTAATCTGCTTACCCTCCAGGGTTGGTTTTTCCCTCGGACTCAGCGAGGTATCCCACCTCTACCGCCTCAAGGGCAGTATCCTGGAGCGGGAGACATTGGATCGGGGGATACAACTGGGAAGAATGACCAGTACCTCGCCCAGGCGGCCTCACCTGCTATGCTGAACAGGGGCCTTGGTGGGGGATGGGAAGATTGGAAAGGATAGGCAAGGAAGAGCGAAGGAAGCGGCCGTAGCCTTAAGTTAGGTACCATCCCGGCATTTGCCTGGAGGTGAAGTGGGAAACCACGGAAAAACACTTCCAGGGTGGCTGAGGTGGGAATCGAACCCACCTCTACTCAGTTAACCTCCCGAAGGCTGAGCGGACCCCGTTCCAGCCCTCGTACCACTTTTCAAATTTCGTGACAGAGCCGGGAATCGCACCCGGGCTCCGGAGGTGGCAGCTAATCACACTAACCACTACACCATACAGGCGGACAGGTATTATATATTGAACCAATTATCACTAGGCTCCAAGAGAGCGTGCCATTTTCATCTATATATAGCCTACTAGCAAGATACCCGTGCTTCGCTACGGTATTATACTGAAATTTATAATTGAATGCTTAACTTTTATATATAATCCGCAGAATTTCGCGATCTGACTCGTTTTCTGATAGAATCCGCCAAAATTCGCGATCTGACTCGTTTTCTAATAGATTACGGCAAGTTTCCTCCCATTTTTCAATCTTTCTTCTCAGCAATCGATTTCGTACTTCCCGGGCTAGATCCAGGTATTCCACCCGGCCAGTTGGGTCCCTGAATCTTTGCCATCTTTTCCTATAAGCATTTTTAATATGGATCAAATCCTTCAAGAGATCCGGCGTGGTGTCGTCTTGGGTGCCTTGGCGGTACTGAACCCGCGGCCGGACTGCATTCTTAGTCATTACCCGGCCAGGACCCTTCTCTATCGCGGTCCGCACATTTGACGACGATCCACAACATTATTATTATTATTATTATTATTATTATTATTATTATTATTATTATTATTATTATTATTATTAGATGTTCTGGACCCTACAACAAGATGCAAGACCGTTAATTGGCGGTAAATTACATCTGCTGCCATTGTCATTGTTGACGATGTGACCAGCACCATTGTCGCGCGTAGGCAAGTGTGCGGGATTTCTGGCGATACGAATGACATACTTCCGTGCATTATTGACCTTATTATAGATGTGAACAATTGGACGGTCAATCGCATTCCTATCGTTTATTTCAAAAGTGTTTAAATTTTTATTTATATGCCAGAAGAATCCACTGTAATCTAAGAACGTTCTCCGAAGGAAAAGATGGCTGCTGAAAACGAACCCAGGAAAGATTAAAAATGATCGGTTTATGATCAGAATAAGTACATCGAAAATCTACAGCCTGTTTCCAGTCATTCGACAGGGTCAGGAATGGAATGAATCAAGCTCCATCTAGCGGCGACAATAGGAACTGTCCCGCATGCTGAAGGACATCTCTGGGGCAATGATCGATGAATGACAAATGAAATGAAATATTGGACAGTGTTGCTGGAATTAATGATGACAGGGAAAATCGGAGTATCCGGAGGAATACCTGTCCCGCCTTCGTTTTGTCCAGCACGAATATCGCATGGATTGACCGGGATTTGAACCACGGAACCCTGTTGTGAGAGGCCAGCGCGCTGCCGCCTGAGCAACGAAAGCTCCTTATAAGTACATTATGAACTGTAAAATCAATTGGTCTCACCTCATTTTACATCCCACGCCGTTAAGTTTATTTACAACAACCCCCCCCCCCCCCAAAAAAATTAAAAGAAGGAGTGTTTCTTTGTATTTAAAGGAGATTCCAAGCACCATTGTTCCCGTCTATTACCTCCAGTTTTGAGATATAAGTATCCCCATAAAAATAATTCACTTTTTTCACTTCCTTTCACACTCCTCCCCCCCCCCCCCAAGTGAATTTTCCGGTAAAAAATTCTTGTTTCTTTAATAGTAAAGGATCTTCTAAATACCAATTTTCACGACTCTAACTTCTTTAGTTTTGGATTTATGTGTCCTCATTAAAGGAAGTCAACTCCTTTCCACTCCCGCCCCAAGCTGCTCCCCCCCCCCCCCCCAAACGCGTTTTTACTTGTTTTTAAAGGAGATCAAAATACCAATTTTCACGTCTGTAACAACTTTAGTTTTCATTAGATGTGTGTATTCTCATACAATTAAGTCAATATATTTCCAATTCCTTCACCCCTCCCCACTCCATTGCATTTTCCGAGAATACGTGTTTCTTTACCTTTAAAGCAGATTCCAAATATGAAATTTCACGTCTGTAACATCTTCATTTTTGAGATATCAGTAGTCTAATTAAAAGAAATCAACACCGTTTTCAGTCACTTTTACCCCCCTTCAGCGAAGTGGTGTTTCCGAAAACTAAAAATACACGTTTCTTTATTTTTAATAGAGATAAAAAATACCTTTCTTCACTTCAGTAACATGTTAGTTTTTTGAGATATACTGTAGAAACTCTCATTTTAAAATTTCACCCCTTTTTGTTTCCCCTTAAGTGGAGTGTCCAAAAACAAATCACCTATGTTTCTTTACATTTACAGGAGATTCCAAATACCCACTTTTTACGTCTGAAACATTTCGCGTTTCTCAGATGTTCTGTAGATATAGTCTTTCGAAAAATTCACCCAAATTTGTCACTCCTGTTTAACCGCCAGTAAGTGGATTTTCCAAAAACATAAATTGCGTGTTTCTTTATTTTTAAAGGAGATTCTAAATACCAATTTTATAATCTGTAAAATTTAAAGTTTTAAGATGTAGACACACTCATTTTAAAAATTCACCCCCTTTTCACCCCCCCCCCCATTATTTTGATTTTCCAGAAACGAAAAAGTACCTGTTTCTTTATTTTTAAGGTAGATCCCAAATACCAATTTTCAGGTCTGTAATATCTTCAGGTTCTGAAATATAAGTAGCCTCATTAAAGACATTCAACCCCTTTTTCACCCTTTTCGACCTTTCCCATTGGGAATTTCCAAAAACAAAAAATACGTGTTTCTTTTTTTTAAAGGAGATTCTAAATACCAATTTTTACATCAATAAACTTTGAAAGTTTTGAGATATAGATACACACATTTTAAAAATTCACCCTCTTTTCACCCCCCATTAATTCGATTTTCCAAAAACAAAAAATACGTGGTTCTTTATTTTTAAAAGAGATTCCAAACACCAGTTTTCAGCTCTGTAATATCGCCAGTTTCTGAGATATAAGTATCCTCATTAAAGGCATTCAACCCATTTTCACGACTTTTCACCCCTCCTATTGGGATTTTCCGAAAAGAAAAAATACTTGTTTCTTTATTTTTAATGAAGATTTTAAATACCTATTTTTACATCTGTAAACTTTAAAAGTTATGAGATATAGATGCACTTATTTTCAAAATTCACCCCCCTTTTCACCCCCATTAATTGGATTTTCCAAAAACAAAAAAATACGTGTTTCTTTATTTTTAAAGAGATCAAAAGCACCAATATTCAGGTCTGTAATATCTTTAGTTTCTGAGATAGAAGTATCCTCATTAACGGCATTCAATCCATTTTTCACCCCCTTTTCACCCCTCCTATTGGGATTTTCCGAAAAGACAAAAATACGTGTTTCTTTATTTTTAATGAAGATTCTAAATACCTATTTTTACATCTGTAAACTTTAACAGTTTTGAGATATAGATGCATTATTTTTAAAAATTCACCCCCCCTTTTCACCCTCCCATTAATTGGATTTTCCAAAATCAAAAATATACGTGTTTCTTTATTTTTAAAAGAGATCAAAAGTACCAATTTTCAGGTCTGTAATGTCTTCAGTATTTGAGATATAAGTACTGGTATTCTGATTAAAGGCATTCAACCATTTTTTGACCGTTTTTCAGCCCCCCTATTGGGATTTTCTGAAACCAAAAAAATACGTGTTTCCTTATTTTTAAAGAAGATTCTAAATACCAATTTTTACATGTGTAAACTTTCAAAGTTTTGAGATATAGATACACTCATTTTAAAATTTCAACCCCCTTTTCACCCCCTTAGCAAATGAATATCCAAAAATCTTCTATTAGCGAGCACCTGCATCTTAATATGAATCTATGCCCAAAATTTCATTTCTCTATGTCCAGTAGTTTTGGCTCGGCGATGATGAATCAGTCGGTCAGTCAGTCAGTCAGTCAGTCAGGACAAGTTATTTTATGTACACTGACTGACAGAGCAAATGCAACACCAAGAAGGAGTGGTCAGAACTTTATGCCAATTGCAGGGTAGACTGACGTCACTGAGGTATGCTCATGATGTGAAATGCGCCGCTGTGCTGCGCACGTAGCGAACGATAAATGGGACACGGCGTTGGCGAATGGCCCACTTCGTACCGTGATTTCTCAGCCGACAGTCATTGTAGAACGTGTTGTCGTGTGCCACAGGACACGTGTATAGCTAAGAATGCCAGGCCCCCGTCAACGGAGGCATTTCCAGCAGACAGACGACTTTACGAGGGGTATGGTGTACGGGCTGAGAAGGGCAGGTTGGTCGCTTCGTCAAATCGCAGCCGATACCCATAGGGATGTGTCCACGGTGCAGCGCCTGTGGCGAAGATGGTTGGCGCAGGGACATGTGGCACGTGCGAGGGGTCCAGGCGCAGCCCGAGTGACGTCAGCACGCGAGGATCGGCGCATCCGCCGCCAAGCGGTGGCAGCCCCGCGCGCCACGTCAACCGCCATTCTTCAGCATGTGCAAGACACCCTGGCTGTTCCAATATCGACCAGAACAATTTCCCGTCGATTGGTTGAAGGAGGCCTGCACTCCCGGCGTCCGCTCAGAAGACTACCATTGACTCCACAGCGTAGACGTGCACGCCTGGCATGGTGCCGGGCTAGAGCGACTTGGATGAGGGAATGGCGGAACGTCGTGTTCTCCGATGAGTCACGCTTCTGTTCTGTCAGTGATAGTCACCGCAGACAAGTGTGGCGTCGGCGTGGAGAAAGGTCAAATCCGGCAGTAACTGTGGAGCGCCCTACCGCTAGACAACGCGGCATCATGGTTTGGGGCGCTATTGCGTATGATTCCACGTCACCTCTAGTGCGTATTCAAGGCACGTTAAATGCCCACCGCTACGTGCAGCATGTGCTGCGGCCGGTGGCACTCCCGTACCTTCAGGGGCTGCCCAATGCTCTGTTTCAGCAGGATAATGCCCGCCCACACACTGCTCGCATCTCCCAACAGGCTCTACGAGGTGTACAGATGCTTCCGTGGCCAGCGTACTCTCCGGATCTCTCACCAATCGAACACGTGTGGGATCTCATTGGACGCCGTTTGCAAACTCTGTCCCAGCCTCGTACGGACGAACAACTGTGGCAAATGGTTGACAGAGAATGGAGAACCATCCCTCAGGACACCATCCGCACTCTTATTGACTCTGTAACTCGACGTGTTTCTGCGTGCATCGCCGCTCGCGGTGGTCCTACATCCTACTGAGTCGATGCCATGCGCATTGTGTAACCTGCATATCGGTTTGAAATAAACATAAATTATTCGTCCGTGCCGTCTCTGTTTTTTCTCCAACTTTCATCCCTTTCGAACCACTCCTTCTTGGTGCTGCATTTGCTCTGTCAGTCAGTGTATATAGATAAAATAACATGTCCTGACTGACAGATTCATCATCACCGAGCCAAAACTATTGGACATCAAGGAAAGAAATTTTGAGGATACATTTATATTACAATGTAGATGCTCGCTAAGGGAGGATTTTTGGATATTCCGTCGCTAACGGGGTGAAAAGGGGAGTGAATTTTAAAAATGAGTGTATCTATATCTCAAAACTTTAAAAGTTTACAGATGTAAAAATTGGTATTTAGAATCTCCTTTAATAATAAAGAAACAAGTATTTTTTCTGTTTTCTGAATATCCCAATAGGAGGGGTGAAAAAGGGTGCAAAATGGGTTGAATGCCTCTAATGAGGCTACTTATATTTCAGAAACTGAAGGTATTACAGACCTGAAAATTGGTGATTGGGATCTCCTTTAAAAATAAAGAAACACATAGTTTTTGTTTCTAGAAAATCCAAATAATGGGGGGGGGGGTGAAAAGGGGGTGAATTTTGAAATGAGTGTATCTATATCTCAAAACTTTAAAAGTGCACAGATGTAAAGATTTGTATTTAGAATATCCTTTAAAAATAAAGAAATACTTTTTTTTTTGTTTTCGGAAAATCCCAATAGGAGGGCTGAAAAGAGGCGAAAAAGGGGTTGAATGCCTTTAATAATTATCCTTATATCTCAGAAACTGAAGATATTACAGACGTGAAAACTGGTATTTGGGATCTCCTTTAAAAATAAAAGAACACATAATTTTTTTTTTTGGAAAATCCAAATGGTGAGAGGGGGGATGAAAAGTGGGGTGGGGGTGAATTTTTAAAATTGAGTGTATCTAGAAACGTAAAATATTAAAGACGTAAAAACTGGTATTTGGAATCTCCTGTATGAATAAAGAACCATAGGTGATTTGTTTTTGCAAAATCCACATAAGGGAAACTAAAAAGGGGGTGCAATTTTAAAATGAGAATTTCTACAGTATATCTCAATAAAGAAACGTGTATTTTTTGTTTTTGGTAAAACCACTTGGGTTGGTGGGGGGTAAAATTGACTGCAAATGGGGTTCAATTCTTTTAATTAGGATGCTGATATCACAAAAACTGAAGGTGTTACAGACGTGAAATTTGGTATTTGGAATCTGCTTTAAAAGAAAAGAAACATATTCTTGGAAAATCCAATGAAGGGGGGGGTGAAAGTATTGAAACATTAATTGAATTAATTGTATGAGGATACTTGCATCTAATAAAAACTAAAGTTGCTACAGACGTGAACATTGGCATTTGGGTCTCCTTTAAAAACAAAGAAAAACGCTTTTGGGGGGGGGGAATAATCTTAATCATCTTAATTAAGGTACAACACCAGCATTTGCCTGGTGTGAAAATGGGAAACCACGGAAAACCATCCTCAGGGCTGCCGACAGTGGGGTTCGAACTCACTATCTCCCAATTACTGGATACTGGCCGCACTTAAGCGACTGCAGCTATCTGGCTCGGTAGGAGTTGAATTCTTTCTACGTTTTTTATGTTTTTATCTCAAAAACTTGAAGATGCTAGATTCGTGATAATTGGTATTTGGCGGCTCCTTTACTATTAGAAACATTAATTTTTTGCCGAAAAATTCACTTTGGGGGTGGGGGATTGTGATAAGAAGTGAAAAAAGTGAATTATTTTTATGGGGTACTTACATCTCAAAACTGAAGGTAACAGACGTGAACATTGGTATTTGGAACACCCTCCTTTTTTGGGGGGAGGGGGTTAGTAAATCAACTTAACGGCGGTGGGGTGAAAAAGGAGTTGAGACCAATTGATTTTACTGTTCATAATGTACTTATTAGGAGCCTCTGTGGCTCAGGCGGCAGCGCGCCGGCCTCTCACCGCTGGGTTCCGTGGTTCAAATTCCGGTCTCTCCATGTGAGATTTGTGCTGGACAATGCGGAGGCGGGGCATTAACATGTTTTCCCTGTCATCATTCATTCCAGCAACACTCTCCAATATCATTTCATTTCATCTGTCATTCATTAATCATTGCCCCAGAGAAGTGCGACAGGCTTCGCAAGCCGACACAATTCCTATCCTCGCCGCTAGATGGGGGCTGCATTCATTCCATTGCTGACGCGGTCGAATGACTGGAAACAGGCTGCGGATTTTCAATGTACTTATTCTGATCAAAAACCAAACATTTTAATCTTTCCTGGGTTCGTTTTCAAGAGCCATCTTTTCCTTTGGAGAACGTTCCTAGATTACAGTAGATTCTCCTGGCATGTAAATAAAAATTTAAACACATTTGAAATAAACGATAGGATGATATTGACGGTGCAATTGTTCGCCTCTATAACAAGGTCAATAATGCAAGGAAATATATAATTCGTATCGCCGGAAATCCCGTGCACTTGCATACGCGCGACAATGGTGCTGGTCACATTGTCAGCAATGACAATGGCAGCAAATCTAATTTACCGCCAAGTAGCGGTCTTGCATCTTGCTATGGGGTCCTGAACATTAATAATAATAATAATAATAATAATAATAATAATAATAATAATAATAATAATAATAATAATAATAATAATATTGTTCTGGACTGTCGTCAAAATGTGCGGACCGCGCTGAAAATGGGTGATGGCCGGGTATTGACTACGAATACAGTCCGGCCGCGAGTTTAGTAGCGCCAAGGCACCCAAGACGACACCAGGCCGGATCTCCTTAAGGATTTGATCCATATTAAAAATGCTTATAGGAAAAGATGGCAAAGATTTAGGGACCCAACTGACCGGGTGGAATACTTGGACCTAGGCCGGGAAGTATGAAATCGATTGCTGGAAAGAAAGATTGAAAAATGGGAGGAACTTTGCCGTAATATCTCAGAGAACGAGTCAGATTGCGAATTATGGTGGATTGTCTCAGAAAACGAGTCAGATCGCGAATTTCTGCGGATTATATATAAAACGTTAAGCATTCAATTATAAATTTCAGTATAATACCGTAGCGAAGCACGGGTATCTTGCTAGTATTCTATAGAACCTAAGACGTCAGAGAAAAACCAATCGATATCTGATTCGTCTTCCCGACAGCCTCATAGGACTGTCCATGATACGTGTCGAGTAGCTCACGCATGTTGAATTA
This sequence comes from Anabrus simplex, assembly GCF_040414725.1. NCBI lineage: Eukaryota > Metazoa > Arthropoda > Insecta > Orthoptera > Tettigoniidae > Anabrus > Anabrus simplex. The sequence goes on along the minus strand of NC_090266.1, from coordinate 691,085,430 downwards.
TTTTCAGGAAACTTTAAGACATTGTGGCATTTTAAAGTCCAAAATTCAATGGAAGGAAGACAAGATTTCAAAGGAATGTTACTTATTATTTATTTAATCCGTTTACCCTCCGGGGTGGTTTTCCCGCGGACTCAGCGAAAGACTCTACCGCCACAAGGGCAGTGACCTGTAGCCTTAGACAATTAGTCGAGGATAGAACTGGGGAGGAGGGCCAGTACCTCACCCACGTGGCCTCACCTGCTATGCTGAACAGGGCCTTGTGTGGGATGAAAAGTTCGGAAGGGATAGGCAAGGAAGGGGGAACGAAGCGGCCGTGTCGTTGTGTTAGGTACCGTTCCGGCATTTGCCTGTAGAAGGAGTGGGAACCACGGAAAGACACTTGGAAAATTCTGAGGTGGGAGAATCGAAAACCCTCTACTACGTTGAAATCCTGAGGCTGAGTGGACCCCGTCCCATTCATCGTACCACTTTTTTCAAATTTCGTGGCAGAACTAGGAATCGAACCCGGACCTCCGGAGCTTGCATCTAATCACACTAACCACTACACCACAGAGGTGGAGCAAGGGTATTTTACAGGTTAAAAATAAATGTTCATCTTGAATATTGAGAGAGATCATACAGACGATCTGTGATCTGATCAGAGGAGTGATTTGGTCAGCATGAGACAAAATTCAGTGCAGATAACGCTAAGAAGAGTCTGAGCGCAAATAAATTTATGTTATTTAAATATCATACTCATGACGAATGGAATTTTCGGAATGTTTAGGTGGTAATTTAGTTGGCAAATCCTACGGAATTTAAAAAATGCGTTTGTCGCAGAATGGCTGCATAAAAATTTTGGCATTTTCTAGCCTCACAGTAAATACCCTGACGGCGACTGACTCTTTGCCATGTTCCAAGTTCGGTGGAGCATAACATGCAATCGATTTCATATTATAGTAGATGGCCGCAGATCTTTTCGTCGACTGTTGGTAGTACATTTTATACTGTTCATTTTTTCTTCAAATGATAGCAGAGGTCGCAGAATTTAGGATTGCCCACGTACGTAAGGTTATGACGTCTCAACCACATCTACGGTTCAAGAATCCCCAGGTCATTGCACCTATTATCCTGACCTATTGGGCTCCTCCAAGGTAGGCTTGTAAGGGGCCTGTAAGTTTAAGTCTACACACGTAGCCAGCATTAGGTTATGAAGTCATATAAGGTTAAGCATGCACTCTATCCAGCAGTCTGCATTTCAAGTCTCCTTCAGGAACAGGCCTGCTCAACAGGCGTGAGGAGTGAAGATGCAGCTGATGTCCTCAAAATACCCTACACATTCCTGGGCAACGTTAGGTTAACACGTCATAATGACATCCTAACCTCAACTACGGGACACCTGACCGATAAGGCTCCTCGAATGGGATGGGTAAAGATTCTGTGTGAGATTAGGTCAGCGTTCGTAGGCAAGGTTAGTTTAACACGTCATAATGACGTCCTAAACTCATCTACAGGTCACCTGACCGATTGGGTTCCTCTAAGTGGAGCCCGTAAAGAGCTTGTGTGAGGTTAGCTTTGCGTTCCTGACCTACCATCACCTGACCAATTCGGCTCCTCCAATGGGAGCCGTTAAAGAGCCTGTGTGAGGATAGGTTAGCGTTCGGGGTAGCAAGGTTAGTTTAAGATGCCATAATTATGTCCTAACCTCAACTACAGTTCACCTAATCTATTGGGCACCTCCAAGGGGATTCGGTAAAGAGCCTTTGTGAGGTTAGGTTAGCGTTCGTGCGCAGGGTTAGGTTAAGCCGCAATTCTCCTACAGATCACCTGACCGATTCGGCTCTTCCAAGAAAAGGGGGCGTGAATTTAGGATTGCCCAAGTACGTAAGGTTATGACGTCTTAACCTCATCTACGGTTCAAGAATTCTCAGGTCATTGCATCCATTGTCCTGGACGATTGAGCTCCTTCAAGGTAGCCTCGTAAGGTTAGGATTCTCTCGTACGAAAGGTTGTGACGTCATTTCACGTCTTAACCTCACCTAGAGCTCATTGTACCCGGGCAGAACCCTCTTTATCATACTACTAGACTAACTAGGCCAGAATCGTATTTTTTATTTAGAATAAGACAGTGACCACACACGTACGGTGTTTAAAGCTGAATATAGCGAAGTTCCTATAAATTACAATTTGTTACATATATAGGTGAAACATTAAATTACTGTGTAAGCATAAAAATAGATATCAGTTTTAATAAAACTGTACAACCAGGATAAAAGTTATTACACTAATTTAGATCTTCCAGAAACAGAATGCAAAGGATGTGTAATGAATAATTTATTTAATTGTGTTTTGTAAATTGAGTATGGAATTTTCCGCCAGTCTAGCGGTAATTTGTAGAACAATTTCAATCCATATATTAATAAAATTAGACTTTGTTCTTTCTAATCTACAGTATGAATGTCCAATTCATTCCGTGTTCAAGTATTGTGATTGTGGATGTCTCTTCTACCTGTTATTTATCAATGTTTAACTCTTACATTTAGTAGTGTGTTATATATGTATAAATTAACAACTGTCATTACTGACGTCTCAATAAACAAAGACCTACAGTGGACCGTCCTAGAAGCTCTAGTAATAAAACGCAGTACCTTTTTCTGCAAAACTAGTATTTCCTCTATTCTGCTATTGTTGCCCCTGAGCAGAATGCCATACTGGAGAATACTGTGCAAAAATGTATAATAAATTCACAAGATATAATTGCTAGGTACTTGATCACGAACTGCTCTAAGCAGATACAATATATTGAACAGTCTCTTGGAAATAAAATTGATATGTGGTTCCCAAGTAAGGTTTGCAACTAAGTAGATTCCTATTAACTTAACTGTTTCATTATTTTATATATGAATATTGTTATTTAAACTAAAAGGCAGTGACTGGGATTTATTCTCATTTAGAAGTAACTAGTTAGATGAGAACCATTGAACAGCTTTGTTCAAAGTATCAACACTGGCATAAGCAAGCTCATTTAGAGTGTTAGGCTTACCCTTAGTTAACAAGGTTGTGTCATCATAAAAATGGCAGAAGAAAAAAGAGGACCCAGAACTGATCACTGTGTGACTCCATGATAAGTTTCTAATTCGCCTGATATAGCCCCTGCTATCGCAACTAGCTGTACCTGGTTATTAAATTGCCCTACTACTAGAAAGAATTGCTACTCATCGTGGGAAAATATTGATTCAGCACCCATTGTTTTAGAACATACTTTACTCATACTACTCGCGCGGTAATCAACACAAGCTACATCGCCTCCGACATGCTGTTATTTCCAAGTAGACAATGAGAGAAAGAGTCATCAGAGGAAGTTGGGAAGTAGTGATACTAAAGAAAGAATCTTGCATGTCCCCATGCTAAGCATGCTACCAGGCAGACATGGTATAAAGGTGTATGGTACTGGAGGTTGGTGATAAGGGCCAGAAAAAAATCCTACAGGCAAAAATGGAAAGATGTCCCCAGGTAAAACCTTGCAAGTTCTACCTAGCAAATACAAAATGTGGGCTAGAAGTTCCAGACGTACTGGGAGTTAGGAATATATATGTCATGCAAATCATAACAATTTAACTACCATTTTCATTTATTCAGGGGTTCAGTCAGTCTTGGCACTGCCGGGTTCGAGCTTGGATTCATTCGAGTCCGGGCTGTGGGGCTACAGGATGTTCGTACGTTCCAGCAGCCAGAGATCCCTGGTGCCATCAATACCTCTGAGGAGAATGTAGAATAAAGAGCCAAGCCTCACGTTTTGGAAGGGCTATCTTCTTCCGCCTGTCGACGCCCTGTTCTTGCGATGATGGCACACGTGTCGTTGTAACTGTAACTAAATGCCAAACAAATAATTAAAGAATAAATAAATAATATTTTGAATACATACACACATACAAATACATAAATAAATTACTCTTCTGGAGTGCGGGCCCGGTCTCCTGCTCTCATGTCTGTGTAACACTGACAGCACTAAAGAAAGAACGATATAACAGGATATATTCATGTAGAGAGCGGGTCGAGTTTCGTCTCTCGTGTCGATAAGGGGAATATATGGGGTGGATTGCGAATTACAAAACTCTCTGCCTCCTTTTATACCGGTACGATGCATATTTTGTTGTTGTTGTTGTTGTTGTTGTTGTCGAGTAGTGCTCGGGGATGTCCGGTTACTTTTGATCAGGTAGCCTAGTGTAATTCAGACTTATTGGCCCATTACACCCTGTCTTAGGAAAAGGCTGCCTCGTAACCACCCTAACCACTCTGAGCTGCAAAGTTATCTCTGTGTGTCTTCTCCCGTAGCCCCTAGAATCCCTAACCCAACTGCAAGGCAGCACGTTGCCTCTTCCGCCATCTCCACCGTCCCAGAGTCTTCTCCGTCGTTGCTGCCGAAAAGGACTTTGCCAGGATCCCGTTAGCCGTCACTTCTCAGGGCTCCGGACACTTGTAGGATCATCACAGCTTCCATGGCATCAGTCATGACGTGGACAAGAGGTTGGACGCATGCGAGATTAGGTAGATATATAAAAAGTATTTTTAATCCTCATCTAAATGGATATTATTATTATTATTATTATTATTATTATTATTATTATTATTATTATTATTTCATATTTAGATGCCAGTTAAATAAGATATTATGGGTACTGTCTTATGAATGTAATAATCATTAGTTGTTAGTACTGGACAATAATTTCGGAATGCATAGCAGAGCCTGGCACTACTGGCACTTACTTGTTCCGGGTTTCTCGCTTTAATCTTTTCTATTTGACGTTCCACGATCAACTCTGGTACTCTTTCATGCCCGTTTCTATAATATATTTTTTTTGCTAGGGGCTTTACGTTGCAACGACACAGATAGGTCTTATGGCGACGATGGGATAGGAAAGGCCTAGGAGTTGGAAGGAAGCGGCCGTGGCCTTAATTAAGGTACAGCCCCAGCATTTGCCTGGTGTGAAAATGGGAAACCACGGAAAACCATCTTCAGGGCTGCCGATTCGAACCTACTATCTTCCGGATGCAAGCTCACAGCCGCGCGCCTCTACGCGCACGGCCAACTCGCCCGGTAATATAAATATTAGCACTGTCTTTCCTGGCGTCCTGAGTTTATAAAATTGGTGCAGTAATGTCATCATTCCTGAACCTCACATCGGATCACACACTTAATAATCACTCGGCTTGGTGGGAACTAATAATTGTACAGGCGTCGGTACTTTCCTGGGTGGCGCTTTGTCTACCACATGTTTATAGTTCCAACAGTTAATGTATCATACGCCCCGTTTACCTTCTTACCAATCTAGGTCACAATTACTTGAACAAAGTTCACCAAAATTAAGAGATGAATTATTACTCTTCGTAGCACTCGAACTTGCGTGTAAGTATCTCCAAATATCAGGGTTTAACTATATATTTCCTGGCGGAGTATTTGTGGTGCTACCGGGCGAGTTGGCCGTGCGGTTAGAGGCGAGCGGCTGTGAGCTTACATCCGGGAGATAGTGGATTTGAATTCCACTGTCGGCAGCCCTGAAGATGGTTTCCCGTGGTTTCCCATTTTCACACCAGGTAAATGCTTGGGCTGTACCTTAATTTAGGCCACGGCCGCTTCCTTCCAACTCTTAGTCCTTTCCTATCCCATCGTCGCCATAAGACTTATCTATGTCGGTGTGACGTAAAGACACTAGCAAACTAAAACTATTTGTGGTTCTTAAAAATGGAACATTCTAATTGGCTGTGCCATTTTTGTCTAGTTATGTTATGGTCAAAATAGAACGTGATCATTAATAATTTTGCTGGCTTAGCTTCCTTCCTGTATGATCTGTCAAGTTCTGCTCTGCGAAACTAGCAGAGAAATTGCTTTGTACTGCCCAATTTTTGTATCAAAATATTGGATTACCAGTTATGCCAGATCTATCAATGAATATGGGTGCAATATTTCCGTGTCTTGTATTTGAACTTAATGTGCTGAATAGTCAATATGGGTGCACTGAGGAGATGTTGCTTCTATTCTAAATGAGTAAACACGAAGTCCATGATTGGCCAGAAACCTGTTAAGAGCAGTCCATGTTTTCCTTGGTAAATGAAAATCAGGTGCAAGGCTGTTTCTACTAAACAGGACCAAAGCTAAGGGTCGGTGTTCCAGCTAATTCTTCTCTCCGCTATGCATTTACTACAAAATTGCGGGTGTATGGACGTAAACCGATTTTTTCTTCTTACAATTTGTTTTACGTCACCCCGACACAGATAGGACTTATTATGCCGATGGGATAGGAAAGGCTAGGAGTGAGGAGGAACCAACCGTGGCCTTTGTTTAAGGTACACCCCAGCATTTGCCTGGTGTGAAAATGAGCCACAGAAAACCATCTTCGTGGCTGCCGACAGTAGGGTTCGAACACACTATCTCCCGTATTCAAGCTGGCAGTTATGTGACACAAGCAGCGCAGCCATTCCCTCGAAAAACCGATTTCTATTGAGATCAGAGATGTCATCAATTCGTCATAAAGTTGAGATCCACGTTCCCTAAGATCATTTATTCTTGAATCAGACCAACATTTCTGCGCAGATTATGTGACATGACATTGCTGGTGACTGGAAACCAATAGGTGAGAGGCGGTATGATTAGGCTAGTCGTTATTCTCATGGAATTCTTAACTAACCTAAGATGAGGCACAAAATTCAGTCATAGAGATATCAGATCTAAAGCAAAATAGCTCGGATTTAAAAACAGCCCAAATTGCACCACAAACCTTCTCCAGTATATTATACAGGCATTTAATTTTGGCAGTTATATTTTTTTAAATATATTGAATGCTAGCGTACGAACTAGGATCGGTCCTCCGTCGTTATCCTCTGATTAGTGTTAAGAGGGGGCTATTATCTCTTTGCATTCCCCCTTACAATAAAAATCACTACCACTACAACTATTATTTTTGAACTGTTGGGACTGAAATCTCTGTAACATTACTAGTGGTAGAGCGTTTGGGGCGTGCCTGAAAACTGGTCTGTTGTGAGGTGGTGTGGTCATGTGAGTTAACGCCGCTCAAGTCACGCAGCTGTGAACTTGCATTCGGGAGATGGTGGAATGGAACCCAAGCATCGGCAGCCCTGAAGATAGTTTTCCGTGGATTCCCTTTTTTCACACGAGGTAAATACTGGGGCTGTGCCTTAATTGAGGCCAGGGACACTTCCTTTCTAATTCCACAATTCAGCCCCTTTCCATCCTTAAAACAAACAAACAAACAAACCCATGGCGCAACAGCCCCGAAGGACCATGGCCTACCAAGCGACCACTGCTCAGCCCGAATCCCTACAGATTACGGTGTAGTGTGGTCAGCACGACGGATCCTCTCGGCCGTTATTCTTGGTTTTCTAGACCGGGGCCGCTATCTCACCGTCAGATAGCTCCTCAATTGTCATCACATAGGATTAGTGGACCTTGAACCAGCCCCTAAGATGCAGGTAAATATCCCTGACCTGCCCAAGAATCGAACCCGGGGCCTCCGGGTAAGAGGCAGGTACGCTACCCATACATCGCGGGGCCGGCTCTTCTCCATCCTTAGGTCGCCGAAAACATTTCATGTGTTAGTGCGACATTACACCAAGAGGGTGATTTACAAGTAAGGTTCCCCAATTCTTTTTAGACGAAAGGCAAAGATAAAGAACACTGTCATATTTCGACACAACTCTTCTATCTCTTGACCATGGAGCAAGTGGCTATGCGGTTTGCGTCACATGCCTATCAGGTTGCACCTAGGAGATATTGTGTTCGAATCCCACTGTCGGCAGCCCTGAACATGGGATTCCGTGCTTTTCTATTTTCACATCAGGCAAATGCTGGGGCTGTACCTTAATTCAGGCCACGGTCGCTTCCTTCCAGCTCCAATCCATTTCCCATTATATCGTCGCCATCGTTCCATCACTCATAACAGACCAGTTTTAAGGCAGTTCCCACAAGCTACTGTTACAAAGCTTTCAGTCCCAACAGTTCAAACTAATATTTGTGGAGGTAGTGCTTTTTATTTTAAGAGGAAATACAACGAAATAATATTCCTCTCTTAATACAAATCAGATGAGAATGGGCGACGTCAAGCAGACTATTAAAAAAAAGTTGTCCGCCTCGGTAGTGTAGTGGTTAGTGTGATTAGCTGCCATCCCCCGCCCCCAGGCCCGGGTTCGATTCTCGGCTCTGCCACGAAATTTGAAAAGTGATACGAGGGCTAGAACGGGGTCCACTCACCCTCGGGAAATCAACTGAGTAGAGGAGGGTTCGATACCTGAGGGAATTGCCCACCCTGCACGATAAAGGGATTTAGGAAGAAAGAAAGAAAGAAAGAAAGAAAGAATCTTTTGACCTTTATCTTTCTTTCTTTCTTTCTTTCTTTCTTAATCTGTTTACCCTCCAGGGTTGGTTTTTCCCTCGGACACAGCGAGGTATCCCACCTCTACCGCCTCAAGGGCAGTGTCCTGGAGTGTGAGACATTGGGTCGGGGATACAGCTGGGGAGAAAGACCAGTACCTCGCCCAGGCGGTTTCACCTGCTCTGCTGAACAGGGGCCTTGGGGGGGGGGGGGAATGGGAAGATTGGAAGGATAGACAAGGAAGAGGGAAGGAAACGGCCGTGGCCTTAAGTTAGGTACCATCCCGGCATTTGCCTGGAGGAGAAGTGGGAAACCACGGAAAACCACTTTCAGGATGGCTGAGATGTGAATCGAACCCACCTCTACGCAATTGACCTCCCGAGTCTGATTGGACCCCGATCCAGCCCTCGTACCACTTTTCAAATTTTGTAGCAGAGCCGAGAACCGAACCCGGGCCTCCGGGGGTGGCAGCTAATCACACTAACCACTACACCATAGAGGCGGACTTGACCTTTATCACCAAACAAATTAATTTACTATAACATAAAATTAGCTTTTCTATTCCCTGAATATGTTGCTTTAATGATGGACTAGTGCTATTTCACATCAGAAAACATAACCTCGTTGCACCTCCAAAAACCATTACGTGAAATATTTTAGCTTAGAACTTTCGTCGATCATAATAATGACGTGTGACCTCAGGGGAGGTCTGGTGCAGGTCGTTTGATTTGACACCCGTAGGCGACCTGCGCGTCGTGATGAGGGTGAAATGATGATGAAGACGACACATACACCCAGTCCCCGCGTGCCAGGAGAATTAACCAATTATGGTTAAAATTCCCGATCCTGCCGGGAATCGAACTCGGCACCCCGGTGACCATAGGCCAGCACTGTAACCATTTAGCCATGGACCCGGACACTTTCGTCGGTAATATTTCGTCATCTGAGGTTCAATACTGTGCGAATATGGTCAAAGAATCTCGTTGTCCGACTCTTTGGCTGAATGGTCAGCGTTGAGGCCTCAGAGGGTCCCGGGTTCGATTCCCTGGCTGGTCGGGGATTTTAGTCTCCTTTGATTAATTCTTCTGACCCGGGGCCTGGGTGTTTGTGTTTGTTCCAACACTTGTGTTTGTTCCGCGACCGGAGGCTCGGGTTCGAAATTCTCGGCTCTGCTACAACACACTACACTACCAACCGCCACAAGAACATGCAACAGTGATTACATCCCTCCATATAGGGTTGGCGCCAGGAAGGTCATCCGGCCGTAAAACAGGGCCAAATCCACATGTGCGGCACAGATCGCACCCGCGACCCAACAGGTGTGGGACAAGCGGTAGAAAAGGAAGAAGAAGAAGATGGTCAAAGAATCTCGTTCTTCTTACCATATGTGGTGCTGGTCAGTATTTCACAAAAATGTAATCATAAGCGGTTTTCTCAGGTGCACCGACGATAAATCGATTTTTCCGGACACGTTAAGTATAGGCTCTTACAACTAATGATACAGACCTGGTAGAGGAAGAAATTCCTGAATGATGAAACTCAAGGACTGTTACAGCATGAGTACGGTTCCGATTTTCGGGTTTGCAATCTCGAAATCGAAAGATTGCCATGACAATCACCAAACTTCGATTAAGATGGCACAAGAAGAAGAAGATTCTCTGAAGAAACCATATCCATTTCTGGTGAGACCTACTGTTTACAGTTTACTGTATCTTCTGGTAAAGACTAGAACAAATTTGTTACTTTTATTGATTTGTATCACTCTCATTCTTGGCTTTGACAACAGGAATGTGACCGGGGTATGAGCAATGCCATTAGTACTACAATCTGCTTTACGTCGCACCAACACAGATAGGTCTTACGACGATGGAATGGGATTAATTAAGGTACAGCCCCAGCGTTTGCCTGGTGTGAAAATGGAAAACCACGGAAAAGCATCCTCAGGGCTGCCGACAGTGGGTATCGAATCCACTATGTCCCGATTGCAAGCTGATAGATATGTGACCTATGCCGCACGGCCACTTGCTGGGTAGTAATACTATATTATTCTGCTGCCAGTCTCTGTTGTGAATGGTGGCAGAGTTTGGCTCGTAGGGTCAGTTAGTGTGCGTATTTCAGTGGCATGGCAGGGACAGATATGTACTTGCACCTTTTGATTTAGTGGGGAAAGCAACAGGAATGTACCTCACTCGTCATTTCCACAACAAGCGTCTTTAGCGAAGTATAGGCCATGTACGACAGCCGATATGGAGCTATGGGGGATACAACCAGCCTTCGAGCTGAATACTATACATATTACATAGGCTGCATTCCATACCGGTGTAACGTGACGACGCGTTCATTGAGTCATTTCATCTTTCACTTCGTCCGGCTCCATAGCCGAATGGTCAGCGTCGAGTCCTTTGATTCAGAGGGACCTGGCTTCGATTATCGGCCAGGTCGGTGATTTTTAAATCTTAAATGGTGAATTCCCTTGGCTCGGGGGCATGGTGTTCGTTCTGTACACCCCCCTCCAACATCCCTGCTATTCATAACCTGCACTACACCTAAACACTATCATCCACCACTATAACACGCGATCTCCTATACACGACAGGTACCACCTACCTTAATCGTTAGGTTTGTCCTCACGGGTTGCACCAGGCCAGCAGTAGTTACACGAAATTATTATTATTATTATTATTATTATTATTATTATTATTATTATTATTATTATTATTATTATTATTATTATTATTTTACCGAGCTCAATATCTGCAGTCGCTTAAATAGGCGAGTATTCAGTATTCGGGAGATAGTGGATTCGAACCCCACTGTCGGCAGTCCTGAATATGGTTTTCCGTGGTTTACCATTTTCACACCAGGCAAATGCTCGGGTTGTTCCCTAATTAACGCCACGGGTGCTTCCTTACCACTCGTAGCCCTTTCCTGTTCCAACGTCACCATAAGACCTACCTATGTCGTTGCGACGTCAAGAAACTTTAAAACAATATTATTATTGTTCCGGTGTTTCCGTGGATCACAAAAAGATAAGAAGCGCCTGTATTGAATGGGTGGACAGGGAATTAACTAGAGCAGAACTTAACACAACAAATTTTGAAATTTTATTTCTCCCTTCTTTTAGTTTAATATTGGAGAAATAGAAAATCTGAATTAATAACAACCATGTAATGAGCTCGAATTCGAATTTTACACCTTTCCTGGGAAAACGATTCACTGGTGCCGCCAGATTAGCGAAGTTGTGTATGAATTTTTTAAAGAAAGTTACCTTGCCAATGTTTGGGGTAATGATTGTAGATCAATCTTACGATTCAACGCCCAGTAATCAACTATTGGGCTAAAGCCGCCTGGTGGTTTTGCACCAGAAAAATATCTGAAGAATACGCCGACTTGGAGGGTCGAATGATGCCATCACTCAACATCTTGACTAAAATTTCCTTGAAGGCCTTAATTATAGGCGGAGACAACCTATGAGGAGTAAATCTTACGGGAATCGAATCCGTAACCTCTATCTTGTATTCAATTAAGTCAGTCACACCTAGATTTTCCGAAAACACATCAGAAAATGACTGACATAATTTACGAATGCTGGTCGCCTGATCCTAGGATAGATGTGTAAGGTCTATCCCCATCTCACTCTGAGGAGGTGAAATAACCGAACATGAAGCGGAATTACACATCAGAATTGGCATGTGGACATTATTATCAAACTTGAATGTGTATGACTTCTTTTGAAGATCAAACACCAGACTGGAGTGAGACATAAAATCGGACAATAATATTACAGGGCATAACAATTTGTTATCAATAAATAACATAAATTTTCATGTAAACTTCGAAATGCGAATTTTGGTATGGATTAATCCTAAAATTTCTAAAGGGGAAGAGTTGGCCGAAACACTTTTTACACAGGTAAAAGCATATTCAGGAAATTTACAACAGAATTTTAACTTAGAACACCATTCTTCAGAAATAATGGACACAGTACTACCAGAATCCAAAAGGGCAGTAACAGGTTCGTAGTTTATTTCATTCTTGAGGAATGGAACAAATCCTCGAGTATCAGAGGCAATTTTCAGACATTCTTTAGGACATCAAAAGAAAGCTTGAGATGGACTTCTTTCCTCAGAACATACAATAGTATCGCCAGACTGAAGCTGAGTTGAGACTTTAGAGACAGACTGAGAAGAGGATTCAGCCGGGCACTCGAATCAAATTCTGTTTTTGTTGTTACTATAGTTAGAACAAGAAGGTGTACTATTCCGTAAATTACAATTCATAGCCTGCAGAAGACGACGATCCATTCTTAGATCCTTTGTAACTTAACAGAGGACGCTTATTTCTTAAATGGTCCGCAGATCCACACGCATAACATGTGCGGGGAGTGAAATTTCGGCGAGTGGGTGGCCGAGAAATATTAGAAGAAGGTGGTAGGTCTCGAGCGACTCGCAGAGTATCGGCATATTTTACTCCTTCCGCAGACACGGACATGCCCACAAATTCCCTAAACGTTTGAGGACGGGAAACAAAACACAAGTATGATCTGTAAGAGGGCGAAATCCCTTCAATGACAGTTTGCACAATTTCACCTTCGGAATAGTGCAAGGAAAAACTCTGGTATACAACTTAATATGTTGAATAAATTCAAGTAGATTTTCGTCTAGCCTTTGCACTCTGAAATAAAATTTCCATATTAATGACGACAGGGCTCTTGCAGGAATAATGTTAGCCAACAAGTTGAGCATGGAAAATTTCAATTGAACTTCTCTCAGATATGGCTTTAACTGTTTTGTCTGATAAGACACCAACAGTGTAGGGGTATATTATTTGTAATATTTAAGAGTGTGAAAGGGCAAATCCCAAAGCATGGTCCTAAGAGTTTTACGAGGAATCTTAAGAGAAAAATAAGATAGTTAGTGGAGTTAACAGAAAATCTAGAAATCCCTTTAAGCAATATGGCTAAAGGATGGGGTAAGCTGCTGAAGCCTGGGAATATTACCAGAGAGGCAGCCGGAGGTTGAGGAGCTTCGAAAGCGGCATTGCTTATGAAAAATGGTGGGAGATGTTGTGGATTGCCAACGGGGTTAGCAATCTGTTCAGATGGGCCAGAAGCTTGTTGTTGTTCAACCGATTCTCCACTATCAGAAGACTTATTCGTGTCCTCTTACGTATCCATAGTTAATGGGGCAACATAGTGTAGTTACTCTTCCCTCTAACAAACCCAGATAGGAACTGGTTCACGCTACTGCACAGCTCGGATATATGTGGGGCACAAGGAGTTAGCCATACTAGAATGTTCCTCACTAATATTAAGAGACAACAGATCACCCACTCTATTATAAAAAATGAAATTTAGCCTGAATACGTTTATGTTGGGCTCACCTCCTTCAAAAACTCATAACAGATGCAAGATCAGCAATATTGGTGGTGATCGTGGATAAAGCCTATCCAACTTCCTTCTCTCCCTCCCCCAAACCCCATGGCACTACAGGCCTTGAAGGGCCTTGGCCTACCAAGTGACCGCTGCTCAGACCGAAGGCCTGCAGATTACGAGGTGTCGTTTTGTCAGCACGAAGAATCCCCTCGGCCATTATTCTTGGCTTTCTAGACCGGGGCCGTTATCTCACCGTCAGACAGCTCCTCAATTCTAATCACGTAGGCTGAGTGGACATCGAACCAGCCCTCAGGTCCAGGTAAAAATCTCTGACCTGGCCGGGAATCGAACCCGGGGCCTAGGGTACACCACGGGGCCCCTTCTCTCCATAAACAGGAATACAAATAGGTAACTCTAAAGAATCTCTGAGCCTTGACGCATCTGTTACAACCGTGCCACCAGACTGAAACTTTATAATAGCTAATTCATAAATGATCACTTCATTGCGCAAATACCAAGGAACAAGAACATCTCTAGGGCCATGATATTTTGAAAAAAATGAAAAATCGCAAAACCGACAAATTGCTAGTGTTCAAATCAAAAATGTAGAGAAAATCGTTAAAATGGGCTTACTCCATGCCCATTCAACCACGCTCTGCTACCACTTGTTCCGGTGTTTCCGTGGATCACAGAGGGATAAGGAGCGCCTGGGATGAATAGATGGACAAGGAATTAACTAGAGCAGAACCTAAAACAACAAATTTTGAAATGTTATTTCTTTCCTTTATTTAGTTTAAAAGTGGAGAAATAAAAAATCTGAAAGAATAACAACCGTATAATGAGCTTGTCAGGTCTAACAATATAGTGGACTTAGAAGTCCGAATATCAGGTGCAAAACTAGAGAATTACAAATGTTAATTTACACAGAAAAGAGCTGAATTGCTTTTGGCAGGCACAAAATTTACAAGAGCACGATTTGCTCCTATCATTTGCACTACAGGGGAGTCTGCGCTTCAAATATAGTCCAGCCCCACAGAGGCATAAATTTCAAATGGCGCAAATAAGTTCCACCTGACCTATATACAGGTAGGTTGTCCTCCACTACATTTTTCACATGAAGTTGCCCCGGTGTGGGCTTATCTATTGCTCAAAAGTTTTATAATTTGCTGTTCCCAAAGGGAACTAATACCAGAAATACTTACCGAATAAACAGGGGCGTAGTTTCTCATACTAAATGGCCTTAATGACATAAGAAATAGGTTTGTTGTAACCGGCCATAAGCAAAATCAAGGAGGCGGAACACCAGCACTAATTCTAGAAATAGTTAAAATCCTAAGTGGGCTTATGGCCCAAAGATACGGAAGTTAGTCCTATATTGCACCGGGGTGCCAAATCAGTAGTAAGAAATTTAGAATTTTTAAAACTTTAGTCACGCCATGCCAAGTTGAATGGGAACTAACAGAGGGTAATCATTCTTTATTCCCTACACTAAAAATGAGTACCAGGTTAATTCCTGGAGGCAAAGGCGGCCGGACGTAGAGCTAACCACTCTACCCCATCACGTGCCAAGGTTACGAATAGTGGAAGCCTTTACCTTCCACCCCTTCAAGGGCCTTCATGCCTTGTATGGAGATGACTTTGCTTTTTTGCTTTACCACAAAAACCGGCAGAAATTTATGCATTCACCTGGCACATGTTGCAATGACCTCTGATCCTTCGTTTCTGTACAATAAAATGGGAAACTTGCATTTTTGACTTAACCTTATATAATTACTTGGGACTAGAACTGGAATAGTTGTCACAGTAGATTATCCCACTATATACTTGAATGAATGAAAGACAGTGTGGATTTTTACCCCAGCCCTCCGAACGGACCAGCTTCTCATTCCTATCGTGGAACTTGAGTTAACGTGCTCGGCTACGAAGTACGGAACTAATACATCACTTGTTAGGTCTGTCAGTCCGTCAAGTTATCAGACCAGAGACTGAGTGGATCCCTCAAATAGTACTTCTTCTTCTCCTTCCTCGTCTTCTGCTTCTGCTTCTACTTGTTCCCTTTCTTGACATTTTCCCAACCACATTTGGTCGGCACTACATGTGAATTAAACCAAGTTTTACAGCCAGATACCCTTCCTGACGCTAACCCTATGTGGAGGGATTTGTCCACTATTGAGCTTTTGTTGTTGTTGTTTCTCGAAAGAAATTTACGACTGGTAGTCATCAATCCGCATACTTAATAGAAATAATATTATTATTGGCTTTACGTCCCACTAACTACTTTTACGGTTTTCGGAGACGCCGAGGTGCCGGAATTTAGTCCCGCAGGAGTTCTTTTACGTACCTGTAAATCTACTGACACGAGGCTGATGTATTTGAGCACCTTCAAATACCACCGGACTGAGCCAGAATCGAACCTGCCAAATTGAGGTCAGAAGGCCAGCGCCTCAACCGTCTGAGCCACTCAGCCCGGTATACTTAATATACGTGAAGTCTTGTCTGGTAACCCCTGAAGCGCGCGCGACCTCTGTACTGATGAGTGTATTTAATTTCTTGGAGTATGAGAGGGAAGAGAACAGTAGTGACCTGTGCGTTTGCATTTAAGGAATCCTCTGGAATTGAGGCGGAAGAAATACTGAAATACTTTTCGAATGTAGAGAGATTTTAATTTTATCTTCAGATTAGCGCTCTCTAGACCGTCAAACAAGTCTCTTTTTTTTTACAATTTGCTTTACGTCGCACCGACACAGATAGGTCTTATGGCGACGATGGGATAGAAAAGGGCTTGGAGTGGGGTGGAAGCAGATGTGGCCTTAATGGTGTGAAAATGAGAAACCACGGAAAACCATCTTCAGGGCTTCCGACAGTGGGGATCAAACTCACTATCTCCCGAATACTTGATATTGGACGCACTTAAGAGACTGCAGCTATCGAGCTCGGTGAAACAAGTCTTACATTCATGACAGAACCGAGAATAGAACTCCGGTCTTGGAAGCTACGACACTGATCATTAGACCACAGAGACAGAGTAATGAATTGTGACAGTTCCTCTTTACGATATGTTACACCATTTTGCCGGGATGAGTAATTTGCATAAAATGCAGTATCTGAATTGTCTTACCAGCCTACATAGTAGAAAACATTGCTTCACGGTTCTCTATAGGACAGGGAAGCTTAACAGTTCGAAAACCAGTGTAAGTCAAGACCGTTTCCATTCCATTAAAACATCTTGAGTAAAATGTGCATTGATAGTAACAGTGGACCTATCCGAGAAAAAAACGTGTTGAAAGGGAGCAGTGTAATATTTTACATGAGCAATAATTAGGCAATAAATTATTTGTTCAAAAACCCTCGCCGTAGTACGTAATATTGATACACAGGCCATGGCCGCTTCCTTCCACTTCCTAGGCTTTTCCTATCCCATCGTCGCCATAAGACATATCGGTGTCGGTGCGACGTAAAGCAAGTAGCAAATATTGATACAGGTCTATCATTTTCCAGGTTTGCACTATTATCACTCTGCTAATCTTCCATAAATACGGAAATATTTGAGTATTTAGATAATGGTTTCATCAGTACTTCAGAAAATGATTTTAAGACGTGCACAGGTCCACTTGACTTATTAAGTGACTTACTCGTGAGACCTGTGCATTATGAGAAGCAGCGAGCCCGGTCACGAATGCTAAGCCGTACGGCTGAGCATGTCACCACGCGGACCACTTAACACAAACCATTATATGCGGCATCTGACAGCGGTCGTCTTGGCAAGCCAAAGCACTCAGAGGCTGTACGTACCACGGGACGTCGTCATATGCTGTGTCTCTTGTAGTAAGTAAACCGTAAACCGTAAGAATTTCTTTCAAAACTTTTAATTCCATTTATGTGTTATTTATAACACGATATCCATGTAACAGATGTATATTCTAATTTCAAGTTTACAAGGGAGCTAAAGAGAAAACATAATTTCAATGTAATTTAGTTCCTTTCTATTTCGGATAACGTACTCTATTTATTTATTTATTTATTTATTTATTTATTTATTTATTTATTTATTTATTTATTTATTTTGCTAGTTGCTTTACGTCGCACTGACACAGATAGGTCTTATGGCGACCCGTACTCTATTAAATGCTGATACATTTACTTTTCACGGTATAACTCACTAAGCAAATTATTTCTAAACTGCAAAGGGACAACAATTCAGTACCAAATAATCATATAATAACTGATTTAAAAAATACGTAATCTCACTAAATGCATAGAATTCCTCTCTAACTGTTCATGTACGTACTGACACATGTAGATTTTTGGCAATCCTAGGATAGAAAAGTAGTTGTGATCTCAAGGTACAACCCTAACATTTTCCTGATATGAATATTGGAAACCGCGGAAAACGATCTTCAAGGTGCCGACGTCTGGTTGATTTTAATCCATTATAAATCACCGTCACCTTCAGCTCATCAACAATAAAATAAATGAAATAATATTTGGTGACGTGTGTTTAAGGGGGTTGTTGTAGAACAGTGAAACATACACGTTACGGCGGAAGGGGAAGGATTTCTTTTGTACGAGACTTTGCGAAAATAAAAAAAATAAAAAACCCTTGGTTCCCGAACCCTCGCGTCGAGAGAGTTCAAGCTCTTGCCATAGATGGCAGCACGATCTAGCATGCTACTTTATATGGTGGCTCCACTCGCGGAGAACTACGAAGAAGAGGTGAAAAGATTTGATCAATAAAATCTGAGGATTTCAAATGAAAGAACATAGAAGTACTCAGCCAACTTAATATTACGACAGTAAGAAAAGGAACAAAATACTTTTAGGCAGGTAAATTTTGAGACATTACTTCATCCTTTTTTTTTTAAATGTATGAGTATAATTGTTTGGTCGAAACCGAAACATAGTAACTTACTTGAGGTTTATAAATTCGCGACCCTGGCTGAGTAGCTCTGGCGGTAAAGAGCTGGCCTTTTGAGCTCAATTATTACAACAAATGCGTTGTTTATCATTCAACATCAGGTTCGATCCAGGCTCTGTACGGTGGTATTTCAAAGTGCTCAAATATGTCAGCCTCTTGTCGATAGCTTTACCGGCGGGACAAAAATCCGGCACCTCGTTGTCTCCGAAAACAGAAAAAGTAGCTAGTGGGACGTAAAACCATTATTATTATTATTATTATTGAAAATTCGTTACTTTCATTAATCTGCCTCAGTCTTATATTTGTCTTTGACAATATGAAAGTGACTGAGGTATGAGCGATGCTAGTAACGACATTCCTTATGCAGCCAGTCCCTGCTATGAATGGTGTGAAAATGTTGCTCATAGGGTAGGTTCGTGCAAGCATTTCAGAGGGCTTGGCAGACTGATATGTAATAGCAACTTCTGGCTCAGTGAGGAAAGCAACGGGAAATTATCTTCACTCCTCCTTTCCCTAGTACGCCTCTTTTGTGATGCCTAGACCATTTATGACAGCTAATGGTGGAGCTGTTGAGGATCCAACCAGCCTTCGGGCTGAGGACTGAACATACATACACATTATTATTATTATTATTATTATTATTATTATTATTAGACCGACTCGTTGGCCGAATGGTCAACGTACTTGCCTTCGGTTCAGAGGGTGCCGGGTTCGATTCCCGGCCGGGTCGGGGATATTAACCTTCATTGGTTAATTCCAATGGCTCGGGGACTGGGTATTTGTGCTGTCCTCAACATCTCTGCAACTCACACACCACACAACACTATCTTCCACCACAGTAACACTCAGTTCCCTACACATGGCAGATGCCGCCCACCCTCATCGGAGGGTCTGCCTTACAAGGGCTGCACTCGGCTAAAAATAGCCACACGAAATTATTATTATTATTATTATTTATTAATTTTGGACTAGTGTCAGTATGAACTGGAGTGTGAGTAAAAGGACATTTATTTGTAACTCATTTTTTTTTTCGATTATAGCGTAATGTATAGGTGACTGAGAAAGAAACTGTCTTGTCTGCGGTCCTTCGAACGCGGGAGCCGCGGTTCGCTGACTGAAAACAGAGGGAGCGTGAGATGAGGATGATCCTCTTTGAAATACTTTTACCTTGAAGCCCTACTCTTGAATAAAATCGAGCCGCAATAAATATTCATAGTAGACTAAGTGGACAGTCAGAAAGAGTTGTTTCTTAACCTCAGGGACTTGGAAGGTCGTGGTCCATACCTCCGTGTATTTAAAGAGTGTTACATAGTCTGTTAATCTGTGCTACTCTGATATTTGCACTAGTGTATGTATTTGTTATAAACTGAGGGTAGTCTTGCAAAGTGGCTGTGGTCAATATACTGTCTAGGAAAAATACCTTATCCTTATATTAAATTCCGATATTGGTGCAAAATAGAGACGTGAAATTTTAACATGCAAGGAAAGGGAGGGTAACTTTTCAAGTTTAGAACAACCTACAGGTGCTCACTTTATAGTTCCTTGAACTTAATTAATTCATGAAATTCAGTGTTTCGTGAATAAGAAACGTCTCAATGTTTCCACTTAAACTACGAGTAGAGGAAGCTTTGATAATGTTATTGGTTTTACGGGTTTTGGAGGCACTGGGGTGCCCTACAGGAGTTCTTCTACGTGCTAGTAAATCCACCGACACGGCTTTACCGTAACTCTACAGCTCTGCATTCGGGAGGCGGTGAGCTTATCCTACCGTCGGCTGTCCTAAGAATGGTTTTCCGTGGTTTTCCATTCTCCTTACTAAGACGAATACCGGGACAGATCATTTTATATGCTACGGCCTCTCCTCTCTCACCTTCACCGTAACGCATCTCCTGGACTGGGAGTGGGCGCCGACCTCTAGGAGGACAACCGTACTCCATTAGGCCATTTTATTAGTAGAATACTGTAGTCTTGCAAACAAAATTCATTAGGTGGGAGTCTCCGCGGTCATTCTGCTTCGTCTTAATGCGATTTTTACTTCTGAAAGACGGTGTGTAAGGCGTGAAGGGTTGTATTCGTGCAAAACATAGACACCCAGCTTTTTAACGGATTTTGATATTTCTGAAAGGTATAAAATGGCAGGGAGGGATTCAGTTAGGTGTAAATGTAGTAAGCAGTTTGGCCTATGCTGACGACTTTGTCTTGATGGCAGATTGTGCCGAAAGCCTGCAGTAAAATATCTTGGGACTTGAAAATAGGTGCAATGAATATGGTATGAAAATTAGCCTTTCGAAGACTAAATTGATGTCAGTAGGTAAGAAATTGAACAGAATTGAATGTCAGATTAGTGATGCAAAGCTAGAACAGGTCGATAATTTCAAGTATTTAGGTTGCGTGTTCTCCCAGGATGTTAATATAGTTAAGTGAGATTGAATCAAGGGGCAGTAAAGCTAATGCAGTTTGCTCGCAGTTGCGATTAACAGTATTCTGCAAGAAGGAAGTCGGCTCCCAGACGAAACTATTTTTAAATCGATCTGTTTTCAGACCAACTTTGCTTTACGGAAGCGAAAGCTGGGTGGACTCAAGATATCTTATTCATAAGTTAGAAGTAACAGACATGAAAGTAGCGAGAATGATTGCTGGTACAAACAGGTGGGAACAATGGCAGAAGGGTACTGGGAATGAGGAGATAAAGGCTAATTTAGGAATGAACTCGATGGACGACGCTGTACGCATAAACCGGCTTCGGTGGTGAGGTCATGTGAGGCGAATGGAGGAGGATAGGTGTCTTAGGAGAATAATGGACTCTGTTATGGAGGGTGAGAGAAGTAGAGGGAGACAAAGGCGACGATGGTTAGACTCAGTTTCTAACGATTTAAAGATAAGAGGTAGAGACCTAAATGAGGCCACAGCACTAGTTGCAAATAGACGATTGTGGCAACGTTTAGTAAATTCACAGAGGCTTGCAGACTGAACGCTGAAAGGTATGTATGTATGTATGTATGTATGTATGTATGTATGTTGATATTTCTCGACCACCAGACTCTGTAGCTGTAATTTAAGACGCCGTGGAGGCTCCTTTGAGGAATTTGGGCTGTAAACCTTGTCTAAAACTACATTGTTACTTACTCCATTCGAACCTGGATGAAAATTGCAAGTTGGTTTCTATCTTCATTTTAACTGTCGTTAATAATCGTTGAACCCAAAACACTTACATAACGATCAAGAGTGAGATTTTAAAGAATTTTTCTTCCCAGTTGCGTAACTTGTGGTTGAGTGCAGCTCGTTCCATTCATTGAAACTTGCCTTAAATCTGTGACAGATCTTAATCACGGTCGCCTGCGGACAGAGAATGAGAGAAAAGGTACACAACATGTCATCATTACGTACAATTCCACCGTGACTAGTACAGGATTATTGTTCTTGTCCGTTCACTTACATTACTGCTTTCCTCCTTGCCATTTATAATTGAAACTGACTCAATTCGTTAAATTAATTAAGTTCAAAACTAAGTTCGGGAAATGCTATTGCTGTTTCTCTTTTCTCAGTGGAAAGAGAAGCGAAGCCTTATTACTAGACTATGTATTATTTAGGGAAGAATGAGTTCTGTGACCTGAGAAACGTCTTACACTTAAGTGTATTGTAAAAGTACAGTAATGTGTGTGATGAAAGGCTGAATAATAATCATAGTAATGATAATAATAGCCCGCCTCTTTGGCGTAATATTGTGATTAGCTGCCGCCTCCAGATGCCCGGGTTAGATTCCCGACTCTGCCACGAAATTTCAAAAGTGGTAAGGGGCCTACTGGAACAGGGTTCACTCACCCTCGGAGGTCAAATAAGTAGAGGGGGTTCAATTCCCACCCCTGCCACCCTGGAAGTGGTTTTGCGTAGTTTCCCACTTCTCCTCCAGGCAAATGCCGAGATGGTACCTAACTTACGGCCACGGATGTTTCCTTCCCTCTTCCTCGCCCATTCTTCCCAATTTTCCCATCTCTCCACAAGTTCCTTTTTCAGCATAGCAGGTGAGCCGTCTGGGTGAAGTACTGGTCCTCCTCCCCAAATGTAACCCCGAACAAATATCTCACGCTCCAGGATGAAATGAAATAAAAATGAAATAATAATAATAATAATAATAACAATAATAATAATAATAATAATAATAATAATAATAATAATAATAATAATAATAATAATAATGTATTTTATTGACCAAGAATTTTGCTTTGTTTACTTGCATTCGGAAAATGGCACACTGCCAGTAGCCCTGTAGGAGGTCTTCCGCAGTTTCCCATTTTCACGTCATATAAACGCTGGGCTCTACCTAATTAGCCGCGCTTGCTTCCTTTCGAGTCCTAGTCCTGTCCTGTCCCTTCATCATCAGAAGGCCTTTCTGAATCAGTGGGACGTAAAACCAATAGCAATACACAGGCGATATTATTGAAAACGTTAGATGATTGTCAATTTCATTTGCGAGAGTTTATTTGCAGTAGGGTAGCCACTTCCTTTCTCATCCTCCTCTATCCAATAGCATGTGGGCTATCAATCCATGTGGTGACCACGCTCAATGCTGCTTGACTTCGACGATCTCCCGGAATCCACTGACCATGACTACACCGTTGGCTTTGTTTTTACAGGTCAGCTATATTAAGGCTGTTTCTAATTTAGTTTATTTAATGAACTGCAAATAAACTCTCACTCAGGATGCTTGGTCATTGGCCTCTGCACAAGGTAGGGGCTATGACTAGGTCACCAATATCCAGGTTTGGATAAAGCATTCGGTTATTACTATAAAAGCTAAGCAATCTCCGTACAGGTCAAGAAGGTTCATAGTGTTGTGGAAGGCAGATAAATGTTTCCAATTTTTCTACTTCGACGCCGGGCTGAGTGGCTCAGACGGTTGAGGCGCTGGCCTTCTGACCCCAACTTGGCAGGTTCGATCCTGGCTCAGTCCGGTGGTATTTGAAGGTGCTCAAATACGTCAGCCTCGTGTCGGTAGATTTACTGTCATATAAAAGAACTCCAGCGGGACTAAATTCCGGCACTTCGGCGTCTCCGAAAACCATAAAAGTAGTTAATGGGACGTAAAGCAAATAACATTATTATTATCATCTACTTCGACGCTAACAAGCGGGAAGGTGTCAGTGGTGGCTCAGGGAAGGCTCGTGGAAGGTGCTTACAATCTACAGCACCGAAGACACACACTGGTATTCTCTACCTATACAGTATCTACAGTATATTATATACCTTCAGGAAACTCCAGTCGATTAGTTTAATTGTTAAATGTATAGGTGAAAGAATTTGTGGTTATTTTCTTTTTAAGTAGAGTACTTTCCCTGTAATTTCTTATTATTTACCAGTATGAAAAATATTCCTTCTCTGGATCTATAACAGTGTGTCGGCCTCCGGAAAACAAGGTTGTGGGTTCAAATCCGGCAGAGTAGTCGGATATTTGGAAGGCGGATAAAAGTCCATTCGACACATCACCTCCTACGATGTGGGCATGTGGAAAATCTCTGGTGATAAGACACATTTGGTGTTTACCAGATAAAATGAATTAAAACAAACTTAGCCGCCGATCGCCCAATTGAGATTCAGTTCAATCTGCCATCTGGTAGAGTAAAACGGAACGTTGAGGTTTGAAATTGACGAGCATGCCTCCCAAAATGCCCTTACATCAAATGCTTGCACACGGTAGCTAAGGCCATACAATTATAATTTTTTTTTTTTTTTTTTTTGCTAGTTGCTTTTACGTCGCACCGACACAGATAGGTCTTATGGCGACGATGGGACAGGGAAGGGCTAGGAGTGGGAAGGAAGCGGCCGTGGCCTTAATTAAGGTACAGCCCCAGCATTTGCTTGGTGTGAAAATGGGAAACCACGGAAAACCATTTTCAGGGCTGCCGACAGTGGGGTTCGAACCTACTATCTCCCGAATACTGGATACTGGCCGCACTTAAGCGACTGCAGCTATCGAGCTCGGTCATACAATTATTATTTATTATTGATTTGAGCATGAAAAATAAAGCTCATATATATATATATATATTGTAAATATTGTTCCCTCTGGTCTGAAAGGGTTAGGTTGATGATTGTGAGAAAAATATTACCATCTTATTTTTACAAAATGTGTCAAAGTGTTAAAATGTCGCGTGACTGAATGTGACGCACGTGGCTTATTTTAGTTAGATGTTCAGACAGGGATTTAAGCTGGCCAGTGAAGTGGAGTGAAGTGGTTTGAAATTGCTTTCCTCGCTTGGCCAGAAAGTGCTATTACAGCACGACTAGCCCTATGATTGCACCTTTCATAATATCCGGACGTACTCGTTCAAGGTAGTTTCCTTTCTGTCATAACCATAAGTAAGACGGAGACTTCATTGGAAGCTGTATAGCATTTTCCTCTATATTGTAATAAGAAACAGACGCAAAAATACTGCGTCCATCAAGAAATAACAATAGAGGGATTTGTAAAACTGTAGTAATAAATGTTATCCAACAGAGTACACTATTAGTTTCTTGGCGTAATAGAACAAATATTATGACCTAGTGAGTTGGCCACGTGATTTGGGTCTCGTAGCTGAAAGCTTGTAATCGGGAGATAGTGGGTTCGAACTCCTGTGCCGGTAGACCTGAAGATAGCTTTCCATGGTCTCTCATTTTCACACCAAACTAATGCTCGGGCATTACCTTAATTACGGTAACGGTCGCTTTGTTTCCAATTTTAACCCTCTTCTATCCCATCGGTGCCATAAGAAATGCCTGTGTCGTTGCGACGTAAAAGAATTGGGCTAGTTAAAATCATTATGAATTATTATCAAATTTGTTTGGAAGGGTAATAGGGAGGTACATTCAGGGAAACGGGATGGCCTAGGGAGCGCTGATAAAGGAACAGGGAACTGGAAATCAAGTAAGGATAACATAAAATTGTTAGTGCTGAACTGTAGAAGTATTGTAAAGAAAGGAATAGAATTAAGTAATTTAATAGATATATATTTGCCAGATATTGTAATAGGAGTTGAATCATGGCTGAGAAATGATATAATGGATGCAGAAATTTTCTCACGGCACTGGAGTGTGTATCGTAGAGATAGGATAGGAAAGGTGGGAGGGGGAGTTTTCATTCTGGTGAAAGAAGAATTTGTAAGCTACGAAAAAGTTAAAGATGAGACACATGAAATTCTAGGTGTAAGGCTCATTTCTAAAGATAATAGGCAACTTGATATATTTGGAGTGTACAGATCGGGAAAGGGTAGCACTGATGCGGATTTGGAATTATTTGATAGGATAGTCAGCTATGTGGGAAACGACATGGAAAGAAATGTGATTGTAGCGGGAGATCTGAATTTGCCAGATGTAAATTGGGAAGGAAATGCGAACGACAGGAAGAATGACCAACAAATGGCAAATAAGTTAATATGGGAAGGACAGCTGATTCAGAAAGTGATGGAACCAACCAGAGGGAAAAATATCCTGGATGTGGTGCTGATAAAACCAGATGAGTTCTATAGGGAAACTGAAGTAATAGATGGTATTAGTGATCATGAAGCTGTTTTTGTGGTAGTTAAAAATAAATGCGATAGAAAGGAAGGTCTTAAAAGTAGGACTGTTAGGCAGTACCATATTGCTGATAAAGCAGGCATAAGGCAGTTTCTAAAAAGTAACTATGATCGGTGGAAAATGGTAAATAAAAATGTAAACAGACTCTGGGATGGGTTTAAAGAAATTGTTGAGGAATGCGAAAACAGGTTTGTACCTTTAAGGGTGGTAAGGAATGGTAAAGACCCACCTTATTATAATAGAGAAATAAAGAGACTAAGAAGGAGGTGCAGACTGGAAAGAAATAGAGTTAGAAATGGCTGTGGAAGTAAGGAGAAATTGAAGGAACTTACTAGAAAATTGAATCTAGCAAAGAAAGCAGCTAAGGATAACATGATGGCAAGCATAATTGGCAGTCATACAAATTTTAGTGAAAAATGGAAGGGTATGTATAGGTATTTTAAGGCAGAAACAGGTTCCAAGATGGAAATTCCAGGAATAATTAATGAACAAGGGGAGTGTGTATGTGAGGATCTTCAAAAGGCAGAAGTATTCAGTCAGCAGTATGTAAAGATTGTTGGTTACAACGATAATGTCGAGATAGAGGAAGAGACTAAGGCCAAAGAAGTAATACAATTTTACATATGATAACAATGACATTTACAATAAGATACAAAAGTTGAAAACTAGAAAAGCGGCTGGAATTGATCAGATTTCTGGGGATATACTAAAGACAATGGGTTGGAATGTAGTACCATATCTGAAGTACTTATTTGATTATTGTTTGGTCGAAGGAGCTATACCAGATGAATGGAGAGTTACTATAGTAGCCCCTGTGTATAAAGGAAAGGGTGATAGACATAAAGCTGAAAATTACAGGCCAGTAAGTTTGACATGCATTGTATGTAAGCTTTGGGAAGGCATTCTTTCTGATTATATTAGACATGTTTGTGAAATTAATAACTGGTTCGATAGAAGGCAATTCGGTTTTAGGAAAGGTTATTCCACTGAAGCTCAACTTGTAGGATTCCAGCAAGATATAGCAGATATCTTGGATTCTGGAGGTCAAATGGACTGTATCGCGATTGACATGTCTAAAGCATTTGATAGGGTGGATCATGGGAGACTACTGGCAAAAATGAATGCAATTGGACTAGACAAAAGAGTGACTGAATGGGTTGCTATATTTCTAGAAAATAGATCTCAGAGAGTTAGAGTAGGTGAAGCTTTGTCTGACCGTGTAATAGTTGAGAGGGGAGTTCCTCAGGGCAGTGTTATCGGACCTTTATGTTTTCTTATATATATATAAATGATATGAGTAAAGGAGTGGAATCGGAGGTAAGGCTTTTTGCGGATGATGTTATTCTCAATAGAGTGATAAATAAGTTACAAGATTGTGAGCAACTGCAACGTGACCTCGAAAATGTTGTGAGATGGACAGCAGGCAATGGTATGTTGATAAACGGGGCTAAAAGTCAGGTTGTGAGTTTCACAAATAGGAAAAGTCCTCTCAGTTTTAATTACTGCGTTGATGGGGTGAGAGTTCCTTTTGGGGATCATTGTAAGTATCTAGGTGTTAATATAAGGAAAGATCTTCACTGGGGTAATCACATAAATGGGATTGTAAATAAAGGGTACCGATCTCTACACATGGTTATGAGGGTGTTTAGGGGTTGTAGTAAGGATGTAAAGGAGAGTGCATATAAGTCTCTGGTAAGACCCCAACTAGAGTATGGTTCCAGTGTATGGGACCCTCACCAGGATTACCTGATTCAAGAACTGGACAAAATCCAAAGAAAAGCAGCTCGATTTGTTCTGGGTGATTTCCGACAAAAGAGTAGCGTTACAAAAATGTTGCAATGTTTGGGTTGGGAAGAATTGAGAGAAAGAAGAAGAGCTGCTCGACTAAGTGATATGTTCCGAGCTATCAGCGGAGAGATGGCGTGGAATGACATTAGTAGACGAATAGGTTTGAATGGCGTTTATAAAAGTAGGAAAGATCACGATATGAAGATAAAGTTGGAATTCAAGAGGACAAACTGGGGCAAATATTCATTTATAGGAAGGGGAGTTAGGGATTGGAATAACTTACCAAGGGAGATGTTCAATAAATTTCCAATTTCTTTGAAATCATTTCGGAAAAGGCTAGGAAAGCAACAGATAGGGAATCTGCCACCTGGGCGACTGCCCTAAATGCAGATCAGTATTGATTGGCTATTGGACAGTTCTGTCGGCCGTATTTATATGGCAAGATTCCTCTTACCATAAAATTAACTATCATGTAGTTTTCGATTCGAAAGGTAAACATGAACACCATCCTGAAAACAAAGAAAGAAGCACTTTCCATTATTCGGCCTACTATGATTTCACAGCTCTGAGATTTCCAAAAAGTATGACATGCTCATAAAGGAATATGGACATTCCGATTACTTCATAGCCACATGTTTGTCAACCCAAATCCAAAAGCAGCAAACTTATGCCATTGACAAGCGAGATCTGGCACTCGTGTATCTTTGAATCAAGCGTGGGTTACCAATTTTTTACAATTTGCTTCACGTCGCACCGACACACATAGATCTTATGGAGACGATAGACAGGAAAGAGCTAGGAATGGGAAGGAAGTGACCATGAGCTTAATTAAGGTACAACCCCAGAATTTTTTGCTGTGAGAATGGGAAACCACGGAAAACCATATTCAGGGCTACGGATAGTGGGGTTCGAACCCGCTATCAATCAATCAATCAATACTGATCTGCATTTAGGGCAGTCGCCCAGGTGGCAGATTCCCTATCTGTTGCTTTCCTAGCCTTTTCCAAAATGATTTCAAAGAAATTGGAAATTTATTGAACATCTCCCTTGGTAAGTTATTCCAATCCCTAACTCCCCTTCCTATAAATGAATATTTGCCCCAGTTTGTCCTCTTGAATTCCAACTTTATCTTCATATTGTGATCCTTCCTACTTTTATAAACGCCATTCAAACCTATTCGTCTACTAATGTCATTCCACGCCATATCTCCGCTGACAGCTCGGATCATACCACTCAGTCGAGCAGCTCTTCTTCTTTCTCTCAATTCTTCCCAACCCAAACATTGCAACATTTTTGTGACGCTACTCTTTTGTCGGAAATCACCCAGAACAAATCGAGCTGCTTTTCTTTGGATTTTTTCCAGTTCTTGAATCAGGTAATCCTGGTGAGGGTCCCATACACTGGAACCATACTCTAGTTGGGGTCTTACCAGAGACTTATATGCACTCTCCTTTACATCCTTACTACAACCCCTAAACACCCTCAGAACCATGTGCAGAGATCGGTACCCTTTATTTACAATCCCATTTATGTGATTACCCCAATGAAGATCTTTCCTTATATTAACACCTAGATACTTACAATGATCCCCAAAAGGAACTTTCACTCCATCAACGCAGTAATTAAAACTGAGAGGACTTTTCCTATTTGTGAAACTCACAACCTGACTTTTAACCCCGTTTATCAACACACCATTGCCTGCTGTCCAACTCACAACATTTTCGAGGTCACGTTGCAGTTGCTCACAATCTTGTAACTTATTTATCACTCTATAGAGAATAACATCATCCGCAAAAAGCCTTACCTCCGATTCCACTCCTTTACTCATATCATTTATATATATAAGAAAATATAAAGGTCCGATAACACTGCCCTGAGGAACTCCCCTCTCAACTATTACACGGTCAGACAAAGCTTCACCTACTCTAACTCTCTGAGATCTATTTTCTAGAAATATAGCAACCCATTCAGTCACTCTTTTGTCTAGTCCAACTGCACTCATTTTTGCCAGTAGTCTCCCATGATCCACCCTATCAAATGCTTTAGACAGGTGGGTCGCGATACAGTCCATTTGATCTCTAGAATCCAAGATATCTACTATATCTTGCTGGAATCCTACAAGTTGAGCTTCAGTGGAATAACCTTTCCTAAAACCGAATTGTCTTCTATCGAACCAGTTATTAATTTCACAAACATGCCTAATATAATCAGAAAGAATGCTTTCCCAAAGCTTACATACAATGCATGTCAAACTTACTGGCCTGTAATTTTCAGCTTTATGTCTATCACCCTTTCCTTTATACACAGGGGCTACTATAGCAACTCTCCATTCATCTGCTATAGCTCCTCCGACCAAACAATAATCAAATAAGTACTTCAGATATGGTACTATATCCCAACCCATTGTCTTTAGTATATCCGCAGAAATCTGATCAATTCCAGCCGCTTTTCTAGTTTTCAACTTTTGTATCTTATTGCAAATGTCATTGTTATCATATGTAAATTTTATTACTTCTTTGGCCTTAGTCACCTCCTCTATCTCGACATTATCCTTGTAACCAACAATCTTGACATACTGCTGACTGAATACTTCTGCCTTTTGAAGATCCTCACATACACACTCCCCTTGTTCATTAATTATTCCTGGAATTTCCATCTTGGAACCTGTTTCTGCCTTAAAATACCTATACATACCCTTCCATTTTTCACTAAAATTTGTATGACTGCCAATTATGCTTGCCATCATGTTATCCTTAGCTGCCTTCTTTTCTAGATTCAATTTTCTAGCAAGTTCCTTCAATTTCTCCTTACTTCCACAGCCATTTCTAACTCTATTTCTTTCCAGTCTGTACCTCCTTCTTAGTCTCTATTTCTCTATTATAATAAGGTGGGTCTTTACCATTCCTTACCACCTTTAAAGGTACAAACCTGTTTTCGCATTCCTCAACAATTTCTTTAAACCCATCCCAGAGTCTGTTTACATTTTTATTTACCATTTTCCACCGATCATAGTTACTTTTTAGAAACTGCCTTATGCCTGCTTTATCAGCAATATGGTACTGCCTAACAGTCCTACTTTTAAGACCTTCCTTTCTATCACATTTATTTTTAACTACCACAAAAACAGCTTCATGATCACTAATACCATCTATTACTTCAGTTTCCCTATAGAGCTCATCTGGTTTTATCAGCACGACATCCAGGATATTTTTCCCTCTGGTTGGTTCCATCACTTTATGAATCAGCTGTCCTTCCCATATTAACTTATTTGCCATTTGTTGGTCATTCTTCCTGTCGTTCGCATTTCCTTCCCAATTTACATCTGGCAAATTCAGATCTCCCGCTACAATCACATTTCTTTCCTTGTCGTTTCCCACATAGCTGGCTATCCTATCAAATAATTCTGAATCCGCGTCAGTGCTACCCTTTCCCGATCTGTACACTCCAAATATATCAAGTTGCCTATTATCTTTAGAAATGAGCCTTACACCTAGAATTTCATGTGTCTCATCTTTAACTTTTTCGTAGCTTACAAATTCTTCTTTCACCAGAATGAACACTCCCCCTCCCACCATTCCTATCCTATCTCTACGATACACACTCCAGTGCCGTGAGAAAATTTCTGCATCCATTATATCATTTCTCAGCCATGATTCAACTCCTATTACAATATCTGGTAAATATATATCTATTAAATTACTTAATTCTATTCCTTTCTTTACAATACTTCTACAGTTCAACACTAACAATTTTATGTTATCCCTACTTGATTTCCAGTTCCCTGTTCCCTTATCACCGCTCCCTAGGCCATCCCGTTTCCCTGAATGTACCTCCCTATTACCCTTCCAAACAAATTTCCTAACTTATACGTACCACTGCGGTTTAAATGAAGGCCATCCGAGTGCAGATCCCTATCTCCTACCCACCCATTAGGATCTAGAAATTTCACTCCCAGTTTCCCACATACCCACTCCATAGTCTCATTTAAATCCCCAATCACCCTCCAGTCAGTATCCCTCCTACACAGTATTCCACTAATAACAATCTCCGCTTTCTTAAATTTCACCCGTGCTGCATTTACCAGATCCCACACATCTCCAACTATGTTGGTACTTATATCAGCTTGCCTTACGTTGTTGGTACCAACGTGAAACACTACCACCTGTTCCTTCCCCTCCTCCCTCTCTTCTACTTTCCTCAACATCTGCCTCAACCTAATTCCTGGATAACATTCTACCCTGGTTCCCTTTCCTCCACACACTTTCCCCACGTGTCTAACGATAGAATCCCCCATGACCAGAGCCTCAACCCTACCCACCTCATTTGATCCCCTCCCCTCCTGGTCAGTCCTATCTTTCCTGATAGCTGCAGAAGCTGCTTCCTCCTCCCTTTTCTCCTTCCCATGACCCTGTTCCACCTGTCTTGTCCTATCCTCTACTCTACATTTCCCTTTCCTACCTTTTCCCTTCCTCCTACTTCCACGCATCTCAGCAACAGTTCCCTGTCCCTCATCTTCCCTCTGTTGTTCTACCTGGAGTGACTCGTACCGATTTCGCACTGACACCTCTCCTGAATTCTGATCCTGAATAGAACCCTTTGCCTGCAATCTCCTTCTCCTTAGAACATTAGACCACCTGTCTTCTACAACTCCTCCCTTTCCTTCTCCTCCCTCTTGTACACCTACTGTTTCCTGTACATTGTTTGAGGGAGTCCTATCTTCCTTCCTGTCTTCTGTGAGAATCCTAATTATCTTCCTCAAACTTTCCAACTCCTCCCTCATACCCCTCAATGCCTCACCACACCCACAATAAGTACACTCGCGCTCCTTAGCCATTCTTTGCGGGGGGGGGGGGGGAAATTAAATTAAAAAATAAACTAACTTATTTCCAAAAAAATAAATAAATGAACGGAGGGATATATTGTCTGGGATAGTACAAAACAATAAGGTAATTAATATACGACTACACTACAATACTACTTAGTCGTGCTCATTTTTTTAATCCTAAAACCCCTAACAGGATAAAAACTGCTGTTAATTACTGAATATCGAAAGTAATACACAAGAACTACACAATTCCAAACTGCAATTAAGCCTATCCTAATTACAACAACAGTATTTTAGTAAGAGTTTCTACGGGTATCTCTGCTACACCAGTACTACACAAATATTTTACAATAATAAAATAAGCACCCTAAATTCTAATAGGATATCATTCATATACTACTGTACAGTACACTACAGTAATTTTAAACTACTTTCAGACGTATCCTAATTACGATACCGGTACAGTACCGTATGTCACAACTAAGCACAACAGAAATGAAATTTGCAAGAACTACTGTACTCAAAGATTACCAACGAAGCTAAATGCTTAGACAAATTATTATTAGTATTACGGTCTAATAGATACACACGAAAGAGAACACACGAATATAGCAGGCAAGATACGGCACTATCTAAATGTACTGTATCTATACTACAACGTATCTACACTACACTACACTGCGTTTGGTTAAATGCTTAAGTATTAAAAGGATTGCCGTACACGAAGAAAAACACGAATATAACTGGCAAGATACTATCTAATATATTATACCTTATCATCACTACAATTCTACTGAAATGTGGTTATGTGATTATTACAGCTGGTGGATTACTATTATTTTCCCTACTCCACGGGACGGAAAAAAAAAGTGTTCTTAATTAGGCCCACTGAAAAATACGAGGTTGTCTACAATAATTTCTCAAATATTTCTATCAAAACTACTACTACTACTCCAGGGACTTGAACTGCAATTACTGGGATATATGAACTTTATTATTATTAGCTAACCGCACATAAATAATGAAAGATCGAGGGAGCGAAATATAAATTACGGATACTAACTACCTACTCAGAAGTACAAATGAATGAAATACAAGGTCAGCTGATTTTTATTTATATTTACTTGACTACACTACACCCTTTGTTCACGACTGTAGCCAACAATGCAATATTTGAATATGAGGAGCGACAATAATCAATAACAATACAACGACTGTTAACTATTACCGTGTAATCTCTTTAACTTCTTTTTAAATGGAAGTTTACAGGCGTATCGTGTTTTTTAATGTAGTTTATTACCTTCGCGATAGTTTGAACGTATATCTATACGAAATACCGGAGAAGTTGCTGCAGAAGTTACGGTACTATTCCTTATGATAATCTGCCCTTGTAAGTACAACCAACGAACCTACAGATATTTACAAATATTTTTAAAGTTAATATTATTACCTAAAGTATTTCCTAAACCTAAATTCGAAACAAGGTACACCTAGCTAGCCTACTTAACCTAGAAAACGTAATTTACTGAAGACCAACTGAATTACTTGTTACAAAATTTAAATAATGCATGCTGATAGGTACGTGACCCAAACCGTGCGGTCACTTGCTCGGTGGTTTTCACACCAGGTAAATGCTGGGGGGCTGTACGCTAATAAACGTTTCCTTTCCAGTCCTAGCTCTGGCCTGTCCCGTTGACACCATAGGACCTGTCTGGGTCGGTGTAACGTAAAACACCTATAGCAAAAAAGCAGTTTTCAAGAAAACGGTATGCGTAAAATACGTCTTCTTACAACGATGAAACGATGAATGAACTTGCATCCGGGAGATAGTGGGTTCGAATCCCACTGCCGGTAGTCCTGAAGATGGCTTTCCGTGGTTTCCCATTTTCACACCAGGCAAATGCTGGGGCTGTACCTTAATTAAGGCCACAGCCGCTTCCTTCCAACTCCTAGGCCTTTCCTATCCCATCGTCACCATAAGACCTATCTGTGTCGGTGCGACGAAAAGCCATTAGCAAAAAAAAAGTAGGAACTTTAATTTATCTCAAGTATCAACTGCTAAGGAGTTAAACTTACAAGGGGGCATTCCTTACTCGTCACCACCAATTTCGCCCAAATTTATAGAACATGCAGGGCTTGGCTAGAAATGAAAGTGCCCAAAGTGGGAACTCCAGATGGCCAAGCGTATAGAAAATAAAAATAAAAATGTTGACGCGGCTCTCGCATCGTATAAGCCACTTACGTTAGGCGCGCGCCAAGCAGTTGGCGTAGCGGTAATAACTCGGACTGGTAATTCGATGGTCGTGGGTTTGACTCCCCGTGTTGAGACTGTTTTTTTCTGTCAACTTTTACATAATTTATTTTCCAATTACGCAAAGAGGTGAATAATTCATTTCACTTATTTATTTATACGCAAAAGGCATAGAAAAGGTAAAACAAATTGGGATTTAATTGTCAGACTTTATTCTACCTGTGCCAAGAATCTATTGTTTGTGTACAGCCGCCACGAGCAACCTTCACTTGCCAGGTGAAAGCGAATCTTACAGCGAAACGACTATTCACGTTTGTGGCATATTCCCCAAGGAGGGGAGAGAGCCAGTAAAGGAGAAAAAAGAAGAATTTCTGTTTGAACACGTCGGGAAAGTTGTCAACTCCAAATTTTCTACAATTGTGCGCTCATTAAAAAAATGACTTCCTATACGTCTTTTGCATATAAATGAATGAAATAAATTAAAATAAATGAATAATATAAAAATTGAGAAAAGTGTTCTCCACACGGGGAGTCGAACTCACGACCATCCAATTACTAGTCCAAGCTCATACTGGTGCGCCACCAACTGCTCGGCGTGAGTACCAACGTAAGTGGCTTATACGGTGCGAGAGCCGCGTCAACATTTTTATTTTTATTTTTATTTTCTATACGCTTGGCCACCTGGAGTTCCCACTTCGGGTACTTTCATTTCTAGCCAAGCCCTGAATGTTCTATAAATTTGAGCGAAATCGGTGGTGACGAGTAGGGAATGCCCCCTTGTCAGACGTTATGTTTTGTTTTTTTTTTGCTATGGGCTTTACGTCGCACCGACACAGATAGGTCTTATGGCGACGATGGGATAGGAAAGGCCTAGGAGTTGGAAGGAAGCGGCCGTGGCCTTAATTAAGGTACAGCCCCAGCATTTGCCTGGTGTGAAAATGGGAAACCACGGAAAACCATTTTCAGGGCTGCCGATAGTGGGATTCGAACCTACTATCTCCCGGATGCAAGCTCACAGCCGCGCGCCTCTACGCACACGGCCAACTCGCCCGGTACGTTATGGTTTAATGCATATTAAATAATTGTTTACAATGTAAAACTGTGAAGATTTCGAGTGTGTCGAAACTAATATAGGATTAATCAAATTAGAAAATAGCTGAAAAATAAAACATGTAATAACAGATGATAGCTGAAAAAGACGGAAAACTGCAGTTACAGATTAACTAAGTCGAAACTGATAGTAATAATGTTATTGGTTTTACGTCCCTTCAATTACTTTTACGGTTTTCAGAGACGCCGGAGTGTCGAATTTTAGTCCCGGAGAAGTGCTCTAACGTGAAAGTAAACCTATCGACACGAGGCTGACATATTGGAGCACCTTCAAATACCACCGGATCGAAACTGCCAAGTTGAGATCAGAATGTCCGGCGAAACTGAAAAAAAAGGGGGGACTTCCACTATAACAAGCTATTTACAACGTGTTTATAAATTTGACTACAATTACTATTTTATTATAACAGACAATTATTACTTGCCCACACAGTGTTAAAAATGCTCAAATAGGAGAACAAAACATGTATTTTCCAAAAAACAATAACTTTTAACACTTTGAAGTTATACTAAACAATAAGTTACGGTAACTATGACCATGGCAAAGTATGCATACGCTATACGACTGTTTATAACGCTGTCTATGTATTGCTTTTAACCAGGCAGGTCCTCCGGAAAAGACGTATTCTGCGTTTAAAATCTGTCATCTGAATTCCGCCTAAACTGTAGGTCTTTTGTGTTACTTTTTAGATTATAATCTGATGGGGATTATGTAGAGCTTGAAGCTTGCTTCCCGTATGTTATCCACAGACTTCTTTGTCTAAAGGGGAAATATCTTTCCCTGAGAGAGTTATGCCTTCAAGAGAGGGAGACTCCTCCTAATCCTCCCTCCACCCCCATGTTAATTCGAACCCTGGATCCTGGTCGCACGTTATTATATAATTATGCCTACAAAGCTCTATTCGGTGCCCTGTTCACGTACTGCAGTGATCAAGTTCGTATTAAGAAAGGTTATGAGTTATTCGTTCTAAGTTTGGCCGAGACGATTTATATTTTCACACTCCACCCTCACCCTCGATGAGAAGTAGCGCGGAGAGTAGGGTGGGATTGGGTGGGGTGGGGAGGGGGTTTGATTGGTTTCCATGGCGGCAGCGGTAGCCATTTTTAATACCAGAAACTTGTATAGTCATGGTTTCACACGCTAATGTGCTTTATTTATTTTGATAAAGTGGTCTGCTGTTTCATTCTGTCATCGGCAGGAAGATTTTAAAAAAGATAGTCCTATTCGTGAAAAAAATGTACGCATGAACCCTTTGTTGTCTGACCTTTGAAAGTAAGTAGCTTTATAATCTGTGACAAATAGGAAGCGGTCGTTTTTATGAAGAAAGGAATATTTTGGCCCCGCGCAGGTGATATTTATTTTATTTTTTGTATTACATCCGTTTATCCTCCTGGGTTGGTTCCCCCCCCCCCCCCCCCTGATTCAGCGAGGGATCCCACCTCCACCACCTCAAGGACAGTGTTCTGAAGCGTGATACATTTGGTCGAGGGATACAACTGGGAAGGATGACCAGTACCTCACCTAGGCGGCTTCAAGCGTTCATAATACACAATACCGTACTGCTCTGGTCCCACCAGGCACAAAGTATGGTCCTCTTGCCGAAGCGATTTGGCGAAACCATGTCTCACATGTTCTAATCGATGGAGCTTGTTCACCATTTGTTTTTATCTGGCTCCATGGCTAAATGGTCCCGGCAGGGTCGGGAATTTTAACCTTAATTGGTTAATTTACCTGGCACGGGGACTGGGTGTACTGTATGTGTCGTCTTCATCATCATTTGATCCTCATCACGACGCGCAGGTCACCTACGGGTGTCAAATCAAAAGACCTGCATCTGGCGAGCCGAACTTGTCCTCGGACACTCCCGGCACTAAAAGCCATACGCCATTTCAATTTTTTTTTTACCTGCTATGCTGAACTGGGGCCGTGTGAGGGATGGAAAGATTGGGAGGGGTGAGCAAGGAATGGGGAAGGAAGTGGCCGTCGCCTTAAGTTAGGAAATCGAACGCCCCTCTACTCAGCTGACATCCTGAGGCCGAGTGGACCCCGTCCCAGCCCTCGCATTAATTTTCAAATTTCGAGGCAGAGCCGGGAATCGAACCCAAGCCTCCGGGGGTGGCAGGTAATCACACTAACCACTACCTCACAGAGGAGGACACAAGTGATATTTAACACAGTGAAATTTTCTACGGAGTGTCTGTCTCCATGGCTAAATGGTTAGCGTGCTGGCCTTTGGTCACAGGGGTCCCAGGTTCGACTCCAGGCAGGGTCGGGAATTTTAACCATCACTGGTTAATTTCGCTGGCACGGGGGCTGGGTATATGTGTCGTCTTCACCATCATTTCATCCTCATCACGACGTGCAGGTCGCCTACGGGAGTCAAATCAAAAGACCTGCATCTGGCGAGCCGAACTTGTCCTCGGACACTCCCGGCACTAAAAGCCATACGCCATTTCATTTCCACGGAGTGCGGCGCATTGAGTGGATGGAATAACGCGACAACATAGCAGCTGCTTGACTGGGCTATTCTGAGTAGTCCCATACGACACAGGCTATAGAACTCTCTTTTATTGTACATTGCCGTAAGCTGCTGAACTATTATATTCAGATATTTCCATTTTGACATTTTGTCTTGACTTTTACACGGTCACGCAGAGTTCAGCTATGGGTTTGAATCATACGGTACATACATACATACATACATACATACATACATACATACTTCTTCATTACTATTCATTACCGAGCTCGATAGCTGCAGTCGCTTAAGTGCGGCCAGTATCCAGTATTCGGGAGATAGTGGGTTCGAACCCCACTGTCGGCAGCCCTGAAGATGGTTTTCCGTGGTTTCCCATTTTCACACCAGGCAAATGCTGGGGCTATACCTTAATTAAGGCCACGGCCGATTCCTTCCTATTCCTAGCCCATTCCTATCCCATCGTCGTCATAAGACATATCTCTGTCGGTGCGACGTAAAGCAAAATAGCAAAAAAAAAAACAAAGAACTATTCATTGTTCAGTCTTCAAGCCTCTGTGAATTAACTAACCACTTCCACAGTCACCTGTGGACTCGTTTATTTTCATACCTCTTGTGTTCCAAAATATTACAAAATGTGTCTAACCATCTCCGTATTGGTCTCCCTCTTCTTCTCTTACCCTCCATGGTCGAAACCATTATTCTCCAAGGTGGCATATTCTCCTCCATTCGCCTCACATGACCCCACCATCGAAGGCGGTTTATAAGTACAGCTTCATTCATTCTAGGAGTTCATTCCTCACTTCATATCCTAATTCCACGCGCCGTTGTTCGCACCTGTTCGTACCAGCAACAATTTTTGCTACTTTCGTATCTATTACTTCCAACTTATGAATAAGATGGCCTGAACACACAGTTTTCATTCTCGTACAGCAAAGTCCGTCTGAAAACAGACCGGTGAAAAGAGACTTTCATTCGGGAACTGACTTCTTTCTTACAGAATACAATTGATCGCAACTGCAAGCTCACTGCATTGCCTTTGCTGCACCTTGATAAAATGTTACTTGCTATACTTCCATACTGTTAGAATAAACACCCTCTATATTTGAAATGATCCACATAAAAAATTATGTTATTTGCTTCACGTACCACAAACTACTTTTACGATTTGCGGAGACACCGAGCTTCCGGAATTTTGTTACGCAGGTGTTCTTTTACGTGCCAGTAAATCTACCGATACGAGACTTACGCATTTGAACATCTTCAAATACCACCGGACTGAGCCAGGATCGAACCTGCCATATTTGGGTCAGAAGGCCAGCTCCTCAACCGTCTGGGCGACTCAGCACGTCGAAATGATCTACCTGTTCCAGTATTTTTATTCCCGACCTGACTTTCAATCCTTTGGGTTTTCTCTTCCGTCAGCACTTTGGTCTTATAAATAGTTTCAACTTCCAAGTTATTCTATTGCAGGTTTTCGAGGTTTGAATCGTAAATAACACTTCGGTTTTGAAAGAAATGGCAATATTTCTGTCATAAATATTACATAGTTACTTCAAAAATGTTGGCACAATCTTCTTCATTCTGGATTTTCTCAGTTTATAGAAGTCGGCACCAAATATGGACTAAGCCCAATGTTACGGTCGGATGCCTTTGCTGACGCCAAACCTATGTGGAGGGATGTAACCTATTCATTATCATGTACTTCTGTGGCGGTGAGTACTATTATGCGTCGTATGTAAATTAAGCTAATCATGTGTTAAGAAGAACACAAACACCCAGCCCCCACGCTAAAGGAATGAATCACACGTGGCTAAAATTCCGGCCTGGTTGGGAATCCAACCCATGGCCCTCTGAACTTAAGGACACTATGATGACCATATATCCAAGGAGCCGGACAATAATAATAATAATAATAATAATAATAATAATAATAATAATAATAATAATAATAATAATAATAATAATAATAATAATAAATGAGGGCCGATGACCTTCGATGTTAGGCCCCTTAAAACAACAAGCTTAAAACAACAAGCAATAATAAATGACAGTGCAATTTGACCATGCGGTTAGGGTCGCTCAGCTTTGAGGTTGAATTCGGGAGATAGTGGGTTCGAACCCCACTGTCGGTAACCCTGAAGATGGTTTCCCATAGTTTCCCAATTTCACACCAGGAAAATGCTGAGGTTTTCATATATAATCGTCGCCATAACACATATCTGTGTCCGTGCAACATAAAACCTATTGCAAATAATAAATCGTTAGCCATTCTCACGTATGGCTACCAGTGCTTGGCGGTTCATTATTAAGGGAATTTTTAGTAATTCAGTTCTTTTTTTTTTTTTTTTTTTTTTTTGCTATTTGCTTTACGTCACATCGACACAGATCTGTCTTATGGCGACGATGGGATAGGAAAGGCCTAGGAATTGGAAGGAATCGGCCGTGGCCTTAATTAAGGTAGAGCCCCGGCATTTGCTTGGTGTGAAAATGGGAAACCACGGAAAACCATCTTCAGGGCTGCCGACAGTGGGGCTCGAACCCACTATCTCCCGATTACTGGATACTGGCCGCACTTATGCGACTGCAGCTATGGAGCTCGGTAAATTCATTTCTTGTCCTAGAGAGGACTTCTTAAGCAGCTATTTTAATATTTATGCACAAAATGTGATCCCTTGTGTGTCGTAGCGGAAACGGTTAGGCATATCTGTTTTCTCCTGATATCATTGATTGCGGGGTAATACGGTACCACTGAGTGTCATATTTCCAACTGTTTCACCTTTGATAACAACGAGTATTTAAAATTTTAAAATAATTATTTTAATTGTAGATAAACATCTCGATCATCTTCAGTATGCTACCTCTAGTAATTGTATGTCTACCTCTTAGTCCCGTTTCTTGGTACGGTGTCGGGGATGAGGTGATATGAATTTATGTGCATGTTTTACGGCCGGATGCTCTTCTTGACGCCAACCTCAGTTGAAATGAATGACGGTGGAATAAATTGGGTAAGAAGGTGGAAGGAAGATGCTATGGTATATGAATGTGAACTTTCCCGGTTTTGCCCTGGAAGTAAAAGCTGGAAACCAGAGAAAACCATTCTCAGAACAGCTGAAGGTGGGGTTCGAACCCACGCGTCTCCCGAATTCAGAGCTTTGGCTCCATAGTCATAGCGCATTAATACGCGCGGGCACTCCTTTTCGAAGTTCCTCTAGCAATTTGTCCATGGGGAAAACGCATCTCGTCTGGAAGTCTACTCGATATTTAAGCAAGCTTTCAGTTTCATTTGTCTATTGAGTTCGTGATCACAGCCAATGGCATCAAATGTTACGTGGAATCCGATGCCCAGGGATGTGACTTTACATTTCAAAAACTTACGTTTACTGTTCGAGATTCCATTCGCAGCCACTTAACTGAGCAATTAGTCAGTAACGATGTCACTTAGCTACAACTCCACTACTAGATACCTTTGTCTTCTTCCTGGTATTATTTCTCATTACTTGGGGCCGGCACTGCATGTGGACTTGGCCCAGTTTTACCTTCTTGACGCCAAATCAATTTGTAGGGATTTGATCACTATTTTGTGCTGTTGTAGTAGTTGGTTGTGTGGTGTTTAGAGTGTGATTGGTGAGATGATTAAGACGAACCAGAGAAATTAACCAGGCACGATTAAAATCTCCGACCTAGAATCGAACCCGCGATCCCCTGTATAGAAGACCTTTACGCTGACCATTTACGCAAGAAGCTGGACTTCCGCAATTAGTTATCTCTTCGCCTTAACACTCGCCAGTTTATGTGCACTCATTAACATCCGCACTTGGGAGGAACTTACCCGCTTTGCGATGAGAGCTTAAAGCACTTCTTGAAACAAGTGGGGGAGAAAGGCTCATAAAGAACGTGATCAGTCTGGTGGCCTACCTACATCATACAGGTCATATATTGTAATGATTTGCGAAACCAAATACACACATCTTTGTGTCATCTATGTTCTTATGAATACCCCTTTCCTACTTTCTTTCTGCTTCCTTCTTAATCTGTTTACCATACAGGGTTGGTTTTTCTCTGACTCAGGGAGGGATCCCACCTCTATCGCTTCAAGAGCAGTGTCCTGGAACGTTAGATTTTGGGTCGTGGGATACAACTTGGGAGGAGAACCAGTACCTCTCCCAGGGGGGTGCCTCACCTGCTATGCTGAACAGGGGCCTTGTGGGAGATGGGAAGATTGGAAGGGACGGGCAAGGAAGAGGGAAGGAAGCGGCCGTGGCCTTCAGGTAGGTACCAAACCGGCA
This sequence comes from Anabrus simplex, assembly GCF_040414725.1. Taxonomy (NCBI): domain Eukaryota; kingdom Metazoa; phylum Arthropoda; class Insecta; order Orthoptera; family Tettigoniidae; genus Anabrus; species Anabrus simplex. Next base: position 691,042,481 of record NC_090266.1, on the reverse strand, counting down.
TTTGACTGAGGAGAAGTGGAAAACCACGGAAAACCACTTCGAGTATGACTGAGGCTGGAATCAAAATCGAATCCCCCTCTACCTCCCGAGGCTGAGTGGATCCCGTTCCAGCCCTCGTACCACTTTTCAAATTTCGCGACAGAGCTGGGGATCGAACCCGGGCCTCCGGGAGTGGTAACTGATCACGCTAACCACTGCACCGTACAGGTGGACTACCCTCTTTCTCTACAGTTAATTTGACATCAGTAATCTCAACTCTTTCTGTTCATGTGAATTCTATGACGAGTTGTGTACGTAAGTGCATACTTGCTATTAACTATTTAATTGAGTTTCAAATGCACAGTAAAATTGGCAGGGAGAGGGGACGGGGAATAAAGTAGGAAATCAACTGTACCGTAACCACGTGGCTGATGGATTATTCGAGTTACATTTAAGTGTTAAAAATTGCTGTGGACTATGAATTAACTGGCTTCCTATCATGGGTATGTCATTCTGTTTCGTACCCTCATGTCCACCTGTGCCTTACTACAAACAGGCAAGCAGTTGACAATAATAATAATAATAATAATAATAATAATAATAATAATAATAATAATAATAATAATAATGGTAATATTTTATGCTATTTGTTTTACATCGCGCCGACACAGGCTACGATGTGATAAGACAGGAGTAGGATTAGGAAGGAAGTGACCGTGGCCTTAATTAAAGTACAGCCCCGGCATTTGTTCGGTGTGAAAATTGGAAACCATGGTAAACAACTCCCAGGGCTGCCGACAGTGGAGTTCGAACCCACCATCTCCCGAATGCACGCTAATGGGCGAGTTGGCCGTACGGTTAGGGGCGCGCAGCTGTGAGGTTGCATCAAGGAGATAGTAGGTTAGAACCCCACTGTCAGCAGCCCTGAAGATGTTTTTCCGTGGTTTCCCATTTTCACACCAGGCAAATGCTGGCTGGGGCTGTACCTTAATGAAGGCTATGGCCACTTCCTTCCCACTCCTAGCCCTTTAGTATCCCATCGTCGCCATAAGACCTGTCTGTGTCGGTGTGACGTAAAGCAAATTCTAAAAATAAAAAATAAAAAGAATGCAAGCTAACAGCTACGTGATTCAAAATGTGTAGCTAATTTGCTCGGTCTGTTACCTAATACTTCACAAATTCAGATCCCATAGGCCAAGAAGCAACTCTTGCTGTAACCAGGTCTAGCGTTTGGATCGTTTCAATTATGAGAATATCGTCTTAATGTTCTAGATCTAAGGTTTACGTTATGCTTGTTCCCATATTCATCAAGGGTTGGCAGGGTGAATATGAAGCTTAAATAAACAATGGTAGACATTTTTTCTCTTCAGGAAATTAATGACCATACTGGGAGCATATTATTTTATTGTCTTTCTCATTGCGTTATTTCTGTCGATATTCATATATTTCGGCCCTCTAAATTCATACAATAAAGTAATGAATTATCTTATGATTGCATTAGATCGTAGTAGCAGCTGTAAAGATCGTAAACGTAGCTGTAAACGCAGGAAGATAGTTGACCACCGACACAAAAAAAAAATAGAATTTGTAGTCTCGACGAGCCTTACATGGAAATTCCTAAGGTGGTCAACTTTACGACAGCTGAGTCATCGTTTTTCTTTATCAAGTGCTATTTGTTCGGGGCGTCTTTAGCCCCTACTTGCACCATGCCATATGAACCTGCGCGTAATTAGAATGGAGGGAGTGTAGAGTGTTGAATGTGAGGAAAGGAACGTTAAGGACGACACAAACACCCAGTGCCCAGGCCAGGGATATTAATCATTTACAATTAAAAACCCCTGACTACGCCGGCAATCGAACCAGGGGACCGCCGGGTGACAGGCGGACGCGTTGCCCTCTACACCGTGGGGCCAGACTGAGTCATCCTAGAGTAGCTTGGAAGTTAAGACACGAAGCAACTCTTGCTGTAACCAAGGCTAGCGTTTAGATCGTTCCAGTTATGAGAATATCGTCTTAATGTACCAGATCTAATTGTAAGGTTTAGGTTATGCCTGTTCCCCTATTCATCAAGTTTAGTCTTCAGATGTTCCAGACATCTTTCCAATCTCCCCGAATGCCGTGCTAAGTAAATCTCTGCGTGTGCGCGATAGAAAACCGATTATATTCACCGGAAGTCATCATGTTCCGGAACAAAACTACGCAACATAATGTAGCGCTTTTAAACTGAAAGACCTCGTGAAGGGGTTAGCTCATAATCTTCTCCCTCCACAACCGTACCCTCTGGTGTCCAACTAGAGATAAAAACTAGTTCCCCACCGGGCGAGCTGGCCGTGCGGTTAGGGGCGCGCAGCTGTGAGCTTGCATCCGGGAGACAGTGGATTCGAGCCCCACTGTCGGCAGCCCTGGAGATGGTTTTCCGTGATTTCCCATTTACACACCAGGCAAATGCTGGGGCTGTACCTCAATTCAGGCCACGGTCGCTTCCTTCCCACTCCTAGGCCTTTCCTATCCCATCGTCGCTATAAAACCTATCTGTGTCGGTGCAACGTAAAACAAATTGGAAAAAAAAGTCTAGTTCCACAGGTCGTTGTATTGAGGGAGTATTTAAAGACGATGGGGCGGAGAGAAGTCCGTCGTTGTGGTCCAGAGACTAACGTAGTAGATTCTCGTCCAGATGATCCAGGGTCGATTCCTAGCACTGATATGAATTTAAGATGGATTAACGGACTGGATGGGATTGTTCTCAACCTCAGGTAGCTAGCTCAGATACCCTCCTTGCCTCTGCCATCGCTGGTTATTTTACCATCCGAGTAGGGAATTCCTAATCTAATACTACCCGCAACAACCGCTTCCCTTCCACTTCTTCTTTTTCTTCTTTTCCTACCGCTTTTTCCCATACGTATGGGGTCGCGCGTGCAAACTGCGTCACGCATGTGCATTTGGCCCTGTTTTACGGCCGGATGCCCTTCCTGCCGCCAACCCTATATGGAGGGATGTAATCACGATTGCGTGTTTCTGTGGTGGTTTGTAGTGTAGTGTGTTGTGTGAATATGAAGAGGAGATTTGGGACGGAAACATACATCCAGTCCCCGAGCCAGAAGAATTAATCAGAAGCGATTAAAATCTCCGACCCGGCCGGGAATGGAACCCGGGACCCTCGGAACCGAAGGCCAGTACGCTGACCATTCAGCCATCGAGTCGGACAACCGCTTCCATTCCAGTATATTCCATTAATTTTGTCTCACAGCTACCGTATTTATTTATTAGTTAATCAATTATTTAATGAATGTGATTCACTCGTTTATTTATTGGTTAATTTAATCATTGTATTTATTTATTTATTTATTTTATTTATTTATTTATTTATTTATTTATTTATTTATTTATTTATTTATTTATTTATTTATCCTCCTTTCGAAGTCTTTAAGACAGAGGATAATCGATTTTTTCCTATAGGAGCTCTTTAACTCGTCAAAAGTCCACATCGTGGAGTTAACGTATTAAAACACCCCGAAATTCCAGAGACTTCGGCTGGAATCGAACCCACTATAGTGGGAACGGGAGACCAACGACTAACGGGTAACATCATAGTGGAAGGTTTCAATATTTAAAAGATCTCACACCTTTAATTATGAAATTTTATCTTTAAACACAGTCTTCACCTACGATTATACTTTCCTTTCCGTCGGTCTGAGCATTTTTATACTCAAGATGTTCAATTACGTTTATATTTTAACTGTTATAGAACTATAGATATTGACCACCTCTTTTTTCTGGTGGTTAATGTGGCATTTAACTATGTGGGAGATCTTGGACAACAATGCAATTAAGGCTAATTTCTCACTCGTGCGGACAAATGAGAAGCTATTTGATCGGCAAACTTCTAAACCTAGGTCCAGAGAAGGGCAACTGACAGTCTGTAGAAGAAATTTTCATGAGACTTGTAACTTACTCCAATGGTAGTTCAATAGACTAATACGAGTTAACATTTGAACACCTATTGCATTTTTTAAATCGTATTTATGTAATTAGCATCCTAGTCTTCATCTTGCTAACTTCGATTCACGTCAACCTCGAATGTAGAAAAAATGGACATGATGTGAGATTTCCATGCATATATTTTACTCAGTATAATACAAGTTAATCTATAAAATGGGAATGAGAATGATGTGTAAAAATGTAAGCATACGGGCAGATATTGTTAGACGAATAGTTAAGTATTGATTGATGCTAAGAAGTGGAGTAAAAGTGAAAGGATGGAGAATCAGAATCGAACAAAACGTCAAGAGAGGGTTAGCAGGCGGACAGGTTGAGGAAATTTCTGCGTGACAAAGGTATGGGAAAGAGATTTAGGCTACATTAGAAAAACTGCAGGTTTTGTAAGAAAGTGAACCCAAGAGAGAATATAAAAAATAATCCTGCAGTTGCGTACAGCCCATAAATGACCTTAGTCTGTCAAGATGACTGCAGATGGTAAAATGCCTATGAGATTTTTGAAATGGATATCACATCCCTGTGGTTCGGATTCCAAGTAACATTGTAGGTCATGTGACTATGATTAAGGACTGCCTATCCAAAAAGATCGTAGAATCGATTCCCTATCCGGAGGTCTAATTATTAGACACGAGACTACTATTTGCGGTGAGGTACATGGCCCTCGGGCTCATTCAACATACACCGCAAATGAATACCTGGTTATGTTCTGGGAACTACTCTATCTCTCTTAGTGTCAAGGTTACGGATAGTAGAAGTCTTTACCTTCCACTCTTCGAAGGCGACCTGTATTGAGATGGCTCAGTCTCTTAAATTATGATCACGATATCAACAGTCACGTAAAACTACAAGCTTGCTCCCTTAATATCATAATTATGAAGATATCAACTGTCACTTACGGCTACAAACTAGCTTTCGTTTTTTAATGATATTTGTTCATGGCGTCGACCTCTGTAGATCTTTTGCCACTACTTGCACCATATGACATGAACCTGCGTGTAATTGGAATTGCGGAAGTGTACAGTAGAGTGTTTAATGTGAGGAAAAGAATGTTAAGGACGACACAAACACCCAGTCCCCAGACCAGGGATATTAATCATTTCCAATCGAAGACTCCTGACCCGGCCGGGAATCGAACCCGGGACCGCCGGGTGGCAGGCGGGCGCATGGCCCCCTACACCGTGGGGCCGGACATAAACTAGCTTACTTAATGACCTAAGAGGAATGTAAGGAAGAAAATCAAAGGTAGCTGAAAAGAGAGAAAGAGAGAGAGACAAGATTCTCATTGAAAATAGTGAGGATATTCATGAGGATCATATAAATTACTTAAGAGTCAATTTGAAATAATTTATAAAACCTACGTTTGATTTAATTATTACCAGATGTTTTTCCAGGAAATAATTTTTAAATTGATGTTATAACATTTTGTTTCGCTTGGAATATTTCTTGTATTTTGAAATAAGCTAATAAAAATGAAGGGAATGTATTACTGAGGATTAAAATAAATACTGCGTTCCCAGTTACTATTCTAATCATTATAAAATCCGCGAACTCAATTCTCCACAACAAGCTCACTGATGGTACTGGCACCGTATTAAAATACATGAACAGGATTTCATTACAACAGAATGATAAAATATTTCTGCTGAATGTTGTGCGGTTTTGTGCCCGTTATATAATGAGGCAGTAGATTAATATTTCGAACCAGCTCTGGAAACTGAAGTGTTTACCCTGCTGTAAAAATTCATTACTTCCAACTGTATTTTTCTTATTTTTTCCCTCTTTTTATATAGTCGCTTAGTTCACTCTTTTCTTTCTGTATTTTCTTTCCTAATGTCTCACGAAGCGCCAAGAAGTCTTACTCTGTAGATACAAAACGCAGCTTGGCCATTTCCACTGGAGAAAAGAAGAGGGAGAGAAAAAGAACAGATAAGATAAAAAAACGGAAAAGGGTTGAAGGTGGTGGGGTTGGAAAAGTAGGGAAGAAAGGAGGATGGAGGGGGGGAGGGGAGGGGAGTTTTATCGCTCGGAATTTTACAAGACGTAAAAGCAGGAGCCAGCGAGCGCAATTAGTCCGAAGATAAATGATTCTCCTCGCAAATGCTGTAACCTCCCTTTTTTGGCAGTGGCAAATAAAACAGGCGTAGAGCAAACAGAAGAATGGCGACATTGCATCAAGTAGCCATCTTTCCTTTTCAAACAAACTCATGGAGTAGAAAGAAGAAAAAGAAGTAAAGAGAAAGATAGCGCCTGATAGACGTGGTTTGTAAGGGAGGACTGGGGAGACGGTAGGCGCGCAGACAACAAGCTTGCTCGCGAGGGAACGTGATTTATGTTCACTCTCCATTTTTTGTTATTTAATTTATTCCGTAATTTTCTTTATCTCCTAGAATTATTTTGCGATTGATGAACGTCTGGAATAATACTTCACATACATTCTAACTGTTTAAAATGACTTATATAATAAGTTGTGCACGTAATTGTAATAAGATTATTTATATAATGGGCGCAACTGATTTTAATAAACTCTTCAGATGTTATTGATTACGACAGCTCGAGAGATACTGGACAGTTGAGAGAAGACAGTGCTCATAGGGGAACATTTATCGTCTCAAGTAACTCGTACACCCCGTCTTCGTCACCCTATTACTCACAGAATTCGTGTCTTACTGCACATAGCTATCTTGGACTCGATTTGCTATGGATTACCTTCCACTCCAAGCAAATGAGACACGACTTACCTCAAATCTCGGCCACTTTTCATGGTTCAAGGGGCCGATGACCTAGATGTTAGGCCCGTTTAAACAACAAACATCATCATCATCATCATGGTTCAAGTGTCAAAAACTGCAGATTGCGTTACTTTACTTTTCGCTTTATTGTTCAACGTCGCACTAAAACATGCCAGATTCAAAATTATGGATACTCAAGTTGAAAGGGTGAGGTATACCGTTATGGGATTTTAAAAATACATTTTTCAAGTTGTCCGGTCTAGAAAGCCAAGAATAACGGCCGAGAGGATCCGTCGTGCTGACCACACGACACCTCGTAATCTGCAGGCCTTCGGGCTGAGCAGCGGTCGCTTGGTAGGCCAAGGCCCTTGAAGGGCTGTAGTGCAATGGGGTTTGGGTTTGGGTATTTTTCAAGTTATTACTTTTCCTTGAAGAATTTACTTCCCTCTTTAATTTGGTGAGAAGAAACGTAATGATCTCAACTACTTCAAAATATATGTTTGTAAATATTCATATATGTCCCTTGGTACGTCACCCTCTGCCATACGTTTGTTGCTAAATTTCAGTAACTTCACTTTTATAACTGGTTTCCTTCATAATCCAAAAACTATTGATGGAAGTCTATTATTAGCTAGTAGTGTATTTTACTGAAATGAACAACATGTTATAGGCCCTTTGCTTTGTCATAAGAAATGTATCTTTGAAAAAATAATTAGTAATGTAAATGAAAATGAAAATGAAAACCTACAACCTGTTTTCCAGTCATTGACCGGGTCAGGGATGGAATGAATGAAGCAGATAGGCTATTAGTACGATGGGGTCGCCACTCCCAAAGTGATTTATTAATGAGTGATAGATGCTATGAAATGAGAACGGAGAGTGTTGCTGGAATGAAAGACGACAGGGAAAACCGGAGTACCCGGAGAAAAACCTCTCCCACCTCCGCTTTGTCCAGCACAAATCTCACATGGAGTGACCGGGATTTGAACCACGGTATCCAGCGGTGAGAGGCCGAAGCGCTGCCGTCTGAGCCACGGAGGCTACCAGTAATGTAAATATTGGAATAATTTATGTGAAGAATAGCGATTTTTAAAAATACATTTTTCTGAAGGAATATCTTAGAGATACTGGAGTACGCTGCTCATGTTTTTAAATAATTTCAGCAAAAGAATAATGTAATGTACTGTAAATATATAATGAATTGTAGTCTAGTATTTGCAGTGCAAATCCAATTGAGCTGTAAAAATTAATATGCATTGTTTTTTTTTTTTGCTAGGGGCTTTACGTCGCACCGACACAGATAGGTCTTATGGCGACGATGGGATAGGAAAGGCCTAGGAGTTGGAAGGAAGCGGCCGTGGCCTTAATTAAGGTACAGCCCCAGCATTTGCCTGGTGTGAAAATGGGAAACCACGGAAAACCATCTTCAGGGCTGCCGATAGTGGGATTCGAACCTACTATCTCCCGGATGCAAGCTCACAGCCGCGCGCCTCTACGCACACGGCCAACTCGCCCGGTGCATTGTGTTTTACATCACAAATAATTTCTTTCTAAATTAGGTAGCATCCCGGCATTTGCCTGGAAGGGAAATGGGAAACCATGGAAAACCACTTCGAGGATGGCCAAGGTGGGAATAGAACCTCCCACCCCCTCTACTCAGTTGACCTCCCGAGTCTTAGTGGACCCCGCTCCAGTCCTCGTACCACCTTTCAAATTTCGAGGCAGAGCCAGGAATCGAAACCGTGCCTCCAGGGGTGGCAGCTAATCACACTACCCACTGCACAACAGAGGCGACATCACAGTTAATTACTAGGCTTTTAAAACATTTCGTCACCGAGCTGGATGGCTGCAGTCGCTTAAGTGCGGCCAGTATCCAGTATTCGGGAGATAGTGGGTTCGAACCGCACTGTCGGCAGCCCTGAAGATGGTTTTCCGTGGTTTCCCATTTTCACACCAGGCAAATGCTGGGGCTGTACCTTAATTAAGGCCACGGCCGCTTCCATCCAATTCCTAGGCCTTTCCTATCCCATAGTCGCCATAAGACCTATCTGTGTCGGTGCGACGTAAAGCAACTAGCAAAAAAATCATTTCGTCATTATTTCGTGAATTTTAATGAACTTTTTTATCAGTATTTGTAGTTGCTTAGCTATAAAAATTTGAATTTCACGATCTTTAAGCTCCCGAAAATTGTACCCCCTACTTAAACCTCGGTATGGAACGAATGGATACATCAATCTCAAAACTAATCGTACGTACACTGACTGACAGAGCAAATGCAACACCAAGAAGGAGTGGTCAGAACTTTATGTTAATTGCAGGGTAGACTGACATCACTGAGGTATGCTCATGATGTGAAATGCGCCGCTGTGCTGCACACGTAGCGAACGATAAATGGGACACGGCGTTGGCGAATGGCCCACTTCGTACCGTGATTTCTCAGCCGACAGTCATTGTAGAACGTGTTGTCGTGTGCCACAGGACACGTGTACAGCTAAAAATGCCAGGCCGCCGTCAACGGAGGCATTTCCAGCAGACAGACGACTTTACGAGGGGTATGGTGATCGGGCTGAGAAGGGCAGGTTGGTCGCTTCGTCAAATCGCAGCCGATACCCATAGGGATGTGTCCACGGTGCAGCGCCTGTGGCGAAGATGGTTGGCGCAGGGACATGTGGCACGTGCGAGGGGTCCAGGCGCAGCCCGTGTGACGTCAGCACGCGAGGATCGGCGCATCCGCCGCCAAGCGGTGGCAGCCCCGCACGCCACGTCAACCGCCATTCTTCAGCATGTGCAAGACACACTGGCTGTTCCAATATCGACCAGAACAATTTCCCGTCGATTGGTTGAAGGAGGCCTGCACTCCCGGCGTCCGCTCAGAAGACTACCATTGACTCCACAGCATAGACGTGCACGCCTGGCATGGTGCCGGGCTAGAGCGACTTGGATGAGGGAATGGCGGAACGTCGTGTTCTCCGATGAGTCACGCTTCTGTTCTGTCAGTGATAGTCACCGCAGACGAGTGTGGCGTCGGCGTCGAGAAAGGTCAAATCCGGCAGTAACTGTGGAGCGCCCTACCGCTAGACAACGCGGCATCATGGTTTGGGGCGCTATTGCGTATGATTCCACGTCACCTTTGGTGCTTATTCAAGGCACGTTAAATGCCCACCGCTACGTGCAGCATGTGCTGCGGCCGGTGGCACTCCCGTACCTTCGGGGGCTGCCCAATGCTCTGTTTCAACAGGATAATGCCCGCCCACACACTGCTCGCATCTCCCAACAGGCTCTACGAGGTGTACAGATGCTTCCGTGGCCAGCGTACTCTCCGGATCTCTCACCAATCGAACACGTGTGGGATCTCATTGGACGCCGTTTGCAAACTCTGCCCCAGCCTCGTACGGACGACCAACTGTGGCAAATGGTTGACAGAGAATGAAGAACCATCCCTCAGTACACCATCCGCACTCTTATTGACTCTGTACCTCGACGTGTTTCTGCGTGCATCGCCGCTCGCGGTGTTCCTACATCCTACTGAGTCGATGCCGTGCGCATTGTGTAACCTGCATATCGGTTTGAAATAAACATCAATTATTCGTCCGTGCCGTCTCTGTTTTTTCCCCAACTTTCATCCCTTTCGAACCACTCCTTCTTGGTGTTGCATTTGCTCTGTCAGTCAGTGTAAATCATAGCTGCAATTTTTCTGCGTTTAGAAATAGTAGCCTATACACTTTTTTTGCTTCGGCTGTTTTAATTGGAACGTTGAATGAACCTGAGTTTTTGCTCCTGCATGGGGAAACCTTGAAAATAAAACTGCATAAAATGTAAGTGTACCGTCCGACCATGACAAATTTTCGTATGTCTTAGACCGAAGTGTCCTTAAAAATTCGGCTTACTTGTAGGATTTTATATTATCAATTTAACGTCGAGTACGTTTCATTGTACTGTGAAATGGACGAAATTATGCCTAACATCGTTATGAACGCCGTAATTAATTTTCTCATAATCAATATGTATGAAAAATATATACTGATGTGTTGATTTTATATTGTTTTATATAATAAGAAGAAATGTGGCATGAGATGTGACTTCTTCGTTGTTGCCACTTCCACCTCGCATTCCCTCTAGAGTCTAATTCGCCGCGGAATTGCTGCTAAGCGGGTGAAGCAGTGAGCTTGAAGTTCTACGTGGCTGTAGATATCGTGATCGTAGCAACGGAACTTCCAGTTTTACGTAGAATCCGAACCACACGGATATGATTTTTAATTTCAAATTCCACATTCAATGGCTGGGATTCGAACAGCGGCAGAATTGGGAAGAATCCACTCGGCTATTGCGTCTGATAAGTAACGAAGAAATCGTGATCTTAATTAAGGTATAGCCCCAGCATTTACCTGGTGTGAAAATAGCAAACCACGAAAAATAATTTACAGTACAGGAATTCGACGGTGCGGCTCGTACCTCGTAGCCTATTCGCTCAGTGCAGAATAACATATTAAAACATGCCTGCCATTTATATACTGCGCTTTCAGACAACATTAACACGCTCTATATTGACAAGCCGCTACAAAAGCTAGCTTCCGCCGAGCTGAATAGCTCAGAAATTAAAGCGCAGTCTTTCTGAGCTTGCCTTGGCAGGTTCGATCCTGGCTCAATCCGGTGGTTTTTCAAAGCGTTCAAATATATTAGCCTCGTATCGCTAGATTTTTCGGCACGTGAAATAATTCCTGAAGGACAAAATTTCCGGCACCTCGTCGTGTCTGTAAAACCGTAAAATTAGGTAGTGCGGAGTACAATTCAATAACATTATTATTATTATTTGTTTTACTTCCCACCAACACCTTTTATGGCTTTTGGAGACGCCGAGGTGCTGGAATTAAATCCAGCAGGAGCTCTTTTACGTGCCAGTAAGTCTACCGACACGAGTCACGTATTTGAGCGCCTTCAACTACCACCGGACTGAGCCAGGATCGAACCTACCACGTTAGGGTCAGAAGGCCTGCGCCTTAACCGTCTGAGCCACTCAGCCCGGCAGAAATCTATGTAGACTGTTTAGAATATTGACAGGATTCAACGGAATTAACTTGAATGATGTGCACAAAATAACGACTGCTCATTAGGAATCAATTACTTGTTTCCTCTGATCGTCCATGACATGCTGTTGGTTTAAAGGAAATTATGTGCAAGAACACAGATAAGAAGAATGTTCCTTACCTGAAAGTTAGAATAGTGTCAAAGCCAAACCTTCTCCACTGCGACTGGTTGCGTAGCCCGGTTGGTAGAGGCTCTTCCTACTGTGCATGACGTTGTGGAATCGAATTACAACGCAGTTGGCGTTTAGGAATAATGATGAACACCTGCTTCGAAGTATTCCACTTAGTTCCTCAAAATGTTGGCATATTTTCTTCTTCTTCTTCTCCTCCTCCTTCTTCTTCTCCTACTCCTTCTTCTTCTCCTCCATAACCATTTCCCAATCTATTGAGGCCGGCATTGTACATGTACTTGGCTCAGGTTTACGGCCGGGTGCCCTTCCTGACGCCAACAATGTGTGGGTGATATATTCAACAATGCTTGTGTCTGTGAAGATTAGTAGCGTGTGTGTTGTATATAAATGAAGAAAAGTGTATTGAGACGAACATAAACACCCAGTCCCCGAGGTAGCGGATCGGCCCGACCGAGAATCGAACTCAGGACCCTCTGAAATAAAGACCAGTACGCTGACGATTCAACCAAGGATCCGGACTTGCAGTTTCAAGAATTTAATTCTAAAACATCGTAATGTTTTAAATGTATTTAATGTGGATAGTTTTTTTTTTTTCTATGTTTGAATTAGCATGTAACTGAGCGAGTTGGATGCACCATTCAAGTCACGCAGCTGTGTGCTTGCATTCGAGAGGTTGCGGGCTCGAATCGCACCGTCGGCAGATGTTTTCCCGTAGTTTCCCATTTCCACACCAGGCAGACACTAAGGCTGTGCCCTAATGAAGGCCACAGCCACTACTTTCCTACTCCTTGTCCTTTCCCATCCTTGCGTCGCTGAAACTTTCGGTGTATGATGTTAAACCACCAGCAAAACAAATAGCATATGATATCACATACAGTACAGTAAGTTACTGTTGATGTTATCTCTATATTGTCTGTGTAGCTCATTTCATTCCGCAGTTGTCCTTTCCTTTCCTAGCAAGATGTTTCACTATTAAATTACTATTTCTGTCGATTATATTCCACAGTACTTTTATCCTTAATAACTTATTGTGTTATTTATACTTAACTAATTCTATTTTCATTGTGTTTATTTCACAGATTTTGTTGTTTTGAATTGAATTATGAGCTTCCACTTTTTCTGGAATCCTCTAATCTGAATTGTATATGGCAGTTCGTTCCGAATGTATTCTTGTACTTTAATTACAGGGCTTGTTGTGTTAGGTACCTATACAGGTTGTCTCAGTAAATGCGTGCAAATAATTGAACTGGAAATAGGGATGCTCTACTGAGCACTTTGAGATAAGGAATCTGGAGTCGGAGAAGAGAGCTTAAGGAGATAAATACATTTATCATTAATATTACTTTCCGGATTACAGCTATTTTTAGCCTACATGTATTTATGTAAATTCATTTTTACAATATTTAGTGTTTTCATGTACAACATCTGTTGTGAGGTAAAAACGGTACTTTTACAAATGTTTGTCATTGATATGTACAGCAATAACTGTAAATAAATTAAAATTCTAATGTAAGTAAATATATGTAAATTTAGTTTTTTGTACGCTCTTGCTCAAACACCCTGCCTGTATTATAATATTTAGAAATTCCTGTTACAATTTTGTTGTTTAATTCATGAAGAATATACCATCTAACCTACAACCAATAATGTGGTCATGTATAAGAGAGGGCCAAGAACCACTTTAGGACAAAATTCTGACACTGTAGGACCTCTTGAGATTGACGATAAACACACAGGTACAACTTTCTCTTGTTAGAGGCTTGTTTGTAAGGACATAGACTACAAAATAAATTCTAATTTGCTTAGTCTTAATCTGATAGTTGGGCGAAAACCCTGTCATGTTCATTATTCAATAAATAAATAAATAAATAAATAAATAAATAAATAAATAAATTAATTAATTAATTAATTAATTAATTAATTAAATAAATGTGAGTGGTCCCGTCAATAGATTAAGTGACATGTTAAAGCGAACCAACGCTGCAGGACCACCGAGCTTGATAGCTGCAGCCGCTTAAGGGCGGCCAGTATCCAGTATTCGGGAGATAGTGGGTTCAAACCCCACTGTCAGCAGCCCTGAAGATGGTTTTCCGTGGTTTCCCATTTTCACACTAGGCAAATGCCGGAGCTGTACCTTAATTAAGGCCACGGCCGCTTCCTTCCCACTCCTAGCGCTTTTCTGTCCCATCATCGCCATAAGACTATCTGTGTCGGTGCGACGTAAAGCAACTTGTAAAAAAACTGTAGGACCTCTTAAGACTGACGTTAAACGTACAGGTATACGTTTCTCTTGTTGGTTGGAGGCTGAGGAGGACCCGAGAAAAAGTAGATGAAGGCATACTCTGTCTGTGATCTCGCCAATGAAACCGCAGTTAGAGTTAATACTGTGCCAAGGTATGGGATCCTCACCAGGACTACTTGATACGAGAACTGGAAAACATTCAAAGGAAAGCAGCACGATTTGTTCTGCGTGATTTCCGACAAAGGAGTAGTGTTACAAAAATGTTGCAAACTTTCGGCTGGAAAGACTTGGAAGTAAGGAGACGAGATTCTCGACTATGTGGTATGTTTCGAGCTCGACTAAGTGGTATGTGGTAGTCAGTGAAGAATCCGCGCGGAATGATATAAGCAGACGAATAAACTTGACCGGAGCTTTTAAAAGTAGGAAAGATCATAATATGAAGATAAAGTTGGAATTCAAGAGGACAAACTGGGGCAAATTGGACAGGACGAGGTGCAAGGGACTAGAAGAAATTATGAAGTGGAATGTTCGATAAATTTCCAAGTTCTTTGAAAATGTTTAAGAAAAATCTATGTAAACTATTGATAGGGAATCTGCCACCTGGGCGATGACCGTAAATGCAGATGATTGATTGATTGATTGATTGATTGATTGATTGATTGATTGATTGATTGATTGATTGATTGATTGATTGATTGATTGATTGATTGATTGATTGATTGATTGATTGATTGATTGATTGATTGATTGATTGATTGATTGATTGATTGATTGATTGATTGATTGATTGATTGATTGATTGATTGATTGATTGATTGATTGATTGATTGATTGATTGATTGATTGATTGATTAGCTCTATGCCCGTAGGTAAAGACTTCCATTATACAAAACCCCGGTACTAGATGGGACAGAATGGTTAGCCCTGCGATCGGCCACCTTTGCGCCCCGGAAATCCCGTTTGTGAATTTTTCGTCTTCCTGAATCGAACCCACGTCCTTTCGGGTAAACCGAATCCAGCTTTATCGCTTCTAAAATTGAAGAACTCGTTTCTACGACTTTCCGACTGGGAACAGAGCCGTCGTCTTTTGAATCGAGTGTAACTTCTCCACAACGAATAGGCCGCTCCACACTTTCTTCTTTCTTAAATTCACTATTGTATCATTTTCACTTGTAAGGTCTAAACAGAAGCTATGAGCGTGGGCATTGCACATGGTAGTCACTTAGAGTGCGTACGCTCCTTTAGACTTTAATGTTTTCCAGATTGTGTGAGTCACGCTTTGATGTTGTCAATGTTAATGCTTTAACTCTGTAGTGAGAACGTTGCAGGGGGAGCCTCCTGTAAAGACACTAATTCCAAAGGGAATACAATTCATGCAGAAGTAACTAACAAAAATTATTCGCTGTCTTTGTAAGAAAAGCGTTCACGGGACTTCGTTGAAAACTAACGTTTTAGCATTTCATTTGTCTTACAAAAGCCTCGTTTTTTACATGCAAGAAGCACCTGACATCTCTCAGTCTCACGTAGACCTATATATTTCCCTGGTAAAACACTGGAGAACATTCTAGACTGAGCTACTCAGATGGTTTAACACTGGCATTCTGCTTCCATGTCGACGAGTTCGATCCCGGTTCAATCCGGTGGTATTTGGAGTTGCTCAAATGTGCCGGCCTTGTGTAAAAGAACATGATTCCGGCTCAACGGTGGCTCTGAAATTCGTGAAAGTAGTTAATGTAAGTATAACCAATAATGCCAGTTCCTTGGCAGAACGGTCAGCGTAGTGGCCTTCGGCCTATAGAGCCCCGGGTTCCATTCACGACCGGGCCACGAATTATTATTATTATTATTATTATTATTATTATTATTATTATTATTATTATTATTATTATTATATCCTTATTATTATTTGCTGAATAGTTTTCAAGTATTTATTGTAAAATGTTTGAATGCCAAAACTGATGCCAGGTTTTTAAGTACCGAGATCGATAGCTGCAGTCGCTTAAGTGCGACCAGTATCCAGAATTCGGGAGACACTGGGTTCGAACCGCACTGTCGGCAGCCCTGAAGATGGTTTTCCGTGGTTTTCCATCTTCACACCAGGCATTTCTGGGGCTGTACCTTAATTAAGGCCACGGCCGCTTCCTTCCTACTCCTAGCACCTTCCTGTCCCATCGTCGCCATAAGACTTATCTGTGTCGGTGCGACGTAAAGCAACTTGTAAATAAATGGTTTTTATGTACTACGCTACAATTATAACATTCTCAGGAGGTGGTTCGAAATTACTTGGAAAATGACTGGATATTTTTTGCTGGTCGTCCTCTCCAGGTACAGAGTAAAACTTTGTTTTGTAGCTGAGGACTCGGAGGAATATACGTATTATATATTGTTGTATGCGGTATGTTACATCTCCCTGTAAACTAAACTGATATGCCAAAATTCATGGGATAGCAGTGTTTAAAGGTAATAATCGGTGGCGCCACCAAACCGTGACGTCTTGGAAGTGCTCGGACCTCTATCCGGTGTGATCTGACATCTCGAGTGTGAATGTAAACACCATTTGTGCTAGTCGTGGCAAGACGACACGAATTCTCATCTTTCGAACGGGTCATGATCGTGGGTACCAGATGGATGGAACATTCCATTGCAGAAGTTGTGCAGATATGTCGGTCGAGTCGATCAACGGTGTCACGTGTGTAACGGGAATGCCTCATGGAAGGCATTGTCTCCCACACTAAACAGCGCATTGGTCGACCATGGATGCGTAATAATCGCGATTAGTGGCGTCTGGCTACATTTGTTCATGGTAACAGACAAGCCACACTAGCTCAAGTCACATCCACATTCAATGCAGGAGGTAGCAGACGCATATCCAGCAGGTCAGTGCAGCAATCCTTTATGTCAGTGGGATATGGGTGCATAATACCTACCAGAGTGTCTTTTTAACACCATGATACCGGGCACAGAGTCTAACGTGGGCACGTGACCTTCCTAATTGGACTCTGGAGGACGTGGGACATGTACAGTATCTTGTCCGACGAGTCACTGTCCCAGTTGTTTCGAGCTGATGGTAGGGCTCGATTATGGTGCAGACCCCATGAATCCATGGACCCTAATTGTCAACAAGGCACCATAAAGGCTGTGGTAGCTCCATAATGGTGTGGGCTGTTCACATGGTATGGGCTGGATCCTCTGATTCACCTGAGCAGGTCGTTGACCAGTGACTGCTACGTTCAACTGCCTGATGACCACTTGAAGCCCTTCATGGACTTCACGTAACGCTATAAAGATGAGATATTCCAGCAGAATAGCGCACCGTGCCATCGGGCCCAAGTTGTCCAGAATCAATTCAAGGACCGTTCTGGAGAGTGTCAACGGCTGCTGTAGCCAACTCGTTCGACTGATATGAACGCTGTTGATCATTTATGGGACGTGCTGGTGTGGTCCATTCACACCTAATACCCTGCACCTACAAATAGAATGATGCTGCAGGTAGCTATCGGAATAGCATTGGTCAGATTGGTCAGAATCTCTCCAAAGATGTCTCTTCCGCTTGTGGAACCGATGCCACAATGAGCTGCTGCACTAGGCCGAGCTAGAGGAAGGCATACAGTATACTAGACTTTGGACATATTATTGTCGTTGCTGTTACCGTTATCATTAAATAAATTGAAATGGACGAAGTGGAATAGCAGAAAATGGTTTACGTTAAGAGCGGACAAAATGATTGGAGCTATTGCTAGTGTACGGGAGAAATGGACGAAATGACCTCTTATGGACGAACTCGCATGGTCAAAATATTATTGTGGATGAATTTTAAATGAACTTCAAAGGTAGACGTCATATCGATGAACGAAAAAAAGTGAACGAACTGTCAATAACCTAGAAAGTAGTGGAGGCGTTGTTTTCCATTCGGTCTCTCCTGATCTTGACAGGAAATATATTTTTCAACGACCATGCTTTCATTTTCTTTGTTGTTGTTGTTGTTTGTTAGTCGCACCGACTTAGACAGGTCTTACGGCGACGATGGGATAGGACAGGGAAATGACTGGGATGGCAAAGACCGTGTCCTTAGTTAAGGCGCAATCCAAAACTTGAATGCTTTGAAACTGGGATACCACGAAAAAGCATCTTCAGGCTTGCAGTGCGTGGGGTTTGAATCCACCATCTCCTGAATGCAAGCTCACAGCTTCGTGACCCATAATGCGTAACCAGCTCGCTCGGTTCAAGGACCATGAACAGCTACCTTATAGATACGAAGTTGCCCAAAGAGTTGCTGAAAGTTTAAATGCTGATGTTAACGATCGAATTTGTTAGGATAGGGCCGGAACATTATGGAGAAAGGACTTTGACGGTCGAGCACAATGGAACATATCCGACATAAGAGCACAGAGGATTTATCTGGAATATCGACGGTATATTTTTCTCTTCACTCTTCTTTTGTGTCCAGGTCATCTTCAGTGAAATGCTCACCAAGCTCGATAGCTGCAGTCGCTTAAGTGCGGCCAGTATCCAGTATTCGGGATATAGCGGGTTCGAACCCCACTGTTCGCAGCCCTGAAGATGGTTTTCCGTGGTTTCCCATTTTCACACCAGGGAAATGCTGGGGATGTACCCTAATTAAGGCCACGGCCGCTTCCTTCCCACTCTAGCACCTTCCTGTCCCCTCGTCCCCATAAGACCTATCTAAGTCGGTGCGACGTAAAGCAACTTGTAAAAAATAAAAGTGAAGTGCTCGCGCCACTTAGTTTGGCTTCTCCGTCGTCATATGCCAAGAGTTATCAAAAACGTACAACGTCCCTTGCGACAGGTATTGATCGTTAGAGCAACTAAACGAGGTAAGCAGGTCATTAAGAGTTAATAGCCTACTCTTCATTCAGCTTTAAGATTTACATCAGAACAACAGAAAGAAATTCTTCCAGAAAATTATGAAGTATTTTCCTTTTTCGGTTTAAGGAAATATCCTATCCGAGATGGAGAAGGACTACTTGCTTAATTCAACCGTCTATGAATTCGATTACTTGTCAGGAAGTCGAGATATTTAAAAACAAAACACAACAACAACTACTACTACTATCATTCATATCGCAAGGTGACGATGGGATAAGACGGGACTAGGACTGGGAAGAGAACTACCGTGGCCTTAATTAAGGTACACACCAGGCATTTGCTTGGTGTAAACATGGGAAACCACAGAAAAACCATCTTTAGTGCTGCCGACAGTGGGATTGAACCCACCACCTTCTGAATACAAAGCTGACAGCTACGTAACTCGAAATGCGTAATCAACTCGCTCGGTACTACTGCTACTATTACAACAACTACTATTATTACTACTACTACAAATAATAATAATAATAATAATAATAATAATAATAATAATAATAATAATAATAATAATAATAATAATAATAATAATAATACGAGGAGAAGAAGAAAAAGAAAGAATAAGTCCTCAGCTCTAAAGCCAGCTGGATCGGTAACTGTGCCACCATCAGATGTCATAGAATTGCCAGACGTCACTGAAGAGGCATTCTAGGTAAATGAATATTATTATAGTAACAATTCCTTTCCTGATCGAAACAAGGGAACCTTGTAATTTTACATGACTGTTCATATCGTGATCACAGCCGAGATATCTCCAATTTTACGCCAGTTCTGACCCACACTGGCGTGATCTTTTACTTCAAACTTCCAGTTCCAATGATCAAGATTCGAACAGCGGCCACCTTCGTAAGAAGCCAAGCGACTATGTGATTTGTCTATCGTCTATTACCCTCTATTATCCAAGGTAGAATGTGATGCTGTATAACGCATCAGTCAGTCAAGCTTAAATAAGCGTAAGTGCAAACATCAACCGTTCATATGAGTGAAACGTCCACACCATTTACCACAGAGACTTGCTGGATAAGGAATGGCATTAACATTTGGGTAAGAGCCAATATTGGGGCCAATGAACTAGCTGCTAGGCCCCTTTAAACAACAAACATCATCATCAGCAGCAGCATCAGCATCATCATCATTATCATCAGCATCATCATCAGAGCCAATATTTGTGCTGAAATCAGGAATAGTTCATTAAATTTAGTAGGATTTTTCACTAGCGCCGCTCATATATTTGTTAATTTCCTATTGTCAGTGATGAGGTTGAGACAGGTCGATGATTTCCCCACACCAAGTATTCCGTTGTGACGAGTGCAGGTACAGTAGAGAAGTGACTTACTTGACTGGTGGCTTCAGATGAGCAAGAAGTCAATGAATACGTCCAAATCGAAGATATGACATAATTTCCAATTATTTATGCAAAATTTATGACACGATTGGAGTTACAAAGCATATTGCGTATCATTTTCCATCACTGCATTTATTAGAAGACTTATTATTATGAAGGCTATGCATATGTTGTTGAGAATATTTTCAAAAAATTCCAAACTAGATTTTCAGATACTGCCGACAGGGTGAGTCAAAATTATGTTGCCACTGAAATGTTAGGATTTAACCATTACCATTCATGAATGTGATGAACCTGTTCGGCATCAGGTTCGATACATCGAAACCAGCAATCAACAGCAGCATTTAAAACCCACACACACATTTCCTGTGGAATAGGCAATATCACATCCCATACTTGATCCGTTAGGTCATTGATGTAGCACACTTTTCTGCTATAAGCACGCTCCTTTACCATACCCCAAAACCAGAAATCACAGGTGTAAAGTCTTAGAAATATGGAGCCCAGCGCAGTTGTCTACGACGACCAATCCATCGACCAGGGAATGTGTGGTCGTGATAGGCCGGAATAGCATAATGTGTTGGTGCGTCATTTTGTTGGAAATATCCTGGAAATCGGAGTTGTGGTAGTAGTAGTTCATCAACGGCGTACTGCAGCAACATCGTTAAGTACAAGTCTGGATTCACTGTTGGGGTTTCAAAGAATCATGGTCCAATTACCATAGTGGCGGTCACAGCACACCAATCATTCGCCTTTGGGGAGTCACGTTCATGCTCCCGAATGACTCGAGGATTTTAACTGTTCCGTAAAATTGTGTTAAGTCCACTTGTGTGAAGCGTATCTTCATCGCTGAACGCCCTGGTATTGGTAATGTCTTGATAGATATTCGTCGTTTCACATAAAATCTCACGAACATGGTGAGTCGAGTTGAAGGGAAGAAATGAAGTGAAATGGCATATAGCTTTTATTACCAGTAGTGTCCGAGGACTTGTTTGGTTCGTCTCGTGCAGGTCTCATGATTTGACTCCCTTACGCGACATGCGCTTCGTGATGAGGATGAAATGATGATGAAGACGACACATACACCCAGCCACCGTGCCAGAGAAATTTTTAATATTATTATTATTATTATTATTATTATTATTATTATTATTATTATTATTATTATTATTATTATTATTACGGGGATACCCGTGGAGCAGAAAGAGGTTAAAGAAGGTGCCGGGGTGAATGGGTCTATCTACAATATCAAAATTAATTTAAAACTTGCACTGAAGGTTATATTTCTTCAGAAAACAACACCGAGCCCGATAGCTGCAGTTGCTTAAGTGGGGCCAGTATCCAGTAATCGGGAGATAGTGGGTTCGAGCCCCACTGTCGGCAGTCCTGAAGATGGTTTTCCGTGGTTTCCCATATTCACACCAGGCAAATGCCGGGGCTGTACCTTAATTAAGGCCACGGCCGCTTCCTTCCAGTTCCTAGGCCTTTCCTATCCCATTGTCGCCATAAGACATATCTGTGTCGGTGCGACGTAAAGCAAATTGCAGAAAACAACAACTTAACAATTTTTCACTTAGTGAACATAACAACATATCAGGTACAAAAGCAATCTTGAAACAAGACTAGGAAAATCCAAGATCAGTGAACTTTACAGATTCTGGGCTTCAAGCCCGTAGTTTTACAATACTAGAGATACCGGATCCAGTTTACAAAACTTTAATTAAAAATAAGGAATCAGTAAGTTAAGCACTTGCTCCCTCAGTTACAATGTCAAGCCTTCCAGAGGCACCCTTCACAATTACAAAACTTTGAAAAGAGCTAACACGCTCTCCGTTTCTTCCAGCCTACACGAAGCAACCTCAAAAATCTCTCTGGCCTTCCATGGCCCAACTTACAAATTGAAACAGGGGTATCTCGTACCCAACCTATAGGGCCTTTGCGGAAAAGAACAAGTTGAGTAAACGGCCCGAAACACAAACAGAATGGAAGCGTACCCTGAACTTCAGATAATGAAATATAAAATCCTACAGGGCTCTCGGCCGATGAAACAGGGGCTATTCCCAAACTACTGAGGTGGCTCGTATGGGAATTACATTAACACATTACAGAAGGAAAAACAGTTACAAAACGTAGTCACCTCAAACCAAGATGAAGGGGAGCTCGAGAGGGTAACTCACTCTCTATCCCCGATTTACAGTTAAAAACTTAACGAAGTTTTATGAAGTTTTACATTAGCCGAAATAAAATTTACATTTTAGAAAAGTACCTATGTTACATGGTTAAAGATTCGGACCTTCCCCTCGAATAAAGCTGCGGAGGTAGCAAGAAAGAATGAAGTTATGTGGCCATTACCTTATAGATGTTCTGCTGTCAACGAAAGAGGCGGCCCCGCCTCCTGCCTTAACACACACACTAGAAAGACGACGATCAATTGGCAAGGAAACCTGAAAACCCGCAGTTTATATATGCTCAGGGAAGGTTCGAGATCATTCAAGATTAATCAGGACACACCAACTTCATTTTTATTGGCAGATTCAAAGTGAATAAGAAATGCAGGATTGGTTGAAAATTAATTACAAAAATTCGTGATTGGCTAAATTCCAAACTGGCGGAAAGAAAAGGAAGTATTGCCAACCCAAAAATAAATGAACATAGATCGGTTGGAAAACCTAGGAATATGAAACTTCCTTAAGTTATAAGTTCTTCCACCTTGAACCAAAGTGCATGATCATAGTTTTTAGTAGTGTCATCTGTAGAAAAATGTCCAAACTTCTTGATGAATGTCAAAAAAAAACAAGGAGAAATTCAATCAGTTCAGGAAACTACACAGTTACAAAATTACATAACATTTCAGTAGTGGCATCTTCTGATTAAAGTTTTAAGTTCGTGTTGTGTCAGTTTCCACTTTTGTTCGATAGAGAAGTTTTTTAAGGCGCTGATTTTGAATGCACGGAGTAGAGGTGTACCTCCCGATACAATTATTATTATTATTATTATTATTATTATTATTATTATTATTATTATTATTATTATTATTATTATTATTATTATTATTATTATTATTATTATTATTATTATGATTATTATTATTATTATTATTATTAATATATCCATTCCTAAATGTATACTTATGAGAGACATGCTCAGTACAACATGTCAACATTAGATTTGTACACCCCTAGAGGCAGCAGGAGGCAGTGCATGGTGTGGTCATCTTGAAGTAAACAACAGTAGTTACGTCCTAAACAAGCGGAGTGAATTAATTCTGCCAACTTCACCTCCCTTAGATTCCACCCATGCCTGTTCTAGCCAAAATCAGAAGACAACGTTAAATGAAAATAGTTTATTTCACCAGGTATAGATTCGACCTGAATTAAAATTATACTAGGCCTATTATAATTATTATTAATAATAATTATAATCTTAATTACGGACTGTTATACCTTACAGCATGTATTCTAAAAGCCTCCATGTATTAATTACCGGAAGTGCCTTCATAATCATCCATTTCCAACTATCTCTGCAGCTTCGTTACATTTAAATCATTAAGAACGAAGTCTAACCATCCTCCCGTTGGTCTCCCTTTGTTTCTCTTACCCTCCATGACCGAGTCCAATATTCTCCTAGCTAAACTCCTCCATTCACCTCACATTATCCAACCACCCAAGCTGGATTATTTAAACAGATTCATATTTCGAATTAATCCCTAACGTAGTCTTTACTTCCTCATTGCGATTACCCTCTTCCGTTGTTCTCATCCGTTTGAACCAGCAATAATTCTCACTACTTTCACATATGTTACTTCCAGCTTATGAATAAGATATTCTGAGTGCATCCACCCAGCTTTCATTCACGTACAGCAAAGCAAGTCTGAAAATATAGCGACATGAAGATAATACTGCTGCGATAATAACAATTGTACCGGAGGTACACCCGCCCCGCGCATTTAAATTAAGCGCCTTGTATAAGGCCATATGTAACGTAAACCTTGAAACTACTTTGTACAAGAAGTTTGTACATTTTTCGACAGATCTCTCTACTATCAATTTATTTTGTGTCCACTGGAGTGACGATGAACAATTCAGTTTCAAAGTAATTTTGTATGTGAAGGTTTCCTAAACTGAATTGTTTATTGATTGTATTTTATGTTCAAAAGTAATCCACACTTCTATCTCTTCCCGCCAACTTAAGATGTTGGCCAATGGGAAAATGTGTACATTTATTTAAGCAACCAATCACGGTTTTGGTATTTATTTGACTGTCCAATGAAAATTGGGGGCGTGTCAGGGTTTCGACCTAGAGAAATCTAGAACCTTCCTCTCTGCTATAAAAGCTGGCAAGTTTCAAGCCATGTTGTCTTTGTGACCGCTCCAGTGTAGAGTGTGTTCGTAACGGAGGTGGGGGCTGCCTCGTCCATCTTCGGGAATTCCACCAGCTCAAGGTAACGGCAGATTCTGATTAACAATGTGATAGTCTTTCAAAGCTAGCTCGAGGGGAAGGTTTCAAATTTTTTTGCTAGGGGCTTTACGTCACACCGACACAGATAGGTCTTATGGCGACGATGGGATAGGAAAGGCCTAGGAGTTGGAAGGAAGCGGCCGTGGCCTCAAAATGTTTAGTAATGTATTTTTTTCTCAAATGTAGATTTCAAACTTTAAATGTAAATTTCAAACAAGTCGAGAGAACTTAACCGAAATCAGTGAATAGAGAGTGAGGTACCCTCTTATATTCCGTCAGGTGAATATGATTTTGTAACCTTTAAAATCTATCTAGTAATTTCTGTAACTTAAATATTTTTCTCCATCCAGTCAGCTCCGTAGTATGGGCTTAGACTCTGTAACGTCGGACCATAAACCCAAATAGGGTTTTATGTATTTCATGTAAATTTCAAGGAGTGCAAGTGTTCGCCTCCTTACCATTTTGATTTTCGGCCAGTAACTTTAACCTTTTGTTTTTACCAAAGGCCATATGGAATGGGTACTTGTAACCCCTATTGAACTCTATTTCATTCATTTCATGCTAAAGATATCAGACTGTTGAGCAGTTAAGACGGTGCATACTGGTTAATTTTGTTAAATGTATGTTCTGCCTTTTATAGGTCTGGAAAGTGTAAATCTGTAGAGCAAAGATGCTCTTCCACTGATGTAAACATTGGGAGATCCGTCTCCTTGACTGTTGATTGAAAGGAGCAGTAGTGCGCAGGTAAAATTCGTAATTAGGGAGCTTCAAGTTCATATTGTTAATTTATTGTTATCTGATTACTCTTGACCTTTCTAAATTGTTCCTCAAGCTAACGAGCTAGTTATGTACCTCAATTGTTATTTGCTTAGCAAAGTGTAAACTTTAAAATTTGAAAAGAAAAAAATAAAGAAGGGAAAGTCATATAGCTCAAATTTTAAAGTTTTAAATTAATCTTCTGAATTTCCTATATCCACTCATTCATGCCCGCAACTTCTTTCACCTCTGCGTTTCACGGAATCCCCGGAATAATAATAATAATAATAATAATAATAATAATAATAATAATAATAATAATAATAATGACAAATCCGCAGAATGTTTCCAGTCATTCGACCGGGTCAGGAAAGGAATGAATGAAGCCCCCAACGCTTGGTAGGCCAAGGCCCTTCAAGGGCTGTAGTGCCATGGGGTTTGGTTTGGTTAGGTTGAGATGGCCGGCTGAGGAGTGGCGCTCAGCGCCTGTTGACTGGGAGGGTCCCAACCGCTTGCTGGGTGGCTCCGACATTGTTCAGGTGGCTTGCTAGCATCGGCGTATGCATTATTCCAATAGTACAAAACAGACAGAATCACAACACACAGTCAATACACCAGACTTTTCACTTGTTTACGAATATAACCTCTCATTCTCTAAGTAAGCTTGTGTATAGGTAGTAATGCCGCCGCCCGCCGACACTGCAACCGTTATTCAGGAAAGACCGCTTGGTCCGACCCAATGCAGGGCCCTGATAATAAGACGTCGATCACGAATAGAAATGGATTAACAGTAATGTCATCACAATGTTCCATGTTTATTATTTACACTGTTATTATTCGTCTATTTTATAATATTGTGCGTATTTCATGTTGGGCGAGATTTACCGAATTATAGGCCTACTGCTGTTTACACTGAGAAAGTCAACTTTTCTTGCGCAACTCGAAGTTACGAGCCATTTATAATGCATCGACGACGAGTGCCTTAGCACGTAATGTACAGTACGCTTAGCATCGCACGCCCCACTTCCTTGCACTCCTTAAGAATACCCTGTCGGCACGACGCACAGTGTGTCGAATCCCATATCTAGGTGGAAAAAATTCACTGTCGCAAATCAAAGCGAAACCAGGCTCATTCGATAGTGAACAAACCAGATGGTGACCTTCAGTCTTTCTTTCCGCTTTCTGGTGCGTACGAGGGTGGGGACAGGTGCTGAAACGTCTTCCTGGCAGTTATCAACTCAGTTGATAGGAGGTGTCAGAGTGAACCGAACGTTGTGTTTCTAGTGATTTCAACGAGGTTTTGTATTCTGTGGCTCATGGAATAGTGAAAAGAGGTATATGTTCTCACTTTTAAGCATAATACAAGCGTTCTGCACTGAATAAATTATTTGCAGTGCGTTGTAAAAGGAAGCAGTTGTAGAAAATTAGATTGTTTTTAGGATTTGCTCGAAAAAAACTTTATGAGTGCCTCATAGTGCCACTTTACTTTAAACGTCATTCGATGAGAAATTTAATGTAGATTCAGGATCTGTAGTGGTTTGGTTGCGCACGAATGTGCATAATGGTTTATTTTCTTATTTTCAGTGCCTATGTGGGCGTTACCGCGAGAAGAATATTTCAACGCGTGGCGGTCATGTCGTAAAGAGGGGCGTTTAGAAGTCATATTTCAATATGTTATGGATAAATTAGAGCCTACAGCTCTTACTGACACTCAATTTCAGGAGCTAAGAAACAAAATTAAATTGATATCCCGTAATATTAACAAAAATGGGAGAGTGCAGGAAGAAGAGAACAACGATTCCGAGAAAAATTATGTGATACATTAAATGTGACGGATTTGATCGTGTTAAGTGAACAAGACGACATTGATCCAGCGTATGATCTGAAAACAAGTTGTGTCCCTGACAAAGCCGGCCGTCACCCTAAGGAATTTAAGGACTCGTCCGTAAAGACGAAGAAGCAAAATGTTTGTGATATTACCGAATCGCGTAGTTTGGAGGAAGTCGCGTTTGCTGCTGAAGGTTCTCTTCGATCAAGCGGGAAAAGATGAAGGCTTAATAAAAAGATATCATGTATTACTAGCTGCTCTTTCTTCTGGCTCTGAAATAAATGTGAATAAATTCAAGGAATTTGGTGCGCAAACTGCGACTTTGTATGTTAAACTACAGTATATCCATGGTATTATATGCCCGTAACTGTGCATAACATTTTAGTACACATTACTCAAATAATTAAACATTTTCTTGTGCCAGTAGGAACTTTATATGAAGAAGAAGCTCAAGAAGCTAGAAATAAAGATTGTTGGAGGTTGCGTGAACTTCATACTCGAAAATGTAGCAGGAATTCAACGAATAGAGACTTGCTTAAGATGATGTTGATTACATCAAATCCCTTAATAAACAAGTACCGAACAATGCCACGTAAAACTCCTGGTAATCTACCTATGGAAGCTATTGAGTTACTACTTGCTGACTCCGAAGATCCTTTCACATCAAATGAAGAAGACCAGTATAGCAACGACTACGATTCTCTGGACTCTACAGACGAATCAGGGGACGAATGAACATTGGACATGTTGTTATTGTGAACGGGATGAGATTGATGAGACAGTTATAAATACTGTAATATGATCCTTTCACGTCTTTTATGAAAAGTTTCTGAGTGTAATCTTGACTTTTTATATGGAAATAATATATATAATTGTTTTCGTGTGTAAGGTGTGTTTTACTAGAACTACGTCATTAACAGGACTCGAAAATGAAATTTTGCTATAAAGAAATATTCTTATGCTTTTGACGAATATATTTTTATTTAAAAAATAAATGTTATTTTTTTGTTCATATTTCCTTGTTCTATGTTTAATACCAATTTAAAATACGTTTTCAATCTGGAAGAACTTACATACAGTGCCTTCGTCTATTCCCTCAAATAAGGTATAACAAGAATACTGGACTGAAATTCTCATTGTTATTCATATTTAATCCAGTTTTAAATAGTATGTTTACCACTGTTATAAACTATAATATACACATCCAAATCGTGTTTTTACTCCCGTAAATGGACGATTCTTTTGTTGCTTTCGGTCATTTTTCAAACCTCCCCTTGCCCCTCACCCCTATATATTTACCCCCGAACATTGTACACTTTAGACGATGCCAGACATGAATTCAGCGACCTCGAAAACGGTATAGTGCCAACTTTTAATAGGATCCCGGCACTATTAACGACGTTATTAATTTTTTCCACCTAGAACGGGGATTCGGCACACTGTGCGACGTTGGCGGGTGCAGAGTGGGTCTAGACCCTCAAGTGGCCACGGCTGATCCGTGATCCGACAGCTCTGCACTCCGACCGGCCAACCGAGCAGAGGAGGGGTAGCCACGGATCAGCCGTGGCTCTACGCCTCTGTGTTCGGGAGACGGAGAGGAGCTGATCCCCATCGGCGGCTGTCCTAAAAATGGTTTTCCTTTGCTTATCAATCCCCTGCACTAAGGCGAATGTCGGGACAGTTCCTAGTATAGGCCACGGCCGCCAACCTTCTCATTTTCATCGCACATCTGCTTCTCCAGGCCTGAGAGGCGGTTTCACCATCTAGGAGGCCCGCCTTCACCTTCAGGGGAGGAATGAAAACAGTAGTAGTAGTAGTAGTCCGCACGAGGGCGGTAGCAGAGTAGGCATCGGGCTACAAGTGACCACGGCTGGACTGTGGTCTGACAGCTCTGCGTTCCAACTGACCAACCGCGCAGAGAACCGATGACCCGGGCTCCACCATCACTCCACACCTTTGCGTTCGGGAGACGGAGAGGGGCTGGTTCCCCCCGTCCGCTGTCCTGAGAATGGTTTTTCCGTTGTTTTCCATTCTCCTGCACTAAGGCGAATGACAGGATAATTCTTATTATTGTTCTAAAAATCTAACCCTAGGGCACTACAGTCCTGAAGGGCCTTGGCCTACCAAGTGACCGCTGCTCAGCCCAAAGGCCTACAGATTACGAGGTGTCATGTGGTCAGCACGACGAATCCTCTCGGCCGTTATTCTTGGCTTCCTAGACCGGAGCCGCTATCTCACCGTTAGATAGCTCCTAAATTCTAATCACGTAAGCTGAGTGTACCTCCAACCAGCCCTCAGATCCAGGTAAAAATTCCTGACCTGGCCGGGAATCAAACCTGTGGTTACCTGGTAAGAGGCAGGCACGTTACCCCCACTCCACAGCGCCGGCCTATTATAGTCCGCGGCCACCGAACCCCTCACATTCACTACACATCTCCTTCACCGGTACAAATCTCCTAGGCCTAAGAAAAGGCGTCACATTCTGAGACGCCCGCCGTACTCCTTCAGGTTAGTGAACGAAAACAATTTTAGTTGAAACGGGTTATAAATCTGTCCAATCCACTGCAGGTTTCCAAACCGTTTGAGTTTATATCTCACCAACATTACATGCAAGGCTATCACCCTGCATCTGTCTTTCACCAAAGCAGTTCACGATGAGTTTCCGAGAGTCAGATCTGTGGAAGTGGAATATTTCCACTTGGATTTACAGGTCATACATTCCTTAAGAATTACCCGGAGAATGAACGAGTATATCGACGAAGCACTGTGAGTACAATCGGGGTTTATGAAAGGAAATATAAATTGACTGAGTCAGTAAATATGATATTACTAGGAATTTAAAAACCGAGCTCGATAGCTGAAGTCGCTTAAGTGCGGCCAGTGTCCAGTATTCGGGAGATAGTAGGTTCGAACCCCACTGTCGGCAGCCCTGAAAATGGTTTTCCGTGGTTTCCCATTTTCACACCAGGCAAATGCTGGGGCTGTACCTTAATTAAGGCCACGGCCGCTTCCTTCCCACTCCTAGCCCTTTCCCGTCCCATCGTCGCCATAAGACCTATCTGTGTCGGTGCGACGTAAAACAACTAGCAAAAAAAAAGGAATTTAAAAAAATCGGCTGAAGGAAAGAACGGAGATGAGGTAAGGGATTATGATGTAGGCTATAATATATTGTAATATATTCTTAACAGCTGTGAGGAGAGGTAGGACAGAGTGCAGAGCAGTATTCTTATTCTGCAAAAAAAGGAGGGTTAGGATAGAGTGCAGTGTTCGTTCGTTCGTTCGTTCGTTCGTTCGTTCGTTCGTTCGTTCGTAATCAGTTTACCCTCCAGGGTCGGTTCTTCCTTCGGACTCAGCGAGGGATCCCACCTCTACCGCCTCAAGGGCAGTGTCCTGGAGATTCAGACTTTAGGTCAAGGATACAACTGGGGAGAATGGCCAGTACCTCGCCCAGGCGGCCTCGCCTGCTATGCTGAACAGGGGCCTTGTGGAGGGCTGGGAAGATTGGATGGGACTGGCAAGGACGAGGGAAGGAAGCGGCCGTGGCCTTAAGTTAGGTACCATCCCGGCATTCGCCTGGAGGAGAAGTGGAAAACCACGGGAAAACACTTCCAGGATGGCTGAGGCGGGAATCGAACCCACCTCTACTCAGTTGACCTCCCGAGGCTGAGTGGACCCCGTTCCAGCCCTCGTACCACTTTTCAAATTTCGTGGCAGAGCCAGGAATCGAACCCGGACCTCCGGGGGTGGCAGCTATTCACGCTAACCACTACACCACAGAGGTGGACGAGTAGTGTTCTTATTCAGCAAAAAAATATATCGCACAATAATTAGTCTTCGTAGGAGTGTAAATTAAAGCAAGCAAGCAAGCAAGCAGAGTTGCTCCTTTACGTGACTGTTAGCCTTGTTGTTGTCATAGGGCACAGCATATATAGAGTTTTATCTTACTAATATACTGTAATAAGAACGTTGAATCTGTCCGTATTCGTTTCCTTTGTTGTGATTTTCAAAGGGAAACGACATCTATATATTTCGGAAATTTTGGCTGTCTGTCATTCGGTTTGGATTGAATAAACGCAAACATTCCTAATCCATTTTAATGAAACTTGCCAGTATTAAAGTATAGACAACCGAGCTCGATAGCTGCAGTCGCTTAAGTGCGACCAGTATCCAGTAATCGGGAGATAGTGGGTTCGTGCCCACTATCGGCAACCCTGAAGATGTTTTTCCGTGGTTTCCCATTTTCACACCAGGCAAATGCCGGGGCTGTACCTTAACTAAGGCCACAGCCACTTCCTTCCACACCGAGCTCGATAGCTGCAGTCGCTTAAGTGCGGCCAGTATCCAGTATTCGGGAGATAGTAGGTTCGAACCCCACTGTCGGCAGCCCTGAAAATGGTTTTCCGTGGTTTCCCATTTTCACACCAGGAAAATGCTGGGGCTGTACCTTAATTAAGGCCACGGCCGCTTCCTTCCCACTCCTAGCCCTTTCCTGTCCCATGGTCGCCGTAAGACCTATCTGTGTCGGTGCGACGTAAAACAACTAGCAAAAAAAAAAACTTCCTTCCACTTCCTAGGCCTTCCCTATCCCATCGTCGGCAAAGACCTATCTGTGTCGGTGCGACGTAAAACAAATAGCAAAAAAAAAAAAGTATAGACATCCAGAAATTTCCTATGCTTGTTTCTACCTCAATCCGTTAAGTAGGTGCTGAAAAATAACATTTTAACCTAGAGAATACCGACTCTCAGTCAGAAAGAAGCGAACAATGAGTCAAAGACTTCCATCGCGGGCTACTGATACCATGTCCTGGTCCCTTATTAGTTTCTTACTACGAATAACGGTTGTGGGTGGTACTTTTTGCCTTCTCTCCTTCTTTTTAATCTGATTACCATCTAGGGTTGGTTTTTCCCTCGGTTTCAGCGAGGTATCCCACCTCTACCACCTAAAGGGCAGTGTTCTGGAGCGTGAGACCTTGGGTCGGTGGATACAACTGTGGAAGAGGACCAGTACCTCGTCCAGGCTGCCTCACCTGCTATGCTGAACAGTGGCCTAGTGGGGAGATGGGAGGATTGGAAGGGATAGACAAGGAAGAGGGAAGGAAGCGGCCGTGGCCTTAAGTTAGGTACCATCCCGGCATTTGCCTGGAGGAGAAGTGGGAAACCACGGAAAACCAGTTCGAGGATGGCTGAGGTGGGAATCGAACCCACCTCTACTCAGTTGACCTCACGAGGCTTAGTGGACCCCGTTCCAGCCCTTGTACCAGCTTTTACATTTCGTGGCAGAGCCGGGAATCGAACCCGGGCATCCGGGGTGGCAGCTAATCACGCTAACCACTACACCACAGAGGAGGACCTTTGCCTTCTTCTCGCGGTGTAAAATGCGAAAGCCATTCGAACTAATCTCTTAATACTCTTCACATGTGCATTACGAAAAAAATATTGAACCCAGTATAGTACAGTTTGCTGTATTCATCATCATCATCATCATCATCATCATCATCATCATCTGTTTACCCTCCAGGTTCGGGTTTTCCCTCGGACTCAGCGAGGGATCCCACCTCTACCGCCTCAAGGGCAGTGTCCTGGAGCTTCAGACTCTTGGTCGGGGGATACAACTGGGGAGAATGACCAGTACCTCGCCCAGGCGGCCTCACCTGCTATGCTGAACAGGGGCCTTGTGGAGGGATGGGAAGATTGGAAGGGATAGACAAGGAAGAGGGAAGGAAGCGGCCGTGGCCTTAAGTTAGGTACCATCCCGGCATTTGCCTGAAGGAGAAGTGGGAAACCACGGAAAACCACTTCCAGAATGGCTGAGGTGGGAATCGAACCCACCTCTACTCAGTTGACCTCCCGAGGCTGAGTGGACCCCGTTCCAGCCCTCGTACGAATTTTCAAATTTTCGTGGCAGATCCGGGAATCGAACCCGGACCTCCGGGGGTGGCAGCTAATCACGCTAACCACTACACCACAGAGGCGGACATTATTATTATTATTATTATTATTATTATTATTATTATTATTATTATTATTATTATTATTATTATTATTATTATTATTATTATTATTATTATTATTATTATTTGCTTGTGATTTAATGTCGCACCAACACAACAAAGATTTTCGGCTGCGGAAGTATGGCAAAGAGCTAAGATATGGAAGCTAGCGGCCGTGATCTTAATAAAGATATAGCCCCAGCATTTGCCTGCTGTGAAAATGGGAAACAATGGAAAATCATCTTTCGTGCTACCGACGGTGGAACTCGAAGCCACCATCTCTCGAATGCAACCTCACAGCTACGCTACCTGGCCGTTACAAAACCCGCCATAAACAGTCAGAAACATTACTGTGATTCGAATTTCACCAAAAGCCATAAGTCACCTGAAGTTAATCTGAAGACTTAAAGCCATGGAAACTGTAACTTCCCTGCCTTTGGCTAAACTTTTTATTTCACCATTTCATTCATGTTACGATATTAGTCACCATCGTTATCGTCATTGCTCAAGAAATACATTCTTGTCCTCGTTATCTGCAAATTACTAAAATGCACTCTTAATGTGACATACTTGAAGAGGGTATCGATTTCAAATCATAGAGCATTTTAAACGCTCACATGATGCTAAGGTGACCAACCGTCCCGCATTTTATGGTATTTTGTAAATGTTGCGCAATTGTTTCGTTTTCTATCTGACCGAGCTCGATAGCTGCAGTCGCTTAAGTGTGGCCAGTATCTAGTAATCGGGAGATAGTGGGTTCGAGTCCCACTGTCGGCAGCCCTGAAGATGGTTTTCCGTGGTTTTCCATTTTCACACCAGGCAAATGCCGGGACTGTACCTTAATTAAGGCCACGGCCGCTTCCTTCCAATTCCTAGGCCTTTCCTATCCCATCGTCGCCGTAAGACATATCTGTGTCGGTGCGACGTAAAGCAAATAGCAAAAAAAAAAAAAAAAGAGTTTTCTATCTGAACGAATGTTCGTGTTATTGTCATCGGTACGAATTTTCACAATACCCAACTGCCCTGCCATCTAGCTTCCGCTAAACATAGTGTAACCGTTGCCAACAGTGTGATATTTGAATGTACAAAGAAGCGTGTTATAGCATCTTTGGAGGTGCGTTCCAGATGTAGCCTACCTTCCATCTTCCGATTTACTGTTAGTCCGTGGCCATTCTGTAGCACGAAGCGTATGAACATAGACGTGTTGTATTAAATGGAGTTCTTCTTTAAGTTTTGTCATTTTTAGAAATGGATTCGGCGTCGAATAGTGATGACTGTACTTCTTCGTCACAAAAAAGAATGCCATCATTTAAAGCCGAGAAGGCAAAAGGGAAAATCGCGTAGCCTGTGTGCATATAACGCAAAGTGGGAAACCAACACGCCATACTTTCCTGATATAAGTAACGTCCACAAGGCGTTTGTTTTCTTGTTTATTTTTTACAAGTTGCTTTACGTCGCACCGACACAGATGGGTCTTAT
Organism: Anabrus simplex; assembly: GCF_040414725.1. Taxonomy (NCBI): domain Eukaryota; kingdom Metazoa; phylum Arthropoda; class Insecta; order Orthoptera; family Tettigoniidae; genus Anabrus; species Anabrus simplex. The sequence goes on along the minus strand of NC_090266.1, from coordinate 691,007,580 downwards.
GGAGACGGTGGGACAGGAAGGTGCTAGGAGTGGGAAGGAAGCAGCCGTGGCGGTCTTAATTAAGGTACAGCCCCAGCAATTGCCTGGTGTGAAAATGGGAAACCATCTTCAGGTCTGCCGACAGTGGGGTTCGAACCCACTATCTCCCAAATACTGGATACTGGCCTCACTTAAGCGACTGCAGTTCACGAGGTCGGTAGGCGGTTCAATGTTTCTCGTGGATGAAGAGTCTTCAACCCACAGACTGGAAAAGAAATGATACAATATACAATTATACAATAAAGATGATTACTTCAGTAAGAAGGAAAATGACAACACAATGCTTTTGAAAATGTTACAATTTTCTTTCAAAATTAGAGCTAAAAGTGTAACTGTCTCCCGAAACTGTGGAATGTCCCCCTTTTTTACTGTCTTGTCCCTCATTCCTTCCTTCAACCGTTGGTCAACCTACATGATGCCGTTACATCGGTCGAAATATGTTTTTGGCTTTCTGAGCTCAAGTTGGTGGGTTCGATACCGGCTCAGTCCGGTTGTATTTGAAGGTACTCAAGTACGTCAGCCCCGTGTTAGTGAATTTACTGGCACGAAAGAGAACTTCTGAAGGATGAATTGTCGGCACAGCGGTGTCTCCGAAAACTGTAATCAAAGTTGTCTAAGACAACTAAGCCAATAACATAAAGGAGGACTTCGGAACGTGTTTCATTCTCGTTATCAATCCATGTCTCTTTTAGTCCAACCCTTCGTAAGGGTGTAGTGGCATCACGCGACAATCCTTTTGGTGATCTTCCTCCAGGAGTCCCTGCTTTGGGCATGGTGACTTGCTTGCTGTGAGCTCATCCTGGTCAAGTTCTTGATCTGGTCCATCCGTCGTAACCGTGCACGTCCATGTAGACTGTATGAAAAAATCATCACCGTAAATGTCACAATGGCCCGACCGCCGTGCATCATCATCTGTTTACCCTCCAGGTTCGGTTTTCCTTCGGACTTAGCGAGGGATCCCACCTCTACCGCCTCAAGGGCAGTGTCCTGGAGCTTCAGACTCTTGGTCGGGGATACAACTGGGGAGTATGACCAGTACCTCGCCCAGGCGGCCTCACCTGCTATGCTGAACAGGGGCCTTGTGGAGGGATGGGAAGATTGGAAGGGATAGGAAAGGAAGAGGGAAGGAAGCGGCCGTGGCCTTAAGTTAGGTACCATCCCGGCATTCGCCTGGAGGAGAAGTGGGAAACCACGGAAAACCACTTCCAGGATGGCTGAGGTGGGAATCGAACCCACCTCTACTCAGTTGACCTCCCGAGGCTGAGTGGACCCCGTTCCAGCCCTCGTACCACTTTTCAAATTTCGTGGCAGAGCCGGGAATCGAACCCAGGCCTCCGGGTGTGGCAGCTAATCACACTAACCACTACACCACAGAGGCGGACCCCGACCGCCGTTACTCCCAGAAATTAACCTGGTAGAAATAGCTAGTACTAGATGGCTACAGTGAGTAGCTGGGCTGAATATGGGATTTTTTTCCATGTAACTCTTGTCAGTGTTTCTCCTTGTACGGCCAGGCTGAGTGGCTCAGACGGTTGAGGCGCTGGGCTTCTGGCCCCAACTTGGCAGGTTCGATCCTGGCTCAGTCCGGTGGTATTTGAAGGTGCTCAAATACGTCAGCCTCGTGTCGGTAGATTTACTGGCATGTAAAAGATCTCCTGCGGGACGAAATTCCGGCACCTCGGCGTCTCCGAAAACCGTAAAAGTAGTTGGTGGGACGTAAAGCAAATAACATTTTCTCCTTGTACATTTCTTGTCCAATTTCGCGTGGTAAGCGACCCGGCACAATTAAATTTCCTACCACCAATGTGTTTCGTTCAAAATAAGAATGAGCTGCAAAGTTGAACATCCTCGATATCTGACCCAGAATCCTCCCATTTCTGTAGACTGGAGCACAAACATTTCCCTACAACAGATATGGCTCGAATATCTGACTTTCCCAACACATGAGAAGCGCTCCACCAGTCAAAATTGAAACGCGCAACTTCTTTGGCAACTCTAGCAGACTCTTGACAACGTAAATTGAAAACAATTAGATAGCACCCAGGGCTTCTGCCCGTTAGAAACATTGTAACAGAAACATTGCGGTACGGGTCGTGTTCTTATAAGAATACTACCATCTCCGGCAGCCCTGAAGGTACATTTCCGTGATTTTCATTGGCACGCTAGACAAATGTCGAGGCTGTTCCACGACTTATGCCTTCCCAGTCCTATGTTGGCATCACCGTAAATTTAGTTAATAATAATGCTGCTTATTTTACGTCCCACCAAGTATCTTTTCATGATTATTAGACACGCCAAGGTGTCGGAATTTCGTCCTGCAGGAGTTCTTTTATGTGACAGTAAATCTACCAACACGAAAACTTTCAAATATTGCCGGACTGGGCGAGGATCGAAGCTGCCAAATTGGGCTCAGAAATTCAGTGCTCTACTGCCTGAGCTACTCATAGAAATATTGGTAGGCTAACATGAAAGCTTGTTTAAGAATACAGCATAAACAATGAATGACAAACGAACTGTACGATGCAGCACTATTGCTTCCATCTCTTGGCACAGACCAGAGAAAAGTGTAGTCATGCTACAATAACACTGCCTGGCCCAGTGAGGAAGGCAATGGCAAACTACCTCCCTCCCCATCTTGCCTAGTACGCCTCATTTTGGTGCTGTCATTGGTTTTTGTTCTTTTCTTTTAGCTGCATAACCTTTGGTGGTGCTATTTGAGGATCCAAATAGCCTCTGGGCTGATGACCTAACAGACCGTTTACTGAGCCAGGTACATTGCTGTGGCTTTGCTTGCGCTAAGCTCCGCATGTCGCCATCTAGTCTTTACACCACAAACTATTAGAAGAGAGCTGCTCTCGGATCTTAACGCGCTCATGCCGTTAGCTCAAGGAGCGGGGTTCTCTCACCGCCCAAATGTGCTTTAGGGGAAATTACCTCGCTGCTCCTTCCCCTAGTACTCCACCTAACCGACGCCGAGGATATGTATGGCTGGATGGTAAAGCTTCCGGCTCAAAACTAAACATGCACTTACATAATTTTAGGCCTATAACAAGCTATAGTGCTTCCTGAGAATCCAACTAGCTTCTGAGTTGATGAAACCGCAAATGTAAGTGATTTTTTTTTGCTACTTGTTTTACGACGCACCGACACAGATAGGTCTTACGACGACGAAGGGAAAGGAAAGGGCTAGGAGTGGGAAGGAAGCGGCCGTGGCCTTAATTAAGGTACAGCCCCAGCATTTGCCTGGTGTGAAAATGGGAAACCACGGAAAACCATTTTCAGGGCTGCCGACAGTGGGGTTCGAACCTACTATCTCCCGAATACTGGATACTGGCCGCACTTAAGCGGCTACAGCTATCGAGCTCGGTAAGTGATTCCTTATCCGTGATTTTTTTTCTTTTGAATAAATGCTGCTTTACGTACGGATACTTGTGAAGTCTTGGTCTACCAAGACATCTACTGCCCGATCAGATGAGTTTTAAAGGCATGGTGTCAGGTAGTCAGCGAGATTATATTCTGAGTGGTATTGTTTGACTTTTTTGATCAGATTTGTTGCCATTCACATCAGACAGCTCCTCAACTGAAACACTTTCTATCTCGGCTCAGCCAGGTGGTATTTGAAAGTGCTCGCATACGCCAGCCTCAAGTTCGTAGATTTACCGGCTCGTGAAAGAACACCGGGCGAGTTGGCCGTGCGGTTAGAGGCGCGGGAGATAGTGGGTTCGAATCCCACTGTCGGCAGCCCTGAATATGTTTTTTCGTGGTTTCCCATTTTCACACCAGGCAAATGCCACGGCTGCCACGGCCGTTTCCTTCCAACTCCTCGGCCTTTCCTCTCCCATCGTCGCCATAAGACCTATCTGTGTCGATGCGACGTAAAGCCCCTAGCAGAAAAAGAACACCTGCGGGAAAAAGGGCCTCTACTCGCGGTCGCCAAAAATCCTAAAATGTATTAGTGGGACGTAAAAGAAATAGCAAAATATCCGTTCTAGCCCTCAGTCTAGGATTATAATATGTTAACATGCCGGCAAACGAACCCAGTCTCTCCGGGAAAGAGGCTGGTACCTCTTGTTTCTTACTTCTTCAATATGGCTGATGACTTGGAAATTATTATTCTTAAATCGTTATTCCACTCTTCTTCTTCCGATGGGCTCAGTAGCTCAGGTGGTAGAGCGCTGGCCTTCAAAGCCCAACTAGGCAAGTTTAATCCTGGCTCAATCCGCTGGTACTTGCAGGTGCTCAAATACGTCAGTCTCGTGTCGATGGACTTACTGGTACGTAAAAGACGTTCTGTGGGACAAAATTCCTGCACCTCAGGGTCTCCGAAGACCATTAAATGGCTGTTAGTGGGACGTAAAACCAATAACATTATTATTTTACTTCTCCTTTCTTCTTATTCTTCTTTTTCTTCTTCCGTCACTTTTTCCACGCCCTGGTGGGATCACGGTTGCGAACTGTGCCGCACTCTTGGACTTGGGCCTGGCATACAGTTGAAAGCCCTTCCTTACGGCCAACCCCATGTGGAAGGATGTTTTCACTATAACAGTACATGATTTTTGTGGCGGCTGGTGATGTGGTATGGTGTGTGTATGGGAAGACGAGTGTGTTGAAACAAATACAAACATCCCGTCCCCTTGTCAGAGGACAGGTATTATTTTTTCCAGTGGTTTAACTTCGCACTAACACACTGAGGCCCGGTTCATTTAATTCTGTGTTAAATTTTACTTAAGAAATGTTAAGTATCAATTGTTATTAATTTAACACTTCGGTTAAAAGTCCCCTGTTTCACGAACACATTTCCAACATTTGTTACTAAACAATTGTTAAAGATAAATTAACACGTTGAGATTTCTGAACGCGTTTTGGCAGTGAGCGTCTTTTGTTTCTTTACATAGAGAGATGAGAGTGGTATACTGGGATTGTATTTAGTGACACATGGTTGACATTAATATAGGTTATGGTTAACAGAGGCGACGTGGGTGGTTTCAGAGTGGGCTTCGGCTGGTCCGACTTCTCTGTACTCCGACCGACCAACCGAGCAGAGGAGGGGTGGCCGCGGCTCCGCTGTGGCTCTGCGCCTCTGCATTCGGGAGACCGAGATGGGCTGGTCCCCCACCGTCGGTTTTCTGTGGTTTTCCATTCTCTTGCAGTGAGGCAAATGCCGGGATAGTTCCTAGTACAAGCCACGGCCGCCAACCCTCTCGCCTTTCCCGCACATCTCCTTCACCGTAACAAATATCCCGGTCTGAGAGACGGCATCACCGTCTAGGAGGCCCGCCTCCCCCTTCAGGAGAGGAAGGAAAACATTTGACCGCTAAGAAGTAAACATATGCAGTAGGAGGCAACAAAAGCGTTACTATAATGAATACGAGACAAACGTTATTATAGATTTGATTTCAAGGTATGCGTGTGCTTGAAAAGTAAAAGATCGGGCGGTTATATCACAATATGCAATATATTATAAGCCTATACGAGTGCAATCTAAGGTTCCTACAACACTGGGAAAATGTGATAGTTGGTATGAATGAATGATTTTCGGGCATTATTTTACTGCAGGAAAAGTAATGTAATGCCTTGTCATTGCTCCATTGCTGCAAAGGCAGCATACATTCTTTACACAATTATTCCACACACTCTTGTCTTGTACTCATGAAAATAGTCTCCTACAATTAGGCCGACATGAAAAGAGTATGAAACATAATACCTAAGAACTATAAGGAGCTGTTGCACTGGAGAAAGTGATTAGTTTCAATATGTGTGAAACTCTAACCTAGGATATTTTCAATTTCTTCTACTACCTTCTTCATTATGGCTTTAGTAATTAGGTATCTTTGTAAAAAGAATGTTTTTATGACAACTCTACAATGTAGTTTTTTCTTAGTATGGGTCGTTCTTTGCCTTCTTCATTTTATAGATATTTTTCATAAGCAGAAAAACTTTTTCTTGCAAGTTGTTTTACGTCGCACCGACATAGTTAGGTCTTATGGCGACGATGGGACAGGGAAGGCCTAGAAGTGGGAAGGAAGCGGCCGTGGCCTTTAATAAGGTACAGCCCCAGCATTTTCCAGGTATGAAAATGGGAAGCCACGGAAAACCATCTTCAGGGCTGCCGACAATGGGGTTCGAACCCACTATCTCCCGAATACTGGATACTGGCCGCACTTAAGCGACTGCAGTTATCGAGCTCGGTGCAGAAAAACTTCAAACTTAGGAGTACATCTTATAGATGCTGCCATTTTGACATTTTAACAGCTGTTAAGTGGTTTAACGCAGGGCTAGTATCATGTTAATTTAACACATGTATTAATAATAATAATAATAATAATAATAATAATAATAATAATAATAATAATAATGTTACTTGCTTTACGTCCCACTAACTACTTTTACGGTCTTCGGAGACGCCGAGGTGCCGGAATTTAGTCCCGCAGGAGTTCTTTTTACGTGCCAGTAAATCTACCGACACGAGGCTACCGACCACCGGACTGAGCCAGGATCGAACCTGCCAAGTTGGGGTTAGAAGGCCAGCGCCTTAACCGTCTGAGCCACTCAGCCCGGCAACACATGTATTAACAAGTTGTTAGTGTTAACAATTATTGATGAGACGGTCATCTCGCTAAATTGTGTGTTAAGTCTACTTAACAGCAGTATTAGCACTTAACATTCGGTGAAGAAACCGGGCCTGAAGATTTTCGGCCCAAGGAAACAAAACCATCTCCAGTGCTGCTGACGGTGGGATTCGAACCCACCATGTCCCGAAAGTAAGTTCATAGCTAAGTGACGCTAACCGCACGGCCAACATGCTTGGTCAGAGGAATTTACCAGATGTGATTAAAATCTCCGACTTGGCCGGAAATCGAATCCGGGATTCCCTGAACCGAAGTGCTCGACGTTGGCCATTCAGCTACTGTAATAAGTCGGACAAAATATTTATATAGTCTACCTTGATATATTGATTTCGTAAATGATTTGCATGTTAAGAGGGATGGCTCCATAATCCTTAAATAATATCTCTAAATGTGGAGATCAATTGTCGTCGATTCTCTTTTCATAACTACCTTCATTATTGCCTCCACGATATTCGACGGATCATGGTGATATGTTTTCAATTAATATATGTGCATAAGAACTTGACAGAACGCCCTTCTCTCTACAGCTCTCCACTTTTTCCCCGTTTTCCTAATTAAAAGTTTGTGAAACTGAACTTAAGGGGACATTGTGCGAGCTACGTTCCATTACTCACGCTGCGTAGCGTCATCTCCTGGGCAGCGCGATAAAAGAAGAAGTAATCGACGCTTTTTGTTCCTTAATTTAGTAGCCATGCATGGGCAAGAACAATAACCCAGGGTAGAAACAAGAAAAATATATCTTGCGACAGTGGTAAAAGGAGCTAGAGACACATTGAAACACAAAAGGCCAAATGGAGAATATATAAAGAACAATAAAGAAATAGAAAGACGTAAAACAAAAGGCAAAGGAGGCTCAGTGAACAAAGGAGGAACGAAATTCTGAAGAAAAAGAGGAAATTTCACTCAACATAATTTGCATTTTGCTTAAGTAAAAAGTGGAAATACGGCAGTAACATTAAACATTATATTTTGCCGGGGATAGGAGCTAAGCAAGGAGAACTTTATTAAAACACAAGCTTCTGAGGAAGACTTCCTTCTTTATTTCTTTATAATCTATGAAGTTGAACCCTTCTGGAGAAGGTTAGATAAAAGAAGGTAGCACAAGTAATCATCCTCATGAGATATTGACGCATATATGACAGTTACGACTGGCTGAAGAAAACAGAAATTAGAATCCCCTTTCTTATCTGTCTCTTTATAGCTGTATCTCAGCGTCCAATATGTACTGATCGTTTCTCAACTTTTTGCGTCCTTTAAAGGGAGTAGCGCGAGGCTAGTGAGGGAAGAATATTCGAAGAGGAAGGGGAGGCGGATTGCTGAGCAGGGGAAGTCTGCTAAGCTGACAGTGAGAAGACGCTGATGAGCAGCGGGAAGATAAGATATTAGCATTTTTACATCCGTGTCTCTCTGGATAACATACGTAGAAGAGCACTTGACACATAAAGCTATCAAGTAGCTGACTAACTGCTAATGTGACACGTGAATAATAATAATAACAATAATAATAATAATAATAATAATAATAATAATAATAACAATAATAATAATAATAATAATAATAATAATAATATATGTCCTGCTTGACGTATATGTCACAGAACGAATTAGGATAGAAATTCATGACTTTCCAATTAGAAGCATAATTCACCACGTTGACCGGACGGTATGTGTCTACATCGTAAGAAGCACTCCAATAAAATATATGGAAGTAGAGTAGGCCCTATATTATGTAGGTATTTGTCTACACCATAGGAAGCATTTGTATAAATTAAAATGTGGAAGAAGGCCCACAGCATAATACAGGTATGTGTCAATATCATAAAAAGCATTTAGATAAAAAATATGGATGCATATGAAAATCTATTGGAATTTATCTACTTAGGAATTCAGCCTTGCAGTTCAGTTGTTTATGTTAAAAGCTTGCAGTTACCTACATTCTGAAATCATTTCACCTTTTTTCCTACCACGGAAATATATCCGTTTTTTTTTTCAGAGTATATATATTGGTGACATGGTAGCCGCCGTGGCTCAGGTGGCAGCGCACCGGCCCCTCACTGCTGGGTTCCATGGTTCAAATCCCGGTCACTCCATGTGAGATTTGTGCTGGACAAAGCGGAGGCGGGACAGGTTTTTCTCCGGGTACTCCGGTTTTCCCTGTCTTCATTCCAGCAACACTCTCCACTATCATTTCATTTCATCTCTCATTCATCAACAATTGCCTCATAGGAGTGCGACAGGCTTCGGCAGCTGGCACAATTCCTATCCTCGCCGCTAGATGGGGCTTCATTCATTCCATTCCTGACCCGGTCGGATGACTGGAAACAGGCTGTGGAGTTTCATATCGGTGACATCAAGAAATTGGCGGGAAATACCTAAGAGTAGCCTAGAGTATTTTTAATAACAGATAGGCCTACAGCCTACGACCTTCTTCTTCTTCTTTTTTTTCTTCCTGGTCTTTTTCACAATTTACTGGGGTCGGAATTTGAAGTACATTTGGACCAGTTGATGGCCGGAAGCCCTTCCCGACGCCAATCATATATGGAGAGATACATCTATTCATTATTGTAGTTTTCTGTGGTGGTTTGTAGTGTGATGTGATGAAGAGAACTCTATTAGGATGAACACAAATACCCAGACCCCGAGCCGGAGGAATTAATCATACGCAGTGAAAATGCCCAGCCAGAAAATCGAAGTCGGGGCCCTCAGAACCGAAGGCCAGTGCACTGACCTTTCATCCATAGATGCGGATAGACGCTGCTTACAATACCGTGTCAAGTAGGCCTACATCTCAGTGGATACTAAAAGGAAACGTCATTCTTTGAGCACACTGTAGCATCCGATCTATCCTTTTCCCATTTAACACCCACTGTTACAAATACATCATATAAAAGTGAAAGATTTGGAACAGTTGATATAGTTTAAACAGAACACACGGCAATAGGATGAGTAAGTAGTTATAATGAAAATCAGTTCTTACTAGCACAAGGTAATTATCCTGGTCGTTACAGGGTTAAGCACAATGTGCATACATACATAATGTGATAAGTAGTCTATAACATACCTACACGGTATATTTCTTTCCCCAGTCTTTGGCAAATTAACACATAGGATACGTTCCGTTGACACAGTTCATTGGATGGTATCAGCAGCAGGCCATACAACAGAGTAGGCAGGTACAGACTTCCCCTGGAGTGTGGCATCCGCTGCTTAGGTAATATCTTCCCGTGGAAGCCGTGGACGCCGAAGTGTGTGTATATGTGACGTAACTCGTAGTTAGGCCCTGTTCAGTATCTCCGTGTTGAAGAACTCTGCTGGCATCTAGATATTATAGTTTAAACATTATTCTAGAACATAATAATAATAATAATAATAATAATAATAATAATAATAATAATAATAATAATAATAATAATTCCGCCCGGCTCCTTAGCTGAATGGTCAGCGTTGAGGTCTTCGGTTCAGAGAGTCCCGGATTCGATCGTGTGTGATTAATTCTTCTGGCTCGGGGAGTGGTGGTTTGTGTATGTCCAAACACTATCCTCTTCATATTCACGCAATACATCACACTACCACCCACTCAAGAAACACGCAATAGTGTTTACATCCCTCTACATACTGTTGGCGTCAGGAAGGCTATCCGGCCGTAAAACAGGTCCAAATCCAATGTGCAACACAGTTCGCACCAGCGACCCCACAAGGTGTGGGAAAAGCAGTAGAAGAATAAAAAGTATATAATAATAATAATAATAATAATAATAATAATAATAATAATAATAATAATAGGTGGAATAAAGAGAGGTTGGCCAACAGAATATTCATTCTGCAAGAAAAATAGAAAAAACAGCCTGTGCAACTTACACAGGTGCACAAGTAAGGGTCAAGGAGGAAGAGATACAGGACAGAACAGCATTTAGGAAAAAGCTTGCTGGAAGGAGGGATGCACCGGAAAAGCCACTGACCATGCCACGGAACATCTCGGCGGAAAAGGGAGAAAGGAGAAACCAAAGACTTAAGGTGCTCTGTCGAGAATGCAAAGAGAAGGACGTTAGTCATTCGTTCATTCTCTACACGATTTTGGTACCTCATTAGGAAATTATTCATCTCTCGCTGTAGTTCACGCTGAGGAATCCCGGCAGTTTCCTGACGAATATTATGTTTTAGTTCTTGCATGGTGTGCGGGTTCGTCTTGTTCATAACAATTTATAATTTACCCCAGAGATAATAATCACAGGTTGAGAATGTCTACTACCAGCTGGTACACGGTCTGTACAATGTTATTAATATAAATTCAAGCAGAACTGTTATGTTCCAATGAGTGAATTAACTTTATCCAGGAGGTATAATATTAAGGCCTCTGCGATCATTTGTGTTATGTACGAGGGTGTGAATGCCGTGAAAATGTTGGAACTGTGTCCGGGAAGTGTTTATATGTCCCGTGGATTTATTCAGACACCTGAAGTGCTATTCGGGCAATAAGAGATTTGACCAAGTGGTTCTGATTTAACGTGAGGTAATATGTTCGAATGGTTTTGGGTTATTTTCAACACACCACTTTAAGTGAAGCTATTGAAGCATAGTTTATCATTGGACCTCAAGAGATGTAAGTTATATTATGAAGTATGATATAGAAAGGATAATTCGATGAGATTATTATTAATGTGAACTTTAAGTATGCTTACAAATTTCACATATAATTTACTGCTCCGTTTGTGAACGTTATGGGTTAACTTTCATATCTGTAGGGGTTTAGTAAAGGTTAGATGAAAGATATGATAGGACGATACACTTTTGATATTGTAGGGTATTAAGCAGGTTGTCACTTCACAGTTTGCCATTTCATAGTAATGACTAATTTAATTATTGATGGTTTAGGTTTTATCCAGCAACCATCTGCATTGAAGGCAGGTTAGATTCTCACAAAGATGTATTCGTAACATGGATGGATATATTTCTCATGGGTGATTGTTTTATAACGCTGGTGCTTGAGCATTTACATTTTGGACTTAACTTTATTTCTTCTTGCTTGGACATGGCGATAGGATTGCGAAAGAACTTTTCTTTGTTGTAGATAGTTGATATTTAGGTAGAAGGGATTGCTCTGTGATTAATGTGTCGTACATGCTTAGTGGAATCCACTATAGGACTGAACCGGTACTTCTGTGTTGTAAATAATTAGTAGTTGGTAGTCGAGATTTAGATGGAGGAAATGCGAAGTGATTAGTGTGTTGAGCATGATTAGCGGTTTGATTATGACAGTGTAAGTGTTAGTGGTTTCTACCATAGGTCGCAATTCGGCTAGGATATATTTTTTAGATTAGTATTGCATTATCAAGCTAGAAGTAAGTGTTGCGCCACATGAAGGCCCATCTGAAGACGTAAAGCTTCAACCACTATTCTGTAGATTTTGGATGAATTGTTAAATTATTCTTATTATATTCACTTGTAATTAGTTACATACGTCTGCAGTGTTTAGTGTTTAGGATTGTGATGCTTGAGTATTCCGGATTTTAGTTATGCTATTTATTCTGTATCATTCGAGTGCGGATTAGACTCTTCGCGATGGTGGTGATTAATATATCAGAATACCACACGGAATTATTTATTTTTGAGCTGTATTATTTTACAAGTTAACACGACAGAGAAAATTTCATGTGTTATTTATATTTAGACGTTGCAGCTGATAAATTCTTTTCATGTCAAAGAAATAGATCATTACTTTTGTTTTCTTTTTTATTTTCACCGTTCATAGACGGTTGTGTTAACTGGTTTACTTGTCGTTCACAGACATGGGTGTATTATTTTTTTTGCTAGGGGCTTTACGTCGCACCGACACAGATAGGTCTTATGGCGACGATGGGATAGGAAAGGCCTAGGAGTTGGAAGGAAGCGGCCGTGGCCTTAATTAAGGTACAGCCCCAGCATTTGCCTGGTGTGAAAATGGGAAACCACGGAAAACCATCTTCAGGGCTGCCGATAGTGGGATTCGAACCTACTATCTCCCGGATGCAAGCTCACAGCCGCGCGCCTCTACGCGCACGGCCAACTCGCCCGGTTGTGGGTGTATTAAGGTCAAATCGTGTGCTTATTGGAACATTCCATTTTAAAATTATTTCGAGCGTAACCAGAAATTTAATTATTCCATTTATATTAAATATCAATTACAGCATTCATTTAAATAATTTTGGTTCAGTTGAAGCGTTTCGGTTTTATGCTAGTTTAAGCATTTTTAATATATAATATTTTCATGATGTCAGGTTATGACATAATATGTTGCAATAAACTTTATTTTTTGATCATTGTTATTGAACGTGTAGAGCACTATGCTTTGCAGATAAACAAGTTAGTTTTAGTAAATAACATTTTATAATAATTTCATGACCATTTCAATTACAACTGGAGGTTGTTTCCATTCGATTAAGAATCCATTCGGTCACTGTCTGATATGCTACGTGGTTTTTAATCGGTGGACAACATTAATTAAAGTAAAATTCGAAGTTCGGTTACGGAAACTGAATTTTCATAGATCAGGCCACACGCCATTGGGCGACAAATAAATATACCCTATAGGTAATTAATTAATTAGATAAGTTGAGTGCGTACGGGGTTATACAACCTACCTATCTTTCCTGTCCTTGCTACACCGGTCTGGTAGTCGAAGAGCGCGTGACGGTCCTGTGGTCTTAATAAATTATAACTGAGAGGATCTTAAAGATCTAATCGGACAGTAAACGTCGTTGTATGAGTAAATGAGGAACAAAGTAATATAAACAAGTTTTAATAATCGAAAGCACAAAAATGAAAGTAGAAAAGAAACTCAAAATTCACATCATGCAATGGCAATAAATTACAAGTCAAATTACATGCCATGAAGTGGCAATCAAACAACTAATTCATGGAGTCCCACGATCATTGCTTTCGCCTTGAGGAATTATGGTAAGTGTGAACAGGCGCTTAGTTATTACGCACTGGCATAACGTTAAATATGTATAATGTTAGGAGCAGTAATACTTCGCAGATCTATAAACTATCACTATTATAAATTCCCTCGCATACGATATATATTTACACATGTACATGAAAACAGGACTAAATTATTCCCTTCCAAAATCACAGATGTTAAATGTGAGACCGAATCGCACTAAGCACAGGATGGGATTGCACCCGCAACCAACTATGTAGCTTACGTGCTACATCACTCTCTAATCAGCGACACATACGACAATACAACAAAATATAAACATTACAATAAGCACAATAGTATGACAACACACAGTAAGACGCAGATTCAGCCAACTGAAATTTAAAAACAACCTAAATGGAAAGAAACACATTTCACACACAGTCTTCTTAAAGAAAGGATTTCACCCTCGCGTGGGGTACTATGCTGTGTCGTTGACCGCTGGCAGAGTGGAATGGCGGGAAGGTCTCGAACGACAAAAAAGTAGCCTTTAAACAGGCCCTTCCTACACGGCCTAGTTCCACACACAGCTGACACTGTCTCGGCAAAATGGGACACTTTAAAACTTCTGCTTCTCTAAAGCAGGTATTCACTGGCTCACTGACCCTCTTCATAACACACATGGGATCATTATTTCTCATTCACATTAAGGCCTATGTGCCTGACCTCATCACGGGTCCATTTCATTAAAATAAAAACACTTCCGTGTGTCAATTCCTCACATAATTTATGGAATATCATCCGTTCAATATAACACTCGTCCCTAAGTCCCAGGTTCAGATCGAGTGCACAGTTGTGGAAAAACTCTGCCGAAAAGTTTAGAAAATCCTTACTGATTCAACGTTGCAAATACACGCACAATGCTCATCCCATCACTCTGAAATACAACTACACATGTAATCATGCCAATCCTCTCTTTAAGTTAACTAACACTTCGTTATAAATTCCCATTGGACATCTTAAGATGGCAGAACTTTCCATTTGAAGACACTAACTGTACAACTATCTACGTTAACATGCATAAAGGAACAAAATGAAATATTTACATAGTAACCAACCTAAGTTATATCTATCTCCCTCGTAAACCGTAAAACAAAGCTAAACCCAACTAACACATGCAGTAGTCCTGTGGAAATTAATTAATTGCTAGAAGGGATTAATCAATATGTTATTTACATAGAAAGGTCACCTGTAGGGCTTGACCAACATCTTACTTTCATAAAAAAGTTGCCTGAAGGGCTTAATCAACATCCTACATAAAAAGGTTGCCTGAAGGGCTTCATCGGCATCTTATTTACATTAAAGAAACCTATCTGCGAAACATTACTACACTAACACATGCCAAAACACCTGTTCACTTATATCATTGTTGATGACCTCAAGGCGCCTCCATTTCGGACACTGCTACACTGCTTAGCACATCATCAGGTTACCGTAAACAAAGGTTGACAGTCCAGGCTTCATTTCCTTGGATGGCTTCATGGTGATGTCGTCTGCTTGAGGTAAATGTAGGAAGGTCTCGTGCACTATCAGCTCTTGAGATCGACTCCAGGTCCTAACTGCAATCGAACAACATATTAGTCTACTGCGTTGCACAAGGGATGCTCCTACTCACACATATGGACATTAAAACAGATATTGGCAATATGCAAAGCCAAGCATAACTGTTACTGTCTGCTGCTCAACTGCACGCGAACTTGTGTGGAAAAATGACTCTAACTGAAGGCAGAAATGATAGCCTAGTTAGTTGAAAATAAATGTTACTGTCTCATGCTCAACTGCACACGCATATCTTTCTGGTGGTAATTGTATTGGCTGCTCGAGTCTGTACCTCTAACTATACTCTACTTTTTCATATTTACACAGTTTACCCATACAGCTTCTACGACGAAGTCTAAGCATACGGTGCTAGTATCAGCCATGCCATAATTAACTCCCGACCGCACTGTGAAATGTTCAATCGGAATAATTAAATCAAAACTGTTCTACAATGAGTTCATCGCGGTTATCTGCCGAACTATTATATGACCGCACTGAATAAGTGTTATGTCTTTGTTCAGCACAAAGTCTATTGTGCAATATCCTGATCAAACCGACAAATGGCCGCACAGGAAAAAATCTTGGAACAGAATGAGATGCCTCCCTCCAAATCTCTCAGTTCTTATAGGGAAGAGCAAGCCACGCCACGCTAGGGGTTTACCAGCAAACTTGAGATTGGCATGAGGCTACTCCGCTCGTTCCCACGGTGCACGCGCGAATGCTGTTTTATTAAATTAATTCTCACTTAGTGTCTCAAGACACATCATATCGTTCGGAAAATTACGAGGATTTTTACTATGATTTTATCTTCTCTAATAACCCTCTGGGAAATTAGATATGGCTCGATTTCTTCGACGTGACAAGCCTGATTTTTGCCGCTGTAATTTTTATCACGAGGGTATGGTGCTTCCCAAAACAAAATTCAAGTGGCTCTGTCTCTTTTCAACACCTTTCCTCTTACTCACACATGATGCCACACCCGCCTCAGTGGACTACGCCTCAACAACAGCTTCCAATATGGCTTCGCGTCAAATGTAAATTAAGTCGTATGGTCCAATACTATAATTGCGTTAAATATCAGTCTGTCACATCATGAACGATGTGGGTCAATGTCATTAAAGTTATTTCGACACTTTCTTTTGATTTAACAAACTTGAGTCGGTACATTCTTGGGATTTTATGTCACGTAGTAAATAACTCCCTTCGCAACCTGTCGATCATTCGGCGAAGTGACAATCAAATAATCCGTAACACCCTGATATGTATAAAAGCCTTGCAATGCTATATCGACGGTGCCAGTGGATGACAAGATAGCAACTAAAGGATACAATTCCACGCCTTCCCCTTCCTGCGCTCGGCGAACGAGCGGAGAGCTCACTCATTCGAAAAACACCGCGCGCCGGAGTAAAGCACATCTGATCACTCTGTATAAGCCCTGGAGGCCATTCAGACCAAAGTGTTCAATTCAGTCCACTCGTGCAGTAAACGTTACGGCTGATTCAAAGAACGTGCCCCTTCCAGGGTGAAGAAGATACATGAAATCCAGGATGCTTGCGAATAGCACCAACAGAGGGAGAGTAGGGATCTGACACGTAATACTTATACTTTTACGATCTCTCAATGGCAGGTTCCTTCTTCCACTATACTCACTCTTACGAGCTCTCGAATGACAGGTTCCTTCCTTCATTATATTCACTGTTGACAGCTCTTAATGAGAGATTCCTTTTGCCACAATACTCACTCTTAAGAGTTCTCTGTGACACATTCCTACTCCCATTACACTTACTCTCACGCATTCACATTAGCAGGTTCCTTCTCCCACAATACTCACTTTTACGGGATATGAATGATAGGTTCCTTCTTCGATTATGCTCACTAATTCCAATTCGTAGGGTTCTTCTCCCACTATATCACTCTTATGACTTCATAATGCCATTTCTCTCGCTTCATTTAAAAAAACATAATAACAGGTACCTTCCTCCACCGTACATATTCTCGTGAGCTCAAAATGACCGGTTCTTTCTCCCCTGTACTGTACACACCATCACGATTCCACAATGACTAGCAATTCCTCGACGCAAGCTGACTCTATCCTTGATCGCAATGGCACTTTCTCTCCCTCACCCTATGAACATTCGCATGAACTCATCAATGAAGATATTGACTCTCTCCTGCTTCTTCTCCCCGCACACAGACTCGCACATGCTCACTCTAACAGGCCCTATCCTCCTGATACAGCCTCCCATATGCTTCAAATAATACAGTTCCTCCTAGGGGTCTTGAATTGCGAATGGTCTCATCATGAATCTTCTCGTATACGAGCACATTAATAATAATGACGTGAGTAGAATAGCAGTGAGGAGATGTGATCACTTGCTGGCATCTCAGCGGGATGCGGAGGGAAGGCGCGTGCGTGGCCAGGTGCTGTGCGGGGAAAGGGGGAAGCCAATGATCTGCAGATCGTAAGTTGGTGGAAGGTTAACTGACTTTATGAGTGTGCTAGAGCAAACGTGTCCTTTACTGAAGGTTATTCTCCACCCAACAGGTGGGTGAAAGGAGAGGTGCTGCCCAGCTGACCATGACCTAGATCCGTTTCAAATCTACTCAATGCTCTGAAGGTCTTCCACCTGCGAAAAGTTAACAGGGTGATAGTTTAATGCAAATTGTGGCTTGTACCTTTACTGAAGGTTCAAAAGTGTGTATTCCACCTAACTTGCGAGGGGTGATGGTGGGATAGAGAGTATTTAAGAATCAGAACACGGTTCACCGTCCATTATCTAGTGAACGATTGAAAAAGAAGAGAACTCCTCCTCCTCTCCTTTTGAGTGAGAGTGTTCAATGCTTATCTAGTTTTTATTTCTTTTGGAAAGGAAAATAAAAATGTTGAGTAGTATGAATATGTTATTGAAATTAAATAAGAAATTGAAGGCACCACAGTTTCACAACAACCTATATCGACGTGAGGAAGCTAAGACAACTGGAAAAGATCAACGTGAACCGGGGGAGTTGAGCGAAGAATGTCACCAAGAATTGAATGTTAACTGCCTAGGTTTATGGAATAGAGCGTCTGCTAATTTCAATTTTACAGTGTACAGTATGTGACTAACGCTAGTAGAGCTAATGAAAGCCAGCAGGTGGTAACATCTGCTGTATTGAGATTTGTGTTAACCGAATTATACTGTATATCAATGAACACTTTTTACTATTTGTTGGTTATAACACATTTGACGAACTGTACAAAACTGAATTTTTTTTCGCCACAAGATGCAAGTACAATGAGTCATTACCAGAATATATTCCTCGGTGAACTTCAGGATAGAGTTTCCATATGAAGCCCTTCATTGTTCAATAGACGCAGTGGGGAGTAACCTAGAACGATGGTTATAATGTGCAATGTCAAATTCTACATTTTTGATAAGCGGTGGTTACTGTAAGTGTTGGAATTCTCTTGAAAATGCTGAGAAATTTAGCACCAGAAACTGATTAGTGAGTACGGAATTTCCTTTGAGAAAGCGTAGAAAAATATATATTCCTCTCCAGATTGAACAGGATGAGGGAAGGATGCAAGATCATTTTGATAGAGCGCTTGAACGCATTCGTGAATATAGGAGAGAGGTCCACGGATCTCCTTTAATTTCGTATAAGTTTGAACGTAGCGAGGAGCAAGAGATAGCTGCTTAGCTTTGAGTTAATTGAAAATAAAACCTCTTAGAAGAATTGCATGATTGTATTTTGGAATTTTGGCTCGCAACATTAATAGGCCAACTCTTCAGATAGAAAATGTGCCTGGTTCAGAATGTAAGCAAATTGAGGAATCCTTTGGTCGTAGAGTTTACACATTGGCGGAGGTAAACGTTAAACATGAATATTACTCTCCCCGAGCTTTTCTAGATAAATTCCATACGTGGATTTAAAAATATGTGGGAAAAGCATTAATACACAAGCATTGAAAGTAAATACAATTTTGTGGACACAGCATGTTTTTCGCGATGAATTTGCGAATAACTATTTTCATACAAGGAACGGACAAATTAGTGAGTTTACTAATTTAAGAGAGTGAGAACGTGTGTAAGCCAATTCTGAAGAAGTTGTAAAACTTCGAGGCTCATGATTGAGGTTGGTCTCTGCCACGAATTCGCGAATTGTGAATAAACATCAATAACCAAGTCGGTTTTCACGTTGGAAAGTCGCACAATAGTCTTAAATTTTGCTCCAGCAGTTAGTAACAAGGAGGCTGTTACTAATATGCTGAATACGCACGATGGATGTGGTTGCTGGATTTGTTCCAGCAAAACAAAGTAAGAATGACCTTCCTTCTTATCCACATTATAATTCAATCGTAGATTTACAACAATCTGCTTTACGTCGTGCCGGCAAAGATAGGTCTCATGGCGACTGTGGAATAGGAGAGAGCTGGGAGTGGGAAAGAAGTGACTGTGGCATTAATTAAGGTACAGCCTGGTGTGAAAATGGAAAACCATCTTCAGGGCTGCCGAAAGTGGAGTTTGAACCTACTATCTCCCGAGTGCAAGCTGATAGGTACGTGACATTTAAAAGACATACTTATCCCAATGGTAATGACATTTATTTAAAAATTCGAAGTTCAAAACATATCTGTAAACGTACGTAGTGCTCAGTCCGATGGAAATAACCGGGATTGCATTGACAAAAACAAGATAATATACAGTTTACCCTTGCTCCTTTGCATGTTTCGAACGCTTCAGGTACGTGATAGTGAGAAGTACAACTTTTGATTGATTAAGAATCTCGCACTCTTGTGTGCTCAGCTATTACGAAGTGTAAAAAAGGAATTCATAGATGTAGTCGATGTCTGTCTTACTTCTATAACGTGGAAAAATAAAACTTAAACATTATTCATTATAAACAATTTCCAGCGGCAAGAAGTATAATGCCATAAGATAGCGAAATGCTAGTTAATTTTACCGAGAATAAGTTTAAAGAAACAATGCCTTTCATTGTGTATGCTGACACAGAATGCTTACCAAATTCTGTGCCCACATGTTTCCAGAATGATGTACAGCGAATTCAACTAATACACATGAACATGTGCGGTGATCGTACAGACAAATTTGGAAATGTATACTAGTAAAAGCGGAGGTGATATGGCCTCCTTCCGGAGACTCCAGTATCACGTGTCTCTTTTGTTCCACATATGCTCATCTGGATTCTCCGAGCGAGTTGGCCATGCGGTTATGGACACGCAGCTGTGAGCTTGCATTCGGCAGATAGTGGGTTCGAACCCCACTGTCGGCAGCCCTAAATATGGCTTTCTGTGGTTTCCCAATTCCACACAACACACTCCTAGCCCTTACCTATCCCATCGTCGCCATAAGATCTATATGTGTCGGTACGACGTAAAGCAAATTGTAAAAAAGGAAAACATCCAACATGTGTATATTATCACTAGCTGGGGATTCACCATCTTAATCATTACTTGGATTGAATCAGGAACAATCATATAAAAATGAATTATTCGACTTTCTTATCCCTTCGCCAACTGCCGTAGCCGTGTTGAAACACCGGATCCCGTCAGATCTCCGAATTTAAGCAACATTGGGCGTGGTCAGGAGTTGGATGGGTTTCCATGCGCTGTTGGTGGGGGGAAGGGAATGGAGGAGCGGAAAGGAACTGGCCACCCTACCGCACGTAAACTCCGGCTCAGGAACACCTCTACGGAGGTTCGGACCTGGGTTCGGGCAGAATAACCCTTACCTTACCTTATCCCTTCCGGCATTTAAACCAGTTACAAATGGTTTGGATACAATGTCCTTAGTCTACAGGCTAAAGGAGTGCTTGGTTCACCCGAAAGGACATAGTTTCGATATTCCGTCAGGAAGTTGAACGTTTATCATCTTGCCTGCAAGTAGGGTAAGTATGTTGCAAACTTATACGATATATTCATCCGCGGAATGGAAAGCAGACTTGTAAACACAACTGCATCCGCGTGGAGCCCTATTCATGGAATGAACATCAACCGCAAGTGGTAGGGTGCAGTACAGTTGAAGAAGTTGTTCCAGTAAGGACGTATTAGAGCCGTGTCCTGAACAGTGCTTTAAAAGTGCATGATAGCAAGAACAACAATGTCAATATTCGATCGTATTCTCATATCACTTTACACCAAGGATTGTGAACAAAGAAGGATGCTCGTCGTGTGCGAATCAAAGAGGTTTGGTTCGGGTTTGCAATCGTCTCAGAACAAGAGCACACGCCGTCCACGTTCTACAACTCCAGTCGGTATCCATATTTCCCTACAGTTTAATCTGTGGAACCCCAAGGTGAATGTTAAAGGACACTGTTCGGCGCTCGTGGTGGCTACAGGACGTCGTGTCCATTCAGTCTGTTAGGAGCAGGTTGCATGATGCCAGTCTTTATATCCGGCAGCCATGGTAAAATCCTCCGACACAACGCTGTCCGTTAGGGGTGAGTAAGAAATAATGCTGAATCAATCCCCCAGAATTGGCGTAAGGGAACTGTTTATGTTACAAAGATACGAAGATAGGTTATAAACCTAGACAATCGCAGACAACGTGTTTTGAAGGAACCAGACACTGTGCCCGACGTGTGTAGCATTGGTATTCAGGGCTGACATTACATGGGGTTATCGTGCACCTCTCGTGGCTGTACAGGACAGGCTAAATGCTTGAGAGTACAGGGATTACATTCTTCAACCAACAGTGGAACCGTATCGCCACCATTTCCGAGAAGGCTCCATCCTAATGGATAATATCTCGTTAGTCGATCACGCAGTTATCATTAAAACACTTTCTTTCACGTCGGTTTTATCCTCCGAATGCAGTTTCCTGCCTGTTTCTGAGATATGAATTATATTAAAACATGCCTGGAATAAACTGAATAAACTGAAACGACCTGTTTATGGACATCCTGATGGCCATGTAATATTCAAGACCTACACTGAAATCCAATGATGATTGAGACAAACGGACCAAGATTGGCGTGATGACCTTTTCGACGGTTTGTTAACATGGATACAAGCGAGCATCAGAGCAAGGATACAGCCTACATAATCCTGACGTTGTCGAAACTGATGTGAAAAACAGAAACTAAGAAACCAATTATGAGATCTCTTAAAGATATTTTTGTTTTCGGTTTGTTGAGTTAGAATCGGTGCAAATTTACTACCCTTACAAGAAACATTTCCATTTTTCTTAAGTTTCAAGTTACTTAGAAAGGGTTTAATGAGTGTTATACCCTCAATGGGTGATAGTTTTTGCTGATATTATTCAAATCTTTGTTGTTGTTTCGTTTGCTAGTGATTTATCTTCGCACTAACGCATCGAAGGTTTTCGGCACGCAAGGATGGGAAAGGGCTAGGACTGGGAAGGTAGCAGCAGTGTCTTTAATTAAGGTTCTGCATTTGCCTGATGTGAACATGGTAAACTAGGAAAAGCCATATTCTGGGGCTGCCGACGGTAGGATACGAATCCACCATCTCCCGAATGCAATATCACAGTTTTGCGTCCCTAACTGCAAGATCAATTCCCTAGGTTTATTCCAAACTTTTTTTGATGTGTGTATATTATCACTCTTTATTTCTCACAAATTTCAGGGTCACCTGTCTGAAACATTCCCATTTGGTGCCAATGATAATCCTCGATGAATAGAAATAGAACAACTGCCAATATGATCCACCTCACACGATTCAAAGAACAAAGCAACGAGCTCTTGGCCACATCGTTACAAGTAACGAGATATGGGAATCACCCATGAATCCTGAGTCGATGCTTCAGTCCATGTTCCGTGAACATCTTCATCAATTAGGATAATTTTCTATCAGGCCATTTCAGCTCAGTAGGTGTTGTACAGTACAGTACATCTTTGGCGTAATTTTTCTAGCTGAATTATTGCGTACAATCTCAACAGCGAGCAACAATATTTCTTGTAATACTTCGAGGAAACTGCAACATGTGACCTAAAATAATAATGTGGCTTTATTACTCGTGATATTCCGGATCCGTGGTTGAGTGGTCAGAGTCTTGGCCTTCGGTCGTCATGGCCCCAGTTCGAGACCCGGCCGATTCGATGGATCTTAACGGCCTGCTTCACTTGAAATACGGTAGATTGTTAATTTCCATAGTACCCATACGTGGGCTATCCTTGACCCACAAAATTCGGCAGGAACATTTTCAGCGGTGATTTACAGTGAATATGTGAGTTAGAATCATTGGTGATTGGCTCATGGGGCCCCACGTAACGTGTCGTCTCAGAACTCACGAGGCTCAAAACTCGCGATTATCAAAATTCACGAATTCCAAAAAGTGGATTAGTTAAGAGTAGGTTTCTCTACCTGGGCCAGTCTCAAAACTCACGAGCAGGGCCAGTTCTTCTTTGAATGGATACATGCCCACCCTACTAGTGATGAGATAATCTAATACTTTTAATAACCGAATAACTTCCATCCGGTTATTTAAATAATCGAATAAGTAATGAAGAAAATCGAATGAGTTTCAAATATCAGTCAGTTATATCACGTAAAATAAACGCATGGGTCATAAGTACGTTTTTCGGTTTAAGTGTGCCGGATGGATAATCGACTGAAATAAGCGAATAGATTAACTCTTACGGAAAGTATACTCATGGTCATAAAAAACAGAACACCTTGAGAGACTAGAGGTAGGAAGTTCATATTCACAGGACATGTTCATTCATATGTTCTGCAGAAACGATTTGAATTTCTGTCATATAGTTTCAACATGTGTCCTGTTACCTAATAGGCACTGAGTCCTCCATGGGCACTGATAACTTGTTCCATGCATGATGGCATCGACGCGTATAAGGCGCGAATGGCGTGCTGGGGTATAGCCATCCATGCTGCATTCACCTGGTTCCACAGGTCATCTTTGGTGGTTAGCATTGGGTCATAGCGCCGCACCCGTCGTTTCACCACATCCCACATATTTTCGATTGGAGACAAGTCCGGTGATCGGGCGGGCCAGGACAGCAGTATGACATCCTGTGACAACAAGAAGGCACGTTTTCGTGGAGCAACATGTGCTAACGCATTGTCCTGCTGAAATATGGCGTCTGGGGTGTCGTGCAGAAATGGTATGGCCACGGGTCGCAGGATGTCATTCACGTAGGTCAAACTGGTCACAGTGCCCTGGACAAGCACCACCTGTGATTTGTGGTTGTACCCAATAGCACCCCTACACCACAAGGCCTTGAGTTGGCGCTGTACGTCTTGTGCGAATGCAGTCAATGTGATGCCTCTCCCCTGTCTGCGGCGAACCAAAATGCGGCCATCATTTTAAACAAACAGAACCTGGATTCGTCCGAAAACACTATCTGTTGCCATTGCTGTCCCCAGTGACGTCGTTCCATACACCATTGCACTCTAGCGTGTTTATGCCCATTATTCAAAGGTAGCCGGAGAAGTGGACGACGCGCCGGTAACCCAGACCGTAATAAACGGCGACGGACTGTCACTCCTGATAGTGTACGATATGTTACACTGTTCCACTATTGTGCCAGAGTCGAGGAGGACGCAGATCTGTCCTGGAATGTCATTCGGATGAGGTGTCGATCTTCTCGGTGGGTGTTCTGTGTGGTGCGACCAGTCCCATCTCGTCGTGTTCTAGGGCCTTCTGTGAACCATTCTGCACACACCCGTTGCACTGCCAACACACTTTGTCCCACACGAGCAGCAATTTCCCGGATGAATGTATCACGTTCTCTCATGCCAATAATGCGCCCTCTTTCAAACTCACTCATTTAACGGTATGGTACTCGCAAACGTCTGCCAGGCATCCTGCACGTCTGCTCAAGTCACACTGATCCATTACGTTCGGTTTACAGCGACAATGAGAGCTGCAGACACATTTTATCAGTCGGTGGTGGTGCGCCGACATATCGATATCGATATTGCACCCATAAAGCGAGTAGTGCACAATATGGACCTTGAACCTGAAGGCCGACATGGTCCAAATGCTAATCATTTCTTTAAAACATACCAATGCACATGTCCTGTGAATATGAACTTCCTATCTCTAGTCTTTCAAGGTATTCTGGGTTTTATGAACACGAGTGTAGATATACGCCTTTATTTTCAATCTACGAAGTCTAATGCTGAAAAGGGCACAAAATCCAGTCCCTGAGCCATAGGAATTAACAAATGAAAATTAAAATCCCGGCCGGGAATCGAACCTGGGAACCCCTGGACCCCTTGGACCAAAATTCAGCATGCTATGTATCTATGGAGCCAGATGACACAAAATTAAAGTAGGTATATTGCCCGCAGCTAGTTAATAGCAATTGTTAATTTGTAATACTGAGACTCAGCTCCAATATGCGGGCAGAAAACGGCATTTACTTAAATAAGGAACTTGATTTTACAGATATTAAAGATTAAGACCATCAATTCACTCATTTACTTTCAACATTTTGAGATTCATTTGATAAGATAATCAAATACAAAATAATCGCTAATTCGATTTTTCATTCGATAATTTTTCGATTATTCATTTAAAATTCCATTAGAATGACTGGGGAAACTGAATAGTGAAATAATCGAATCAAAGTAATCCTAACGGTGTAATCAGTCTCATCACAAAGAAATCAAAATTAGCTATCTTCATTCCCTTGCAGGAAGTGGGCGGGTAGGACGAACGGTCTGTGATAAGCTTTCCGAAAATAACATGAACGCATGCTCCACACGTATGAATGAGTCATGCACTCTCAGATGCCGTGACTGTCCGGCTCCATGGCTAAATGGTTAGCGTGCTGGCCTTTGGTCACGGGGGTCATTGGTTCGATTCCCGGCAGGGTCGGGAATTTTAACCCTAACTGGTTAATTTCGCTGGCACGGGGGCTGAGTGTATGTGTCGTCTTCATCACCATTCCATCTTCATCACGACGCGCAGGTCGCCTACGGGAGTCAAATCAAAAAGACCTGCACCTGACGAGCCGAACATGTCCTCGAACACTCCCGGAACTAAAAGCCATACGCCATTTCATTTCATTTCAGATGCCGTTGCTTAAAACACATAGCTTAATATATTGCATCACGCGCCCATGCAGTTACACGAAACGCACATATTATTGACTACTTGTTCACCAAATTGATCAAGTCAAATTAAAAGTCGTCAGAATTTGACCTAAAATATGGCGAAGTCGCTAGTCGCTATCTTTGAAATTCTGTCGCTAAAAGACTTCAAAAAGACTCCAGATAGCTAATGATGATGATGATGATGATGATGATGATGATGATGATGATGATATTTTCTGATAGTGGTTCTTGTCCCAGCCAAGACAATGTGGAAATGGTCAATACAAATCAATAACGGTTGAAAATAATGAAGGGGAAGT
Organism: Anabrus simplex; assembly: GCF_040414725.1. Classification (NCBI taxonomy): domain Eukaryota; kingdom Metazoa; phylum Arthropoda; class Insecta; order Orthoptera; family Tettigoniidae; genus Anabrus; species Anabrus simplex. The sequence goes on along the minus strand of NC_090266.1, from coordinate 690,981,072 downwards.
TGGTGGTGATTACTGTTTTAGGAGGGAGTACAGCTGGGCAGCCATTCTCTATTAATAGGCTACTAATCAGAGGGAACAAAATGGAAGGTGTCCCGCACTTCGAAAAATGAAGGTATCGGGCAAAGAAAGACAAGGGCCGCGAAGAGCGTGGAAATGAAAGACTCCCTAGGCCTCGGAAACCTAATACCGTCAGGGTCGCGAAAGAAGAAGAGTTGAGTAAGGAAAGTCGGTTAGGGTAGATGAAAGCAAGGAGCCTGCCAGAAGTGAGTGGAAGAAATGACTCAGATCAGGGCCCCGTGGTCACCAACACAATATCTCCCAATCAATCAATCAATCACCACTGATAAGCATTTAGGGCAGTCACCAAGGTGGCAGATTGACTATTAGTTGTTTATTTAACCTTTTCTTAAATAATTTAATAGCCCCTGGGGCCCCTTTTAGTCACCTCTTACGGCAGGTAGGGGATACTGTGGATGTTATTCTGCCACCCCAACCCAAAGGGAAAAATAATGCTTATTGAATGAAAGAGAGAGAAATGTATTATTATTATTATTATTATTATTATTATTATTATTATTATTAAAATATCCTACTGTGGTCTTAAAACTAATATAAAGTATTTTTTTCCTTTTACATAAATGTATAATAATGGCGTGTGGCCTCCAGAGTGACCTGGTGCGTGAGTCACCGCGCACCTCATCCCTCCTGCGATTATGCAGGCACCTGTTGTCCGGAGTCGTGAATTTTGAAAATCATTAGAATGATAGTCCTCCTCTGTGGTGTAGTGGTTAGCGTGATTAGCTGCCACCCCTGGAGGTCCGGGTTCGATTCCCGGCTCTGCCACGAAGTTTGAAAAGTGGTATGAGGGCTGGAACGGGGTCCACTCGGCCTCGGGAGGTCAACTGAGTACAGGTGGGTTCGATTCCCACCTCAGCCATTCTGGAAGTGGTTTTCCGTGGTTTCCCACTTCTCCTCCAGGCAAATGCCGGGATGATACCTACCTTAAGGCCACGGCCGCTTCCTTCCCTCTTCCTTGCCTATCCCATCCAATCTTCCCAACCCTCCACAAGGCCCCTGTTCAGCATAGCAGGTGACGCCGCCTGGGCGAGGTACTGGTCATTCTCCCCAGTTGTATCCCCCGACCCAAAGTCTGAAACTCCAGGACACTGCCCTTGAGTCGGTAGAGGTGGGATCCCTCGCTGAGCCCGAGGGAAAAACCGACCCTGGAGGGTAAACAGATTAAGAAAGAAAGAAAGATTAGAATGTTAATTGATACTATTTGTTACTAATTAAATCCGTGAGTTTTGAGACGTAACCAAACGTACTACCCACGCGTTTGCCAGGTGCATATTACCTAACGTTCCTCAGAGATGAACGAACGACGTATCTTGAGAACATACCGTTGCAAATACGCACGCGAAAGTCCTTTCTACCGGGCGAGTTGGCCGTGCGCGTAGAGGCGTGCGGCTGTGAGCTTGCATCCGGGAGATAGTAGGTTCGAATCCCACTATCGGCAGCCCTGAAAATGGTTTTCCGTGGTTTCCCATTTTCACACCAGGCAAATGCTGGGGCTGTACCTTAATTAAGGCCACGGCCGCTTCCTTCCCACTCCTAGGCCTTTCCTATCCCATCGTCGCCATAAGACCTATCTGTGTCGGTGCGACGTAAAGCCCCTAACAAAAAGAAAAAAAGTCCTTTCTTCATGAGAGTGCTCCACCTCATGTGAGCGGCGGTGTAGCTCAATACCTCGACTGTACATCTCCACGTTCTTGGATAGGGCGCAATGAGCTAACTCGGTCTCCTGATTGAAATTCCCTGGAAAATTACTTATGGAACTATATTAATGAAAGAGAAATCGACACGCAAGGTGAGCTCCGCCAGCATATTTCTGCTGCAGCGGAATCCATACAGGCCGACCCACGAGTGCTGACACGTGTCTGGGCATCGTGGATTTTTTATAAAAAACATATTTATTCATCAAATATGACCAATTACACTTTTTTGCTGTTAAAAATAAATGTTGTAAGTTCAGTGCGGACTGGATTATCTTAGCTATGCTAATTACTTTTACTTGTTATCAATTACATTCAATTGATCAAATCGCCTACGAAGTTATAGAATCTAGTTTCACAGAGTATTCTAGATAAGGATCTTACTGTACTGTGTTTTAATTTCTCTCAGTCGATAATTTCGGGTCTGTAATGTTTTCTAATATTCTATTGCACTTTCTCAACTCCTGTAACAAAACCAAACAAAAACACCAACAACAAAATACTTCTTCTCACAAATCACTTAGATAATGTCCACGGACTTCGTTGACTCTGGGAGCAACAAACTTCCATCTTGTTCTCTTTGTAAAGCTCCTTGTCCAGCTGTCCAGCAGTAGTCATTATGAAATGGACAGTGTGTCCAATTATCCAGAGTGTATAATTATGTGTATAATTATGTTTTGTCCTTGGAGCAATGAGATAATCAGGTCTTATGAACTGGTCCTGTCTATTGATTGTGAAGTTCATCTGTTGAAGAAAAGCTTTTGTTTGCATATACACCGGTCGGACCCTTAGAAAAGTGGTCAGTCTATGTAGTATTGACTCGCCTTGAGAACAATATGAACAGGAATACGAATCAGTCATTCGTATGCGATATAGCCGTTCCTTTGTTGGTACAATGTCATGGACTGCCATATACCATGTAGATCGCACTTTAGCAGGTAAATGAGGAGCACTAATATTTTTTCAAAGTTGTTTAACGTCAGTGTTTGAAGGGAGTGTTGAAATAAGAACATGCGTGGTTGAGGTGTTTGACGACAGAAATCAGCATAAATCCGACGTGTTAATTGTACTTCTGGTACTAACATGGCTTTCGTCAAATAGCACCATTGCCGGGCTGAGTGGCTCAGACATTTAAGGCGCTGGCCTTCTGACCCCAACTTGGCAGATTCGATCCTGGCTCAGTCCGGTGGTATTTGAAGGTGCTCAAATACGTCAGCCTCGTGTCGGTAGATTTACTGGCACGTAAAAGAACTCCTGCGGGGCTAAATTGCGGCACTCGGTGTCTCCGAAAACCGTAAAAGTGTAGCTAGTGGGACGTAAAACAAATAACATTATTATTATTATTATTATTATTATAAATTGCACCATTCTTGCAAATACATGCTGAGATACTTCAGGCTGGCGAAACAATCCGAAGATCAGATGGATTGCGCAAGTCCGTCACAGTAGACCAGTGTTGCAACCAAGCAGATGAGAAGCTCCTTTGGTTCATTTCTATTTTTCTACCACGACTCAAGAATATGGCTTGACATTTAATGGAGACGTTTACCAACCTAAGTCCACCAGCAGTTGACGGAAGATACAGGGTAGTTATCGGGACTGGGAAGATATTCCCATGCCAAATGTACCATGAAATAGCTCATATTATCTGCCTAGTAAAAGTTGCAGGCAATGGTCGTACTTGTGCAAGATACCAGCATTATGATAGAATGAATGTGTGAACAGTCCAAATCCTTTGGATTAGAGAGAGGTTTCAGCAGTAGAGTACTTTTGCATAGACTTTTATCATGTTAACAACAGGTCCTCAATTTTGTTGATTAATTTCAGTGGTCTTTCGAGCGTAATAAATTCCAAGTATCTTGTGTGTTTTCACCGTTTGCAAGGGCGGGAGTTGAGGTAATGACGCCCAGTCTCCTAAGGGAATCACTTTCGATTTATGATAGTTGACAGACAACCCAGATACTGCACTGAACTTGCGAGATCATTTCTCATGTGGAGAACATCGTTGTCCGAAGTTAATATGACGCAGACGTCATTTGCGTAAGCAGCTACCGCGAGCTTTGTATTTCCTTGAGTTAATCCTCTTATGTCCTTATGCAGCTTGCAAATTAGAGGATTTAAGGCCAAGGTAAACAGCAGCATCGAAGCCGGGCATCGTTGTTTTACTGACCCCTTAATGGGAATAGTGTGAAAGCCGTTAATTTGCAAAATCGCAGATACATTTTTGTATAGACACTGAATGTAAGAGATAAATTTGGGACTAATACCATGCCATTTTAAACATTTTAGCAGATACTGGTGATTTACACTGTCAAATGCACGCTGATAATCTGAGGACACTAGTAAACTCTGTGAAGGATTGTGCTCAGTTGACGCCACGTAATCACGCAGCGAACAGGTAACATCAAAAATTGTTCGACCAGGCACTCCGCAGTGTTGGGCAGGGTGTATGAGAGAGGGTAATAATGCTAGTAATGAGTCTGACCTGTCATTTGAATCTACTGTAAGTTGGTACCCTGCATGTGCAGTAGCGATAGTCTGTGAACTGACATTTAACACTGGTGTGTTTACTACGTCCATGTGTTCGTCGGCCTTACTCGCTTTGACAAGTGCGCCGACAGGTTCTACTAATGTGTCAAGCTGAGGGACTTGTTTATAGCTCCTATCTGTGTTACTAACTGCTGCCCTATCATACTCGGACTGAGTAACAACAGCAGACCACAGTGCTGTTTGTTTATTAGTCGAGTTGCTCTCCGCTTCGCTGGTATCGGATACTCCCATGTGGTTACTAACAGGGGAAGATATAGTGCGCCTCTCTAATGTACGCTGCTGGCGCAATGGACAGTCCGGACGAAAATGGTTCGAGGAATTACATGCTAAACAGGATGCTAATAATACGAAGTGTGAGAATGCCATTTTTCGCTCTAAAGAGATATTGAACAGACCAGTCTTCTTGCCAAAGATCAACAACCTTCCCATATTTGCTTAGGCCGTCTTGATTGAATCAGTTGGCACTTCTGGGGGTAAATTTAACACTCGCACTGTTATCAGTATCGTATCTGCTGCACTAATGTCTACCTTTCCCACCCGACCGTCAGTCAACGTCATCCTGTGAGAGCCCTGGTATTTTTCAATCAGTCTTTCAAAAGTACAGATGATATTACCTTTATACCGTGTTAGGTGTATACGTGCAGATATTTCTTGTAGCAATAGAGAACGATGTGACGAACCACTATACATCAAACTTTTAGTAATCCGCGGAAGTTATTTCCGAGAGCAAAGTGATACGATGTTTTTAGAATAGATAGTATGCCTCGTTCTGCGAATGAATAGCTTTCCGTTGATAACAGGCAAGTCACGCGCCATCCGTGCCAAACTGGTTTCTGTTTATGTTTCAGAGCAAATATACTACTGCAAAGGCTGAACGCTACCTTTGCAATGCCACGAGATGTTACGTAATATACTTGCCAAACTGGTTTTATGTTTACGAGCAACTGAACTACGATAACTGCTGAAGGCTGCTACCGGTGTTCACCATGTTACGTTACATTCTCGCCAGACTGATTTTGTTGTTAGTATTTAGTTTCCGTCAGACAACCCTAGTTACCGGTTTCGGACCCTGGAGCTGTATAGAATTGTCAGCGTTAATACTGGTTCATTTGCTGTTACGTCATTTAGGGGATTGGGATATCTGTGGTCGTCAGCCCCGTGGTCTAGTGAGTATGGAAATGACCTGAAAACCTATGTCTTTACGCCAACGAAAGCAAGCATGGGATTGAATTGAATTAGGCAAGTACAGCCAACGTTTTACTTCAAACGAATAATGGACATATTATACAAATAAATAAATTAAACGTACCTACATTTCGTGCCTCCTGCCGGGCTGTGTGGCTCAGAAGGTTGAGGTGCTGGCCTTTTGACTCCAACCTCGCAGGTTCGAACTTGGCACAGTCCGGTAGTTTTTGAATGTGCTCAAATACGTCACACTCGTGCCGGTAGATTTAGTGGCACGTAAATAGAACCCCTGCGGGACTAAATTCCGGCACCTCATCGTCTCCGAAAACCGTAAACGTAACGCAAATACCATTATTATTATTATTATTATTATTATTATTATTATTATTATTATTATTATTATTATTATTATTATTATTGACTACTCGCCAATAATATCTGCCTAGAAAATACTTCTCATTGTTTATAACTATGGATCTCGACAGTTGTATAATGTCCTAATTATGATGATTTTCAAAATTGGCTTTAAGTCGCACCGACACAGATAGGTCTTATGGCGACGATGGGACAGAAAAGGGGTAGAAGTGAGAAGGAAGCGTTCGTGACCTAAATGAGGTTCAGCTTCAGCATTTTCCTGATGTGAAAATGGGAAACTACGGAGAACCATCTTCAGGGCTGTCGACAGTGGAGTTCGAACCCAGTATCTCCCCAATGAAAGTTCACAATTTCGCGCCCCTAACCGCACGACCAACCCATTCCAAGCTCTAATGCCGGGCTGAGTACCTCGGACGATAGAGCGCTGGTATTCTGATCCCATCTTGGCAGGTTCGATGGAGGCTCAATTCGGGGGTATTTGAAGGTGCTGAAATACGCCAGTTTCGCGTCTGTAGATTTACTTGCATTAAAAAAAGTCCTGCGGTACAACATTCCAGCACCTCGGCGCCTCCAAAACCCGCCAAAGTAGTTATTGGGACGTAAAAAATTACATTATTATTTCGTGCTTGCAAACGAAAAGCATATGTGTAATGGTAAAATAAATCAAAATAAAAGTGGCCAGTCTGAGTTGCTCAGACGTTTAAAGCACTGGTTTCTTGTTTCCAACTTAGCAGGCTCGATCTTGGGTCCGTCCGGTGGCATTCGAAGGTGCTCGTCAGCCTCGTGTCGGTAGATTTACTGGCACGTAAAAATAACTCCTGCGGGACTAAATTACAGCGCCTCCAGAAACAGTATGAGTAGTTAGTGGGACGTAAAGCAAATAACGTTACCGGTATTATTATTATTATTATTATTATTATTATTATTATTATTATTCAGTCTTATTATTATTGCTACTACTCCTACTGAATTTCTTATTACTCTTTTTTTCTCGTTTGATTATTATTATTATTATTATTATTATTATTATTATTATTATTCACCTGTTCATACTTTCGTCTTATTCCTCTTTTTACTCTCCTTTTAAGTCGTATACTTGTTATTCATATTTGATGTTTTTTTATTAATATTCTTGTTATTTTTATATTATTATTATTTTTATTATTTAGTTTATTTCGTTTATTTATAACATCTCTTTAGCTTCATGTGACACAATACTTTTTCCGTCTTTAATTCACCTTTTGTGTCGTGTGCCGGTGTACTTCTATGTTTCTGTTCTGTGCTTCAAGACAGTGCTGCAAGATCTGTGTTTGTTTCCCCAGCCCAGGTGTGTTTCGTTTCTCATATGACAGAGTTTCATCTTACGTTCTGTTACATGTTTAAGTTTGGCCTTTAGATACATCGCCTTTAATCTGCTCTGTAGCCTTTAAAAGTGTAGCATGGTCAATGACCTCAGTGCTTGTTTTGTTCACATATCTGGACTAAGAACTCGTCTCACTCGGCACAGCAAGTTCAAGGCCAACCACTTCTATCTGTTTGTTTGTTTATTTATTTACCCAGGTATGTATGTCAACATTGTACTATGTCAACATCGTACCATGAAAATTTACTCAATAAACGGGGTGTTTGGGGGGTATCTGTCCTGGGTGGTGTGTTCTGCGGGCCTCCTCTGGGGTCCGTGTTGTTGCTGCGGTTATCTCTCTGCGCGTTCAGGTATTTACTAACATGTTCAATTCAATTTATTGTATGTACAAGACATACGTCCAACTTCAATTATTTCATCCTCACAACTCTACTTCCTTACTCCATGGCCCAAGAGCTACACGTATAGCTGACGGCCCACCCACCCCTCTACGAGTGCGGGAATGAAATAACTAATTTGATTGAATTTTTTTCATATTTCAGTAGTGATGAATATAAAAAAAGCATTTTTTTTGAATTTTTATACGTGTTAATGATGATGATTGCTGTTTTAAGGTCATCAGCCCTTAAAAACGCAAAGTGTCTTCTGTTTTAACTCGTAGTGAATAAGAAACAAAATATAAATTTCTCGAACACACGTAAAGAACCCAAAAACCGAGCTCGATAGCTGCAGTCACTTAAGTGCGGCCAGTATCCAGTATTCGGGAGATAGTAGGTTCGAACCCCACTGTCGGCAGCCCTGAAAATGGTTTTCCGTGGTTTTCCATTTTCACACCAGGCAAATGGTGGGGCTGTACCTTAGTTAAGGCTACGGCCGCTTCCTTCCCACTCCTAGTCCTTTCCTGTCCCATCGTCGCCATAAGACGTATCTGTGTCGGTGCGACGTAAAGCAAGTAGAAAAGAAAAACCACATGCAGTGTAGGATTGAGCAACTGCCGAAATGCGTTCAAGGTCAATGTCTGTCGTTTTAACAAGCACGTCTTCCGCACTCGCGCACTGAAACTCTCGATTTATAATTTTTGTTACCGGTACATAAGTTTCCCTGCTCGGATTTATGAGAATATCGACCTTTCGAGACTCAAAATACTATAACGATACTGTACTGTACTCCCAAGCCATTACGTTGCAGAAATGGCGTAACATCTGACATACCAAAGTAAAACTCGTAGCAATTGTTCAAAGTGATCAGCCTGGGCTTCCCTGCAGGCTTCACTTCTCCGAATCCAGTTGCGACGCATTCCAGCCAAGACACCAGGGTTGTGTCCGACTCGTTGGCTGAACGGTCAGCGTACTGGCCTTCCGTTCAGAGGGTCCCGGGTTCGATTCCCGGCCGGGTCGGGGATTTTAACCTTAACTGGTTAATTCCAATGGCACGGGGGCTGAGTGTATGTGTTGTCTGCATCATCATTTCATCCTCATCACGACGCGCAGGTCGCCTACGAGAGTCAAATGGAAAGACCAGCACCTGGCGAGCCGAACTCGTCCTGGGATATCCCGGCACTAAAAGCCATACGACATTTCATTTCATTTCATTTCATTTCATTTCACCAGGGTTGTTCAGAATATCCTCTGCTGCTTAAACAATACGTTCACGGAAGTCGTCCGAAGTGGTTACTTCAGTTCGATATACTTTGTGTTTCATGTTCCCCCAGACATTAAAGTCCATTGGAATAAGGTCTGGAGATCTGGCTGGCCAATTGATAGTTCCACATCGTCCTGTCCACCGTTGAGGAAATGTCTGCACCATCGTGTAAAATCCACGTGGCTCTGCGTAGTCGAAGCGACACGTCCTCTAAAAGCTCAAGTAACGTACTGTATCTACAGGAGCAAGCTAACATTAATAAAAAGATGATTAGTCCACGTAACCGACTTCCTACTACACCCATCCAGGTATTAATTCATAACCGGTGCTGGAAATTGCCTTCTTCTACTGAATGGGGATGTTCCACAGCCCATGAGTGGGATATAGTGGGATCGAACTCCTCTGTCGGCAGCCCTAAAGAAGGTTTTCCATGGTTTGCCATGTTCACACCAGGCAAATGCTGGTGCTGTTCCTTAATTAAGGCCACGGTTGCTTCTTCACGACCCTAGCACTTTCCTGTCCCGTCGTCGCCGTAAGATCTATCTGTGTCGTGGCGACGTACATCAACTCGTAAGAAAATGGTAATCAGCTGTCAAAGACACTGCACGTATGGTCCAAGTTGGTACACCAACGGCACGTGTTATACTACGCGTACCGCGCCCGGGATCATCGTTTACTATTGTTAGGATGCCCGGCTCCATGGCAAAACGGTTAGCGTGCTGGCCTGTGGTTACAGGGGTCCCGGGTTCGATTCCCGGCAGGGTCGGTATTTGAACCATCATGGTTATTTACCCTGGCATGGGGCTGGGTGTATGTGTTGTCTTCATCCTCATTTGATTATCATCAAGATGCGCAGGTCACCTACGGGAGTCAAACCGAAAGACATGCACCTAGCGAGCCGAACCCGTCCTGGGATCTCCCGGCACTAATATCCATACGCCATTTCATTTCCATTGTCAGGATGTCTTCTTCCGCGTCTAGAATTACACGTGGCCGTTTAGGCCATCGCTTCTGAAAGCGTGATGTAACACAACCTGCATCGCGAATACGCTGCAGTACAGCAAGTATCGTTGCTGGATTCGGCACCCGTCTGTTGGGAAGCCTTTTCCGATAGATTCATGGAGGGCGACCCATGTTCTGTTCTGCCACACGATACACTAGCAGCATATCATGGTATTCGTGGTATTCATACACTGGCATTATTCAAATACTACGACGTTGCGCAACACATCTGCGCAGCGGTTCATCATATATTCGCGGGCGTTTGACTGTCGCGACCGATCGGACCTTGAAAAAAATAGCCCTCGTACTACTACGAAGTAACTCGCGTACTAGTACGGACGTTAATTCGCCTCTCTGACAGCTGTTATTCAGGTCAAGGTCAGACAGACAGCTCATACCTCTAGTTCGGTGGTTTCATGTAGGGGCGCGAACCCGTCCCACCACATCCCCGTCGCTAGGAACAGCACACGACCGAACCGGCACGTGACAGGTCTAGTGAATTTGTCAAACTGCTTACGTGAAATATTCTCCCACAGTGTGATTTCAATACCATGGATTCTTGGGAGACCAACTCGCCGTATGCAGAAACACCCCGTGTTGACGTGTACGTAAATAAAGTTTCTTACGTCAACGAAAGAATGCGTGGGATAGGATTTCCAAGTGAGTAGTATCAGAATTGAATTGTCAAAGCACATCGAACGTTTTGCTTCATATCAATAAGGGACATGTTATAAAAATAAATAAATTAAACGTACCTCCTTTTCGTGGTTCCAAACGAAAAGAACTTGTTTAATGGTAAATTAAAGCATTCTGCTTTTGCAGTGCCTATTAAACGTATCAAAATAAACGTTGCCAGGCTGAGTGGCTCAGACGGTTGAAGCTCTGGTTTCATGAACTTAGCAGGCTCGATCCTGGCTCAGTCCGCTGGTATTTGAAGGTGCTCAAATACGTCAGCTTCTGATCGGTAGAATTATAGGCACGTTAAAGAATACCCGTGGGCAAAATTCCGAAACCGCGCGTCTCCATTGGCACGTAAACATTTACTATTATTATGATTATTATTATTATTATTACTGAGCGAGTTGGCCGCGTGACTAGGAGCGCGCGGCCGTCAGCTTGCATTCGTCGTAAAGCCACCTACCAATATTATAATAAAAACTGTGTTAGTCCATTATTACTAACTATTACAAAAATAAAAGTTTAACGCCCCACTCAAACTTCGTAGCTGGTATTCTGTCAGAAAACACTAAAGAAAATAGTGAACTTTTAACAAGTCCGAATTATTATTAATCTTATAATTGCGGACATGTCTGCGGAATTACCGAAACATGTACTTACAAATTGTTTTACGTCGCACCGACACAAGTAGGTCTTACGGCGACGATGGGAGAGAAAAGGGATACAAGTGGGAAGGAAGCGTTCGAGGCCTTAATAAAGGTACAGTCCCAGTATTTCCCTGATGTGAAAATGGGAAATTACGGAAAACCATCTTCCCGGCTGCCGACAGCGGAGTTCGAATCCACTATCAGCAAAATGCAAGCTCACAGCGGCACGCCCCTAACCACACGACCAACTTATTCTAACCTCTAATGGCGGACTGAGTAGCTCGGACGATAGAGCGCTGGTCTTCTGATCCCACCTTGGCAGGTTCGATGGCGGCTCAGTTCGGTGGTATTTGAAGGTGCTCAAATAAGCCAGTCTCGTGTCTGTAGATTTACTTGCATTAAAAAACACTGCGGTAAAATATTCTGGCATTTCAGCGTCTCCGAAAACCGTGAAAATTAGTTAGTGGAACGTAAAGACATTATTATTATTATTAGTAGTAGTAGTAGTAATGTTATTATGATTACGGAAGTTCTAATTAAGCGGGTCCATTACAGTCATCACTTTACCTATCGGCACTTACTGTCCAGTAATAAGCCTTCTGTCCGCCTCTGTGGTATAGTGGTTAGTGTGATTAGCTGCCACCCCCCGAAGGCCCGGGTTCGATTTCGAGCTTTGACACGAAATTTGAAAAGTGGTACGAAAGTTGGAACGGGGCCATTATGCCTCGGGAGGTCAAATGAGTAGAGGTGGTTCGATTCGAGCCATCCTGAAAGTGGTTTCCCGTAGTTTTCCACTTCTCCAGGCAAATGCCGCGATGGTACCTAGCTTAAGGCCACGGCCGCTTCCTTCCCTCTTCCTTTTCTATCCCTTCCCATCCCCCCGCAAGGCCCCTGTTCATACTAGCAGGTGGGGCCGCTTGGGAGAGGTACTGGTCATTCTCCCCAGTTGTATCCCCGACCCAATGTCTCACGCCCCAGGACACTGCCCTTGATGCGGTAGAGGAAGGATCCCTTGCTGAGTCCCAGCGAAAACCAACCCTGGAGGGTAAACATATTAGGAAAAGGAAGAATAAGCCTTCTATTACAAATGCCCGGCGGCAATTCCACAGTAGCTCTTTTTCCTTCGAGCAATGTTCACGATGGATGAAACTACGGTTTTTGAAATTTGTCTCATTAATAACAATTTCACTGAATACTTATAGCCTTTTTTTTCAGTGTCCACCGTCCTTTCATTGACCTGAAACGTTTATGAATAAGCATAGACAACTCGCATTGTCTATTGTCAGAAGTTCATCGTAGAGTGTCGCAATAACAACACAGAAATGTTGCGCCCATTTTTCATTACTTATTAACTATTTCCTTTATTTTTGTCAGCTTGGATCACTGAGTAATGCCAATGACGTCTTATAAATCACACACAACTACACAACACTTTATTCGCATGCATGTGCTGGTACGGATCTTCGACGTCACTGTAAGAATTCTGTGTACTTTTCACACAGACTACCCTAGACCGGTTTTCGAGTACAGCAAGTGGCCAGGCACGTGAGTCAACCTCTCCTACTTGCCAAGCCTTTAGGCTAAGTGCACAACAACATGTGTTGGCCTGCGATAAGAAACAGGTTCAACAAGCCCTATACTCTGCTACTGTACTTCCACTACGCGTGGACAGAATGACGTAACCGGCGTATCCTGCTACGGCCGTTCAAAACACATTAGGTCCTGAAATATTTGGTTCAGTTATGGGCAAACTAATAGGACAAGGTAAAAAGTACATAGCATATATTGTGAGATGTATTTTTCTTTGCCGACTAGCTTAATATCTGCACGTATACCCCTAACACCCTGTATAGGCTGTATTTTCGAGGTTGTCTAGTTGGATCATCTCCAAGTGGTCTTGCGTCAGCTTCAAGAAATTCTGTATCCAGTTGTGAACTTCCCACGCTGTCGGCCTGTTTCCTCTCTCGAAAAGACATTTCAAGGTGTATTTCCGTATAATTTTTGTCGTCATATTCACAGATTTTTTACGTGAGTTGTCGTACTCGAGAGGCTATCAGGAGCGAACCGTCTCGTAGCGCGTCCCAAGACGAACTGGGTGGATTCGTTGCTGTGAAGAATGTCTGAGAGCAAATGGAGGACAGATCGTTCGTTCTCTCCTCGGAATAAAGAAGCAAAAGTTGCAAATATATTCTACCTGAGGGATGTGACTGAGAAACATCATCACTGGTTCCTCGCCAAGGCGGCCACGGTTCGATTCCCAGTGAAAACAGGTGGGATTTTTAAATGGAAAGTCAGATCTCTGTGGCTCGAATTCCAAGTAATCAAAAGGTCGTGTGACTACCATCACGAAATTTATAGCCGCGTAAAACTACCAGCTTGTTTGTTTGTTTTTGTTTGTTTGTTACAGTATCATGTGAAGTAGACCGCCATAATATTAGAAAATTTAGTACCGTATTTAGGTTGAGAGAAAAGGTATAAATTATTTGTTTAGTACTGAACCCTTTTGGTCCATATTGAGGGATACCTACCTTTCTTACCTATCAGCGAAGTTCATGAGATCTGTCTCTTGGGTCGTATCGGGTTCTTCGTCACTTGCTGAGGTAAAGGTAGGGTTCAGTAATTCTAATCTATCTACTTGAATGAAAGGTCTGTTTAAAAGATTCCTATTTATTCATGAAATTCTGAAGCATTCTGATTTGTCAACGGTATCATTGAAATTAATCGTGTCCACTGGACACCACAATCATTTTTATTACATGGAAGGTTAGAACACTGGTGTGGGCCTTTGACGTAACTGCCTGATGGGCATTCGTACTAGAAACCATTGTCTCATTTTTATTAAAGAAAGGAAAGTCTGGAAATCCTTAAATTCGGCTTCCATGTGAAACCACATATACCATCATAGTGATTCGTTATGGTCCAGCCCTCGTAACACGAACTCTGGACTCTGGGTATAATTAAGGCAGTCCAATCGGTGTGTGCCACACAGTGGTTCTACGGCATGGACCCTTAATGGAATCGATGTGACCTGCGTCTATGTCATGGACCGACATCTATACTTCTAAGTTACTTTGAAGTCATTGTGGATGATGACCGCAAGGAAAATGATGCTACAGTGGCATATGGCCCTAATCTCACTGAGGTTGATGACCCCCTGACCATCCAAGTTTCTAAGCTGAAGGCTAAACACAATTAAGTTACATCGGTTGATGACCAAAGTTTCCACTTTACTATCCCCAGGACATTCACTGCTCAATCAATCAAAGTTAAATAATACAACAATAGCAATGCTCACAATACTTTGTGGCAGTAAAATCCATTACCTTCGGATATGTCCCCTTAATCGTTACGTTATCATTTACACATTCCCCAGAAAACAAACTAAGATTTCCAGAATGCATCTCCAAGTTATTCGCTTGATTTAAAGTTATTTCAAAATGCGGTTTCACTGAATTTAATAATTAAATAAATTTAAATGATTTAATGATATCTTAAACGACAACAAATTCTATCACCGAGGACTCTGGTTTCTTCACAAATTCCTACGCCATTGTGTTCTCACAATTTTTAATCCTGCGACGTTTATCTGTTTATTCCTATTGGCTGGAAAAGAATTACTACATCATTCATGTCCAGTTTATATATCTTGTTTCATGACCTTACACTTTAAATCTAAATCTAACCCTAGCCATTATTAACACTTGGATACCCTAATAATCTACGTACAAACCAAAAGCAACTCGCCATATAATTACGATGTCATATCTCGTCATAACATTTTATAAAGTTTGCTCACCCCTCACAGACAAACAATCATCACTACCATCGCTCTATATTTTGGACAACCCTGAATTTGGCTTGTCTTGTTCATTATACTCTAAGTCCGTCGTATCAAATGCACGTTACGTCCCCAATTAAACAAATTTTACAGTATCTAATAATACTCAGGTTATTACCGGATGAAAATTTCAACTAAGTCCAACATTTAACGTTCTCCCCGGCCGAGAAATACAATCTCAATTCCACGCGTGTCCCGTTATCTTGCGGTGAACCCCTATCAGCTGAGGCCTCTCACCCCCAAGCTTGCTAGTCAGTGATGTAAAACACCCGGTGCGGTCTACCTGACTGGCTTCTCAAAATGCTCCCTTTTAAACTCTGCCGACATAATTAAACAAATACGATATTCCAACCAACAATATGCACATAGATTATACTTGAAGATGCCCACGATAATTATACACGTCGCAAATTAATACCAGTGCGGATTCCTTGTATATTGCCTTCCATTCCCAACATTATAAAATCTTCCTCGGGCTTCCACAAGTCCCCGCTTCATTGACAGGTCTCTAACCTGATTCACAAATCTCATCTCGACTCACACGACAAAACTAACCTCTGTTTCCCAACTCGCGACTATTACCGTCAAAGGAACTGGAATAAAAACCTTACTAGAATCCACGTCGCCTAATAACTCACAATGCATTAATAATTAATAACTTCGCATAAAGTGATATCGTATTTTAATAACTGGATTTTCACGAAATGACTAAAAAATTCTACTAGATCTTTTTAATGTCAGTCAGACACAGTTTAAATGAGCCTAGAAAAACGTACCAGATTTTAGATAAGGCAAGCACATTAATATGCCATACTTTTTGGATGAATTTCAGAGACCTGGTATGCTGCTGCATTATGGTGTTTCTAACTTTATTAATTATCGAAGTCCAATTCTCGGTTAGCATATCTTTAAAATTTTGTTGGAAAACAATTCCTAAGATCTTCAACTTAGTTGCAAAGGGCAGTGATCGATTAGGCGCAGGTGATTGATGTCGGCCAAGAAGGAGCATTCCGGACTTTTTCTTATTTACCTTCGATCCTGAATCTTCCTCAAATTCGTGGATGATATGTAGAGTTTGCTCTTCGTCGGATGGTTCTGTTAGGATAATACACATGTCATCAGCATACGCCAGTACTGTCACTTTTTGTGCACCGAGTGACAGGCCAGTTATACACTGATTTATTCGGTGAAGAAATGGTTCTAGCGCTACGATGAACAGAAGCATAGAAAGGGGACATCCTTGACGAACTGATTTCCGTATAGGTATTTTCACAGTTAGATGTCCATTTATAATGATTCGTGAGGTGGCTGTTCTATACAGTCCTTTAATGCACTCAATCAATTTAGGTGGAAAGGCGAAAGTTTGCATTGTAGACCATAGATACGGATGTTTTATTCTGTCGAAGGCCTTGTGGAAGACCAAACTTACGAGTGTCATGGGAGGAAGGTTCGATGAGGCTTTGTCGTGTAACAGAATGATGTTTCTCAGCACTAACAGATTGGAGATAATATTTTGACCTGATGTCCCACACGATTGTCATTGTCCGATTATCTGTTGCGACTGCAGTTTTATTCGAGATGCTATTATTTTAGTGAAGATCTTGTAATCTGTATTTAGCAAGGTGATCGGCCTGAAGTCTTCCATTCCTAGAGGTCTTGTGGTTTGGGAATTAAAATAATAATTCGGGACGTGAAATCTTCCGTTAAGGTGTGTGGCCTCGCTAGTATTTCTTGGTACACTTGCAACAGGTCGTTCCCTATTATGTCCCACATTATTTTGTAGAATTCATAAATTATTCCATCTGGGCCTGGAGAGCGATGACGCTGTGCTTGGGAAAGTGCAGAGAGTATTTCCTCTGAGGTAATATCTGCAAGCAAACTTGACTCATCTTCTTTATTCAGTGTTGGTAGAACGTGCTGTAGGATGCTGTAAAGGTGCTGATTAATGGGTGGGTCGTCATCGAATAATGTTGTGAAGTAGTCTGCACCAATTTTGAGGACGTCCTTTATATCCGACTGTATGTGACCATGCTCAACCCGGAGTTTAGTAATTGCCTTCCTCTTCCCTTTACGTCTTTCAGTCAAAATGTGAAATAGTGAAGCACGCTCTTCTTCAACTACTGAGGGTACTTTTGCACGGATGAACGCCCCTTTCAAATTATTCTCTTGAATATTAATGATAGTGTGTTTGAGTTCTTTCATTTCATTAAGGACATTCTCTCCACTGGCTTGCTTTCGTTGAAGCTGGTATAAAACTTCATAATAAAAATTCAAGGTATTTCTCTTTTCCTTTGCTCGTTCTTCGGAAATCTTTTGAAAAAATCGTTTAATTTCTGGTTTAACAGTGTCCGTCCACAGGTCACATGGTAATGGTATTTAGATCGTTTACTACGCAATTGCATCCATAATGTTCGAAAATCATTTTGGACATCTTGGTCGTACAAGAGGGTCGCATTAAGTTTCCAGTATCCCTGCTCATGTAGAGGTGGTCGTACTGCTTTGAGTAACGAAAGAGGAGAGCATGATGGTCACTGAATGACACCGGTATAACCTCAGAACTGTGTAGCCTAGTTATCATATCGCGGGATATATATGCCCTATCTATTCTAGAAGGTGACTCGGCCCTGTAGAATGTAAATTGGACGTTAGTTCCATGTTTCAGTTCCAAAACGTCATGTAAGTCAACAAGATTTTGGAGGCTGCGACAGTTATTGAAATGTCCAGTTTGATCACGCGGATTTAATACACAGTTAAAATCACCGGCCAGAATTATATTGTTAATAGGGCCCTGCACAAAATATCTGATGTCATCCTCAAATAAGCGTTCTGTATCTAGACGCCCTTGAGAACAGGACGGAGCATAAACATTAATAAAAAGGTTGTCCTCACATTGCACAGTTACAATTCTACCATTGGGATGAAACTCCGCTTCAGAAACAGTCAGTCCTGCTCTATATATTATAGCCGTACCTCGAAGTGATGGACCAATGTTTACTTTATATTCGTATCCCGACAGCCAGTCTAAGTTTGGATCATTAACTTCTTGAATAAATAGGATATCTATGTCATGAACCCTGAGAAAATCCTGAAGGAGAGCTTGCGTGGTTAGACTTTTGACGCCGTCTACATTCAAGGTGGTGACACAATGTAGGAGAGTCATCTGCAGAAACAAGGGAAGAGTCAAGGTAATAGTAGTAGAATTCATTCCCGTAGAAAGATATGATTAAGCTGTTGTGGTCAATACACTGTCACACATACACTGGTTTATACTTTCTATTATTTAAGCCGACTGCGTGAGGTACTACGCCTTTGGGTGTTGTACGGTTTGGATTCGTCACGTGCAACGTATTTGTTGACAACTTTCATCTCTAATTTGTGAGAATCCTTGATACTGCCTGTCGTATTTGGGGTAGTCTTGTCACCTGCTAGCAAGGTCACTGCACTTTCATTAACACTCGGTCCTATTGGTGTGTTAGGATCAATTACAGGGTCAGCAATGGAAGAATTTTCTGAATCTGGTGTAAACTCCATGTCTTCACTGCGCAAGGAAGCAGACTTTGTTTGTTTGTTTGTTGTCGGTAATTGGATGGTTCGTAAAATCTGGGTGTGTATTCTTTTTTGTTAACTGAGTGTCTCCTGTTGGTGTATGGGTGTCTTCCTGAAGTTCCATATCCTCAGACCACAGTTGTCTTTCTAGTGGTGTATTTACTATTTGTTTCATTCCAACTGGGCTCTCGTCAGCTGCCGCCTGATCTACAGTCTCTTGTAGTGTCTGAATATGTTCCCCCTTCTCAAGGTTGTCACTACAAAGTATCCTGATTGCTTCTTCCGTACTACAAGGTAAAGATGTGTCTGCTATGCTGTCAGCTAGAAGGAAGGTGTCTTGAAAGTCGTGTTGTTGTTTATGCGGAGTGTGAGTAATACTCTCTAATACAGTTGGGTATTCCGGCGAGAGAACGCTGACTTCTGCATCTGTTGTGTTGCTTAGTGTACTGTTCCCATCAGACTCGGCCACTGCGGAGCTGTATGTCTGTTTTCTACTCAGCGCGGGACGGGCTTCCCTATTGGGACAATCTATTTGAAGTTGTGTCGTTTCTTTACAATAGAAACATGATTTTGATTGTCCTTCGTACGATAGTAGAATTCTACAATCATTCAGCATAAGCTGAGACGGGATAGGGTACTTGAGTTCTATTTTTACAATTCGTATGCCATTACTTACATCAGCAAATTCGTAGGCTTCATTCCACCGTTCTACCTGGATGTCTTTGACTACTCCATATGTAGAGAGAACTCGTGCAAGGCGATCGTTGCTTATTTCTGGAGGGAGGTTGAACACACGTACGCGTTTAGTTAAAGTGTCCGCTGCCGAAGTCGTTACTTTAGTGGTACCGCCATTAGCTGATAGGAAAGTTTTCACTCCTTCGTGACGTGCTAGAAGGTTCTCATAAAGAGTCACAGATACTAGTTTTATGTACACAGCATTTTCCCCGTTATTTAACTGTACGGCAATCACTTGGTCTCTGTTAAGTTTTAGATCGTGACTAATCCAACGATGGATTTCTAAAGGTGAAGGCCTATTAATCCTGTCTTCGAAAACACGTTTTATAGTGTTCTTCCTGATACTTGCCATGATTGTACGTACAATTTTCCAAGGACTACACAAAATATGTATTAGTAACACACACCTGTACTACGCGATAACCACACAGTACCGACACGCCGCTTGCCGTGTTACCTCGGCCGAGGTTACGCACGAACTGACTCTGTTAGCTCACTTCCAAGAGTGATGGCCGAGTTAACCGACTTTGAACGTGGGATGATCATAGCATTGGGTCCTAGCATTGCGAAGATTACACCCGAATTCGGGTGTCCGGTGTCAACAGTGTCGACGGTAGATCTTCAGTATCGCTGAGAGAATGTTTCCACCCGCGTAAACCGTCGCACTGAAACACCACAGGTGTTTAACGAACGCACATCACAACGCCTCCGCAGAACCATACTGGGCGCTCGACGGGCTACTGTGAGTCAGTTCACTGCCCAGTTGAATGTTCGGAGTCAAGAACCCATTTCTACTAAGACTCTAAGGAGGCAACTGCACCGCATAGGCTTCGCCAGCCGACGACCAACTCGTATCCCTTTGCTGACACTTCGACACAGAGCTCAACGACGTGCATGGCCTCGCGAACATCAGTTTAAAAAACTGAAATGGCGTATGGCTTTTAGTGCCGGGAGTGTCCGAGGACAAGTTCGGCTCGCCAGGTGCAGGTCTTTTTTTATTTGACACCCGTAGGCGACCTGCGCGTCGTGATGAGGATGAAATGATGATGAAGACGACACATACACCCAGTCCCCGTGCCAGCGAAATTAACCAATTAAGTTTAAAATTCCAGGCCCTGCCGAGAATTGAACCTGGCACCCCTGTGACCAAAGGCCAGCACGCTAACCATTTTGCCATGTAGCCGGACGCGAACATCGGTGATGGACCATGGAACATGGGCGGCGTTTGCTATGGTCCGATGATTCCCGGTTCCAGTTGTATCGAGCTGATGGGCGCGTGAGAATGTGACGTTTGCCCCCATGAAGCTATGGATTCTGCGTGTCAACAAGGTTGTGTCCAGGCGGGAAGTGGCTGAGTTCTGGTCTGAGCAACGTTCTTATGGTCGCAATTAGGCCCCATTGTCTGGCTGCAGGGAGCGCTGACTGGTACACGTTAGGTGGACATTCTTTCAGACCATCTGCATTCCTTTCTGACCCTAAAGTACCCTGATGGAGATGCCATGTTTCAACAGGACAATGCACAATGTCACCACTCTGTGGTGGTACGTAGGTTGTTGAAGGAGCACTCCAGTGAAGTTACGACCATGGATAGGCCCTCCAGATCCCCCGATCCTACTCCAATCGAGCATTTATGGGATGCTGTTGATGCTGGTGTACGTTCCATAAACCCCGTGCCAACCTCACAAGACCAATTGTGGGTAGCAGTGCAAGATGTGTGGTCCAGATCCGTCCAGAACGATTCCAACACCTTGTAGAGCCGATGCCTCGCCGTACTGCTGCCGTTTTGAAGGTTCGCGGAGGAGCAACTCGCTATTAACATCACATTCAGTGCCTACCCACGACTTTTGGCCACTCAGTGTAGGCCTATATAAAAAAGACGATGAAGAATCCCTCATCGGGGATAGCTGCTCAGTATGGAGGGGTGTAAAGAGCAAATAAAAGCCAAGTCATCTCCATACAGGCCATGAAGGCCCTTGGAGGGGTGGAAGGTAAAGGCTCCCACTATCCGTAACCTCGGCACTTGGTGGGGTAGAGTGGTCAGCGGTCGGTAGATACAGAGTGGGCCTCGGCCCATAAATGGCCACAGCTGGTTCGTGGACCAACAGCTCTGCACTCTAACCGGCCAGCCGAGCAGAGGAGGGATGGCCATGGCTCTACCGTGGCTCTACGCCTCTGTATTCGGGAGACGGGAAAGGGCTGAACCTCACGGCTGGCCCCAATCGTCGGCTGCCCTGAGAATGGTTTTCCATTCTCCTCCACTAAGACGAATGCCAGGACAGTTCCTAGTATAGGCCACGGCCGCCAATCCCCTCACCTTCTCCAAGCATCTCCTTCACCGTAAAAAATCTCCCGACCTGAGATATGGCGTCACCGTCCAAGAGGCTCACCTCCCCCTTCAGGAGAGAAATGTTTGTTTTTTTTCTTTTCAGTTTGCTAGGGGGCTTTACTTCGCACAGACACAGATAGGTCTTATGGCGACGATGGGATAGGAAAGGCCTAGGAGTTGGAAGGAAGCGGCCGTGGCCTTAATTAAGGTATAGACCCAACATTTGCCTGGTGTGAAAATGGGAAACCACGGAAAACCATTTTCAGGGCTGCCGACAGTGGGGTTCGAACCTACTATCTCCCGAATACTGGATACTGGCCGCACTTAAGCGACTGCAGCTATCGAGCTCGGTGAAAACATTTTAGTAGCAGTAGTAGTGGTCAGCTCTACGCCCGGCCGCCTTTATCCCCAGGAATTAACCTGGTACTCATTTTACGAACTGCAAGTAGGAAATTATGGTTGAATAATAAAGACAATGATAATTCAGTATTTATATATAAGTATTTATTTATTTATTTATTTATTTATTTATTTATTTATTATATGCGTTAGGCCCTCTAAGGAGCACGTAGAACCATTAGTTAGCATTCTTCTTCTTGTTTCTCTTACCCTCCCAAAACTTCTTCATCCTCGCACTGTGAGTCTGTCGTCTTTCTTGAGTCCATGCCTCCTGGGGTTTCAAGTTTCTTGTACATTGTCTGGCTGCAAAACTGTGCAAGTTAATTTTGTGTCTAAATGTAGCCCGTGTAGTTGTCGGTGGGTCAACGCCGACTTCTGAGAGATCTTTTTGGGTGTCAGCAAGCCACCGTACTTTATTTTGTCGGGTTCCGCTGATAATGAGGAAGATTTTCTTGGTCAGTCGCAAGTCGTCCATTCGTGCTAGATGTCCGTAGAATTGCATACGTCTTTTCCGGGCGATTGAAGTGGATCTTTCGGTCAGTGAGTAGAGTTCTTCCGAGCTTTTTCGCATCCATATTCCATCTTGGAACTTTGGTCCAAATATTTTCCTAAGTATTTGCCGTTCCATTTTCTCGATGTCATTAATATTGATGGTCAGTGTTGATGTCTCAATCGCGTAGAGTGCTTCAGGAAGAACTACTGTATGGTAGTGACGCAGCTTGGCTTGGATGGAAAGGGATTTCTTAATGTAGATATTTATTTATTTATTTATTTATTTATTTATTTATTTATTTATTTATTTATTTATTTATTTATTTATTTATTTATTTATTTATTTCAAAAACAAGTCGGGCTGGGAAAGCTCGGACGGTAGAAAACTGCCCTCATAAACTCAAGTGGACGGGTTCGTTCCCGGATGTGTCTTTTGGCATTTGAAGATGTTCAATTACGTCATCTCTTGTCGATATATTTAAGGGCACGTAAAAGGACTACTGCAAAACAAAATTCTGGCACCTCAACGTCTCGGAAAACAGTAAAACTTGTTAGTAAAATGTAAGCGAAGAAAAACATAAAATTATTATTAAAAGCATCTGTGAGCCTGTAACCGTCCGGAAACCCGTGCAGTTTTTCTCTCTCATAAATATAAATAAATATATATCTCACCAACCTACTGTCAGTTAGGCCTACTGTACATGTACGATGTATGCTGAGTATTCAGCCCGAAGGCTGGTTTGATCCTCAGCGGTTCCATCATCGGCTGTCATAGATGGCCTACGCATCAATGAAATGGCGTACTAGGAAAATGAGGAGCGAGGTAGTTTCCCGCTGCTTTCATCTCCAAGCCAAAATGTGCTGCTCCGTATCAGTCTACCAAGTCCACTGACATGCAAACACCCATCGACCCTAGAGCAACATTTTCACACCATTCATCACATGGACTGGCAGAGTAAGGTATGATGTTATTAGCATTGTTCATACCCCAGTCACTCTCGTATTGTCAAGGTAAAGGATGAGACTGAGACAGGGGCCGATGACCTCAGATGTTCGGCACCTTTAAGCACCAAGCATAATCATCACCAGACTGAGACAGGTCAATGTGAGTAAAAAAAAAGTTCTAGTCCATACCAGAAGACACAGTGAGCTGGAAACCCAGCGAAGGCAGACGTATAGGCCTACGATAACTTGTGGTTATTATCTGTGGCGCTAGTAAGAACGTGTGTAAGGCCTCCGCCAGTTTCTGTTGGAAGATATTTAACCAAAGAGGCACGCAATACGCACAGTGCAGTCTGGGTGTCTGTCTATAGCAGAGTCCGGCGCGATCTTATTTTTCTTCTTTCGTCCCTTTCACTCCTTTCCCTCATCTTCCCATCTGGTTGGAGGGGGTGGGGGCTGGGGACAGAGGGCGGGGAAAGTGGAGAGTGGAGGGAGAGAAATAAGAAGACATTTGGGAGGGGGCGGCAGGGGGAAGAGGGAGGGGAATTGAGATAAAGGGAAGAGGGAGAGAGAAAAAAATTGCTATCATAAAAAATTACGAAGTTAACGGTGGCCATATTGGGGTCTGGCCTGTATTGTCAATATATGTAAGATACATAGTCCACGAGCAATATAATGACACTGCACCGACTGATACATTTACATGAACTTAAATGGTGACTCGTTAGTGTTCGAAGCATTCTTTCGTCCAATCGAAAATACAAAACTAGTCAAGTCATTACTACATTATATTTAGCACGAAATCAGAATGCGGTGCATCCTTACAACATTGAAGGGGAATTAAATTACCCATCTCACGAATGTTAAAACTTCACAGTAAGTTACATGTCCCGGTATCCCATAAACTTGTCCAGGAGGAACTTTGGCAGTCAGTATTTAGATCAGTTTATGACATCAATTATAACTTCACTAAACCAGAATTGACCCTCAGCTGGTACCATACGTCTGTGAGACGGCTGCCAAACTTTCCTACCGATAGGACCGTACCGAGGTTATCCTTAAATGGGATAGAAAAGGACTAGGAGTGGGAAGGAACCGTGGCCGTAATTTAAGGTACAGTCCCAGCATTTGCCTGGAGTGAAAATGGGAAACCACGGAACACTATGTTCAGGGTTGCCGACAATGGGGTTCGAACCCACTATCTTCTGAATGCAACCTGATAACTACGTGACGAAAACCGCGCAACCACTCGTTCGGTTTAGAAAGTTTCAAAGTCATGTTTTTAGATTGAATTTCTTAACAAACGACACAAAATTTAACCATGAAAATCCTAATTATTATGCAGAATTAAAATCTAAAATTATTGTGAAAATGATTGATTTCCTGATTTCCAACTCCCTTTAAAACTTGTCTTGTATAGCCTACTTCGTTTAGTTCGTAAACTTCGCTCATATCACGTTTCTTCTAAATATTAGGCCTACGGACAGTTTCAGGTTTAGTTTCTTGGCTACCGAGCTCGATAGCTGCAGTCGCTTAAGTGCGGCCAGTGTCCAGTATTCGGGAGATAGTAGGTTCGAACCCCACTGTCGGCAACCCTGAAAATGGTTTTCCGTGGTATCCCACTTCCACAGCAGGCAAATGCTGGGGCTGTACCTTAATTAAGGCCACGGCCGTTTCCTTCCCACTCCTAGCCCTTTCCTGTCCCATCGTCGTCATAAGACCTATCTGTGTCGGTGCGACGTAAAGCAACTAGCAAAAAAAAAGTTTCTTGGCTGAATAGTGCCCCTTCGGTTCAGAGGACCTCGGGTTCTATTTCTGACGGAGTCAGAGATTTTAAGTTTATCCATTCATTCTTCTAGTTTGGGGACTGGACGTTTGTGGTCTTATATATCTTAATCTACACCAGGGCCTCTCAGGGTGCACGCGCCTGGTGCATGCACTGTGCACGGTGCAAAAGACGACTTCGCTTGGTTGCCCAGAGTGCAGACCCCCACTCCTCGATTTGGAGCAATAGCGCTGTCTTTCTCTTTCCCCACGCCTGTCTCGCTCGCTCCTCCTGTCTCCCTCTTTCTCACTTGCTCCGTACCGCTCCAAATCCGAGCCGAGTTGAGCCAAGCTTAGCCGAGTAGCCCAGAGACGAAGCATTGGTCCGAGCCGAGCCGAGTGGAACCGATGCACTGTGCACAGGAACTTTGCGCCGCTGTTTTCAAGCGTGAATTGTGGGCGTTTGAGAAGCCCTGGTCTATACACAACACAACAGAACACACCACGCTCTTAACCACCACAGAAACACGCATTAATGATTACATACATACCTTCACACTGGCCTGGCGTCAGGAAGGTTATCCGCCCGCAAAAGTATGCTCCAAATCCACACTATGTGTCGACTACAAGAAATTGTGGGAGAGGGAAGAAGAAGATCACCAGCAGACTTGTGGCTAACATTCTCTTTACTATCTCACTCTGAGAATACCCTTTCTCTTACAAAAGAGATTTTGCAATACCTATTCGATAAGTTATTTTTGTACCCCACAACTTCAAAAGTTAACCGGTCACAAAATCCGTATTTAAACATAGCTTACAACGAAGCTAATTGCGAAAGTCAGAAATCAGAAAAAGAAATTGCACGCAGAAATTTGAGAATTCATTCGAAACAACTGACAACGAACAGCTCAACAGTTTACAGGTTACTTATTACTCACTCAAGTCGAAAGCTAGAACAGTATAACCATAAAGACAGAGATTCTTCTTCTTCTTCTTCTTCTTTATCTGTTTACCCTCCAGGGTCGGTTTTACCATCGGACTCAGCGAGGGATCCCACGGCAGTGACCTGGAGCTTCAAACTCTGGGTCGGGGGATACAACTGGGGAGGATGATCAGGACCTCGCCCAGGCGGCCTCACCTGCTATGCTGAACAGGGGCCTTGCGGGGGATGGGAAGATTGAAAGGAATAGACAAGGAGGAGGTAAGGAAGCGGCCGTGGCCTTAAGTTAGGTTCGATGATGATGATGATGATGATGATGATGATGATGATGCTTGTTGTTTAAAGGGGCCTAACATCGAGGTCATCGGCCCCTAAAGTTAGGTTCCATCCCGGCATTTGCCTGGAGAAGTGGGAAACAACGTAAAACCACTTTCAGGATGGCTGAGGTGGGAATAGAACCCACCTCAACTCAGTTGACCTCCCGAGGCTGAGTGGACCCCGTTCCAGCCCTCGTACCACTTTTCAAATTTCGTGGCAGAGCCGGGAATCGAAGCCGGGCCTCCGGGGGGGGGGCAGCTAATCACACTAACCACTACACCACAGAGGCAGACACATGGTAATTCACTTCACAAATTCTACATGCATTGGTCGGGATTCGAGTCGCGGCCGCTTTGAGTGAGAAGACGGTGGTAACTGTACTCGGTTATCACGCCCCCTGCAAAAAATTATATGTTGAATATTGTAATTTGGTCACCTCTGTCCACTTCAAGTACCCTATCTACAGTCTGGAAGAAACGATGCACCAAATTAATACAAATAGCCTAATGAAATGAAATAGCGTATGGCTTTTAGTGCCGGGAGTGTCCGAGGACAAGTTCGGCTCGCCAGATGCAGTTCTTTTGATTTGACACCCGTAGGCGACCTGCGCATCTTGATGAGGATGAAATGATGTTGAAGACAACACATACACCCAGCCCCAGTGCCAGTGAAGTTAACCAATGATGGTTAAAATTCCCGACCCTGCCGGGAATCGAACCCGGGACCCCTGTGACAAAAGGCCAGCGCGCTAACCATTTAGCCATGGAGTCGGACAATAAAAATAATATATCTTGGGGAGAGGAACACAACGTTGCAAGTTCCAGATCTTTAGCTTGCGCCGTTCTCGAGGAAAGTCGTGTTTATGGAATTTTCAGAATTGCTATTTGCTTTAAGTCGCACCGACACAGATAGGTTTTATGGCGATGATGGGACAGGAAAGGCCTAGGAATGGGAAGGAAGTGGCCGTGGCCTTAATTAAGGTACAGACCCAGCATTTGCCTGGTGTGAAAATGGAAAACCATAGTCAGGGCTGCCGACAGTGGGGTTCGAATCCACTATCTCCCGGATGCGAGCTCACAGCTGCGCGCCCCTAACCGCACGGCCAACTCACCCGGTTCCAGAATTTCAACACAGCGGCTAGCGGTAGCTCCCGATTAGCCAGCCGGTGTATGTTCGCTAGCGTTTAACCCGGTTGCAGCTGGCTGTTGTACCTTCAAGGTCGAGAGTCCTTTGTCAACAAAAACAATAACAACATGCACATCCTCTTTCCAGAGGAACGGCTAGCACTAATGCATTGACCGAGTTTTGTGACAGTACAGGGCCTAACTTAACAAAAGCAATGAACGTTCGGAAATTAGACAATTCCAGTGACATTGCTGTTTGCCTCTCACCAAGGCATTCCGTGTTTCATTTCCGGCCAATGCATGTGGAATTTACGAAAGGAAATGTCGCATCATATAGGTGGGATTCCACATAAAAATGAAGGTCCTGTGGCTCCTGGTCACAAAAGTAGTCACATAAAACTATTAGCGTAGTTAAACTTTTTAACAGAAAATATGATAACACAACGGCAAAGCGTTTGTGTACGTTGTGGAGAGTGACAGGGGCGACCAGATGGGTCGTCGGCAATGGTGCCACATTGTTACAGCAGGCGTTCGAAATGTCCACAATTCGTGGTAATAACATGTTCGGCATCTTCAGTGAAAATTGTCTTGAACCCGCCTCACTACCTTGTAGTTTTAACCGATGTCCTGAGTAGCTTCCAAGACACGTTGCAGCTCTTGCAGAATTTCCACTTCTCTGCGGTACACATTAGATTTCAGGTGTCCCCAAAACAAGTCATCTAAGGGTTTTAGATAGGGGCTTCTTGCCAGCCAGGATATAACGCCCAAACGCCCAATCTATCGCTGCGGATAGATGGCGTTCAGGTGGCGGTGTACAACGTTGGAAGTGTTCATGGGTACTCCATCTTGTTGGAACTACATGTGCCGTCGGGTACGGAGTGGAACATCCTCTAGTAGTAGTGGTAGAGTGTCATACAGGAACTGTAGCTAAAATACGCCAGTCAATCTATGAGTTACTACCACACGTCCTAAGGTAATGTCTCCCATCATACCTGTCCAAACATCAATGGAAATACGAACCTGCTGATGGGAATGCCTCATAGCATGAGGATTGTTATCCGAGCACACATGCGTGTTGCGAAAAATCAAGATGCCACTCCTCGTAAACGAGGCCTCGTCTGTGAACGCAATATGATTCACGAAGTTTGCGGGTTGACGATGGAGCCATTCACAGAAGACCATGCACGGAGTCCTCTACGATAAGTTATAATATGCGGTCCTCTGCACGAAGATCACGTCTAGATCCATCGACTTCACGCCTGGGCATGACATTTCCAGTGTCAGCTGTTGCATTCTCGGAGCACTAAATGGGTTTTTTAACAGTTAACTTGCATTATTTTTCATCTTAAGGTCCTATAGTTGTTACGGAGTTTTGTTATATTTGGGGTGAAAAATTATGAAATTCCAACGAGAGAGAGAGTACGAATTTTCGGTACACTAAAGGGGTTTTAACAGTTAACTTGTGTTATATTTAATCTTACGGTTCTATAGTGTTTCCAATATTTTTGTTGTATGCTTTAAAATGGTAGGTTCATAGCTGCTATAATCGCACATCGATATGGAACCCTTCTTTGCGGAATTCGCTCAGCGTACATCTCCGCACCTGTAGGAGTGTTCTGTCCTAGTTCACCGTAAATCACAATAATAATGTCCAAATATTCCCTCGATATGAACTGTGCCATGGCTATGCGGTATGTGTTCACTAGCTGTACACACTTGTCATGTCCGAGTTGTAAACATTACGTCACAGGTTGCTCCTCACCTCCCAAACCAGGCTGCCAACCTTCTGTACCGTTCGCTTCATCGTAGCTGCGTTGCCAAAAGTTGATAATATTAATAAAAATGTTGTTTGCTTTACGTCCCACTAACTACTTTTACGGATTTCGGAGACGCCGAGGTGCCGGAATTCAGTCCCACAATTCTTTTACGTGCCAGTAAATCTACCGAAATGAGGCTGACGTATTTGAACACCTTCAAATACCACCGGACTGAGCAGGAATCGAACCTGCCAAGTTGGGGTTAGAAAGCCAGTGCCTCAACCGTCTGATCCATTCAGCCCGGCCAAAATTTCTTTGCTACCATTCAAATCCTATATTTTTATTTTCTTACCGCTAAACGCATCGAGATACAGGACAATTAAACAATAGCATTTGTTTTGACACTTATTCCTAGGTGTTTTGTGTTCGATATCGTTTTGTGTTTCGAGCCATTAAACCTTTACATCACTAATTTCATTGCGATATTTTAACGTAACGGTGTAAGCTACAGACCTGAAACTTGCCGTATTGTGATCCTCTCCCAAATACATATTATATATGTTGAAATGAAATGGCGTATGGCTTTTAGTGCCGGGAGTGTCCGAGGACATGTTCGGCTTGCCAGGTACAGGTCACCCGTAGGCGACCTGCGCGTCGTGATGAGGATGAAATGATTATGAAGACGACACATACACCAAGCATCCGTGCCGGGTAAATTAACCAATCATGGTTAAAATTCCCGAGCCTTCCGGGAATCGAACCCTGGACCCCTGTGACCAAAGGCCAGCACTCTAACCATTTAGCCATGGAACCGAACATTATTTGTGTTAATTTGATGCATCAGTTACCTCCCACCTTGCATAACGGATTTGGTTTGGAAGAAACATAAAAGTAGTTAATCTATAACAGGCTGTAGGCCCTACGGTTACCATCCTTTCATCAGCTTTTGATCGTCAGAGACGGTTAAGTACCAAAATTTTCCCCTGGAGGTAGATTAACGTGTTAGTAAATCTACTGACAAGGATCACCTAACTTTAAACCTTCAAAATTTCAACCGACTGTGCCTGGCTGAGCATGCCACTCAGTCAATACCGTACAGATTACAGTAATTAATTAATTTCGTGTGGCTATTTCTAGCCGGGTGCAGACCTTGTAAGGCAGACCCTCCGATGAGGGTGGGCGGCATCTGCCATGTGTAGGTAACTGCGTGTTAGTGTGGTGGAGGATAGTGTTATGTGTGGTGTGTGAGTTGCAGGGATGTTGGGGCCAGCACAAACACCCAGCCCCCGAGCCACTGGAGTTAACCAATGAAGGTTAAAATCTCCGACCCGGCCGGGAATCGAAACCGGGGCCCTCTGAACAGAAGGCCATTACGCTGACCATTCAG
This sequence comes from Anabrus simplex, assembly GCF_040414725.1. Lineage (NCBI taxonomy): Eukaryota > Metazoa > Arthropoda > Insecta > Orthoptera > Tettigoniidae > Anabrus > Anabrus simplex. The sequence goes on along the minus strand of NC_090266.1, from coordinate 690,950,291 downwards.
CCAACGAGTCGGACATAGATTGCAGGGATACAGAGAGATTCGCATTTAAAAAATTATAGTTGAAGTCACCAGTATGACTTGGAAGAAGAGGAAATTTTACATTATAATAGACCTAATGTCCACCTCCACGCTACTGCCAGACATTTAGTAATAACAGGAGGGATAGTATCTGGTTGAAATGGTACATGCAGCCCACCTCCATTAGGGTGTGCCTGAAAAGAGCTGCACCGCCTTGGAACGAGTACACGAGTTTACTTCAATAATAATAATAATAATAATAATAATAATGTTATTTGTTTTACGTCCCACTAGCTACTTCTACTTTTACGTTTTTCGGAGACGCCGAGATGCCGGAATTTAGTCCCTCGAGAGTTCTTTTACGTGCCAGTAAATCTACTGACATGGGGCTGACGTATTTGAGCACCTTAAAATACCAGCCAGGATCGAACCTGCCAAGTTAGGATCAGAAGGTCATCGTCTCAACCGTCTGAGCCACTCAGTCCGGCGAGTTTACTTTATTATGATAATGTTATTAAAGATAGAATAGCGCATGCGATGCGGAAAACTGAATACCGTAGGCCTACAGTATTAAAGAGGAAACGAACCACTCTGTCCACCTATTATTATTATTATTATTATTATTATTATTATTATTATTATTATTATTACATTTAGACCACCTTAATTTCCTGATAAAGTGGGAATAAATTGAGAATGTTGATCTCTACGATCCTAGGACACATCGTCATCTACCACTACGTAAATGAGCAGTAGTTATTGATGTTCATCTCATTATTTTAACACATTTCTCAAGAGCTTTTTAATGAGCGCCCCAGGCTGTTCGAGCCCTTTAAAGAGATGATTTGTGACATCTCAGTTCATCTGCCTTTCTCAAGTCCAGGTGAAGGTGTCAATGGCTGAACATAGGGCATTCACTTACAATTTTCTTGCTCCGTAGCATGGTAAGTAGTTTCTAGCTGTCACTTAATTTCTTTTAGAGATTAATTAGAAAACAAGAGGCTTCTGAAAACACTCCGTGAAATGAGAAATAAATTTAAAAATTTCAAACACACGATTGTAAAATCATTATCTCCTTATAACGCACCACCATTGATGTTTCTTCATGTAAGGTAACCTACCTATTAGGACCACGAGTAGAAGCCACAGAAAGTCACTTCAGGATTGCGAGACACACTTTTCTTCATCGTTTTGCTCCCGATAATAAATACAGCCCGTTCCAAACCCTCAACGCAATTTACACTTCGTGATCACACTGGAAATCGAATCCAGGCTAACCATGTAGAATGCTACTGTGTTAACAGAAAATATGCAATGTATATAGAGCCTCCACGGCTTAGGCGGCAGCGCGCCGGGCTCTCACTGCTGGGTTCCGTGGTTCAAATCCCGGTGAATCCATGTGACATTTGTGCTGGACAAAGCGCAGGCGGGACAGGTTTTCCTCGGGATACTCCGGTTTTCCCTGTCGTCTTCCATTCCAGCAACACTCTCCAATGTCATTTCATTTCATCTTTCATTCATCAATCATTGACCCAGGGGAATGCTACAGGCTTCGGCAGTCAGCACAATTCCTATCTTCGCCGCTAGATGGGGGCTTCAATCATTCCATTCCTGACCCGGTCAAATGACTGGAAACAGGCTGTGGATTTTCACTCGGGTATTTTTCAGAAACCTTTCTTTGTTTAATTAATCTGGAAAAGAATATAATCCTCATCGTGGAAATACCGTATAATATATAATAATCATGAAGGTTCTTCATGTTCGATGAAGTCGATCTATATTTCTTCTTTTTTTCCTACTAGTGGTTTAACGTCGCACTTGCACGTGAAATGTTTCTGGAGACAAGTATGGGAAAGGGCTAAAATTGGGAAGGTAGCTACCATGGCCTTAATTGCATGCTGTGGAAATGGTGAACTACGGAAATCCGTCTTAGGGGCGATGGGATTCGACTCGCATACAGTATCATAGCTACGCGACCCTAACTGTGCAGCCAACTTGCATGATCTATCTTCCTGATGGATGAATTCTATCTTTCTTGACCAACAACAAGCGTTCACGGCTAAAGATCCAAATCCCGTTAAACAGGGATTCCCTCTACCCGACACGTCGGCCATTGTCAAGCTGGACACGTTCGAGTTGGGCCCACGGTCAAAACATTCCCCTGCAGATTACCGTCGATCCTAGAAGAGTCAAGATCTAGTTGAGCGTCTGTTCATTGGGGTAGGTTTCTCAATTTGTTAATATTCGGCCACTCGTTCTTATTTGAATGTCCTTCAAATATTAACAAGAATCAAAATTACATTTTAATATCAAGTACGGACAGTTATTGAAATTATTGCATCCCCATTTAATGATTACCATAATAACGTATTTCAAATGTATTTTTGGCAAACATGAAATAAGGTTTAAAACAAATTGCGTTCAGGAGATAGTGGGTGTGAACATCACTGCCAGCAGCCCTGAAGATGGTTTTCCGTAGTTTTCCATGTTCACATCAGGCAAATGCTGGGCTATACCTTAATTAAGGCCACAGCCACTTCCTTTCCACTCGTAGCACTTTCCTATCCCATCGTCGCCGTAAGACCTATCTGTGTCGGTGCGACTTAAAGTAGACTGTAAAAAAAAAGTAGTATTTTCTTGCGCGAACAAGCAATATGCCGTGTAAGTTGTGGCGTGTGTAGTTGACAGAGCAATTAAAGTGCGTTATCCAGTATCTCATTATCTGAATTCATAGATAATTAGGGCAAAACATATGAGTGTGGAAAATTAAATCAAAACAGTAGGCTATTCCGACTGCAACAAAATGAATGCAGCCTACGACTTACTGACTGAAATAGGCCTACTGAAAGAAATTGATCCAGAATCGAGTAAAAATATATCTTTTTAATCTTCTGACTTACCTGGCTAAGAAGTCCTACATGCGTCCATCCATACCAATACCAGTCTTTCGTTTCGATCCAGAAAATGTTCTTCTTGGCTTTTTTTTCATGCAAATGACAGCATGACCTATGTACATAAGATCGATCGACATATTTCCACACAATCCTAAGAGCAAAATTGTAAAAAAATATTGAGTGGTGTGTGCCAGATTTCCATCTCGACTTGCGACTTAGGTTTGCACATGCAAGTCGTCAAGCAAAACGTAGCATGTGTGGCGGCGTCCTTTGCACAAAAAGTTATTAAACGGTAAGACAAAAATGATCTACTAGTCTACGAATGGCCATAGCATGGGACTAGGTATACAGACTTTGACTCTGATCTTTCCGTACAGGTTACTAGTAGCTTTCACCACCAACAAGAAGACGACGGGATAGGAAATGGCTAGGACTGGGAAGGAAGTGGCCTTAGCCTTAATGTACGTACATCCCCAGCATTTGGAAAAAGAGGAAACCACACTAAACCATCTTCAGGCTTATTGATATTGGGGCCCATCTCCTGAATGCGAGCTGACAGCTTTTTTTTTATTTTACAAGTTGCTTTACGTCGCATCGACACAGACAGGTCTTATGGCGACGATGGGACAGGAAAAGGCTAGGAGTGGGAAGGAAGGAAAACAATCTTCAGGGCTGGCGACAGTGGGGTTCGAATACACTGTCTCCCGAATACTGGATACTGGCCGCAAAGCGACTGCAGCTATCGAGCCTGGTAGCTAACAGCTACACGGCATGATCCGCGCAGTCAACACGCTCAGTATGCTCAGTTTTTGTGCTAGGAAAATCATATAAGATGGCGAACCTCATTCTCAGATACATTGTCCTTCGTCTCTTGCAACTGGTGACGTCATTTTCAACGGCTTCTAGGTGATATGACAGAATACACGAGACCTTGACCCGTCATGCCCTATACAAGTTCAATGGAGTAGATATCCGGGACCTGGCAGAGAGAGTTGGCTACGCGGTTTGGGTCACGTAGCTCCGATCTTACATTTGGAAGATCGTGGGTTTGAGCCCCACTCTCAGCATCCCTGAAGACGGTATTCCGATGTTTCCCATTTCCACACCAGGCAAATGCTGGGACTGTACCTTAATCTAGGCCGCGGTCGCTTCCTTCCTTGCCCTGTGTCGGTGCGACGTGAAACCAACAGCAAAAAAGACCACTAGAAAATAACAAAAATATCCGGTAGCAGTAGAGGTCAGAGAGACTGTCGAGCATTTTGGAGAACGTGTTGAGTATCATGTAGACGGGTATCATTTTACTGGAACAGACCAATAGGTGCGGAAAAGTGGGTTGTACAATACTTTGAACGATTCTGGCGCAGGTGAGCACACACCCCAGGTCTACGTCGTACACACTGTGACATGAAGAGGGACCTATTCTCATCACTAACTTTAAATACTCCAAAGCACCGTTCATATTCCACGTGAAATTCTTGTCACACCGCTCGAGACATACAATAGTCTGAAAAACTACAATAATTGCGTAGGCCTATGGCCTCCGGAGAGGCCTAGTGCAGGTCTTTTTCTTGCAGACTGCCTATGGGCAACCTGCATGTTTGTGAGGACATGGCGCTACCTATGATGATATCTAATACTTAGGACAACACACACACAGCACCAAGCCGGAAAAATTAATCAATTAAGGGTAAAATCCCCGACTCGGCCGGGAACCGAACACGGGCCCCCTTGAACCAAGGGCCAGCACGCTAACCATTTAGCTATGAAGCCGAACTATAAAATTTTGTGTGAAAGGTGATCTTGTCATACACGTGCGTACCCCTCCCGTGTGATAACGATTCCCAACGATCCGTATTGACACAGCCTACAGTACAAAACTGACTGTGAAGCGAGTCCCCTTCTTCTTCTTCTTCTTCTTCTTCTTCTTAATCTGTTTACCCTCCAGGGTCGGTTTTTCCCTCGGACTCAGCGAGGGATCCCATCTCTACCGCCTCAAGGGCAGTGTCCTGGAGCTTCAGACACTTGGTCGGGGGATACAACTGGGGAGTATGACCAGTACCTCGCCCAGGCGGCCTCACCTGCTATGGTGAACAGGGGCCTTGTAGGGGGATGGGAAGATTGGAAGGGATATGCAAGGATGAGGGAAGGAAGCGGCCGTGGCCTTAAGTTAGGTACCATCCCGGCATTCGCCTGGAGGTGAAGTGGGAAACCACGAAAAACCACTTCGAGGATGGCTGAGGTGGGAATCGAACCCACCTCTACTCAGTTGACCTCCCGAGGCTGAATGGACCCCGTTCCAGCCCTCGTACCACTTTTCAAATTTCGTGGCAGAGCCGGGAATCGAACCCGGACCTCCGGGAGTGGCAGCTAATCACACTAACCACTACACCACAGAGGCGGACGCGAGTCCCTCTTCAGGACTTAAAATGCATTGATCTTGTCAAGCATTGGTCGACAAATGTAGCAGCTTTCAAGTGACCACTATATTCCCATATTTATAGATACACACATAATTACATACTGAGCTATTTGACTACGGGTCGTACCAGTGGCGTACATTGAGGGCTATTAAGGCTATCGGTGAAGCCCTGTCTTCAAATGAGAACGACGGAAATCTAAAGCACATTATAGTGTATGCATCTGACACATTGTTCCATTTACAAAACTTGAAAGCAGTGAGAAAAAACGTCGCACGTATTTCTGGGTGCAAGGCATCGGAGACTGATATTATTGCACTCCAGGGTCTGCGTCCCTCTCCCCTCGCCCCACCTCACGCGGCATGCTATTGAATGTCCGATAGGTACGGGGACCGGTGGGATAGGAGTGCTAGGCTTCGCTCCGTCAGATCGCCACTTCTAACGAACAACCATGCGTTACTCATGGTATATGTAGTCTACTTCCTCACCTCATACTTTTGACTTAATTATATAGATAACTGAATGCTGGCATTTCTCTCCCGTTTATTTCTACATCCTTGTAGAAAGACACTGCAGGGCTGCTGTTATAGGAGTAACTAGCTGATGTACCCGTGCATCGCTACGGGATTCTCAGAAAGGCTGACTTGTTGGTTTTCCTAACTGAATTCAACAAAAATGTCAGTAGGAATGTAGCGATTGAAAGCAATGTTATCATATAAAATAAAACCAAACCAAACCCCATGGCACTACAGCCCTTGAAGGGCCTTGGCCTACCAAGCGACCGCTGCTCAGCGCGAAGGCCTGCAGATTACGAGGGGCCGTGTGGTCAGCACGACGATTCCTCTCGGCCGTTATTCTTGGCTTTCTAGACCGGGGCCGCCATCTCACCGTCAGATAGCTCCTCAATTCTAATCACGTAGGCTGAGTGGACCTCGAACCAGCCCCAGGTCCAGGTAAAAATCCACGACCTGGCCGGGAATCGAACCCGGGGCCTCCGGGTAAGAGGCAGGCACGCTACCCCTACACCACGGGGCCGGCTATCATATAAAATACTCGATCAAATGAAAAACCGCACACTTTCTCACTTTCAACGAACAGTACTACGGTGCCGATCTAACAGTCCAAATTTCCAGAGCTGGAATAACCAGGTCGCAGACTGCCGTAAACACTCCTCTGTCATTATTCCGTTAAATATGCGCACTACTCATTCCAATCAGTGCCTCAGAGTAGGGATTGAATAGCTCGAATGCTATGATGAGCCAGTGTGTTACGTACCAGTAATATCAGAAAATGTATGAACCCGAGGAATGACATGCTAAAGAAGAAAGTTATCTAACTCCCCAGCTACTTCCCGCCAATATACAGGTAGGCTGTTACTCTCGGTAGGACCAGGCGAGTTGGCCGTGTGGTTAGAGGCGCGCAGCTGTGAGCTTGCCTCCGGGAGATAGTGGATTCAAACCCCACTGCCGCCATCCCTGAAGATGGTATTCCGTGATTTCCCATTTCCACACCAGTCACACCAGACTGTACCTTAATTAAAGCCAAGGCCGCTTCCTTCACACCCCTATTCCTTTCCTATCCCATCGTCGCCATAAGACCTACCTGTGTCGGTGCGACGTAAAGCAAATTAAGAAAACCTTGGTGCGCTGCAGTAATCCTATCTATCGGGGATGAGTGGAAACAGAAGACAAAAAGCACATCACAACAAACAATGGTCAATGTAATGTTATTGTTGATAAAGTTTATGAGCTTTCTATATTGCAGGCCTTCACATTAGTTTTCTTTCGACTCTGTGATATTAGGGCGTCTTACAAAATTATTTATAACGTAGACTGTAGTTCCTTATTCTCAGACTTAACATACCTATTTTCACTAAATTCTGTTTTCCCATTTTCTCGTGACTCGGCGCTGATATGGACTTAGTAACAAAAATCCAAATTCATGAATATCTCTGTGATTATATGCGGTACGGTAACAATGTATAAGACATAAGTGATCGGAAATTTAATAACTTCTTACATAACTACTACTAACTTACAACATAACTAAAGTTATGTAAGTTATGTAGTATTTATCGATACGACCACTAATAACATAAACAACTTATTTGAGAATTACATTTCAGGCCTTCGCCTAAACTACCATTTCACTCACCGTCAATAAAATAATTTATAGCCTAGATTGTAGTGGTTCATCACCCGACTTTACATACCGATTTTCATTAAATTCTCTTCAGCCGTTTTCTCGTGACGCGTGTACGTACATAGGCCCTACATACATACAGACAGACAGAAATTACGGTAAAGTAAAAAATGCATTTCCTTGTTACTGTGTACATGACCCGATACAGAAATACCATTCTTTAAAATTCTGAGCAATGAACAGACAAAACTCTTATTTTATATGTATAGATTACATTTCAGGCCTTCCCCTAAACTACCATTTCACTCAGTGTGAATAAAATTTTTGATGGCCCAGATTATAGTGACTCATTTCCCGTATCGCAGGAAGAGAAAGTTTGGAAGGGAATTGCACAGGGTAGTATAATCGGTCCGTTAATTTTCTTAATATACGTAAATGATTTAGGGAATAATATAACATCAAAAATAAGATTGTATGCAGATGACATAATTGTTTGTAGGGAAATAAATACCATTGAGGATTGTTCAGAATTACAAAGGGACCTTGAGAGTATCCAACAATGGGTTGAAGAGAATAATATGAAGGTTAATGGAGGCAAATCAACTGTTACAACATTTACAAACAGGAGTTTTAAAACTGAATTTGAATATACTTTGAATGGAGTAGTTATCCCAAAAGATGGCAAGTGCAAATACTTAGGTGTAAGATTTGAAAGTAATTTGCACTGGAAAGGTCATGTGGATGACATTGTTGGGAAAGCATACAGATCATTACATGTCATAATGAGGCTACTTAAAGGATGCAACAAAGAATTAAAAGAGAAAAGTTACTTAAGTATGGTTCGTCCGTTATTGGAATATGCAAACAGAGTTTGGGATCCTCACCAAGAATACCTAATAAAAGAAATAGATAGTGTGCAGAGGAAAGCAGCAAGATTTGTAACAGGGGATTTCAGGAGAAAGAGTAGTGTGTCAGAAATGTTAAAGAAACTAGGGTGGGAAACTTTAAGTAAGAGAAGGTAGAAAACTAGACTTATAGGATTATATAGAGCCTATACAGGAGAAGCAGCATGGGGAGATATCCGTGAGAGGCTTCAGTTGGAAAATAATTATATCGGCAGAACTGACCACAAATATAAAATTAGAAGGAATTTTAGCAGAAGCGATTGGGGTAAATTTTCATTCATTGGGAAGGGTGTGAAGGAGTGGAACAGTTTACCAGGGGTAGTGTTTGATCCTTTTCCAAAATCTGTACAGATATTCAAGAATAGGATAAACAGCAACAGAGAAAATAAATGAAATGTTAGAGGGCATTCGACCAGTGCAGGTTAATGTAAATAAAAAATGTGTGTGCATAAATTAATTCCATCCCCTAGTCTAAGGAGTTTGGACAGCCAAAGTAGGGGACGGCCTGTAGGGATGAAGTACAGTGGGGACTTCGAGGGCCCTGGGACCGCTACGGTAGCTGTGAAGGCCCTTCAGGAACTCTGAAAAGTGGTGGCAAAAGGGGCTCTGGTTAAGACGCAGCAGGTCGTTATGCTACTTAGGTTCCTGAATGGGTAAAGAAAAGAAAAAGTAAATAAATGCAATGTAAATGTTAATCTTATACCAGTTGTACAGTATCATTTGAAGTAATTCCAAATACAAATAGAATTTTGTAAACAATATAAATTTATTAAGGATGAGCTGTGTGTTTAATAGAAAAAAATTGTTAGCGTAAATTATATAATATTGTATTAATAATAATAAGGTTATATGTTTTACGTCCCACTAACTACTTTTTAAGGTCTTCGGAGACGCCGAGGTGCCAGAATTTAGTCCCGCAGGAGTTCTTTTACGTGCCAGTTAATCTACCGACACGGGGCTGTCGTATTTAAGCACCTTCAAATACCACCGGACTGAGCCAGGATCGAACCTGCCAAGTTGGGGTTAGAAGGCCAGCGCCTTAACCGTCTGTGCCACTCAGCCCGGCTAATATTGTATTATAGGAAAATTTTCTTCTGTTGTTAATTTAATATTTCGTGCTTGACAATAATGTATTTTAGTGTAGTCTACCATTTGCGACCGAGCTAGACACCTCATTTGCAAATAAAGAGTTTTTGATTTTGATTTTTGATTTGACTTTGCAAACCAATTTTCGTGAAGATACGGCCACTAATAGGCCTATAATAAATATTTGAGAATTAAATTTTAGGCCTTCGCCTATACTACTACTTTTCTCAGCGTGAATACAATTATGTATAGCCTATATTGTAGCGACTTATTTCCCATCTTTGTCTACCGATTTCCATTAAGATACGACCACTAATAATATAATTGAAAATTAAATTTTAGGCCTTCCCCTAAACTGCCATTTCACTCAGCGTGAATACAATTATTTATGGCCTAGATTATATCGACTTATTACCCCGACTTTGCATACCGATTTTCATTAAGACACACTAGTAACATAAATATTTGAGAATTACATTTCAGGTCTTCCCCTAAAATACCATTTCACTCAGCGTGAATAAAATAATTTATAGCCTAGATTGTAGTGGTTCATCACCCGACTTTACATTCCGATTTTCATTAAATTCTCTTCAGCCGTTTTCTCGTGATGCGTGTACATACATGCATACATACAGACAGACAGAAATTACGGAAAAGTAAAAAATGCATTTCCTTGTTACTGTGGACATGACCGATACAGAAATACCATTCTTTTCAAATTCTGAGCAGTGTACAGACAAAGCTCTTACTTTATATAAGTGATATAGATATAGTTTTATTTTTATATGTAGATCTGCCAAAATGGAATTACAATCTTTCAGATTTAGTGTTCTCTTTTGTTGATTGGAATCGAACGCGTGATCATGGGTCGGACACCACCACTGATCTCTCGAGGAAGCTAATAAACCAGTGAACGATGGGTACGACCGCTGGTAATGCTGTAAAATTCAACATTTGAATTTAATAATAATAATAATAATAATAATAATAATAATAATAATCATAATAATAATAGCCTAATAATAATAATAATAATAATAATAATAATAATAATAATAATAATGGCAACAGTAATAATGGTGCATGGTATCTGTATAGGCTTGGTGATGACGTAATAAAGATTAAATGAATGACGATGACGTCATAAATACCCAGTCCCCAAGCCAGGGGAATTAAGAGTACGAAACTGAGAACTGAACCGCGGCCATCACACCAAAGGAAACATTCTATCCATTCAGCCACAAAGCCGGACTTTAATTTGCTAAACCTTAGGCTACCAACTCCACTGATCAGGTGTTGATTGTTGACAGTAGCAGAGGCCAGGGCGGTAGCTTGTGAAACAGCCTTCACAACTCAGCAGGGTATTCCGCTGGCTATTGGCTGCAGCTCAAAACGCTTAAGGCTTTACGTTCACTAAACAAACTATCGAAAAGGGCTACCCTAAGTCTAGTGGTAGCCCACGTCTTGATCCCAGCATACGCCACTGGGTCGTACAGTCATAAGGTTGCATTTAGAATATAATGGATTCGAATTCCACCGTCAGCAGCCCTGAACATTGTTGTCGGCGGTTTCCTGTTTTCACACCAAGCAAGTACCGGAACTGCAGTCCCTACTTTCCCTTTCTCTTCTCAGCGTTACCGAAAACTTACAGTGTCAGTGAGACGTTAAAGCACTAGCAAATATATGTATGTAATTACATAAACTTATTGTAATAGGGTACGTTACATAGAGTTCTGACGGAAAAATAAATGAAATGGCGTATGGCTTTTAGTACCGGGAGTGTCCCAGGACACGTTCAGCTCGCCAAATGCAGGTCTTTTGATTTGACACCCGTAGGCGACCGGCGCGTCGTGATGAGGATGGAATGATGAAGACGACACATACACCCAGCCCCCGTGTCAACGAAATTAACCAATTATGGATAAAATTCCCGACCCTGCCGGGAATCGAACCCGGGACCCCTGTGACCAAAGGCGAGCACGCTAACCATTTAGCCATGGAGCCGGACAGTTCTGACGATAACTTAGAGGCTAAAGGAAAGTCTCTCATTATTCGTGTGTAGGCCTACTCATGAATGAGTTGAACCTGTGTTGCTCTAACGTCTGTTGATATCAATATCATAGCCACGAGACATCCAGTTTTACGAGAAATACAAACCACTTTTCATTTCAAAAATCCCACTGGCATTGGTCGGGATTCGAACTGCTGTCGCCTTCGTGAGAAGCCAGTGACAAAGACACGATGCTATCACACCCCGGAAGTCAGTTTAATAATCAAATCTTCTATATCAGATAGCAGTCATCAAATTGGACTGATACTGACCAGTCGTTAACTGAATCAAAACTTCTCACTCATTTACCCTAGCGATGTGCCATCTCTCTCACTCTATCTCTCTCCCTCTCTCTCACCGACTCCCTGACTCCACTCTTCCAGGGATGTCACACACAGACTTGTATATGCGTAAAACTTTCCAATCAAGATGCCCTACCCGGCCGATGTACAGTACTGCTATATAGCCTAGCCTACATGTCACTCTATTTCAAACAATTATAATGTTATTGGCATTACGTCCCACTAACTACTTTTACGGTTTTCGGAGACGCCGAGGTGCAGGAATTTAGTCCCGCATGAGTTCTTTAACGTACCAGTAAATCAATCGACACGAGGCTGACGTATATGAGCACGTTCAGATATCACCGGACTGAGCCAGGATCGAACCTGCCAACTTGGGGTCAGAAGGCAAGCGCCTCATCCGTCTGAGCCACTCACCCCGGCCCACGCTATTTAGAAGTTACAAAGTGCTGGCCTTTGTAACTGCTGACAACATAATTCTTCCGTGGCTCAAACAGCATGCATTTGGCATTTCCGAAGCTGCAGATCCCGTAATGGATGATCATAAAATGTATATTATACAGAACCCAAAACAAAAAATAACGGAAGGCAATCGAATAGGGTATTGTAAAGTCGGGTGATAGGTTAGGAAATGAAGTCTTAAAAGAAGAGCATGAATGGTATTTATTGGGTAGTAGATTAACAGACCGCCTGTGTGGTGTAGTGGTTAGCTGCCACCCCCGGAGGTCCGGGTTCGATTCCCGGCTCTGCCACGAAATTTGAAAAGTGGTACGAGGGCTGGAACGGGGTCCACTCAACCTCGTAGAGTAGAGGTGGGTTCGATTCCCACCTCTGCCATCCTGGAAGTGGTTTTCCGTGGTTTTCCACTTCTCCTCCAGGCAAATGCTGGGATGGTACCTAACTTAAGGCCACGGCCGCTTCCTGCCCTCTTCTTTGCTTGTCCCATCCAATCTTCCCATCCCTCTACAAGGCCCCTGTTCAACATAGCAGGTGAGGCCGCCTGGGTGAGGTATTGGGCATCCTCCCCAGTTGTATCCCGCGACCGAGAGTCTGAAGCTCCAGGACACTGCCCTTGAGGCGGTAGAGTTGGGATCCCTCGCTGAGTTCGAGGGAAAAACCGACCCTGGAGGGTAAACAGATTAAGAAGGAGAAGAAGAAGAAGTAAATTAACAAACGACGTCAGAAGTAAGCAGGCATAAAAATGCAGACAACCGGGCGAGTTGGCTGTGCGGTTTCAGACGCGGAGCTGTAAGGGGAGGGTTTCGAACCCCACTGTCGGTAGCGCTAAAGTTGGTTTTCCGTGGTTTCCCATTTTCACACCAGGCAAATGCTGGTTTTGTACCTTAATTAGTGCCACGACCACTTCCTTCCCATTCCTAGGCCTTTCCTATCCCATCGTCGCCATAAGACCTGTCTGTGTCGGTGCGACGTAAAGCAAATAGCAAACAAAGAAAAATGCAGACTAACAAAACCTAGGAAGACGTTTCTTAAGAAGAGAAATATGGTCTTATTAAACATAGGTGGTCTGTTAGAGAGATGTCTTTGAAGATATTTTAATGAACGCGACATTTTACGGAACTGAAACATGGGCAATAAACAGTGCAGAAAAAAAAGAGAATAGAATCTTCTGAAATGTAGTGTTTCAGAATGCTGAATGCGAAATGGGTAGATCGATCAAAAATAATCATTTGTATATAACCTTCGGATGGGCCTGGTGCAGATATTTCGATTTGACGGCCGTGGGTAACCTGCGCTTTTGTGAGGATGGGGCCCTACCTAAGATGAAATCTAATGCTGAAGACGGCATAAACTCCCAATTTTCGAGCCACAGAAAACAAATGAAGGGTTCAAATCTCCGTCTCGGTCGGGGACCGAACCCAGGATTCCTTCGAACAAAGCCCAGCATGCTAACCAGTTGGCCACGGAGCCGCATATTGGATAGCAAATAAAGAGATAACCCACGGCACTTAACGCCCTTGAAAGGGCTTTGGCCTATCCAGCGACCGCTGCTCAGCCCGAAGGCCTGCAGATTACGAGGGGCCGTGTGGTCAGCACGACGCATCCTCTCGGCCGTTATTTTGGGCTTTCGAGACCGGGGCCGCCATCTCACCGTCAAATAGCTCCTCAATTCTAATCACGTAGGCTGAGTGGACCTCGAACCAGCCGTCAGGTCGAGAGAAAAATCCCTGACCTGGACGGGAAATAAAGAGATACTGAATCAAAATGATAGGCTAAGGGGAGAACGATTGGGCTAAATTTGTGCATAAGAAGAGAAAGATTAACAGGGCACATACTGAGACGCCCAGAACTTATTCAGTTAGTTTTGAGTGAAATGTAGGGAGTAAGAACAGTAAGCGTAGACCAAGGGATGAATGTGACAAACAGAATATAGTAGTTAGGTATAAATGAAAGTATTGGCATTGAATAAGGTGGTATGGAGAGCTGCATCAAACAAAATTCCTTTGGACTAATGACCCAAACAAAAATACAACAGTATATTCGGGATTTGGTATGGAGACCACATCCTTGGGCGGGTGGGGGTGGGGGGACTAACCGTCCCTTTACCACAACAGCTAGACATCCACTAGAGGCAGAATGTTTGGTCCCAGAAGTCAACCACAATTCCCATCATTATTATCAGTAAATAATGTAATCTCCCCTCGACCATACACTTCATTTAAACCTGCTAACAATAATGAAATACGGTATTTTGAACACAATGTTTAAAAATTCGTGCATTTGACTGAAGACTCGTCATATATAACATTAAACGAAAATAGAAATGGAAACCCCTGCCTGGCGTGAAAATGGAATTTGACTTAAAATCACCTTCGGAGCTTCTGAGGTTGAGATTCGAATCCATCATCTCCTAAATACAAGCTTATATATACACGACCCGTGCCGTTCAGACAACTCACTCAATAATATTATTTTCTTCAATGATATCTTGCCACTTTATGTGAAGACGGTGGAGCATCCCGGATCGTTTTGAGATTTCTTCAGAGGCTTCCTGTCGTCACTGTCACCATGCACTGGTCCTATTGATAATCCCAGGATTCCGCCTGAGACTGTTGGAAGCCGAGTCGCTAGACTAAGCATCGGCGTGTTTCAATAATAATAATAATAATAATAATAATAATAATAATAATAATAATAATAATAATAATAATAATAATAATAGAGCTAAGCTCGTGGTACAGCTCTTTTCAGGCACACACCTAATGGAGGTGAGCTGCTTATAGGCCTATATCTTTAACCATATGTCCGGCTCCATGGCTAAATGGTTAGCGTGCTGGCCTTTGATTACAGGGGTCCCGGCTTCGATTCCCGGCATGGTCGGGAGTTTTAACCATCAATGGTTGATTTCGCTAGCTCGGAGAATCGAACCCGGTCCTCTGAGGATACCAGCTGACAGCACTAAATGTTACACTACGGTGGTGGACAGTAATGATAATAATAATAATAATAATAATAATAATAATAATAATAATAATAATAATAATAATAATAATAATAATAATAATAATAATAATAATTCGAAATAACATACGTCACAATATGTAAGTTATACATTTTGGGCATTATGTATAAAGAACAATGAATTCCTTCGCGTGTGCCCTTCGTGCATTACACCTACCACATTACGAACTTCATAGCAGAGAAAATTAATATTACGTTGCAGACTTGAATATACAGTAGGCCTACACAAGCCACTTCAGGCAATATGTTTGACACCCCTGCGGTGGCAATCAACATGTTCTCAACTCTACTTCTTTCCCCGTCATATTTACTCTGAAAACCGAAATTAAGAAAGGCATGGACGTGTCCAAGAAGCAGGGAAAAATATGAGATAGCTAAAAGCGAAATGCAAAACAGGTTGGGGGAAGAAAAAGAACAGAGCAAGAATGTTTGTTGCTGAGGGCGACAAGAAAGGGAGTCCTCGTGCCGTGTTCGCCTGCTTGCTTGCCTGACTGGTATTTTGTATTCTGAATGTGTCAGAGGATACTCTTGCTCTATAAGGATTTCTTTCCATTGGTCGTTTGCTACAAAATTAGCAATAAGCTCTCTCGGGAAATAGGCAGGAACTGCGGGGTGTGGGGCGAGGTGGGGCTTGGCAGGGTGGGAAGGGAAAGCATGAGGGGGAGGGGCAATCACAGGACGTTTGAAGAAAATGGAAAAAAGTAGGGGAGGAAGGGTGATTTGAGACTGAATGGCTTGGAGAAGAAAAGGAATGATAGAAAGTTTGTATCGCGAACAGAAACCCTAAAATTTGCTTTACGATATAAAGAATTCGTTCTAATTAAAATGGGCCGAACCTCGCAAAATCTTCCTAGTTTACAACACTTCTGTGCGAAACATGTTGTAATGAAAGAAAACACAAAGAACGAAAGGGAATTAATTAAAAAAGAGAGACAATTATCTTATATAATTATCAAGCAAAAAGTTCCCGTGAAATAGGTTCACAAAGAAAGGGACGTTGTGGTGAGAGGAAAACATACACTTGCCTCGGCAACGAAAGACAAGACTGCTTATGATCGGTGAAATATATGGGTTCGTATGAGTAGCACCGTACTTCTTCACTGATGCTTGATAACTATTCGTGTGGTTCAGAAAATTTGTAGTTTGATGTGACTGTTAGTAACTCATTCATAGCCGCGGGACCTCCACTTTACTTGGAATCCATATCGCAGGGACATGACTTGTCATTTCAAAATTACCCCGTGCACTGACCGGGATTTGAATCACAGTCACCTTCATGAGAAGCCAGCGACAAAGTCACTCGGCTATCACGTTCCCCCTCTTGTAGTTCATAGTGGAATCAGCGACACGGTCGTGTTAATGCAGTGTCTTACCGACATGCGACATTTCAATAAATACACTGTATTGGGTCTAGGCCAGAGGAGTGCGACAGGCTTCGGCAGCCGACACAATTCTTATCCTCGCCGCTAGATGGGGCTTCATTCATTCCGTTCCTGACCCGATCGAATGACTGTTAACAGGCTGTGGATTTTCATTGGGTCTAGGTTTAGTTATTCATCCCAGAGCTTGATTGCTGTGAATTCCGGAAATGAAATGGCGTATGGCCTTTAGTGCCGGGAATGTCCGAGGACATGTTCGGCTCGCCAGGTACAGATCTTTTGATTTGACCCCCCTGGGCGACCTGCGCGTCGTGATGAGAATGAAATATGATAAAGACGACACATACACCCAGCTCTCATGCCAGCGAAATTAACCAATGATGGTTAAATTGTGAATTCTGGAGTGAGTAAACGTACACAAAAACCTGTACTACTACTACTAAAATATTTTCATTCAACCCCTGGGGGGGGGGGAGGCGGTTCTCTTAGATGGTGACGCAGAAGATTTGTTACGGTGATAGGAGATGGTGAGGGGGTTGGCGGTCGTGGCCGATACTAGTAACTGTCCCGGCATTCGCCTTAGTACAGGAGTATGGAAAACCACGGAAATCCATTCTCAGGACAGCCGACAGTTGGAGCCAGAAGTGAGGTCCAGCCGTGTCCCGAATGTAGAGGTGTAGAGCCACTGTAGAGCCGTGGCCACTCCTCCTATGCTCGGTTGGCCGGTCTGAGTGCAGAGCTTTTGGACCACGGACCAGCCGTGGCCATTTGTGGTCCGAGACCCATCTGCATCCACCGACAAGCCTGCAGCCTGCATGGCCATTGTAGAGCCCTGCAAGGACGCAAACTGTATGGAAGTGCGGAAAAGTTTTGCTAATAATTTCTAAATAATGATGCTTATTGATTTTGCTCAGGCATCACGACAAGTCAGTCTCTCATGCAGTTCATGCAGTTATTTTTGCTTGACATTGGTATGGGACAATGTTCATATATAAAGAGCCTAGACCGGGCGAGTTGGACGTGCGGTTAGGGGCGCGCAGCTGTGAGCTCGCATCCGGGAGATAGTGGGTTCGAACCCCACTGTCGGCAGCCCTGAATATGGTTTCCCATTTTCACACCAGGCAAATGCTGGGGCTGTACCTTAATTTAGGCCACAGCCGCTTCCTTCCCACTCCTACGCCTTTCCCATCCCATCGTCACCATATGACCTATCTGTGTCGGTGTGACGTAAAACAAATTGTAATAATAAAAGAGCCTAGAGTCCATAAAGCCGTAAATCTGACCCAAGATTAACTGGCTCATGCCTGCAATTTGTGAAAGGATGGAACAAAGGTTCCGAAAGAGAACCGCTCAATATTTCGGCAGTTGTCGCAAGAGGAAATCCTTCATAAGCCTGCCACTCTAGGGAACTGGTGCCAGGTATCAGGCCTGCTGTCTAATGTTAACAGATCTATGTCCAGCTCCATGGCTAATGGTTAGCGTGCTGGCCTTTAGTAACAGGGGTCCCGGGTTCGATTCCTGGCAGGGTCGGGAATTTTAACCATCATTGGTTAATTTCTCTGGCACGGGGGCTGGGTGTATGTGCTGTCTTCATCCTCATCATGCCTACGGGAGTCATATCAAAAAAGACCTGCACCTGACGAGCCGAACCCGTCCTGGGATCTCCCGGCACTAAAAGCCGCACGCATTTCATTTCATTTCATTTCAACAGATCTATCCATTTCAATACCCTGGGTGTAATATAGTTAAATATTTGCAATATCCTTGGATAACCATTCGCGGATGCGGATGTGCATGCTGGTGCAGATGAAGGAAGTGCGGATACTGATCGGCTACGAATAATATTGTGTTTGAACCCATAACCTTTAAGTCATAAGGAACCAGAGTCCTAAATTTATTACATGAGGCGCCATTTAATTCCAGCGCATCAAATCATGAGGAGCCCCAGTTGTAGTCTACTTTTATTTCTGACCAGAGGAGACACGTGGAGAATAGATGGGATATTCTCATTCTCACATAACAGAAATTACGTCACCCACACATGTCGAATGTGCAGTGATACAAAGTAATTTGGCGCGGAACTATTTCGGATAATAATAATAATAATGGCGTATGGCCTCCGGAGAGGCCTGGTGCGGGTCTTTTTCTCGTAGACGGCCTATTAGGCGACCTGCATGTCTGTGAAGATGAAGGCCCTACGTAGGATGATTTCTAATACTGAATACGCCACACACACCCAGCCCCAGAGCCAATGGAATTAACCAATTAAGGTTAAAATACCCGACCCGGCCAGGAACCGAACGCCACTACGCTGACCATTCAGCCAACGAGTCGGACAGTATTTCAGATGAAATTCCGTTTCAAGGAGAATTGGCGACGAAACCGCCGTGGTTACGTCAGGAGTGCGTAAGTGAAACAATTTGGTTGTTAGTGGTAAAGACTTTACGCCGCTAAGTGCTCCAAGAAGGAAAATCGCCGAAAACACGCGTCTCTTTGTTTAAACTCTGTTACATCGACCAAAATTTACTGCCTACCAGTGTAGCTTATGAGTTCATTTAAAGACTCAAATTTGTTAAGAGAACCCCATAATGCTTATAATCAGCACCGCTACTAAACTAAACAATTAGCCTATGTGTTATTTTAGAATCATCCCTGATTACATTTTCTCTCAGGTAAAACTGTGTCAGTAAACGTTAGGCGGTAAATGCAAACAGCATGGAGTGGGAGAAAATTTTTTATAGGCATCCCGAGCTCGATAGCTGCAGTCGCTTAAGTGCGGCCAGTATCCAGTTTTCGGGAGATAGTGGGTTCGAACCCCACTGTCGGCAGCCCTGAAGATGGTTTTCCGTGGTTTCCCATTTTCACACCAGGCAAATGCTGGGGCTGTACCTTAATTAAGGCCACGGCCTTTTCCTTCCCGCTCCTAGCCCTTTCCTGTCCCATCGTCGCTATAAGACCTACTGTGTCGGTGCGACGTAAAGCCAATAGCAAAAAGAAATATAGAACAACGCCGCGCCATTTGCGATTGCCAATTGTGTCCAGTGAATTTGAGGCGACTCCACGAGTGTCAGATTAACATTGCAAACTAACGTTTACCGGGCGAGTTGGCCGTGCGGTTAGGGCCGTGCGGCTGTGAGGTTGCATCCGGGAGATAGTGTTTTCGAATCCCACAGCCGGCAGCCCTGAAGACGGTTTTCCATGGTTTCCCAATTCCACACCAGGCAAATGCTGAGGCTGTACCTTAATTGAGGCCACGGCCGCTTCTCTGTCGAACATCCGACCCGCACACGCAATACCTTATAATATAACATCTATATTTAGAACTTTAACTGCGAGATCGCGACATTAGAATGACCGTGTATTGCCTGTCCCTGACTTTACATGATGATTCCACATTTGTAATACCGTCGATTGCCCTTTGAACCTATTTGCACTTGGAGATGATGTTACAGCCACCTTCGGCCAAAGCTATCTTCCCTTTTGGGACTTAGCTTTTCAAACGCTGGTTTTTTTTTTTTTTTTTTTTTTTTTTTTTTTTTTTTTTTTTTTTTTTTTTAGTGGCTTTACGTCGCACCGACACAGATAAGTCTTATGGCGTCGATGGGATAGGAAAGGCCTATGAATTGGAAGGAAGCGGCCGTGGCCTTAATTAAGGTACAGCCCCAGCATTTTGGGAAACCATGGAAAACCATCTTCAGGGCTGCCGCCAGTGGCATTCGAATTCACTATCCCGGATGCAAGCTCACAGCCGCGCGCCCCTAACCGCACGGCCAACTCGCCCGGTCGAAGTGGTTTTCCGTGGTTTCCCACTTCTTCTCCAGGCAAATGCCGGGATGGTACCTAAGTTACGGTCACGGCCGCTTCCTTCCCTCTCCCTTGCCTATCTCTTCCACTCTCCCCATTCCCCTCAATGCACCTGTTCAGCACAGCAGGTGAGGCCACCGGGACGAGGTACTGGTCCTCCTCTCCAGTTGTATCCCCGAGAAAATGTATTACGCTTCAGAACACTCCCCTTGAGGTGGAAGAGATTGGATCCATCGCTGAGTCCGAGGGGAAAACCAACCCTGGGCTGTAAACAGACTAGGAAAGAAAGAAAGAAAGAAAGAAAGAAAGAAAGAAAGAAAAGAAATGAGAACTTGTTAAGTGGATCCCTGTGACTTGGTGGATACTTGTTGAAGGAATGAATGTGATGAGCGAATGGATTTAGTGTATTTACTTCTTGTAGCTCCGAAAAATGTGAAAGTTTTTAATTGGACGTAAAAACCAATAACATTTTTAACTCTACCGCTTAGTCCCATTTCCTGATACCAGGTCGATAATGAGGTGATATGAAATTATACGGCATGATTTTACGGCCGCTTGCCCTTACTGACGCAAACTCAGTTTGCGAGGTTATGAAGATGAAATGAATGATGGTGAATGAAATTGGGTAAGGAGGTAGAAGCAATCGCCTGTGGCCTATGAAAAGGAACTGTCCCGGCATTTTTCTGGAAATGGAAATGGAAAACCAGAGAAAAGCGTTGTCAGGACAGCCAAAGGTCGGGTTCGAACTCACTCGTCTCCCGAAGACGTTAACACGGGCGGCCATTCCGCTCGGTAGTGTAGTTATGTCATTTAAAGTGTACATTAGTTACCACTTTAAAAAATAAGCGTTTATTATTATTATTATTATTATTATTATCTTTAGAATTTCCTTTACGTCGCTCCGACACAGATAGGTCTTGTGGCGGCGGTGGGATAGAAAATAGGAGTGGGAAGAAAGCAATCGTGGCCTCCATTAAGGCAGAGCTCCATTTGCCTGCTGTGAAAATGGGAAACCAGCGGAAAACCATATTCAGGGCTGCCGTCAGTGGGGTTCGAACATACTATCTCCCAAATGCAAGCTGACAGCTACGTGACTTAAACCGCGCAGCTACTCGCTCTATGTTATTATTATTATTATTATTATTATTATTATTATTATTATTATTATTATTATTATTATTATTATTATTATTATTATTATTATTATGATTATTATTATTATTTGGTGTTATATTTTTAACTAGGCCTATATACCTAGATATATATTTTACAGTGAAGTATGTAATACGATGTTGAACACTAACTTCGCGCTAAATAAAGGAATTATATATCCATCTATCCACCCATCGATCTATCTGTTTGAATAGAAAGCTACTCCACTGCCCACTCAAGCAACGAGCCGGATATTGTATAGACAGGTATTATACCAAATGCAGTATACCAATATATATACTGTAAAAAGAAGTAGTAATAATTTGTATTGCCGGGTTGGGTAGCTAGGGTGGTAGAGCGCTGGCCTTCTGAGCTCACGCTGGTGGGTTCGATCACGCCTCAGACCGGTGGTATTTGAAGGTGCTCAAATACGTCAGGCTCCTGAAGCTAGATTCACTGGCACGTTCAATAACTCATGTGGGACAACATTCCAGGACCTCGTTGTCTCCGAAAATAATAAAAATATTTAGTGGGACGTAAAATCAACTTTATTTATTTGTTTATTTTAACCATTTACCCTCCAGCGTTGGTTTCTTCCCCGGACTCAGCGAGGGATCCCCCCTCTACCGCCTCAATGACAGTGTCCTGGAGTGTGAGACATGTGGCCGGGGATACAACCGGAGAGGAGGACCAGTACCTCGTCCAGCTGATCTGCTATGCTGAACAGGGGCTTCGTGGGGGATGAGAAGGACGTGGCCGTGGCCTTAAGTTAGGTACCATCCCGGCATTTGCCTGGAGAAGAAGTGGGAAACCACGGAAAGCAACTTCGAGGATGGCTGAGTTGGGAATCGAACTCCCTCTACTCAGTTGATCTCCCGAGGCTGAGTGGACTCCGTTCCAGTTATCGTACCACTTTTCAAATATTGTGGCAGAGATGGAAATCGAACCCGACCCTTCTGGGGTGCCAGATAATCACACTAACCACTACACTACAGTAGCGGACGCATTATTTCATTAGTAAGTTTTAAAATATTACTTTTATTTTATGTTAGCGCTTTACGACGCCCTAAAATTCACAGAAATTTGGTAACAGTGGGATGGGGAAGTTAGCAGGCGTGGTTTTTAAAGCAGAGCCTCAGCACTTGTCTAGTGTGAAAATGGTAAGCCAAGGAAAACCCTTTTTCAGGACTACTGACGGCACTGTTCGAACCCGCCATCTCCCGATTGTGAGCTCACTGCTGCATTCCCTGTAGAGCAAAGCCACATTTCTCATTGCAACATCTTTCCTTCCTCTCTCCCTTCCATTCCTCTCTCATTCCTGTCCTCCATAATATATTCTACGCCTTTATGAAGATATAACATACCTCGAATAGGGTTCGGCTCCATGGCTAAATGGTTAGCGTGCTGGCCTTTGGCCACAGGGGTCCCGGGTTCGATTCCCGGCAGGGTCGGGAATTTTAACTATCATTGGTTAATTTCTCTGGCACGGGGGCTGGATGTATGTGTTGTCTTCATCAACATTTCATCCTCATCACGACGCACAGATCGCCTACGGGAGTCAAATCAAAAGACCTGCACCTGGCGAGCCGAAACCGTCCTGGGATCTCCCGGCACTAAACGCCATACACTATTTCCATTTCATCTTGAATAGGCTTATAGATAACCAATATTTCATGCTCAGTCAAACAATGGGACTTTCGTGAAAATTCATGTAGTTTATATCCCGCTGAAAGGTCACTCACAATCTTAATATTTGAACAATCAACCTCTGCATTTACTTAGATGTCGTTTACTTCATTCCTCAAGAAATGCATGGGACGACATGAATTGTAAGTTGTCGGGCTCACCAAGAAAACAGAGAATCATATACTTTGTTTCAAGTTTTAGAAAGCATTTGTCACATTCCACCCAGCCAACGCTCTAGAATGTACATTAATAAAGTTAAATGTCAGTTATAATACAAAAGTTTAAATGTCTAAAGAAAATGTCCGCGAAACATCCTCGAGCGTTAAGCAGGTAAATGGCCCCAGTGATAGAAATAAATACGACACTGTCTTCCTCTTGATCAGGGACACGGAAAGCGCCGCATGTACCTTGTGTACTAGACATATGATCCTACAGCTACACACATACATGCATACTGCACCCATATACCTTGACTGACCTGGCATAATTGATAATCCAATATATCTAATATAAGAACTGGGCAGTACAAAGCAATTTCTCTGCTCGTTTCTCAGAACAGAACTTGACAGGTCACACAGGAAGCAAGGTAAACCAGCGAAATTCTTAACCAACTGACGACCGGCCCCAGAGATCTCCGCTGTACTGTGGCCAGCAGTAGTTAACGGTTCCCGGAGATCTCCGTTTTTACTCAAGGGCATCGTTTGTAGCTTGTTGTGCTATCTGTTGGCTATAATTTTAACTATTTTCAATAATGTCATGGAGTAGAGGAATTGTAGATTTCAGTGTCGATGTATTTTTTAATTGTACAGTCTTTTTAGCCATGGAAACTTTGTATATACACGGGTGTTTTACGCACCGAGAATCATTGTACAAAATGGCGCGCCCATGTCAAGGTGCCCTATGTGACAACAAATTATTTCAACATTTGTATACAGACTCACTATCTGATGTGCCACAAGAGTGACAAGCCGCCCTGAGATTTATCGTAGTTTCTCAGCTGATAGTAGGTGACTGCCGACAGTAGGTGACGGGCTACGAGAATTCTCACTTTTCTGCACCTTGTATTTCCTTGGTTAGTGATGAAATTGTGAGAGAAATTATGAGTTCCAAACGATGTAGTCATGGAATATAAATTATGGTTGCAACCAGTGCAGATTTCAACATGGCGCGGCGTATTCATTTGCCGACGGCTACCGATAATTGTCACATTTACATTCCTTACATAAGTCAGCCAATAAGGTCTCTTTGGCACACGAAAAACCCTCAATGTTTATCGAGACTATAACAAGTGGTCTTAAAAAAGACCCTTTAGGAGGATTACTACTTCTGTGTTGACCGGTAGTGGAAGAATCCGCCGCTGCTAATTTGCGACGTTGCCCAGGGTGCGCCCGATTGTACTGATTTTTCATAGCGTAATTTATACAATCTTCGGGGAGGCTACTTCCGTCGGAGTACACGGGAGCAACTGGAACGAACCCCAGGAAGTGAGAACCATAATCTCCAAGAACCCTTCACCTTGAATGAACTAGAGTCTGTCATCTCCACCTTGAAATTAAATAAGGCTGCTGGCATCGATGATATCAGAGTAGAACAGATCAAGAAATTCGGCAGGACTACTCTGCAATGGCTGCTTACAATGATTAATGAGTGTGTATATAAGCTTTATATTCCCAAGCTCTGGAGGAAAGCTCGAGTGGTTGCACTACTTAAGCCTGGTAAGGAGCCAAACGATCCTAAAAACTTTCGCCCAGTATCATTGTTATGTCATTGTTTCAAGATCTTCGAGCGCCTTATCCTTAACCGAATTAGTGGCATCCTCGAAGGAAAGTTCATTCCTCAACAAGCTGGTTTTCGACCTGGAAAGTCATGCTGCAGTCAAATCCTGAACCTTACTCAACACATCGAGGATGGTTTCGAACAGCGTAAGGTAACTGGAGTTGCCTTTGTTGACTTAACAGCTGCCTATGACACCATCAACCACAGGAAGTTAATGAGGAAAATTTACCAGCTCACTAATGATTATCAACTAGCATCTCTTATTGGCGTTCTCCTGCAGAATAGAAGATTCCAAGTCTCTCTCCATGGTAAAAAGAGCAGATGGCGCGTACAAAAGAACGGTTTACCTCAAGGTAGTGTGCTAGCCCCTGTACTCTTTAACATTTACACTAACGATCAGCCCATAATGGAACATACCAGGCTTTTCATCTATGCCGACGATACTGCAGTGACTGCCCAAGGAAAGACATTTGAAGAGGTGGAGGAAATGTTGACTTCTGCACTAGATACTCTTGGCTCTTACTATGAAGGCAATCATCTAAAGCCAAATCCCAACAAGACTCAGGTGTGCGCATTTCACTTAAGGAATAGAGAAGCTCGGCAGGAACTGGACATTATATGGCAAGGCAAACGACTAGAACATTGTCCAACACCTGTGTATCTAGGTGTTACTCTTGACAGAACACTGTCCTTCAAGAAACATTGCCACAACACCAGGCTGAAAGTTAGTTCACGGAACAATCTTTTGAGAAAGCTCACAGCCACCACCTGGGGAGCAAGCCCTCACGTCCTGAGAACCTCTGCTCTTGCTTTGTGTGTGTCCGCTGCAGAGTACGCTTCACCTGTGTGGAGTGCATCCACTCACACCAAGGAGGTTGACATTGCAATCAACGAGACTGTACGTATCTTGTCGGGATGTCTGAAGCCAACCCCAGTTGACAAACTCTACCCGATTGTTGGAATAGCTCCCCCCGCTATCAGAAGGGCTGTTGCTGCTGATGCAGAGAGGACAAAGCAGACTAATGATTCTCGCCACCCACTGCATGATCACCAGGCTGTAGTCTGTCGACTGAAGTCGAGAAAGAGCTCCATCACCAGGACTCAACCACTGGTAGGAACACCTGAGTCTAACCGCATCACCAGGTGGAAGAGCATACTGCCGCCTGATACTCCTGCAAAGGAAGAGCTAGCTCCAGGAAATGACCTGCCTTACCCTATTTGGAGATCACTTAATCGTCTTAGGGTGGGCGTACCTCTCTGCAAGACCAACATGCAAAAATGGGCCATACTTCCAGCTGATGGAGACGCATCCTGCGAGTGTGGTGTAACACAAGATCCGAACCACCTGCTCATCTGTCCCCTACTAGAACATCCCTGCACTACACAGGACCTGATCGAGGCGAACAACAAGGCCATCGGAGTCGCTACATTTTGGAAATGCTGACCGGACACGGAATGATGATGACCGATAATTGTGATTAATTATGTACAGAGCGATTATAATAGGTGCCGAGTGACAGTGAATTAGATATCTCTAATGATTAATGGCTAACACTAAACGGCGAGTGGCCGTAAAGAGAAATCCTTGCATACTTGAAAACAATGAGTATACGAATGGCACAAATACGGCATTCATACTACACTGCGCTTAGAAAGACTATTAGATGGAGCCACAAACGGTATTACTTTGAAAAGCATTACAACATACAGACTACGAAATAACCTAGTGAGTACATGTTCTAAGTTTGAGGTCGATATTTTGAATACATTTCGAGTTACAGTAGTCTGAGTGCAGCAGCGCAATTTCTTTCTTGGAGGCTTCAACTATATGGTCTACATGGGGTAGCAGCCTCCGTTCGGGGCCCGTCGTCAGTGTGTAAAAAAAGAACACGTTCTATTTTGACCATAAAATAATTATGTTGCAAAGTGCGTGCTCACCGGAAACAACAAACCTACGTGGGAAGCTTTCTCCTGCCGCATCCACTGGCATCGGTAGGTTTCCAGTAACTTTGAAAAGCCGCCAAACAGAAGGAGATAGAATATGAAAAAGAAAACGATAGCGTCAACCCAACCTCCCTCAAGTGAGAATGGTTTCATCTGGACAAATATGGCACAGCCTATCAGAATATTCCATTTTTAAGCATCACAAACCCCGCCAAGAAATATTTAGTTCAGCCCAGATATTTATAGATACTTACACGCAAAGTAGAGTGCTACGAACAGTACCAATAATTTAGCTCTTCATTTTGGTGAACTTTATTTAAGTAATTGTGACCTAGATTGATAAAAAGGTAATCTGCACGTAGAATAAATTAACTGTTGGGACTATAAACAGGTGGTGGGCAAAGTACCACCCGGGACAGTGCTGGCGCCTATACAATTAGTTCCCACCAAGGTGAGCGATTATTAATTAAGTGTGTGATCGGATATGAGTTTCAGGCATGATTACATTATTGCACACATTTCATAAACTCAGAACACCAGGAAAGACAATGCTAAGATTTATATTATAGAAGCGGGCAGCTCTCCATAGCCCCCACCCAGCCCGCATTGGGGAAGTTCACCCCAGACTTTAAAAGTGGACCCAAAAACAATGCCGCACACACTCAACTCAGTTACTTCGGTACGTGCAGTTCGTTCAGTCCGATCAAACGCGCGAAGGTCTATTTTATCTCCACATGCCTTTGTTAATGTGACGCGGTATGGACAGGTGCAGGAATACAAATCAACACAGCAAGAGTAAGAGGACACTTGTAAACTATTATTCTCGCGTCATTAGCGAAGTGTAGGCAAGAATTAATTAGACTCAGTAATTAATAAAATGTACACAAAACTGAACTAATCCTAACTTAGTAATTCATGTGCAAATATTGAGAAGCGATCGAGTAGTAACCAGCTCACTTAGACCGGCCATAACTAGCAAGGCTTCAACTGTACTCCTGGAAAAATATTTGTACACGAGGAATTATGTTACAATAAGAAACTCGTCGGTATCTCCAGTATCCTGAATGCAGGTTGAGCAGACCATGTTAATCTCGCCAAACATACACCGTTAGTTTTTCAATTGATTTTCGGTCCGATCGACCATTTAGCCAGCTACAGTTTTCTGTTTCTTATTGATTATGAATTGACCTACTGAATTTTGTATGTTTCTTATTAATTATGAATTGAATCGGTGAAATGAACTTAAACATTTAAGACGAACACAAACACCCAGCCTCCGAGCAGGAGAATTTAGCGAACTTAGTTAAAATCCCCGACCCGGCCGGGAATTGAACCCGGGGCCCCTTAGACCGAAAGGTGCCGCTAGTTAGAAGATGAGGGACTTGACCAGATTTCATGGGCCGTGCACTATATTAGATTTGTTGACGCCAGTTACATTATTGGTAAACAATCCAGCCACAGAGAGGATCTTTAGAGTGCACCTCTCCCAGGCGAAACCTGTGTAATTGCAGTACCTTTTCTGCCAATAAATTTAGCAGGAGTTTTGAAGGTTATATATTTTTTTAATTTAAGGCCTTCTGCCCTATGATGTTATTTTTATGTATGACCTGTTATGTAGTATCTTCCCCTCTGGTTTTCCTGCTGTCAAATTACCAAGCCCCGTCTCCTGCATTCACGCACTATTGGCACACAAGTACCTTCCACGCCGCCCGCCCCTCTGCATCACCAATAAAGCTCGTACTCTCCTATCTCAACCAACAACACTTCCCTGTTGCCTAGATCTTACTGTTTCAGTGCCCCCTCAGCCATCAGCCGCCGTGCAGCAACATCCGGCGAGATAAACTAGAACGGGGTATGGGCCCACTTCGCTCCAGTGACGACACCTTGTGAATGGCGCGCCGGGGTCCATCTTCCCGGCAAAGGCTGAAGTGCCGTAACCCTACCGCCAACACTTCTGGGGACTGCACATATACTTCTAATCTGCGGCGACCATCACCACGACTACCCCTCTCATAGTAGCGGGAGAGGTGTATCTGAGGATACTTGAGGGGTCCGGGTGACCTCAGCTGGGTATCGGGAGCGGCGGCAGGTCTTGTCGTCAAATCTATCAACATGAATTTAATATTCTACAACAACAAGGACACTCTAAAGCTGAAGTTAAACAAGTTTCTATCTATCAACTTTTAAAAAACTTAGATTATTTTCCCTTCAACTGAAAATGTTTTCTCAAAATTCTTCTGTGTCACCCCAAGGAAGGACATTTGGGTGGGGAGATCTGTACCGGGAGGTACACCTCAATGCCGCGCATTCAAAATTGCGCCTAAAGGAACTCCTCTATCGAACTAAAGTGGAAACTACTACTACAGGAACTTAGAACTTTAATCAGAAGATGTCACCACCGAAATGTTATGTAATTTTGTTATTGTGCAGTTTCCTAAAATGAGTGAATTTCTCCTTGTTTTATTTGCCATTCATCAAGAAGTTTGGAAATTTTTCTACAGATGACACCACTAAAAAATGCATGATCATGCCCTCTGGTGCAAAGTAAAGGAACTTATAATTTAAAGAAGTTTTGTATTTCTAGGTTTTTGTAACTGATTGATGTTCATTTATTTTTGGGTTGGCAATATTTCCTTTCTCTTTCCGCCAGCTTTGAAACTGGCCAATCAAAAATTTCTGTAATTAATTTTCAACCTATCACAGGCTTCTTGTTCGATTTTGAGCGTTACCATTCAACTCAACCAATAAAATTGAGAGGGTGTGGCTAGTTTAGTCTTGAATGATCTCGAACCTTCCCTGAGGGTTTATAAACTGCCGCTTTTCACGTTTCTTGGCCAATTGATCGTCGTATATCTGAGTGTGTGTGCTTAAGCAGGAGGCGGGCGGCCTCTTCCGTCAGCAGCTGAACATCTATAAGGTAATGGCCACATAAACTACATCTTTCTTGTTGTAGCTACCTCCGCAGATTACTCCAAGGGGAAGGTCCAAATCTTTAACCATGTAACCTAAGTTTTTTAAATGTAACTTTCTTCCGGCTAATGTAAAAACTTCATAAAGCTTAACCTTAAATCGGGGATAGGGAGTGAATTACCCTCTCGAGCTCCCCTTCATCTTGGTTTAAGGTGACTACGTTTTGTAACCTTTTTTTCTTCGGTAAGGTGATAGAGTAATTTCTATACGAGTCACCTCAGTAGTTTAGGAATAGCCCCTGTTTGATCGGCCTAGAGGCGTTTAGGTTTTTAAGTGTTCATTATCTGGAGCGCTATAGACGCCTCCATTCTGTTTGTGTTCGGGCCGTTTATTTAACCTGTTCTTATTCGCAAAGGCCCGGTAGGTTGGGTACGAGATATCTCTGTGTAATAATATTTCTATTTGTACATAGTGCCTTGTAAGGCCAGAGATTGTCAGATTTTCATGCAATGTTGCCTTGAGTAGGCTTGAGAAATTGAGAGCCTGTTAGCTCTTTTTCAAGTTTTGCCTCTGGAAGGCTAGAGATTGCAATTTTAGGACCAAATGCTCTTTGAATTAGGGTATTTCTGCCCTTGACTAAATTTGTTCTCATTTTTAAATTGTAAATTTGAGCTGGGAGTTCAGGAGTTGTAAGCGAGGAGCTTGAATCCCAGAATCTGTAAAGTTCACTAATCTTGTATTTTCCTTGACTTGTTTAAAGATTGTCATTTTACCTGATGTTTCATTGTTATGAAAAAATTTTTAAGTTTGAAGTGCTAAAAATATAACCTTCAGTTTAAGTTTCAAATTAATTTGATATTGTAGTTAGACCCATTCACCCCGGCACCTTCTTTAACCTCATTCTGCTCCACGGGTAACCCCGTAACAAAATTAATAGTGACTCGCTCAGTATATATATATAATTATCTGTCATTAATATTCCGGTACATTTATTACTGAATTTAATTTAGCCCTTCATAAATTAAAAATGCCGAAATTCGCGACCTACAGTGGGCTCGATATTTACGTATACTGGAAACATGGTATGTTTAATAAACTTTGGATGTCATCAGCTTTGAGATTGGCAAGATGCCTTAGCAGACAATTACCCGTCCCTGAACTGGCAACATTGCAATGTTCATCATATAGAAATTTAAGAGTGTCGGGATGAGGCTTCCCTTCTTACCGGGATGTCTAATTTATTTAACAATGGGACACGTCCCTTAAACTACCAAGACTTGCTAAAATGCATCACCTTTAGCCGATACCCGTAACTGGTAAAATTTGAAGAATTCTTCCAGTCACTTTATCCCCAATTATTGAGAAAATCATTTCACTGTCTCTCTGGAATTTCACAACTCCATAATTTTCTCGGGTCGGCTATAACTTTGAGTGACTGTCGTGTACATTTTTATTTAAACTGGATACACAACCTTTCCATTCTTATCCATCCTATAAGACTTAAATTAACACTATTTCTGTCACTCATCTGGATATCATTACGTGAGATAATTATATATGGTTGTGGCTTAAGCACACCATCCGACATATTCATCTATTGTGATTACTGTACTCACACGCTCTGATTCCCTATATCTGTATTCCTCTTTCCTAACAAAAAATAATATTCGAAACGAAATTCAATATTTCCATCCGTTTGGGTTCAACCATACCAATTTGGTAATACTACTTTACTTTTGGTATTCCCATTCACAGTAGCGGTATTCAAACTCATGCATCATAATCTGGATACATATTTGTGAAACAAATTTACCGTCATCAGTTGGTCATATATGCAAACGTTAAAACTGCCCCCAAACAACAATATCGCCACAAGCCATTGGGCGCCAATTATCGTACCTGTTCCGGGGTCGGCAGAATGCTGAATATAAAATTTAATTTCGTAAATAAATGTTTGGATAGAAATCTTCTGGGTGAGGAACTTCGGAAATCAAACCCGGGTATCGAAGTTCCATCCTCCCCACTTTCAACTGGCACAACGGCTAAGTTCAAAAGCATACGGATCGATGGTCTGTTCGTAAGAAAGTGGGCACTTAATTTAAATATATTGAAAGTAGGGTGCTCTATAATAAAATAGGAATACACTATACTATTGAATATGAAGGTGGATTATTCCCAATTCAAAAAATAAATTGTCATAACTGATAGAGACACATAAAATATCTGTACACACGAGAAAATGCCATATTGTTGAACACAAAGTTTAATTATATGGGAAATGCAGTTAAATATCCTTATATCACTCTAAATCACTTCGGAATATAATTTTGGCATTCCCACAACAGCGTATTACATTGCACATATATAAATTACACTTCTTAATCACTAGGGATCTGTCCTTCTGTACTAATAGCGATACCCGCTGGTGTCCGCTATATCACGATACAACAACACAAAGATCATATGAACAGGATGACATTCTCATGAGAAAAGCAATATTGTTTACAACGTCGTACAATGTCCTAGTATTAAGACATTTTATAAAATACAATTCCGCTAATTACACGCGTTTCTCCGGGGCACTATCTTATTCTAATATAATACAAAGCAGACACACACACCGTGGGTTTCCTCTAAATCACCATAAATCACCACAAATTACCATACACCGATAGAATATATAAATATATACACAGGAAGAATGAATCAAACACCTGCAAATACATCAACACAAATATAATTCACACACTTTAATGCTCTCTGAAGTTGTGACCCCTCTCAGGTCTCCTGGTGTCGCTCCAAGGGCATCGATACAAACCGGGTATCAAACCACGTTAGTCTGATTCCGAAGTGCTACCTGAAAACCCTACTATGACCTCATTTAACTACAAAAGTGTACTTCACATATCGGATCATGAAGCATACAAAGTCAATGGTGACCGGGTATCAAACCACGTTAGTCTGATTCCGAGGTGCTACCTGAAAACCCTACTATGACCTCATTTAACTACAAAAGTGTACTTCACATATCGGATCATGAAGCATACAAAGTCAATGGTGACAAATTATTAACACGTGGTCCGACTCGTTGGCTGAACGGTCAGCGTACTGGCCTTCGGTTCAGAGGGCCCCGGGTTCGATTCCCGGCCGGGTAGGGAATTTTAACCTTAATTGGTTAATTCCAATGGCACGGGGGCTGGGTGTATGTGTTGTCTTCGTCATCATTTCATCCTCATCACGACGCGCAGCTCGCCTACGGGAGTCACATAGAAAGACCCGCACCTGTCGAGCCAAACTCGTCCTGGGATATCCCGGCACTAAAAGCCATACGACATTTCATTTCTATTTCATTAACACGTGAATATCTAATTCAGTGTGGAACGAGGAAACATCTTATGTGATTTTTGCGAGCATTGTGACAGACATAACGGGCCAGCCTCGATGACGCTGTCGCTTCACCCCCTGTCCTATCCTCTGAAGGCCATAAATCTCTCTCTCTCTCTCTCTATTTCTTTCTCTCTGTCACTCTAAACCAGCCTACTGCCATCTGAGGGAAACACTTTCACTAATCTCCAGACATAAATACATATTTCTCATTTCAGTTCTCTCGTATTTCTCCAGGCAAATAATCGTGCATCGCTGCCTTCAAATATCCTCTTATCAATGCGTCGACCATATTCAGTCTTGGTTCACTTCATCACTATTATTATTATTATTATTATTATTATTATTATTATTATTATTATTATTATTATTATTATTATTATTATTATTATTATTATTATCATATTTCAACGTATCATCTTAAATATTTTCACATATCTGTTTTCCCTCTTCATTTAACACACGTGTACCTCATATCCACGTTATTTACACATTGAGAATATCCTAAAATCGACGGGTAAATACTTAACGGTCACTCGCGCAACTATCTAGATCATGTGTTCGCACCTCGAAATCATCTGTTCTTAGTTGTCAGCATCCTTAAATTTAAAAGTGAGATGGCTGTATACATGCATTAAAGTCGTGAAGCATTTAAATAATATATATTTGAAAAATTGAGAAAACCCTCTCAACTAATCCTTACGAATGCTTCATTCAAACACAATACATTACGGGGCCTTACACACTAATTCATGCAAAAATCCACGGAATAAAATGTGTGATTAACCCATAATCACAGAAGACCAAAACGAAAATGAAATTACTAAAAAACTTCACCCCCATTGAGACACGCATATTGCAAACCGAAATGCATGCTGAAAATTATATTTACAAAGTTAAGTTTTACAAATTACGGCGACAGTAATGATTTTGATGCTTAGGAACTATCATGGAATGCATTTATCATTTGCTGTGTGTAACCATGCTGTCATCAGGCGGTACCCATATGGATTTAGGCCTCCATCACCAACGCCTCGTTAGCAGATACTCTTTGGTTCATCTCTTCGGGGTTGAATCCATGGTGTCTTGATCTGAAATCTCGTACTGTTGGAAGTGTTATGTAGTCTCTGGGACTGGAATAATGCAGGCACATCGGCGCGTTCTGCTAGAATGGAATCCTTGGTTCGACAAGCACTGACACACATGCGAACAAGGGGTTAATTTTGGTTATTAAAGCACTGTCTGTATGCCTTCGAATAACATAATATTGATAGACCCACTCATAGACTCGAATGGACTACCCCAGTAGCGGTTGCAGCCCCTGGAGAGCACTACTCAATTCCCCTTCGTTATAAAGCGACACAGTTTCTGGCTTTATTTATTCCAACGTGAGCGTCACTTGTTCATTTATAGAGCACTTCTTTGCTAGTCTAACAGCTTGTACTTGTTAGGATTATTGTCTCCTACGCTTCATATGCCTTAGTTCCGGTACAATAATTATTTGTACTCAACTATCAATAACTCTCTACGTCATGAGGATTACTGGAATATTACCCGTTCCTTGAAATCTGTCCATATGAACCGTCACTGATATATTCTGTCCGCGTTCCCTCAATATATATCCTGGGATTAAAATCACATAAATCCACACACCACAATTATTATTCACATCAGAAAAATAGAATTATGTTAGGAGCGTGGATCGGCCTAACGAAAAGTAGACTTCCGTCTAAAACAATATCGAACAACACTGGTTCACACTTGATAGCAATGAGTAACACCGTTTGACACGATGACTGACTGAGTTTAAGCAACGAATGAGTACGAAGGAGTAATAAGGTATATTCTGTTCTCCCTTTATAGGGAATGCGGATCGCCGACGTTGGAGAGGGTAGACTCCGCCCACAGGTGACAAATCGGTCCGCTAATAATTATCCCTCAGGCTCATATAAATATTCATTTTGTAGATCATGACTTCCTCTTTTCACTGATACACTTTCATGTAAATCACATCGCTGAATCTCAAGTAATCTCACAAGATTTCTCTTGGATATTTGCGCGCGAAGTAGTATGAGATGGGGACTCCCTTCTTTCTGTCAAGATAAGCGCTCCCGACATCTGCTTCCCATTATGAACATCTGTCTAATGTGCGTCACTACTAATACGTTCGTTAAGTAGTACATATTCTGACATCATTAGATATTGTAAATTATGCGGAATTCAATGAGTCCTTATTTGGAAATGTCTAAGGTTTGTACCAAAATTTTATTATTATTACTTGACGCGCGTAATTTGTGACTTGGTATTCATAAATATGCCGGGAAATGGCTACGAGTATCCAGTTCTCAATTTAAAACTCTGTTGAGTTAACTACGCCTCCTGACCTAGGCAGTCCCCGCGCGTGGCGTGTTATGTATTTCTCGCTCGCTGGATAGAGAGCGTAATTTCAACGTTTCACTGTACTGGGGGCTTTCACCCTCTGTACGCGCTCTTAGAGCTCCACCCTTCGAGCTAGCACAGCGCAGCTCGTATGCTGGACCGGGCATAAAATGCTCATTACTACCAAATATGTCGTAGAATGACGCAGAAAAAAGCATATCTAACTTGCTGGACCTCATAACGTGCCTATTAGCATAGTGTTGAACGGTTACAATATAATCCACTTACTCAGTTCCATACTTAAACCTGAGTGTAAGCCCAAATGGGTAAGGAATGAGTTATGAAACTCAGAAAGGAAATGACCTATTTATAAAACAAAAGGAAATAAGCTGTTTGGAAAGACTGAATCCCAAAGAAACGATACTGCTATCGGCCTATCTTGTTCTTGTATATCCGTTTTCACTTTTTAAACTACATTATCACCGGGTGAGTTGGCTGTGCGGTTAGGGGCGCGCAGCTGTGCGCTCGCATCCGGGAGGTAGTGGGTTCGAATCCCACTGTCGGCAGCCCTGAAGATGGTTTTCCGTGGTTTCCCATTTTCACACCAGGCAAATGCTGGGATTGTACCTTAATTAAGGCCAAGTCCGCTTCCTTCCCATTCCTAGGCCTTTCCTGTCCCATCGTCGCCATGAGACCTATCTGTATCGGTGCGACGTAAAGTAAATAGAAATAAAGCTACCTCATCACTTTGTTTTAGGCAGATTGAATGCCTGAAGTGTACTTGAAGGTGCTCATTTTCATATTAATTTGTATCCAATCCGAGACGCTCATTGTACTTCTCCACGCGGTTATTTTCTCAAATACCGAGCGAGTTGGCCGTATGGTTGTGACGCGCAGCTGTGAGCTTGCATTCGGGAGATAGTGGGTTCGAACCCAAAGTCGGTTGTCCTGAAGATGGTTTCCCGTAGCTTCCCATTTTCACACGAGGCAAATGCTGGGGCTGTACCTTAATTAAGGTCACAGCCGATTCCTTCCCTCCCCAGTCCTTCCCTCTCCATTCCTTCCCTCTCCCATGATCCCATAAGAGCTATCTGTGTCGGTACGACGTAAAGCAAATCTTTGAAGTGACGTAAAAATAATAAAAGTCACTTTTATCTAAAATGAATGAAAACGGAACTGTGGATTCAAAGCACATTCACCTTTAAACTAGGATACCATAGATTTTTCCTTTTTTTTTTTTTACAATTTGCTTTACGTCGCACGGACACAAATAGGTCTTATGACGTAGAATAATAGGAAGGAAAGGGTTAGGAGTGGGAAGGAAGCGACCGTAGTCTTAATTAAGGCACAGCCTCACCCTTTGCCTGATATGAAAATGGGAAACAACGAAAAAACATCTTCAGGGCTGCCGACAGTTGGATTCGAACCCACTCTATCCTCCGAAAGCAAGCTGATAGCTACGTGACTCAAACTGAGCAGCCACTTGCTCAGTCTTCTTCTTCTT
Organism: Anabrus simplex; assembly: GCF_040414725.1. Taxonomy (NCBI): domain Eukaryota; kingdom Metazoa; phylum Arthropoda; class Insecta; order Orthoptera; family Tettigoniidae; genus Anabrus; species Anabrus simplex. The sequence continues at coordinate 690,913,079 of NC_090266.1, read as the reverse complement.
CTCTTTTTGCTACCGATTTTCCCATGCATGTGGGGTTGAGGGTGCGAACTGAGTCGCACATGTGGATTTCGTCCTGTTTTACGGCCGGATGCCCATCTGACGCCAACCCTATACGGAGGGATGTAATCACTATTGCGTATTTCTGTGGTGGTTGATAGTGTGGTATGTTGTCAGAATATGATGAGGAGAGTGTTGGGACGGATGAATACACCCTGTCCCCGAGCCAGAAGAGTTAATCAGAACCGATTAAAATCGCCGACCAGGCCGGGAATCCAACCCGGGACCCTCTGAACCGAAGGCCAGCACGCTGACCATTCAGCCAAAGAGTCGGACAGCTACTTGTTCAGTATTCGGTAGATAAACGTAGCATTACGGAATATGGAGATGACCTCATTGATATACAGAGGGTTTGCAGACACCCCCCCCCCCCCAAAAAAAAATATTCAAGATGGTGGTGAAGTTTTAGTGGTTTCAAATGGAGACATATCCTGTTCTGGGAAAACTTAGACTTGCAACGCAAAGCTGGGTATAAAGAATAACAGGGGCTAACTACGTAATTAATTTCGAAGGACGTTTACACCCGAGCCACATCCTTCAGCAGTGAAAATGCTGAATTTATACATGCATCCTGGTCATACACGGATAATATCTAATATTAATATGCTAGTCGAAAGTAAGAGAATGCTGTAGTCAGAAGTGCTAAAAATGGAATAAGCATATGCTTAAAAAACATGGCGCAAAAGCCCCGAAGGGCCATGTCCTACCAAGCGACCGCCGCTCAGCCCGATGGCCTGCAGATAATGAGGTGTCGTGTGGTCAGCACGACAAATCCTTTCGGCCGTAATTCTTGGCTCCCTATAGTGGGGCCGCCATCTCATCGTCAGACAGCTCCTGAATTGTAATCACGTAGGCTTGGACCTCGAACCAGCCCTCAGATTCAGGTAAAAATCCCTCACCTGGCCGAGTATCCAACCCGGGGCCTCCAGGTAAGAGGCAGGCACGCTACCCCTACACCGCAAGGCCGGGAGCATTTGCTTTAAGCATTTTAATTATTTTTATATAAGCCTATTAAAGGTTGTAATTTTTAAATACAGTATATTTTAAATTAATGTAGTAAAAATGTAATGCTCCTTTAAAAACGTTTTCTGTAGCGTTGAAAAAAAATATTATATTTACTTCAAACCATGAAATTTATGTAAAAATTTATAAGGTTGGGCATACAATTCATTAACTACTGTACCTTCTTTTCAATAGCCTCGTGCCATGTCACACAGGGAGGATTTGTCCTGCACGTACACACTACATACCCGCAATCGCTACGCACAGCCCTCCTCTCGCCAGCTGTTCAGTAATATTCTCGTGCACGTGCCGCTTTGTTGTTCACACCCAGAGAAAAGAGGCATCCTTCGGAAACCTGTTTCCTTATCAGTTCTGACCTGAGAGAGAGAGAGAGAGATGACGACTCATTCATATTCTTTCCCTTCACCTCTCTTCATTTTCATGAATCAAACAGCATAAAAGCGGCATTTGGCAATCTCACGTTCTCTGTTTTTAGATCTAGAATTGTATTACCTTAAAAGGACATTATACTATTATGATAAAACTGATAAATGCGTAATAGTCTGCATCTCCTTGGCTGAATGTCCAGCGTACTGGCCTTCTGTTCAGAGGACCCCAGATTCGATTCCTGTCCGCGACAGGGCTTTTAACTGCGTCTTGTTAATTCCTCTGACACTTCTCTTCATCTACATACAACACATCACACTACCAAGCACCACAGAAACACGCATTAGTGAATATATCCCTCCACTTAAAGTTGACGTCAGGAAGGGCATCCGGCTCTAAAACTGGGCTAAACCAAATCAAGCAGCCAACCTCAATAAATTGGCAAAGTGCCAGAGAGATAAGGAAGAGTGATAAGTGCCTAATGAGAAATATATTGTTTGCTGGGCGACGGGAGGAGGGGAATGAATAATAATAATAATAATAATAATAATAATAATAATAATAATAATAATAATAATAATAATAATACGCGAAGTGTCAACTTCATACTAATGCAGTCTCAGACGTACAATAATTGTGTGTCCCATTTAATCACTCGAACCTGAGCTCTAAGTGGTTAAGGTTACTATGTTTGATACAGATTTGAAGACACGCCGGAGTGCTCGAATTTCGCCATGAACTGAGATACACTAACGGCTAATTTTAGAAAACATTTTTATAATTCTCTCCAGGTCTCGCCCACATTATTTCGAAATAGTTAAGGTTTACTGTATCTCAATTTCTTGAACCTACATGCTGCATCTTGGACTACACGTTTCATGGTTAAACTGTGGTCGAAACATGTACTTATTCTCAGAGCGATGAAAACAAACCATCCCCTAGGTCTTTATGTCCAGGCATTCTTTCTGAGCCCCAGACCATCCATTGTCTTACAGCATGAGCGCATATCTTAACAGGGGTGAGAAGTGGTGAAGGGGAGCAGGGTCAGGGAAGGGGAAGAAAAGTCTGCTTTACTTTCGAATTTCGAAGATGTCTTTTATAAAATACAAAGGGGACGAACTCCTCTCATTACTCCTTACCTCACTTTAATTATTCTTGGAACGTAAGAAGATGGGCGGAGGGAGGGGTGAGGAAGAAAAGATGGGGGGAAACTTCCTTCAGTCTAATCATTGACTATGGATTCCGCATCTATCAAGGTATTCAGTTTAAAATAAAAGTATAGTGTATTGTATTGAGAGGCAGTGACATTTCGTGTTAATATAAATAGATATTCCGGAGCCAGACAGACTGGCTACCTCCATTAAATATTATTTGAAAACACTTAAAAAGGTGGTAAGTGTAACAGAAAATTTACTTCTCAGAAGGAATTATTAATAAACTTGTACTTGTGGCCTAAAATATCCTATCAACTCCTAAACGCTAGGGGATTTGCTGACCTTGTACAAACGTAGAAAACTGGTGTTAAAAGACTAATAAACTATTACTTAGATGATAGTGAGTGGCATTGCCATGTAGAAACACTGGCTCCCGTGAGTTATCCGAGGTTAAGCAACATTGGGTGTGGTTACCACTTGAATGGGTTTCCCACATAGTGTTGGCTAGAAGAGACACGAAAAGGAATTCACCACCCTACCACAAGGAAAATCCAGCTCAGAAGGCCCAATCAGTGGCTCCTCAGTCAGTTTGGATCAATTACTGTCACCAAAGTCCAGGTTTTGATAAATAACTTGGATATTATTATTATTATTATAGATTTTATTACTGCTACATAAGTAACACTATCTTATAGATAAATTCCGATAAAACCCCACTTCCACATTTTGTATAAACAAAATGATTTACCCTCATAACAGTACTGGGAGAAAACGGAAGTTGTATTCCATCAAGTAGTTCGAATACAACTCGTCACCTACTAAAAGGTCATTCCTGGCCAAAGGACGGGCGGCACTTCCCAAGGAAATTCTGTGAGTATTAGTGGGAGTTCAGCGGGCTAGTATAAGAAGCAGGTGCAATATTTCAGGATATCGTGCGTATGAAAGGCAATATGCCTTTGCTGGCGAGACCTAGTGTATACAGTGCACTATGTCTTCCGGTATGGGCAGAGCATTTAATTATTTTTTTACTTCCATTGATCTATCTCAGTCTTATCCTTGGCTTTGACAACATGAAAATGACTGTGATGTGAGCGATGCTAGTAATACCATTCCTTATGCAGTCAGTCCCTGCCATTAATGGCGTGAAGATGTTGCTCCTAGGGTCGGTTGGTGCATGCACTTCAGTGGGCTTGGCAGACTGATTATGTAATAGCAACTTCTGGCTCAGTGAGGAAAGCATCGGGAACCTACCTCATTCAGTGTCCTTAGTACGCCTCTCCAGTGCTGCCTAGGCCATCTCTGACAGCTAATGGTGGAGCAGTTGAGGATCCAACCAGCTTTCGGGCTGAGGGCTATACATACTTACATACATACATACATACATACATACATACATACATACATACATACATACATACAGGAGGGGAATACAGTTAGGTCTTCTGAGTACAATATGGCCAATACGAACAGCATTACTGTAAAGGAAGGGTCGGCAAGGTGATACCCGTGGGTGTCATGAAGCTCTCTTCACAGATTTTAACCTCTGGCCTTGAATTTTGTAATGACGTGCATTTTATTTTAAATAAACTCTCCAAAAAAGAATCAAATGCAAGATTCAAAGATTTCTCTAAACTGGAAACAGTAGTGACATTATTTATAAGCCTTTTTTCATGAATGATGTTAGTGAGATGAAAATGAAATGGCGTACGGCTTTTAGTGCCGGGAGTGTCCGAGGACATGTTCGGCTCCCCAGGCGCAGATCTTGTGATTTGACGTCCGTAGGCGACCTGCGAGTCGTGATGAAGATGAAATGATGATGAAGACAACACATATACCCAGCCCCCGTGCGAGAGGAATTAACCAATGATGGCTACATTCCCGACCCTGCCGGGAATCGAACCGGAACCCCTGTGACCAAAGGCCAGCACGCTAACCATTTAGCCATGGAGCCGGACGTTAGTGTGATAACTCTTTGTATTTCAAGAAGGTTACAAATCGGAGATATAGCTTTTATGGAAATAATAAACTTACAAATTAACATCATTCTAAAATCTTATGGCAATGAAGGTGAATTTTTGAACTTGGCAGATACAAACTCTTATCCATTATTAAGAATACGCTCCTTAAAACTACACTCCTACTATTCATCAACTTACATGTGTGAATCAGCGTTGCAGCATCTCGAATTAAAATACAGATTAAGATTAACTGATTTCCATTTTAATAACTACTTACTTACGTAAAGCGATCTCCAGCTCATTCCTGACTAGACCTAATTCAAGTTGTCTGAGGTAATACAATGTCAAGTTTTACATTAATGCTATGGGTAATTAAATAAAGTTCGCAATTTGTAGAATTTGTAGCCTATGCGTATGCTAATTCCAATAGTTATTAAATGGTCCCATTAACATTTACGTAAATCAGACTTTACCGTGGTCGATAGCTGCAGTTGCTTAAATGCGGCCAGTATCCAGTATTCGGGAGATAGTGGGTTCGAACCCCACTGTCGGCAGAACTGAAGATGGTTTCCCGTAGTTTCCCGTTTTCACACCAGGCAAATGCTGGGGCTGTACCTTAATTAAGGCCATGGCCGATTCCTTCCCTCTCCTAGTCCTTTTCTGTCCCATGGTGACCATAAGAGCTATCTGTGTTGGTGCGACGTAAAGCAAATAAGAAAAAAAATCAGATTTTTTAAGTAATTAAAGCTGTAGAATGATAACACTACAGTTTGTTTTTATTACATTTAATTTTTTATCTTGTCGCTAATAAATACATAAATAAAAGTTGAAAATCCAAATATAAAAATAAGCATTTTGCTTGCCGCTTCGAGAGTAAAATATATTTTGTGAAACAGATGTTCACGCTTTAAAGGTTGCTTATCCCTACTGTAGAGTGATGATCCGGATATACAGGGTTTTTTGTTTTCAATCTGCTTTACGTCGCACCGACACAGATAGGTCCTATTGGCGACGGTGGGATAGGAAAGAGCTACGAGTGGGAAGGAAGTTTATTTACATCACATTACCAACCACCACAGAAATACGCAATAGTGATGATGATGTGTGGCCTCCGGAGGAGACCTGGTGCAGGTCTTTTGAATTGACACCTATAGGCAGCCTGCGTATCCATGAGGATGAGGCCCTAGCTGTGATGATTTATGTTACGGAGTTTTCCGTGGTAGGTAGAGGTGAAAGAAGGTGCGGGTGTGAATAGGTCTCCAGCTACGAAAGCAAAATTAATTTAAAATTTAACAAGGTTATATTTTCTTTTCAAAAACAAAGAAATAACAAGCATGGCAGGTACAAAGTAGCAAATCAAAAAGGGTAGTTACAATATTTACAGGAATTGGGCTTCGCGCCCTGATTTTACACTGCTTGGGCAATCAGCTCAGTTTTACCCCAAACACGAGTTTTAACAGAGGGGCAGAAAACCCCATTCATACCTAGGAGCCCTTGCTCCAAATTACACAGAAAAGCCTCCACGAGGCATACAACACTCAATTTTCAAAAGAGCCACTCGCTCTCAAAATTTAAGCCTCTCCCAGGCCACACCAAACTCCACCTTCAAGTTGTCCTCACTGGACATAGACACAGGGGTAAAATACCCAACCTACTGAGGTCTATTAAATAAAAATGGGCAATTACATGACCTCTAAAATAACAATTTGAGAGGAGGCGATCTTGCACTCCTAATACACTTGTTTTTAAAAACCTAATCTGGCTCTAGGCCACTAATGCAAGGGCTAATCCCATACTACCGAGGTGACTTTAGAAAAGAGCAATTTGTTTTACATTAACGAAGAATAGGTTGAGAAAATAAGTTCACCTCAAGACAATGTGAGTGGGAGCTCGAGAGGGTTAGCACTCTCTATCCCAATATGCAGCTTAAAAGAGAATAGAAGAAAAGATCGTTACATTTTAGGAAAAGGTTACATGGAGGAACGCTTCGCACCCGCCCCGAGAGTTAAACTGCTGAGCTAGCAAAGAAAGAATTTATTAATCGGCCATTACCTTATTGCTGACCGCTGCCGAGGAAAGAGGCGCTTCCCGCCTCCTGCTATGTACTTTATACACTGAAAGATGGAACAGAAGTGGCCCGGAGACCCTAAAATCAGCAGTTTAAACACTCTCGCAGAAGGTTCTAGGCGTTAGGGGAATGAAAACACCCTCCCGCGATGATTTTATTGGTAGATCAATAAACCCCCTACACAATACTAAGAAGAAACACATAATTGGTGGAAAATTAATTCAAGAAATTCGGGATAGGCTAGATTTAAAACAAGGGGAAAGAAGGGGTCAATATTGCCAACTTAACCAAAGACTGAAAAAAATTTAGCAAAGAACAAACATTTGAAATAAAAATTTCTCCAACAAAATAGTTCTTTGACTCCGCACTAGGTTGCACTATTGTTGATCTTCAGTAGTGTCCTCTAGAAGAGAAAGTTCACACTTCTTACTTCAAGCGAAACAAAACCACATCAAAAATGACACAGTTCAAAAACTCAAAATTTTCCACGTGGTGACATCTTCTGAGAAAGTAGAGAATTAATAGCGTAGATAAAGTTCAGACTTCCTCCAGCAGAGGAGTTTCAACTGGCGCACATTTTAAATTAGCGGAGTGGAGGTGTACCGCCCGGTACAGACCTCCCCCCCCAAAAGTTCCTCCCGGGGTGACACATGAAATTGTTTGAAAACAAGGTCCAAGTTTTGATGTAGATATGGAGATTAATTGCCAAACAAATTTATAATATTTTCTTAATTTGGTTTGATTTAGTTTCAAAATTTTGTTGTTGCAGATGAAGAATAGTTTTTAAGTTTGTAGAAGTAGAATTCTGAGGATAAACTTTTAATACTTAAAAGTGATGAAAAATTTTGCAATGTCCACCAAATATTGCTGTTGAATTCCCGAGTGTAGTCATTGCTTATCGTAACTGTCCATGTAGTTGAGGTTGATGAAGTTGGATGGCCAGACCGGCCCTTGCAGCTTGCGTCCAAAGGAGGCCGCTCGGACCCCTCAAGTACCCTGAGATACCGCTCGCCCGCACTAAGAGGGGAGCAGAGGTGTTGAAACACGCCGCGCCCGCGGTGAACATATACAGGCTGCGGGCTAGTAGCAGGTCGTGCGCCGCACATCAGCCTTGGCCGGGAGGAGAGCTCCGGCTCGCCGTGCACATGTCGTCCTCGCTGGGGCCGAGGGGGCCCTTCCTCAAACCCAGTTGCGGCGCGGCGCCGCGCGGCTGCGGGGGCACTGAAACATTAAGCTAGGCGGCAGAATTGTGTTGGACCATCATGTTTCTTTTGAGGGCACAGGCATGTAGAGAGATTGAGGGGCCAGCGGCGTGCAGATATCCATGGCATTTCATCTAAGCCAGCCACTGTGTGTAGTGGAGCAGGAGACGGGAGCGTGGTAATGGCCGTGGCAAGGACAGGATGGCAGTTTAACAAATCGGGGGAGGTTTCACAGAAATGCTTACATATAAAATAAAATAGAAGGAGCAGAATGCCTTAAGAGTGGAACTCAAAAAAAAAATATATATAACCTTCATATTCCTATCAAATTATATGAAGCAAGTTGACACAAAATTTACACCGGTTTCACCTGGGACAGGTGAACCCTAAATATCCTCTCGGTGGCTGGATTGCTTACTAACAATGTAACCGGCGTAAGAAAATCGAGAATGATGCATGGCCCATGAAATCTGGGTGCAAGCTTGCCCGCGGGAACAAAATTCTTGACCATTACCTGGTCACCTACCTTCAAAGTGGTGGGTCTCCGTCCACGATCATACTTTTCCCTAACCTTTTCATGAGATACCTTAAGATTGGCTTTAGCCTTCTTCCAAAGATCTTTAATATTATCCGGATCTATTGTCTCGGGTAGAATGTCACTCAGAGACCAAAGGTTAGAGAGCGGCGTGTTGGGAACAAACATGAACATCAAGGAAGCTGGAGTGAACTTATGAGATTCATGAACCGCCGAATTCAAAGCAAAAGCTAACCAATGCAGGGACGTGTCCCACCTGGAATGATCTTCATGATGATAGGCAATAAGTGCGGACCTGAGATTACGATTAACCCGTTCAGCCAGAGATGGTTGAGGGTAATAAGCAGAAGTAGTTACATGAGAGATGGATAAGTCAAAACAGAATTTACGAAATAAGTTAGATGTAAAAGCCTTAGCATTATCAGATACAATATATTGGCACGGACCAAAATAAGCAAAAATAGAATTTAAGCAAGTAATGGTAGACTGAGCGGTAGCCAGCTTAGTCGGAAATAACCAAGAAAATCTGGTAAAACCATCTACACACACAAGGATGAACTTGTTGGCATTACCCTTTGACTGGGGGAATGGTCCTACATAATCAATATACAGGCGTTCCATGGGGCGCGACGCTTGCTGAGAAGACAAGAGGCCTACCTTGGTGGACATGGTCGGTTTACTAAGCAAACAGGATTTACAAGCCTTTACTAGTTCACGGATTTCACCGTCCATACCTTTCCAGATGAACATTTCACGAATCTTTTCACGAGTTTTAAAGATACCAAGATGCCCTCCTAATGGGGTCTCATGATAATACTTGAAGATCATAGGTACAAGAACCGCTGGAACAACAACTTTCATCATCTTATCATGCCTCGAAGGGCAACATAGAACACCATTCCTCAGAACATAAGGGACAACATGTTCCCCAGAAGAAAGGGTTTCCATTATCGGAGCCAGCGTCGGATCTTCACGTTGGTATTTCTCGATATCCCTAAAGAGCATGGGAGCATCTATTAGGATGGCATTAACCTTAGATAGTATGGACTCGGAAGGTGATGAACTGTCGACCGGTTCGTGGGTCTCGACGTCGTTAGAAAACATACGGCTGAGTCCATCAGCAACAACATTTTCGGTACCTCTGATATGTCTAACATCAAACTGGAAGGCAGAAATACGGATGGCCCAGCGGGCTATACGACCAGTACGACGCGGCGTACCTAAGACCCAGCTTAAGGCTTGATTATCTGTCTCCAGGTCGAATTTGACATGTTCCAGATAGAGACGGAACTTCTCTAAGGCGAATAAGACTGCCAAACCTTCGAGCTCATAGATGGAATACTTGGCTTCTTGAGCCGACAAGGTCCTAGACGCATAGGCGATGGGGCGCCTCCCTAGTTCAGTCTCTTGAAGAAGGACTGCAGCTACCGCTGACGACGATGCGTCGGTTTGGACAATGAATTTCTTCGAGAAATCAGGCATAGCAAGTACAGGGGCATTACAAAGAGCTAATTTAAGGTCTTCAAAAGCGGCTTGTTGAGAAGGTCCCCACTCGAATTTGATGCCTTTCCTACGAAGAAGGTTTAAGGGCGCCGCTCTATTAGCGAAGTTAGGAATAAACTTCCTGAAGAAATTCACCATACCAATGAACCTGGCGATACCTTTAATGTCCTTGGGAGGTTTAAAATCACGGATGGCCTGTGTTCTAGAATGATCGACTGCTACACCATCCGGTGACACAATATGCCCTAGGAAAGACACAGAGGGCTTAGCAAAGGCAACCTTGGACAACTTAACAGTTAACCCAGCCTTACGAAGGCGATCGAGAACTTCTCGCAGATGATCTAGATGTTCTTCAAAAGTCTCTGAAAATACGACGACATCGTCCAAGTAGTGATATAAGTACTCAAATTTGATGTCGGAGAAGACCCTATCTAGTAGCCTAGTGAGTACAGCTGCTCCCGTGGGGAGCCCGAAAGGCACGCGGTTGTATTCGTATAAATTCCAGTCCGTGGCAAACGCTGTAAGATGTTTAGACTCTTCGGCAAGGGGAATTTGATTATAGGCCTGATTCAAGTCCAAGATAGTAAAGAACTTGGCCTTACGAAACCATGAAAAACAAGAATGAAGGTCGGGAAGGGGCACAGATTGTAACACCACCTTCCGATTGAGAGCCCTGTAATCAATGACAGGCCTGAAGCCACCTTGGGGTTTCGGGACTAAAAAAATAGGCGAAGAATACGCTGACTTAGAGGGCCTAATAATACCGTCCTTCAACATCTGATCGATGATTTCTTTTAGAGCCTTCATTTTAGGTGGAGATAGCCTATAAGGTGGAAAACGGACAGGAATCGAATCCGTGACCTCAATTTTGTATTCAATAAGGTCAGTAACACCAAGAGTATCAGAGAACACCTCGGGAAACGACTGACACAATTTGCGAATACTATCAGCCTGCTCCTCAGGTAGATGTCTAAGGTCTAACAACATCTCATCCTGGGTAGGCGAAATAGAAGAACATGATGCAGAATTACACTTTAATAGAGGGATATTACAATTAGAGGCAAATTTGAAAGTGCAAGACCTACTCTGAAGATCGAGCACAAGACCAGTGTGAGAAATAAAGTCCGCTCCCAATATAATGGGGCAAGACAAATGCTTGGCCACAAACAATTTAACTTTCCATGTGAATTGAAAAATACGAATTTTGACATATAAGGAACCGAGAATTTCTAATGGAGAGGAATTAGCCGCAACGTATTGGATCGCCGACAAACAATAGTTAGGAAGCTTACAAACAGATTTCAATTTTGAATACCAATCAGCCGAAATAATAGAACAAACACTACCTGAATCTAAGAGAGCTGTTATAGGCTCGTTATTTAACTCAATTTTGAGAAAGGGGACCGGTGCGGGGGAATCCGCCGCAATCCTGAGACACTCTTTGGGACCTTCAAAAGATGAATTTGAAAATTGCTCGTTCCCTGAATTTACAACCTGTTTACCCGGGGCTGAGTCTCGGGAAGATGGATTAGTCGACTCAGCCGAAGCCACTAGTCACTTTTTATTATTGGCATAGGTGGAATTTGCACCAGAAGTTGAGCAGGAGGGGGTGCTATTCGAATTGGGACAATTCTTGGCGATATGTGAGAAAGCCCCACATTTAAAACAGCCTTGTGATGACCCGGCTCCATTCCTTGTCCCACTTGACTTGATCAGTGGACACTTGTTGCGCAGATGGTCGGCGACCCGCAAGCATAACATTTACGGGGATTGACTGGTCGGCGAGGTGGAGGCCGAGTATTACTAAAGGAAGGCGGGGGTTCTTTCGCGACACGCAAAGAATCGGCGTATCTAACTCCTTCCGCTGAGACGGCCAATGCTTCAAGTTCAGAGAAAGTTTGCGGGCACGCCGCGAAACACAAATATGACCTGTAGGGTGGTGAAATCCCTTCCACAATAGCTTGTACAATCTGATCCTCAGGGAAATGAAGAGCAAACACCCTAGTATAAAACTTAATGTCCTGTATGAAATCAGCCAAGTTTTCATCCAAGCGTTGTACACGGTAATAGTACTTCTGAATAAGGGAGGACCTGGCCCTAGCCGGGATGAAGTTAGCTAGCAAATGGGCATGGAAATCCTCAATAGATGATTGCTCGGCAATGGCTCTTACGATTTTATCTGAGAGAATACCAATAGCATACGGATAGATAATTTGCAAAATTTGACATGGAGAAAGAGAAAACACAAGGGCATGATCCTGAAATTCAACTAGAAATCTTAAAAAATAAATTACGTCACTGGTGGTATTAACGGAAAACTTAGAGATACCTCTGAGCAACATTGCCAATGGATGAGGCAAGCTGCTAAACCCGGGTGACATAGTAGGTAAAGGTTTCAATGGCAAGGAAGTTAATTCAGAACGGATGTTACTCAATGATGCACGACGTTCAGATTCGTTGTCCAATGGGGCAGGGATAGTTTGAGCAGCAACGGTTATCCTATTAACTTCTCCCTTGGGAGGCGCTTCCTCACTACCTGCGTTCACTGTGGTGGGTAGATCGCTTTTGGGAGGAACCTCCCCTGTTAACAATTGAGTGACCTTGCTAGATAATTCAGACATATTTTCAAGCAGCGTACTAGCTTCCTTCTTCTGAACGTCATTCAACTTTAGAGACAACAGATCGTTAACCCTATTCGAAAAATGATATAGCCTAGCTTGCACACGCTTAATTTGATTAGGAGAAGGATCATTTTCATCAAAAAAACTAACTACAGAAGCTAGCCCAGTAATATTCTCCGTGATCGTGGAAAGAGAGTCGTCAATTTCTTTCTCTCCCAAATTGGGGATGGAAATGGGCAAATCTAGGGACTCTCTAAGCTTGTTTGTGTCTACTGCAACCGTGCCTCCAGATTGTACATTTCTAATAGTCAATTCATAGATCAACTCCTCCTTGCGCAAATAGTTAAGATGGAGAACATCGCGAGGGCCGGGCATGGTGACAGAACAATTTTGAAAAACTCAAAAAATTCCAGCAACTGGGAAAATAGTTAGAGTTCGGAACAAACAATGTTTAGCCGTCAAAAGGGGCTAAATTGAGACCCATTCAACCACGCTCTGCTACCACTTGTTACGGAGTTTTCCGTGGTAGGTAGAGGTGAAAGAAGGTGCGGGTGTGAATAGGTCTCCAGCTACGAAAGCAAAATTAATTTAAAATTTAACAAGGTTATATTTTCTTTTCAAAAACAAAGAAATAACAAGCATGGCAGGTACAAAGTAGCAAATCAAAAAGGGTAGTTACAATATTTACAGGAATTGGGCTTCGCGCCCTGATTTTACACTGCTTGGGCAATCAGCTCAGTTTTACCCCAAACACGAGTTTTAACAGAGGGGCAGAAAACCCCATTCATACCTAGGAGCCCTTGCTCCAAATTACACAGAAAAGCCTCCACGAGGCATACAACACTCAATTTTCAAAAGAGCCACTCGCTCTCAAAATTTAAGCCTCTCCCAGGCCACACCAAACTCCACCTTCAAGTTGTCCTCACTGGACATAGACACAGGGGTAAAATACCCAACCTACTGAGGTCTATTAAATAAAAATGGGCAATTACATGACCTCTAAAATAACAATTTGAGAGGAGGCGATCTTGCACTCCTAATACACTTGTTTTTAAAAACCTAATCTGGCTCTAGGCCACTAATGCAAGGGCTAATCCCATACTACCGAGGTGACTTTAGAAAAGAGCAATTTGTTTTACATTAACGAAGAATAGGTTGAGAAAATAAGTTCACCTCAAGACAATGTGAGTGGGAGCTCGAGAGGGTTAGCACTCTCTATCCCAATATGCAGCTTAAAAGAGAATAGAAGAAAAGATCGTTACATTTTAGGAAAAGGTTACATGGAGGAACGCTTCGCACCCGCCCCGAGAGTTAAACTGCTGAGCTAGCAAAGAAAGAATTTATTAATCGGCCATTACCTTATTGCTGACCGCTGCCGAGGAAAGAGGCGCTTCCCGCCTCCTGCTATGTACTTTATACACTGAAAGATGGAACAGAAGTGGCCCGGAGACCCTAAAATCAGCAGTTTAAACACTCTCGCAGAAGATTCTAGGCGTTAGGGGAATGAAAACACCCTCCCGCGATGATTTTATTGGTAGATCAATAAACCCCCTACACAATACTAAGAAGAAACACATAATTGGTGGAAAATTAATTCAAGAAATTCGGGATAGGCTAGATTTAAAACAAGGGGAAAGAAGGGGTTAATATTGCCAACTTAACCAAAGACTGAAAAAAAATTAGCAAAGAACAAACATTTGAAATAAAAATTTCTCCAACAAAATAGTTCTTTGACTCCGCACTAGGTTGCACTATTGTTGATCTTCAGTAGTGTCCTCTAGAAGAGAAAGTTCACACTTCTTACTTCAAGCGAAACAAAACCACATCAAAAATGACACAGTTCAAAAACTCAAAATTTTCCACGTGGTGACATCTTCTGAGAAAGTAGAGAATTAATAGCGTAGATAAAGTTCAGACTTCCTCCAGCAGAGGAGTTTCAACTGGCGCACATTTTAAATTAGCGGAGTGGAGGTGTACCGCCCGGTACAATTTATAATGCTGAAAACGACACGCATCCAGCCACCGAGCCATCAGAATTAACCAATTAAGGTTAAAATCCCCATCCCGTCTGGGAATCAAACCCAGGATCCCTTGAGCCAAAGTCTAGTGCGCTAAATATTTAGCCATGGAGCCAGACAATTTCGTGTCATTGTCTCGAGGTGGTTCAACTCTTTTCAGGTACACCCCCAATGGAGGTGAGCTGCACGTACCATTGTAAGCACATACCAGCCCTCCTAGCATTCTTAAATTTCTGGCAGTACCGGGAATCAAACCCAAGCCCCCAAGGATGGCAGCTAATAGTGCTAACAGTTACGTTACGGCGGCGGTCGATACGCAATAGTAAATACAGCTCTCGTCAAAGGAATGACATCAGGAAGGGCGTCCGGCCATAGAAGTGGCCTTAATCAACATTAGTGCCGAGCCCAGATAATTGAGAAAAGGCGAGGAAAGAAGAAGACAAGAATTCGGTACTTACTGTAAAGTACTGTATGTATGATGTAATCTTTCAGTGGGTGTGAGAGGATATCTACCAGCGTTAATAGTTGATATCTTGAGAAAATTTGTGTTAAAGGAGAACTTCATGTCATCCATTGCCGAGTAGTGATGGGACATTCGATTCATTTTACTGAATCGATTCATTTGATTCCGTTCACGTTACTGAATCGATACAGTGATCCGATTCACGGCTCATTGGTCACCGCTCCTACTGCATCTGTGTAGTATGTGCTGGTAAGACAGCAGCAACAGCATTCAGTGCTCGCAGCTGCCATCTGGTCTTCATACTATGAACTCCTTTCTTAGAAAAAATGCTAGTTACTCTAATACATCGAAGGTTTCCGGCGACGCAGGGTGGGAAATGTTAGGATTAGGAAGGTAGCAGCCATGGCCTGAATTAAGGTACAGTCCCAGCATTTCGTGGTGTGAAAATGGGGAAACTACGCCATCTTAACGGCTGCCGACGGTGGGATTCGAACCCACCATCCCCCGAATGCAAGCGCATAGCCACACGATATTAACCGCACGACAACTCGCTCAGTCATTTTTGAAAATATGTATTTTTCTATCAGCTGAGGATTTTTTAATCGTCATGTTTTGTACAGGCTACCCGAGATGTATAGTAGCCCGCTGGTTTTCTGATTCAACATACTGTTATTGCGTCTGTCCACATATGATTGAAGTCTTGTGCAACGATGTGACATATGAACTGAGAGAATACTGAGCCGTTCTTCCCAATATAAAACAGGTACTTTTGAGTGGTCATGAGCATGACTCATAGTCATAGGGCAGGCTAGAGTGGAGTTTGTCAAATGTCAACTAAGTTATAATACTAAGATTCATTAAACTAATAAATAGTATAACCTAATAGCCTACGTACTTACTAGCTACTTCAGAATTATGTTGTTACTAACTTTTTAACCCTGCAAATAAATCCATCTATTATTTAAACCTCCCTGTAAGAAGAGGACAGTGAATGCAAATGGGTATTATTTTCAAATGAGCTGAGCTCGAGAGTTCATTATAGCATACGATTCTTTCAGTGTAGCATGGCTCACTGTATGTCTCGCTGCAGTGAGCCGATAAGGAGCCGTGCGTATCTTGTGTCTCACTGAGCCGGCTCGTTCACGATTCTTTCCGTGTGCCATGGCTCACTGTATGTCTCGCTGCAGCGGAAGCTCGGCTCTCCGCGTGTCCAGTGAGCCGATAAGGAGCCGTGTGTATCATGTGTCTCACTGAGCCGCGCTCGTTCACGATTCTTTCAATGTGCCATGATTCAATGTCTCGCTGCAGCGCAAGCTCGGCTCCCCGTCAACGTCCAGTGAGTGCGCCACTCAGCACTGTCCGCTGGGAGTACGCTGAATCGTGTGCCGTGAGCTCGCCGTTCCTGTGAATCGATTCACTCGGACCACTTGAATGAATCGATACACTGCTTCGATTCATGCATTCAGTAGCCAACACTATTGCCGAGGCAGTAATAAGATCTCTTCCTGAGGGAAAAAAAACGTATGTGCATTGATACATTTGTTTACCTGGCAGGCTCCTTGGCTGAATGATCGGTATGGTGGTCTTTACTTCAGAGGACCCCTAGTTCGATTGGTTCCGACCGGGCAAGGGTTTTTAGCCACGTTTGGTTAATTCCACCGGCGCGATGTTTGTGGTCTTCTTAATCCGTTTCTTTATTTACACATACCGAGCTCGATAGCTACAGTCGCTTAAGTGCGGCAAGTATCCAGTAATCGGGAGATAGTGGGTTCGAGCCCCACTGTCGGCAGCCCTGAAGATGGTTTTCCGTGGTTTCCCATTTTCACACCAGGAAAATGCTGGGGCTGTACCTTAATTAAGGCCACGGCCGCTTCCTTCCCACTCCTAGCCCTTCCCTGTCCCATCGTCGCCATAAGACCTATCTGTGTCGGTGCGACGTAAAGCAACTAGCAAAAAAAAATTATTTACACATACAAATCACACTACTACACATCACAGAAACACGCAATGGTGAATACATCCCTCCAAATAAGATTGGTGTCGGAAAGGGCACGCTACCGTAAAACTTGCCTTAATTGATATAAGCCTAGGGAGAAGAAGCAGAAGGAGAAGAAGAACAACAAGAAGTGCTTTTGTTTATCTATGCTGTGTGTTATGGCAAGACCGATGAGCATCGCCTAAAACCCCCAAATCCCATGGCACTACAGCACTAATGGGGTTCGGTTTACCAAGCGAACACTGCTCAGCATTATGACCTGCAGCTTACGAGGTGCCGCGTGCACAGCGCGTCCGATATTCTGGCCACTGTTCTTGGCTTTCTAGATCGTGGACACTATCTCACCATCAGATAGCTCCTCAATCGTAATCACGCAGGATGAGCAGACCTCGAAACAGTCCTCAGAACCAGGTAAAAATCCCTGATCCGGCCGGGAATTGAAGCCGGGGCCTCCGAAGACGCGAAAGGCACACTACCCTTTGCCGGCTGACCGGCGATCGGCATCAATTTCTGTTATAAATAATACTTAAACACCTTGGTTCTTATCTCGTGAGTATCATAAAATAAATTTATGAAAGATAGCTTCTCTGTGAGTCATGATGTTTCAGCGCGAAGGAAATCGGATGGAAGGAACTTTCAGATGTGTGCATTTGGCTCGCGTTCCTTCCCAGAAGAAATGATATCACATTTGTTCAGTATTAACAGTGTGAATAAGTATTAATCAGAATTCGTTTCTAAACCATAACCTGGTGAGCAGATTCCTTAGATGCACGTTGCGTAATCCAAAAAAAAACAGACCTAGAGGCACATACAGCTCAATAGAATACTTGTCCTGCCATATAGCCAACATGACTTTATTGACGACACCATCTACCCTACTGCTTGGGTTCTTTGTCCAGTTCCACTGTCTCTCATATCAGAAATCTCAGTAGCTAGTCTCGTGTGGCCCTCGGTTTAGGATTAAAATCTTTGAACGAGCTAGGAATCGAACAGGCAGCCTCTCGGCAAACAACAGACATGTTAAATTTACACGATGGGGTTGCTATTTTAATAATAAATCAGTGGCGCAACAATCCCGAAGGGGCATGGCCTACTACCTTATACACCCAGAGATTGAAATTGAGGCTTTAGGTGTAAAGTGCTTACTGAGTGTTGTGTATCGCCCACCAAAGATTGGATACGTCACCGACCTTGAAGACATCTTACTTGACCTCCTACCCAGGTATGAGCATGTTTTATTACTAGGAGACCTCAATACTGACATCCTTAACGACAAAATGACTGAGACTAAACAACTAATCAACATATTTAAATCTTGTAACATGACGATTTTGCCACTTAAACCAACACATCACACAGCCACGTCACATACATTACTGGACTTAATTGTGACGAATAACCCTGACAGAGTACTGACCCACGGGCAAATGTCTGCTTGCGGACTATCCAATCACGACTTAATTTATTTAGCTTATTCACTTAAATGCCCCAAGTACAGACCTAAATTAATTACATTCAGAGATCTAAAACGTATAAATAACGAAGCCCTATTAGAAGATGCTGCAAACATACCTTGGCATAATGTCCATATTATAGACAATATAGATGATAAAGTGGAGTTCTTAAACACACAACTGCTAGCTCTCCTTAATAAACACGCGCCAAAACGCACTGCTCGTGTAACACGCCCTGCGGCTCCATGGATGACGCAGGAAATACGAGACTTAATGACAGAGAGAGACAAAGCTTTCAGAAAATTTAAAACTAGCCAAATACCAAACGATTTTGACCTGTACAAGACCCTTCGTAACAGAACCACACAGGCCGTAAGGAATGCTAAAATAAGACACTCACAGAACATTTTGCTAACCCGAAACACGACAACAATCTGGAAAACCGTTAAAAAAATGGGCATAGGCGGAAATAAAATACATACTGCTGACGTTAAAATATCACTGGATGATTTAAACCAATACTTTACTACAAGACCCGTTAACATTGACGAGACAACAAAAGAACAGACGATTAACAAAATTCCATACAATGGCAATACTAACAATGGAGGAGAACAGTTATATTTTTCCCTCGTAACTCCTGCAGAAGTAAGACAAATTGCACGATCAATAAAGACAACTGCGACAGGATGTGACGAGATTGTTCCACAGTTACTGTTAAAAACTCTAGATGTAATCCTACCAACTCTAACCCACATCATAAATACCTCACTGATAACCGGCATATTCCCTTCCCTTTGGAAATATGCAATTGTTCGCCCCCTCCCCAAGACCAACAATCCCGTGGAACCCAAAGACTATCGATCCATTTGCATTTTACCATTTCTGTCCAAAATTTTGGAGAAAATAGTTCACAGACAAATAACCGCATATTTAAATAACAATATGCTTCTTGACAAATACCAGTCTGGTTTTAGAAGCAATCATAGCACAACTACTGCACTGCTTAAAGTTACAAATGACATAGGAGTAGCTATGGATAAGGGAGAAATTACTGTTTTAACTCTTCTAGACCTTAGTAAGGCCTTTGACTGCGTTGACACGGACATACTAATAGCAAAATTACGTGCTCTTAATTTCTCACAAAGCACACTATCCTGGATGTATTCCTATCTCTCTGATCGCCGGCAGTGTGTATCTACAGGTGAAAATTTCTCTTCATGGCAATCTGTAGAGACTGGAATACAACAGGGGTCAGTGCTAGCACCACTCCTATTTTCGATCTTCATTTCAGGACTAACACAAGTAATTAAACATTGTCAATATCATGTGTACGCAGACGACATACAGATATATACACATGCACACCCTCGTGACTTACCGACTGCAATAAATAATATGAACGACGACCTAGGAAGAATATGTAGGTGGACCGATGACCATGCACTAAAGATCAATGCCCAAAAATCACAGTGTATTCTTTTAGCTACCCAAAAAACCCACGCACGACTTACAGACATCCATACCCACTCAGTAACATTAAGAGGCACTCAGTTACAATTCAAAGACACAGTTAAAAACTTAGGGATGATAATGGATAAAAACCTTAGTTGGAACGATCATGTAACAGGTATATGTCAGCGAGTGTTTTATTCCTTATATTCCCTTAAAAAACTCAGAGATTTACTCCCCCAAAATGTAATAAAACTGCTTATCCAAAGTATGGTAATGCCAATATTCGACTACTGTGACGTAGTATACAGTAACCTGAATGCCTCACTTTCCATCAAGCTCCAAAAGGCACATAACGCATGCGTTCGATTTATTTCAGATATACCAAGGTTTAGCCATATTTCTCCCGCATTTGCTAGGCTTTCATGGCTACGCTTAAGAGAGCGACGAAATTTACACACTCTTTCCCTGTTACATCGTATACTGAACCTTAACACACCTGAATACCTTGCCACACAATTCCATTACCTAGCATCACCTTCTAGTATTCCTACCAGATCATCATCCACCGCAGTACTAAGCATTCCCATTCACCGCTCAACTGGCTACAGTAGATCATTTATAGTCGCCGCCAGCCGAATTTGGAATTCCCTACCTGCTGAAATTAGGAGCGTGTCAAACCACCTCCGCTTTAAGAAACTCTGTCAAACCTGGTTAATAAATAATAATGATTTCTTATAACATAGTAGGATTAGATCATAGTTAAGTTTTAGATTAATTAAAACATTTAATTGCTACCTTAAGATATTAAACTGTAGATAATTTAGTGTATATTTAACTCTTCATGTAGGTGTATGTATGGTCGGACAGAATAGCAGGCTTCATAGCCTGAGTCCCGCCATATAAAACAAGACAATAAATAAATAAAATGAAACACACCGCACCGTTATCTCCTAGGCCTACTAAGATAATTCTATGAACAAATTGATGTTATTTTTGCTTGAAAGTTTCTTTCTTATGGTGTGTAGCAGTAACAATGTCAGTGATATTGCCGTATGGCAAACTTTGTTATTCGGACTGAACTCCACGGAACATCATGAACACTACTGGGCACTGGGCAACTACTACTAGACCTACTACTACTACTACTACTACTACTACCGGGCGAGTTGGCCGTGTGGTTAGGGGAGCGTGGCTGTGAGCTTGCATCCGAGAGATACTATGTTCGAATACCACTGTCGGCAGCCCTGAATATGGTTTTCCGTGGTTTCCCATTTTCACACCAGGAAAATGCTTGGGCTGTACCTTAATTAAGGTCACGGTCGCTTCCTTCCAAGTCCTAGGTCTTTCCTATTCCGTCGTCGCCATAAGACCTATCTGTGTCGGTGCTACGTAAAACCACTAGCAAAAACCTACTACGACTACTACTACTACGACTACTACTACTACTACATGTTTTCATACCTCCCCTCAAGGGTGAGGTGGGCCACTTAGACAGTGACGCCGTCTCTCAGACCAGGAGATTGGTATTGGAGAAGGAGATTTCCGGTGAAGGTGAGAGGATTGGCGGGCGTGGCCTATACTACGAACTGTCCCGGCATTCGACTTAGTGCAGTAGAATGGAAAATGACGGGAAATCATTCTCAGGACAGCCGACGGTGAGTACCAGTCCCTCTCCGTCTCCCGAATACAGAGACGTAAAGCCACGGTAGAGCCGTGGCCACCCCTCCTCATACTGGGCAATTCACCCACGTGGGTTAGCACTATTAGCTGCCGTCCTCGGAAGCGCAGTTAGATTCCCGGTGCTGCCAGAAATTTAAGGTTGGCAGGTACAGGGTACATGCAACTTACCACCATTGGAAGGGAGGGGCGCCTGTAAAAGAGCTGCACCAGCTCGGGGATGAGGGCACCAGTATAGTTGCCTCAATGTTTAGCTGACCTTTCGCTCCGTAGGCCTAATCTGAATGAACGTCAGTCCTGCTGCGTTACACAGAGTTCTGTCCTCGAGAGCACAGATGGTCACACTATGAAAGCCGTAGATCGGTGCGGGGATGGACGACAAATCTCGTGTAGTGATGGGATCGAAAATATCCGACAAGGGTCAAATATTTGTATTTCATAGAATTACCCTCCTTCTTCACCACTGAACAACAACATTTCCCCGTTCAGCCCGTGAAGGCCCCAGGAGGAGTTAAAAACTAGGGTTTTTTTTTTACTTTCCGTAATCTCGGCACTTCGTAGCAAAGAGTGGTCAGCTCTATGCCCGGCCGCCTTTGCCCCAGCAGTTAACATAGTACTCATTATTCCTGTAGACTGAGTGAACTTCAAGGCCAAGCACCTTGAAGTGGAAATCTCGTTTACAAATGTTTATGTTTCGAAGGGGAATCGAATCCACGTCATTCAGGATGAACCGTGCATGCCCTTACCACTTCCGCTAGGCAGCCACTTTACTTCACTGCTACATACATTTAACGAGAAATATTTTTACAAAATTTCATGTAACTATTTTAGCTGGAGGCGGACCCTCCGATGAGGATTGGTGCCGTGTGCCTTGTATTCGAACCTGCGTATAGTTGTGGTGGAGGATAATGTTATGTGTGGTGTGTGCGTTGCAGGAATGTTGGGAAACAGCACAAAAACCCAGCCTCCGAGACAAGGGAATTACAGTAACTGATTACTATTAACATCTCACGAACCAGTCGAGAATTGAACCTGGGGCATTCAGGATTATTGTACATTGTTCCAGTCCTCCAAGTCACCGCTGTATATGATGTATAGCCGGAACAACGCACTGATCATTCAGATATAAAGTCAGACAATGGTAAATAATTCACCTCGTCACAAATAGCTTTAGTCAGCCGTTTCTACATAGTTGAAAGCTCTGCATCTGAATAAGTTCCTGGGTCATAGTTTAGATAAGTCATCTAATAAAATATATAAACTATGAGAAGCTATCTATTTATTTTTACAATTTGCTTTACGTCGCGTCGTACCCACACAGGTAGGTCTTATGGCGACGATGGGATAGGAAAGGCCTAGAAGTGCGAATGAAGCGGCCGTGGCCTTAATTGAGGTACAGCCCACGCCTTTGCCTGGTGTGAAAATGCGAAACCATGTAAAACCAAAGGCTGCCAACAGTGGGGTTCGAACCCACTATCTCCCGGACGCAAGCTCACAGCTGCGCAGCCCTCACCACACGACCAACTCACCCGGTGGGAGAGATTCAGTAAGGTGGAAACGTAGTAAGCAGCTTGGCCTACAGGCCTATCGGCAACTTAGTCTTAATGGCAAACAGCGCTGGAATATCTTGGAACTCGAAGAGAGATGTAGGGAGTACTGCACGATAATCAACATTTCCAAGTATAAAGTGATGCCAATTGGGAATAAATCTAGAAGAATTTAATATCCGATACGATGGATGAAGTTGTGCACATAAACCGGTTTTGGTAGTGCGGTCATGTGAGACGAATGGAGGAAGGTAGGTTACCTAGGAGAATTATGTACTATGATTCATGTGAGGAACTAAACAAGACCGCTGAGCTAATAAAGAAAAATAGAAAAGCATTCACAGTGTCTTGCATACTGAACGCTGAAAAGTATAACAATCTATAATGAAGATGCATGTATGTGATGGAAAAAAATAGGAAATCAGTATACTTCGGTGCAATTTTATGGTCACCAGCATTCCAAACTGTCTACATTTATATTTTTTAACTTTTTGCCACGAATGGATAAAATACCTTGATCGGCTTTACAAAGGAATAAGTATTATCGCTACATACATCCTCGTTGTGCTTTTCATAAATTGACTCCATGTGGTGTAGAAGAGAAGTAAGACATGTCTTCCTCATTTAACGCTATCTCAGATTTTGCCAAGAACGAGAACGGCAAAATTCGGTGCCACTGAAAGTTACTTTAGCTTAAGATCTTCGGTATTCTAGTGCTATCATAACGCGCTTGTCTACGAAGTTTGAAGGGGAATTCATAGACTAGCCGATCAGACTAGTACATTACTTCAAACCTGAGAGTTTTTCAATTACGGCGGACACTCTGGGTGAGAGTATGAATAATCTTAATTTTATATAGAGTGCAGGAAGAAACGGAGAGGTCTACTTTAATCCACCACGAGTTCGGTGCTGTAGCGGGGTCCTCAGCTGAAAACCTGCATCAGAAGTTTACAAAACACTGAAAAATGTGGAGTATAAGGAATGTGATTCAAAATGGTATTAATCTTTGGAAGGTGGTAGTCGATTGACATCATGACTCGTTTCTCATCAAAGCTCCCATAGTCCGAATCCCTGTCAGTGCGTGTGAGTTTTTAAAATGAAATGTTATTCGGATTCCACGTTAAACTGGACTTTCTGATGTTATAATCGCTTAAACAGTTCATGCAAAATACAAGCTTGCTTCTTGTTACAATTCTTGCTAGTTGCTTGTTGCTTTACGTCGCACCGACACAGATATGTCTTTTGGCGATGATGGGAGAAGGAAGGGATAGGAGTGGGAAGGAAGCGGCCGTGGCCTTAATTAAGGTACAGCCCCAGCATTTGCCTAGTGTGAAAATGGGAAACCACGGAAAACCATTTTCAGGGCTACCGACAGCGGGGTTCGAACCTACTATCTCCCGAATACTGGATACTGGCCGCACTTACGCGACTGCAGCTATCGAGCTCGGTGTTACTATTCTTTGAAACTGTGTACCTTAACTAATTTATTACATTTCAATGTATTTTCGAAGATAATTCCACGTGATCTTAATGAAATAATTTCTATTGTAACAGTTTTGCTGGGACTCTGGTTAGCACAGTGTCTTAGTTGCTGATTTTCCGAGGTTCGAATCCTGCCAACATTAGATTGGAATTGTCACTTGAAAAATCACGTGCTGTTAGGAAGTGCATCCACGTTTAAACCCCTAGTTAAAATCAAAATGGCCGGGTTGAATGGCTCAGACGGTTGAGGGGCTGGCCTTCTGACCCCAACTTGACAGGTTCGATACTGGCTCAGTTCGGTGGTATTTGAACGTGCTCAAATACGTCAGCCTCGTGTCGGTAGATTTACTGGCACGTAAAAGAACGCCTGCGGGACTAAATTCCGGCCCCTCGGCGCCTCCACAAACCTAAAAAGTTGTTAGTGGGACGTAAAGCAAATAACATTATTATTATTATTATTATTATTATTATTATTATTATTATTATTATTATTATTATTATTATTATTATTATTATTATTAAAATCAAAATGAGCATGGGTGACTCCAGTGACTTTAGAAATATTTCAAATAAGGTTAAGAAAGTTTATATTGTGACAGTTTCATCACATATACAGTAGAGCTGTTTTAGATTATAGCATTTTCATTTACCAAATATACAAATAGGGTAATTTCCAAAATAAGAAAACTGAAAAAGTAAGTCTATTTACAAACAAAATACTCTTCGTGAAAGATAATACTGTTTATTTTCGAACTTTCCTCTTGCTGGAGTGAGTTGATAAATAAAACTGGCATGTCTTACGCATGACCGAGCGTTAACAAATACTAAGTTTATGAATTATTCTAATCGTCCTTTCCTTGAACTGTAGGGGTATCTAGAGCTGACCAACGCCTTCTGTTTGGAAAGGAGAAATAATAAGATGGGATATTTAAGGAGTGTATGTTCAAAAGGTGCAATTTCCACCTTAAGAATGTCGTGGGAAAAGCGCAAGAAACGTAAAATAAAGGCACATGGAACGTACCCAAGATCGGTTTCTGTACATCTTTTAAGGAATTACATCTTTCTAGCCTAGATTTCTTATGGCAATCGATAATATTCTACTACTGAAATGCATTTGGACGAAATATTGATTTGCTTTTTGGAAATGGAAATAGCACCTTTTGTACAGAAACTCATTTGTCTTCTTACAAGCATGTAGCTGTACTAAACCAAGCACAAGATATATTCTGCGTCTGAGTAGCTTGAAGTTTTACACGACTATTGATCATGTATGATATCCGTAAATTAATGACTCACGATATTACGATGTGATAATTATCACGGAACTCTTTGGGATTAGGTGTGCTCTATCTATATATATATATATATATATATATATAATAAGAGTTTTGTCTGTACATTGCTCGGAATTTGAAAAGAATGGTATTTCTGTATCGATCATGTCTCCAGTAACAAGAAAATGCAGTTTTTACTTTTCCGTAATTTCTGTCTGTCTGTATGTATGTACACGCATCACTAGAAAACGGCTGAAGAGAATTTAATAAAAATCGGTATGTAGAGTCGCGGGGTGAGCCGCTACAATCTAGGCTATAAATTATTTTATTCACGCTGAGTGAAATGGTAGTTTAGGGGAAGGTCTAAAATTCAATTCTCAAATATTTATATTATTAGTGGTCATATCGATACATACTACGTAACTAAAGTTATATAGAATTAAATTTCTGATCATTTACGTCTTATGCATTTTTATCGTACCGGCTATGATAACAGAGATATTCATGAATTTGGATTTTTGTTGCTAAGTCCATATCAACGTCGAGCCCCGACAAAATGGGTAAACAGAATTTAACGAAAATCGGTATATAGAGCCGGGAATAAGAAACTACAGTTTAAGCTATAAACAATTTTATTCACCCTGGGTGAAATGGTAGATTAGGGGAAGGCACCTAAAATTTAATTTTTAAATACCTATGCTCTTGGTCCTATGGAAAAGTACTACATAATAAAAGTTATAGAGAATATAATTTCCGATCATTTATGTTTTATTCAGTTTTACCGTACCGACTATGATAAGAGTGGTATTTCAGAACCGGAAGACAATTAATAATGTGAAGGCCTACAATATCGAAAGCGCGTAACATAGATCAACAATAACATTACACTGACCGTTGTTTGTTGTAATGTTCTTTGTCTCTTATGCTGATATTCAACTCCGATAACAGCCGAACTAAATATTAGCGGGAAATAGCTGAGGAGTTAGATAACTTTCTTCTTTAGCATGCCAATCCTCTGGTTCATACATTTTCTGATACTGCTGGTACGTAACACACTGGTTCATCATAGTATTCGATACCTACTCTGACGCGCTGTTTGGAATGAGCAGTGTACGCACTGAAGTCCGAGGCTCAGTTAGTAGTAGTAGGAGTAGTAGAATGAACTGGTCTGGAATTACAATTTAGCTCTATTCCAAATTATAGTACCACAATTCACTAAATAACTCAAAATTCAACCCTGAAAAGAGCCGTTTCTTAGGAAAAGCTTCTTCCTCTTCACTTTCATTAAATCTACATTAATTTTATTCCAAATTAGCAGCGAAGATGTGGTTTCTTCTCTGGCTTGGAGGAAAAATTGCGTCCAGGTCAGATAGTTCTTTCCTCCGCCAGTGTAGTGAATTGAGATTTTCTGACTCATCGGGTACTCCCAGGAAACAGATAAGTAAACGGGCATAGTTTTTGCCCTGGGACTATCCACTATTTGACCTCCCCCCCCCCCCCGAAAAAAGGAAGAAGAAAGTTCACGGATCACGGATGTCTGCGTCTTGGTTATTCCAGCTCTGTAGCATTGGACTGTTAGTTCGGCAGCATAGTACTGTTCGTTAAAAGTGAGAAAACGTGTGGTTTTTCATTTGATCGAGTATTTCATATGAAGGCATTGCTTTTAATCGCGCCATTCCTATTGACGTCATTGTAATGACCCATGCTCATTTCAGTTGGGAAAACCAGTAAGAGAGTCTTTCTGAGAATCTATAAAGGTAGGCAGAGAGTGAGTGTCTGCCATTACAATGAAAACTCCCCAATCTGATTGTGACTGACGGTAGGCAAGCTGGCCTACCATTACAACCCAGTCTTCGTATGAGAAAAGACATTGGTGACTTGCCCGTCGTGCTTCTAGGGTAACGTTAAGAGTTATGCAACTTAATACAATCTTGTTCACAACGTGTACACTACCTAACTTAGAATTCTGTCTAAATTTAGAATTCCGTAGCGAAGCACGGGTACATCAGCTAGTATGAAATATAGAGCTATTTTCTGTACAATTTAAATAGTTCTCTATGAATAAAGTATACAGTTGTGTTTTCTTTTCGAAGAATTTCCTCTTCGAGAAATGTAGAACTAGTTCCTATGTCTTTTAAATAGTTCTTTGATATGAAAGTGTGCTATGACGTTTCCTGCTCTAGGAGGTTCCTTTGAAATTTGTTATTGAAATAAAAATGGTTGGATTCTTATTCATAACATCCTCGGCAGATTTCTTCAAGAAAAGCTATATTAGCGAATCTCTCTGCAAATTTCCTTTTAGCTTTGCTTGTTGCTCTTGCTTCTAACAACTCATTTTTCGTCCTTAGAAAATTTATTCTAATACACACTTTACTGGTAAGCTGCTATGATATTTTAAACTTTGTATTTCTGTTCCAGAAGGTAATAATTTTGTCTAGTGGTTTAACGTCGCACTAACACATCGAAGGGTTTCGGCGACGCAAGGAGGGGAACATGCTAGGATTAGGAAGGTTCCAGCCGTGGCCTAAATTAAGGCACAGCCTTTGCCTGATATGAAAATGGGAAACCACGAAAAAACATCTCCAGTGCTGCCGACGGTGAAATTCGAACCCTCCAACTCCCGAATACAAGCTCACAGCTACACGATCCTAACCGCACAGCCAACTCGCTAGATAACGTAAATTAGTGTTCGATGCCTTTATATCGTCGTTGCCGGGACAAAACCTCCGATGTGATAATATTTTTGGAGGTATACTGACCCGCAACACATACATTATGAAGGGCGAAAATGCCTTGACAATATGCACACAATATTGGAGCTTAGATGACAGAACCTTACCGGTCAAAGTTCTAAGCTAAAATATTTCACATAGGAGGTTTTGTCCCGGCAGCGACATGATTGTTTTGTTGTTGTTTTTTTGTTGTTTTTTTTTTTTGCTATTTGTTTTACGTCGCACCGACACAGATAGGTCTTATGGCGACGATGGGATAGGAAAGGCCTGGGAATGGGAAGGAAGCAGCCGTGGCTTTAATTAAGGTACAGCCCCAGCATTTGAAGGTGTGAAAATGGGAAACCGCGGAAAACCATCTTCAGAGCTGCCGACAATGGGATTCGAACCCACTATCTCTCTGATGCGAGCTCAGCGCGCTCCTAACCGCACGGCCAACTCGCCCGGTATGATATATTTTACTCCGCTTTAAAACTCCAAACTGGTAACTTACTTTAAGTATAATTCAGACTGTACCTTTTAATACACCATTCTCGTGTCGGTAGATATACTGGCACGTAAAAGTACTCCTGACGTCGCCTGGGCCAGTCTTCGATACTGAAGACAATCCTTCCCTAACTATGCCTTCAGGTGGAAAACTCACAGAACCCCATTGCCAAGATCTTTTCCGTACGAGAGTTGTGGACTATATTGCTCCCGGAGAAGGCTAGGCCCACACGGAGTATGAAATGATTTTTCGACATTCCCTCTTTACACATGGACATGATCTCTTGAGAAGTAATGGCTACAGTACACTACTGATAGTGTGTGAAAATAAAATGTCCAGCTCGTAAAACAGGAGATGTCATTCACTTTTTCCTTCTCCATAAGAGTAATAAGAAAGACCATTTCCATGTTTCATGTTTCAGGTCCATAGCACATGTAGTGCAGTACCTTTCAACATCATCCATCAATATTCGTAATAACCAAGTGTACTATCTGCGTAGCTAATACACGTTTTACTCGTGTAGGTTTAGTTTCAGTCCGATAAAATTCAAAGTAGGCTACTGGCCTGATCAAAGTATACAATTCCTCTGCGTTCATCGGGCTGAATGGCTCATATGGTAGATATAGCTTTCTGGCCCTAACTGGTGTGTTTGACACCGGCTCAGACCGGTGGTATTCCAAGGTGCCACTTTCGTATAAGACATAGATAGATTTACTGACATGTAAACGGAGAAACACCTGCGGAATACTTCTGGCACCTCGGTGTCTCTGGGTAATTAGAGGGACGTTTGATCGTGATCTCTCTATTTTATTACCTACGTATGTCTGGACTTACATCCCCTAAAAACCACTTGTCAACTGTAATAATGTCACCTGCTCATCATCCCTCTCATTTCATTTTTTAACTAGCTGTTTAACATCGCACTAACTCTGGAGCGCTTCAGAGACGTTGGGATAGGAACAGAGTAGAACTAGGAAGAGTTCTTCTTCTTAATCTGTTTACCCTCCAGGGTCGGTTTTTCCCTCGGATTCAGCGAGGGATCCTACCTCTACTGCCTCAAGGGCAGTGTCCTGGAGCGTGAGACATTGGGTTGGGGTATAAACTGGGAAGGAGGACGAATATCTCGCCCAGGCGGCCTCACCTGCTATGCTGAACAGGGGCCTTATGCGAGGGGGGGGGGGGGATCGGATGGGAAGATTGGAAGGGACAGGCAAGGAAGAGGGAAGGAAGTGGCCGTGGCCTTATGTTAGTCATTTGCCTGGAGGAGAAGTGGGAAACCACGGAAAACCACTTCGAGGATAGCTGAGGTGGGAATCGAGCCCACCTCTACTCGACTGACTACCCGAGACTGAGTGGACCCCGTTCCAGCCCTCGTACCACTTTTCAAATTTCGTGGCAGAGCCGGGAATCGAACCCGGGCCTCCGGGGCTGGCATCTAATCACGCTAACCACTACACCACAGACACGGACAGGAAGAGATCTGCTGGTGTTTATTATGATACAACCTCTCTTCCTTCCCATTCCTAGGCCTTTTCCGTCCCATCATCGCCATAAGACTTATCTGTGTCGGTGCAACGGTATTTGCTTGCTGTGCCGTGGCCTTAATTAAGGTATAGCCCCAGCATTTTCCTGGTGTGAAAATGGGATACCACGGAAAACCATCTTCAGGGCTGCCGACAGTCGGATTCGAATCCACTATCTCTCGAATGCGAGCTCACAGCTGCGCGCCCCTAACCGCACGGCCAACTCGTCCAGTCGTCAAACAATTAGAAAAAACCTCTTTGCCCACTCTGAGTAAGTTACCCGTAAGTCAGGTGATAAGATGTTGACATTTCTTGGCTCCTGGTTCATATCTGGTCAACTCGCCCGGTGAACATAGCTTTTAATTAGTGTGAGTAGTTTATTGGCCATTGATAATGTGGTGAATGAAATTACTGTGAATGAAAAGAAGAGCATCAGCATTGTCTGGTTGTAGAAGAGACCGTCATGCGTTGAGAATGAAGCCCACTGAACTGAACTTTCTCTCTGAAGCTGAACTTGATGCTTGCATACATATTACTTTCTTAGCGATCTGGTGAAATTTTGGATAGTTTTGTCCATTTGTTCTCCAATAGAACGCTATATATATCTTTTTCCATTCCACAATTTTGCTTTAAATATCTTTCCAGCTCATCTGTTGGAATAGGAGCATCATGAACGCCAGTCCACGAAGAAAACTTCATTACTTTGGCAGGTTGTGGCATAGTCGTGGAGTCTGATGAGGCGGAAACATTAGAATGCTCGTCATTTAAGCACACCTCGTTCAACGTAAGTTTTTATATCTAATCATAAAAAGACGAAATCAGTCCGACTCCTTTAATCTATACTAATATAATAAAGAGAGAGCGCGAATTTTGTTAGTTCGTATATATCTGGAGGGTAATCTCAGAAACTACTGGACCGATTCTAAAAATCCTTTTACTAATGTAAATATACATTATTCCTGAGGGACATGGGCTATATTTTAATTTCAAAGCAACTCGCGATGGGGGGCGACGGGGGAGATACAAAAATAATAGGCTAATATAGGCGAAATATCGAATTTGTCGTGCAAGGACGAGACTACGCTCATTTTAAGCCCCTTGACCCAAAGAACAAATCTCGGTAAGCCCTACGGGCCCGTAAACCATATTTGAAGGCCCTAAAACCGACCGTTATGGAGATATTGGCACCACACTAACCCTGCTCTCGGAATCGGATAAAGAAATGAACTGCCGTAACCATGGCAACGCCAGCTCCAGGATTCTACAGCAGCGAGATTATGCGTGTACGTTTGGGCATAGCTGCCAACCAAAATTTGTACACATAATCCCTGAGCATATCTAGTACTATAATTTTGATAAAGGAGCTGCCAAATACCAGTTATAACGACTGTAACGTCTTCAGTTTTTGATATATTTGTATCCTCATGAAAATAATTCAACACCTATTTCAAGCCCCCCACCCCTTCGGAAGTTAATTTTACCCCCCAGAAATGAGTGTTTTTTAATTTTTAAAGGTGATTTCAAATACCCATTTTCACGTCTGCAACATCTTTAGGTTTTTTAGCTATAAGTATCATCATGCAAATAATTCAACTAATATTTCAGTCCTTTGATCCCTCCTTAAAGTGGATTTTTCAAATCCAAAAGAATACGTATTTCTTTCTTTTTAAAGGAGACTCTAAATACCAATTTTTATGTCTGTAACAACTTCAGTTTTGGGGATATCAGTACCCTAATAAAATTAATTCAACCCCATTTTCAGTCCCTTTTACGCCCCCCCCCCACACACACACGTTAAGTGGTTTTTCAAAAAGCAAAATAATACCTGTTTTTTTTAATATTAAAAATATCAATTTTCACATCTGTAACACGTCAAGTGTTTGAGATGTACTGCAGATATGTTCATCTTAAAAATTCACGCCAACCCACATTTCAGTGCTTTTTACCCCCCCCCCCCCCTTTTAAGTGTTTTTTTTTCGAAAACAAAATAATACATGTCTCTTTATTTTTAAACGAGATTATAAATTTCACTTCACGTCTGCAGGACTGTGGTGGGAAGGAAGCGGCCGTGGCCTTAAGTAAGGTACAGTCCCAGCATTTGCCTGGTGTGAAAATTGAAAACCACGGAAAACCATCTTCAGGGCCACCGACAGTGGGGCTTGAACCCACTGTCTTCCGGATGCAAGCTCACAGCTGCGCGCCCCTAACCGCACGGCCAACTCGCCCGGTCGTAAAACAATTAGAAAAACCTTCTTTGCTCACTCTGAGTAAGTTACCCGTAAGTCAGGTGATAAGAGGTTGACGTTTTTTGGCTGCTTGTTCATATCTGGCCGCAGACATGAGTGTATGTATAACTACTGTATTGTAGCCTATATGTGTGTGCCGGCACCGCCTGTTACTCGGAGGCCCCGGGTTCGATTCCTGGCCAGTTCAGGGCTTTTTACCTGAATCTGAGGGCTGGTCCGAGGTCCATTCAGCCTACGTGATTATAATTGAGGAGCTATCTGACAGTGAGATGGCGGCCCCGGTCTAGAAAGCCAAGAATAACGGCCGAGAGGATTCGTCGTGCTGACCACACAACACCTCGTAATCTACAGGCCTTCGGGTTGAGCAGCGGTCGCTTGGTAAACAGCCCCTTCGGGGCTGTTACGCCATGGGGTTCGGTTCTGTTATATATGTGTGTTTAGGTCCTCAGGGGGTAGGACGTGAAATCTCCTGGGGATGCCACGAAAAATTTTAGGGCTGGTTAGAATAACGTTTTAAGTGTCCAACTCCTTGGCTCAATGGTCAGCGTTGATTCCTTCGGTCCATAGGATCCCGAGTTCGATTTCTCGCCGTGTCGGAAATTTTAATCGCGTCTTCTTAATTCTTCTGGCTTAGGGGACTGGGAGTTTGTGTTTGTCCCAACACCCCCACTTCGTATTCAGGCAACACAACACACTACCAACCAGCAAAGCAACACATAATAATGAATACATTCCTCCATATACGGTTGTTTCAGGAAGGGCATCCAGCCGTAAAACGGGGCCAAGTCCACATATGCTACACAATTTGCACTTACGACCCCATGTTGATGTGGGGAAATTGGCAGAAGAAGAAGAAGACGAATTATGGTATTTCTTCATAGATAGAACCTTGGTACACCTTGTTAATAACTATTTTATACTTGGTGTCTGTATAGTTCTTGTCTAATAGCCCATGCCGATCAGGTATCAATACTGGGCTGTATTTGTATTTACCTGGGGCAAAGAATTACCTGGGTACTCATTTCTGCTGTAGGCTGGTTGAACCCCAAGGCCACATGCCTCTCGACAAGTCGTAGGCTTGTCTCTAAATGAACCCTGATGGCCGAGTGACATCGATACTGACTTATAAACAATGCAGCCGTGGGTTCGATCCTTGCTCAGTCCGTTGGTATTTGAAGCTGCTTAAGCCTTTTGTCGGTTTATTTACTGGCACGTAAAAGAAGAAGAACTACAGGACAAAATTTTCTGCACATCGGCGTCTCCGAGGGACGGATCGAGCAGCGCTCGTCGGGTTGTTCCTGCACTGCTAATGAAGTGTGGAGTAGGGTGGGGGTCGTCTTGGAAAGATATGGAAGTCATGGGTTACTGGAAACGGGTTCGGCGTGTGAAGAGGTGCCATCGGGAAATATTGTTATCCATGTACATTGAGAAGGGTACGTAATTGCGAGTTGTTGACAGTTATATATTTCGTGAGTTTGAACAGGGAGGTCAAAAGAGGAGGTGCGCAAATAAGACTTGTTCTGCGCATTTCGAGCTGTGAGAACAACTTTGTGTTATGTCGGTCTCATAATCATGACCCAAGTATAACGATCCACATAGAATTGATTTCTAACGGTTCAAAAGAGAAAACCCTGCTGCGAAATTTGCAAACTTTTTTCGAAAATGGTAAGAAAGTATGCCTATATACCGGCAGTTTCAAAACAGATTGTGGGTAGTTTGTTGAGTATTGATGTAAGCAGAATTAAACAAAACAATGCGACCGAGGAAGAAGGAAGATTGCCACCTCTACCTAAAATAATGAAGAGGAATCACACGGCGCTCTGGTCATTATAGATAACAGATCCAGCCAGGATACTTTTTCTAAACGACATTATATTTTCTATTGTATCGAATTTGAAGTATCCTTGTGTGTGAGAGAGACAAGCAGAGAGACGAGTTTTATGGACGAAACATTCAAATACTGTGCTAAATTTTCTTAACAGCTCTTCATAAACCACGTGGAAGAGAATAGAAATTATTTTGGCATCTTGAAACAGCCAAACATCTCACTGTCAAAATTACAGTAAGCGGAAATTTATTTTATATTTTTGCTATTTACTTTACGTCGCATTACGGAAAATAACCTACTTACAGTTATAATGCGATGAGCGCAATAACATCCGTTTAGGATCTGATATCGGTTTTTTACATAGTGGTAAGACAGAGTGTCAGATTTTGACCTAAAATTCATAACACGGCTCGTTAGTATTTAAATACAAACCGGCATACCAACGCTAGGATACGATCTCGTAATCTCGAGTAGAGGAAGCGAGAGTGATTTAATTCCGTACCCCGCAGTGAATGATGAAGTTGTATCACAGTTTCGCCCACAGTGAAGTAAGCTTGTGATATGTTGTGGTGAATCGCAGCACTTTACAGAGGAAGAGTAGTCAGCAAGGAAATGAAGAAACCAGATGGCATTCATACTTCCGCCCCAATCCCCAACATACTTTCTTACTAGATGTAAACGT
The DNA here is from genome assembly GCF_040414725.1 of Anabrus simplex. NCBI lineage: Eukaryota > Metazoa > Arthropoda > Insecta > Orthoptera > Tettigoniidae > Anabrus > Anabrus simplex. The sequence continues at coordinate 690,877,731 of NC_090266.1, read as the reverse complement.
TTCCTGATGCATTGCTCAAGGACTAGTCTATACAATAACCACATATGGCTACACAATGCTTGACCTTTCCCTTCCGCATTTACTGCAGGTATGCATATTCACAATGTTGCCTATTGAACAGGGCAAGCTGAAAAGACCAGGGGGTGAGGAGACTGGACGGCCGCCGCCAACCCTCGCAGCCAGCAGACTGGTCTGTCCGGTTTGGGGCCTGCCTGGACTCAGATGGTCTTTCTTTTAAAACCTTTTTACTTATCTCGTTAATACATATTTCCCATCCCTAATTACGCATATACGCACCCCATTCTCATATAATCCTCAGTCCAGTAACCCAAGAGAAATACCAGATAGAAGTCCAGTTTTTGTGAATGATGAAGAGTGGACAAAAACAGGTTTGGCGAGTTGCGAGAAGAATAGGAGAGGCGAGTGGACGCCCGTTACTCTAAGTACCGACATTACACATATGAAAAGGCAGAAGGGTGAAAGGAAGGGTGTGCAAGCCAAAAAGAAGATATAGCGGTAGTACGCACATTCTAATCTGAAATATGTTTGTCCATCTGAAGGCCAACCAGTTCTGGCCAGAACACACCATAAAGTACCACCTGGACAAGACACGGCTACATACACCCCTTTCCCCTAAGTCCCCTCTCCCCTCGTAGTACTAAGGCCACCATCTAGATAAAACAATTGTTTTACACGACCGTGAGGTAAAATTGGATTCCATACAAAGTGAAACTTTTCTTACTTTCAAATACGGTTTAGTTTCTCCATTAATCGCAGTGCTTCTACTTTTCAGTGAGCATCTCCCCTGTGCGCCCTTCAGTTCTTTAACTTTGTTTCCAGAGAATGAAGTTTGTGTGCAGCAGAGGCGAGCCGAACGAGAAGGATCTGCCCAGCAAGTAAGTAGGTCCTTACCATTAATGGAAATTACATTGTACCAATTGGTTTCGCGCGTAAATTCGTTTTCGTTTTCATCCACATTGCTAACGATGTGTAAGAACAGTAGTCACTAACTTAGGGTCCCAGAAAACACAGCGGTTAAAATATCCTGTCCTTAGGCTACCTAATGCACTGATCCTGCATTTCACAGTGTCTGCACTAGAAAGTTATTTTCCAGTGTTAACCTTTGCGGTGTAGTGGGTTAGTTGTTGGCGTTCCGTTCTCAAGATAACGAGTTCGATCCCGCCTGAGGTTGGTGGCATTTAAAGATGATTCAATTCGACAATTGCGTTTCGTTAACTTCCAGCAAGTTAAAGAACTCCAATGGGACAAAATTTCTACTGTCCAAAGATGGTTAGAGGTTACAACGGACATATTGCGAATTACTTAATGACTTCATTATACAGAGTGAACCCGAACTCCACCGACAAGCTTTCGCAGGTTGTTCAGGGATACCTTCAGAGTATATTGGTACAAGGGACCCGTGGTCACCGGTGGCTCCTTACTGACTAATAATAGAACTATAATTTACTAGGTTTGTCACCACAATCAATCTTGTTTCTGTGAAAATACCTTCACAAGTGTGAAAAAGCCTGTAATATGCAATAACCAAAACGTACAACACGAAACACAGAGTAATACAATAAACCTCAGACGAAACATGCACACTTTTATCACAGTGTGTTCAATCTATTCTGTTAGTGTGCTGTACAGTACAGTGTGTTTCAAAGGTATCGACTCCCCATCGTTGGCTTCCGGCACGTTAATGAAATTCTGTGGGACAAAATTCCGATACCCCGACGTTGTCAAGAACTGACATTTAGGACGGACGTAAAACAAATATTATTATTATTATTATTATTATTATTATTATTATTATTATTATTATTAGTGCAATACAGATACAAAGCTAACTAGGGCAACAAACCAAGCGAAATTCAATTACCCTGTAAGGAACTATCGGAAACCGCGGGTCCCTTATACCAATATACTCAGAGGGTATCCCTGAACAACCTCCGAAAGTTTGTCGGTGGACTTCGGGTTCATATAGTATATTTGCCAGTAAACGATGAATGCCAGCCGCGTGGTGTGAGAGTAGCGAGCTTGCCGCTTTCCCATAGGTCTCGAGTTTAAATCCCGGTCATTTCAGAGATTTTCATTATCCAGTCACCATATGCCTGGAGTTCTCCACTCGCTCCTAACAGACACCTTAATCTACCTATTTGAAGACCTAGATGACCTTTCGAAAACATTACACATGCACTCACTGCTGTATATTAAACACTGTTGTAACTCAGGTGAACAGACTAGGAGTGGGAAGGAAGCGGCTGTGGCATTAATTAAGGTATAGCCCCAGCATTTGCCTGGTGTGAAAATGGGAAACCACAGAAAACAATTTTCAGGACTGCAGTCAGTGGGGTTCCAACCCACTATCTCCCGAATACAAGCTCACAGCTGCACGCCCCTAACTGCACGGGCAACTCGCTCGGTGGTAATAATAATAATAATAATAATAATAATAATAATAATAATAATAATGGCAGACCTGTAATGTTGGGGTAACGTGTCTACCTCTTACCCGATGACCCCGGTTTCGATTCTCGACCAGTTCAGGGATTTCATTTCATTTTTTAAACTGCACTTCATGTACTGCATTATTAGAAATAATACGCTAGTCTAGATGATGAGGAAAATGTGTATTGAGGACCATACTAGAATTGATTTCTTAAGACGTTGTAGTTTCGGAATTGAACAGATCAATAATTTGAATTGAGTCCTGTGGTGGCACTTGAGAAAAGTGTTCGGTGTAAAAATAATCGGAAACAAACAATTCAGAGATGGCATTGCACATGTCCTGTTCCCTACCTCATCTATTGATGTGATGGTGGAGAAGACTGACCACCAGGTTGCATGACAAGGTACCTACGGCAGTGTAAACCTGGTTACAATGGCTCTAGTCCTGAATGCAGTTCATTCAAAAGCAGAATAGAAAGTCGTATTCTTGCAATAAGCTTTCTTGTATTACATACTGGATTATAATTATGTAATATGTACATCTATAGGATACTCGATTTATGTAGCTTAGTCGATAAGACCTTTGACCGGTTCCTTGGATGAACGGCAAGCTTTGTGGCCTTCGGTTTAAAGGATCGGACACGTTCGAATTGGGCCCATGGTCAAAATATTCCCCTGCGGATTACCGTCAGTCCTAGAGGAGTCAAGGTCTAGTTTGGTGTGGTAGGTTTCTCCATTTGATAATGTACGGCCGCTCCTTTTCATTTTATTTGAATGCCCTTCTTAATATTAACTTCTTCTTCTTCTTCTCCTCCTTCTTCTTCTTAATCTGTCTATCCTCCAGGGTCGGCTTTTCCCTCGGACTCAGCGAGGGATCCCACCTCTACCGCCTCAAGGGCAGTGTCCTGGAGCTTCAGACTCTGGGTCGGAGGATACAACTGGGGAGGAGGAAAAGTACCTCACCCAGGCGGCCTCACCTGCTATACTGAACAGGGGCCTTGCGGGGGATGGGAAGATTGGAAGGGATAGACAAGGAAGAGGGAAGGAAGCGGCCGTGGCCTTGAGTTAGGTACCATCCCGGCATTTGCCTGGAGGAGAAGTGGGAAACCACGGAAAACCACCTCCAGGATGGCTGAGGTGGGAATCGAACCAACTTCTACTCAGTTAACCTCCCGAGGCTGAGTGGACCCCTTCCAGCCCTCGTACTGCTTTCCAAATTTCGTGGCAGAGCCGGGAATCGAACCCGAGCCTCCGGGGGTGGCAGCTAATCACACTAACCACTACACCACAGAGGCGGACCTTAATATTAACAAGTATCAAAATTATATTTTAATATCAATTAAAGACAGTTATTGAAATTATTACATCCCCATTTGATGATTACCATAATAACGTCTTAATTAAAACATCTTTTTAAACACATGAAATACCTAAGGTTTAAAAATTATTTTATGACTAGCGAATGTACCCGTGCTTCGCTACGGTATTCTACATTGTATTCGGTTATCGAAGTAAATAGTGTACATGCAGTAAATAAGATTGTTTTAAAATTGCATGTCTCTTAGCGTTATCCGAGAAAGAGCATGGGGAGTTCCCCGTACGTTGTTTCCAATGTAAAGTGTTTGTTACGGATTTGTGATATAGCGGCAGACTCACTTGCCTACTGCCATTCACAATCGAGTTGGGATGATTACGTAATAATTGCAGGCCCCATTGCCTACTACGCGGACAAAATCGATTTGGGGAGTTTTCGTTAATATGACAGCCCCCTTCCTACTTCCAGACAGATTTCAGTTGAGGAGTTTTTATTATATTGGCAGGCAATTACCCTACTATCACTCGAAATTGAGTTGTGCAGTTATCATTATAATGCCAGGCCCATTTTCCTACTGCCAGCCAGCTTACTGCCAGTCACACCAAGTTGGTGAGTTTCCATCAAAATAGCAGGCCACTATGCCTAATGCCAGTCACATTTTAGATGAGGACATTTCTTTATAATGATAGGCACCCTTGCCTACTGCCAAACACAATCGGGTAGGGGAGTTTTAAACAAAACTGCATGCTCACTTGCCTTCTGCAAGTCAAATCGAGAAGGGAACTATTCATTATAATTGTAGGCTTTCCTTACTAATGACAGTTACACAGGAGTTGGAGAAGGAACCCTTTCCTACTGCCAGTCAAAGTCGGTGTGGGGAGTACTTATTACAATAGCAGACCCACCCTTTCTCGATCGCTAAAAATCGACATCAGTGAATATATATAGATCGACATACGAAAGTATATGCGTATTTACAATATTGAAGACCTTCATTTACAGATTAACTGCTACTAAACGTACGTCATATCGACAAAGGATTATACCATAAGACACGCCGGATTTAGTGGCCTAAATGGCTGGTCCTATGATATGTCATCTATTCTTGGGTCAGATTGAATTAGAAACGTGGAACAGGGTAAAGGTTTTGTAAGATTATCTCACATTACATTACTTTTCGGATACATACATAGCATTTGGCTCACATATGGCTACTGGGTGGGCCAATTTTCGTGAGGAGTTTAATGATTCTGTATTTCATATAAGTAATTGAAAGTATGAATTATGCATGTGAAAATTCCAAATTGACTTAACATCGATTAAAGAGAAAAATCAAACGTAAAAGGGATACAGATACGGCAAAAAGTCATAAGACCACGGTTGTAGATCATTCCAAATTCAACGGAGATTGTGCAATCCGTTATAGGATAGGAATTTCCGAAGGTCTGCACCATCATTAAAATTGCCTGCGTATTTCGATATTCTTCGGGGATTCAAAGTGAAAAATTTAATGATCTAGGAAGTTTTCCGTTCGTTACAGGCTTAAACGTATAATTTTGTCAAATTTCAATTATCTTCTTTTTCTTCTGGCAGATTATGGCGCAATATGGATTTTGGGCGAGGCGGGTAAAAATTAGTACTTTCAGGAAACTAAACCAAAAATTATGGAGATGGTCATTATTACCCCTTAAACGGAAAGCTGTACGAAAATTTCGCCAAAATAGTCAGTGTAGAGGCACACAGTCGTTACGATTTGATTTATATAGATAAGGAATCTGCTCCATGTAAAACACCTTTTGGGCTATGTCCGCTGGACTTAACCTGCAAAAGTGACCATTCATGATATCTCCCTTAGTAATCCTCCTGACGAAAGAATGCACATGAAAAAAAGGTTTAGAGGTGGAATTCCATCACGTTTGGTCGATTTCCAGTCAGGTTGGTCTTGTTCTGTATATGTTGTGGAAGAGTAAAATCACCATTTCGGTTCCTTATAAACCGCCAGTCCATTCCGGAACATGAAATGTTATTTACGTTTAAAACCTACCTTTGGACAGGTAGATGCTAAATATAAATTTTGGTTCGAATGTCTTCAGTAGTTTTCAAATTGTAAGGAGTACGCTTTACACGCACCCGCTCGGGAGTTAAGTCCGATGGGACTTGTACAGAAAAACGGTCCGTTAATGATATCTCCCTTATTAATCCTCGTATCGAAATGATGCACATGAGAAAAAAGGTTTAGAAATTATTATCTACCAAGGTAGGTAGATTTCCATTAAGTTTGGTTGTGTATATTTTGTGGAAGTGCAAAATCACTGTTTCGGTTTCGTATAAACCCCCAGTCAGTTCAGGGATTTAGAAACAATATTTGCCCAAAACCTATCAAGGACAGGTGTATTCTAAATATGAGTCTTGGTGGAAATACATCCAGTAGTTTGTAGCACTCGCGTACATACGGCGTAATTAAGGAAGAAATAATACAGTTAAGAAAGTTGAAAGTAATAGAAAATGGATTATAACTGCGGACAGCCGGATAACGACAAATATGTAAATGCCAAGTGAATGTATTGGAAAGTCAAATGCCCCTCAATAAATTATGCTAGTGTGAGTAATGGATATAATAAAGCGGTAACAGAGGAGAAATTTAGGTCAGTGATTCTTAGGTAAACAAATAATAAGAAGATGACTAATGGTGTTATTACTTAATCTATTCGAGGGCGGTTATAATATCCAACGATATTCCGCCAATATCCCGCAGATAGGCCGATTGACGCCTCTCTTGCCTTCTACCCAAGGAACAACCACGAATTTAAAAGCATGATGAGGAAAATGGCAATACGTTACTTCCCTGCTGGCATGCAGTCAGAGACGTTGCCATGGTAACCTGTAGTTTCGTTGTCGGTCTGTCGGTCACTCAATGCAGAGCATGATACCAGCGGAAAATTGTAAATTTCTCCGTCATGTGAAGAGTAAAGTAAATTATGAACATAACGAAAGTTGTTTATAATGAAGAGACGTTTCACGTACGGTAAACGAAGTTTACAGAAAATCAATAGTACAAGAGAAAATGGAGGAAACCCATTCTGGTTTTCCTATAAACCACCCGTCTATTCGATGATTGTAAAATAATATGCATATAGAAACCTTCCCCGAGATGAGTATTCTCTAAATATGAAGTTTGGTTGAGATCTATCCAGCCGTTTCGAAGTGATGGTGGAAAAACCATTCAGGTTTTCCTATAAGCCCCGTCTATTGAAAGATTTTAAAATTATATGCATATCGAAACCTTCCCCGGGATGAGTATACTCTAAATATGAAGTTTGGTTGAGATCTATCCAGCCGTTTCGAAGTGATGGTGGAAAAACCGTTCTGGTTTTCCTATAAACCCCCGGTCTATTCAAAGATTTTAAAATAATATGCATATAGAAACCTTCCCGAGATGAGTATACTCTAGATATGAAGTTTAGTTGAGATCTATCCAGCCGTTTCAACGTGATGGTGGAAAAACCATTCTGGTTTTCCTATAAACCCCCCGAGTATTGAAAGATTTTAAAATGATATGCATATAGAAACCATCCCCGGGATGAGTTTACTCTAAATATGAAGTTTGGTTGAGATCTATCCAGCCGTTTCGACGTGATGGTGGAACAGACAAACAAACAAACAGACAGACAAACAGACAAACAGACAAACAAAGAGACACGAAACGTAAAAACCACCGATTCGGTCTTGAGTTGACCTAAAACGGATAAATATCTGAAAAATTGGCAAAACAAAAGAAATTACAGACAGCGGACCCCCTACAATTTTATTTATATAGATTAAATCATCACCTAACCTAACCTAACCTAACCTAACCTAGTTTAGAGTGCGAACTCTACATCCAATTTGAAACTTATTTTAAATGTATGTTTTAACTAATTTCCAACACTTGTTTTAAATGTATAAGCTACTTTAACTGACTTCCGAAATTTGTTACTACTGGAGACAGTTCCATGGGGGCAATTCGACCCTCGCTCCTAGCTGGCCATGGTCCCAACCCAACCGTCCTTTTCATGGACATCACTGACCGTGGGCCCAACTCAACATCTCCCAGAGGATCCTAGGTTCGGTCTCTGGCCGGGCTGGAAATCTTAGCCGCGCGCGTCTAGTTAATTGCTTTCCCTTGGCGACGGCTGTTTCATCTTCATTTACACGCAACGCAACACACCACAACACATTACCAACGTCACATGAACACCTACTAGTGTACAGCGTACCTCTACACAGAAATATTTCCCCACCCAAGCGAATCGTATTGTTATAACAGCGTTATTGTTGTATTGAGGAAATAGGAAATTGCATGGAGAATAACTCTTTGTTCTGTGGGTTAATTCAAGTGAACATGCAACTACTTACACTTCTATACTGCAGCGTATATCTATTCCAACTAAATAAAAATATAATCTGCGCAAATCCGTTTGTTCTTTGTCTTTTGCAACTGCTGTGTGTTTCATTTCATCGTCCATATCTTTAAACGCTGTTAATTTTGATTCCAAATTTATCGACTTACATTCAACAGAGGCCGTATCTACGTTACATCCACGTACCAGGAAATAACTGGGAAGGTTGGCTATTTTTAAAGGTTGTGTGCTTCACGCTTTCATTGATTCATATAAATTCCCATCATTAGGTCACTGGACATACCTATTACCGTCCGCAGGGACACAATTATCACTTTCCGAAAACTATTTAAGGTCTAGATACATATCGTAAAACGAAGCTGTGCCTGAAATTGCTTCATGGTTGTAATGAATAACAGTCAGCGCTATTAAAGTAGGACATTTGACGGGACCCTACAAAATATCGTTAAATGCGTGTTTATCGTTGTATCGATTTTCTTTATACGGAGGTTCTTCTTTTCTTTACAAGTTGCCTTACGTCGCACCGACACAGATAGGTTTTATGGCGACGATGGGACAGGAAAGGGCTAGGAGTGGAAGGGAAGCGGCCGTAGCCTTAATTAAGGTACAGCTCCAGCATTTGCCTGGTATGAAAATGGGGAACCACGGAAAACAATTTTCAGGGCTGCCGATCCGACAGTGGGGTTCGAACCCACTATCACCCGAATACTGGATACTGGTCGCACTTAAGCGATTGCAGCTATCGAGCTCGATATATACTGAGGTTCGACTGTACTTCCATTCACATACGATTGCGTTGGGAGGGGCATCCGGCCGCAAAATCTGGCCAAACCCACCCTTATTTCCGACCCCAAGTAATTGGAAAAAGCCCGGGAAACTAAGAAAGAAAGAAAGAACGAAAGAAAGAAGATGAATTGAAGTGTTACATACCAGCTCACAGGCGGAATCTTAGGTAGGCCTAATGATAAACAATCACATTGTATATAAATAAAGAAGGTAGGGGACGCTATGACACAGTGGTTTGTCCCTATTGACGTAACCTGAGGATATGAGGTTCGAAATCCGTAGGTTATAAGTGTAACCTTGCATGCCGACAGCAAGGGCATTCTACTTTTACTTCCCAGCCAAGACTGAGTTTAGTCAAGCGGTTAATGGGATAGGTTAGCTGAAATAGGAGAAATAACATTATGTGGCCTAGATTAAACTAGATTTACTTACCTGGCCTGTCGGCTAGCGTTGCAACCTGCTGTCAGAAAGGCCCCAGAATGAATCACGAATAATCATCCATAATTCATCTATAATCATGAACTGAATTTTCGTTCATGTGTCAGGATTAGAGTCCACCTTGCCTTGTGACTATAGCTGGTGTACGAATAGTAGTGGGCCCAGTCAAATAACCTGAAATTAATGGCGTCGGGATTAGTCGAGCTAACCACACGATATCAACGAGGGAACCAATCGATCGTCAGACAAAAGTTCCAAATTGCCTAGCCTATTGTTCCTTGACTGAAAGGTCAGTTCATAGTTCTCCGGGTGCGTTTCCCGGACTGGCCGGAGACTTTAACTGTGTACTGTATGTTTAATTCATCTAGCTCGGAGATTGGGTGTTAGTATTTCGTTCTTTTTTTTTCTGTTTACGATTCGCTTTACGCCGCACCGACACAGATAGGTCTTATGGCGACGGTGGGATAGGAAAGGGCTAGGGGTTGGAAGGAAGCGGCTGTGGCCTTAATTAAGCTACAACCCCAGCATTTGCCTGGTGTGTAAATGGGAAATTTGTCATGCGGTTAGGGGTGCGCAGCTGTGAGCTTGCATCCGGGAAATAGTGGGTTTGAACCCCACTGTCGCCACCCCTGAAGATGGTTCTCCGTGGTTTCCCATTTTCACACCAGGCAAATGCTGGGGATGTACCTTAATTAAGGCCACGGCCGCTTCCTTCCAACTCCTAGACCTTTCCTATCCCATCGTCGCCATATGACCTATCTGTGTCGGTGCGACGTAAAGCCACTAGCAAAAACAATCATTCAGCTAACCTTAAGTAACTTTGTGTGTTTAACCGGATTTAATTGTGTTTTGAGTAGTGACTTAGTGCGATTTACCTGTTAACAATTGTCGTTATTTGTGGCTTATTCGCATTAATGATTAGCTTAGGGGCATCATAAATCTGAGTTTGCTTGATGCAGAGAGAAATTTGTTTTTTGAACGTGTTTAAACATTGCTGGTGCCTTTCCGTGTCATTTTTCACAATCGTGGTAGAATATTTAAATTTATACACAGTTCAAAAAATTAGGGGAACATGTTTTTGAACGTATGCCATGCTCAACAAAACAATATCTCACACCCAGGTATATTACCAACTAAACCTTTATTCTTTACCGTTGAAGCATACAAAAGAACATCGTTGGATTCGCGTTCATTTTCGGAACACAAACCGAAATGTCCAAATAGGGGCGAAAACAAAGTGATAACAGTCCACCAGGGTGGATTTTTATCACAGTTGGAGAGCTTCAGTATGGTGAATGTCGTTCACGAGCATTTATCACAGCTTGGTACCTACGTGCCATGCTCCGTATAAGTCGACGGAGGTCACGTTGCGGTATCAGATCCCATCCTTCAATGAGAGCCTGTTCGATGTCTTGGAAAGTCTGTGGTGGAACAGGACGCCCATGAACACTTCTGTCAAGCCTATCCCACACTTGCTCGATGGGATTATGGTCGGGACTCACTGCTGGCCATTCCATCTCTTGAACTGACAGTTCTCGCAAGACAGCTCTGGTGATGCGCACAACATGAGCCCTGGCATTGTCGTGCATGAGTAGGAATTCAGGGCCAACACCGTATCCAGCAACCAATACCGTTACATGCTGTAACAGTATCCGCTCGATGAATCCCGCAGCGGTGATATTACCACGGACGACGACAAGATCCGTACGGCCATCAAAACTGATGCCATCCCACACTATCCCAGAACCTTGTCCGTTTCGGTCACCTTCCTGGACAACATTTGGCATGTACTGCTCACCACGGTGTCTACATGCACGTTGACGTCCACCACGCTGTGTCAGGGGAAATCTGGACTCGTCTGTGAACAACACAGGTCTCCATTGGCGAAGTTGCCAGTTGACGTGGGTATGGGCAAACAGAAGGCGAGCTGCGCGATGTTGCTGCGTCAGGACGTCTGGGTCGTATGGACACTTCTCTTATCCTGTTCGTTACTACCTGGTCAGACACCGTGACTCCAGTGACCCTCCTGAGGTCTTGTTGCAGTTCTCTGGCAGTTGCTGAACGACGCCGCAACGCACAGATGGTCAGATACCGGTCATCTTGTGGGGTTGTCATGCGTCCTCGACCATGTTCAACCCTCCTTGTGAACTAGCCTGTCTCATTGTAGCAATTCCACAAGCGGTGAATAACTGACAGAGATACATTGAGATCCACAGCAACACGACGAAAAGTTCATCCTTCCTGGATCAAAGTGACGGCCCTTGCGACTTGAACCTCGTTTAGATGTCTCATGGGATGTGCTGGTTGACGTACAACGTGCTCAAATGAATGCAGTAGTCTACCTCACAACGACACACGGACGCACCGCTATTCACTTTGTTTTGAGGGGTCACCTGATAGTTTAATGCATGGGTACGCTTACATATGGAGTATAAATTCAATTTGACATACCCTGAGTAGCTAAGGTCTCAAGGTATGCTGTACGACCATTGGAACTTTATCCACCAAATTAACGTTCATATACCAGACGTTGGAGCCTCCGTGGCTCAGACGGCAGCGCGTCGGCCTCTCACCGCTGAATACCGTGGTTCAAATCCCGGTCACTCCATGTGAGATTTGTGCTGGACAAAGCGGAGGCGGGACAGGTTTTTCTCCGGGTACTCCGGTTTTCCCTGTCATCTTTCATTCCAGCAACACTCTCCGTTCTCATTCATAGCATCAATCATTCATTAATAAATCACTTTGGGTGTGGCGACCCCATCGTACTAACAGCCTACATCTGCTTCATTCATTACATCCCTGACCCGGTCAATGACTGGAAAACAGGTTGTAGGTTTTCATTTTTCATACCAGACGTTACAAAACATGTTCCCCTATTTTTTTCGAACTGTGTAAATGTAAATCGCCTTTAGAGTAAGCTACCAAATTTTGTTTGCAATGCTCCAAATGCTGTATGTAACGAAAAGTAAACAAGTAAAATACACTGCCTTCATTAAGTTAACGTTTTATTTTTTTGAACCACTTACGGCAAGTAAAACGCATTAAGTACAGTTTATCTGTGAAATGTTTTGATAACTTACTAGTTAAACTTGGATAGCTACGAAAAATACTATTTCGGCTTCACAGCACTATTCTAGTCACTAGATTAATAATTTTAAAGCGAAATATTCCTCTCCTAAGAATATATATTTGCAAAGAAAAACTGTGAAAACTTTCGTACATCTTTTCTTCATAAGTAAGATTTTTGACTTATGGTGTTTTGCTTGTAAATCCACGATAATCTCTCTATTATTGAAGTAGCGTCTCTCTGTCATCGTAATCTTCCGACTTGCCACCATACAAGTTGAGTTTGAAAATGGGGGTGCCTATTGTTACGAAATCTTCACCCGCTAAAGTTATGCAATGGGACGCGACTGGTAGTGAAAACCTTGAAAAACTCTTTGATTGAAGCTAATGTTTTAACTAGCAGTGGCACAAGAGAAACTTTCTTAATAATGATAATCCCTAAGATTCCTTCAGGTTTGCCTTTTGGTTTCAAACGAGGCCAATTCCAGGTAAGAGTTTGCTTTGGCATGACAATAAGCAAAGCACAGGGTCACACACATAGCGTGGCTGGAGTTGATCTCAGTGGGGAATGTTTTTATCCTGGGCAGCTTTACGTGTCCCTCTCGCGCGTTGCATCAAAACGAAATCTTCGTGTACACTATCGGAGGAAAAGTGACTGATGTCATATACAAGGAAATATTGTAAGTTCTCGTTTAAAAGTAGCCTACTGCCTTAAATTCATAACTGCTCCCGTGCGGAGACGAGGTGGGTAGCTAGTAATACTATGCATATTTTTTGTTTCTCAGATATATGTTTGCCTTCTGGTGTAAGAGGAGATCGATACTGCCATACTGTATCGAAAAATAATTCAACAGAGAGTCCAAGGATTTCAGTCCTATACTAAGAGCTGGTACTAAGTTCATTCAGCCTCTTATATTCTTCCGATAAGCTCTGTGACACGAGAAAGAGGCAGTGGATGCGAATTATAAGGCCATGTAATAAGCCTGAGAATGTTGTTATGCTGACCACATGACACTCTAATACCCATAGGTCACTTGGTTAGGCAACCCTTAATGAGATGATTCTGCCACAGGATATTATTATTATTATTATTATTATTATTATTATTATTATTATTATTATTATTATTATTATTATTGCCCGGCTCCTTGGTAGAATGATCAGCGGAGTGGCCTTCGGTTCAGCAGGCCCTGCATTCTGTTCCGGCCGGGCCCTGGATTTTAGCCACTTTTGATTCATTCTTTTAGCTCGGGAGCTGTATATTCGTGACAGACATAATACACATACAACATATCACACTACCAACCACCACAGATACACGCAATAGTGACTACATCCTTCCAAATTGGATTGGTGACGTGAAAGGCATACGTCCGTAAATCTGGGCTGAATCAATATAAGTGCCGAACCAAAATAATTGGGAAAAGGCCAGGAAATAAAAAATAGTAGTATATTTATTTATTTATTTATTTATTTATTTATTTATTTATTTATTTATTTATTTATTTATTTATTTATTTATTTATTTATTTATTGCACGGTGTGCGTTATTATATTAAGCAAACAAGCTTGTAATTTTACATGATTGCTTTTTGTTGCTTATTTTACGTCGCACCGACACAGATAGGTCTTATGGTGACGATGGATAGGAAAGTGATGCTTGTTGTTTAAAGGGGCCTAACATCTAAGGTCATCGGTTCTGGGATGAAAGTGACCGTGGCCTTAATTAAGGTACAACCCCAGCATTTGCCTGGTGTGGCAATCCGAAACCACGGAAAACCATCTTCAGAGCTGCCGACATTGTGGTTCGAACCAACCCACTACCTCTCTAATGCAAGTTGACAGCTACGTGACCGTAACTACGCAGACATTCGCTTGGTTACATGACTGTTGATATTGTTATTATAACCACAGAACCTCCAGTTTTACGTGGAATCCGAACTACGAGGAAGTTACTTTTTATTTCACAAATACCGATACCATTGGCCATGATTCTAATCGCGGCCACTTTTGTGAGAGTCTAGTGCAGATATCACTCGGCTATGGTACCCGTATTATTATTATTATTATTATTATTATTATTATTATTATTATTATTAGTATTAGTATTAGTATTAGTACTAGTATTTCAGAATAATTCATATTACAGTACAGGTCAGAAAGCAGAATGACTCTTGAACTGGTGACCCCAGACTCATTTTAAATTAGGCTGCGACATTTCTTATACTTTTGGAACCACAGTTTCTCCAATGTCCGGAAATGCAGAGTAAGGTTCCGTAGTGAAATTAAGTTCTTAAAAAAAAGAGTGTCATTGTTCTCAGAAAGTACAGACGATGAATTTCTTGTAATCTCCGCTTTACGAGATGAGAAGCACGCGACATGAATATCACTGCACCATCCAGTGGGCTGCACTTCAATCTGTGTCGCGTTTTTCGGCTGGAGCAAGGAAACACAGAGTTAATCTGTAGTCTGTCGACGATAATAATAATAATAATAATAATAATAATAATAATAATAATAATAATAATAATAATAATAATAATAATGTTGTTACACGAAGCATTGAAAAGTACGTAAGTTTCTTTAAATACTGTGATCACAAGCTATGAGCCCTTCAGTTTTATATAGATTATAAATAATGTTTACTATATCAAGCCGCCTGTCGCTATTTCTGAATGGATGCAGTATTTTTGGATTTTTATCGTGGCATAGGCCAGAACAAGATGTAGCTTCTCATTTATGGTTATAAGTGTATGGAAGATACTGAGGTCGTGTGGTACTGAGTAATGATATCCAGAGCACGGCTAAGACGTCTGAATATTGTGGATGGTGCTGCAAATATGGGCCGGTGGTGTTCAATGAAGGAAGCATTGGTAAACTACCTCACTCTCGATCATGCCTGTTACACCTCATTATAGCACTACCATCGTTTTTCGAGGTTTCGTTATAACATTTGTTGGTGCCATTTGAGGATCCAACCAGCCTCCATGCTGAAGACAACAAACAAACAAACAAACAAACAAACAATCAAACAAATCATCAAGCCCTGATCCATTTCAAGTATGACAGTGCACCATGTCTTCTGGTATGGACAAGAACACATTTGTTACCTTTCACTGACCTGCCTCCGTCCCATCCTTGGCTTTGACAAGATGAAAGTAACTAATGTATAAACAATGGTGGTGGTAAGTCCAGGCTTTATACAGCCAATCCCTGTGATGAATGGCGTAAAGGTGTCGCTCACAGAGTCGGTTGATATGTGCATTTAAGTGGGCTTGAGAGATTAGTATTTAGTAGCATCTTCTAGATTGGTGAGGAAAACAACGGGAAGCGACCTCATTTCTCATTTCCCTAGACCATCTATGAGAGCTGACGTTGAAGCTGATGGGGGATCGAACCAGCCTTCGACCTGAGGACTTTTTATACAGACAAAGTATACACATTAAAAAAATACTCACACCCATTGATGGGGGTTTTGAACTACTGTCCAATTAGTGACAGCCAGCACCTACTGTATGTCACAGAGTCACCATGCTCCAAGAAGAAGCTTTAATACTTTCTACACTGAAGTCCAGCACAATGTCTTCTTTTATGTGGACGGCAGCATTTAAAATTCTTGCTTATTTTCTGTTGAAATCTCCTTCTGGCCGGTTATGCCAGTGGCAGGTAATGTGAGGTAAACTCTCAGTAATTACGGTAATGGTCAGATGTAGTTCAGGTCGTGTAGTTGAGAGCTTGCGTTCAGCCCTCCATGGGCCGCCCTGTATATCCTAAGTGGGTTCCATTTTCACTCCAGACAGAGTGTTTCGACTTTAACTTAATAATGTCACGACTGCTACGTTTCCAGTCACAACTCTATCCTGTTCCAGTGTCTTCGAATACCTATCTGTGTTAATGCAATCAGTGGCGTACGCAGGTTTTTTTAAGGGGAGGGTGTTCATTTTCAAGACTGGTTATTCAAATGCATTTCGCAGGTATACTAATCATGTCTCCTCATCGTGATGAACAAAGGCGTAATTCGCGAATGGCAAGGGGTGGCAGTTTCCCCTCCCCTTCAATATTTTGAAGGAAACAAAATTTTCGTAATATTACAGACCGCTTTTAAAAGTAGGCCTATGTTTTTCGTTACTCTGTTTAATTGAGCTCACTGAAACAAAATGGTCGTTGCAAAATTGTATATGCTACCTATACAATGTTGACAGGAATAATTTTTAATTATTGTTCAGTTATACCTCTTCCGCTCAATTCTAATTGAAATGTCGCTTCAGCAACCTGTGAGAGGTATTTTCTTGCGTGTGGCAATTAAATATATACTACAGGAAAAAGAT
Source organism: Anabrus simplex (assembly GCF_040414725.1). Taxonomy (NCBI): domain Eukaryota; kingdom Metazoa; phylum Arthropoda; class Insecta; order Orthoptera; family Tettigoniidae; genus Anabrus; species Anabrus simplex. The sequence continues at coordinate 690,860,947 of NC_090266.1, read as the reverse complement.
CGCCCAGGCTTTCTATCTTTCAAAAATAGTAGGCCTACTGATGCTGCCTTTTCAAAAGTAATTAACTACTTTAATTCAAATCGAAATAGAAGACTTAATTTTGTGTAAAATATAAATGTGATCGGATTACCTGTATGTAAAATTTTAAAAAAAGTTGTTTTTGTCCATGTTGTTTGCCTGATCCGTACTTTTACGGATAATAGCAGGCCAAATAATATATACATTTGAATCAGATCTACGTTTTAATTCTGTGTGAATGTTCTTTACTTTAAAGAAGTTTGAGTAATAAATTAAAATTATTAAGATAGAATGTTAAAAGGAAAGATAGAGAATATTAGCATTAATTTTGTGGTCGCTAATTGATCTCAAAAGCGAAGATCCGTGGCCCTGTCCCCCTCCCCCAATCAAAGTGCTCAAATTACGCCTATGATAATGAATAGGCCTACTATATGTTGGTGGTATTCCAAATCACTTGTATTCAGAACCCACGGGTAGTCGTCACAGGCCAATGGATGTAGGGCCTACACGTTCTAGATTCAAAGTGGTAAATGTTATGGGTCAATAGTTTAATAACTGGTTATTGGTCCATTTGGAATTTCGAAACCTGTAATTATTGCGGGCAAAGCCATCTCCGTACAGGCCATGAATGACCCCTGAGAATTGGAAGGTAAAAGCTTCCACTATCCATAACCTCGGCAATGAGTGGGGTAATGTGGTTAGCTCGATGCCCGGCCACCTATGACCCCAGGTACTTAGTTTCTGTATCGAGTGAGTGCACTTTGTGGTCATGTACCTCTCTCCAGAAGTGGAAAACTCGTTTCTAAATTTTTCGACTTCGTGAGAGGGAATCGAACCGACGTCCTTCCGGGTGAATCAAGCCCTTCACCACTAGTCAGCCCCTCCTGTAACCATTGGGCCTCTCGCCAGAAGTGGAAATATCGTTTCTAAATTTTTCGACTTCGTGAGTGGGAATCGAACCGACGTCCTTCCGGGTGAATCAAGCCCTTCACCGCTAGGCAGCCCCTCCTGTAACTATTGGGTAATGTTATTTCACGAGTCAAGATGAATATCGGACAGTCTATTCCTAGCATAGCGACTTGAACGATTAGATTTCAACGTGGCATTATAGTGGGTGGCATGCAGAAGGGCAGGCGATATTATAATCGTTATATGGACGTTCAGTATTCTTTGGTTCACTGTGTCATCTCTGTCATCAGAAATTCCTCTGAGAGGCGTTGCCGCCGACCGAGGACAGCCAAGCAACCGACCACGATGATTGAGCCTTGTCTGATTACAGTTGTAAAATAATAATAACGGACAAGCGATACTGGCTGACTTCACGTTCTCATCAGTGCAGGAGACACTCGACGCACACCCCCAGATCAATACAGCATTCTTTAGTTTCAATGTCACATGAAGTTCCTCTATTAACACAGGACCTAGTCTTTTGAAGACACTCATATTAACCTGGAGGACTGGCAATACGTACTATTAGCCAGATGAGACACAGTACCAGTTGTTTCGGGCTAATGATAGGAGATTTCATGACCTCAGTTGACAACAGTGTAGTGTGGAAGCTGGTGAAGTGTTCAATTTCATGAGTCACTGGGGCGTCTAATAGCGTCATTTACCTATTTCACACTTTTATAGTGTTTGGTGACTATTTCAAGTTTTCCATGAACTTCCAAAAAATCCACATCGGCAGTGTATTCTAATAGATATTTATTATTGTTGTTATTATTATTATTATTATTATTATTATTATTATTATTATTAATTTCTTTACTAATGGCGAAGTTAGGGCTTCTGACTCCTCAGTATATATATATATTTATTCAGAGTATAAACACTTCCCTCTTGAGGAGGTTGTCCTCATTATATTAATTAACTGTACTTATAGATGATGCCTTGTTATTGATAGCGAACCTTTCAATGCTTTAAGGACCCCATTGTTCGTCAACGATGCTGGTAGATTGAATCTAAAGCGGAATTCTTCAAACAATTTGGGTATTGTTCCTCTTACACCGAGAATATGGCCTATAATCTCGATTTTATCCAGTCCATATTCACGTCGGTAGATGAATAGTTAATTCGTAAACTCCCTTTTTTTTCCTCGTGTACTTCACTAGCCTGGGTAGAGTGTGATTAAAACCGAATTGTAGGATCAATAATATATCCATAGATGTTATTTTGGTATCATATAAATCCTACGAGTACTGCCGTTCTTCGACAACCCACGGACCTCTTCGTGCACTGTGTAACCAGCGTCTGAGCAATAGAGCTTCGTACAGCGTAGTGTCTAGCAAGTCGCCGGGTTTTACCGTAGAGACACTATTCCAGGATATTAATAGAGAAACGGTTGATATAAATTTATTTTACAATTATATTTTAAGTTGTTCAAATGTGGTGCGTGGAGTTTCTAGAGAAATCCTGACAAATGTGTAGCTATCAGGTTTTCCCAGCCATGAATTCAATTGAGCGTTTATGAGATACGGTTGATAGGTCCTATCGAACTCATCATAAATACCAAGGAATAGACACCTTTCCCAGATGATGCGGCTCAACATGTCTCGAAATATCTTCCGTACACTTACATAATCGATTCCACGTGGAGCTGAATCCTAGCCGAGCTAGAAGTCCTTCGTGTGTTTTTTAAAAATCTGACCCATGACTTTGGTATTTCAGAATATTAGACTATAACGTAATACCATATCAGATTGCCAAATATAGAAATGTCCTGGTCGTTGACTGAATGTTCATTGTAACATTCCTCGGTTCCTAGGGTCCCGGTTTCAATTGCCAGCCTTCTAGCCACGTTAGTTAATTCAGCTCACCTGGGGAATAGGTATTTGTTTTTGTCACAAACTAAATACATATCTCTTAATATACACGTAACTCACCACAGAAACACGCAGTAGTGACATAGTGTTGGCATCAGGAAGGGCATCCGTTCATAAAACAGGACCGAATCCACCTGTGCGACACAGTTTGCATCCGCATCTCCACCAGGCCTAGAAACGATGTACAAATTAATTTTAAAATGATATTGTGTTTCTATAATAATATACAGTAGTCATCGATCCTGAAATTTGAATTGTTTTTATTACTGATTAATTTTGGTTATGAACATTGAAGCAAAAATTCTGTGTCGCAACTACCCTGCTTGGTTGCTAGCATTATCTTGGTGACGCGTCGATGCGCATATCAATGTTTTGAAATTTGAAAGCACCTTAACATTTTCTTGAACGAGTTTGCAATTCCCGTGGTAATATCTACTTAAAAATGGACACGGTAATGGGACTAATCACTTAGCATTAACTTCGATTGCTTCCATGGTAGCAGTGCTGAGCGGCTCAGACGGTTGAGGTGCTGGCCTTCTGACCCCAACTTGGCAGGTTCGATCCTGGCTCAGTCCCTTGGTATTTGAAGGTGCTCAAATACGCCAGCCTCGTGTCGGACTAAATTCAGGCACCTCGGCGTCTCCAAAAACCGTAAAAAGTAGTTAGTCTGACGAAAAGCCAATTATATTATTATTATTATTATTAATATTATTATTATTATTATCCTTTCATGATATATGTCTTACTTGCATAAACATATTAGCATTTTAATGTCGCGCTAACGTAGGTAAGTCTTCGGTATTTTCCTCGTGTGAAAATGAGAAACCATGGAGAACCACCTTCAAGTCTGTGACAGTGAGGGTCAAACCCATCATCCCGAATGCAAATTTAAATCCATGTTACCTTTGTCGCGTAGCGAGCTCGTTTGATTATTAGCGTATTTAGTCTTATTCTGAGAACGTGGCGTAATAATGTTTAATGAACTTAGAGGTTTTCTACTGTTTTAATGGGGCTATCATCTAGGTCATCGGCTATAACTTACAGAAATACTGTGTTAATTGCCCTCCAACAGTTAAAAAGAAACGAAAGAAATATAAGGGGCAAAATGGATGTTTTTCCTCTTATCCTCATCATATTTCTTGTTGAAATCTATTTGACTGGCAGACCCAAGCTAAGGTGGGCAAATAAAATAGCTGAAAATCTGAGAGCTAGAGGCTGGACGAAAGAGAAAGCTCAGAATAAAGAGTCGTGGTGGAAAAGAATAAAGGATGGAAATGCTGATCCCAACATGGAAGATTTTTTCTTTCGTGTGGCTATTTCTAACCGAGTGCAGCCCTTGTAAGGCAGACCCTCCGATGAGGGTGGGCGGCATCTGCCATGTGTAGGAAACTGCGTGTTATTGCGATGGAGGATAGTGCGGTGTGTGAGTTGCAGGGATGTTGGAGACAGCACGAGGGAATTAACCATTTAAGGTTAAAATCTCCGACCTGGCCGGAATCGAACCCTGGACCCTCTGAACCAAAGGCCAGCACTCTAACCATTTAGCCATGGAACCGAACAACATGGAAGTGGGAAAAGAAGATCGATTGTCCTGCAATTATTCGACAAATAACCAACCATTTTAAATACAATTGTTATTTGTTCACGGACTTGTCAACCACAATGGAATTCAAGACGTGGAGGTCTCGCAGGGTTGTTCTGCAGGTTTATTTAACGTGCTGAAAAACAACTACACGAAGCTTCCTTTTTTAAACACTCCCATACACCACCGATCTCACCATCTAACTACTGAACTCTTTGTGTTTGCTTGTTTGTTTGTTTGTTTGTTTGTTTGTTTGTTTGTTTGTTTGTTTGTTTGTTTGTTTGTTTGTTTGTTTGTTTGTTTGTTTGTTTGTGTCTACGTACTACAAGGCAAGAATTATTCTCATGGGCGTCTCGAAACTTCACCTGAAGAAAATGGTCGACGATCCCATGGCTTTAGTTATGTCGTATCGACGGCTACGAGCAAATTTTCTTACAACTTAGATATCTAGTTCGTAAAAGTATTTGTGAAAGCCAACGGCCTAACAGCGTTGAAACACCACGTGATCTGAGTTAAACAACATTACGTATGGTCAACATTTGGATAGGTAGCCCATGTGCTGTTGGCTAGAGGAGTAGCGGAAAGGAACTGGTCAACATAGACACCTCAGGATCAGAATTCTTGGCCTAACAGTGCGCAAGGAGTATGTCGTCAACGTTCATATTTCGATTACAAAATTGGTTATTATTATTATTATTATTATTATTATTATTATTATTATTATTATTATTATTATTATTAAATATCTTTTTCCTTCTTATATGTACGCCTGCGATTATTTTTTTTATTTTCTACTGATACGTATTCATCCTTTTAAATCACTATCATCCGGTTGAGTGACTCAGACTGAAGAAGTGCTGAGCCCAAGTTGGCAGGTTCGATCCCGGCTCAGTTTGGTGGAGTTGAAAGGTGCTCAAAAACTCTAGCCTCATGCCGTAGGATTTAGTGGCACATAAAAGAATTCCAGTGGGACAAAATTCAGACAACATGACATGACGTCTCTGAAAATCGTAAAAGTAACTAGTGAGACGCAAAACCTTTAACATTATTATTACTAACTCACTACCCAGGAAACATCAGACTTTCCTGCAAATACGCCTACAACAACATGTAGCCTATTAACTTACTACTTCGAACATAGTGTCGCACGGTGAACCATCTGGTGAAGAATGTGTGTACCATTTCAGCAACAGCGCAACGGTGAAATTTAATTCTAATCTTTCAGCATTATTAGAAAAGTTACACCTTACTTTTAAAGATGTGCAGTAAGCTGTCTGCGAAACGACAAGTTTTGCCAGTTTTTGTCTTGTTTCACACGGCGTAAACCAAAAAGACCATCATATGTAAGGATTTAATAATAATAATAATGCACCCGGGAGAGAGTAGGTTCGAATCCCACTGTCGGCAGCCCTGAAGATGGTTTTCCGTGCTTTCCCATTTTCACACCAGGCAAATGCTGGGGCTGTACCTTAATTAATGCCACGGCCGCTTCCTTCCAACTCCTAGGCCTATCCTATCCCGTCGTCGCCATAAGACCTATCTGTGTCGGTGCGACGTAAAGCCCCTAGCAAAAAAAATAATAATAATAATAATAATAATAATAATAAGTTAAGCACTCTTAAATGGCAACCGACTGTGCTGGTTCTCTGATATCATTTGAGATCGATAGTAAGTGAGTTGACATAACCATGTGTAGACGAAACTGAAATATCATTTTGCGAATGGTTTTGAATTCGAACCCATTCGCCTCCCTAATCTAATCACAACTTTTTTTGCTTTTATTTAATTATTCTTCGTAGTTTGGACTGAGTGGCTCAGACGGTTAAGCGCTAGCATTCTGGCCCCAGCTATGCGGGTTCTTTCCCAGCTTAGTTCGGTAGAATTTGAAGGTGTTAAAATACGCCAGCCTCGTGTTGGTAGATTTACTGGTACCTAAAGTAACTTTTGAGAAACAAAATTCCGGCACCTCAACCTCTTCGAAAAGCGTAGAAGTACTGTAGTTGGTGGAACGTAAAACCAACATTATTATTATTATTATTATTATTAATATTATTATTATTATTATTATTATTATTATTAAGCTAGTAGTAGTAGTAGTAGTAGTAGTAGTAGTAGTAGTATTCATGGGTTAAGATTTAAAAATCCCAGCGAGTTGGCTGCGCGTTTCGGGGCATGCGTTTCAATATTTGCATTCGAGAAATGGTTGTTTAGAGCACTGAGGTTGGTTTTCTGTGGTTTCCATTTTCACATCAGGCTGTACCTTAATTAACGCCACAAGTCACTTCCTTCCCTGAACCAGCCCTTCCATCTCCCATCACCGACAAAAGTCCTGTCTGAGTTGGTGCGACATCGAACTAGCAGGACAAAATTAACACAAATATACAGTAATTAACAATTTTTTTTTACAATTTTTGCAATTTGCGTTACGTCGCACCGACACAGATAGGTTTTATGGCGACGATGGGATATTAAAGGCCTAGGAGTGGGAAGGAAGCGTCCGCGGCCTTACTTAAGGTACAGTCCCATAGCTTACTACATTTGCCCCTAACCTAATCTTGGTTGGTGTAAAAATGGGAAACCACGGGAAACCATCTTCAGGGCTGACGAAGGTGGGGTTCAAACCCACTATCTCCCGGATGCAAGCTCATAGCTGCGCGCCCCTAACCGCACGGCGAACTCGCCCGGTGTATTTAACATAGGTCTACACTACATACATTTTTTTCTTTTCCTTTTCCAATTTTCTTTACGTTGCACTGACACATATAGGTCTTACGGCGACGATGGGATAGGAAAAGGCTAGGAGTGGAAAGGGAGCAACCATGGCATTAGTTAAGATACAGTCCCATAGCTTACTACATTTGCCCCTAACTTAATCCCTCCCTGCAATTTTATACCTTTGAGGAAATGATCCGTGTGAACTATGAACAACAAAGGCGAAAAATCACAGCCTTGTCTAACCTGTGTGTCGATCTTAAACCAAAAACTCACTCTACCATAATTTCTCACTGCAGCCCAATTATCAACAAAAATGTCCTTAATGCCATGTAATGTCTGTAACAACCTCCCTCTAATACAATATTTAAAGGAAAAAATATAGATTCATTGGCCTTAGTGTCAGTACCAGAAAATAGTACATAATTAAAGCCGTCTTAAAGACTCAGGTCACCAACTTTTACAGTCCCTTAAAATAAATGTATCAAAACTACAATATTATTTCTAAATATACAAAGTACGTTGCTCGTGCTACGCGTGCGCAGGCAAGTCTACCTTATGCGAATTAAGTGATGTGTGAGCTGACGCTAGTCATAATCCATCATTCTCAGCTCGGCCAACTGTGTGGATGAGAACGACGTGTGCACTCGCCGGAGGCTTTCTCCTGTCTTCCTCTACAATATCTACCCCGAGTGATGTCGAAGGGGAAACAATAATATTCTAATCCAGCGACAACGACTAGCTCGCCATCTTAACGCACTACACTGTGTGTGCCCCTCTGTCGCATCGCAAGAACAACTCACTGGTACACTTGATGTGCTTTAAACATTGTACTGTAACTAGGGATGGGTCAATTACTTTGATTTACACGAGGATTGTGCTTTATTGCATAAAAGAATTGAAATAAATTTCAGTCTTGCTATAACGGACTCTCATAAAATTTAAAAATTGAGAAGCTGTTTCCAAAATGTACCAAACCCAAAAAATTCAAAATTGAGATGCCTTCGCGTTTAAAGAAAAATGAACCTTACATACATTATGTTGTAGGAGTGAGTACATTCCTACAGTACGGTACGGTAAGATTCATTTTCCTTTAAAGATTAGTATAGGAAAATTAATACAACGAAAATTGTTCTGATGGACCACATATTTATTTGTGGCTTTGAGGCGTGACCAGTCTTTAGGCAAATAATGGATAAGAACAGCATTGACAGATGCGTGGTATTAGAATTAGGCCATCGATGAAAGAAAAATATCGTCAAAAGCTCAAATCCATGGCAAACACGGCGTTGAAAATCACGCTTTATGCCAGGAAGTACCAAATCCCAGGGGTAACGTATCCATTCAACCAATGAGGAGTCATTACCGGAGCAAGTGACCAACAGCAACAGAAAACTGATTAATTTACAATCTTATATTCGATTATTTCATTTAATATTATTCAACTAAACTCTACCTTCACTGAAAATAACTCAATTTTTGATCGCTGTATATTTAAATACAGTCAGTTTTCTGATGACTGCAGTGAAATTTATGACTTTCAGACTGAAGTAAATAGAGTTTCACTGCCAAAGAGTACCAAATCCATCATATTTTCTTTGTACTTAGGCCTATACTTTATATAACAATGAGTTTATTCTATCTAAACACAATAAAAGGGATCAAATGAATTTTCAGTTGAAATTTTACACTCTGAGAGTTTTTCCTCTCTTCTGTAAAATTTTATTTTTGGATTTGGTCCCTTTTTGGAAATAAGCTTCTCAATTATCGTGACATCATTGGGATTGTTTACAAAATAGAGGGGGATATAGGGGATTAAAAACAGTGAACAGTTTAACTACCTGGGCTGTGTATTATCTGGCAATGACGTTATAGGAGGGAAATAAGTAAACCAGTGAAATTAATACACTGAACTCTTCGATAGAAGAGGTGTCATTGCGTAAAATGTCGTATTCATGATTCTGTTTCTCTGTTCAATCTCTATTTTCTTGTTCGCGTCCTACTTCTTCTGGGACTTTTTTTTCCAATTTGTTGGGGCTGACACCTCATGTTGATTTGTCCGGATGCCCTTCCTGACACGAATCCTATTTAGAGGGGTGTATTCACTATTACGTGTTTCTGCGGTAGTCGGTAGTATGATGTACTGTATGCCTAATAGATGAAGAGCTGTATATTAGGACGAAGACAAACACTCATTACCCAAGTCAGAAGAATTAACTACAGTATACGCAATTAAAATCCCAGAGCCGGCCGGGAATTGAACCTGGAGCTCTCTGAACCGAAGGCCGGTACGGTGACCATTTAGCAAAGGAGATGAACATTTTCTTGTATGTATTGTTATTACTTAATTACCTATTCGTTAGCGGTTTTACATACAGTAATACTACCAGGTAGGTTATACGTATTTGTCGGATCGATTATTATGGAACATTACTGACTGGAGTAATGGAGTGCAGTCGAGCGAAGGCAGGCGATGCAGGTAATATTAACGAAGTAGTCTTAAAGAAAGTAGATGAATACTGTTACTTGGGTAGTAAAATAACTAACGATGGCAGAAGTAAGGAGGACATAAAAAACAGACTAGCACAAGCAAGGGAGAGCTTTCTTAAGAACAGAAATTTGCTCAGTTCAAACACTGGTCTGTGAATTAGAAAGATGTTTCTGAAGGCTTTCATCTGGAGCGTGGCACTGTATGGAAGTGAAACATGGAGGATAACTAGCTCAGAAAGAAAAAGAATAGAAGCGTTCGAAATATGGTGTTACAGAAGAATGCTGAAGGTGAGATCGAATCATGAATGAAGAGATACTGAATCGAAATGGAGAGAGGAGATCGATTTGGCTAAATTTGACGAGAAGAAGAGATAGAATGATAGGACACATCTTAAGACGCCCAGGACTTGTTCAGTTGGTTTTTGAAGGAAGTGTACGCGGTGAGAATGGTAGAGGTAGACCAAGATATGAATATGACAAGCAGATTAGGATGCAATAGTTACGCAGAAATGAAAAGGTTAGCACAGGATAGGGTGGCATGGAGGGCTGCATCAAACCAGTCTATGGACTTATGACTCAAGCACACACACACTTTAGAATATAAGAAACAGGAGAAATTGGAAATCTCGGATATAAATTTGCCTTTCCTCTTCTTAGGCCAGAAAAAATAGACTATCACAAACCAAAATTGGAACGTAGAATGGCATGGTGATTGGCTAATGGCTGAGTAGATGAGCCACGGAGGGATCAAGGGCAAAAAAATTACAGTAACGGAAAACATTTCACGTATCTTCCAGTGTTTCCCAACATCGTTTGAAACCTTCCTCTTAACTGAAGAAAGCGAGGAAGAAATTGCACATCCCTGCTTTTCAATATTATTGTTTTCACCATCTGTAACATTTCCAGGTTCAACAGAGGCAGAAACCCCTCTCCTTCTCCAACCCCCCCCCCTCTCTCTCAACCCTTTCATTATTCAATATTTTCAAACGTCGTTTAAAGGTGAGCGTCTTCTCTCTGTGGTTACAGCCAATAAAACTTGGTTCTTTTTTCCAAATTAAATGATATACACAGAGGGACCAATTTAGTTCTTGAAATCCTGAATTTCTCAATTTGGCTTGTTGGGATTATGCCCTTCGTGGTACGGTACAGTCAATGACGCGTATCCTACAGCGAATGCTATTTCAACTTTCAAACAACAAACATGATATGAATACCCTACTATTAATTTCTTACAACCATTTCTGTGCGTGTGAGCTATAATCATAAAGTCATTCGTTTAAACTTCCCTTATAAAACCTAAATGCAGTACATTAGTGTGTATCGACACTGTTTTTCCGTAACAACCAAAGGATAAATGTCCGGCTCCATGGCTAAATGGTTAGCGTGTTGGCCTTTGGTCACAGGGGTCCCGGGTTCGATTCGCGCCAGGGTCGGGAATTTTAACCTTAATTGGTTAATTTCGCTGGCACGGGGGTTGGGTGTATGTGTCGTCTACATCATCATTTCATCCTCATCACGACGCGCAGGTCGCCTACGGGAGTCAAATCGAAAGACCTGCATCTGACGAGCCGAACTTGTCCTCGGACACTCCCGGCACTAAAAGCCATACGCCATTTCGTTTTTACAGGATAAATTTTCAACTCATTCTGTAATCTCATGCAAGTCGTTAGAAGCTAATAATAATAAAATAATAATAATAGTAGTCATCATAATCGTAGACCATTGGTGATTTTACGACTCATTAAATACTTTTACGGTTTTCGGAGGCACCGAAGGAGCCCCAAGTTTTGTTCCGTACATGCTCTTATTCTTATCGATAGGAGACTGGCGTATTTGAGCATCTTCAAATACCACTTCATTAATGGCATCTTCTTCCTGACCTTTTCATAGTAACTTGAGGTTGGCACTATATATGGCTTAGACCCAGTTTTACTGCTGGATGTCTTTCTTGACGTCAAACCTACGTGGAGGCTTATATTCATTATTGCGTGCTTATGTGGTAGTTTGTAGTGTGATCTGTTTGTTGTATGTAACCGAAGATAAGACGATCACAAAATTCTAGTTCCGGAACTACGGGAATTAACCGGACCAGACATGGTAAAATACCTGGCCTGGCCGTGAATCGAACCCCGGGCCCTCTGAACCGAAGGGCACTATACAGATCATTCAGCCAAGGAGCCGGACTACATTATTATTATTATTATTATTATTATTATTATTATTATTATTATTATTATTGCCTCCGTGGCTCAAGCGGCAGCGCACCGGCCTCTGATGGGTACCGTGGTTCAAATCCCGGTCACTCCATGTGAGATTTGTGCTGGACAAAGCGGAGGTGGGACAGGTTTTTCTCCGGGTCCTCCGGTTTTCCCTGTTATCATTCATTCCAGCAACACTCTCCAATACAATTTCATTTCTTCTGTCAGCCATTAATCATTGCCCCGAGGAGTGCGACAGGATTCGGCAGACGGCACAATTCCTATCCTGCCGCTAGATTCAGAGAAGCCATTCCGTATATTATTATTATTATTATTATTATTATTATTATTATTATTATTATTATTATTATTATTATTATTATTATTATTTTAACTCTGTGATTCGAAGTAGAATAATAGATTGCTTTAAATGTTTGAAACTGGGACTTCAGTCAATTTTCGATTAAAAACTAGAAAAAAATGTATTTTCAACATTCAGTTGTAGGTGTTTATTCTGCTGTTATTGTGAATGTAATAGCTCACTCTATACGTCTTACAATGGCAGTTGTAAGTAGAATCCCAGGAAATGCAGGTAGACTTCTTCGAAGAGATAATCTCGCCCTCGTGAATCATAGTAGAGTAAAACTGTAGTTTCAGTGACTTGTGATCACTCCATTTTTGGGCACGTAAAACAGCTTTTTTGCTTTCTTGTGTTTATAATGTTGTTAGTTTGTTGTTACTGTTGCTTCACAATAGTCTACAGGTTAATGAATTGTAACTTAACAGCCTCGTGTACGTCTGTGATAACCGCTCGTGTCCAGTTGTGTTAGTGTAGTTCCTGTAGGTACTGAAAATTAATTGCAATCGAGCGAGTGGCTACGTTCCTTCTTAATCTTACACCTCCGTCGCCATAAGACCTATCTGCGACGGTGCGACGTAAAGCAAATTGAATAATAATAATAATAATAATAATAATAATAATAATAATAATAATAATAATAATATGTCCGCCTCTGTGGTGTAGTGGTTAGCGTGATTAGCTGCCACCCCCGGAGGCCCGAGTTCGATTCCAGGCTCTGCCACGAAATTTGAAAAGTAGTACGAGGGCTGGAACGGGGTCCACTCAGCCTCGGGAGGTCAACTGACTAGAGGTGGGTTCGATTCCCACCTCAGCCATCCTGGAAGTGGTTTTCCGTGGTTTCCCACTTCTCCTCCAGACGAATGCCGGGATGGTACCTAACTTAAGGCCACGGCCGCTTCCTTCCCTCTTCCTTGCCTATCCGTTCCAGTCTTCCCATCCCTCCACAAGGCCCCTGTTCAGCATAGCAGGTGAGGCCGCCTGGGCGAGGTACTGGTCATTCTCCCCAGTTGTATCCCCCGACCAAGAGTCTGAAGCTCCAGGACACTGCCCTTGAGGCGGTAGAGGTGGGATCCCTCGCTGAGTCCGAGGGAAAAGCCGAACATGGAGGGTAAACAGATGATAATAATAATAATAATAATAATAATAATAATAATAATAATAATAATAATAATAATAATAATAATAATAATAATATACGAAATGGCTTCTCTGGATTTACAAGTTGATATAACTGAGCATTTGTCTGCGATGTGGAAGGATCTGAAGAAGAATTATAATCGGTTGTGTCCTGAAAGTGTTATTGGCTTGGGTTCGAATCACTGCAGCGAACATATTTGGAAGTCAACATATTAATGTCTTGCCATTAATGTCTTATTGATAAAAGGGATCAAAGGATTAACGGAGCTCAATCGTCTCTGGAAACTAAATCCAGCATGCTTGTACTAGAAAACAATGCATATTGTTACCTTTATGTTTAAATCGTACTTTTACTTTACGTAGTTTTCAAACGTCTTCAGCAGTCTATTGAAAGTTATATAAGAAATTCACAAGACGCCTTCAACTCTCACTTTAAAGTTAACTGGACATTTCTGGTTTGATGTTTAAGAAAAATGAACTTCTCATTCTTATTTTTCTTACGAAGTTCTTCTTTGCTTGCCGCCATATTGAATTGGTTTCCACCAACGAAAATGAAGTACGTAAGATTAGGGGAGGAAGAGGTGGAATGAGGGGCAGTTTTAGCGTTTCGCCATCTTCCCCTATCTGACTTCCCCTTCGCTTCTTCTCCCCTTTTCATTTCAAATCAAAATCTTTTTATCGATTCTGCACACAGTCTTTTATTTTTAAAAGGCAGAGGGGGAAGATAAAAATAAAAAGTGCAAGAGAGAAAGGAGGTCGCGAAGAGTGAGAGAGAGGAAACTCAGAAGTTCTAAATAAAGTCGTGTAGGTAGCAGCACCACCCAAAGACAGACCATAGCGATTGTCAACATTAGACTACACTGCATCACAGACAGGTCACCAAAAACTTGATATATGATCCTGTGCGCAAATCCCTTATATATGCTCGGTTGATAGCAGATATTCACCGAACATAAACGTGTACAGTAAAACATTTAAAAACTGGTTCTTTACCTCCTTACTTCGTAGAGTTATTTTTTATTTTATTTTTTTCGCTAGTTGCTTTACGTCGCACCGACACAGATAGGTCTTATGGCGACGATGGGACAGGGAAGGGCTAGGAGTGGGAAGGAAGCGGCCGTGGCCTTAATTAAGGTACAGCCCCAGCATTTGCCTGGTGTGAAAATGGGAAACCACGGAAAACCATCTTCAGGGCTGCCGACAGTGGGGTTCGAACCTAATATCTCCCGAATACTGGATACTGGCCGCACTTAAGCGACTGCAGCTATCGAGCTCGGTCATCGTAAAGTTCAGACGGAGTGAGCTGTATGCGAGTGAATTGCACCTTTCGGAGATCTGTAGATCGAATTCATGTGCGGTGGTGGTCATCTCGAAGGTCGGTGGATGCAGAATAGGCTTCGGCTTACCGATGGCAACGGCTCTACTGCTCTGCATTCGGGAGACGGAGAGGGACTGGTCGCCATCATCGTCTGTCCTGAGAATCTTTTCCGTGGTTATCCATTATCCTCCATACGGCGAATGTCGGGACACTTCCACAGCTGCCAACCCTATCACCTTCGCTCAACATCACCTTCACCACTTCAAATCTTATCGACCTAAGAAAAGGCGTAACCTTTTAAGAGAACTGCCGTACCCCTTTAGGGAACCCAATGAAAACAGTCTGCAGTAGCCCAGTCATCTCGAGCAAGACCATGAAGATCTATAATTCCAACTGCTGTCCAACATAATTGAAATCTGATAGAAGGAAATAAGTATAAAATTCTTATGAATTGTCTTGACAATTTGATTATCGTAAGAATTTATTGACAACTAGTGAATCATTAAAAGTCTCAGTCTCCGAGTCGAGTAAGTGAAATCACACTCCACGATAAGAGTAGGAAGCTGCTCTGTGCGAACGAATTAAACGTGAATTTCCCCCTTACGTTTCTATCCTCGCCCCAGGAAAATGTTGATAAGTAAGAGTTTGTATTTATGTTCCAGGTTGCCTATTCCGACCGAAGATCCAACTTATACTCAATACCAGTCGGACTTGGCCCTGTTTTGCGGTCGGATGCCCTTCCTAGCACCAACCCTATGTGAGGGAATACATTCACAATAGCGTGTCTTTGTGGTAATTGGTAGTGCAGTGTATTGTGTTTCTGTAAAGTGGTATGTTTTACGACGAACGCAAAACACCCAATCCCCGAGCCAGATGAATTAATCAGGTAAGGCTTATATCCCCAGCTTGACCGAGAACTGAACCTAAGGCCCTCTGAACCGAAGGGTGGTTCGCTGACCATTCAGTTCAGAAGTGAGACATTAATAATAATAATAATAATAATAATAATAATAATAATAATAATAATCTGTCCTCTTGGAACCGCGAGTGCGATTTGTCGCACAAATGGACTAGGGTAGGTTTACGGCCGAATACCCTTCCTGCGTCAATCCAATGTAGAGGGATGTTTTCAAAAACCGGTACTATATTTTTCTTTGACAGCTTGTAGTCTGATGTGTCGTGTGTAAAAAAGTACTCAGGCGCGATTAAAATCCCCGACCCGCCTTCTGAAGCGAAGGTTGGTACTCTGACTATTCATTCAAGGATGCAGACTTGATTCTACTGCAATGTGGTACAATACTGTAGTAATACAAACAAGAAGGGTTTTTTTGCGTAGCACAAACAAGAAGAGAGATAACTGAAACACTAGATAATATTCATTCATTACATGGAGCTGACGGCATCAATAGCATAAATTATAATATGGATAAATTAAAAGATCTGTAAGTAGAAGTTCATAGTGAGGAAGGCTACAAATGAAGCTTGTGGATGAACGAACGTCTATCGATATTTTTATGAAAAAGGAGTTATTTGCGGAACAAAGGTCTATGATGTGCCCTTGATCAGTATTTGCACTTACAAAGGTAGACAGGTTACAGATTTTTTTCATACTTACAGTACGAACGTTAAGGTGGCCCCTTGAATGTGAATAGGCTTATCCCAAAGCCACTGTGCCAGACATCCAAGCATTCTCGAGAAAATCAGCTATGAAAAATTAATAATAATAATAATAATAATAATAATAATAATAATAATAATAATAATAATAATAATAATAATAATAATAATAATAATGTTATTGGCTTTACGTCCCACTAACTACTTTTACGGTTTTCAGAGACGCCGAAATGCTGTAATTTAATCCCGCAGGAGTTCTTTCACGTTCCAGTAAATCTACCAACACGAGGCTGACGTATTTGAGCACCTTCAAATACCACGGACTGAGCCAGGGTCGAACGTGCCAAGTTGGGGTCAGAAGGCAAGCGTCTCTACCGTCTGAGCCACTCAGCTCGGTCTAAGACAAATTTAATACTAAGTACCTTATATAACCCAAAAGTTAAAAACGAGACAAGCGATCACATAGTTTAGTGGGTAGCTCCCGTGTCTAAGTTAATAATGGAGGGATACTTGATTCATGTCCCGCTGCGCGCATGGTTTTTCTTTCATCCCTTCTTAAGTTTCATTCTACGTATATTCTAGGTAAGAATATTAGTAACGATTCATAAGCGGGATCCAAAAATGAAGACTATCGGGTAAAATAGAAACATTTCTGTGTAGGCCTATGTCCTTATAAAGGCAAAAATTAAACTGGGTTTCAGTCCCGATATATATTTTGAAAACACCCTGCAATATCAAAAACTCGGCGTTTGTGCGAAGTGCTAGATGTCATATAACGTTTTCTTTCCGTGCTTTTACGACGAATACCACCCAGGATCTTGTGAAACTGCAGGTCACAAAGAATATAAGATTCAGTTACCGGCTAAGAAAAACGTGGACGTGATTAGCTCAGTGGCTTAGTTGCTGGCTTCCCACCCAAACGGCTGAGGTTTGAATCTTGGTCGATCATAGGTTTTGATGTTCACCTCAAAAATCACGTGGCATCAGGAAGGGCATCCGGCTTTACATATCCGGCTAAAACGTCCGGCTCCATGGCTAAATGGTTAGCGTGCTGGCGTTTGGTCACAGGGGTCCCGGGTTCGATTCCCGGCAGGGTCGGGAATTTTAAGCATCATTGATTAATTTCCCTGGCACGGGGGCTGGGTGTGTGTGTTGTCTTCATCATCATTTCATCCTCATCACGACGCGCAGGTCGCCTACGGCAGTCAAATCAAAAGACCTGCACCTGGCGAGCCGAACCCGTCCTGGGATTTCCCGGCACTAAAAGGCATACGCCATTTCATTTTCCCGGCTAAAACCAAAATGAGCCTTGTAGACTCCAGCGACCACAGAATTAACCGGGATAAGCTGAAGAAAGTTCAGCCGTTACAGAAAATGATAACTTTACTAATTTAATTTAAATGTGAAACTACTGATCTTAAGCACTTTTTCTTCCGTACATTTTATTATAGATGGACCCGTCAATTACTGCCGATATCTCTGCAGGACGTGCTCAAGTGCTGCAAGTATAACTTGTTCAAGTTAGAGAAGAAACGACTCAACAGCAATAACAATTAATATCCGTACAGGCCGATAAAGCACATGGAGGAATGAAACGTAAAATATTCTGTTCCAGTATTCGTAGCTCTTACACTAATTGGGAACATGCATCATTTTCAAAAATTTTTTTTTTTGAAAAGTACACCAATGAAATAGTACGTAAACGTATTACATTGTGGTATGTTGCCTTGTTTTCTACCATTAAAAAAATATTTAATAGTGCCTTTCCGCAAGGCGAGTGAAACGGCCTCTGACGTAAGCGGCGCGCTGTGACGTCACGATCCAGTACCGCATGGAGCTCTACCAGCCGTTGTGCATCAGCCGTTGCTAAAAGCCGATTGTTTATTATTCATGATCGCGAATAACTTCAAAATGACAGAAGAAAGGTTCAAAACAGCACAATCAGACAATCTATCATCTGTAGATGTCATCATTCTTGAAAAATAGTGACTTTTGTGGCCGCAGAATTTCGCGGATAAAAAACAAGTTTGTAAGTGGCATCTTTTATATACGTGCAATGTACTGTAACCCATAGTATTAGGATAACAACGAACCTGGATAGATATCACATAACTTTCAACATTTCCTTCTAGACTGATTCCCCTATTAAAGAATAACATTACATTTTCGGGCTTTCAGCATTAGTAAAGTAAGAAATCGGATTTCAGCACTAACATAAACATATAGGTAGCATTATAGTACTAGTCCGCTTCTGTGGTGCAGTGGTTAATGTGTGCCACTCCCGGAGGCCCGGTTTCGATTCCCAGCTCTGCCATGAAAGTTGAAAACAAATAGTACGAGGGCTGGAACGGGGTCTACTCAGCCTCGGGAGGTCATGTGAGTAGAAGGGTTTCGAATCCCACCTCAGCCATCCTCGAAGTGGTTTTTCGTATTTTCCTACTTCTCCTCCAGGCACCTAAGGCCACGGCCGTTTCCTTACCTCTTCCTTGTCTATCCCTTCCGATCCTCCCATCCTCCAAAGGCCCCTGTTGAGCATAACAGGTGAGGCCTCCTGGGAGAGGTAATGGCCCTCCTCACCAGTGGCATCACCATACTCAAAGTCTCACGTTCCAGGACACTGCCCTGGAAGTGGTAGAGGTGAAATCCCTCGCTAAGTCCGAGAGAAAACCAACCCTGAAGGATAAACTGATTAAGAAAGAAAGAAAGAAAGAAGGAAAGAAAGAAAGAAAGATCATAGTACTATAGGGCTATAATCTATCATTCCCAAAAAAATTTATATTTATGGTTGGGACAACTGGCCTACCCACTTCCGGGGCCCATGAAAGAGAATTAAATATCTTTGTGGAGGGAAAAAGTTAAACATGATAAAGGTAAATATGACTTCATCTAGTTTTCACAAGTCGGGCTGAGTGGTTCAGACTGTTGAGGTGCTGGCCTTCTGGCCCCAACTTGGCAGGTTCGATCCTGGTTCAGTCCGGTGGTAGTTGAAGGTGCTCAAATACGTCAGCCTCGTGTCGGTAGATTTACTGGCACGTAAAATAACTCCTGCAGGACTAAATTCCTGCACATCGGCGTCTCCGAAAATCGTAGTAGTTAGCGGGGCGTGAAGCCAGTAACATTAATTACATTTGGCTTCTAACAAGCTGAGCATATCAGGAAAGAAAAGTGTCCTGGTGACATTTTAGTCGCTCAATACAGGAATGTCTTTGGGTGCTGTGACTTTTACTTTTTTTTTTTTTTTGCTTTACGTCACACCGTCACATATAGGTCTTATGGCGACGATGGGACAGGAAAGGCCTAGGAATGGGAACAAAGCGGCCGTGGCCTTAGGTACAGCCTCAGCATTTTCCTGGTGTGAAAATGGGAAACCACGGAAAACCATCTTCAGGGCTGCCGGCAGTGGGGTTCAAAACCCACTATCTCCCGGATGCGAGCTCACAGCTGCGCGCTCCTAACCGCACGGCCAACTCGCGCGGTATTTTTACCCTTCGGTTTATTGACTTGGCTTGTATAACCTAAAACTTAGGCTAAGTTGGATTATATTTTAAACACCTACATCACTATTTTCACCTGTATGCAATTATGTTATTTATTTCATTAATATTATGATAATTATTATAATTGAGCATTGTTAACTTATAAGACTCCAACAGACAAGCATTGGTTTTGTGTAGAGTTAACATTTGTTAAATTCACGTCGTTTCCTTTCATGATGTACACGCCTATTCTTTGTTACATTATAGGGTATTTAGATATAGCTTTAAATTTCTTTACCAATTAAGCTCTTCAATAAAGACATACATAACTGTCCCATGCCAAGACATATTGGTAGAATTAGAGCTGTCGAAATGGTTCATAACCCCTTTGATTTATTATCTTGACATGGATCACCCAAAACATAGGTTAGGTTTGGAGAATACTTTAATAATCAGCATTATTTAATGCACGGTTTATTACTTTCATATTCCAAGATGTAATTGAGGCATTTAAATAAAGCATCATACATTAAAATTTAAAGTTTTTACCACTAGAACAGCTGACATAGAAAAGTGATTTGAAAATTCAAACAAATTCATCTTACGTTAAAATCTTCAAAAAAATAAACTGTAGACTTTTCCGATATATCACCAGCATTTCTCCAGCTCGCCAAAATCCATTTCTCCCTAGTTTTAGCATCTTTGGAACGTTTATAAACAATTTGTTTGGGATGGTATGCGATGTGCTATTGCACATCGGAACTCTACACCATTTATAAGTTTTCTGCCTCACTGTCTGCGCAGGATTCATTTTAAGTCTAAAATATACCACTCAGATTATTATCCAATGTATAGACCTCGAATTTAACCATACTAGACACTAACGTAAAGTAGAAATACGCGAAGTGTATCCTGCTTCTCACAGCACACTACGTGTTATTTCGTCTGCTAATTCAGTCAACCTGTACGATGACGTCAGGCCAATGAGATCGCGTACTTGCGTGACGTGACATTTTCGTAGATTTTTATCATGTTTGGAGTTATTATTTGTACATTCTGATCACATTTTTGAATTCTGCATGCAATTTTGTATCAGATTATCATATTTTTAATTAAAACCCCGGATCATGCATGTTCCCTATTGGGAAAAAGTGGTTAAGTGTTGTTTGGAGGCTCGTCTCGGATATAGGCTGAGCAAACTCAGGGTCATATGCATGTCTCTCCAGAATGAATACATGTGATTAAGAATGAATCGATAACACCTTTGCTGTTTCTGCTACGCAGAAGGTGCTCAAATACGCCAGCCTTGCGACGTTAGATTTATCATCGCCTAAAAGAAGTTCTGGGAGACAACACTCCGGCACCTCGGCGTCCCCAACAACCACAACGATCAGTTTATCGACGTAAAACCAATAACTGTTTTTATTTATATTTGTATTATTGTTGGTGTCGTTGTTTTACCATCAGTAAGGCTTCTCTCTGGTCGTAGGCAACACCTGAAACGTCTGAGGACAGTGAAATCTTACGGAAATATGCTGGACTGTCCGACAAATTCTTATTTTCAAAGTTTATTAACAGACGTGACTACTTTTGGTCCCGAGTGCTACCTAGGGACTTGGAATCTGAATTGCATAGTAAAAAAACAAAACCAAACAAAACAAACCCCATGGCACTACAGCCCTTGAAGGGCCTTGGCCTACCAAGTGACCGCTGCTCATCCCGAAGGCCTGCAGATTACGAGGTGCAGTGTGGTCAGCACGACGAATCCTCTCGGCCGTTATTCTTGGCTTTCGAGACCGGGGCCGCTATCTCACTGTCAGATAGCTCCTCAATTCTAATCACGTAGGCTGAGTGGACCTCGAAATAGCCCTCAGGTCAGGTAAAAATCCCTGACCTGGCCGGGAATCGAATCCGGGGCCTACGGGTGAGAGGCAGGCATGCTACCCCTACACCACGGGGCCGGCTGAATTGCATATTAGAGGATTGTAACTGTTTACAAGTTGACACAAGGAAGCTTACGTCAACTGTTTATAAGTTGCCACTACTGTTATTTCAAATTAATCCATCCAATCACCGCCCAGCTCGCCCTACAAATACTGGTAATCTTGGACCTTATGTATCTGCCTCGATCTTGAACAGTGCAGCGACAAGTGAGGTTATCCTGACAGTAAAGTATCTGCGAGCTTGGGCAGCATTTAAGGTAGGATGCAAGACTTTTTTTTCTAAAATGTGAGCTTACTTACGTGCAGCGGCGGGAAGATACCAGCGTTCCGCGTAACGGTTAGGATGTGCCACGTTACCTTAATTTTAAAATGTAGGCTTCCTTAAATATGATTAGTTTTGTAACATGTAGGCTCTCTGCGGACGGAATGTAACCTATAGTGGATGTCATGTAATTCTTAGAGGATGTACATTTGTGGACCCTCATTTCCCTTGTTCACCTTACTTTTTGGTGACTAAGATTTTCTTATTTTCTGTATTTTCTTTCATACTTTTCGGCAATGAAATTCCTTCCCGTCTTAGTCACCAACGTAGTAGGCTTACGTCTTATCCTCTGTGTCACCGGGCCTTCTGTCCCATTAGGTTTTACGGCAAGTCATGTCTCGTGATACTTGAGAGAGTTCGGCATCCCTTTATTTATTGCCATTATTCGGCCAAGTAGTATGAGCTTCTGTTCTTGCTTTTCTGGATCCTTCCGATCTTAAACCTTGTGTTATTGCTTCCTCTTGAAGCAAATGCAGCGAGTGTCAAGTTGGGTAAAGCTGATAAGCTTTTAGTGTACCTCGAGGTACCTTGATGTAAATCCTGGGCCCATCTAGCCGTTGATTATGAAATGTGGGAGTACTATCTCCTCTTGTATTGCGTAACTGAACTGTTGGGAAGCGTCTGCTTCTTACGCTGGATACAAAGGATTCTCTGTCTGCCAAAGGTGTACTTTAATGCTGATGATGATGCTTGTTGTTTAAAGGGGCCTCTAAGGTCATCTGCCCGGTGTATTTTAAGACTAGCAAGTTCTGTAAATGGAAGCTCTTTATCCCGTGTTAATTATTAGGCTCACAAACTAATTTTAATATCCCTTTCTATATTGTTATTCCTATTGTTATCACTTGTAAAATACTGTTGGTTTTGTTGCTTTAAAAGAAAAGAAAATATTGAGGATACATGCAAAATTTAAAGTTTTTGTGTGGTCATTTGTCCAGTTGCCTAGGCCCTGTCATTTCTTCCCCTCTTGTGTCCTTGTACCTAGTAACAATTATTATTATTATTATTATTATTATTATTATTATTATTATTATTATTATTATTACCGAGCTCGATAGCTGCAGTCGCTTAAGTGCGGCCAGTATCCAGTAATCGGGAGATAGTGGGTTCGAGTCCCACTGTCGGCAGCCTTGAAGATGGTTTTCCGTGGTTTCCCATTTTCACACCAGGCAAATGCCGGGGCTGTACCATAATTAAGGCCACGGCCGCTTCCTTCAAACTCCTAGGCCTTTCCTATCCCATCGTCGTCATAAGACCTATCTGTGTCAGTGCGACGTAAAGCAAATAGCAAAAAAAAAAATATTATTATTATTATTATTATTATTATGTTGTTGTTGTTATTATCTCTATCACATACATGTAGGCCTATACAGTATACACACACATTCAGAGGGTCAGAAACAATTACATCTATATAGTAGGGCCTACCTATTTCTTTTTCTTCCTCTCTCACATGTGCGCAAGCACTCGGTAACGTTTCACCAAAATACTGGTGACATGATTTAATAAATTACTGTATAATATCAAGTTACTGCTAGTACTTTTACGATCTATACCTAACTATTGTTGTGTTACTAAAATAGGTTTGAAATACCAGATATGAGACTTCTTGCAAAATCGCCAAGATGTTCACCCTGCTTGCTCAAAACTCATGGCCCTTTATCCCCATATCGCTCGTGTCTACGTGACCGTGCATCACTTGGCACTTTCACAAGCAACATTAAGTAGTGCCTATCTCTCACCCATCTCTCAGAACCTCATGATAAGTTCATGGTACTCAATGAAGGATAATGTTCAACATACAATTACAATTATCTTAGTTAAGAAAATAATTTCATTCTTTAACGAATATATAAATACCGAGCTCGATAGCTGCAGTCGTTTAAGTGCGGCCAGTATGCAGTATTCGGGAGATAGTGGGTTCGAACCCCACTGTCGGCAGCCCTGAAAATGTTTTTCCGTGGTTTCCCATTTTCACACCAGGCAAATGCTGGGGCTGTACCTTAATTAAGGCCACGGCCGCTTCCTTCCCACTCCTAGCCCTTTCCTGTCCCATCGTCGCCGTAAGACCTATCTGTGTCGGTGTGACATAAAACAACTAGCAAAAAAAAAGAATATACAAATGGCGTGAAGTTATCAGCCCGGAAGCATTCTCAGAAACACACCACCGTAATGAAATGCCGAATGGCTTTTAAGTGCCGGGATATCCCAGGATGGGTTCGGCTCGCCAGGTGCAGGTCTTTCTATTTGACCCCCTGTAGGTGACCGGCGCGTCGTGATGAGGATGAAATGATGATGAAGACAACGCATGCACCCAGCCCCCGTGCCATTGGAATTAACCAATTAAGATTAAATCCCCGACCCGACCGGGAATCGAACCCGGGACCCTCTGAACCGAAGGCCAGTACGCTGACCGTTCGGCCAACGAGTCGGATACACCACCGTAGATCATGTGCTTATAAACTACCTCACTCCTCATCTTGCCTAGTAAGCCTCATTTGGGCTCTGCCATTGGTTTTTGCAGTTTCCCTATAACTAGCATAGCCTTTGGTGGTGCTATTTGAGGATCCAACCAGCCTCTGGGATGATGACTCAACAGACAGACAGAGGACGCCCAAAACACATGGCAATACAATAAAATGTACTGGGCAAGGTGTTGTTATGACGATGCAGATGTTGATGGTGATGATGAAATAATAAGGATGAATTTAATAGTAATATTATTGGTTTTACGTCCCACTAACTATATTTTTATGCTTTTAGGAAACGCCCAGGTGCCGGAATGTTGTCGCGCTTGAGTGCTTTTTTTCGTGCCAGTAAATCTACCGACACGAGACTGACGTATTTGAGCACCTTCGAATACCACCGGACTGAGCCAGGATCGAACCTGCCAAGTTGGTTCAGAAGGCCAAGCGCTCTGCTGTCTGAGTTACTCAGCCCGGCAATGATGAATATTTTAAGGGACCAAACATTGAGAGGACATCAGCCCTAATAAGCAAGGTGAAGATTGAGAGAATTTGCAATTGTCTTCCTCACTGAAGTAGAAAGTGCTTTTTCAGCACCTCTAACTGACGACTTGGATTCCTCACAGCATCAACATACACCGGCTGTGTCTATGCACAGCGCCACTAGTTTACAAGCTATCTTACGTTAGTCTTAAATGATACTGACAAGGGACGTGCATGACCTTGTCTGAAACGGATGGTGATTTGATAGTTGGATCCAGCGAGGGGTAGAAAAAACAGTGATCAGTCTGTCAGCCAGAGTCAATCTGGGCTAGGTGATATGCACGGAGGAAGCAGCGCATTAGTACATTCCTTCTTTCTTGTTTACAGATGTCGAAAATCAATCCAAAAGCAGTTCTCTTTATCCCGGCAAAGAACTTTCCAGTGGATGAAGAGAGTACACTGGACATCGAGGACTGTTACATCCATGAAGAGGACGAGTCAATACGTTTGGAGATGCGCCTGTTGAAGAGGACAGCCCCGATGAAGGAACAAGCTCGCA
Organism: Anabrus simplex; assembly: GCF_040414725.1. NCBI lineage: Eukaryota > Metazoa > Arthropoda > Insecta > Orthoptera > Tettigoniidae > Anabrus > Anabrus simplex. Next base: position 690,835,447 of record NC_090266.1, on the reverse strand, counting down.
ATCGGAATACACGCCATTGTTACTGAAGAAATTAGTGACTATTATCTTCAGAGGTATACGAGTATTTGAAAGATACAAAATCAGGGAGTCTTCGGTCAAGAAAATTGCGGAAAACTAATTTAGAAATCCTTCCCATATCAGAGTTCTGTATCTATATGAACAGCAAACAGTGAAATTCGTGATAGAACCCTTAGACAGATAGCGCTCCGAGATAAGAGTGAAGTTGCACCTGCTATCAATTTCATGGCATTCTGCCGATGGGTGCAATTATTTAAACAGAGAAACAGAGTTGTGTCTCGTAAGATTACGTATAGTGTGGGACGAGATTACGTGACCCAGAACTGCGATTTACAACAATTATTAGATGACTTTGTTGGCAGAACCAGGAATGTGATCATCAGAGACAACATTCCGCCTTCACATGTGCTGAACCGTGATCGAAGTCGCTTCGATAAGGAGGCCCATATTGGCAGGACCAGCTGGTGGCAAACAGATCTTTGCCGTTAGTGGTTCCAGTGCAGTTGCCACACACTCGTACATGGCCATGCCTGTCACTTTCATGGATCACCAATGTATGTCGTGGTTCGAGAGACAGGCGGAAATTTCCCATTTCATGCAGGCCTACTGTACCTAATATACCTTTTACAAATCTACGAGTGCAAATGTGAAGAAAGACTGTTTGAAGGACTTCCTGAAGGAAGTATTCTTCCACAGTGTCACCCAAAGGTCGTGATTTATTTAGTGCATACAAAGCTAAAGAACTAATTCAACAGTAGATCTATACTCTTACCGATGCACATTCGAGAATGAAACAAATCGCTGGAAAGTGCACGGGTCTCATACAACCACTGGACGTGTATTTCTTCCGACCTTACGAGAAACTCCAGTGCTCTTAATGTTCTCCGACATAACATCTGCATCCGCGTCATGTTTAACTGAGAAATTTCTGTGACCGGGCGAGTTGGCCGTGCGCGAAGTGGAGTGCGGCTGTGAGCTTGCATCCGGGAGATAATAGGTTCGAACCCCACTGTCGGCAGCCCTGAAGATGGTTTTCCGTGGTTTCCCATTTTCACACCAGGCAAATGCTGGGGCTGTACCTTAATTAAGGCCACGGCCGCTTCCTTCCCACTCCTAGCCCTTTCCTGTCCCATCGTTGCCGTAAGACATATCTGTGTCGGTGCGACGTAAAGCAACTAGCAAAAAAAAAAAAAGAAATTTCTGTTCAAAAGGCGTTCTTTTCACCCTAAGAAACTTGCGGAGAAACGCAACGAAACATATAATACAAGGCACATGGAACGTTCCCATGGTCGTGTAAGGTATTACTTTTAAAGAATTACATATTTCGGATCTGGATTTATCATGGCATTCGATAGTATTCAAGTAATTCAATGCAAGTTTGAAGTGGAAATAGCACCTTTTGAACACAAGCTCCTCAATTATGGTACTGCGCGTTGCCTTCGGAGTAAGCATTTCATATCGTAGTTTGAGGTTCGTCTTGATATTTCTTCTAGACACAGCACTGTTATAAGGGTATGCCTAGCAGATGAAGTAAAGGTGTGATCTCTTCACCCGGAAGGACGTGGCTTAGATTCCCTTTTGGGAAGTGGAAACATTTGGAAACGAGATTTCCATCTCTGGAGAGTCACATGAACCTGAGGTTCACTCAGCCTACGCCAAAAATGAGTACCAGATTAATTCCTTGAGGGCAAAAGTGGGCTTAGGAGTAGACACTCTGTCCCCCGTTGTGCCGAGGTTACGGATAGAGGAAGCCTTAACTTCAACTCCTCTTGGGGTCTTCACGTCTATATGGAGACTAAGGCAGACCCTCCGAAAAGGGTGGGCGACATCGGGCATGTTTGTGAAACAGCGTATTATTGTGATGGATGATAGTGTTGTGTGCGATATGTGAGGTGCAAAAATGTTACGGACAGCTTAACTCCCAGTCCCCGAACTGGCCGGAAATCGAACCTGGGGCCCCTTGGCCCGAAGGCCAGGATACTGACCACAAGCCATGGAGCCGGGAACAGCCCTACTTAACGGTAGTTACTGACAACCACTCTGAAAATACAAATACCACCAAAAAGCTGTTACACAGAATATATTAGGAAAATATTATTAAAATGAGTTTTAGTGCGTGAAGGAAGTGGAAAATCGCATGTAACACGTTGAAAAAATCGGAAAATATTCTTCGAAATGCAAACGAGACGCAAGGATCTTCTTAGAATATAGGCCTACCTAGTGTGAATGCGGAAAGCCTCTTAAGAAACTACACTCAGAGTGGTTATTGAAGTCAAGACTCGAATCTAGGACCAGTGGTACGTAATCTCCCAGTCTGATACTCTTGTCGTCTATATACATTGGCAACATCTGTTTAACAACATAGTTTACGAGAACAGTAACTAAAATACAATTTGCATGAATTCCTGAAGTGTGTGGGGAAACATTTGATTTTAATCTCATTTCTTGTAATAATTACATTATATTTCAGTGTTACTACATCAAGCGTAAATAAGATGCGTCGGTGAAAGTAGAATTCCCTTCATTCCCCGCACAGTGCTCCCCCTTCTTCTACGGATCCACTGCTATCTTTGTGAGCGGTGTCTGCCCTGGGACTATTTCTATACTCATTTTTTCTTTCTTTACCCTTCCTTTCAGTTGTCCTGCTTTCTGCAATATTATTGTTCTGCATCACGAAAGTTACATTACCTTCTTCCTTTTACGCCTTCCTCCTTCCCTGTTTCTTTATTTCTTTCAGTTTGTCCTTCCTTCACTCTGCCTCTATCGCTTGTTCTCGCACTTGAAACGGCTCCATAAAAAGCGGTCATTTCGTATCATCATATAGATACGGCGAGCCCATTAAAAGTCTCCTTACCCAACCTGCTGAAGATAAAGGGAATGGCAGCGCCTTTATCTTAATTCTAACTTTGGTAGACAAATTCTGAGTAAAGGAACATCAGGTCCTTGCTTATTTTTATTTATATAAATTATGATACGGACTCGCAATTATTATGCCAAATGATCCCAGTGAGAAAGGGGCTTTCATATGCAGTTGCTGCAAATACTTACCAGAGAAGAGAAACATGGCTGGCCAATATAAGTCTGTTTGAGTCGTGACTTCGAATACCGAAAGAACTCGTGGTTGTCTCGATTACTTGCTAATCTTTTTAGACTAAAATAGTTTAAAACCAAATTATCTCTGAACAGGCCATGAAGTCCTCTGGAGGAATGAAAAGTTATATGTAATAATGTCATTGGTTTTACATCCTCCCACCTATGTTTACTGCTTTCGGAGTCACCGAAGTGCCGGAATTTTGTCCCGCAGGATTTCTTTAAATCTAACGACACGAGGCTGTTTATTTGAGTACCTTCAAATACCAATGGATCTGGGATCAAACCCGCCAATATAGGTTCAGAAGGCCAGGGCTTCTACCGTCTGAGCCACTCAGTCCAGAGCCCCGGCGGTCAGCTATATGCACGGTCGCCCTTGCTCCCTAGAGCTAACTTATAGTCTACTTAAATTGGGAACTATTTTGACCTCGAGAAGCTACTCAGAATTGTCCAACCAAGTAGCTGCTATATTGTTGCGTTATCGCACCCACTCAACGCATTACGTTCCGCGAAATACTTCGATGCGTTTAATATCACTTTCACCTGACTAAAACATTTTTACTTCATAGAAATGACTGTAACGGTAACTGCTTCCCACTCGACACAGTCTATAGGACTAATGCCAGATGTAGGCTGAGTGACCCTTCCACCGGGCGAGTTGGCCGTGCGCGTAGAGGTGCGCGGCTGTGAGCTTGCATCCGGGAGATAGTAGGTTCGAATCCCACTATCGGCAGCCCTGAAGATGGTTTTCCGTGGTTTCCCATTTTCACACCAGGCAAATGCTGGGGCTGTACCTTAATTAAGGCCACGGCCGCTTCCTTCCAACTCCTAGGCCTTTCCTATCCCATCGTCGCCATAAGACCTATCTGTGTCGGTGCGACGTAAAACCCCTAACAAAAAAAAAGTGACCCTTCCAGCCTTCCCAGAAGTATTTGTGTCTAAATGTGTCGACTTCCTGGTGGGAAATCAAACTCATCTCTCTCCAAGAGAACCGAGCACGGATTTAGTATCTCTTCGAACAGGTAGCCCTCATAACATTTGAAATTTCAGTCAATTAAGGTAATTGTTCCAGAGCTATTTCAACCGACAAAGGATAATTTTAAAAACTGCAGTAAATTGAAAACATTATAAAGCACCTTGTCAGGCCAAAATTCCAGCACTCTGGTATATTTTAACATCTAAAGCGATCGAAGATTCATTAAACATATTATTATTATTTATTATGAATTAAAGTTAGTAAATACGTAGATGTCCTGAAATGCATCGTAAGAGTAAAATAATGTACGTTATAAGTGCTTAGAAACCATGCTAATGTATCTATAAACAATACATAAATATCTTTAAAAAGGTTTAAATATTAGTCCGGCTCCTTGGTTGAATGGTCAGCGTGACGTTTGGTTCATTAGGCCCTGAGTTCAATTCCCCCTTCTGCTTCCAGTAATGACTGCCTATGATTAAAAATAAATCTCTGTTATCAAGACCGATCCCCTAGGTTCGTAAACAAGCACGGTTAGGATCATACCGTGATGTTACACGGGAATGGGATAGAATACGAATGTATTATAATTTCAAATATTGCAGTATCACTCCAGTCATGAACTGTATATTTGGTTACATGTTCTAGCAATTGCTTTGTTGTATGGATTTAAGTGTATTTTTCAGACGTGTTTTCAATTTAATTGTAAAATAAGTGGTGCGAATCCATCAGTGTTAGATTTGAGATTTATTATCGACCCACTCAGTTAAATAGGAATTTTCATGCTGAGATTAAACGGACATCAGAACAGCTGAGAACTGTCAAAATAATCTCAAGACAAAATGACCAGGATCTCAACATCAAAGATCAACTGTAACCGTAGGTCATCTGGACGTTAATAAGAAAAAGACGGCGATGACATTTAAAAACCAAATAATGTAATAACTATTTAACAAGTATTCTAAATTTGCAAAGAGCGCCCGTGGCACAGACGGCAGCGCGTCGACCTCTCACCGCTGGATACCGTGGTTCAAATCCCGGTCCCTCCATATGAGATTTGTGCTGGACAAAGCGGAGGCGGGACAGGTTTTTCTCCGGGTACTCCGGTTTTCCCTGTCATCTTTCATTCCGGCAACACTCTCCATTCTCATTTCATAGCATCTATCACTCATTAATGAATCACTTTGGGAGTGGCGACCCCATCGTACTAATAGCCTATATCTGCTTCATTCATTCCATCCCTGACCCGGTCAGTGACTGGAAAACAGGTTGTAGATTTTCATTTTTCATTTTTCTAAATTTGCAACTGTAGGATCCGCAAACTCTACCAACTTTATGATCAAAATCCAAATAACAAAATGGAAAACTCACACTATTTATCTCTCCTGTGGGAATAACACACGTGAGTACATGAAAATTACACTTATATCTCAGAATAATTCACTTCACTGCAGTAGAAATTATTTTATGACGACGCTCGGGAATACACATAGGCTATATTAGTCACGGACAGCGATGATGATAACAACATTACAATATAAAAAACTCCTTGGCAGGAATAAGTTACGCAATATCTGACACGTCGAAAAATCTATCAAAAGGAAAACTCAATACAAAGGAGAATTCACGCTCCTCAATAACTTCGTAGTCAAATACAAATACAAAAACATTGTCCTCTGCAACTCTACGTCCTACTGTATTGCGATGCTGGGGCTACTTTAATACAACTGGACATTAGCTACCTGTTAATTCCAACATCAACTACGAAGGCTTGTCGATAAAGCATACAATTCGTAGACAATATTCACTGGCCTTTAGCTGATGATTCATATTTTAACACAATGGCGCGAAAATCTACACGCTCTATTGTCATTTCTACTCACATAATTACGACAATATTTATCCGAAATGATTCCTGCCGAAATGGCATTACCTCTACAATAAGATCTCAATGAATCTTCACTTTACCACAAGAACAACAACAAAATAATACGCAAACAGAAACGATAGCCAAAGTGTAATTTAAGTTAGGAGTATTTTCTTTGAGCACGCCTTGGGATCCTCTGGGTTGCTTGGGGCATTACGGATGTGGTACTTCTAATAGGACAGTATATAGTACGTAACTTATAAACTCTAGTATATATGGTACCAATCGAAACCCTCTCCGGCGTGTGCGACAGCGTATCCTGTGTTCTGCTACTGTGTCATAGGCTATACACCATGTTAAACGTACATTAATTAAGTGAATTTCTTGGCATTTATGTTATCATTTCATTGTGGGACAATGTAACAAGATATTTATTTCATAATCAATCTCGGGTGACTGGAAGTTAATTAATGGATTGTATTTTTTCAGTTAAATATGTCTTGTAATAATATTTTATATTCTTTGTGCATGTCTTAATAATCTGGGTCACTGTGACACAACCTACTTGTGTAACAGAGGTGTTTATTATCCCGTCTAAAACCGAGAGCCGGCAGTTTCCATCGCGTAAACTCATGTTTAAAGTGAAGACGGAAACATTAAATCTGTGAATGGACATTGGTGCTATTAAGTTGGGCTAACTAAAAGCGAAATTAACTGAAGTTGAAGTTAAAATAAAAATAAGGTAGGATCCTAAAAATGGAAAGTGTGAGAGAATATATAAACTCGGGTAAATGAGGAAAAGAGGCACATAAAGAATTGTCATATATCAGTTATGAACTGCTGTCGGACGGTCATGCTGTCGGTCATATATTTTTAATTCGTAGTGAGAAATATTAGTGCTCCAGTTATGGAGTAAACCTTATTTTGATCGCAGCAGGTGGAGCTTCTATGAAGAATCGACAAAAAGACAACTATGTTCTGGCATGCCTCCATATCCTTTGAGTGGCTTGCTTGTACTAGAGTTGTACCAAGTCTCTTTCGTGTAAGATCATTGGCCTAACAGCAAAAGGGTTTTTACTGTTCAGTAATTCATCAAAGTCATCTCCGTACAGGCTGAAGGCCCTTGTAGGGGTGGAAGGTAAAGGCTTCCACTATCCGTAACCTCGGCACTTGGTGGGGTGGAGTGGTTAGCTCTACGCCCGGCCGCCTTTGCCCCCAAGAATTAACCTGGTACTCATTTTAGCGCAGGCTGAGTGAACCTTAGGGCCATATGCACCTCCGGAAGTGGAGATCTCGTTTCTTAAATGTTCGACTTCCTGACGGGGAATCGAACCCACGTCCTTTCGGGTGAACCGAGCACGCCTTTACCGCCTCGGTTAGGCAGCCCCTTCAGTAGTTCATAACGAAAAAAAATTCTTCAGTTTGGATGTGTGGGAAATGTTGCATGATTTCTGAAACCATCTAGGGTATTTATAAAATATCATTCTTCTGTCTATACTTTTCATATTAACCTGATACGGTACTCAGTTTTATACCAGATAGGACCAATAGTGGCCCATGTTGGGTTCAGATTAATTTTTGTGCGTCAGGTTATTATTCTGTTACAGTCCCGCGGGAGAGGAGATAGGTGGATTTTCATGAAACTTGGTATTTTGAGTTTACGACAGGGTGAGTAGGATCTCAACTGTAAGTTGTTCAAAACTATCAGCAGGCGGGAGGCTTCAGAGGAAGCCCAAAATATAAAACTTGATGCATCTCTTTATGGTTCGTTTTACATGAAAATTCAGAATATTATTTACACATATGTTTGTGTTATAACTTTTTCCGATAAGTGGTGGTTGTGTGAAAGTCTAAGTCCAAGAGCTAATAACTAACTCGCTGGAGAGTTTTTATGGTGATCGTCCCTGCTATGTTCCAAAGGCTTTGTATAGTTCGCGAAACTTTTAGTGATACCTGGTTTTACGGGAGTGAGGAGTAAGGAGGGAGCTACCCCAGTTCCGGTAATACTGTCAATTGAATGGAAATGAAATCTGAATTGAATCGATAGTATGATCGATCGATATAAATTATCTAAACCTTTATTATCTTAAGCCAACAACTGTGTCACACACACGTTAACTTATATAACATTATATAACATTTCTCGATGCGAATCTTGTTCCTAGCATAAATTCTCTGCTGTGTATTCAACAACAGTACTAATAGGCCTACGTAAAGTGTTCGCCAGATGTCTAACGGCGATGCGTAGTCGATTCATAGTTTGTGTGTCAAAGGTTGCCAATACGAATCTCGAAAATAACTGAGGTCTACTGATTCAGCACTAGAGAGCCGAAGTATCACAGTTTTGCGTACTGTACATCTGCCTGAACTTTTTCCAGATTTTACCTGATTATTTTTTGTTATTTGCTTTACGTCGCGCCGACCCCGATAGGTCTTATGGCGACGATGGGATAGGAAAGTGCTATGACTGGGAAGGAAGCGGCCGTGGCCTTAATTAAGGTACAGTCCCAGCATTTGCCTGGTGTGAAAATGGGAAACCACGGAAAACCTTCTTCATAACCTGGTAATTAACTGGCTTTTATATCAGAAGGCAGAGATCAAATCAAAATCAGCAATAATGCAAACAAACGGGCTGTAAAGAGCCAGAGAGAGACAGGAAGCGAGTACGTCATGACAAGCTGCTGACAGGGATAGGCATGATTGCCTATGAACTTCAGAGAAACAGCATGAGGAGTCGATAAAAATGTAAATGTGCACATGCAATGTGACTGTTCACTAACGACGCGTAAGTTAAATATATTTCTGAGGGTTTAGCATCAGGAAGGTCATCTAACTGTAAAACATGTGGAAAAAGCAGCAGAAGAAGGCGAAGCCCGGAGCATGTTCTTCCCTTACAAACAATATTACTTTTGGCAGAGCGTAATTTATTTCGCAAATATTTTTCAGCGGCATAAGGATGAGAAAAGGCTACCGACCGTGACCTTAATTAAGGTGCAACTCTAGTATTTGTCTAGTATCAAAGCCATCTTCAGGGCTGCCGACAGTCGGATTCGAACCTATCATCTGCTGAATGCAAGCTCAGAGCAATACGACTAACTGCAACGCCAACTCGTTTGGTATGTCTAAGAATAATCTCAAAGCGAAAATGAAACAAAAGAAATAAGAGGCAGGCAAGATACTCGCTTTTAACTATAGATAAATTTTACAGCTTTCTCTAGCTTGGCTACTTATGTAGAAAGATCACAGGATATCGTCGCTGCCGGGACAAAACCTCCTATGTGAAATATTTGAGCTTAGAACTTTGGTTGGTAAGGTTCTGTCATCTAAGGTGCAATATTGTGTGAATATTTTTAAGGCATTCTCGCTCTTCATAATGTAAGTGATGCGGGTCAGTATATCTCCAAAAATATTATCACATAGCAGGTTTTGTCCCGGCAACGACAATGTACTAAGACTGCGTCCGTAGTAATCTGAAACTTTCGCCTCTGCGAGGTGTATGCTTCTCTTGCTAAAATACACACACGCAATTTATGACAATGCAAGACGCTGTGTAATGCTTCAACGTATCTTTTAAATAAGAACAAACCCCTTTCTTGCTTTTTTAATTAACCCAGCACGTGCTTAGGCCTATACTGTTCAATATGTATGCATTCATGGCATTCATCAGCACGGTGTACTTAAGTGTGGCTATAAGCCTCGCAGTTTTAAATTAACCCAGTGTGTGTACATACAGTTCAACGAATATGGTTTCAGAGCATTCATTTGTACAGTGTACTTCAGTTTATGTGTGGTTTACAGCCCCATAGTTTACATTAACCCAGTGCGTGTACATACAGTTCAGTCCTTGTGCGTTCATAGCATTCATTACAATGGTGTACTTAAGTTTGGTTAACAGCCTAGTAGTTTTAAGTTAAACCAGTGCGGGTACATACAGTTCAATCTTTATGCATTTGTGGTTATCATAACAAGTTCGATTGTTGATCAGTCTAGTAGTATTTAAAGGACACCTGTACGATAAAATTGCTGTCCTTAAAGACTGTAAAACTAATAACATTATTCTAGATTATATTCTTATATTCCCCGGATGCCCGAGTTCGATTCCCGGCTCTGCCACGAAGTTTGAAAAGTGGTACGATGGATGGAAATGGGTCCACTCAGCCTCTGGAGGTCAATTGAGTAGAGGGGGGTTGATTTCCATCTCAGCCATCCTCGAAGTGGTTTTCCGTGGTTTCCCACTTCTCCTCCAGGCAAATGCCGGGATGGTACCTGACTTAAGGCCACGGCCGCTTCCTTGCCTATCCATCCCGATCTTCCCATCCCTCCCACAAGGCCCCTGTTCAGCATAGCAGGTGAGGCCACCCTGGACGAGGTACTGGTCCTCCTTTCCAGTTGTATACCCTGACCCAAAGTCTCACGCTCCAGGACACTGCCCATGATGCTGTAGAAGTGGGATCCCTCGCTGAGTCCGAGAGAAAAACCAACCCTGGACGGTAAAAGGACTAAGAAAGAAAGAAAAAAATTCTTATATGTACCAAGCAGCATCCTAGGTACTTGACATACAACATCTTTCAACACTGTTTCTAACTAGAGTTTTGATAATAATTTCATATGGTTATTGCTGGCCTTGTAAGACAGACCCTCCAGCGAGAGTGAGCACAGCTCAAGTAGTAGAGCGCTATGCCTAAATGTCAGCCGTCTGCGCATACAAGAATTAAGCTACTGCTCATTTTCTTGAAGTTCAGAGCCTCTAGTCTCCCTTTTAGTCGCCTCTTACGACTTGGAGGAGATATTATAGATGTTATTCTAGCGTAGTTTTATGATAATTAATCTCACATAATCGTCAGGCAAATGCTAGAGCTGTACCTTATGCGCGCATTTTCTTCAATGCTAATCGCAAGGCAACACTTTTCTTTTTAAAACTTTATGATTACCTTTTCAGAGACCGCAGTACTCCCTAACTGAATTGTAAGATCTGTCTAGCTGTGTTATGAAGTAGGTAACCTAAGGGCCGGTTGCATAAAAGTTAATCTGAGTTCAACCACCCGAAACTGATCTCCAGTCAAGCTGAACTTAGAATTTTGGTTGTATAAACATTAATCCAAGATCATGTCTTCTTGATGGAAGATCAAATCTGACTGGTGAATTTTCTCAGATTAACCTGGTTGAACTAAGTTCAGCAGAAGGAATATAATTATTATTTTTGTGAGAAATAAATCTGTTTAGGTGTCTATGACATAATAACGAAGAAAAATAATAAATAGGCCTACTGTTGATTAAATAAAATGATAAGTAGGCCTAATGCTAATTGTAATTATTTGAACAATAATCCTACTATTAACAAGTTGTTTGTTCTCCACTGTTTTATGCTTAGGGCCTATAGGTTATGCCATTTTCAGATTTCAGATTACTCTGACGTTTCATCCGAGAATGGAGAATTTGAACTCCAAAGAGCTCCTCGCGTGTTTCAACATAGAAGGAATCCCTTGTTAGAACTAAATGATCGACAATTTAAAATACGGTTTCGATTAGGAAAACGTGTAGTTGAAGAACTAGAACAAAGATTACATCTACAATTAAGGACACAAACTAAACGAAATCATGCACTGAATCCAATGTTCATGATCCTTCTCACACTAAAGATTTTACGCAACTGGAAGCTTCCAAATAGTAATTGGAGATGTATTCAGTGTAAATAAAGAAACTGCAAGTAGGACTATACACAAAGTCACTAGAGAGATTGCAGCTCTAAAACCTCAATTCATCAAGATGCCTGCTGAGGAGGGTGAAGTAAGAAGGACATATCTTTTTCCTCTTTCTTAAAATTTGCAGTACGCGTCTTCTTGTTACTCATCTTTCTTCTCCATTTTGCGGCTTTGTTTACGTATCGCAGACAAATGAATGTCGAATGGCGTCGAGAATTGTCGATCGTTTCTATCTAAATCGCATGTTCGATACAACTCGATTCGATACAATCGCAATTATCTCTCTTGTTTAGCGATGTTGTCAACTCTGTTTCGACGACCTTAGATCAAAACTGAACTTGGTTCAGTGATCTCAGATTAGTGTTATACAACTCACACAGAGAAAAGAACGAAGTTCATTTCCGATCTTCGATCAAAACTGAACTACAGTTAACGATTTTTATGCAACCGGCCCTTAGTGTATCTGTTGTAGTTGGAATGTTAAAGATCTCTGGCAACGCACCGCAGTGACGACCAAAGAAATTACAACACATTGTCAGTCATAAGAACCGTTCAGCTTTCATTGCTAGATAACCACAATCAGAATGTTGAAATTAATATACAGGCCATCTAGATGACATCAGTTTTGTGAGAATCCCCCCTCACATATCAGTGGCGTATGCTGGGATCAAGACGTGGGCTACCACTTGACCTAGGTTATCCCCTTTCCGATGGTTGGTTTACTGAACGCCAAGCCTTCAGCGTTTTTAACTGCAGCCAATAGCCAACGGAGAAGCATGTTATGTTGTGTAGGCTGTTTCACAAGCTACCGCCCTGGCCTCTGCTACTACCAATGCTCAACCCCTGATCAGTGGAGATGGTAGCCTACGGTTTAGCAAATTAAAGTCCAGCTTTGTGGTTAAATGGATATAATGCCTTTGGTCCGATGGCCCCGGATCAATTTTCAGGATCAACCCCTCGCTCTGTTAATTCCCCTGGTGGCCATGATCATTAAGGCGCTGAAGTCTAAATGGTCTGACGCCGAAGTTAGCCGGTTCGAGTCCCGTTGGTCGAAAAAATTTTCACCATCAGAATGTTGGCCGGCAGGGTAGGGGAGGTGGTGGTATACAATTTCCAATCACTAGATTGCGTGCCAAAAGCCTGGGTTAAATTCCAAACTTCTCCGCAGTGCTCATATGGAGTGAGGGTGATTCGTCCGTCGGATGGGGACGTTAAGCCTTGAGCAGACCCCTTGGTGCTATTCGACAGGATTAGGCTATGTGCCGGCACCGGGTTTCACCCTCTCCCTACTATCATATATCACGTCATTCATTTCATCACATTAACTCCTCTGATGAGGTTGACGTCAGAAAGGGCATCCGGTTATAAAAAATGAAATGGCTTTTAGTGCCGGGAGTGTCCGAGGACATGTTCGGCTCGCCAGGTGCAGGTCTTTGGATTTGACTCCCGTTAGGTGACCTGCGCGTCGTGATGGGGATGAAATGATGATGAAGACGACACATACACCCAGCCCCCGTGCCAGCGAAATTAACCAGTGATGGTTAAAATTCCCGACCCTGTCAGGAATCGAACCCGGGACCCCTGTGACCAAAGGCCAGCACGCTAACCATTTAGCCATGGAGCCGGTCTCCGGTCATAAAAACCCGCCACGACAGATTCAACTCACTTAATACCCGAACCCGTAGGGAAACGGGGCAAGGGTTGGACAAACATTATTATTATTATTATTATTATTATTATTATTATTATTATTATTATTATTATTATTATTATTATTATTATTATTATTATTATTATTATTATTGTACCGGGCGGTACATCTCCACGACGCAAATTCAAATATTGCGCCAGTCGAAACTCCTCTACAGGAGACCGCCTGAACTTTAACAAACTATATTAATCCGATGGTTTCTCGAAAGATGTCACCACAGTAAATTTGGTAATTGTGCAGTGTCTGAACGGTGTCTATTTCGACTTGTGTTTGTTTCCTCCGGATCAAGAATTTGGACGTTCTCTAACAGATGTCTCTACAAAAACTATAATAACGCACTCTGGTGTAAAGGAATGAACTGTCCTGAAGAAATTTAACATTCATAAGTTTTGTTTTTGCTAAATTTTGTTCTGTGGTTTGAGAGTTGGCAATGTTAATCCTTTCTTTCCGCCAGTTTTGAAATCAGCCAATCCCGAATTTCTTAAATTAATTTTCGGCCAATCGGGGCTTTCTTCCCCAACCTGCTCTGTAACTGCGTTCTGTAACCAATAAACTGCTGTGGGTGTGTCCTATCATTCATGAAAGGTCTCGAATTTTCCGCGAGGGTATATAAACTGCGGATTTTCTGGTCTCCTCGCCACTTCAGTAACATCTCTCCTAGTGTGGTGTGATTATGTAGCAGGGGGCGGGAAGCGCCTCTTTCTTCGGGCAGCAGTTCATCCATAAGGTAATGGCCATTTAATAACTTCATTTCTCGCTAGCTCAGCAGTTTAACCCTCGGGGCATGTTCGAAACTTTTCTCATGTAACCTATCTTTAAAATGTAATTGACACTTGGTAAAACTTCGTCTCTTTAACTATAAATTGGGATAGAGAGTGCTAAACCCTCTCGAGCTCCCACTCCTATTGTTTTGAGGTGACTTTCACAACCGTTTCTTCCTTTCTTAATGTAATAATGTCCTCTTATACAAGTCACCTCTTTAGTATGGGATTAGCCCTTGTGTATGCGGCCTAGTGCCAAGTAGGTTTTAAAAGTGTATTAGGAGTGCAAGTTACGCCTCCAGTCAAGTTGGTATTTTGGGCCATGTAATTAACCTGCTTCTTTACTGAATAGGCCCAGTAGGTTGGGTATTTATTACCCCTGTTCTTGGTCTGCCTTGAGGGCAGTTTGAAGTATAGTTTATTGTGGCCTTTGATGGGCTTGAACCTTGAGACCGAGTTTGCTCTTTCTTAAATTTGGTTTCTGTGTGCCTCGAGGAGGCTTAATATGGTAATCAGGAGCCAGTGCTCCTTGGCATGATTGGGGTTTTCTGCCCCTTTGTTTGAACTTGGTATATAGGTAAAGTTGGGCTTATAGCTCAAGGTTCGTGAGTGTCGGGCTCGAAGCCCAAATTTTGTAATGAACTAAAATTGTACTTTCTTAATTTGTTGATCTGCTACTTGGTACCTGTTATATTCTGTTATTTATTTATCTTGAAAAGAAAATATAACCTTTGTTAAAGTTTTAAATTAACTTTAATTTCGTAAATTGAGACCTATTCCACCCAGCACCTTCTTTCACCTCTGCTGTTCCACAGATACCTCGGAACAATTATTATTATTATTATTATTATTATTATTATTATTATTATTATTATTATTATTATTATTATTATTATTATTATTATTATTAAGTAAAAATTCGTTCCCTGGTTAATTAACTTCCTCGGGTGATCAATCGTGGTGTCCGACCCATGATCACGGGTTCGATTCCAACCATTGTCCATTTCTATTTTAGCATATCTACCTATAAAAAGAAAACTATATTACTCCTATAACAGCAGCCCTCTAGTGTCTTCCTACAAGGATGTAGAAGTAAACGGAAGTGAAATACCAGCGCTCTGTTATCTATATGATTAAGTCAGAAGTATGAGGTGAGGTAGTATATCGATGTGAAACGCATGGTTGATAGTTAGCAGTGGCGATCTGACAGAACGAAGCCTAGCACACCTATCCCAACCTGGTCCCCACGCAAGCATGGTACTGTTACGTTGTTTGACGTTAGCGATGCAGTTGTTAACACTTCCTCCTCAAGACCTACACAGCTATCTCTTGCACTGTGAAAGAAAAGCCTCCAGGGCAGTATCTTAATACGAGGATTGGGGCAAAAATCATGGCAACTTTTTTTTTCTTGTAGATATGTGAACGGATCACAAACGTATATGTGTCGTGTGGAAGTTCTGCAGGCATAGTGTGTATGCAGAACAACAGATGGCTCTGTGATATCTGGTAGTAGCGCAGCGAGGGCTGTGAAATCAGTCAGTTGGTGAGTGTCGTGCGAGATGGAAGTAACCCGTGTTGAGCAGCGCACTTACATCAAAATAGCCATTCTCCGGGGGAGAAATGCGATGGACGTACAGTAGCACGATTGGTAGGAAAGTTTCAGCAAGGACGTGTGTCAACCAGTGAGAGCAACGTTCGGGACGACCTGTCAGTGTACGGACCGACGTGGCACGTACCGTCATCGAGCAGCTCCTGGATGAAGACAGACGATGGAGGCTACTGGAGTTAGAGAGGGCAAGTAGCATCGAGAAACGCACCGTCCACAGAATATTGCGTAATGAGCTGCAACTACGCAAAATCGCATCGCGGTGGGTACAGCATGCACTGACGGAAGTTCAAAGGTGGGTGCGTTATGCAATATTCTCCGACCACCTGGCACGCTGTCAAAAGGACGGCGATCAATTCTTGTCACGAATAATCGCCATCGATGAATTTTGGGCGAGGGCATACGAACCAGAACTGAAACGTCAATCCGCGGAGTGGCGACATGCTTGATCACCAAGGAGGCGTAAGGTCCGTCAGAATACTTCCCCAGTCAAACTGATGGTGATCGTCGCGTATGACGTCAAAGGTGTTATTGTTTGCCACTTTGTTCCACATGGTAGAACAGTGACCGCACAGTACTACAGGGACTTCCTGGTGCGACAGGTACGACGTGGCGTTCGGGAGAAACGTCCGGATCTTGTGGACAGTGCAATAATCCTACACGACAATGCAAAACCACATAAGGCAGAGTGTGTAGGGCAGCTACTGCGACGTTGGGGATGGGAAGAATTGGAGCACCCACCGTACTCTCCCGACATTTCGCCCTGTGACTTTGATCTCATTCGAAGGATTAAAGAACCACCGTCACTGTGTGGTAGGCGGTTTGCAACACGACAGGACATTGCTAATGCTGTGCGCCAACAGCTGACATGATTCACACATGGTACGGCAAATGCTGAGGCAGATGGTATTCAGCGCCTCCCACATAGCTGGCAGCGTGTGGTGTCAGTAGCAGGGGACTACTTTGAGGGTCTTTAGGCCCAGGTTTGTCATGTCAACTTTATGTGTACTGCGTCGTCATTCTTTTGCACCGGGAAGGCCATAATGCCTTGTATACTAGCGTAATAAATTAGTGCGTTACGATATTTCAGTGCTATTCATTGTCCACACATGTAGTTAACACCTTGTCCTTTCTCTGTATATGTCACATTTTCCAACCGGACTGGTATCTTCATGAAAAAAAAAATAGTTGCCATGACTTTTGCCCCAACCCTCGTATAATGATCACATCGGTTAACAAGATGCTTACATTACGATAGCTTCAATCTTTGAATCAAGAGGATACGTTTCACTGTCCATGTGTTATAATTTCTTGAACCTCCTGCAAGTGAGTATTTTTTAAGCATTCGTCTTGAAGATTATGTTACAACTTCACGTCTCAAGAATTCTGTAAGTATCCTTCAATTGTCCTTAAAACAATTGCTAATGTTGCATTATAGCACTCTAAACACCTCGCTACATTCCAACCTATCCTCTCCTTACGTTGCATATACACTGCCTGATAAAAAAGTTAAGCACCCAGAAGTAGTGGTTGAAAGTGAATGAAACTACGTATGCTGGAAGACCATGTGCCTTTATTGAACTGATTACAATATGGGATGAAAGACACAAGGCCGTTGGCAGTTACAGCTGGAATGCTGACGCCAGGTGAGTAGGGTGCCGCTTCCCCGGTTCGGAATGGTGTCAAATAGCCTTTGGATCCTCTCCTGAGGCAAGTTCGTCCACAGTTGTTGCGGCTGTCTCTCTAGATCCCGCAGGTTGGTAATGGGACGGAGTCCCCTACCAATGTCATCCCACACGTGTTCAATGATGGAGAGGTCCGGGGACCATTCTGGCCACGGGAGGACCTCAACATGCTCTAGGCAGTCCATAGACACATGTGTGTGGACGTGCATTATCTTGTTGGAACACTGTCCTAGAGTGCTGTGCCATAAGGGGCACGACGTGCGGACGCAGAATGTCTGTGACGTATCGCTGTGCCGTCAAAGTCTGTCGAAGCACTATTAGAGGTGACTTTGACGCATATCCTATGGCTCCCCACATCATGATACCAGGGATTAAGCCTCTGTGTCTTTCCATATCATGGGCAGGATTTGTCCACTGCCCTCGACGCCGCCAAACCGGCACACAATGGTCATCGGAGGTTATGGAGATGTGGGACTCATCACTGAATGTGATGCGACGCCAGTCGTCCGCTTTCCATGCCTCCCGGGCAAGATACCACTCCAAATTCAGGCGTTGGTGTTCTGGTGTTAATGGCAACCGACATATGGGGCAGTAGGACCCGAATCCGGCGGATGCGAGTCGTCGAGACACTGTGCGGGAACTCACAGGATGTTGTAAACTCTCTGGTACATGTTCGCGGATGACGGGTGCCGAAGTTATGGGATCCCCAATGCTTGGCGCACCAAACGACGACCCTCCCTCGGGATGGTACTTCTTTGTCAACCCGAACCTGCACGATGTGATTGGGTGCCATCATGCAACATCGGGCCACTGTGGCATGTGAATGGCCCACATGCCTAGCAGTTGTACGATACGACCAACCAGCCTCATGCAGTCCTACAATGCGGCCTCTGTCAATTGGAGGATAGGCTATCAAACGCGTCTGCGAGGCATCGCCGGTGCTTCTTATTGTATGTAGTCTTCTCTGTACATCTTCGCTTAACTGAAATGAAATGGCGTATGGATTTAAGTGCCGGGAGTGTCCGAGGACAAGTTCGGCTCGCCAGATGCCGGTCTTTTGATTTGACACCCGTAGGCGACCTGCGCGTCGTGATGAGGATGAAATGATGATGAAGACGATACAAACACCCAGCCCCCGTGCCAGCGAAATTAGCCAATTATGGTTAAAATTCCCGACCCCGCCGGGAAATGAGCCCGGGACTCCTATGACCAAAGGCCAGCACGTTAACCATTTAGCCACGGAGCCGGACTTCCCTTAACTGTCTGATTCACAGCAGTGGACTGGTAACAACTTATCAAAAACAGGACGCTGCCATCACAAATGCATTCTAGTGGACGTTATACTCATTACAGATCCTTG
Organism: Anabrus simplex; assembly: GCF_040414725.1. Taxonomy (NCBI): domain Eukaryota; kingdom Metazoa; phylum Arthropoda; class Insecta; order Orthoptera; family Tettigoniidae; genus Anabrus; species Anabrus simplex. Next base: position 690,816,671 of record NC_090266.1, on the reverse strand, counting down.
CAAATCTAATCATTTACTCACACATCAATTGTATGTGTGTATACCGTAAAGGGATAATATTGGACCACTCCTTCTGGGTGCTTAACGTTTTTGTATGGCAGTGTAGTAGACTAAGTACCGGGTGAGTTGGCCGTGGGGTTAGGGGCGCGCAGCTGTGAGCTTGCATCCGGGAGATAGTGAGTTCTAACCCCACTGTTGGCAACCCTGCAGGTGGTTTTCCGTGGTTTCCCATTTTCACACCAGGCAAATGCTGGGACTGTATCTGAATTAAGGCCACGGCTGCTTCCTTCCCACTCCCATGCCTTTCCTATCCCACCGTCGCCGTAGGACCTATCTGTGTCGGCGCGACGCAAGACACAAATATCATAGTAGACCAAGTAGCTCATGCCGCAGGAGCAGACATTTCTCGATTCTAGTGTGTTCTGAACAACCTCTTTCTTCTTCTTCTCCGCCTCATATGTAGACCTATGGATGAGTCCGCATATGTTGATAGACCCCTCAGTGCTGACAAACCTCGATTCTAGTGTCTCAAAGTCTCTGGAGTTCAAATCTATAAACACATGTGTTCAGATCGGAAATTGTGTGTGTTCCAGTCGGTAAAAAACAGTGAGTCACGCATAAAGGTTAGCCTGGGTGTTAGAGAAGCAGGTCACATGATCACTGTGAGAGTTCGCACTGAGTGCCACCTTGTCTCACGCGTTAGACATAGCCGTCTCAGTGGTTTCAGGTTTCGAGTGTTTTCTGAGCACAAGAGATCAATCCCCTCCGCCAGATGATGTGAAATCTACTGTGTCTTGCTAGAAGTCTCAAGAGTTCAAATATATACGCCAAAACCTGTTGGCTACGTGATCACAGCGAGAGCTCAATGTAGGCCTCCTGCCATCTTGTCGAGAAACACGCGCATGTACAAGTCTCGCGTGCTCTGTATGTTTATCTGTTAAATTCAAAACGCGCGGCCTTCTCTCGGCGATCAACATTAAAAGATACACGCGTAACAGTCTCTACCACCTACCCATGCTGCTATCTTAAGACATGACCTGCTACTGTCTGGAGCAGAAGTACCATAATCAGCCTGTCGTTCACTCTCAGCATGTGCTCTATGTTTATCTGTCAAATTAAAAATGCGCACGCTCTCTGACGGCTGTCGTCATTCAAAACCTACCACCATCTCCAATATTGCTGCCCCCTACGTTTCCTCAAAGTAAGCTCTCTTGCATACACCCACATTCCCCCTAGCGAAAATAATGAACTCTTGCTGCATATGCTGCGTTCTCTAGGAACAAACTACTGAACTCTTTTCGCCATCTGTCAACAAACAAATGAAATCTATTCCCGACTCCACCTTCCCATGTCGCCATTTATGACATGTGCTGCTATCTATACCCCTCAAACTTCCCACATCGCCATCTTATGACATGTGCTGCCATCTACACTCCCTCCACCTTCCCATACGACAACTAACACACTCTATATCCCCCACTATTTGCCTCGCTAGTACATAAAAGAAGACTGCGCGCACTGGGCCACCAAGAAAAGCCAACCAATACGTCAAGCAACGGGAAGATGTCACCACCATGAAACAGCACTCAAAGCCTCAAAAGGCTGATGGGCTACAATACTCACGGAGCAGGCCCTGTCTGCTCCAATGAGATGGCTCTGACTGACCAAGAAAAGACCTCTTCCCAAGCCGAGAAGAGGCCGCACCAGCCAGGAAGCAGGCACCGCTCCTACACCAGGAAGAAGAAGACATCGTCGGCCCACCAGGAGAGGGCCACCCAGCCGCAGCCCAGGATCGCTCCCAGAACAGCAGTCGACCGAGGACCCAATCAGGAGAGGACCTCAGGTGGTAGCGGCAGTCAGGTGAGACCGAAACGTCCCCCTCAGCAGCTCTTGCAGTGTTTCCGCTGTTTGAGGTGGGGCCATCGTCAGGATAGGTGTGGGCTATTAGTGAGGTGTAACCGTTCTGGGGGTGATCAACACTACAAGGTCTGCGCAGCACTTAAAGTGGCGCTGGTGTGCGGCAACTGCGCGGGGGGCCACCCGGCCTCTCATCGCAGTTGCCCGCGCTAGTCACATCAGTGCCCAGACGGACTGATACCTTGATAACCGGATTGGCGTGAATATGGATCGTGGCTGGTGCATTGTACCTTTTTCTCAACTAACAAACAGCTGGACCTCTCCAGAAACCACATCCTTGCATGTGCTATCAACATTTGTCAGGTTTTACATGTAGGCCGTTTCTTTTTCCGCCTATGTGGTTTTCCCTGACCCTTAATACCACGCGTCCAACTCGTTGGCTGAATGGTCAGCGTACTGGCCTTCGGTTCAGAGGGTCCTGCGTTCAAATCGACGAGCATGTCCGTCAAGAGTTTCCTACCGGGAGGCCTGATCATAGGACATCACGGCCAGGAGAGAAAGTGCGATGCCGAGATCGAGTTCTCCTCTCTGTTTCAGGTTGTTCGTATACCGGGGAGGGGCGCCGCATCAGAGACGTACGCCGGCGCTGTCAAGAGGACGGCAATCAGAGCTGCCTTCACGCAGACACCCAAGAGGGACAAGGGGCTGACGAACAAGGCGATTGGTACCGACACACCTCCCACAGCCCAGGACGCCAGCACGGATGTGGAGGCGGCCGCACCCTGGCGCCGCGACTACGCAACCCAGGTCCTGTGGCCCCACTTCGAGACGTGGATGCAGACCAGGGCGCCAGACCTAAGGCTCTATAGGATGGGTACGCTTAGTCGCCATTTTGATTCATACATGCGCAATGGGCCATGTGATCAAACTCTAGTTTCTCCTACGAGCGCTCACTTCGTCACATTGAACGTATTGCTTTAATCACCGCGTGCGGGGACAGAATAGTGCTATATTTGTGTGGATATTTATTTCACAATGGTGGGTTGTTCTAATTGTAGTAATGTCTCCACTGCGGGATACAGGTTGTTCAGATTCCCTTCTGGTCTGCATTATGCCTGCACAGCCTCTGCTACACCTTCCACTTCAACTGCTGACTTAAACCTGCATCCAGCTCCCACTGACATCACTACACCCCTTAATTCAGTCACATTGATCACTCAATATTCAGTTCTGCCCTTCAAAATCCGGCAACATGAGTTCAACATCTAAACACCACAGTTACAATATTTGTCATAACTAACTTCATATGACACAAATGATTTGTTTAACGTTGGTGGTAGCAGTGGTAGTATAACAAATGCATTCTTAGACACTTCTTCAAATTTCGATCCTGTACTGTTGTGGACTTTAACAAAATGTACGGAAACGAGGTAAAATGTATGGAACTGCTTCGGAAAAGAAGACAAAAATGTAAGCAAGGAATGGAATGTTATTGTTTTGTAAATACTGTAATAGTCCGCCTCTGTGGTGTAGTGGTTAGTATGATTAGCTGCCACCCCCGGAGGCCAGGATTCGATCCCCGGCTCTGCCAAAAAATTTGAAAAGTGGTACGAGGGCTGGAACGGGGTCCACTCAGCCTCGGGAGGTCAACTGAGTAGAGGTGGGTTCGATTCCCACCTCAGCCATCATGAAAGTGGTTTTCCGTGGTTTCCCACTTCTCCTCCAGGCAAATGCCGGGATGGTACCTAACTTAAGGCCACGGCCGCTTCCTTCCCTCTTCCTTGTCTATCCCTTCCAATCTTCCTATCCCCCGCAAGGCCCCTGTTCAGCATAGCAGGTGAGGCCGCCTGGGCGAGGTACTGGTCATCCCCCGACCCACAGTCTGAAGCTCTAGGACACTGCCCCTGAGGCGGTAGAGGTGGGATCCCTCGCTGAGTCCGAGGGAGAAACCGACCCTGGAGGGTAAACAGATAAAGAAGAAGAATACTGTAATAAAAGGAGACAGTAAATTTGTAAAATGTTACTTTCTTTTTTTAATGTGCTGCCTGCGCAAGTTAACCAATGTTGCAACCCTTTGAAGATTAATAAGGGGAGTCGTGTTGAGGAATCGTGCTACTTCTCCTCAAAGCAGAGGAATCTCTGTTAAAAAAAAAAAGAAGTACTGTTAACTTTGCCAAAGTCAAACATTTTCAATATTCTCCACAGCTCGTGGGTCACTCGCCTTACAAGTCACTGGTAACTGATTATCAGTGCAATACTTCAGGTTGGGAGAGAAGATTCAGCTATAGAAATAGTTACTCTATTCCTACTTTTTTCCCGAATATAATTTTTAATAGCGTAACATTTGTTTCATGAATGTTCGGTTGAACGAACAAAAATCCTCTGTTGATTACAATTGCATAAGCTGATGAGATTAATAACACTCACCAAAACCGAGCTCGATAGCTGCAGTCGCTTAAGTGCGGCCAGTATCCAGTACTCGGGAGCTAGCGAGTTCGAACTCAACTGTCGGCAGCCCTGAAGATGGTTTCCTTCTCTGTCCCGTCGTCGCCATAAAACTATCTGTGTCCGTGCGACGTAAAGCAACTTGTAAAAAACAAAAATTAAGTTTTTAAAAATCAGTCACTGTTGATCTGCATTTAGAGCAGTCGCCCAGGTGGCAGATTCCCCATCTGTTGTTTTCCTAGCCTTTTCTTAAATGATCGCAAAGAAATTGGAAAATTATTGAGCATTTCCCTTGGTAAGTTATTCCAATCCCTAACTCCCCTTCCTATAAACGAATATTTGCCCCAATTTGTCCTCTTGAATTCCAACTTTATCTTCATATTGTGATCCTTCCTACTTTTAAAGACACCACTCAAACTTATTCGTCTACTGATGTCCTCCCACGCTATCTCTCCACTGACAGCTCGGAACATACCACTTAATCGAGCAGCTCGTCTCCTTTCTCCCAAGTCTTCCCAGTCCAAACTTTGCAACATTTTTGTAACGCTACTCTTTTGTCGGAAATCACCCAGAACAAATCGAGCTGCTTTTCTTTGGATTTTTTAAAATTCTTGAATCAATTAATCCTGGTGAGGGTCCCATACACTGGAACCATACTCTAGTTGGGGTCTTACCAGAGACTTATATCCCCTCTCCTTTACATCCTTACTACAATCCCTAAATACCCCCATAACCATGTGCAGAGATCTGTACCCTTTATTAACAATCATATTTATGTGATTACCCCAATGAAGGTCTTTTCTTATATTTATTTCTATATTTATTATGTTTATTATATTATATTTATTATTATTATTATTATTATTATTATTATTATTATTATTATTATATTTATTACTTTTTAATATTTATTTTATATTTATTTTGCACATAGATGGTTTTGTTAAAATACTGGTAAAAAAGAAAAGGGACTACATTTTAGAAGAAAGAAAAAAACTTAAAGAATCCCAGTTACTTGGATGTTTTCGTCTTCGTACACCACATTTCAGCGTTATTTTTGTTCGAAGAGTATTTTTCTTATTATCTCGACAACATTGAAAATAGCGCTTAATCAGGTTTACGCAACTATGAAATACCGACTGAGATCATGTGCTATCAAAATCTTCTATCACAATTTATATATCTTCGACACTGGCCGATTACCTCGTCACATTCCACGATTTAAGAATGAGAGTAGCCTCTATCAATACCATGGTGTCCCTCATTTCATTCGACGGTACCGCGGCGCATAGCTCACGGAAAGCCTATCTACTTATCCATGATATAATAATAATAATAATAATAATAATAATAATAATAATAATAATAATAATAATAATAATAATAATAATAATAATAATAATAATAATAATAATAATAATAATAAAACGATTTATTAGTAAGCTTTTTTCTAATATTTCTCCAGTGAGAGTACATGCCTAGTTTGTTTGTTTATTGAAAGGCAAATTATTAACGACTTTGCTTTTACAATCACCGTCTCGAGTAAAATTTACCCAATAATGTACCAAATATACTAATATTTATGTTGAGTAACCGTTTGAGTAATGCTGAGAATGAGTATTTTTACAGTATGTTAGTTTAGCATTATTTTCTAGCGTCGAGAACATTAAAAAAGAAGGATATATAAGGCTGGGGCGGTCAACTGCCTTACCAACGTATTGCAGGAATGAACCATAATGGCGGGCAAGCATACCTAGTCTTTAGAGAGCCCTACTCCTCTACGAGCCACCCAGAACAGGCGAAGGATAGCGCTGCAGTGGAGGAGGATGCCCCCGGCGTTCCAAGGCTGCAAGCCAGGCACCCGCCCTGTGAGAAACCCCTCTTTCAAACGGACGTCCTATTGTGCCCAACGGGACAGAGACCACACCAGGACGCCCGCAGACCTTACTACCTGAGCGCAATACAGGGCGACATCCAAGACCTTTGACGTCGCTGACACCAGTCAGGAGGGAGAAGCCAGCACTTCAGCGGCCACTCGCCAACCCACAGTCCCCAGGCCGGGAGGAAGGCCATCATCAGGAAGAGGCCTCTTCCCCAGCCAAGAAGAGACCGCATCCAGGAAGCAGACGTCACCCCCTAAACCAGGAAGAAGAAGACGCCGGCCCACCAGGAGAGGGCCTCACAGCCGCAGCCCAGTACTGCTCCTAGGAAGGCTGTCGAACGAGAAGTCAATAAGGAGAGGACCTCAACGGAAGCGGTAGTTACATGAGATCGAAACTTCCCCCTCTCCAGCTCTTGCAGTGTTTCCGCTGTATTAGGTGGGGCCACCGTCAGGCTAGCTGTGGGCTCCAAGTGCGGTGTAACCTCTGTGGGAGTGATCACCACCGCACGGCCTGCGCAACACTTAGGGAGGCGCCGGTGTGCGCCAACTGCTCGGATGGAGGTAGGGTCATCCGGCCTCTCATCGCAGTTGCCCGATGTACAGGGCAATGGCCCAGGAAGAGAGGAAGGATGCCCGGCGGAGGACAGATCCCCTGAATAACTGGACTAACGAGGAACTGGCTAATGACTTGTGCATGATGCCTGTTCCCAACTAACACAATTACCTGGACCTCTCCAGAACCACATCCTTCCATGTGCTATTTACAAAATGTCAGGTTTCACAAGTAGGCATTATTCTATTTCTGCCTATGTGGCTTTGTCCTGACCCTTACCACCCGATTGCACCACAATGATACCTTATTATCACATCTGGCCTGGCAGCATGCTGAGCATGGTGAAAGGCAGATACTTCCATAGCATCACATTTTCCAATCCTCCCTGCTGTCTCTTTCTTCTTAGAACTAACGGCGTGTCGAAGGCGATGTAGAAGTCGATAGCCACGCGGAGCAAGCTGACCATGTTATCAGAAGGACGAACCTACTTTCCGCTGAGTCATTCTCCTTGCCAGAGCTTTCCGCACAGCCTGGGCAAGTTTCAAAAGAGCATTGTCTGTAGTAGTGTACGTATTTTTAAGTACGCATTCCGAGAGATGCTCCTGCACTTTTAATTGTAATTTCCGGCTCTCAGTTTTTTTATAGGTATCCAGAAAAGATGGCAGACATCATGGAGCTCGCCCTGGTAGAAAAGCGCTGATCTGACCTGGCGCTGCTCTTGTACTACTGTAACGGTTCAAATCCCGTTACAAGATGATATCTGTATTTTTATTATTGTATGATTTTATCTGTATTTTATTATTATTATTATTATTATTATTATTATTATTATTATTATGTCAGTATTATTATTATTTTATCTGTGATATTGTTACTATTATTGTAATCATCCGTTTTATTCAATTTTGCAATTGCCTGTTGCTTGCAAGATTGCACTTAGATGTATACATATATACGTATGTGTAGTATAACACTCTATACCTGTACAGTGAGAATTGTTGTATATATCAGAGATTGGAAGTGACGTTGTTATATTGCGACACCAGTGGAGATTCTGCCAAGTCATCGCCGCGCCTTGGCTACGTCATTGTATTTATTTAGATATGCGCGCATCGACTCAATCGCCGCGGGGCTATTTCACCACTGTATGTAATATCTGTCGCGTAGGTGGGAGTATGTCATTGTTATTTTTGGAGATTACGTAGCTGTGTCAACCAAAGTCTATATAAGGTGGATGCACATTGTAGCGTCAGTCATTACTTATACGGATGCAGTACAGTGAAGTAGTCTACTAGATCAAGAGGCCTTAGGTGGTCATTCAACCAGTGTGAACGAGAGATGGTGAAGACTCAGTGAGCCAATATTGGTCATTGAGAGAGTGAGACCAAATGGTTGGTCCGTCACTTAGTGGAAGACGCGGACGCAAGGCTTACCAAGGAGTCAGAGAGGGCAACCCTGGACCTGCCAAGAGGTCATACCATATTGACTTACAAAGAAGTCAGATGATATGGAGAAGAAGCAGTCGCAAGGATGTATCACCACGTTAGGCGTGACACATCTACAGTAAACACCAGAGCAATGGATTACGTCGTAATTACACTAAAAGTGTTGAAGGTACAGTCAAGTGAATCAGTGAGGGAAATATTTCGTATAAATTGTTAAATGTCCGGTCAAGAAGAATTCAAATTCATGCCTAGTTTCTTTCAGTTGCAATGTCATAATTTCACATTCTCATCTGTTTTATCGCAACAAGACTCACTATTTTTTGATATATTATTTAAAGAATATATATTGTTCTATCAAACGAATTCAGAGTTTCATTTCATTGACAGTAAAATATCTTAACCTCAAAATTAATGGGGAAACCGAACGCCAATCTCCTTTTCCCAGAACTTATATGGTATGTTGTCAAAAGTAAGCTTATTACCCCACACCCTAGAGATAGTCAAGAGTCTCATTCTATTATTGCTGTACTGAGTGACAGCTGGCGCCCTTCAAATAACGTATGTGTAAGTAAGCAGGTAACAAGTAAGTGTGAGTACAAGGTCCGAAGAGTGTGTATTTTATTTAATGAATGTTAATTTTCAGATTTTCCATTTTAAATGCAGATATTTCAGATTTTTCAAATTAAATGCAGTTTTATATGTTTGTAAATATAGTCAGTCAGTTAGGAACATGTTCTCAATGTGTCGACGCAACGTGGGGCTCGAATAAATTCAGAATTTGTTCTGAATGACAGCATATCATAGGTTCATTTTGGGAGGAGTGTGCGCATTTAAGCCAACGGAAATTATTACCGGTAAATGTCAAGAGTGTAATTTTGTGATATATATTTGTATTTTGGGGATATGTCAAGGGATTTGAAGAGGGAAATTAATTTGAGATCGCGTACTATCACTAGTGAGCCAAAGATGGACAAGGAAGACAATAACAAGTCATGTGAGGACGAGGTCATTGCTTCCGCGGACATCCAAGGTGAAATTCAGAGTAGGGAACAGGTGAATACGATGGAAGCTTCTGAATTAATTCAGGAAAGTGCAGAAATTGAGAAGCACACTGAAACTCAAAAGGAAATCGCGGGGGGAATGAACCAAGATTTTTTTAATTTGCTGATGGCCAGATTTACCGAGTTCAGTAATGAAAATAAGAAGCTCAGTGAAAATAATCAAAAACGTATGGAGGAAAAGATTGATACCAGTAGTGAAAATAATAAGAAAGAGATGAAAGAGATGAAAGAATTAATTAGTACTAATAATGAAAATTGCAATAAACAGATTAACTCTCTAAGTAATAAAATGGAAAAAATAATTAGTAGTAACGAAAATAGTAAGGAAGAGATGAAAGAATTAATTAGTACTAATAATGAAAATTGTAATAAACAGATTAACTCTCTAAGTAATAAAATGGAACAAATGATTGATATTAGTAATGAAAATAATAAGAAACAAATGGAAGAATTAATTGGCAGTAATAAAGAAAATTTTAATGTGACCAATGAGAAAATAGATGCTCTAAGTGAATCACTAAATTATAAAATAGATACTAAGATAGTAGAGGTAACTAGTCAAATATCTAAGTTAGAAAATAAGGTAAATAAAGAGTGTGTTGACCGTAGAGAAGGTGAAATGAAGTTGAATCGGAGCAATATTCATATTCAGACCGAGCAAGTCAAAGAAATATGTACAGAGAATATCGTAGAATTAAGTGATAAAAGTTCTAGTAATCGGGAAGGAATTCATGAGGTAGTCGAGAAAAGATTGGACAAAATTTACAATGCAGTTAGGGAAGATACGAGGGAACAGATTAGTAGAATTGAACAAATTGAAAGCAAACTTGTGGAGGTCACTGAACTACGGAACGAACAGGAAACGTTATCACAGCAGGTAAGAGAAAGAGAGGAAGAATTGATGGAAGAAATGAGAATCGTGGAAGAGAATTCTGAGAGAGCAGCGGAAGCAGAAGAAGAAGAAGAAATTTTGAGTTGCCAGGAAGTGATACGGCAAGAAGGTACAGGTGAGATGGCGAGAGAAGTGGTAATAGCGAGTGGTTTGTTCAGTAGGGATCGTGATTTAACCAAGTTTTCTGGAGAACAGTTCAGTTCTGTAGAATTTGTAAAAGTAGTTGAGAAAAGATTTGCAAGTAAGTTGAGGAATAATATTCTTGAATGGGAATACGTGTTGGAGATTTTGTCTAATGTTTTTATTGGTGAAAGTAGAATATGGTTTCGAGTGTACTGGGATAACATGTCTAATTTAGAAGAGATTAAAGTGTTCATTGATAGGCTTTGGGAGGAATGTGTACTAGGGCGCGCGCGCGAGAGAGAGCGCATGATAGCTGGGGAAAGTAGTATAGTAGAGAGAGAGGGAAAAATGTTAGCCGTGTATCAGAGGAGAGGGGGTGATCATGATCCGCAGAGGATTAATAGTTGTGTTGATGGTGATAGTGGTCGGAAGAGTAATCAGAGAGAATTGGAAGATGGGAGGCGTATGGAATTAAGTTGTGAGAGAGAGGGTCAGAGGAATAACCAGAGAGAATTGGAAGATGGGAGGCGTATGGAATTAAGTTGTGAGAGAGAGGGTCAGAGGAATAACCAGAGAGAATCGGAAGATGGGAGGCGTATGTACTTGAGTTATGAGAGAGAAGGTCAGAGGAGTAATCAGAAAGAATCGGAAGATGGGAGGCATACGGGTTTGAGTTATCAGAGAGACTATGATAGTCTTAATATGAATGTTATCCAGGAGTCGTTATCGAGTCAGAGTATTTCAGATTCACAGGGAATCGGGTAAGTTACCGGTAAGTGGACAGGTTGAAGGTAGAAAATGAACAGGTATTTAGTATAAGAAGTTATGTAGGGAAAGTAGATTTAAGTATAGTGTGATTGTGACCTAAGTAATGTTAAGTGAGATATTTAAGTGCTGACGTAGCCGTAGATAATGAAGTAATTAATGGTAGCAGTAAGTTAGACGTAAGAAGTGTTCTGGTAAGTGATGTAAGTACTTGTAATGCCGAGAATGTGATGTACGTAGTGAGGTAGTAACTCCGATGATGGAAATTGTGATATGAAGAAGGTAAGTGAAGGTACTACCAGATCTTATAACAGCCGTTGGGTGAGTCAAAGTGAGTAAATAAAATAATAGCGGTACCAATCATAAGTAAAAATAATTGTAAGTTTCAGCCACGCCTTGTTGTACCAGAACTTGTGTATTCAGTTATTTTAGGGGCTGACTTGGTTGCAAATCATGGAAGTAGAGTAGACTTTAATTTAGATAGTGTGTGTTTGTTCTATGAGGAATCTAGCAAAGAAGTACGTATTAATTATGATGGTCTGAGGTAAGTGTGTTGGTGACGTGTGTTCTTTGAAATATATGAGAGGTAAGTGAAGTTGTTCCTAGTGAGAGGAAATGTGTTGTTGGGTGTGTTACGTGTCTATACGACCAGTATCCGCGGGATAGTCGGTATGAGGCAGTGACGTGAGGTAATTTGAGTGAATTACAGGAGGAGTAATTGTGTTCGATGTTAGGTAAGCATCGAGATGTATTTAGTGGTAAGTGAGGAAGAACACGTATATGAACATAAATTTGTAGTACATGACCATAGATCGTTTGTGGGAGGTAAGTACCCCATTCAACTTAAAAATGCTAGTGACGTCTAAGAACAAATGAACATTATGCTGGATTACGGAATAATTGAACCATCTTGTAGCCATAGTATTGATTCTTTAATTATTGTTGCCAAGTAGGATGTGATTTATTGAGATATGTAAGTTAATAAGGGCAAAATTGATTCAGTTTGAGTGACAGAGTGCTACTCAGAGTTCCATTTCATCATCTGCAGAGGCGGGAAATATGTTGAAGTTATTTTTTGTATCAGGGGTATTTCACTATTGTGAACCGTATCGGGAAGTGTGCATAGTCTTTAAATTCAGGAAGGGGACATTGTCGGTGTTTATAGTATTATATATGTAAAGAAGTACGTCACGTGAGATTTGTTGAGATAATAATAAGATGATTAATTTTGTGAGAAACTGGCAAAATAAAATTAACATCTGCGATATGCGTGTGAACCAAGTGTCGTATTGGTGTATTGGAAGAATAAGTGCTACATTGTCATGTTCTGTGTGACAAAACTGAGAACAGGACATTGGACAGTTATCTGCGATAACCATATGCGAGAAAAGTTCTCATATAAGTGATATTTCACAAAATATTTTGATATGTTAAAAAAAAAGGAGAAGAATGTTGTATATTGATTGAAAATTATTTGTGTGTGTTAAATCGAGTGCTGTACTCTTGTGATTTGTATGAGAGAAAGAGAGAATGGGACACTGGACAGTTATCTACGATGGCAATGTGCGAGAAGAATTCTCATATTTGTGATATTTTATAAAATGTATGGATGCTGAAAAAGAAAATTATTGTTGTATACTCATTTAAAGTGTTTATCTGTGTCAGTGTTATATATATAATTTTGTTCATAAATCAATCGATTCTTTGTTCTTCGATTTATTTATGAGGGAGGCGAATTGTAACGGTTCAAATCCCGTTACAAGATGATATCTGTATTTTTATTATTGTATGATTTTATCTGTATTTTATTATTATTATTATTATTATTATTATTATTATTATTATTATTCAGTATTATTATTATTTTATCTGTGATATTGTTACTATTATTGTAATCATCCGTTTTATTCAATTTTGCAATTGCCTGTTGCTTGCAAGATTGCACTTAGATGTATACATATATACGTATGTGTAGTATAACACTCTATACCTGTACAGTGAGAATTGTTGTATATATCAGAGATTGGAAGTGACGTTGTTATATTGCGACACCAGTGGAGATTCTGCCAAGTCATCGCCGCGCCTTGGCTACGTCATTGTATTTATTTAGATATGCGCGCATCGACTCAATCGCCGCGGGGCTATTTCACCACTGTATGTAATATCTGTCGCGTAGGTGGGAGTATGTCATTGTTATTTTTGGAGATTACGTAGCTGTGTCAACCAAAGTCTATATAAGGTGGATGCACATTGTAGCGTCAGTCATTACTTATACGGATGCAGTACAGTGAAGTAGTCTACTAGATCAAGAGGCCTTAGGTGGTCATTCAACCAGTGTGAACGAGAGATGGTGAAGACTCAGTGAGCCAATATTGGTCATTGAGAGAGTGAGACCAAATGGTTGGTCCGTCACTTAGTGGAAGACGCGGACGCAAGGCTTACCAAGGAGTCAGAGAGGGCAACCCTGGACCTGCCAAGAGGTCATACCATATTGACTTACAAAGAAGTCAGATGATATGGAGAAGAAGCAGTCGCAAGGATGTATCACCACGTTAGGCGTGACACATCTACAGTAAACACCAGAGCAATGGATTACGTCGTAATTACACTAAAAGTGTTGAAGGTACAGTCAAGTGAATCAGTGAGGGAAATATTTCGTATAAATTGTTAAATGTCCGGTCAAGAAGAATTCAAATTCATGTCTAGTTTCTTTCAGTTGCAATGTCATAATTTCACATTCTCATCTGTTTTATCGCAACAAGACTCACTATTTTTTGATATATTATTTAAAGAATATATATTGTTCTATCAAACGAATTCAGAGTTTCATTTCATTGACAGTAAAATATCTTAACCTCAAAATTAATGGGGAAACCGAACGCCAATCTCCTTTTCCCAGAACTTATATGGTATGTTGTCAAAAGTAAGCTTATTACCCCACACCCTAGAGATAGTCAAGAGTCTCATTCTATTATTGCTGTACTGAGTGACAGCTGGCGCCCTTCAAATAACGTATGTGTAAGTAAGCAGGTAACAAGTAAGTGTGAGTACAAGGTCCGAAGAGTGTGTATTTTATTTAATGAATGTTAATTTTCAGATTTTCCATTTTAAATGCAGATATTTCAGATTTTTCAAATTAAATGCAGTTTTATATGTTTGTAAATATAGTCAGTCAGTTAGGAACATGTTCTCACTACGACAGGAAGCTGCTGCAGATGGACGAAGACCTCAAGGACAACATTGTCAGACATCTGTTGTACTTCCACATCGACTACGAGGGAGACAACAACCCAGCCAGGGGCATCGAGGCGTTCCTTCCCGGAGGCGTGCTTATTCGCCCCGAGAATCCAGCCTACGTGTTGTATTAGGAGAAAATCACCAGTCCGTGAGTGTTGCAGGCAAAGGTGAATATGTATGTTCCAGGGAGGATGCCGCCACGCAGATGAATTACCCGCCCGGCTCGAGTGACGAACCAAGGACTCCAGACGTCATCAGGCCTGGGACGAAGACGACCGCCACGCAGACGGCCAGGAGACAGAGGCATAAAGAGGTAGGCTCGGACTCGTGCATCTCGGATGCTTTGAGACCCACTACTGCGAGGACGGATGTGAACGGGGACACTCCCGAGCGTCGAGACGGCGTGACCCCTGTCGTCCTGCTCTGCTTCTCGAAGTGGACGCAGATGCACAAGCCACCACCCAGGAACGGCAGCCTCCAGTGTGGGTCACCCAGGACAGGCCTCTCACCAAAGTGCAAGCCAGGACAGCACTCAGGACGGCGGACGGCAGCACAGCATTTGGGAGGGTCGCCCCACTGGCGTTCCGAAGCTGCTACACAGGCTTCCCGGTCAGAGAGCATCTCCTTCACAATGCAGATATCGGTGTGTGCCCCACAGGACAGGGTAAACTCAAAGGTGTCAGCATTTTCCGACACCAACGCCACCGCCAGCCAGGAAGGAGAAACTGGCACTGCAGCGGGGCTACCCGAACCCCAACAGTCCCCAAGCCGGGAGGAAAGCCACTACCAGGACAAGGCCTACCGCCCGCCGAGAAGAGACCACCGACAGGAGGCAGACGCCGCTGCCGCACCAGGAAGAAACAGAGAACAGCCAACCACGAGAAGGCCCCCAAGCCACAGCCCAAGACTGCTCCCAGGAAAGGAGGCAAACAAGGAGCCAATGAAGAGAGGAACTTGACAGGAAGCGGCAATCAGGTGAGACCCAGATGTCCTCCTCTATAGCTCATGCAGTGGTTCCGCTGTATGAGGTCCACTGACAAGGTGGCTCTGGGCTCGAAGTATGCTGCAAGCACTGCAATCACCCCCACACAGCCTGCATGGCACCTAGGGAGTAGTCGATGTGCACCAACTGTGCAGTGGGGCAATCTGGCTTCTCACCACAGTTGTCCGGGTTACATAGTCATGGCTCAGTCATCATGTGCCTGCTCCCTCCAGTTGGCCCCTACTTCGGCGGGTGTGGCCACATTCTCCAGGATTGGAGACTGAGTACCAGGGACCCCAAAGAGATCAGGCTGTGCATCAGGTCTTCAGTTTTCTTGTGGCATGGCTTGATAATTGATCTTCATAGTTCCGGTCGAGCGTGGGAATACTGTTACTCTTCTACATTATATTAAGAACTTTCATAATTCATGGTCTGAAAGTATGTATTGATGGGTGCCAGGGATACAGCTAGCTCTGAGAAGAGGGATACGTTCACTAGTCTGTCGATCCTTGTATTGAGCTTATGCAACTTGATAATCCTGAAATCTATGTACAGAACATAGAATGTTTGTGGAAGTCATAAAACCAAAGTCAAGGCAGAGGGACAGGAATGGGATAATGATTGTTTATATGTTTTTGAATTATTATGTATTTATCACAATTTTGGATTCAATACAGCTGGGGAAATTGTGCCCATTTTCCTCTGCGATGTTGCCCAGATATATCCAGGATAAAGCCTCCCATGCACTAGGCAGCAATGACAGCAGCCAGAGTTGCCGTGGCTAGCAAAATGTTAATGCGTATACGAACATCTGTTCATTGGACGACAGCTGCCGCCTGGCCACGGCGTTGGTTGTTGACATCAGCGACACCAAAACAACCAGCTATTTGTGGTGACCAGCTGTTTGTGTTATAACTTATGGACAATCGCACACTCAAGCGACCAGCAGCGCGGCTCTTTGGACAGAAGCAGAGTCCAACGTTTCATTTCAGTGAGTGGCAAGCACATATGACTCTTCATATCGACAGTGTGGAGTTTACAAAACAAATTGAAAATTTACCTGCAATTTGGGACATGCCCTCAGAAGCATATAGTGATAGAAATGTAAAGAAAAAACAGTGGGAGGAAAATGTTGAATTGTTTGGAGGCTACAACATTGTAGATAATAAAGAAAAACAATATTTGTGTAAGTACTGCTTGTTTTATTCATTGCTTATGTCATTTCTCACACATATTAATTTTGCCATGGAACACTAGCCTCACCTCGAAAGTAATCTCTAACAGTAAATGCATTTCCATTCGGTCTTGCTCCACAATTCTAGAAATTCAGGTAATCATTTCTTGTATTTGAACCTTCGTCAGTCTGCTCAAAAACATCATCCTGTATGTAATTGTGCAGGTACATTGCAAGATACTTTCACTATATCTCTATTAAAATCTAAATTACATTCAAAGATCTGTGTAAAATTCTTCCTTTGTTTGACAATATTCTGAATGTGCACTCAATGATGCATCTAGCTCAAGGATGTCTATAATTAAAAGTTGGTTTTCTGGCATCCAAACGATTTCTTCTAAAAGGGTATATTATTTGATCTGTCAAACCAAAGGCTACATCCACTACAAACATCTGACTGGACAAGCAAGTTCGTCCACTTTTATGGTGTATAACACTTTCACTTTACAATTATTATATTGGGCTCTACATTCATCATTCTAAATTCCTTTCTTTCTCTTATTCAGTTACAGATAATACTCATAAATCCAACGGGAATGTTAATCCGACAACAATGGCACAAAATTCCAGGGAAATTTATCAGATGAGCACCTGACTAATGATAATGAAAGATACCGGTATTAACAATATGTTCCAACATGCATGTTTTAACCTATAAAATATTACCATCCAACCATGCTTCTTTCTAAAGGAATATTCAGACCCAACATGATCAGCATTATACCACGGTTCCGGTTTTGTAACAATATACTTACGACATAGGTGACCTTAACCACTTTTGAACGAACACAACTGTATAAACCTTCAACCTAATGTTTCATCCATACAGCTGGAGAAGCTCCAATTTACGCTGTGGTCAACCTCAGTCAATTTATGCTTTGGACAATTTCTAGTCATTGTAAAATAAAATAATTTTAATTGCCTCCTTGTTCACAAATTCTGGCTTTTAACATTTGCATAAACTTTCATCCATACGGTAGGAGAAGTTCCAATTTACGCTTTGGACAATTTCTAGTCATTGTAAAATAAAATATTTTTAATTGCTTCCTTGTTCACAAATTCTGGCTTTTAATTAATGTACACATTGTAAACTGCATAAATATCACCTAAAACACAAATTTTGTAAATTTCTTAGCATAAGACCATTGTATTTAGTTTTAAGTTCCAATGTTTAATAGATTTAAAGACTTGACCTTAAGATTATTATTAGGCTGAAGATGCTCAAAACTAGGGTGAAACATGTCCCTAATTAGTGTTTGTATTTCATGTAGGATTTAATCACTACAGAATATAAGTTAATTGTATTGAATAGGTGGACAAAGTAAATTTTATTCTTTAAAGGCTTTTACTTAGCGATAAACTGGTCGGGTAAAATTTACCCAGTACGTGCTGATACGTTACAAAACCTAAAGCCATCCTGATAGGTTAAAAGGCCAAAATAATGAGGTTCATTAGTCCCTCAGGATCTTCAGGTTCCATATACTTGTAATGGTAGATAAAACAGTATCACAACTCAAATGTGAAAAAAGTACCGTATGGTCATAGGAGGTTGTAGCATCCTTCCTTAATTTAACATATATGTGTAAAATGGGAATAAAACTGCTGAAATAATATCTATTTTCATTCCGTGGAGTGGAGTTTAGTGTCTATGGTATTATTAACAAAGTTATTATTTCAAAGTTTAAATTTACTCACAAATAGCTCAATACCTGTTAATGTGTAGAGATAATATAATTCAAACACCGATAATAGAACATTTTGTTTTATCACATGTTAACAGAAAATAACATCTCTAGTAATAAGGTTCTAGTTTAAACTACAGTATTTATTAATAT
Organism: Anabrus simplex; assembly: GCF_040414725.1. Classification (NCBI taxonomy): domain Eukaryota; kingdom Metazoa; phylum Arthropoda; class Insecta; order Orthoptera; family Tettigoniidae; genus Anabrus; species Anabrus simplex. The sequence goes on along the minus strand of NC_090266.1, from coordinate 690,798,360 downwards.
TGTATTTAATTTTGTTTACCTTTAGGTCACCAAAAGTTTTTTTTTTTTTTTCTGTGTTAATACACTATCGTATTCTTGTGTCATTACCAGTTATGAGAATTTTACTATTTCCAGGAGTTCATCAAAAGATTTCATTGACATTCTAGTAAAATTTAAAAACTTTTCTTCGTGAATCCTCAATTTTGTAAGAAACATAACAAACATTCCTTTTGATGATCTAGAGCTTAAGAGTGGATGCACCCAATCACTTTTCTTGGGTTTGTATTTTCATTAGTATAGTCATTTCATGATTCAAGCCTGGAGATAACATCAGCCATCCTGCTGGTTGATGTGTTGGCCGCTCCATCAGTGATTAAAGCTGCGACTTTAGCCTCTGTCATGGTCGCCTTGTGCCTGGGAAGCATAAGGGAGGCTGGGATTAAGATCTCAGGAGTAATTTCCCATTGCCAGTGAGATTTTAGACTTTCAATACTGCGGCTAGCGAGGGAGCAGTGAGGTGATTATGAGACTGGAACTGCTGCTCTCTGTACTCCTGAACACTCCATGACATAGGATGCCACGGTGGAGGAATGGGGGCAGTGCGGAACATCAGTGTTGTTACAATGTCAAAAACCCAAATTTTGTTGAGGAAAATTTTGGTCAGTATCCTCTCTCCAATGTGAATTTTCTATGTAATAAGTAGACAGGCAAAATTTGAAATTTCATATTCTAAACCAGGGGAATTCAATTATTTTTCCCTGAGATCCGGACTAATGGCTATATAGTAATAAATGGGGCTCTGGGGTCCAAATATTTGGTTGAGTGAGACATCTGTTGGTCTCACTTATGGTGAGTGGCTTCTCGGTATAGTAATTACAGAAAGAAGTAAATCTAGTGTATGAAAAATGAAATGATTTTAGATTTAAAATATTTGAAATTTAACAATATGCATGTTTGAAATATACAATTCCCCCACCCAATGACGTCAGTGAGGGAAACAGCATGTTTTGAATTGCAAAATCTTTTCAAAAGTCTGGTGTATGCGAGGTTTTAGTAATGGTTAAGCTATCACTCAAGTTAGTTATTACGGATCTGAAAATGTTTTCCCACAAAATTCATATTTGAAATCATACATTCACTCACGTTTGTCAACCTCAAAATTGTAGGCACATATTACAGAAATGTGTGCAAGTTAGGGTAAAAATCTCTATCAGGACAGAACAAAAATAATATATCAACTTTCTCTACCCTTTTTTCTGTCATCTGCAGCTGTAGAATTTCCATTTCTAATTCTGCCTTGTCAAAGTTGCACAATTCATTTGCTTTCATACACCATTATTCTCTATTCAGTTGGTACAAAAATGTATGACAATTTATTAAAAAAAACTTCATTAGCCTACAGGATACCAATCTAAGTATGGGAAAATGAATTATTTCCTCCCTCAGGTCTTGAATAGTGAGATCTAAATCAGCTCGAAAATGTTGTACAGAATCATGGAGTTCATGTACCAATCTTCCTGGTCCCCGTAAAATAGTGGCAAGATTGTTTAAGTGGTAAAATTTGCCGCTTATGAAAGCAACCTGCTCGACTGTTTGTTTCTTTGTCATCAAGGAATTTGATGAAATGACGTTTCTGGTTACTGTCTTTAACGTCACACCCATTGTGAAAAGTTCTGATTTCATCTTTCAGTTCTAAGAATTGTGCTTCCTTTGCTAACTCAGTGAACATCGTTATGTAGAAAGAGAACTGTTGCTATGAAGAAAAAAAAACTGTGTGCATGGCACCAAGTTCCTCAAATTGGGGTCTGAAAAGTTTATTTGTCAATGATGATCTCTCACGTAAAACATTTACGAGTGACTGTACTCATAACACCCGACAACTCACGAGGCAACTGACTGCACAATGCGGTAGCAAAACACAACATTACTATTACCGGTACCATTATAAATAACAGTCATTATACTTACGTATTAAGATAAATAAGTGTTCGCATGCATCCCTGTCTTAGCCCAGCAATATTCCTAAACCATTCCATCTTCCCAACTTGGGCTGGACACAGCTAAAACATTTGCCATTCATTGTATACAAAATTTCCATTGGCAGATTGTCAACTTATCTTAGCATTGTTTCCTGTACCCTTTCCCTTTATTTTGTATCATATGCCTTTACTATATTTAGAAATATCACCTCTAGATCTTTGCAATACTCTCAATGGTTTTCCATTAACTGTCTCATAATATTTTGGTAAAATTCCATGAAAATCTTCATATTACTTCATATTTTGTAAGATTTGTCCACAGTCACAGAGCACACAGAGGCATCACTCTCTTCCTGGTTGTGTTTAGTACAAACATCCATTGACAACTATTCTACCCTGCATGCATTTTTAGCAGCAGACAGCGATGTACTATTCATGACTTGATTTACTTCCCCGTTACTTGGAAATAATGAGCTGACCATTTCAACTATAGTAGGGCCCACGAGAGTTGAAGTCTGACAGGTGAGCGGCGAAAGCTGTAACTACGAAGTACATTGCGTTGTCATAGTTACCTCCATTTGCAGCCTACCACCCTTTCATACAGGCTGAGTGTTTAATAAAACATGTAGGCCTAGGCCTAATACAATTCGTTTACCTTAACCGGTTCCTAAGCTCGTGTTAATAATTCCAGCATTTAAGACAGAACACGACATTATCGATATATATAAAAGATTTCATAATCACTAACAAAATCATCAGTTTCTGACAATAACCTCAACAAATGCACATGTTAATCACAGAATATAACAACACTACCCACATTGATAGTTTTTTATTATTTAACTCCGATTGTTAACGGTACCTGTACAATTAAAAAATAATCTACGGTATAATAAACACAATAGGAAGACGATACTTCATCGAGAAAAGAAATCAGTCAGAATATGAATGACAAAAGTGACTGAGAGCAAGCCAACCCACGTGGTGATAGCGTCCTAAAATGTTGCAACTCTGTTATCGTTGCCATAGCAACAGGCCATTTTCGAGCAGCGTTAGTCAACTTTTTCTCGCCGGTGGCGCTAAACGTCAGACTTCAACTCTCGTGGGCCCTACTTTAGACACTCCTTCACTGATTTGCAATGTTGCCACATTGCTCCTCTTCTAACTGTCCTGCCATCTTTCCTCCCAATCTCCTTTCTATTATTCTCCCCATTATTTTCTTCAACTTGTGATATCAGTGTGATATCTGGATAGTTATCAGTAAGGGCTCGGATGTTTAAGTCCTAAAAATAGCCCAAATAAGCAAGCAAATATGACCTCAAAAGTGACAAAATATGACGTAAAAATTATAAAATATGACCCGAAAATTATTAATCTAAATACGGCCATTAAAAATAACTTATAGATTGAATCCTCAATTCCTGTGATACATATTTGTTAACTATATTCTTTTAGTCCAGTCAAGATGTACATCCGTGCTTGCAAAAGGTCCGGTCGTTCTGAATTTTGTATATGTTGTTAGCACCTAAACCAGTATTTAAAAACCAGATTTGCAATTTCCAAAGTGCTGTGCGAGCGGCGGTGTACCCAAAAAACTATGAAATTTTCGGACTTTTTTAAGGTATTGCTCAATATCTCAGTGAAGGAAGGGTTTTTCCGGTATCGTCACTTTATATACTTCTAAAGTAGGCTAAATTTGCTACAATTTGAGACCAGGGGCAGGCCCCGATTTCGAGTAGTTAGCGCCCTGGGCAAACAATCTTTAGACGCCCCCCCACCAATCTGCTCGTTTTTCTGTCCCTATGAAAAAATAACTGTTTAAATATTAAAGATTGCAGTTTTCAAGATTATGAGTTTTACAACAATATCAAAGGAAACGATATGTAACTAACACTACTCGAGTTAGAATCATGAAAGTTCGCACACTGATTTAAAATACATTGTTCTTAGCTATAAGCATTAATCAGTTAATTTACATAAAATGTTTTTGAAAAAAATATTTTTCCATACAGAATACTTTCCCAATTGACTGTGAATACAATAACGAATATCTTAAAACAACGTCTCCATTCGGAAGAGTACCCTTATACATGTTTTGAGACAATGTTCTTTTACCATCATTGTAAGTTTGCAGAGATTTCGAAAAGTCCACCATTACGTTTTTGTTTTGGACGATGTTCAATAATATTCTCAACTAATTAATCTAACTTCACATTCCAAGTAGCAGGATCATCGATAGAAGATGAATTAGGCACTTTAAGTAGTTCAAGTTCGCCACTCTGCTTTTTAGCAGCGCGTTTTCTTTGTTGTTTTTTGTATTCAACACCACTTCACTTTTTACTCTTGGATAAATACTGAAAAACATGTAAGAATTACACGAGACAATGAGTTGGCTAGGTGAGGTTATCAGGTTGATGGTGAGCGGATGTAAACAATAATACGCAAACGAACCCTCACGAGCCAATGACAGACAGGGCTGTCTAGACTAACAGGGTTGCGAAGCTACCAATTACAACTGCCCACCCAGCACCCGCACGAGTTAAATAATACCTTTCTTATTGCTTGCAGATGCCTTTGCTGGCAGGACCTAGTGTTTACAGTACACTATGTCTTCTGGTATGGGCTAGAGCAATTTTGTTACTTTCATTGATCTGTCTCAGCTTTATCCTTGGCTTTGACAAAATGAAGGTGACTGAGGTATGAGTGATGCTAGTAATGCCATTCCTTCTGCAGCCAGTCCCTGTTATGAATGGTGTGAAGATATTGCTCATAGGGTCAGTTGGTGCATGCATTTCAGTGGGCTTGGCAGACTGATATGTAATAGCAGCGGCTGGCTTGGTGAGGAAAGCAACGGGAAACTACCTCACTCCTCATTTCCCTAGTACGCCTCTTCAGTGATGCCTAGGCCATCTATGACAGCTGATGGCGGAGCTGTTGAGGATCCAGCCAGCCTTCGGGCTGAGGACTAAACATACATACACATACATTGCTTGCAGTTATTAATTTTTCTTCATAAAAATTAAATATATAGATTAAATTCCGGTTTTAAAGTTAGAATAGTTTAAACTGATTTACATAGGCTAATAAATGAATTGAAATAATTTGTGGAAAGTAAAAGTAATTTGAATGTAATGAATTTAAGACTAATTCACGCAGGCCATAATTATTCGATCCGCCGGCCGCCGCCCCTCAAAAACTGGAGCCCTGGGCAAATGCCCAGTCCGCCCATTTGTAAATCGGGGCCTGACCAGGGTAGCTTCATACAGCCACTGGTTCCCATGATACAGTTCTTCGAAAATAGGCAATTTTTTCCAAAAAGTTAATTTTTTTCGGAATAGTCACATATTTTTGTGAAATATCTTCTACAATACGCATCCCATGTGAAATATTATATGAAATGAAGTAGTAATAAATTTAATTAGCTTTCATTTGAAATCAGACTGGTACCTATGTGCCCAACGGTTCTCTCAAAAATGGCAGATAACAGAAAACAGTCATAAGTGTTCTCAGGTTTTTTTATTGTTTTGTTTATCAAACAGTCAAATTTTATTATTGTTAAAAATGTTTTATGAACAAAGAAAAAGGTAATATACCTATCGGGAATTACGTCATCATCAAACATTGTTTTATATACCTACATACTAAAATGCTTGTACAAACATCATGGTACCTACTATAAGGACAAATTACATTTACACAAAACAGAAAACTAATATAAATCATGTAGGTATTGTATTTTGGTTGCCAAATCATGCCTTTCTTTTCTCTTAAATGGGCCGGGCTCGCACGAAGATGGTGTCTCGATGGCTGTGATGGACACTGGGAGAGGCGCCCAGTCTGTAGTTGGGTCATCTTCATCGTCCGAGCAATTCAGCTCCACATCCGGAACGTTAACGCACAATTTGCCACCGCATGACTGGCAGAGGACTGAGCATTGTAGCCCAACCTTTCTGCTCTTGAAGTGACAAACGTCTTATACCTTAGGAAATCCAAAGTATCCCTCGCGATGTCACCCCGATATAGAGCCAAACATCACTTGATGCCTGCTTCTCTCTAGTGGGTTCGAGCCCCACTGTCGGCAGCCCTGAAGATGGTTTTCCGTGGTTTCCCATTTTCACACCAGCAAATGCTGGGGCTGCACCTTAATTAAGGCCACGGCCGCTTCGTTCCCATTCCTAGGCTTTTCCTATCCCATCGTCGCCATAAGAGATATGTGTGTCGGTGCGACGTAAAGCAAATAGCAGATAGATAGCCTGCTTCTCTCATGGCTTGTGGGGTGGAGTCTGGCCGTAGGAAGACTTTCACGTGCTCAGCAAGTGGTTCACTCTTGCTCAGGAGTGTTGTGATTTTGGTCTTTCACCCGGTAAACACGTGGGTAAATAGTACCGTCCCTGGTGATCGCTGGGAGTCCTGGTGGTTGTAGGAGATAGTAGAGTAGTGACAGCTACCAGCTTCGCCCATCGTGTTCTTCTGAAGGTAGACGTTTTTCTCTTCAGCGCCTAAACCGTTGAGAAGAACGAGCAGGTCGACGTCTTCTCCAACTATGACGCCCCGATCGGCTACTGCTCTTTTTGAAAGCGCCGTCATGACGATCTCTCGACCCGCATTTTCTTCGGCGAGAGCCACTTCTACTCCCTCCTTCGGAAAGGCATCACAAAGAAGAGTTATTAGGCGTCTCTTGTTGTTCTCATTGCCCAATACATGCTCTTGAGCAATTTAAATTACTGTGGGTTCATCGAACGACAGTTCGTAGCTGGAATGAGCTGCATAGCCCCGGAGCCGTCCCGCTGTTTTGGTGTTGTTGTTTGTTTTTTAGCATCTTCGGGGTAGCCGTCAGTAACGATGGAGACGTTCTTCCCAAAGTGGTTACGGACGTAGGTGGTATTACGCGCCAAAAGTGCTCGAACTGTGCTCTTCCACTACCGTACGACCTTGTGCAAGAGGTAGCCACCATCCAAAACGACGTGAGTGCTGGCATCTATCGGCGTGTGTCTGGAAAGAGGAGTGAAGGCAGAGTACAGAGTGGATTTTGTGTCCTTGCGCATCCCCTGTTCATTGAACAGAGATATCGGGAACGGGGCCAACTCATGCCTGAAGTCATCTTTTAAAACCTCAGGACCTGTCAGAAAACCGCTACTGATAGAAAGCAAACTGTCAGTTTTGGGAAATGGAGGGTGCAGAGCAAACCAGTTTTTCAGTTTTTCCACATCACTGTTATCTCGGACGATTCTAGAAGGTCTCAAGTCTACATGCTGCTCCCCAGTAGGATATGAGATGCTGCAAAATCTTTCAAGCTCTTCACATATGTTCACCATAAACGCCATTCCTGTTGTCCACCTTGCCAGCACACTGTCTTCATGGATCGCATCAGCTTCTGTTCAATTGTTAGGTCTGACCACAACCCAGACCAAAACTTGCCAGACGGCGAATGGTGAATGATCCTTTTGTGAACATGTCGTATTCAATTTTATCCATCCGATTTTGTAGAGGCATCATATCCTGAAAGTAGAGGTGCGCGCTCTTAGCGTACAAAATAATGTCCAGCTGGGTGGACCAAAGGGAGCATCTTGTGGACAGTGTACAAATGAAGGTTCCAATAAAAAATAAATAAAACCATAAAAAGACGTGAGAACAGTTTATTTGCATTTCCCCACAAAACCCACTTATGACTGTTTTTGGTTATTTGCCGTTTTTGAGAGAATCGCTGGGCCTACAGATACCACTCTGGTCTCAAATAAAAGCTAATTAAATTTACTACAACTTCATTTCATATAATATTTGACGTGGGATGCTTATTTCAGAAGACATTTCACAAAATAAGTGACCATTTCGAAAAATTCACTTTTTGGAAAAAAGTTCCTATGTTTGAAGAACTGTATCTTGGAAACCAATGGCTGTATAGAGCTCTCTGGTCTCAAATTCTAGCACATTTAGTCTACTTTAAAAGTACATAGAGTTACTATACCGCTTAGACCCATCCTTCACTGAGATATTGAGCAAAACCCGAAAAAAGTCCGAAATTTTCATGGTTTTTTGGGTACACCGCCGCTCGCAGAGCACTTTCGAAATTGCAAATCTGGTTTTTTTAATATTGGTTTAGGTCCTTATAACATATAAAAAATTCAGAACGACCGGACCTTTGCAAGCACGACCCCCTTTTCATGTTTAACTTGGCTGGACTATTTGTTCTTATTTTCATATTAATTTCCTGAATATACATCTTTAGCAGCTATTCACAGTCTACCGTCCTCGATTCACTTATCAAACATTTATGAATACATACCTATAAAGATTGTCAGATCAAACGACATTTTAAAAGTCCATGTGATTGTTGTACTGAATCTATAATATAAATCAATACTGATCTGCATTTAGGGCAGTCGCCCAGGTGGCAGATTCCCTATCTGTTGTTTTCCTAGCCTTTTCCTAAATGATTTCATAGAAATTGGAAATTTATTGAACATCTCCCTTGGTAAGTTATTCCAATCCTTAACTCCACTTCCTATAACTGAATATTTGCCCCAGTTTGTCCTCTTGAATTCCAACTTTATCTTCATATTGTAATATTTCCTACTTTTATAAATACCACTGCCCACCTTCATCAGAGGGTCTGACTTACAAGGGCTGCACGCGGCTAGAAATAGCCACACGAAATTAATTATTAATAGATACCACTCAAACTTATTCGTCTACTAATGTCATTCCATGCCATCTCTCCGCTGACAGCTCGGAACATACCACTTAATCGAGCAGCTCTTCTTCTTTCTCTCAATTCTTCCCAGCTCAAACTTTGCAACATACTTGTAACGCTACTATTTTGTCGGAAATCACCCAGAATAAATCGAGCTGCTTTTCTTTGGATTTTTTCCAGTTCTTGAATCAGGTAATCCTGGTGAGGGTCCCATACCCTGGAACCATACTTGAGTTGGGGTCTTACCAGAGACTTATATCCCCTCTCCTTTACATTCTTACTACAACCCCTAAACACCCTCATAACCATGTGCAGAGATCTGTACCCTTTATTTACAATCCCATTTATGTGATTACCCCAATGAAGATCTTTCCTTATATTAACACCTAGATACTTACAATGATCCCCAAAAGGAACTTTCACCCCATCAACGCAGTAATTAAAACTGAGAGGACTTTTCCTATTTGTGAAACTCGCAACCTGAATTTTAACCCCGTTTATACACATACCATTGCCTGCTGTCCATCTTACAACATTATCGAGGTCACATTGCAGTTGCTCACAATCTTGTAACTTATTTATTTCTCTATACAGAATAACATCATCTGCAAAAAGCCTTACCTCTGATTCCACTCCTTTACTCATATCATTTATATATATGAGAAAACATAGAGGTCCGATAATACTGCCTTGAGGAATTCCCCTCTTAATTATTACAGGGTCAGGTAAAACTTCACCTATTCTAATTCTGAGATCTATTTTCTAGAAATATAGCAACCCATTCAGTCACTCTTTTGTCTAGTCCAATTGCACTCATTTTTGCCAGTAGTCTCCCATGATCCACCCTATCAAATGCTTTAGACAGATCAATCGCGATACAGTCCATTTGACCTCTAGAATCCAAGATATCTGCTATATCTTGCTGGAATCCTACAAGCTGAGCTTCAGTGGAATAACCTTTCCAAAAACTGAACTGCATTCTAACGAACCAGTTATTAATTTCACAAACATGTCTAATATAATCAGAAAGAATGCCTTCCCAAAGCTTACATACAATGCATGTCAAACTTACTGGCCTGTAATTTTCAGCTTTATGTCTATCACCCTTTCCTTTATACACAGGGGCTACTATAGCAACTCTCCATTCATCTGCTATAGCTCCTCCGACTAAACAATAATCAAAGAAGTACTTCAGATATGGTACTATATCCCACCCCATTGTCTTTAGTATATCCCCAGAAATCTGATCAATTCCAGCTGCTTTTCTTGTTTTCAACTTTTGTATCTAATTGTAAATGTCATTGTTATCATATGTACATTTTAATACTTCTTTAGCCTTAGTCTCCTCCTCTATCTGGACATTATCCTTTTAACCAACAATCTTGACATACTGCTGACTGAATACTTCTGCCTTTTGAAGATCCTCACACACACACTCCCCTTGTTCATTAATTATTCCTGGAATGTCCTTCTTGGAACCTGTTTCTGCCTTAAAATACCTATACATACCCTTCAATTTTTCACTAAAATTTGTATGACTGCCAATTATGCTTGCCATCATGTTGTCCTTAGCTGCCTTCTGTGCTGGATTCAATTTTCTAGTAAGTTCCTTCAATTTCTCCTTACTTCCACAGCCATTTCTAACTCTATTTCTTTCCAGTCTGTACCTCCTTCTTAGTATCTTTATTTCTCTATTATAATAAGGTGGGTCTTTACCATTCCTTACCACCCTTAAAGGTACAAACCTGTTTTCGCATTCCTCAACAATTTCTTTAAACCCATCCCAGAGTCTGTTTACATTTTTATTTACCGTTTTCCACCAATCATAGTTACTTTTTAGAAACTGCCTCATGCCTGCTGTATCAGCCATATGGTACTGCCTAATAGCCCTATTTTTAAGACCTTCCTTTCTATCATTTTTAACTATGACAAAAACAGCTTCATGATCACTAATACCATCTATTACTTCAATTTCTCTATAGAGCTCATCTGGTTTTATCAGCACCACATCCAGGATATTTTTCCCTCTGGTTGGTTCCATCAGTTTCTGAATCAGCTGTCCCTCCCATATTAACTTATTTGCAATTTGTTAGTCATGCTTCCTGTCATTCACATTTCCTTCCCAATTGACATCTGGTAAATTCAGATCTCCCGCTACAATCACATTTCTTTCCTTGTCGTTTCCTACATAGCTGATTATCTTATCAAATAATTCTGAATCCGTGTCAGTGCTACCCTTTCCCGGTCTGTACATTCCAAATATATCAAGTTGCCTATTATCTTTAGAAATGAGCTTTACACCTAGAATTTCATGCGTCTCATCTTTAACTTTTTCGTAGCTTACAAATTCTTCTTTCACCAGAATGAATACTTCCCCTCCCACCACTCCTATCCTATCTCTACGATATACACTCCAGTTCCATGAGAAAATTTCTGCATCCGTGATATAATTTCTCAGCCATGATTCAACTCCTATTACAATATCTGGTAAATATATATCTGTTAAATTACTTAATTCTATTCCTTTCTTTACAATGCTTCTACAGTTCAACACTAACAATTTTATGTCATCCCTACTTGATTTCCAGTTCCCTGTTCCCTTATCACTGCTCCCTAGGCCACCCCGTTTCCCTGAATATACCTCCCTATTACCCTTCCAAACAAATTTCCTAACTTATACGTACCACTGCAGTTTGAGTGAAGGCCACCTGAGTGCAGATCCCTATCTCCTACCCACCCATTATGATCTAAAAATTTCACTCCCAGTTTCCCACATACCCACTCCATAGTCTCATTTAAATCCCCAATCACCCTCCAGTCAGTATCCCTCCTACACAGTATTCCACTAATAACAATCTCCGCTTTCTTAAACTACACCCGTGCTGCATTTACCAGATCCCACACATCTCCAGCTATGTTGGAACTTATATCAGCTTGCCTTACGTTGTTGGTACCTACGTGAAACACTACCATCTTCTCCTTCCCCTCCTGAAAGTTCAACACTTCTCACAATTTCAATACCTGCAGGAATTTCTAAGCTAGCAGCTTCTAAATGAGTAATTGCACTCAATATAAATCCAAAGTTTGACTTAATATATGCCATACTTTATGACAAAACTGTTGGAAAAAAATTCCTGTGCAATCTTTTTGCAAAATGCAAACTTGTGTCCTCATCCCGAGGTGGTGCAGCTCTTTTCAAGCACACCCCCATTGAAGGTGAGCTGCATGTGCCACTTTAACCACATACCAGCCCTCCTGCCATTCGTAATATTTCTGGCAGTACAGGGAATCGAACCCGGGCACCCGCAATCTTGATAGAAGAGGCAGAGTATTCCACTTTTAATAACTGCAGATGTGATACCAAGAAGCAGTTTTGTGAATGTTACTTCACATTAGATAAGTTGAAGATGATTTTGCACAGCTACAGGTATCGTCAAACCGCCGAAATATGATGTTTCTATGATAATAGCTCAAAATATGACCTTATGACTAAAAATAGCCATAATATGGATTTATATGATAAATAATAAAAATCACTTAATTGTGATGATAATCACCTGATTTGCACCAAAATCCAATCAGGCAAGAAAATAGAGACATAGAAATAATATGACTTTTCCTAAACATCTGAGCCCCAGTTATCACATACTTTCTTGATCTCCCTTCTTAAACACTTATAATATTATTCCCTTTCCCCATAATCAGGGAACTCGGTACACTCCGGCTTACTCCCAGGTGGGGAACGATTTCTCTGACTGAAGAAAACATTTAATTATTTGCTTAAAAAAAATCTTAAGACTAAAATGAACTGTAGAAGGACCCTAAAATAAATATTTACTTGAATATAGTGAATTTAATTGTTGAAAATTCCTATTATATTAATTTTTTGATACTTTGTGCAAGTGCTTTTGAGCTTGTTTCTTCCAAATAGTAAGACTTTGGTTTTCATTTATACAGTAATATGTTAAGTAATATACTAACAATCTCTCTCTACTTTACAAATAAAAAGTATTTTTATGAGACTCCTTTTCAATACAAAAGTTTTTATATTTTTTATTTGTACTTTTATACTTTTTATTTGTAAATGGATAACTGTCAATATCAAATGAGATTTATAGCATGCAATCTCTGTCTAGAAATAAAATGTTTGTAAATGCAAATTGTAGATTTACAAAGTTTACATGTACTTAAAAGATTTAGAATGGAATCAATTATAATAACCACGAAATTTTCTGTTATGTTGGTTAGCGCTTTGGAGGGTTCCAATTTATATATCTACAATTCATAGGTGACACACACAGACTATAGTACACTACACTACACATAATATTTACAGTCTTCACAGTGTTATGTCTTTTACAGCTGTTCATTATGATACACACGGAAGCAGATCGTGTTCCTGTCCCGGCTTCGCATGATGTGTATTATTCCATTCCGAAACATGATCATTTTCTTGGCATGAAAATTTCCACTCTAGCCACCCTTTCCATAACTAGAGGTTCTCATCAATTGACACTTTGCCATAACGGGTATAAGCTTCTAAAAATCTTGCTACCAGATGGTCATATACTGGCTTTATCTTGTATATTTTGGCTTCATTGTCAGAGAAATGTAAAAATCTGTGGAGGACAAACACTTTTTGACCTGAATAAACAAAGACTGACAGACTTCAAAGGAGGATTGGAAGGACCTGTATGAATAAAAAATACCAGAAAGATGGACAGTGACGAATAATACCTAACAAGATCATGTACAAAGGGCTAGAACCCATTAGATACTATGCATAAGAGGAGACTGGGATTCTTTGGACATATCATGATGCAGGATTCGAGACTTTTGAAACAACTAGTACAACAAAATCTCATCTCAAAAAATACCACAACAGGATGTAAATGGATCTGAGAAGTAAGACAGGATCTGAAGGAAATAGGCCTTGCAACAGAAGACACCACAAATAAGATAAAATTGAATACAAAACTCAAGAATACAAACCTCTGCTTTACCCTTAAGCAAAACAAACCAACAACATGCATATTTTCAACCGAGGAAAGGGCACGAAGATCAGAGCATCTGAAGAAGTACTGGGAGGACCGCAAAGCCCGAACAATCCCTTCAAAGTGACCTGAACGATGGACTGACTAAAGTGATCCTATGCAGTCATAAAGCAATAATAATAATAATAATAATAATAATAATAATAATAATAATAATAATAATAATAATAATAATAATAATAATAATAATAATAATAATAATAATCATAATCATAATAATAATAATAATAATAATAATAATAATAATAATAATAATAATAATAATAATAATAGTAATAATAATAATAATAATGTTATTGGCTTTACATCCCACTAACTACTTTTACAATATTTGGAGATGCCGAGGTATCGGAATTTAGTCCTGCAGGAGTTCTTTTGCATGCCAGTAAATCTACCGACACGAGGCTGACGTATTTGAGCACCTCCAAATACCACCGGACTGAGCCAGGATCGAACCAGCCAATTTGTGGTGAGAAGGCTGGCCAGCTCCTCGACTGTCTGAGTCACTCAGCTTGGCAAGAAAAAATCTCTTCTGTGTCATCAGCTCATAGAAAATAGGCATAGTCAACAAGCGATTGCGAGAAATATATCTTAATTTAGGTTTCTGTACAATCTCCTGTGGCAACAGCATGCCCATAACAAGCTTTATTTCGTCCTTATTTGTCCGAACCCGGTCTTGGTCTTGACTCCTTCGTTTCATCTTACTAAACTTGGTGTTATGTGCAGTTTTCTGCTGGGCATAAAGATTTGTTTCTTGAGCTATGTTCTGGCATATCTCGTCAAAAACAAAATCAAATATTTTGTTGTTTTGTTTTCCCTAAAAACTCTCCCTTTGAAGCATGATGGAATTTTGGATCAAAGCAGGACCTTCTATTGTCTCTTTTCAGTCTAATTTGACGAAAAGGTTGCAGTGGTTGGAATATTATCTGTATTATGTTCAATACTGTAGCTGTCATGATCGCTACTTGAACTGGAATTGAACACGTGTTATCTCTTTCACGACTGCTGAACATTCACATCAGGTGGGCCCAAACACTGTACATTCGAGCCTGCAGTACTTGTTTCAGGTAAATTCCTGTCACTTACGAATTCCTCTTCGGCAGAACTTACTTCTCTAAGATAACAATCCTCCCCACTAAATTCCAACATTTCGTTTATCATGACCAAATGGGTTAATAGTTTGTCAAAATATTGTTTCCTTCTTTTCTATATCTCTTCTGGCCGTGTTAACCCAATCACGTACCATTTAATTGAACTTATTTGTGCCTTGGTGTACCATTTATTTTCATTAATTTACATGATATTATCACCGACACTGAAAAAGCATGCTTTACAGCAACACTATTTATTTCACCAGCTGCAATGTATGAATGATACTCTGGAGTATTACTTACATGCTTTCAGTTCCATTCCCTATTGAGTAAAACATGATTAGAAGCCGTTGGTGTGGCATCAGTTGTAGGCCTAAAATTCAGTGACATACTTGCCGGCAAAACAGCACTCTGTTCACCCCTATCAGCGCCAACGTCACTGTCACACCAACTACTTTCACTACTTTCATTGCCACTAAATTCTTCGTTGCTTATTTCTATATCAATGTCACTCTCTTCTAAAAATTCCCTTATAATCACTTTGTCACTCAATTTGGAGGCAGCCATGATTTTGCTTATGATGAGGTTGCTAAGATACAGGTCATTCTTTCCACAGAATAACTGCACAGGAGTGCTTATTGAATACATCAATATATACCTTACTAATACAAAATCCTTTCACAAAGGAAACCAGCTAGGAGCGGGTCCGGAAATAAACCCTATGCGCGGACGGAGAGATCCGTCTTTGTACGGGAATGGGTTAATAACTCTGTACCCTACTCTTTCTCCAACAGGATGAATACTCTTTCCTCTTACTTCTTGTAAGTCCATATAACATCCTTTTATCACCATTAACATTTTCCATCTCTTGTGTGAATCCCTCCAAACGTTTCTTCAGCTACCACTTTTTTAAAATTTTCAATTTACATTCCTGATATTTCCATTTGCTTTCTTCTTTTCTCCCACTCCTTCCTTCACCAGCTCATTCCACAATGGTGTTTCCTTTCCTTTCACTCTTGTGGATGTTCTGGCATAGATCTTTGCACAACTTCACCAAAATCCATAAAACTACCTGGTTAGTGTAACATAAAAATAATATGGTAGTAGTGTTATTATTTGCACAACTTACAAAAGCCCTTTTAAACTTGTAGGTACCATTACTCCTTCACAGTCCCAGTTCTGTGAATGGACTGTCGTGTTTTAGGGTCTCCTGAAAATGCTCCTGTACTGTATCTTTTAATTTCCACACTTTTATTTTCTTCTCTTTTCTCCTATATTCTTTCTCAGTCTTTCACACCTTCACCCTTGCTACCACTACTTGATGGTTTCCATCAAAAACTTCTCTTCGAAGATCTGTTATGTTCAATAGTTCTCTAAGAATTTTTTTTGACCAAAAATAATCAATTACAGTCTTTGTTCTTCTCTCATATCTCTCACCTTCTATGAGATAACAATAAATATAAATATCTGCAGATGATTTTGATGTTCAGAATCTATTGAATCTATTAAATGGTGCCAGATGTTGTAAAGTGCTTACCTACCTGGGATGGAATGGTGGGAGAAGTTAGTGATAAACAAACTTGTAAGGAGAGAACAGACTACAAACTTATTCTCATTTGCCATTTCTTGATTTGCTGCCATTGATGCTTTCACAGCCCAAACTTATAGACATGAGATAGGCTATTGGGCTTTGTTATACATTTTACGTTTTGAAACGTAAAGAATTCTACCTTATTTTCTTGACATGGCACAAGCCCAAAAGCCTATATCATGTCCATTTCTTGATTTGTTTGCAGGTTGGTTTCTAAAGTCTACAATGAAGAATATGTAAAACTGATTTTTATTTCATTTTCAACTCAACAAGATGTACATTATTTCCGTAAGTAGTAGAAAAATTAGAACACAAAGAATGTCTCAGTTCATCTGAGCGGATCACAGATACTGTAGAGGCAGATGAAGTTGGTAGATTTTTAATATTTCATTATTTTATTTTTTAATTTAAAATATTGCTTAAGAGTTTTATAAAAATTACATTCTACAAACCTCTATACATAATTGTAATCATTGTAATCACAAATGTTCCTCTTAATATGTGATAATAGCAATCTGCTTCACCCACTTTGGCAGGATTAAGTTGAACAGGCAACTGTTTTTCTATGAAGTTAGCTTTGAATAATATTTTTAACTAAATCCAGTAAAGGGAAACTACATTTAAGGATATATAGCCCATTCAGAGTATTATGAACATAAATATTTCTCTAAACCTTTAATCAGCTGCATTGGGAGGTATGTATGTACAAATATGAACAGATATATTAGTCAACAGAATTTAAAATATCACTTAAGATAATCATTTGCTCTAAATATACCTAATTTTTAATTTTTAACCCAAGCAATAGAGAGCTATGAATCAATAAAATAGAACTCAGGACTGATACATATAACTTACGTGAAAGGAATCACAGTGCTGCTCAGATTAGAAGTCCTTTAACTAAATGTTTCTCCTTGCTGGAATTAAATATTGACTGATTTCCATATTCCCTTTCTCATACTCTTACAGAGTTGTATGGCACTAAAAATTGTTTGGACACTTTATTAATGCTGAACTTAACAGTCTTTACAGACTTGACAGCAATTATTAGGTACCTTTTCTCGTAATTCTTCTTTTCAACAACCCAAAGATTTTTTTAAATCCTTAATTTTTATACACCATGATCACTTTTACCTTGCCAACCTCCTCACGACATACCATAATCGGTTCGTACCCCACTGTCGGCAGCCCTGAAGATGGTTTTCCACGGTTTCCCATTTCCTCACCAAGCAAATGCTGGGGCTGTACCTTAATTAAGGCCACGGCCGCTTCCTTCCCACTTCCAGCCCTCTCCCGTCCCATCGTCGCCATAAGACCTATCTGTGTCGGTGCGACGTAAAACAAATAGGAAAAGAAACCATAATCAATTTTTAACTTGCCAACCACCTCACAACATAAGGATCTGGCGATCACTTGCGTATAGCCTACTGGGTAAAATGAAATTACCTCTTGCAAATAGCTGCTTTTATGGATTGACAAAACTGTTCAGTACCTTCAGAAATACATCACTCCAAATCATTTGATGTAATTGATAATAAAATTTGAATAAAAGCCCTCTGGAAGATAAAACATTGTGGTCATAAATAAAATTCAAATGTTTGAAATATTTTGGAACATTATGTAAAAGAACTGTGCCAATGAAATTCTCTATGTGAAGATAACATTTAACCCTACTTACTGTATAAGGCTACAGAGTTAAACATTGTACATTAGTCCAAAGAAGGAAAAAACAGTATGATGTAAGTTATTTTGTTTCCAGTTCTTTTGAGATGAAATTTTATGCTGTACATGAACTACTACTTGACTGTAATTTATCTTGTCTTAGATCAGTACTGTTTAGTTTATGGACATTTCAAATGGATTAGACAATAAATGATTTGTTCTCAACAATGTTACTCTGCATTGATTGTACACCATAAATTAGTGCCATCTTCAATATTTAATATACAACTTCTGAAGATAAATGAATAAATGGGAATATCAAAAATGTTGAATGGCATCACTAGCAGTTGACCTGGTTGATTTAACCTGCCTCTATTGATATTCATACGGTATCATAGTTTAGTGCAACCTGTGTTAACCAGATATCTACACTCAATAGAAATAAAATATGGTATCAGTACTGAGCTTTTGGCTATGCAAGAGTCTCACAATAATACTATTGTGCACATGGACAACACTCAGATAATTTTCAATAGTTAAAACTAAAAATATTAAATCCATGTTTGTTTACTGAACAGAATATAGTCATTTAGTTTCATGTTGTTTGATAGAGTGAGATATCTGGCATGCTCAAGTAAATATTCACTCTCAAAATTATATACTGCATGTACAAGAGTTTTAAACCAAACTGGTAACTTATTCCTGTCTTTACACTGTACTGCAATTTGTCTCGATCATCTTGAAAAATGTACACTTTCATTTCATTCTTTTAAAATGTTTATATAAACTATTCGGTAATTTGTCATTCCTTCACTTACATGCAAATTATTTGTAACTTACATTATCTTAACCTGAAAAGTTAGAAAACTTTTAATAAATATACAGAAGACTGTCTGGGTTATGATATAACCCTCTGATCACATTTATGAAGATAAAAGGATGATTAGGTATTTAACAGAATGCAATCATAACAGTTGTACATGTACTTCACCTATCACAGTGAAAGTCCCACCACTCTCGCATTCACTAACAGTCTTTTCAACATGAGAACACTTTTTATCACCACACTAGCTAGTAAAGCTTTGACCATTTGTTCACTGTTCAATGTATTAACTGTCCTGCTACGCATCATAAGTTCACACACATTTTGCAGTGCACCACTGCACATAATACTGTTGATTAGTGAAGATCAGCATCTCCACACCTTCACAAGCTGCGTGATATGAGTAGAGTAAGGCCCAAAATCATCATGAGGGGTCGAGCAGGTAAAGTAGCAGCATTCTGAACTCCGCCAGGCTTTCGAGGAGGAGCTGAAAATGAAAGTAATAAATATTTTAGTGCTATCATGTAGCGATTGAATATATATTTTTTTCTTTCTAACAAGCTAAGAATAAACAACAACAATGATTACAATATATCATCACAATTAAATAGCCATTCTATGAAAATTTATTTACAACTATATATTACTTGTAATAAACTTCCAACTTATTTGATCTCTTTAGTAGGAACATATAGTAAGCTATCTTTTCTACTGAGAAAGTAGGCTATGCGGTCCTATCCCATTTTCATCCTACTAGAATAAAAGTATATTTTGTCTTGTTACTACGGTGGGTAGGAATGCTGAGCAGTAATGTGGAGCTGATAGCGGATGGAGATAAATCCCTAATGGTAACTTTAGTGGTAGAATTTATTAGCACTTAAACAATTATGTTAGTAGAGGAGCAAACCAAACCAAACCCCATGGCGCAACTACCCCAAAGGGCCTTGGCCTACCAAGCAACCGATGCTCAACCTAAAAGCCTGCAGATTACATGTCATGTGGTCAGCACAATGAATGCTCTCAGCCCTTATTCTTGGCCTTCTAAACCAAAGCCACCATCTATCTGTCAGATAGCTCCTCAATTGTAATCACATAGGCTGAGTGAACCTCGAACCAGCCCTCAGATCCAGGTAAAAATACCTGACCTAGCCGGGAATTGAACCTGGCACCTCTGGGTAATAGGCAGGCACGCAACCCTTACACCGCGGAGCCAATAATTATTTTTTCTCTTCAACAACTAGAGCATAACAACAACAACAACAATAATACTCCAATGCTCGTTCACTAAGTGAATAATGTGTCCTATCACTTGTCAGTGAATCTAGGATAGTACTACTAGTACTTTAAAGGATATGTATGTCTTGCTCCATGGCTGACTGTTCAGCCTCAGGGTACTCGAAAAAACTTTCGACTTATTTGGTCTGTTCAGTATATACAGAGTGCAGAAAAATTTTGTTTTATAAATTAAAGGAGTGTTATAGGATACAAATACAAATATTGTGAACATAGGAATCATAGGACTGCGGTGATTAGTTTCGACGCTACATGCGCTTAAATATTTAAGATCAGCTGCCAACCTCCCAGGCACTTGAGTGAAAACATGCAACATTATTTGTTTTTTGTTTACATATTACCTGCAGACAATAAAGAAAGATAAACATACAGTGCCTAAGAGCAAATGTTTGAAATGTCTACTTCCAACTTGGGGGCACAATTCACATCGACGCAACACTGATTTGTATATTCTTTGGAAAATTCTCGGCATTTCTCAGATATGATGTACAGCCTCAAATATCCCTGTGACTACGTCTTCCTTGCTCTCAGCTGGGGTTTCATGCTCAGAAAAACAGTGGGGCTTGTTTATGCCGAAACTAATAACCGTACACCTATGGTTCCTATGTTCACAATACTTCCATATTTTATACCCACTAACACTCCTTTTAATTTGTGAAAAAACATTTTACCACACCCTGCATAATAGACTATCTTTTCTACTAAGATTGTTGCTTGTGCGGTTTGGGTCATGTAACTGTAAGCTTGCATTCGGGAGATGGTGGGCTTGAATTCTGAAGACGGTTCTCCGTAGTTTTCTGTTTTCATACCGGGCAAATACTGAGCATGTACCTTAACACAACTTCCAAGGCCTATCCCTTTCTCATCCTTGAATTGCTGTAATCCTTCTATACAGTTAGTGCAATGTTGAACTACTATAAGTATATTTTCTCTTGTTACTATGGTGGGTAAGAATATTGGCCAGTAATGTGCAGCTGATAGCAACTGGAAAACAATCCATTCTGATAACCTTAGTTGTAGAATTTATTTTCATTATGAAATTATGTTAGCAGATGAGCAATTAGTTATTATTCAATCCTTTCCAACAACAACAACAACAACAACAACAAAACAATAATGCCACAATATTCATTCAATAAGTGAATTATGTGTCCTATCACATGTCAGTAAGTCTAGGATAGGACTACTACTTCAACATCTTGGCTATTGGGATGTGAGGTTTTAATCCTTAACAGTACCGTATTTTCTCACATAATTAACGCCCTTGCATAATTTACGCCTTTGCATAATTTACACATCACAACATTTTTGGGCCCAAAGTGGAAAAAAGAATTGTTCACATATTTGACGCGTCCATCACGCAGCTCCAGATGCATTTCGAAATAAATATGTCAATTACTCAGCTAGCAGCCTTCCTATTGCAAAACTGGGCATACCAAATACTAGGCAACGTATTATCAGCCGGTAGGAAATAGCACTGCACTAGTTCAGTGAGAGAATTGGTGCAGAAGTGACTATTGATGCTCTATTCCACTCTGGTACAGACATATTTTACGAGTGTTTTGGGTATGGGACATGCGTTTTCTGTGATCTCAGAATTGTTTGTTAGTCCACAGAGAACAAGAATACTGCACCATATAAACTTGCGGTGATCAGTTACACCGGAACATACAGGCATAGCGCAGCGGGCTGCAAGTATTCAGTGTCCGAATGTAGCATGCGCTACCTTGGCAACAGAGAAATGCACTTCCAAGAGACCAACAAGTCTCGCAGACGTTTTTCAAGATGGCAGTGACTTACATGATGTTCGCGTGTAATATTGTCACTTAGAACTATTGAATAATTGGTATTCTGAGCTATATTTTACCGTCTGAAGCACCAGAGTGAAGCTGCCAAGTACTTTTGTAAGTGAGTGTGGTTTTAAATCTGCATTGTGGAGGTTAGCGTACATTAAAGGATCAACTTCATAACTAACCTCATCCTGCTAGTTAACCGATAATGGCCACCTGGAGGTCAGCAAGATCTTGCTAACTCACTGAATCTAAATAATGAAAATCAGCCAGTCTCATGTAAACTCATTAATCCACAGGATAAAGAAAGCAACATTCTCACCTGTACCGGTGAACCAGGTAACCTCATGACAACCTCTGTTACTGTTCCTAAAGTACCTAATCAATCTACTAACAACCCAAGGTTAAGTTACTCTGCAGCAATGCAATCCTATCCTACCAAAGATCAAGCTCTTGTTATTTAATCTTGTGATGGTATTAGTATCCAAGATTATATACTAGCAATTGGAAAACTGACTAGCCCTAGCCCTGGAAGAATATGTATCTTCCTTGCAAATCAAAAGTGTGTTCAAGAATTAATTTCAAAACACCTCAAGATTCTCATAAATAGTGTTCCCGTGGAAATAAGACCTCTCCTAACTAAAAACAAACTAGTTACTCTATCTAATGTTTGCCCTGTGATTCCTAATATTGTTATTGAAGAAGAATTTCCCAAACTTGGCATTAAACCAATGTCAAAGATCTCCCCTATTAGAGCAGCTCTAACAATCCCTGGATTTTCTCACATTCTCAGTTTTTGGAGACAGATTTATGTTCATAATGAAGATTTTAACAAACTTCCAGACTCACTCCAAATCGAATATGAGGGTACCAATTACTGGATTTATCCTCCAACATATCTACCTGCTTCCTTTGTAAAACTGAGGGGCACTTAGCTAGAAACTGTCCTGATAATGTTGAAATGATAAATGAAAACTCCTCATTAAATCAAAACAGTTATTCTTGTGGCAAAATCAATCTAACAGAATTTCCTCAATTAGTAGAGGATACAGAAAAAATGAAAACAAACGGTCAAGAAAATATTACCTGTACTCCCTCACAAACTGTTCTTCAGACAGCTGCTACATTACAACTCTTCAGTATTCCCAAGACCAAAACTGTGGTCCTTTACCTTCAGTCGAAACTACTCTAACCTCTCCTTTGGAATTTCCTCAAAACCCCTCACATGTTCATCTTGTTGGATCAAAGAGGCCAATATCACTATCTAGCAGTGAAACTACAGACAGAAAAGACCTTGATTTTAAGAAACCTCCCCTAACAACTGAATCTTCAACAAATAAACAGACAGGGAAACACAAGACAAAACAAACTTATAAGAAACCAAAGACAGAGAAGGAAAGCACAACTATTAGTGATATGCTTAAGTCAATTAAGCAAGTCCTAGAAGCCAACCCTCAGTCCTTTCTCCTCAGTTACTTACAACTCCAATCCTTTTTTTGAAAACAGTGTTGGAGTTAATGACATAACAATAGCTTCCAATTACACCAAAGATCTAGAGGGTTTAGCCCAAGCCCTTCAAAAACTATATCCATACTACACTGAAAAATCCATAAAGAACAGGAGTACCGTACTCGATTAGTCAAGAAACTGCTTAAGGCTAGCAGTCAAAACTGAAATGAAGCAATTAACAGTTTAGTTCCAGATTACTCCAGCAATGACTCTACTTCACTTACAAAATAATGATAATATTCCCTCTATATCTGTTTGTCATTCTTATGACTTTAACATTACTTCAATGGAACCTCAACAGTTTTCGATCACAGTGAGAGTATTTACAACTTCTACTAAATAAGCATCAGCCTTCAGTTGTCTGTCTACAAGAAACTAACTTTCAAGACAACTTTGTTTCCCATTAAAGACAGTTGAAAGTATATTATAAAAAACAAATGAATCCAAATCATGCAAGTGGAGGCGTAGCAACCTATGTTAAAAATAATTTACACCATGAAGAGGTTCCTTTAACTACCGATTTAGAATTAGTCACAGTTTTATTATACCTACCACAAGCTAAATGCATATGCAATGTTTATTTTCTTACAAATAGTACATCTCACACTGATGATTTAAAATTTTAATAGCCACAACAGTCTATGGGGTAGTCACAATGCTGATGCAATAAGGAAAGAAGTAGAGAAGACACTAGATGAATTTTCTCTAGTAATATTGAACTCAACTGCTCCAACCCGTTCTGATATAGCACGCAGAACATACAGTAACACAGATTTAACTACATGTACGCCAGACATAGCTGCACTGTTTAAATGGTCCATTTATTCAACTCTAAAAGGAAGTGACCACTTCCCCATTATAATTAACAATGATCGAAGTTCTCTAGACAACACGTCAAAACCCCAATACATGTAAGTGGAATTTAAATAAGGCCAATTGGAAATCATTTAGAATGACTGTAATTAACTATTTACATGATCTAACTCCAACAAATAAATTTATTTCTAAGCACATCAGTGATATTGTTTAATTGTTTAAGTAATAATTAAATCTACAGACCAGAGTACAAAAACAACTCCTATGCCCTTTAAGAAAACGGTCCCCTGGTGGAATTACTCCTGTAAAGAGGCTATCAAAAGTAAAAACCGTGCTTACTACCTCTACAAAAGAAATCCTACACCTGAAAACAAAATTAATTTTCAGAAATATCGAGCAATAGCAAGAAATAAAATAAAATTTAGTAAGAAAACCTCCTGGTTAATATTCGTCTCCTCCTTAACTCCTATGCACCTGTAAGCGGACTGATATGCACTCGAGAGGCTGGCCCAGGACTCCACAAGCGGCCTGATATGCCGGGGTGCAAGGCAGAATATTGGGGACGTTTGTGACATCTGTTGGCTTTTTCTGGAAATATTTCTACTTGAAATCTGTTCTTGGTGTCTCAGAGTGTCACCACAGTGCTCTGGTATGCTTCTTTGGCAAAGAGAATTAATTAAAATATCGATCGAGAAATCGGTATTCTGTTGTTGACAAGATGGCTGAGAAGGAAGTTGCTTGTTTG